>NC_064628.1:377332729-378582729 GCF_023864275.1 Schistocerca cancellata
CGGATGCGAATTTTTCGACATCCGCTATAGGGTGCAGAATTGCAGGGTTCCCCTTAATATGTCTGGCGTGCACTACACGCAAGAAGCGGCTAATAGGGTAGCGGAGTACGTGTGGCGTGCACATTGGGCTTTTTTAGGTTAGAGAACTCATCTCTCGGGATCAAAGACAATTTGTCTGTTAAATCAGCCACAGTGACCTCAGAGAATGTTGGTCCTCGCAGATCAGAGACACAAAAGATTAATATGATTTTAGTAAACTACAAGAGCATCCAAGGACAGGTCCCAAAATTAGTATCGCTTACTGAAGGTTATAATGCACAGATAGTATTGCGAACAGAAAGCTGGTTGAAACCAGACGTCAATGACAACGAAATACTAAGTTCTGATTCGAATATTTATCGTAAGGATAGGTTGGTTGCCAATGGTGTAGGCGTGTTTATTGCAGTAAAAAATCGATAAAATCTAGCGAGGTTATCACGGATTCCGAATGTGAATTAATCTGGGTGAAATTGAGTATCAAAGAACGGTCAAAAGTGGTAATCGGATGCTTTTATAGACCACCTGGTTGGTTGGTTGGTTGGTTTGGGGAAGGAGACCAGACAGCGAGGTCATCGGTCTCAACGGATTAGGGAAGGACGGGGAAGGAAGTCGGCCGTGCCTCCCGGCATTTTCCTGGAGCGATTTAGGGAAATCACGGAAAACCTAAATCAGGATGGCCGGACGCGGGATTGAACCGTCGTCCTCCCGAATGCGAGTAGACCACCTGGGTCAGAATCTGTAGTTGTAGGGCGCTTCAGACAGAACTTGCAGAATATCATTAGTAATTTTCCTGATCATGCCTTTGTAATTGGAGGTGACTTGCCAGGTACAGACTGGGAGTGTTATACCATCAAAAATGGTGCCAGCGACGGGGATTTGTGTGGCGTTGTTCTGGATGTCTTATCCGAAAATTACCTTGAACAGATAGAGAACCAACTCATGTGGGTGACGTCTTAGACCTTCTGGCAACAAACAGACCTGAACTTATCGAATCAGTTAACGAAAAGGAAGGTATCAGTGATCATAAGGCTGTGACAGCATATATGACAACGGATCCTGCAAGGAATCTTCAGAAAGGTAGGGAGATATATTTGCTCAGCAAGGGTAACAGGATCCAAATTTCATAATATCTCAGCAGTCAGCGTCAAATCAAATATTCGGTGATGAGGACGAAGATGTGGAGGAGAAATGGAAAAAATTCAAAGGCATTGTTCAATATTCCCTTGACAGTATGTTGCGAGTAAGGTTTTAAGGGATGGGAAAGATCCGCCATTGTTTACCAGCCGTGTTAGACAAGCGCTACGAAAACAAAGAACACTTCATCTCAGATTCAAGAGAAGTACAAACCTAGCTGACAAACAAAAGCTGAACGAAGCGAAAATGAGCGTAAGGAGAGCAATGAGAGAAGCGTTCAATGTTTTCGAAAGTAAGACGTTATCAACCGACCTGAGTAAAAACCCCAAGAGATTTTGGTCGAATGTAAAATCAGTAAGTGGTTCAAAATCATCTATTCATTCTCTCAGCGACCACATGGCACCGAAACGGAATATAACAGAGAGAAAAGTCGAAATACTGAGTTCGGTCTTCCAAAGTTGTTTCGCCGTGGAAGATCGTAACACTGTCCCTCATTTCAATCGTCGTGCGAACGTCGAAGTGGCAGATATTGAGATAACCGATCGCGGAACTGAAATGCAGCTACAATCGCTTAGTAGTCGAAAGGCGCCAGGATCAGATGATATACCTATAAGATTCTATAAAGATTATGTGAAAGAACTTGCTCCACTTCTAGCATAATTTCGCCATCCACGATTTGCTACGTCGCTCGGTGTTGGCTTGGCAGTCCTCAGAGATGGAAGTGTTGATCGCTGCTCCCGCCAAGTGTGAGGTTCGAACAGTACTCCGGTTTCTCCAGGCAAGGAAGTTACTGTCCGTGAAGATTCATCAGCAGCTGACTGAGGTTTATGGTAAAGAGTGCATGTCCATTCAGCATGTCCGCAAATGGTGCAGGGCTTTTGGTGAGGGTAGCATGGAAGTTCACAATGAAGAACAGAGTGGAAGACCGCCAGTTTCAGATGCAATTGTCCAGAAGATCAACAGTGAGCTGCTCAAAGATTGGAGGGTCACTGTTCGTGAACTTGTTGAATGCATTCCTGAAGCTTCCCATGGCACAATGGAAAAAAACCTTTAACAGAAACGTTGGGTTATCACAAAGTATGTGCTCACTGGGTCCCCTGAATGCCGACTCACGGACACAAGGAGCAACGCCCTCATTGTGCTCACAAGTTTCTTCAACAACGTGAGGGGGGAGGCAACAAGGAGAAGTTGTTGGACTCTGTCATCATGGGAGATGAAACGTGGTGTTTCTTTACACCCCCCAAAACAAACAACTCTGGTTTCATTACACATCCCGAAACAAACAACTCGTCAGTGACATCACTCCAGTTCACTGCCACCAAAGAAATTAAAATAAATGCAGTCGGCAGGAAAGGCTATGGCAAGTGAGTTTTGGGATCAGAAGGGGGTACTCCTCATCGATTTCATGCAACCTGGGATGACAATAAACTCAACATTTACCAAACTCTGGTGAGCAACCCAGAATCGCTGGAGAGGACAACTGACACAGGGAGTAGTGCTTCTTCACGACAATGCTCGACCCCACGTTGCTCATCAAACACAGGTGCTTTTGAAGAAATTTGGATGGACTGTTATGCCCCATCCCCTATACAGCCTGGACTTAGCCCCCTGCAGTTATCATCTCTTCCCCAAGCTAAAGGAACTCTTAGGTGGCAAACACTTCAAGAGTGACGATGAAGTCCAATCAGAGGTCACACGCTTCATCAGGTTGGTGGGAGACTTCCTAGACTTAGGGATACAAAATCTGGAGCACTGTCTTCAAATGCGTGTCGAAACAAATGGAGACTAGTTGGAAAATAGATAAAAGTGTAAGCTTTTCAACTATGATAAACTAATAACAACAACCAATGTCTTCTATTTGTGAAAAATATGGGAACTTACTTTTGGTACAACCCTCATATTTAATGACTGATTTTTTTAAAAAATGCCTGATTTTCCCGCCAGTTTACCTTCCCCTAGTTTTCAGGAGCCAAGCGAGAAAAAATACAAGTCACTGCGCCATTGTGTATGCCACATTTCTGTGTATCTGAACTTCATAGCAATTAGAGAAAAACAGGTTTGTCACTCAGACATCATCACTGATTACAAAAACTTGTATTGCAATATGAAATGAAGCCACTCTATCATTGATGTCACTCATTACATTTTAAGAATGGTAATTGTTTCCCTGTCAGACAGTAATTTAAGTACTACAGTATGTGCATCTGTTTTAGCTTTTAAAATGTTGTTTTTTTATTTGTGTTCTGTTCATTTCATTTTTGCCGTCACAGAGCATGGCATGAAGAACACCTGTGTACCTAATAATCTTAATTTTTATGTTCTCAATTATATAGATTTTTCTATTTTGCTCCTTTTCTATTTATAATAAAATCAGTGACAAAAACTATTAAATTTGGAAATTTTTTTCACCTTTGTTGTTATTTTGTGCAACAGGTGTGTACACTGACATTTAAAAAACTTGTTTTATGTGTTTCAGCTGTTTGTGTTCTGTACCATGATCTTAAAAGCTGCACTTTCGGCCCCTGTTCCCACTGCAACAACTGTAGTGGCCCCTGGCATAAATGACAAAGGAAAGGAGCTCACTCCAGCAGAAACGCATTATATTGGCTTCAGGGGCTGGAATGGTTACATCCACCCATCCCTCTTCTCCAGACGAGGCTATGGTTGGAGTAGTAGCGGCCTCGGGAATTGGGGTTCCTATGGAGGAGGATGGGGTTCCAATAGTGGAACCGGAGGTTTAGACGGCTATGGTGGACTCGGAGGCTGGGGAGGTTTTGGTGGCTATAATGGTTATGGAACATATGGAGGATGGCCTGGCTATATTAATTATGGCAGTTACAATGGTTGGTTAGGATGAACAATGAAACAAATGCTGTAAAGTTTCATGACTTTTTTCAATAAAGATGACAAAAGCAATAAATATGCGATAATCTCTTATAACTGACCTGTACACCATTCACAGTGTTGTATCTCTAACATTGTGCATGGGTGCACATACACACTCAATTGCATTCCATCTCAAGTATTTAAAAGTATTTTATGGCAGTAATAAACTGTAAACTCACACCTTTCCACTCAGATGTACTACAACTTGCTTCCCACCACTGTTTTTTGTCAAATGTACTGAGCATGTCAACTGGGGGTGGGGGGAGGAGGGCACAATTTAAACGATATATTTGAATAACATAAAAACCAATCACTGCACAATATTTCATTTTCCAGGCAATAAAAATTTTAGCACAACTTTCTCAAATTCAGTGGCTACAACAGAAAAATTTGTCTGTAAATCTGTTTTGCAAAATAGGGGAATTAGAGTGCTCAATAAAAAGATTTTTTATGTTATTATTATGTTATGCTATTTTTATGTTATTTGCTTCAGTTGTTTGGGTTATATGAAAATGTGCAGTTATATTTTCATTTATGTAGACAGACTCTGAACTTCAAAATGAAATTAACATCAAATATGTTTGTAAAGGATGCTTAGTACTTCATTCTATAAATTATTTTTCTGACATAATGATGTCCTTTTTTAAAGATGTGAGGATAGTATGTGTTCCACAAAAACTATGCAACCATGGATACCCATTATTTTTATGTACAGTCACTCAAGTTGGAGAGGAATTGCTCAAAATCAGTTTATCTCAAGCAAATGAAAGCTATTTCTGCAATTTTCACCAATCTTGTCAGTTTTCCAGGAATCCAAACTACTGAAAACTTTACTCATAAAAACAGAGCATAAGAGGAAGATAAACAGTACATCAGGATGGTGCCTATGTTATAGGGGATGTGGCAGAAAAGTCAGTTGGGAGAAGGAAGTGTGTGAAGTAACAGGAATGAAGCACCCCCCCACCCCCCCCCCCCCACCCTCTGCAAGCGCACACACTCACAAATGTATTATTTTACATTCAGAAATTCTTTTGTGGAGTATGATGAGTTATCAAAGAGATATGACTTGAGTTTGTGTCTCAAGCTAATTTCAATATCTATTAAATTTGTTATATCAAAGGGTAAGTGTTCAAACAATATCATGAAAACGAAAGTTGCCACTCACCATATAGAGGAGATGCTGAGTCACAGATAGGCACAACAAAAAGACTGTCACAAATAAAGCTTTCGGCCCATAAGGCCTTCATAAAAAATAGGCGACAGACACACACATACACACACTAACATAAACGCAACTCACACACACATGACTGCAGTCTCAGGCAACTGTAGCCACACTGTGAGCAGCAGCACCAGTTCGTGATGGGAGTGGTGACTGGGTGGGGGTAAGGAGGAAGCTGAGATGGGGAGGGAAAGGGGTAGCAGGGTAGGGGTGGAGAGAGTGTAGGGAAGCTATTTTCTGTCGGGAGGTTAGATGGAAAGCAAGGCAGAGATGGGGAAGGGGGGGGGGGGAGTAGTGGAAAAGGAGAGAAGTAAAAAGACTGGGTGTGATGGTGGAATGAGGTCTATATAGTGCTGGAATGGGAACAGGAAAGCTGGATGGATGAGGATAAAGACTAATGAAGGCTGAGGCCAGGAGGGTTATGCGAATGTAAGATATATTGCAGGGAAAGATCCCACTTGCAGAAAAGTTGGTGTTGGGGGTAAGGATCCATACAGCACAGGCTATGAAGCAGTCATTGAAATGAGGATGTCATATTTGGCAGCGCGCTCAGCAACAGTTTGGTCCAGTTGTTTCTTGGCCACAGTTTTTCGAAGGCCATCATACAGACAGACAGGTTGTTGGTTGTCATGCTCACATAGAATGCAGCACACTGGTTGGAGCTTAGCTTGCAGATCATGTGACTCGTTTCACAGGTAGCCCTGCCTTTGATGGGATAGTTGATGTTTGTGACTGGACTGGAGTAGTCGGTGATGGGAGAATGTATGGGACAGCTCTTGCATCTATGTTTATTACAGTGGTATGAGCCATGAGATAAGGGTTTGGGTGCAGGTGTTGTGTAGGGATGGATGAGTATATTGTGTATGTTTGGTGGATGATGAAATACCACTGTGGGAGGGGTGGGAAGAATAGTGAGCAAGACATTTCTCATTTCAGGGCATGAAGAGGTAGTCAAAATCTTGGTGGAGAATGTAATTCAGTTGCTCCAGTCCTGGGTGGGACTGAGTTATGAGGGGAATGCTCCTCTGTGGCCAGACAGTGGGATTCTGGGAGGTGGTGGGAGACTGGAAAGATAAGGCACAGGAGCTTTGTTTTTGTACAAGCTTGGAAGGATAATTATGGTCTGTAAAGGCTCCAGTGAGACCCTCGATATATTTCCAGTCTCCCACCACCACCCAGAGTCCCACTGTCCGGCCACAGACATCACTGCAGATGCAACGACCATGGGTGGCTAGGCTGTATGGAAGGCACTTCTTGGTATGGAATGGGTGGCAGCTATCGAAGTGGAGATATTGTTGGTGGTTAGTAGGTTTAATTTGGATGAAGGCACTGATGTAGTCATCTTTGAGGTGGAAGTCAACATCTAGGAAGGTGGCTTGTTGAGTTGAGTAGGGCCAGGTGAAGCAAATGGGGGAGAAGTTATTGAGGTTCTCTAGGAATGTGGATAGGGTGTCCACACCCTCGATCCAGATCATGAAGATGTCATCAGTGGGTCTGAATCAGTTGAGGAGTTTAGGATTCTGAGTGTATAGGAAGGATTCCTCTAGATGGCCAATGAATAGGTTGGCAAAGGATGGTACCATGTGGGTGCCCACAGCTGTACCTCAGATTTGTTTGTAGGTAATGCCTTCAAAGGAGGAGTAATTGTGGGTGAGGATACAGTTGGTCATGGTGACTAGGAAGGACGTTGTTGGTTTCAAATCCATTGGGTGTTGGGAATGGTAGTGTTCAATAGCAGGAAGGCCATGGGCATTAGGGATGTTAGTGTAAAGCGAGGTGGCATCAATAGTGATGAGCAGGACACCGAGTGGTAAACAGACAGGAACTGTGGAGAGTCAGTGGAGGAAACGGTTGGTATCTTTTATGTAGGAGGGTAAGCTGCAGGTAATAGATTGAAGGTGTTGCTCTACGAGAGCAGACATTTTCTCAGTGGGGGCACAGAAACTGGCCACAATGGGGCAACCTGGGTGGTTGGGTTTATGGACTTTAGGAAGCATGTAGAAGGTAGCAGTGTGGGTAGTGGGAGGGGTGAGCAGAGAGATGGACTCCGAGGAGAGGTTCTGGGATGGGCCTAAGGATTTGAGGAGTGACTGGACATCCTGCTGGATTTCTGGAATGGGGTCACTGTGGCAAGGTTGGTAGGTGAATGTATCTGATGGCTGGTGGAGTCCTTTTGCCAGGTAACCCTTGTGGTTCAAAACAATACTGGTTGAGCAGGTAGGATTATAAGGTTGGAATCAGTTTTTAAATTGTGGACTGCAGTTTTTTCTGTGAATGTAAGGTTAGTTTGCATGTTGAGGGCTTTGGGGAATGATGGTGAGGCAAGGTACGAGGTTAAGAAATTCTGTAAAGTTAACATGGGGTGATTTGGGGGCAGTGGGGGTGGATCACAGTTGGTTGGAGGAGTGAACTGAGTTAGGCAGGGTTCAACATTGCTCTTTAGTTAAGTCTGATTGGTATGTTTGGTGGAAAAAAAGTGTTCCCACTGGAGGAACCAGCAGAAGGAGAGAAGGTCTTTAAAAAGTCCTGCATGATTGAATTTGGGAGTGGTGCAAAAGGTGAGGCTTTTGGAAAGGACCGATATTTCTGTGGGGGCTAAGGGTTCTGGAGGAAAGGTTCATGACAGTGTTTTGGGACTGTTTAGGTTCTGGATTTTGTATGGTGATGGGAGGGAGTTTTGGAGGGTAGTGTAAATGTAGTAGGTCTATGAGACAGGGTTTGTCAGCTATGAGGGGCCTTGAAGGAGGCTTGGATGTTGTTGTAGAGGTGGCAGCCAGTGGTACTCCACGGCTAGAGTAGGAAGTGAGCAGGATGGAGAGCTTTTTGAGGTGGTGGTGTGCATGATGCCAGAGTTTCAATGTTTGTTATTGGTTCCAGGAATGTGGGACTGCATAGGGGAAGAACTTTGTGGAGGTACTGCAAGGAGGTTTTGACTTGGTTGATATAGTTTTGCAGGAGTGTATTGTTGAGGGCTAAGGATTGGCAGTGTCTGAACAGGTGGAGGACGTTGTGGAAAGAATTATGTCCGAAAAAATTTGCAAAAATAAATGCAAATACATGGGAAAAAATCACGAGAAGGATCAAACAGATTGAAAAGGGGGGAAAAAGACAAAATCTGACAGAGTCTACGATAGCGAAAGGTGAAAACTTACTAAAATTGGCATGAAGTCACAGGAGATTAAAGAAAAGACATTAATAATAATAATAATAATAATAATAATAATAATAATTAGTTGGTTCAGGACAGAACTAAAGAAGCCTCGGACAAGCGCCGTCATGGTCGGGGACGACGTTTGAACCCTATGCCCACCCACAATGGTAACGACACTGCTAGCCAACTGGAAAATGATTTAAATCCAAATAGAGGTGTTTTGCGGGATATGCTTCCTGCAACCACCCTAGAAGGAAAACAAACACAGAGGATGAGATGGTCAGATGAAGTTAATCGACACCTCATGTTCTGTTATTACCAAGCAACAAACCTAGGAACCAACACAACTGGATACAGATCACAAGTATACACAACATTATTATCAGATACCCAGAATTAAAATTTTTAACAGAACAACGACTAGCTGATCAGATCCGTGTAATAATAAAAAATAACAGGATACCGCAGTCAGAATTAGAAAACATCAAACAACAAGTACAACAAATACTGGAACAAAATAATGTGCAATCAGAAGAAGAAGAAAATACAGTAATGGACTCAAATGTCCCAGAGCAAACAAGCAAAGAACAACACGCATCAATTAAACAATCAGAGGAAAACGAAATCTTAAGACAGCCACTACAACAAGCACAAATAGAACTCGAAGTAACACACATGTTAGATATAGAAGAGAAATTTCAGCTGACATATATAGAATACAAAGACATGAATACAGACATTAGACCATTCTTGCATAGACCGCCAAATAACCCACAAGTCGAAACAACAATAAAAACTATCAACACAATCATACACATCAAAATAAATGAAAACACAACTATGGAAGAGTTACAACTACTGGTTTATATAGGAGCACTCACTACACTAAATATACACACTTGGCTGAGATCAGAACCAACCAACACACAGAAGAAACCCACAAAACCAGCATGGCAACACAGGCTACAGATCAGAATAGAAAAACTGGAAAAACTGAGAAAAGACGTCGAACAGCTAACACAATTTATAGGAAATGAAAGGATTTGGTAAAATCTCACAACAAGAAACGATGGAGCAATTAGATGAAAAGAAGCAGAAATTACAAGCATTGGCCAAACGACTTAGAAGATACAAAAAAAAAGTGAAAATAGAAGAAAACAAAACCAAACATTCAACACAAACCACAAGAAATTTTACCAGACAATAGATAACACACACATTAAAATAGACAATCCACCAAACATAACAGACATGGAACACTTCTGGAGCAACATATGGTCAAACCTGGTACAACATAACAGGCATGCAAGGTGGATACAAGCAGAAACAGATACATACAAGATGATACCACAAATGCCTGAAGTGATAATTTTGCAACATGAAGTCACCCAAGCAATTAATTCTACTCACAATTGGAAAGCCCCTGGAAAAGATAAAATAGCAAATTTCTGGCTAAAGAAGTTCACCTCAACACATTCACATCTAACTAAATTATTTAACAGTTACATTGCAGACCCATACACATTCCCTGATACACTTACACATGGAATAACTTATCTGAAACCTGAAGATCAAGCAGACACAGCAAACCCAGCTAAATATCGCCCCATAACATGCCTACCAACAATATACAAAATGTTAACTTCAGTCATTACACAGAAATTAATGACACATACAACACAGAACAAAATTATAAATGAAGAACAAAAAGGCTGTTGCAAAGGAGCACAACGATGTAAAGAGCAACTGATAATAGATGCAGAGGTGATATATCAAGCTAAAACTACACAAAGGTCGCTACACTACGCATACATTGATTATCAAAAAGCTTTTGATAGTGTACCCCACTCATGGTTACTACAAATATTGGAAATATACAAAGTAGATCCTAAATTGATACAGTTCCTAAACATAGTAATGAAAAATTGGTATCACATCACAGCCAATACAGATTAAGCGTGGAATATACCAAGGAGACTCATTAAGTCCTTTCTGGTTCTGCCTTGCTCTGAACCCACTATCCAACATGCTAAATAATACAAATTATGGATACAATATTACTGGAACATACCCACACAAAATCACACATTTGCTATACATGGATGATCTAAAACTACTGGCAGCAACAAATCAACAACTCAACCAATTACTAAAGATAACAGAAGTATTCAGCAATGATATAAATATGGCTTTTGGAACAGACAAATGTAAGAAAAATAGCATAGTCAAGGGAAAGCACACTTAACAGGAAGATTACATATTGGATAACCACAGCGACTGCATAGAAGCGATGGAAAAAACAGATGCCTATAAATATCTAGGATACAGACAAAAAATAGGAATAGATAATACAAATATTAAAGAAGAACTAAAAGAAAAATACAGACAAAGACTAACAAAAATACTGAAAACAGAATCGACAGCTAGAAAAAGACAAAAGCTATAAATACTTATGCTATACCAATATTGACCTACTCATTTGGAGTAGTGAAATGGAGTAACACAGACCTAGGAGCACTCAATACACTTACACGATCACAATGCCACAAATATAGAATACATCACATACATTCAGCAACTGAAAGATTCACATTAAGCAGAAAGGAAGGAGGAAGGGGATTTATCGACATAAAAAACCTACATTATGGACAGGCAGACAATTTATGAAAATTCTTTCTAGAACGAGCAGAAACTAGCAAAATACACAAAGCAATCACTCACATAAATACATCGGCTACACCACTGCAATTTCATAACCACTTCTACAACCCTTTAGATCACATAACATCAACAGATACGAAGAAAGTAAATTGGAAGAAGAAAACCTACATGGGAAGCACCCGTACCATCTAACACAACCACACATCGATCAAGACACATCCAACACATGGCTAAGAAAAGGCAATATGTACAGTGAGATGGAAGGATTCATGATTGCAATACAGGATCAAACAAACACCAGATATTACAGCAAGCATGTTATTAAAGATCCCAATACTACAACAGATAAATGCAGACTTTGCAAACAACAAATAGAAACAGTAGATCACATCACAAGCGGGTGTACAATACTAGCAAATACAGAATACCCCAGAAGACATGACAATGTAGCACAAATAATACATCAACAGCTTGCCTTACAACATAAACTTATAAAACAACACGTTCCCACATACAAGTATGCACCACAAAATGTACTGGAGAATGATGAATACAAATGATACTGGAACAGAACCATTATAACAGATAAAACAACACCACTTAACAAACCTGACATCATACTCACCAATAAAAAGAAGAAATTAACACAACTAATCGAAATATCCATACCCAATACAACAAATATACAAAAGAAAACAGGAGAAAAAATCGAAAAATACATCCAACTGGCTGAGGAAGTTAAGGTAGGGTGTCCATTCATCCCATTTTTTCCGGGACAGTCCCGTTTTTTACCAAAATGTCCCACTGTCCCGAAAGTTTTTTTGGGGATGCTCAAATGTCCCGTTTTTTATGATTCCGTTTGGGTAGAGTATTTTACATTACTGGTTTTTTGACTTGCTATTAACTGTGCAATTATTTACGTTAGGAAGCGTGTGATGACTTTTAGCATACCCCAAACATGTACCGAACTGTTAAAAATCTCAAGTAATTTTAAACGCACTATAGGTTACGAATAACAATGGAGATTCTTCTCTTCTAAATCGATCCACAGAATCTGTCCTTTCGGTCCAGATATACTCTACACCACTGATACTTGCTCTCTGGCTTTCGTCACCATACTGTTAATGTTTTTCACTGTGCAATAACTGTTTCATTATGCCAAAACGAAAGTGTAATTTTACCAGCAATACAAAAAGTGAGTTTCCTTTTATGACTGGTAGTGGAGAAACTGTAGAATGTACATTGTGCAGATCAAAATTTGCTATTGGTCATGGTGAAAGGTCTGACATTGTGAATCACATTAAGACGAAGAAACATTGCATGAGTGATCAAATGAAAAGAGCAAATAAATGCGTGAGTGACTACTAGGTAAACTTAAAATCAGTAACAGAAATGGATAGGCAGTTGGCAGCACAAGAAGCTACGTGCAATGCATAACCATAGCTTTAAGTCAATCGACTGTACTACAACAGTTGTTAAAAAACTTTTCAATCCTATATTCACATGTGGACACACAAAATGTAATGCAATCGTTTCAAATGTTATTGCACCATATGCAGCTCAGCAGGTTTTAAATGAACTGAAAAGTGCTCAATTCATTTCAGTAATGATTGATACATCGAATCATCTGGATTTGAAGCTGGTTCCTCTCCTTATCATGTATTTTCACCCTGAAAATGGTATCACGCTGAAAGTGCTCTAATTGGTTAATTTAGCTGGAGAAACTTCAGATTTACTTCAGAATTACGTGCTGGAGGTTTTAAAGAAATATGATCTCGAGGGAAAGGTGATTGCAGTTTCTGTAGACAACACTAACACCAATTTAGGTGGTAAGCAGAGGAAAGGAAAAAACAATTTTTGCAACAGAACACAGTGAATAATGTAGTAGGTGTTGGCTGTCCAGCACATGTGGTGCACAATTCCTTACAAACTGGCTGTAAAATACTTGCTTATTTCAAAAGTAAAAACATTAACATGAAAAACATGATTCTTTTGGTGGAGTTTTGTCTGGTAATTCCTGGGTCAAATGCTGTTGTGGAACGTGTGTTTTCGTTAGTGAACTCTTTGTAGTCAGATGAAAAAAACAGAATGAAAGTTGAAACAATGAGGACTTTACTCATTGTCAAAACACACTTTAATGGTGTATCGTGTACTGACTTTTATGATACAATTTTAAACGAAAATGCACTTCTTGATAAAGTACATAAAAGTGAAAAGTACGGTGATAGTGTGGCAGAATAATTGTAAAAAGTGATTTGGGATCATCTGAGTGCACGTTCTAAAGGTAAACTTGTATGTATATTAAATTTAGTCAATACAATATTTATGTCCCGTTTTTTTTTCTTCACTGTCCCAGGTTTTTCTCTAATTTATTTTAAATGTCCCCTTTTTCAATGAAAATGAAATGGAGGAGGGAGGAGGAGGAGATTAGTGTTTAACGTCCCGTCGACAACGAGGTCATTAGAGACGGAGCGCAAGCTCGGGTGAGGGAAGGATGGGGAATGAAATCGGCCGTGCCCTTTCAAGGGAACCATCCCGGCATTTGCCTGAAGCGATTTAGGGAAATCACGGAAAACCTAAATCAGGATGGCCGGAGACGGGATTGAACCGTCGTCCTCCCGAATGCGAGTCCAGTGTGCTAACCACTGCGCCACCTCGCTCGGTGAAAATGAAATGGGCACCCTAAGTTAAGGACATGTGGCATCAGAATAAAGTTGACATTATACCAATTATACTATCAACTACAGGAGTCATACCACACAATATCCACCAGTACATCAATGCAATACAGCTACATCCAAACTTATATATAAAACTACAGAAATCCGTAATTATTGATACATGTTCAATTACCCGAAAGTTCCTAAATGCAATATAACATATACCGTACAGTTAAAAGGAAGTCACGCTTGATCAAGGTCCACGTCACTTTCCATTTTTGACCAGACATAACGTCTGAGAAAAGAAAGAATTAGTAATAACTACTCAAAGATTTTTAGGGCTGAATTTCTTGTTTATCTCTGTGCCACACTATGGCTGAGTGACGCACAATTTAAGTTATTTATGCTTTTAGTACTATATTTAAGAATGTCACTGCTGTTTTCGCACTGTGTTTGTTTGCTGATAATTAACTTAATAAGAGTAAGGTTGTTGCAACTACACACAATTGTTTAGAGGACTACGTACAAAAGGTTCTGCAGTGATAAACACATAATATCCTTATCACATGCTACTGTGCAACAAAGACTTACTTCCTTGGCAACTAAGTATCCTCAGAATGTGATACCCTAAGAGATTAATGAATGAAAGTACTTATCAAATTATACCTGTTGTTGTTGTGGTCTTCAGTCCTGAGACTGGTTTGAGGCAGCTCTCCATGCTACTCAATCCTGTGCAAGCTCCTTCATCTCCCAGTACCTACTGCAACCTACATCCTGCTGAATCTGCTTAGTGTATTCATCTCTTGGTCTCCCTCTACGATTTTCACCCTCCACGCTGCCCTCCAATGCTAAATTTGTGATCCCTTGATGCCTCAGAACATGTCCTACCAACCGATCCCTTCTTCTAGTCAAGTTGTGCCACAAACTTCTCTTCTCCCCAATCCTATTCAATACCTCTTCATTAGTTATGTGATCTACCCACCTAATCTTCAACATTCTTATGTAGCACCACATTTCGAAAGCTTCTATTCTCTTCTTGTCCAAACTAGTTATCGTCCACATTTCAGTTCCATACATGGCTACGCTCCATACAAATACTTTCAGAAACGACTTCCTGACACTTAAATCTATACTCAATGTTAACAAATTTCTCTTCTTCAGAAACGCTTTCCTTGCCATTGCCAGTCTACATTTTATATCCTCCCTACTTCGACCATCATCAGTTATTTTGCTCCCCAAATATCAAAACTCCTTTACTACTTTAAGTGTCTCATTTCCCAATCTAACTCCCTCAGCATCACCTGACTTAATTCGACTACATTCCATTATCCTCGTTTTGCTTTTGTTGATGTTCATCTTATATCCTCCTTTCAACACACTGTCCATTCCATTCAACTGCTCTTCCAAGTCCTTTCCTGTCTCTGACAGAATTACAATGTCATCGGCGAACCTCAAAATTTTTATTTCTTCTCCATGGACTTTAATACCTACCCCGAATTTTTCTTTTGTTTCCTTTACTGCTTGCTCAATATACAGATTGAATAACATCGGGGACAGGCTACACCCTGTCTCACTCCCTTCCCAACGGCTGCTTCCCTTTCATGCCCCTCGACTCTCATAACTGCCATCTGGTTTCTGTACAAATTGTAAATAGCCTTTCGCTCCCTGTATTTTACCCCTGCCACCTTTAGAATTTGAAAGAGAGTATTCCAGTCAACATTGTCAAAAGCTTTCTCTAAGTCTACAAATGCTAGAAATTTAGGTTTTCCTTTCCTTAATCTTTCTTCTAAGATAAGTTGTAAGGTCAGTATTGCCTCACGTGTTCCAACATTTCTACGGAATCCAAACTGATCTTCCCCAAGGTCGGCTTCTACCAGTTTCTCCATTCGTCTGTAAAGAATTCGCGTTAGTATTTTGCAGCTTTGACTTATTAAACTGATAGTTCGGTAATTTTCGCACCTGTAGACACCTGCTTTCTTTGGGATTGGAATTATTATATTCTTCTTGAAGTCTGAGGGTATTTCGCCTGTCTCGTACATCTTGCTCACCAGATGGTAGAGTTTTGTCAGGACTGGCGCTCCCAAGGCTGTCAGTAGTTCTAATGGAATGTTATCTACTCCCGGGGCCTTGTTTGACTCAGGTCTCTCAGTGCTCTATCAAACTCTTCACGCAGTATCGTATCTCCCATTTCATCTTCATCTACATCCTCCTCCATTTGCATAATATTGTCCTCAAGTACATCACTCTTGTATAGACCCTCTATATACTCCTTCCACCTTTCTGGTTTCCCTTCTTTGCTTAGAACTGGGTTTCCATCTGAGCTCTTGATATTCATACAAGTGGCTCTCTTTTCTCCAAAGGTCTCTTTGATTTTCCTGTAGGCAGTATCTATCTTACCCCTACTGAGATAAGCCTCTACGTTCTTACATTTGTCCTCTAGCCATGCCTGCTTAGCCATTTTGCACTTCCTGTCAATCTCATTTTTGAGACGCTTGTATTCCTTTTTGCCTGCTTCATTTACTGCATTTTTATATTTTCTCCTTTCATCAATTAAATTCAATATTTCTTCTGTTACTCAAGGATTTCTACTAGCCCTCGTCTTTTTACCTACTTGATCCTCTGCTGCCTTCACTACTTCATCCCTCAGAGCTACCCATTCTTCTTCTACTGTATTTCTTTCCCCCATTCCTGTCAATTGTTACCTTATGCTGTCCCTGAAACTCTGTAAAACCTCTGGTTTAGTCAGTTTATCCAGGTCCCATCTCCTTAAATTCCCACCTTTTTGCAGTTTCGTCAGTTTTAATCTACAGTTTATAAACAATAGATTGTGGTCAGAGTCCACATCTGCCCCTGGAAATGTCTTGCAATTTAAAACCTGGTTCCCATGTATCTGTCTTACCATTATATAATCTATCTGATACCTTTTAGCATCTCCAGGATTCTTCCAGGTATACAACCTTCTTTTATGATTCTTGAACCAAGTGTTAGCTATGATTAAGTTATGCACTGTGCAAAATTCTACCAGACTGCTTCCTCTTTCATTTCTTACCCCCAATCCATATTCACCTACTATGTTTCCTTCTCTCACTTTTCCTACTCTTGAATTCCAGTCACCCATGACTATTAAATTTTCGTCTCCCTTCACTACCTGAACAATTTCTTTTATCTCATCATACATTTCTTCAATTTCTTCGTCATCTACAGAGCTAGTTGGCATATAAACTTGTACTACTGTAGTAGGCGTGGGCTTCGTGTCTATCTTGGCCACAATAATACGTTCACTATGCTGTTTGTAGTAGCTTACCCACACTCCTATTTTTTTATTCATTATTGAACCTACTCCTGCATTACCCCCATTTGATTTTGTATTTATAACCGTGTATTCACCTGACCAGAAGTCTTGTTCCTCCTGCCACCGAACTTCACTAATTCCCACTATATCTAACTTCAACCTATCCATTTCCCTTTTTAAATTTTCTAACTTACCTGCCCGATTAAGGGATGTGACATTCCACACTCCGATCCATAGAACGCCAGTTTTCTTTCTCCTGATAATGACGTCCTCTTGAGTAGTCCCCACCCGGAGATCCAAATGGGGGACTATTTTACCCAAGAGGACGCCATCATCATTTAACCGTAAAGTAAAGGTGCATGCCCTCTGGAAAAATTACAGCTGTAGTTTCCCCTTGCTTTCAGCTGTTCGCAGTACCAGCACAGCAAGGCCGTTTTGGTAAGTGTTACAAGGCCAGATCAGCCAATCATCCAGACTGTTGCCCCTACAACTACTGAAAAGGCTGTTGCCCCTCTTCTGGAACCACACATTTGTCTGGACTCTCAACAGATACCCCTCCGTTGTGGTTGCACCTACGGTACGGCTATCTGTATCGCTGAGGCACGCAAGCCTCCCCACCAACGGCAAGGTCCATGGTTCATGGGGGGACTTATATACCTAAGACTTAAGAATATTCTAGTTAAACTTATGGATTTACCCTCATGTATTATTTATGATGGTGCCATCAGGCTTCATGCAGTACTGAATTGCAATGTACTGCGTTTTATATAAATTCAGCGACAGTTCATTTACAAAGAAACAGTTATTAATATTAAAGAAAATATTACTTACCTTTTCAAGTGCTGAAATTTCTTCATTAGTCTTGATAACAGTACAAGCATTGTTGGAGAAGAGCTGTAAGGGAATAAAACTGAGAAAGTATTTGGAGCAGAGGACAGAGCCCAGAATTATAATCGGCCTCGACTACGGCCACGGCCAGATGGTGCTGATGCTGGTCGCTGAACTGTATGATGATCAGAAGCAACTGCCTCCATCTCATCAGACTTCCACCTGCTGATGACTGGGTCAGTCTTCAGGAAATTACTACGGTTCAACTTACTGCTGGTTGCGACATCCCCACTAGTCATCACCCTGCTCCAAATTGTTTGATATGACATAAAAACGCAGCCACTACCACAATGTCAGGTGTATTTAAACCTACCCAAACCAGCTTGTCATCATTTGATCAGCTGTGCAATGTAGCTGTGTCCAGTCTGTGTCAACGGTGGCCTTGAAGTCTGCACTATAAATATGTCACCACTGCCTCTGGCACTGATGGGCCGTGATCCATGGACCTTTGCCTGACTGACCTGGTATTCAAAACTCTGCTGCCGCCTCTACGGGACTACTTGGCATCACCGCTGACCTCTAGCTATCAGTTCAGATTTAGACTCTGAGCAGTGCTGCAGCCTAGTACAATGCCTGCTGACACTGGCAACTGCTCATGCCACAAAGGGCCACATGTAATGTGTTGCCACTGCTCTTGACCCCGGCATCCCAAGTAGAGTGAGCCACATTTCCAGCACCTGGTGTTAACCACACACCACATCTATCTTGCCTCCCACTACAATGCCAGAATATTATGCCAAACTGTGCCAGAGATGAAAGTGTATCTGAATGACTATCCAAGCTGAATAAAATAATAAAGAACTGTTTTATATTCATCAATGATTTGTCTGCAGCTTCCCCATGTCACACATCTCTCAAACCATCTACAAACCCCCAATATGCACTGTTATGTTTCACCGTTGTTTCTCCACAGCTATACCGGAGCCGTTGCAGAACTATTGTGATTTCTTTGATACAAGACATGCAAGTCATTTACATACAGCCCTAGTGAACCTCACAATGCTTTGCAATTGCTAAATATGTATGGGAATTGGATATAAGCCCTGATCTCCTCCTCCTCCTCCTCCCCCCTGCTCTCTCTGTCGCTCTCCTTCTTCCCCCTCTCTATGTTGATTCCTCACTCCCCTCCCCACCCCACCCCACCCCGCCCCTTTTGATAACTTGAATCTTGTTTATTGTTATAGCCAATGAAACCTTGACTGGGAGTGAAGTTTCTTGAATCATTTGGTATACAGCGTATGAGAGACCTCTCCTGCTGCTGGATCTGTGACGATAGTAGCTTCAGTGACAGCATTTTGCATAGTTCCAGTCTGCAAAAGATTTCTGTTTATTGTGTACAGGCCGAGCCCCCACTCTGCATCCCTTTAGTTAGACATCTGGTACGACAATATTTGAGCTTCTCTAGCAGAAAACTGTGAACTGCACAAGTAAATGTTTTTAACAAGCCTCAGAAAACACCAATTGGCAATATTTGCTCATTTAAATTTGATATAATCTGATTTGTGATGTGAAAAATAGCTTATTCTCTGGAGAGAACCTTTTGAAATCCAGATTGAGTAAGTATCTTAACTTGAGAGTGATGTGTCTTGTTCATGTACATGTAATTCTTTCCACTAGCTTTCAGAATCTACTAATTAGTGACACTGGCCTGTAATTGTTAATATCAGTCTTACTTCCTTTCTTGGAAAGCGGTTTGATGATAGCATATTTTAGTCTGTATGAAAATGTCCCTTGTGGTAGTGATGAATTGCATATTTGACAGAATCTGATATGTAACTTGAGATTTTATCAACTGCACGAGTCTTTCTTTGTTTTGGGAAATTAATTACATTCTTAATTTATTAAACAGAGCATGGGATAATTGCAGTTTGCCTGTATGTACGTGGTATTGCTTCTAGCAGGTACTCTATTGCTTTATTCCTAGTACTGTTCATGCCAATCTTCTAAGCTGCTTCTAGAAAGTGATTATTAAATACATCATCTAGCTGGCTGCCTCATTTCTCTTTTACACATTACGCATTGTAATCTTACCCTCCCACACATCACTATTAAAATTATCTGTCTTAGTCTCTTCATTATTTTCAAAAGCATCTTCATTATCTTGCTATTGTTTGTGTTATTGGCTCCAATTTTTGTGTCTAGTGGTACATTCTTGTGGCTGTAATTTTGATTTAACGTTGTAGGTTCCTGATGACTGAATAACTAATGAAGATTTGCCTGTATATTGCTTTTATTTTATCCCATTCTTCTGTATCACACTGACTTCACATGCTCCACTTTCAGAACATAAATTCACATTGTTGTTGACAAGATTAGAAATTCATCTACTTCCATCAGAGGCACGCCCAATACTCCCTAACATTCTACGGTATACAGAATATTCCAAACAGTTTACATAGCAAAAGAGTTTACCAACTTTCTTGATCAAAGAAGAATTTTCACTAAAATAGATCATTATTTTGGAAAAGATTCCAGAAATAAATTTAATAATTAGTGTTAGATTGTGCAATTAATAATATGAATTTTAAATATGCCAGAATTTCTAATTTCAAATATTTCAAAAAGAAGAGTAATTTTAACTGTACGTACAGAGTATTAAGAAATTGATTTCTTTTTATATATTTTAGCCTGAAACATAACACATCGTATACAAAATCATATGATGTTCATTCAGCTAAACAGCTGAGATAATGAAACTTCCTGGCAGATTAAAACTGCGTGCCGGACCGAGAATCGAACTCGGATCTCCGCAATATCCTTTCTTTAAGTAGTGCTAGTTCTGCAAGCTTCGCAGGAGAGCTTCTGTAAAGTTTGGAACGTAGGAGACGAGGTACTGGAGGAATTAAAGCTGTGAGGACGGGGTGTGAGTCGTGCTTGGGTAGCTCAGTCGGTAGAGCACTTGCCCGCGAAAGGCAAAGGTCCCGAGTTCGAGTCTCGGTCCGTCACAAAGTTTTAATCTGCCAGGAAGTTTCATATCAGCGCACACACTGCTGTAGAGTGAAAATTTCATTCTAGCTGAGATAATGTTCACCTATACAAGAATTCGATAGTATAAATGGTATCGGTTATTTCTATAAGAAAAAGGTAGTGTCAGAGGAGGGTGTCCCATAGCACCATTAAGATTTAATTTTATTGTCAGAATTATTAATTTCTGATTATATGGCGAGGTTTTTGATCATTTTCCTTAAGACAGCACAGAATTTCTTATAATGTGTTATCAGTCTTATGTCTGTTTGTTGTAACCATTTCAAACAATTTTCTTTCCATTGTACATTATACTACGATTTATTTCATAATCCAGGTTTTTTTGTGTGTCTTATTGGTACCATAGAAACCAAGCTATACATACATTAAATTTGGTATTGGCATCTGGCAAACTATATAGATCTTCCAGTTCACTTGCTGTAAGGCTGTCTTAAAATATTTTTTGTCTGTTCATCAATTACTCTGTTTTCCATGATATCACTTCTTTGTAATTAGATAAGTTACTTAGTATGGCTAGTTGTGCATCATGGTCAGAGAAGTCATTCACTACTGGATAAACATTCATATTTTTTAAGTGTTCACCTCCATAATTATAACGTATTGGTGTAATGTTTTCCTTCGCAACTCTGATGGGGAAATTAACAATTGAACTCATGTTGTAAATGTTAAGTAACATTTCCAAATCATTTCTTTCATCTGAATCTTTCAGAAAATTAATATTATCATTTACTTACTTTTATCTGCTAGGTGGCATGACAATCGCTTAAAACTTTCTAAGAATTTTAGTGAGTTTGCCAGAGGGGATCAATGCATTTTAATAATTATAAATGGCTGGTTCCAGTGGCATCAGTTCAAAAGAACAGCCTGCCAACTGATGATCTACACAGAAACTATCTGTTTCAACAGAACTGTATTTGATGTTACTTTTAGCACACATGATTATCATCCTCTCTTCATATAAATAGGCTGCTAATTATAACTCACAGAAATAGGTTGCGAATTCATAGTCATCTATGTTTAACAGATTAATTCCTTTATCTACAAGACATTCAAACACATGTAACACATCAGTGACATTCTACACTGAATAAACAGTTAAGAGGTTCATAAACTTAGGCTTATTCAAATAAGTTTCTGTTTTATGCGACTTCATTTATATGAATCTCTTTCAAAGCACTCTGTCTGACTGAGGTGCTTAACTTAGAAAATGCTTTCCCATCACATAAGTAATCAAAGGAATTCTACTGTTGTTGACACCCCCGCCCCCTCCCTTTTCATTTCCAGCTACCAGTTTTGGTATCAATACTTACTCCTATTTTAAAGTGCAAGTCGTCATGTGTATCCCATCTGCTAACAGCAGTAACTGGCATAGGATTGATGTGAGCCTTATTGAATGCAACCTTTTCAGTTCCTGGTTAACTTGTCAGAAAGCATTGTCCATCCAGAATTACTCATTGCATTGCAGAACCTCAGCAAAGCCCACATTTGTGTATGATGATGGTGCACCTAACTTATTCAAATCATTTCTGGTACTGTATTCTCTTATTCTTGACCAGCCTGTTGCATGCTCCCCAACTTTCAATACCCGTCCTCTTAACTGAAATCCTTAATCAGTGCTATTAACTGCCCACTAGATTTTACAATATTTGTGACCTGGAACATCGATTTTTTTCTCTGCAGCTGTTGACCTGAATGCCTCCCATGATTGCTACGTAACGGCAAGTAATTTCTTTTTCTAACCTTTTCAGTTTATGGCCTACGTCTCAAATTCTTATTAATGGTCTGCTCCACTTTACTGTCTTCCACAGCTGAATGCGACACCTTCCGTCAACAGGTAAAAGATTATATCTGTTTTTGAACTCAATAGTAACAACCATCCAAACTACTACTGTCCTATTACATCTTCCTCCCTTTCCCCAACTGCTCTTATTCAATTTTCACATCCTTGATCTCTGCCTAAATGGCACAAACTTTCACCTCTCATACTGCAATTTTCCTGTCTTTTACTCATAACTTACATATCCATGGAAGAGCCTCACTGAGAATCACTTGTGTCCCTCTAGAGTTGTCCCAGTAAAACTGTGATTCACAATCCCCACACCCGAATCACAAACTAAGTAACCTGTGGCAGAAAGCACATTTGATACTTATGACAGTACTATTATAGATAATTACACAGATATATGGGTATCTCTACATTAGTGGACTGTTACAGTTGTATGTATACTTGTGAAAATGTGTAAACAAATTAGATGTATTGGGCAAACTTCTAACATTTAAAAATATTATGTAAACTTACTGAAATAAAAATTGCATTAATTCCTGAGGTTAACACCAAGTACACTGATACTTAGCTTTTTAAATGAAATAAAAATGCAAACAAATGAATCAATATGAAATTTATCTTGTGTTTTTCCTAAACTGATTGAAACCTGAGCATGCAATATCTCTTAGCATGAACTTAGGGAGAATGATGAATAAGACAAGTAATCACAGCAGCAAATATGAAAACTTACAACAAATGTGTTATAGGAAAAGTATGACTATGGTAGCTACAAGGCCTTGATGGAACATTAATAATGTAATGAGTAAAAGTAACAACTTACTGTATATCAGAGCCTTTGAGCTGTTGCTAGGCACAAAAACAAGAGAGAAATTACTGAGTTTTGAGATGACTCCTTCTTCAGACTTAACGGAACACACATGTAACTACACGGCTACATTGTGGCAGACAACCGGATTGTTTTGGCGCTGCAGCTCATCTGGGGGTGAGGGACTGTGTCAGTTGGAAAGGAAGTTATGAGCAGAAAGGTACCCATGGTTGTGCCACAGATTTTTTTTTATACCTTCCCACGAAATGGAAGTACAGTTGTGGATAAGAACATAGTCAGGTGTATAAGGAAGTACAGGTGGGTCTGTAGTCAGTAAGGTGTTCGGCAGTTAGTGTCCAATAGCACAAAGGCCAAAGGCATAGGAGATTTTGCAGTGTATGGAGTTGGTGTCAGTAATCACAAGTACGGATACAGGTGGTAATTAGGTGGGGATGGTTGAATGATGGTGAAGGAAGTAGTTTGTGCCCTTGATATGGCAAGTCTCCAAACCCACAAACTCATTCCTTATACATGTGAGGAAGAAAAGGACCGTTATTCCCCCAATTACTTCTGGTTTTGATGGAAAGATGTGCAAACAAATCCGAGGCAAGGATATGGGCACCTTCCTACACCAATCTGTTTATGGGCCATCTGGAGGAAACCTCTCCAGCCACTTAAAATCACAAATAATTTACCTGGCACAGGTTTACTGAAGGTAACTTCATGATCTAGCTCCATAACCAATGCCAGTATCATCCTCTTTCCTCCATAGACTCAACATCCTCCCTCCCATTAATTTTAACTGGACCATGTCAGCTCAGTGTGCCGTCTTCCTGGACATAGACTTCCACCTCTTCAGTGGCTCCACCCATATAATCTTGCCATTTGTGGATGGTGCATCTGCATAGACAGCCATTATCCCTCAAACCTAGACTACAAGTAAATTTCCCATGCCATATCCATACATGTCCCTAATTCTACAGCCACCCCCACAAACCATCTGAAAACAAAAGTTATCCATATCCTTCACCGGGATGTCTACTACTTATCATCATACCCAGAAATGGGGATCTTCCTACTCACAATATCCTAGCTCATTTTTATGCCACATCTATTTCCAAACCACACGGGTCATATCCCTGTGGAATGCCCTGGTACAAGACTTGCCTGATACACCAATACAGCACATCCCACTCCAGTTCCATTGCAGGGATATCCTACCCTATCAGAGACAGGGCCACCTGTGAAAGCAGACACATTGTGCACTCTGTGTGTGTGTGTGTGTGTGTGTGTGTGTGTGTGTGTGTGTGTGTGTGTGTGTGGAGGGGGGGGGGGGGGAGAAAGGAGGATGCACCTAGCACGTATTAGCCAAATGGGACGCAAGTATGAGGGCCCAGTGTGAGGTTTCGCCTGATGTCATACAGCCCACATAACATAGCCGTCACGCGTTTCCTTCGGCATGACAATTCTCGTCTGCATTCTGCAGGGGAAATGAAGATGCTCCTGCAGCGTTTTCAATGGGAAGTGTCTGATCACCCACAATATGGCTCGTAATTGACTCATCCTGAGTTTCATCTTTGCTCACATGAACCACTGGCTATGAAGACTACGTTGTGGACCAGACAATGACACAATTTGGTACAACTGATGTACATGTACAAACAAACAAACAAACGATTTCATCTTGAGAAAATTGGATGATTTATTCAGGGAAAGAGCTTCAGAAACTGAGCATGTAAATAACACACTGGGCCACATCTGGCCCTTATACAAGCAGTTATTTGGGTAGGCACCGATTGATAAGAGATGTTGGACATCTTTCTGAGGGATATTGTGCAAAATTTTGTCCAACTGGCGCATTTAATCATCAAAATTCAGAGATGGTTGGAGGACCCAGCCAATAGTGCTCCAAACTTTCTCAATTCAGAAGGGATCCAGTGACCTTGAGGGCCAAGGCAGGGTTTGGGAAGCACGAAGATAAGCAGCATAAACTGTCGCCATGTATGGGGAGGGGGGGGGGGGGCATTATCTTGCCAAAATGTAAGCCTTGAGTGGCTTCCTATGGAAGGCAACAAAACAGAATGTACAATATCGACCTACTGCTGTGCTCTAAGTGTACCCCTGTATTGCCTCAAGAATTTCTGTGTTAATTCTAGAAACACTCGGCCTTCCACAGTCTCAAACACCCGATATTTTAGGTACGTGTGCGGGGGAGAGAGAACGTTTCTACCAATCCATCTGTTTCCATGTGCAGGTCAGAAGTTTGTAATTAGAAGACTGTAGGAAGGGTGAGCCACTGACGACGACAAGTGTTTGCTGGCAGCGCCACAGAAGATGTGATGAAAACTCAGGAAATAATTATGTAGTATTCTTTGATGTGTTTGTGTCTGTGGTGATTGTGAAAAAGACTAATGGACAATCGGATATAGATTTCTATGCACACTCATGTCTTGGGGCTCGGAGAAGTCAAGACGTATGTTCATATTTTCATATGGTTTTTAAACCAACTCTTAAGTTTCAATGTACTTAATTATTTCTAAAATTTGAGATACAAATGAGACAATGAAGATATTTATATGTCTAAGAAGAGAATTTTGTTCTGCATAGCACTTATAGTACATCGTTAATCAACGAGTACATTGACACTACAGTTTGTATATGTGATCAATAGATTACAGAAATAAGAAGATATTATTTTTTGTCACCAAAAAACGTTACAACATGGTAACCTAAGTGACAGGTCCCGAAGAAAACGGGAATTTAAAAACATAAACGGAAAGAAGATATTAGGTGCTGCCATAGTTACATGCACAGTTATTCTTCTGGAAGATGCTGTCGGAGAAGGCATCAGGCACGAAGAAATGTGGCTGGTTCACAATAATGCTTACATAGTCAACAGCTATGATGCTGCCTACGATTACTACCACAGATCTCATGGAGGTCCAGGTGAATGTCTCCCACAGTATAATACTGCCTCCACGACATGGTCTACATTCTGAGCAGCTATTCACCTGGATGATGGCGTATCTATACACAACCATATACCTGGTGCAACAAGAAATATGATTCATATGACCAGGAACTGTTTCCATTGATCCATAGTCCAGCCTCAGTGATCTTGTGCCCACTGCAATTGTAATTAACAATGTCCTTGGGTCTACACGGGACTATATAGGGCTTGTCTGCTGTGGAGCCCGTGTTCAATACACTTTTCTTACTGTCATGTGCCTGCAAAATCACCAGGTAGCATTCAGTCCGCAGTGGGCAGTGGTCATAATGTCTTGGCTTGTTAGCGCATGTGCCGTGAAATGAAGTGAATTTTACAACTGTAGGTGCACAGATTCCTGTACGAATGACGTGAAGCTGTTTGTAACAGCAAGTATTTAAATTAAAAATTTTGTACGACCAAAATGAACAATTTTGCTGTGGAGGATAGAAAATTAAGGATCGATTATTGTGGGTGTATATTTTACTTAATAAGTGTCTAAATTTAAGGCTCTTAGTGACCCATGTGCAGTTCTACTGGTTGTGGTATCTGTCAACGAAATCTGCTTATTCTGTAGAAAGCTGTACTATTCCCTTCAGCATTATTTCAACGACACTTTTGGATAGCTGAATACATAATTTTATCTATGAAACAACTGTTAATATATCAAAGGAAATAATTTTTGAAAATGTAATTGGATGGATAAAAAAATCTATTCACCAAGCAGCGGAAGGAGAAAAAACATAAGTGTTATGGAAATGTGCAAGCTTTCAGAGCCAGTGGCTTCTTCGTTGGCAGAAGGTTTGACAGGGAGAGAAGAGGGATGAATAAAAATAACTGGTGAGGATTAGGAAATGGGAAGTTTTACAGAAAAACTGCCCAGTCTCCCAGGTCAAGGGGCACTTACCATATGGGACGAGAAGGAAAGATAAGTGATATCACAAGTATCTGCCCCCCCCTTTTTTTTGTGAACTCCTTTTGGACCTGAATCTAGCAAGCTTGCATACGCTGACCTTGAACTTCATGCGCATGCGTTAACTTTTTCCCAGCTGTTGGCAGAGTCAGTTGGTGGAAAGTAGCAGTTGCGTGAGGCAGTGTGTAATGCTCGCATCTGTTTTTTTATTGTATGGGAAATGACAGAACGACTGTAGCAGTACTACTGCATCAAATTTTTGCAGAAAATGGGCAACAGCCAGGTGGAAATCATTCGAAAGTTTCAAACACCTTGCAGTGATGATGGTAGGGGCATCTCACAGATTAAGGAGTAGTACTATCAGTTTAAAGACAGCTGCACATCATGGAGAGCGAACCATGCTCTGGTCGGTCATCAACATGCTGAAATACCAGGTCATTGCCAAAGTGAACGATGTGATGATGTGGGATTGTCGTGTGGCTATCAGAGAAATTGCAGATGAGATGGGCATCAGCACATTTTAGGCACATTCCACTGTGACCAACAGAGCAAAACAAACTTCTTGTTGAAGTCTCACAGGACATGCTGGACTCCAGAAACAGTGACCACGAATTCATGAACAACATAATGGGGTACAGGTACGACCCAGAAACAAAATCCCAGTCATCACAGTGGAAGCATTCCTTATCACTAAGACCAAAGAAGCCCCCCCCCCCTCCCCAGGTATGCAGTAACATTAAAGTGATGCTGACAGCTTTGACTCCCGCAGCGTGGTACACCACAAGTACACAAAACAGGGTCAATCACCAAAGAGTACTACAGGTATGTCATCCCCATTGCCTAAGCGATGCTGTGCAGCACAGGAGACTGGACTTGCGGTCAACAGTAAATTGGCTCCTCCAGCACATTCCTTGCACTTGATTCAGACTTTTTTGGTAAAAATTCAGATTCCTGTGCTTCAACAAGCTTTTCTCTCCTGATATGGCCACCTGTGACTTCTGGCTGTTCCCCAAACTCAAGAGGCCATCAAAAGGAACACAGTTTTAGACAACAGTGAACATTAAGGCAGCGGCAAGAGCTGAGCTAAACTCCATTCTGAAAGAGGCTTTTTTGGCATGCTTCTGACAATAGCAGCACTGCTGGCAGAAGCACGTTGAGTCCCAAGGGAAGTACTTTGAGGGTGATAAGGTGTCCAACACTCCAGGTGTGTCACTTTCTTCCCCCAGCCAAAGATCAGATACTTTTCTAGCAGACCTTGTAAATGTACATTTACAAAAATGGGAATATGTTTGAATAAATTTTAAGTTTTAGCAAGTATGTTACAGCCCTGGCAGACCCATGGTTTTAATCTTCAACAAATTCGTAACAGCTGTGAAACTTAATGCAAACAAACACACCCTCGAACTACTGCTGCACTTGCCCTCTCTGAAGTAATGTTCATCTCCTAATCTCTTGCCACAACTTGAATCATTGTACACTGATCAGCCAGAACATTATATGACCACCTACCTAACAGCCAATATGTCCAACATTTGGCAAGGATAACAGCCACGGTGCATCATGGCATTGAAGCAATGAGGCCTTGGTAGGTTTCTGCAAAGAGATGGCACCACTTCTGCACACACAAGTCACCTAATTCTGGGGAGCGGGCAAATTTGCTCTACACCACATCCTGTCAAATCCAAGATGTGTTCGATCGTGTTCAGATGTAGTGAGTTGTGGGGCCAGCACATCAATTGGAACTCACCACTGCATTTATCTAACCACTCCTGGCCTTGTGACACGGTGCATTATCTTGTTAAAAAATGCCACAGCTGTCTGGAAACATGGGAGTCATGAAGGGGTGTACACGGTCTGCTACCTGTGTGCAAGGCACCTTGGCCATCATAGTTCCTTGCACGAGCTCCACTGGCCCCATGGATGCACAATGGAGCCGCCACCAACTTCTCTGTCCTGCGGTACAGGTGACAAGGAGCTGTTCCCCTGGAAGATGACAGATTTGTGTCCTCCCATCGCCATGATAAAGAAGGTACTGGTATTCATCAGACTATGCAACACTCTACCACTGTGCCAATGTCCAGTGCCGATGGTCACATGCCCATTTCAGTTTTAGTTGCCAATTCATGGTGTTAACATTGACACTTGCATGGGCCGGCTGCAGAGGCTACTATTTGGTGTGTTTGGTACACTGTGTGTTCAGACACACTTGTATTCTGCCCAGCATTAAAGTCTGATGTCAGTTCCACCGTAGTTCACCACCAGTCCTGTTTTACCAGTTTGCCCAGCCGATGAGTGATGGCCACCCAACCCCATGACGTCTGGACATACTTTCACCTTGGTTTTGCCATATGTTGAAAACAGTCACCACAGCACTAATCGGACACTCACAAGTCATGCAAATTTCCGAAATGCTTGTCCCAAGCCTCAGGCCCATCACAATCTACATTCCAATTGATATGCTAGCCCCACAACTTGCCCGATCTAAACCCGATCATTGTACACTGATCAGCCAGAACATTATATGACCATATATCTAAGAGCCTTTATGTCCGCCTTTGGCACGAATAGTAGCCACAGTGTGCCTTGGCATGGAAGCAATGAGGCCTTGGTAGGTGAAACTCAGATCACGTACCTTCACCATTCTCCACATGGAAATGCACTATGGGTGTGTCTGACTGGCAGTTATTCCTCGCCATGTGATGCTGTTATCACCTGGACGGGTTTATATTGATAGTAGGTTGGTGGTCATGATGTTCTGGCTGATCAGCATATGTGTACAACTGCTAAATATTACAGTACTGAATTTCAATCACATGATATTTTACTGGTGTGATTTCTTTGATTTTATAATTGTAAAATATGAACTCTATTTAAAATTAAGTAAGCAAGAAAAATAAAGTACACACACGTCTTGAATACTCTGAAATCATATGTATGACAGACCTCTTGTCATTATCCAGTCATCAGTTCTGTAGCTGACTTGACTAAATAGCACAAGTGCATCATATAATATAACTGAACAAAATAATCAATTTTTGTAAATATAACTGGATAGATAAACAAAATCTATTCACCAAGTGGCAGCACGAAAAAACCAATGTGCAAGTTTTTGGAGCCAGTAGCTCCTTCTTCTGGCAGAAAGGTTGAAGGGCTAGGAATGGGGGATGAAGGAAAAGGACTGGTGTGGTTGTGGAAATGGGGAGATATGGAAAAGTCACCCAGAACCCCCAAGTCAAGGGAGACTGACTGGATTGGAGGAGAAGGAAACACTGATGTTAGGGACTGCACCAGATGAGATTTGAAAACCAGAGAGCTTAAAGGTGAAAAATAATAAGAAAGAGAGAGAGATTAACGACATAACGTCATGTAAGCTAATTGCATTATACAGGGTGCTCAAAAAGTCTCTCCACAGTGCCATATGATTGTCAGCCGCACATGCCGTATGCTGCAGTGAATATATAAAAATGAAACTCAGTGAAATACAAGTTATTAATTTATTGAATATTCATTTTTACTGAGATAAATGAAACAGTGGAATGTGGGGAGAGTCCACTTGAAGGGAAGTAACCCAAGCAGGCGAACAATCATACAGCACGTGCGGCTAACAATCATACGGCACTGCGGAGAGTCTTCTTGAACACCCCGTATGTGACAGGTGTGTGAGGTCGAGGAAAAATAAATAGATCAAAAAATTATAGAAAACTAAAAGGAACCAAAGACGGGAATAGTTATTAAAAGTAAAGGTTGAGGAGAAAGAAATTAAAATGAATTAAGGCCTGATCGGTGGTGAGAACGACAGTTTCCACCTGCTTAGTACTGAGAAACCGGTGTCCGAGAGGAGAATCCAGATGGCACGTGTGGTGAAATGGGCACAGAGGTTATGACTGTCACATTTTAGAGAATACTCTGTGACAAGATATTGTGTGTAGCCAGTAAACAACCTGTCTACACCCACTCATCCTAACTGATAACTTGGTGGTAGTCATACCAATGCTAAAGGCTGGTAGAAGACATTTGCCATTTCACAGGTAGCCCTGCCTTTGGTAATATATGTTATGCCAATTACAGGGCTGGTGTAGGTGATGGTACTATGATACATAGAGCAAGTCTTTCAGTGGGAATGGTCACAGGGGTAGGAGCCATAGGGTAGGGAAATGGATGCACAAGGATCACAGGGTCTGACAAGGATACTGCAGAGACTGGGGTGGGGAATGTGGTGCCATTCCGTCAGACAGAATGAACCTCATTTCACAGCATGATTTTACGAAGTCTTTCCTTCTCATCCTGTCTGGTAAGTCTCCCGACTTAGGGGGTGGGATGACTTCCTGTAACTCTCATTTCCTCACAAGTCATTTTGTTTCATCCCTCTTCCTTCCACTACAACCCTTCTGCCAGGAAAAGGTACCAACGGCTCCAATACTTGCAAATTTCCTTCACCTTACTGTGTGTTTTCTCCTGCTGCCTCTTGGTAAGCAGATTATTTTCCCTCTATCCAATTATACAGGGTGAATATAATTAAAGTTAATCTTTCAAAACACTGTTGAAATAACACCACTGGTCAGAATAACGTCAAATTGCAATGGAATATTATCGGAGAAGGGGGAAAACGTATGGCAGAAGATAAAAAATAGAGTGAAAATTGATCAATAGACGGCGCTGTATGTGTCAGAATACGTAAACAAAACACCTGTCATGCGCACGACCCATTGAAGTAGGTATAAACATGCCGAGTACACGGTTTTTCCTCCTTTCGTGTGTGCGACATTCGTCATGACTGTCTCAATGTAGGATTGCGCTCTGCTTGTAAAGATGTAATGCAAGAATAATGACTGGGCACACGTCGCTCTGCAGAAGTTCTGGACACTGAAGGGTTTGAAAAAAGGTGTTAGTCTGATGACTGCCACGGGTCTGAAGAAAATGATTCGGAAATTCAAAAAGACAGGTTCTTTTGGTGTGCAACCTGATAGAGGGAGGAAACAAATTAATTCAACATCAGTGGAAGCAGTGGTCACAGCAATGCAGGAGGAGACAAGTGGTGGTGTGCAAATGTGTAGTGAACGGGAAATTGCCCGAACATTGGACCTACCTGTGAGAACAGTGCGTAAAATCCTACAAAACATCCTTCTCTGCTATCCATTCATAATTACACATGTACACGAGTTGCATCCTGTTGACCTGCCGGCACCTTTGCTTTAGAATTTCTTGCTCACATGAAAGTGGACAATGATTGGCCATGGAAGATTTTGTGGACAGATGAAGCCCACTTCCATCTGACAGGATATTTCAATATGCAGATCTGTCGAATAAGCCCACTTCCATCTGACAGGATATTTCAATATGCAGATCTGTCGAATATGGGCTATGAAAAATTCACACGCAAATCAACCAGTACCACTTCATCCTGAAAAGGTCACTGTGTGGTGCGGGTTTACAGCATCTTTTATCATAGGGCCATATTTTTTCGAAGAGACAGGTGCTTCCAGTCCTGTTACCTGTACCGTCACTGGTAAGTGCTACGAGGGTGTTTTTCGCAACCACGTCATTCCAGCTCTCCAACAGCGTGGATGGGATCATTTTTATGCAAGATGGCTCACCACCGCACATTGCAAATCCACTTCAGCAGCTGCTGAAGTGCCATTTTGGAAATGCTAGAATTATCACTTGCCAGTTCCCCACAGCCTGGCCGCCCTGATCACCTGATCTTAATCCGGCTGACTTCTGGCTGTGGGGCTATCTGAAAGATGTGTTCTGATTGCAAACTTAGCTATACTGAAGGCAAGCATTGCCGAAAACATTCTGAATGTGACCCCGGAAACACATCGATCAGTTGTGGAACATGCTGTTTCTCAATTTCAACTTGTTGCAAAAAATGGTGGACAGCATATTGAACATGTTTTGCACCAGTCACATGGAAATTAATAATCCGATTTGATTTTGATTGATGCTTTTTATGCAGTTTTCTTGCCTCAGGACAGTTAAAAACTGATGTGAGTGATGATTAAATGTGGTTTTTGGCCTTAGGACAATTAAAAACCAACTTTTCCCATCCAATGTGATATGACCTTGCTGTGGTGGATGGGCTCATGTAACTAACAGTACCACACCTGTACACCCACGCACACTGAGTAGTGTGGTTTGTTTAATGTCAAACATACACCTTAGACATTGTTGTATGGCTCATTTGTCATTTGTAGTTTACCACTATTAAATCATGATGCTTGCAGCACCATCTATTGCTACAGTTTGTAACTATTTATTTTTCTTCTGCCGTATGTTTTCCCCCTTCTCCAATAATATTCTGCTACAATTTGATGTCATTCTGACCAGTGGTGTTATTTCCACAGCGGTTTGAAAGTTAAACTTCAATTATTATCACTCTGTATTTCTCCTGTTACTACTTGGTGCATAAGTATTTTTACATATCCAATTATATAATTGAATATAATTATATTTCTCTGCAACCGTTTGGTGAGTACTTTTGTTTTCTCTCTCCAGTTATATTATATATATATGTGGCAGTAGGAGAAAACAAATATAAATGTTATGGAAATGTGCAAGCTTTTGGAGCCAGTAGCTCCTTCTGGCTGAAAGGTTGATGGTGAAGGATGAAGGGAAAGGACTGTCTATGTTTAGGAAATAGGGAGAGTTACACTAAAGTCACCATGAACCCCAGGTCAGGGGGTACTTTACCAGACAGGATGACAAGGAAAGAATTACTTCAAAATAGCCTCTAAGGCAAACTGGCCAACTCAGTCATGTCCACAGATTTTAATTTTTTACACACTTTTCAGCAATGAGGCAACCAGGGTTTAACCTTTAAAAGGAATTATTTTGTTTTTAGCACTGAAACTCTGCAAGAAGAAAAGTCTGTAATATGTATTAATCGCAGATGCATTCAGCATTGCATTTGAACTAGTGATAAGACCAGCCATGATTCAGATGATGAATTTATAATCTAACAGAACACAATAATATAAGACAAATAACTAGAAAGTGTGACAATAAGTTTATTTACATAACAATGTTAGGATAAAACATCCAATCACACAACCTGTCAACAACAACAAAATCACAGATAAAACATACTCTGCAGTCAAAATATTGCAGTCACATTTCTCATATATTTGCTTTGCACTCACTAAGATGGGACTGATGTATGAATTCTCAATCCATGCATTTCCTTAATTTGTTCCTTGAGGGCCTAGAAAACATAAAAGCACATTAATACCAATCCTGTATTCAGATGCTATCATGTAGAGAGTCTATGTAATTGTAAACTTACATTGTTTACTAAGCGATGCTGTTTGACTGTATTAAGACCTTTAAACTCTGGAGCCTCCACAGAAATTTCAAACATTGCTCCACAACCACCTAAAACATAGATAACACAAAAGCTATACATTGCTATTTTTTTTATTTCTTTTTTTCTTAGAGTTCTCACTCATTAAAAATTTACTTTGTACCATAAACCAACTATCTGATCATTGTATTAAACATCTCTGATCTTTGGTTACCTGTTTCATGAACTGAACCTCTACACAAGAATACAATTTCATTCATTCATTATATTCTGTACAGTCACGTGTCAGCATAAGAAGACATCTCAGATTGCACTGGGCTGGGCATGGCAGCTTCCAACCAATCACGTAATGCAGTTTTGTAAATTCCTGCATGGCAAAACTATAGTTCTGACATCGCCAGACAGAAAACAATTGTTCTTGTTTGGCAGTACAGAGTTAAAAGCTGGTAACAGCACTGCTAGCTGTCAGGGATCATCTTATGCCAACTCCTACTGTAGATCCGATCATAAAAAAGCACTGATGTGGAATGAGCCAAGGCACACATTAATATTGAGAACCATGTGCTAGAAATGAATTCTGCACACTAAACTGCTACACGCTACTTTGTGGAAACTCTGGCTACAGCAAAACAGTTGCTTCTTTGAAGTATGAGCTATTGTTTCCTCAGTTGTACTATGTAGTTGCTGTTTGTATTGTATTATTTGCATAGTATTTGCCTGACTGCGATTTTATTTGTCAAAGAATAACATTTATTAACAGAGTGAAAGCAGTGAGGCCTATTTACAATAAATATTTGTTGTTAACATGAATTTTCTGTCTTTTGAATCTAGCCATGTAACACATACAGTGTGTCATACATTTTCACAAGGAGTAGGGAAACTGAACATGAATGTGCACCTGCAGGATTCTGGCACATCTTGATCTGCCAAATATTCTGTCCGATATATTATGAGTTATGATTAACTGTCTTCATAGTACAATGAAGAAAGACCATTACGTACCATGTAAAATAAGCAATGAGCACCAGATGCACACATGAACAAAGTGTTGGAGATTGTAGTTCAGCTTCAAAACAGAAAACCACTTTAGGGGTATGGGAATGAGACTAGACAGGATGGAAGGCCTGTGGAGATGGAGACTGGGAAGTAGAATGAGATGTTAGCTTGAAGTATGTGTTGGAAGGGCTCTGCGAATGGAGGATCTAGCTTGCTCTAGGACAAAAGTTGTAAATGAAGTTATTTATCTTGAATGTTCAAAAATATCAGCAGTTAAACAGACACATAAGAAAGGAGATATAGCATCCCCCCAAATAGGCCTAAACTTTCTAAGAAATTTAATATATTAACCACACTGGTGGTTTCAGCTCTCTGAGATTGCAGACGTGTGTGCAAGTTGCGTTTGCGTGAGTGCGCGCGCACGCGTGCGGGTGTATGTGTGTGTGTACTGCTGACAAAGGCCTTAATGGCCGAAAGCTATAATTGTGTGAATATTTTTATTGTGCCTATTGCAACTCAGCATCTCCGCTGTATGGAGAGTAGCAACTTTCCTTCTCTGGTATTGTTACATTCCATCCTGGATTTTCCATGGTTTGTTTTTTGCTAAACGTATATCACTTAGACCCATAATATAAAAAGTAATAAAATATTTCATGCATAAACAGACGAGTCAATGTTTGACTCTAACGATATACTTAGCACCTCATAGTATGACTTCAGGTCCAGGTTTTCTACAGTCAAAGCACTATAGAGCATAGAAGCAAAAATATACAACTGTTTTGAGCATAGTATATTATCAGTGCAACACTGTTGCACCTCAGAAAATCTTTCAACATGGTCTCTCACAATATTCTCATAAAAAACTCTACCACTACGGACTGAGAGAGAATGCTCTATACTTAATGCAGTCTTGCTTAGACAATAGAAAATGGTTAGTTAAACCAAATAATCAAAAGTCATAATGTCTTCCAATTGTAAAGGATATACCTGGGGGATCTGTTCTGATATATGCAGATGACACAAAACTCATCCTGTGTGATACTAACTTTGAAAGTCCACAACACAGCATGGCAGTAGCAATGCAGAGATGCACTACTTGGTGTGAGGCAAACATACTGCAGAAGAATGACATTAAAACTGAAAACATTTTATTCAGTCTGAATGCTCTCAGTCATAATAACAAACAGTCAAATTATAATGATTTCATGTGGACCAAAAGCTCAGCTGAGTACCCACACAGGAAACTTACGTGGCAGACTAGCATGTATCATCTATCTGCAGCACAAACTGAGAAGCAGTGTCAGTAAAGAACTATTAAATGCATATCTTGCATTCTTCCATTCCCACCAGAGTTATGGGATTCTATTATGGGGATATTCTGTGTTGAAATGGCATAAGAAAACTGTAATTGCAGGAGTTAGCCCATGTGAATCATGTCAAGATTATTTTAACAAAAAAATACGAGGAGGCAAATGCAAAATGTTAGGCAAATGATGGTACCCCTTAGGGAAATGGCAGCAAGGGATAGGAATGGACACTAGATGCACTCAGTGTGTATGCCTGGGGGTCTAATTTAAGATGTTAAAGAGGCTATGCCAGCAGCCACTGAGGGAACATGGTGCACCCAATTTCAAATTGTGGCACACGTTGGAACAGATGATACCTGTTGTCAGGGCTCTGAGGTCATTCTTGGGTCATTCCAGTGACTGGCAGATCAGACTGAGAAGACCAGCCTTGCGCATGGAGTTTCAACGAAGCTCACAGTTTGCAGCCTTGTCCCCACAACTGATCGTGGCCCCTTGGATCTGAGTTGAGTGGAAGGACTGAACCAGAAGTTTCAAAGGTTCTGTAACACGCCAGGCTGTGACATCCTGGACTTGTGCCACAGGTGTCAGAACTGTAGGGTTCCCCTAAATGGGTCAGGTGTGCACTACACATCTGAGCCTTACTATGTGTGGGATGCACACAAGGGTTTGTTAGATTACCTGACTCTCCATCCAATCCAGGTAACAATACCTGCAGGAACCCTAGATGTGTCAGTGTATGATCGGCAGAAATGGCTACCAGAGGTGAGAGTATTAAAATCCTAATGGTTAACTGCCAAAGCAGTCACAATAAAGTGTCACAGTCTAAAGTGCTCCTGAAAAGCAGTGAAGCTCACATTATACTAGGTACAGAAAGCTTGCTGAAACCTGAAATTGATATCAGTGAAATTTATGGGGGAAAATTTACAAGTATTTTGAATGGCTACACAAATGGGAAATGTAGGTGGTGTATTTGCTGCAGTGGACAAAAACACTCAAATCCACGTGAGACACACACTGAACCACACCTGAAATCGTTTGTGCAAGACTTAAGTATCAGGGATGGGAATAAAATGATAATTGGATCCTTCTATTGTGCACCAGACTCACCTGTTGTAGCTAAAACCTTTACAGAAAATCTCAGTTCACGTGTACGCAAGTTTCCAATTATGCTGTAATGATCGGTGGAGACTTATCATCCAACAAGAAATGAGAAATTACAATTTTGTTAATAGTGAGTGTAATAAGACATACTGTGAAACATTACTTAATGCCTTCTCTGAAAACTACCTAGAACAAACAATGGAAAATCCAGGATGGAATGTAACAATATATGAGAAGAAAAGCTGCTGCTCACCATATAGTGGAGATGCTGAGTCACAGATAGGCACAACAAAAAGACTCACAATTAGAGCTTCCAGCCATTAAGGCCTTCATCAGCAACACACACACACACACACACACACACACACACACACACACACACACGCACACACGCACAGACAGACAGACAGAGAGAGAGAGAGAGAGAGAGAGAGAGAGAGAGAGAGAGAGACGCGCGCGATTGCGCTCTCAGGCAACTGAAACCACAACTACCTAGAACAGATAGATAGGAACCCCACTCATGATGGAAATATATTGGATCTAATGGCAACAAATAGACCTGACCTCTTTGAGGATGTTCACATTCAAACTGGTGTCAGTAACCCATTACCAAAGTTCAAAGGGTAACTTAAACAAGCAGAAATATATATATATATATATATATATATATATATATATATATATATATATATATATATATATATATGTTCAATAAACTAGATACAAAATCAGCAGTGTCAAATCTCAAGGAGGAAACAAACTTTCTGCACAGGACAGGAGCATGCAGGGGAACTATGGCTCAAGTGTAAAGGAATAGTTTACCATATATCTTATAGATATGTACCCAACAGAGTGTTCATAACAGGAAGGAGCCTTCATGGTATACAGTCACTGTAAAGAAACTTTTAAAAGAAACAGAGACTGCTGCATAATAGATGTAAAACCATAGGGCTATAGATAGAGATGCTGAATGAAACAACTTTGGATGTCAAGTGAGCAATATATGATGCCTTCAGTGACTATTGTAGCAGAATATTGTCATATGATCTTTCACACAACCCAAAGAAATTCTGATCGTATGTACAGGCTGCACTTCACAGGGGTTTGCAGAGTATAGATGTGGATAATGACAGTGTCTAGCCTATGTGTCTACAACTGCCTTGTCTATGTTGAAGAGAATCTAAGTCAGTTTGACCTACGGGGGACAATTCATGGCTATAACACAAGAAGGGGACATATTATTAATATGCCATATACTAGACTGTCAAAGACCCATAAGAATTACAAATATCTTGGTCTTGTCTGCTTCAACAAATTATCTGAAAATGCCTACATAGCAGCAGTAAATAAATTTAAAATTAGTGTTTTGAGAATGATGAAAAGTGAAGTCATTTGCTCTGCTGAAGAGTTCCTCAAGTATGTGACATGACCCATATTTCATATGAGACTGAATAATTAATTAACAACAGATTATATACAGGGCAATTTTTACCAACGTGTAAAAACTTTCGGAATTGATTAATGAGAGTTAGAGAATAAAAAACGTCCAATGAGCTTGTGTCTGGAAATGCATGGTATCTGTGGTAGGGACCATTCATTCATTCATACTTTGTTATAGAGACTGCAGTCTAATATAAGCTGCACCATGCAGCCACAGTTACAGTATGCGTGATTTCCTCTTAGAGTGTGGTACTGTTCTTCATATGTCATGCCCTAGCACCCTCTCCTGCCATAGTAATTGGTAATGTGTCCTATCCACTACTCTTGCTGACTCACCTTGTAGTGGATTTGATACAGCATTGTACACAATGGTTTCGTATTCTAATCGAGTGCTTGCCGACATGTTTACTTACGGAAAAGCAAATGGCAATGGGCAGCAAGGAGGCCTATCCCTGCCGTCAACAACCACAGCATTCAATGTTTGCAATAGTGTTTTGCCATTTGTCTGAGACAGGGTTGTTTCAGAAAGCACGAAATCATGAAGGACATACCCGAAATGTTTGGACACGAATCTTGGAGGAAAATGTGATTAACATTGTGGAAAGTGACTGCCATGTCAGTAACAGACAGTTCGCCTGCCAGTACAGGGTAAGCCAGACAACTGCGGGGAATATTCTCCATGGTGATTGTTACCACTCTGATCACTTACGTGTGCAGGACTTGCTAGCAACAGACTTTCCACATCAGGAGCAGTTTTGTCACTGGTTTCTTCATTGGGCAATCAAGATTCTGGGATTTGTGTCATCCATTCTATTCACAGGTGAGGCCACCTTTAAGCACAGTGGTATCTTGGACTTTTGTAACAGTCATTTGTGGGATAGTATGCAGAATCCCCACAGTTTGGTGACAGAATCAGTGCTGCCAGAATGTGTGAGCCAGGACAATTGGGGACCGTATATTCGAACCAGTCTTCCTTCCAAGTCTCCTAACAGGCCGGAACTACTGGCGTTTCTTGCAGTTGACCTTATATCTCCCCTGGTGGAAGAAGTGCCATTGATGATTCGAAGGGTTATGTGGCCGATACATGATGGTGCTACAGTCCACTTCACCGTTAACGTCTGGATGCATCTCAATTGTCTCTACCGCAACTGATGGATCAGATGAGGGGCTCCATTTGCATGGACTGCTTGTTCACTGGATCTCAACCCGTACAATTTCTGGTTATGGGGCTATCTCAAAAGTATAATGTATGCAGAGCCCATTTCAGATGTGGAGACACTAGAGCAGCATATTCGTGCTGCCTTCGACATTGTTTTGCTGCAGGCTGGCCGATGTGAATGTGTGAGACAGAACATGCTACGACGTGTACACGCTTGCGTTGAGGCACATGGAAACCATTTTCATCACATACTGGAACTGTGGCTGCATGGTACAGCATCTAATAGACCACAGTCTCTGTAACAGTGTATGACTGAACAAATCGTTTCTAGCATGGAAACCATATATTTCTGGACATAAGTTCATTAGATGTTTTTTGTTCCATATCCTCTCATCGGTGAATCCATAAGAGTTTGTACATGGCGGAAAAAAATCACCCTGTATATGGCACACTGTTTCATGGACTTATTGTCATTTATCTGACTGATTATTTATCATCTTTGTCATTCAATTAACTATATAGTTCACTTATCTTGTAATTGTTCTATTAGGAACCTTTTGTTATCGGCATTTGCAGTACCTTCTTGTACATAATGACATTTGCGTAAGTCTGTATTATTGTTGTTGTTGTTGTTGTTGTTGTGTTAATGAAGACAACACCAACTGCATGTAAAGATGCTCAAATGTGAAATAAAACATTTGTATTTGCATTCAAACAGGTCATCTGTGCTCATGTCCACAAAGGAAACTACCCACTGGATGCAACAAATTTGCTGACAATATGACTTCTCTCTCAAGAATCCCTGCCTCTTGTGACAGGTTTATACTGATGAAAGGACTGGAATCAAGCAGTTGATTGATGCACAAGACAAATTTCACATATTGGTCTTTTACCGAGATATTACCCGTGGGCAAGTGGAGTTGACAAACATTATTTCACCTTGTTTGAATTTGGGTAGCAGGATTCACACGAGGAAGAACAGGAATATTAACACCTTGGTAGTCAGCAGAATACCACTTTGCAAGGAGCAATAATGATTTTGAAGTCTATGTTGCTCATTTCAGCTTTTTTTAATGTTTTTCCAATTGGGTAAGGAGGGTTGTTCTGTTGAGTCTGGCTAAGAGGTGTGTGTGTGGACCATTAGGAGTTCAGGGGTATATCACGCAGAAGACATATTTATGAACCAAGAAGATACAGAGGGATGCTCTTTTGCAACTGGTTAGTAGGTATGTTTGGACTATTAGTAGTTCAGCATTATATGCTGTAGATGACATTCAGAATTGTGTGGACGCTGCACAAAATTTGCTGCTAAGGCATATTTGAAGAAAGATTACTTATCAGTGATTATTTAGTGCCCATGAATGGTAAGCCCGAGGAGGAGGGACCTATTAATGGAATGTGGAAAACTGCCTGAAAACCACATCCAGGCTGGCCAGCACAGCGACACCTCATTGTCAGTTGGCTACGTCCGGCGTACTTTCCCCATCTTGCCGCAAGTGGTCGCAAAAACACTAACAGCTAACCAGAAGGGTGGGAATTAGTTGATTGATTTAATATAGACAACCATTTTTAAGGTGCCATTATAGAGTTTACAAAGACCTATGCTCAAAAGAAGCAGACAATGAGGAATGCAGCAAAGAAACTATTTATGTTATGTATCAGTATGTACTTTGGTGTCTTGGCCTTGAGGATTTTCCATTATTAGAAATATTTTCTTTGTAAGCAAATAAAATTAAACTGAGAAAATGGGAATGAGACTAACATCAAGAAATGTGGATAAAAAATTGATACCTACAAATTGGTGTTGCAATTTTAATGATTTCTAAGCAGTGCTATTATGGTGAGAAAATGATCTCTCTGCACGTCAAAACAGTTTTTTTTTGTCTTGTTACAAATATTTCAACGACTTCAATAGATGAGATCCATTTAAGACTGGAAATTCACTTCTATGCAGGCTTGCCACAAGCAGATTTTTGCAGTGATGAGCAGTACCACATCCAATATTCTGGTTCACAAGTAGGTCACCCACATCATATCTTTCCACATTCCAAGCATTTCCACTAACAGCCGCAGAGGAGCAACCCCTTTCTTACCTAATATTATGACAAACAGTTGAACAGCATCCTCCATTATGGTTTTGAATACACCCATCATACCTGCAAATAAGGAACATCTTCGCATTTTGCCCAAAGTTGTGTTCCAATTACCCATTCGATCTAAAAAATATTCTGTTTCATCCTTCTGTGAATACAGTTTCCAACCTTCCACAACAAGGGTCATAACCATATAACAGACCCAGGTATAAGACTTGTCCCATGACCCCACACAATATATCCTATTACAGTCTTGTTACAAGCAAATTTTACACCACAGAAGCACAACTACTTCTAGAAAGCAGCTAAGTCATAAACCAACTCCACTGCAATGCCTATCCAGCCTTTTATCTGGCCATTTCCCCTAACCAGCTGTCTATTCAGATGAATGGCCACTAAACTGTGGCCAAGGGTAAGGATGACCATCAAGCAGCACAGCTTGCTGCTGAGCACAATAAGGGTAACATCAACACCTGCTCACTACTGCTACCACCTGGATCCTCTGTCCTAACTGCATGACTACTGGTTTGTGTTGGTTCTGAACGAATTCTGTATGCCAACATCCTGCTAACAAAAATCAACACAGCAACAAAAAAATGGACCAAATTTCAACTATGTTTAAAAATTTAAACTTGGTGGCATGTTGTGGAAAACCTCTCATAAATTGTGACTTATTCCCAGTATGACTAACACCATGTACCGAAACAGCCTCACTGACAGCTTTGCAGTCATCGTGCTGACACAATTAGAGATCCTAAACTGATTATACACAATAACATGTCTTAAAACACACTACAATACAACAGCTATGGCTTCTATGGTTACTTCATAACATATATAACTCATTTGCCCCCTGCATAAGTTTGTGGATGTACATTACAATTGACTGGTTCCTGCCATTCACCTCAAGTTAACTCACCTAATTATCCTGTACTTTTGCTTCTTTAGTTTATATGCATTTTAATTTTTTTAAATTCATTGTATGTCACCTAGGCTTCAATTTCAATCTGTTCTCCTACCTCTGAATCATTAACTATACTATAGGTTATAAAGCTTCACTGCTTCTGCAATCTCTTTGTTGATATTCCTCTCATTTTAACAGTGTCTCTCCATTGCGCAAGTCCTATGAGTAACCTTGCTAATTAGTCCTGATTAATTTTGTACAGCCATCCTGCTGCTTCAGAAACAAACCTTTTGTTTCTAGTATTAACTTTCTGTCCAAAACTGACATACCTGTCAGTAACTAGAGATCCACAAACCTCCTTTCTAGAAAATATACTTTTTCCAATCTGTTCATCACTGTTTATTATCTCTAGGTTAACATGCCTGGAATGGTACAGTAACAGTAGAAATAATAAATAGCAATCACCAGACTAGAAAGAAGTCTATTTTCTTTAACACTATGTCACTAGGCTTAGATAAACTCATCTCATTTGTGGAGCATGTTAGCCTGAATGACAAGCCTGATCTTTCTATTAATCACTGCCATCATATTCGTCTTTAAAATACAGTCTGCTGAACATGCTGTGACATCCTCTAAATAGTGTACCAGCAAATCACAGGAAATTTCTCAAATGTAGAACACATGGGTGTCAGTTTGCAAATGAAGAAGAGTGGTTTTAAAAGATAGTAATACTGCTCCCTCCACCCCCTCACTAATTGGTTCAGTCACTGTTAAGCCTGTGCTTCTCCCTCAACCTTATATATCACTTCTTGTGCTTTTCTGTAAGGTTTTGATATGTCCATATCTGTAAATAACCCCAATTTTTATTATCGTTGTTGCTGTAGATGTGAATTTCGAAAATTTTGATGTGCTCTATGTAACATGTGTGCAAATGAATGTACTGAACAAATGTTCAGTGGATTTTGGGGATGGTTAAAAATTACCATTGTGCAGTCTCTCAAGAACAATGACACACAAGTTACTGTTTTTTTTTTTTAATATGCGAAAGATACATACTACGTAGCCTACACAATGAGAGGCATCTTCAAACATATGATGTTCACCGCGGATTGGACTTCAAACACATGATGCAGAAATCTTCTTCTACAGGAACGAGTCACATCAATAATGGAAACCCTGTCGCGTCCTTACGTAACAGAAATATTTTACAGATTATTCTAACTAAACACTGTCAGATGTAAATGTAACATTAACTGTAAAACTGTTGAATCAGGCTTGATTTCTAGAGTTAAATAAACGCGTGGTATTGCAGCAATATTGAGATTTGTATAAAAAATGTGCACATGCTTGGACAAAAGTACCAATATTTACTCCACAAAGTACATTAATAGTGAAGGCTGTGGAAGCTAGTAGTTACCATACCCGAAATATCAACTACATCAATACTTTTCGCCTTTGGAAACTGCTGTCGTAAAATCTCTTTTAATCTGTTTTCCAAGTCGGTACTTTTGCCGGGGTTGTTTCCATTTTGAACACGGCTAAACAGCTAGAAATGAAGAATTCAGAAATCAGTCTTTATGTATCGTATCACGTTTTGAATCAGTAGGTTCATGTTCCAAAACAGAAAAAAAGAACCAAAAATCAAATCTACTGACCGCAAAAGAACGAGTCCCGCGCACAGTCAAACACAGGTTCCGAAACATGTTTCACATGAGAGTGAGAGAATTAGACACTTGTTCCGAATTATGTTGCAACATAGGATGTAAGAATGCGTATTTTCGGAGGTCTACACCTGTAGCGCATATCACTACACAAACCGAAACAGTTTGCCCTTGTCGTGAGTTTCTCATGTACATGATATTTAAACTTCTCAGAGATATGACATTATGACAAGAATAACACTAAAACAACTGCGCAATGAAGAGCACCCCATTTGAAAACGATGTGACCACATTTCACCCAAGAAATACGCAGAGTGCATTAAATTACAAAGAAAAGTTCTCGTGAGTAGTGTTCAAGACATCCCTTTCGCTTTATTAAGCTTATACGTTATTCATGAATCCATAATTTTTAATTATGTTATTGCAGGGGCTCCTGCATGTTTTCCTGTTATAGGTGCAAAACATTTTCCCCAAACATGTGATTTAGAAATTTTGGGGTTATTGTTATCTGCTCGCCATTTTCTCCTACTGGTCTCTAAAGTGCACTTTTATCCCTTAACTGTGCTGATAGTGTCTATAAACGTAATCCATGCCCGCCTTTCCCCCCGATCCCCACTCCACATTGCGCTTATGTTTCGTAATACTTCTTGAGTTAAATGCCAGATGTCGTTGGACCTTTTCGTAATATTCGTAGACATTGTCGTGTAATCGTTGCAGGTACCGGTGTGCATTGTTGATGCCCAAAGGTGAAATATCGCAACTATTAATCGTTTGGACCCCATCAGCATGTAGATGCTGCTAGCAGCAAACCAAAGGAAAACAGATGCAGAGCAAAATCTTCATGAGCCAAAACTACAAGAAAACCCGGTGAGTGGTGTCAAAAATCATTCCATTGGAAAACAGTCACTATTATCCTTTAAAATATTACACCATAATGTGCAGTCCATGTTCAATAAGTTACTAGAAATAGATCTCTTCCAAAAAACAAAGTCACACTTAGATGTTCTCTGTATTACTGAACACTGGTTAACAGAAGACAAAACGCCTCTTGGCGAACTAACTCTAGCTGGTTATTCTTGTTGGAACAAAAGTAAGGGAGGTGGTACAGCAATCTATGTCAAAAAATTTAAGATACAAAAGCCTCACAAAGTACAATAATATGCAAATAGAAACAGACTTTGAATTCTCCTTAATGATCTTAACAGACTATAACCTATTGATACTGAATGTATATAGAGCCCCTGATGGGAACATCCAAACCTTCAAACACTCCCTCGAAGCACTACTCACAAAAATTCACTCACTAAACAAAAATCTATTATTAAGTGGAGATTCTAATATTGACTTCCTCACACCTGGAAAAAACAAAGATGAATTGTTGAATATTACACATTCATTCAACATATCCCCAACTGTAAACACACCAACCAGGATCACAAAAAATTCAAAAACAGCTCTAGATCTGATTTTCATAAACGCAGACAAACTACACCACTCAATCAAAGTCATCAGCACAGGTCACAGTGACCATGAAGCCCAAATACTAACGCCGAATTTAAATTACATAAGACAATATCCCACAATATCTAAAATGCAAAGCCAATTTAATGACAATAATATACGGCTTTTTAACTATCTGTTAAGGGCTGAAAACTGGGCAGAGGTCTATAAAGAAAATGATGTAAACTACATATTTAATTCCTTCCATGAAACATTTCTCCATCACTTCAATACTGCATTTCCACTGAAATCCAGGAAAATCGGAAACAAACACACAAACTCATGGGTAACGAAAGGGATAAGGATTTACTGCCAAAAAAGGGGTGACAAAAAATCAGATGAAACACCATGAAGTCGATGATCAGTTTAGGTCATATTGTAAGACCTATTTTGCAATCTACAGAAAAGTAATCCAATAAGCAAAAAAATTATACAATGATAAATTTATAAAGGAATCTAATAATGAAATGAAAGGCTCGTGGACAGCTGTAAAAAATGAAACAAACAGTAAGCAGCATATTATAAACAAAACATTAAGACTAAACCTAAATGATGAAGTCACATCAGATCCCCAAAAAATAGTAAATGGTTTTAATGACTATTTTAGCAAAATAGCAGAAAACCTGATAAAGAACAACTGCCACAGACCAAATACTCAACACCAAACACTAATAGAAACCATACCAGTACAGGCATCAATGTTTCTTCACAAAGTCTCCAATACTGAAGTACTTACAGCTATAAAAGTACTAAAGAATAAATACTCCAGTGGCAATGACGACATTCCTGATTTAATTGTAAAGAAATGTGGAGAATCCGTCGTAGAACCCCTAAACCACATAATAAATGCATCCTTTACAAATGGAGTTTTCCGTGACCTACTAAAGACTTATAAAATTACCCCACTTCACAAAAAGGGCCCTAAAAATGGTGTAGCCAATTACAGGCCCATAGCACAACTCAGCTTATTCTCAAAAATATTTGAAAAATTATTTTACACCAGATTGGAAGACTACCCTTATTAACAAAACACCAGCATGGTTTTAGAAAGCAAAGGACAACTACCACAGCTATTTATGAGTATCTCAACAAAACCTTAAAAGCACTGGATAATAAGGAAATCACTACTGGTATCTTTTTAGATTTATCCACAGCCTTTGATGTAATTGACCATACCATACTCCTTAAGGTGTTAGCAAATAAAGGTATAAGAGGAATTGCAAACAAATGGTTAGTATCTTACCTGTCAAACAGATTTCAAAAAGTTGAAATTAATTTTGAAAAAAAAAAAAAAGAATACAACCACCCATCAATCTACTGTCCACTCCTCTGACACAATGCCTATTAGATATGGTGTGCCACAAGGCTCAATCCTGGGACCCATACTGTTTCTGCTATACATTGATGATATAAGCATGAAGCTTGCTACAGGACATATTTGAAATTGTTGAAATTAATTTTGAAAAAAAAAAAGAATACAACCACCCATCAATCTACTGTCCACTCCTCTGACACAATGCCTATTAGATATGGTGTGCCACAAGGCTCAATCCTGGGACCCATACTGTTTCTGCTATACATTGATGATATAAGCATGAAGCTTGCTACAGGACATACCACACTATTTGCCGATGACACGAGTATACTAATAACAGGTACTGATACAGAGGACCACAACCAAAAAATTAAACCGCTTATGTTGTCACTCAGCAAATGGTTCAACGAGAACAAACTGATTATAAATATACAGAAAACAACATACATCTTCAGACTCTCATCCCAAAAACAAGAAATGCCCGATGTGATTCTAAATAACCAAGAGCTTATGTGTGTGGACTCTGTCAAGTTTCTTGGCATATGGCTTGAAGAAAATCTAAAGTGGGAGACACACACAAATCATATCTCAAAAAACCTATCAACTGTGTGTTACATTTTAAGGATACTCAAAAAATCAGTCACAAAATCTGTTCTCATACAAGTATATTATGCTTACTTCCACTCTACTTTACAGTATGGAATCATATTTTGGTGGAACTCACCTGGAGGTAGATATATTTTCAAAATGCAAAAAAAGGCAATACGCATAATATGTAACCTAAGACATAACGAATCATGCAGACAACATTTCAAAACAAATGGCATTATGACATTGACCTCTGCTTAGATTTATAACATCGTCCCATTTGTCAAGTCATAGCTGTTAAACAATGACTGCACATTAAAATTCAATGGAGATATTCATAACTACGCAACAAGGCAGCAATCTGACCTACATATGATTCAGTCCAGAACTACCTGCTACCAAAAAATTGTTTTTTTAATGTTGGGATACAAATGTATAATAATTTACCAAATGAAATAAAAGCAACAAAGAACCCAAGAGCCTTCACACATAAGTTAGAAAATTATCTCTTGGACCATTGCTTTTATGCAGTTGATCATTTTTTTTGGAAGGGGTTAAAATTATTGTAAACAATTTTATGATAAATGTTCAATTAGGTCTGAAAATTATATACTGTGCATGTCTATGAAATATACTGGATTATTATATACTGTGCATGTCTATGAAATGTACTGGACTATTATACTATTACATTTGTATTGGCTGTTTGTACTTTACAATACAACATTTGTATTGACTGTTTTGTTAAAGATAGCAAACCTCCTCATTACAAAATAATGTAAAATCAATTTATTAAAAATTACTTGTAAATATGGTCTCTTGACCTGTCCAATATCGTATGAACAACCTTACAATTCTATGATTTGTATTAACTGTTTTGTTTAAGATAGATAATTTCTTTGAAACAAAATAATGTAAAAATCAATTTGTAAAAATTACTTATAAATAGCTCTCTTGACCTGTCCAATATCATATGTACAGCTGTACAATACTATTATTGTCTGTATCAATAAAAATACAATACAATACAATACATTACAGATGTAAGATAGGTAAGCTAATCTTTCAAAAAATTAACTTTAGTCTGCAAATTGAAAAGTGTTGATTAGGTATTAATCATGCTGTGTAGTCTAACTAAAGGCCATATTTACTTTTTCAGCACAAGGATTTTGGAGGCGCCTAACAGAAGTTGAAATAGTGACGACTATTAACCAAGGACACAGACTTTCCACAATTGTATGTAGTGTATGTGTTCTGGGGAGTCTGGATATTTTTCAAAATGATTACCTTTCATTTATAACCTTTTATGAACACTGCCTGTGTCATAAATGTCCGTGCTGTGAACATAATTACTTTGCAACGATTTTAGTGATTGTAGCCTGGCACAACACCTTGTAGGGCAGAATAACCGCAAAGTCAGTGTGTGAATGTTTCTTATAGCACCATCTGCGTTGTCTTCTTGTAGCGATTTAATCACTGCTAGCCTCAGTGATGAATGCCTTACAACATATACAACACGTAACGAATACATTGCATCGCATCTTGTACTACCAAACGGAAATTATGTGCCAAACAATGAACAAATATAGCGCTCGGCTCAAACTGAGTAATCCTATTTTGTAATCCTGTTAAATTTCCACTGACATTGGTCATGCAATCATAAAATTGACCACGACAGTATATCATGTCGATGGAAAAACGCCTTATGACATACTGGATGACTTAAAACAATGTGCTAGTACTTTTTGAAGCAATTTCATGGAAGCCAATAAAAACTTATTCAACTTGAACATTTTTATCGATATATGTGAAACATATGGATAATTTCCTTCACTGATATGTCGGAAGTTTCTGCAGTTAAGAGACAAATATTGTACCTCCTTAATGGGTTTCACAATGTTTTGCTATAAATCGCTGGATAATAAGGAGACAATTTCATTCAGTATATTGTGAGAAACTCTCTTATATGAAGTTCGCTGCAGCCAAGACTCTAAGTCAGGAGCATCTTCTGCTCTAAGTGGCATCAACTGATGAATATTTGATGCTTCACCTGTGTGACCACGAATTGCTATTCCTTGCTGACTAAAAAACTGGAGGGACGTTATTATCTTTGAAATCGCCTTGTGTGCATTTTTCGTATCTTCTAATTTTATGTGAGGGACGGGATGACTCATTAGTACTTCATTTCCAAGTTGCCAGAGCAGTCATGGACGAATGGTGAAGTTCATTTCCAAGTTGCCAGAGCAGTCATGGACGAATGGTGAAGTGTATATTTCTCCGAAACGTTCAAATGTCTTTCGCCACGGGGAAAATCCATTTCTAAGAAATGCATTACGTGAATCCCTGTGTGCAGAAGTAGCAGTTGAAGACAGAGGCACTATACTGGAATTAAAAGCGTTTTTACACACTCTACAGAACACTTTGTCCAGTTCTACAACATAATAAATCTAAGGAAATGTGTTTTTTCATCCTTTGTGCTATGACCTGCCTGACGGTTTCCCAACACTTCTTGCTGATTTACTGTAGGAACTGGCAGAAGACACATTCTCGGGTTCCTATTTTTTGGCTGAACATGCTTTTCACTATTGTCGATGTTAGTAATATCCACATGTGATGATGACGAATTTACCCATAGCGACTAGGAATCTACTCGAATTACAAAGTATGTATAGAAGCAATACTCAATAATGTATTTCATATTTCCACACACATCCAGTAATCGTGCAACGTTTGAAAACAACGAAAATTTTTGCCTGGCGAAGAGATTTGATTCATGCACCCCATCAGTATACCATCATCTTTGTACTATTTATTAATGCGGTAACTCCCCTTCAGTCTACAATATAAGCTCCAGCATCCTTCAAAACTATTGTCTTAACAAACAAAATGATAACAATCCAGATTACGTGGAAACAATTTCACCGAAATCTTAAACCACACCACTTTAAGTAAAAAAAAAAAACTATTGAGGTAGTCTATAACAATCGGCTTCCTTGTGAGGAAAAGCTCAGGGAAAATTTGGACTGGGAGAAAGGAATGAGAGAGGGCAAAGATTGTTTGAATACTGCAATAAAAATTTCATGGTAGTTGGAAATACCCTATTTCATATCCACGAAAGACGACGGCATACTTGGATATCTTGATTTGACAACAAAAGATATCAAATTGATTACATAATGATACAACAAAGGTACGGAAATTGCCTAAAGAGTGTCAAAAGTTATCCAGGGGCAGATATTTATTCAGATCATATATTAGTAGTAGGTTCTACGAGGGTCACTCCAAAAGAAATGCACACTATTTTTTTTAATCCATCTTTTATTCTACATGGTTGAAAGTTTTATAGTGTGTAGATACATCCTTTAGTAACAATATTTTCATTTCTCCACACAATTTCCATCCCTCACAACTGCCTTACGCCATTTTGGAACCAGCGCCTGTATACCCACACGGTAAAATTCTGGACAAACCTATTGGACCTACTGTTTGGCAGTGTGCACAAGGGAGTCATCATCTTCAAACCTTGTTCCACGAAGAGAGTCTTTCAGTTTCCCAAAGAGATGATAATCATGATGTCCACAAGCAAGAGTCCTTCAGAATCGAAAAACACCATAGTCATAACTTTTCCAGCAGAGCGTGTGGTTCTGAATTTTTTTCATGGGTGAATTTGCATGATGCCACTCCATTGATTGCCTTTTCGTCTTTGGTGAATAATGATGGAGCCGTGTTTCATGACCTGTCACAATTCTTCCAAGAAATTAATCTCCACCATTCTCGTACTGTTCCAAAAGTTCGCTGCATACCGTTTTTCTTGTTTCTTTGTGAGCCATTGTCAACATCCTGGGAACCCAACTGGCACAAACCTTTTTTAACGCCAATACTTTCAGTATTCTGCAAACACTTCCTTCCCCTGTCCCAACTTAGCGTGGCAATTCGTTCACTGTGATGCGTCTGTCAGCAGTCACCAGTTCGTTCAATCTCTGCACATTGTCTGGAGTGTGTGCAGTACGAGGCCTGCCGCTGCAAGGCCAATCCTCAATATTGTCGTGCCCGCTTTCATCAAGTAACCTGCTTGCCCACCGACTAACTACTGCGATCGACAGCAGCATCTTCATACACCTTTTTCAACCTCTTGTGGATGTTGAATGAGATTTTCACTCTGCAGCGGAGTGTGCGCTGATATGAAACTTCCTGGCAGATTAAAACTGTGTGCCCGACCGAGACTCGAACTCGGGACCTTTGCCTTTCGCAGGCAAGCGCTCTACCATCTGAGCTACCGAAGCACGACTCACGCCCGGTACTCACAGCTTTAATTCTGCCAGTACCTCGTCTCCTACCTTCCAAACTTTACAGAAGCTCTCCTGCGAACCTTTGCAGGAGAGCTTCTGTAAAGTTTGGAAGGTAGGAGACGAGGTACTGGCAGAATTAAAGCTGTGAGTACCGGGCGTGAGTCGTGCTTCGGTAGCTCAGATGGTAGAGCGCTTGCCCGCAAAAGGCAAAGGTCCCGAGTTCGAGTCTCGGTCGGGCACACAGTTTTAATCTGCCAGGAAGTTTCTTGTGGATGTTTCCCACTGTCTCGTTTCACAGCACAGGAATTCTATGACAGCACATTGTTTCTGACGAACGTCAAGTGTAGCAGCCATCTTGAAGACATGCTGTGATGTCGCCACTCATGGGAGCAGGTTGAACTAAGTTTGAAAAGAAGCGGGAAGGATTGTAACCTCCCCACAAAAATTTCGTAAGACAATTATTTAATATAAATGGAGCCATGTGAAACCTTACCACAAAAATGTTGACCGGACAATAATTTGAATGTTAACAAGAATACAACCTAACGTAATCTCCCAGCAAATAAATTCAATGACAATGACCATTAGACAAAAATTAGCAATCTGACCCAAGTATAAGCTACTTACAAAAAATGAAAGTCGATTCAGTGATAAGAAAATGTCAGTGATAATGATAATTCAATTAAACCGAAATATCGGTCTTTGGCCCTGTGCAAATCAGAATTAAATTCTTACCTCATTGTAACTGCTAGTCAAATTTCTGCTCTTATTCTTGCGCACAGCTTGGAGGAACTGCATTGCAAATAATAATATTCCTTTTTTTTGAAATTTAACTGAAACTTTTCTTTAAGGGAAGTGGAATGAAATCGTTAATTCAATTAAATAAATTTTTTGTAAAATTGCTTTTGAAATCAAAATTATTATTGGGGCACTTGTTGGAAATTAATTACAATAAATAAACTTTACATTATCTGATGATTACCTTAATTAACAATATACCTCATTCAGCATCTTGACCAGTGTTGCCGACAGACTACATCACACAACCGCACTGGGCTGCTACTACTGACCGACCGCTCTGCATGACGACTACTAGCGTACTGCTTGACGACTACCACAGTACTCCACTACATAACAACTACAACTGAACTGCTCTACATGACGACTACAACTGAACTGCACCACGATTACAACCGAACTGCTCGCAACACTCGCGTGGTCAAGCGCAGACTCACCACGATTATAGGCTCTCTGGTCAAAGATTTTAACGTGCCTCACCATCGCTGCTATGTTACATACGTGTTTCATAACCCTCCACTGGGGGGGGCAAAAATTTGGCAGCGATGGTGAGTCATTTGGACTTGCCATCGCAAGAAATTTTTACAATTTACAGAATATTCAAATTTAGTACATAAATTATATGTTGTGCACATGCACCGAGTACAAAATATATCAGACAAAGACAGGATGTGAGTACAAAACATAGTAGTAAATCAGAAAACTGTATATACAAATTATTTGACAGATAGCAAAGTGCATACGCACTGAAAAAAATTCTTTAGCATTTTCAGAACAAATAAACAGACTGGCAAAAAAAAAATTATGTTGACAAGTGACATGAGTGCACATGCACTGCAGTTGAGAACATATCAGTAAATGATGAAATGTATATACAATGAGTAACAAATGACATAAGTGCATATGCACTGAATTATTGAACATATCAGGAAATCACAAAATGTATACAGAATGAGTACAAATCATATTGAAAAATGAGAAAAGTGCACAGGCACTGAAGTTCAGTAGAAAACATATTAACACACAACATAAGTGCACATGCACTGTAGTTCAGAACATATCATTAAAATAAAATAATAAATAAAAAATGTATATACAATATAGAAGACAAGAGTGCATATACTGTACTTGAGAACAAATCGAAAAAATGTCTTAGGCATTTTTGCAATAAATAAACATAATGGCAAAAAATCATATCGACAAGTGACATAAGTGTACTCGCACTGGAGTTCAGCGAATCAAAAAAAAATGTATAACCCATGAACATAAATAATGTTAGCAAAAAAATGATTTTCACTATGTGACAAGAATTAGGATAGGAAAGGGAAGGATTGCATCATGGTTGTAGCACTTTAGATTGCACACAGCTGTTCTGAAAGTCCATATCTTTCCACAGAAGTACATCACCAAGTGACACAATTTGAAGTTCTTTTCCCATCAGAATTTATCAGTGTAGCCAAGACACTGAACTCTCGTAGTAACATTTCATGTTCTCATTTTGGCAGTACATTAGGTACACCAAACAGTGGGACCATAATAACGTCTTCATCGCCCACGATGGTGGACAGCATGTCGTGTCAACACCACGCTCTTACAAGGCACACCAACGTAGAATTAGTGCAAAACCAAAGATAGTGCTCCATGATCACTAGGATAGACAGGACAAATGGACATTGCAGTAATTCAGGAGCAAGATGGCAGTAAGACAAGATGGCGCCGCGCTGCCCATCGATCCGGCGCCGGCGCCGCAGAGGCCGGGGACGGAGGGCAGAGGCAGCGTCTCGGGGGCCAAGAATGGCGGAAGAAAGAGGGCGTGGTTGGCGTCCAGGCTCGACGGGCACGACGAGGGCGCGGGGGAGGAACTGCCCGCGGCGACGCGCGAATCAATAGCCGCGCCGCGCCGCGCAGCACCGAGCTGCGATTCTGGCGGACCGCATCACGGCGCCGGCTTATCCTCACCCCCGGGGAGAAGGTCTACATCTACATCTACATTTATACTCCGCAAGCCACCCAACGGTGTGTGGCGGAGGGCACTTTACGTGCCCGCTGTCATTACCTCCCTTTCCCGTTCCAGTCGCGTATGCTTCGCGGGAAGAAATGATGCACAAAGCCTCTCTTGTAACGTCTGCCAGTGGAGTCTGCCAGTCCTGCCTGATACGGGTCCAAGTATCGAATAGTAATAAAACATTGTTCCTCATTCAGTATTATTCAGATCATTAAGAAGTAATAACAATTCATTGAGTGACATTCAGATCATTACGAAGTCATTATTAAAAATCAGCTAATTACAGTCATAGCATTAATAATCATACACATTATAAGTAGTCTCATTACAATAAACAGTGGAGTTATTATAAGGAAAGCAAGAAGAGAAAAAGAAAAAAAAAATTGGTTCTGGGTTGTTCCTGTAAATGAAAAAATGTGTAACGTCATTCGTCATGAGTCAGCTGTAGCAAGGTTGTGAAACAAGGCAGTAATGTGATCACATGTATAAATGATAGACACAAATGGGTAAAAATGTAAGTGCTAGTACAGGTATAATAAAGTAACAGGTTTAGTAAGTATCTTGAAAAGCTTCTGCTGGAAAAAAAATACAAAATGGATTATTGACCTGAAAGAAGAAACGCACACTATGCTGAAAAGTAGTGAACTTCGAATTAACAAGTAGTGAAATGTGTATAAACATGTGTTCCATAGCTGTCCTTTCCAAAACTTTCCAACATCCTACTATGCAATATAACACCTGCTGTCAAAACAAACTGCAACAAATACTTAAATAACTACATAGCATAAATACATAACTTCAACATTATCCTCATCTGCAAAAAAAAAACTTCATTATCAATCACTTCATTATCCATATTATCATAACTTCATTATTATCATCACCTGTAAAGAAAAATTTCAATATTCATAATAGCATATTCTTCATCATTATTCATCAGTATTCATTATCATCTGCAAAAATATAACTTCATTACTCATTATACAACTATTCCTTATTTCTAGCATATTTCATCACTAAAACTAAGATGTGTAGTTCTGTCCGACAGCCTGCATCAATCACCTTGTATTCTGAAAGAAAAAATTAGTTAAGACTGCTATTCTACGATGAGTATAGTATATTCTTGTTAATGCTTGTTAATCCTGATCCATTTACTCTTCCTCATAAAGTTATTGCATCTTCTATCGTTTATTCCGTAGGTGAAATTCCCATTTCTGTTTAATTTATTTCCTTTACACGTTATTTCTTTCTGAAAATGATGAACAAAGATTAATGTCTTGCATTTACATCATATATCCATTAGATAAAAACTGGTTTATGGTAACATAATTAAGCATACAGCATAACATGACAGAAAACGTAACATGTGAAAAACATAGATAGTGTTCAGAGGCAAAAATGTACACAGAATATCATAATGCAGCAGCAAAAAATGTAAAAGTCACGATGTTGAGATGTCATTAGGCCAAAAAAAAAAATGTCAAAGTCGACTGGTGTGTGTTATATCTTAACTATTTCACAGTGCATATAGACAAAACTGGAATACAATCGTACATAAAAAAGTGGAAAATGTGCATGGTCTGATGTGTAACGACAAGAAAAGCGACCTGCTAACCTTACCTTGCCGGACACTTGCCAAGAAAAAATACGATAATCATCAGTAATTAGTCAGGTGAAATAATTGCATTAGTAAATGGCATCATAGCATGTTACATCATAAAGTGATTTCATTCAATAAACGGTTTAATGTTTGAGATATGGTGATTGCCTTTCGATTTTCTGGTTCTCAAAGTTTCGACGTGTACCGGTACAACATTGGGGTGAGGGATGCTGCGAATCCGATATGGACCTGCGTATAGAAGTTCAAATTTACTGCACTTACCTTTTAATTTGCTGGATAAATAGTGTGTACGTACTAATATTTTCTGTCCAACGTGAAAGTCTCGGCGTGTACAAACCTGTTTTTGCTGTCTTCTCCGGCGCTCTGCGGCACGTTTGATGTTGTTCAGCGCAATGTCAATTATTTCGTGGTGTCGTAAGCGACGAGATGTAGGAAATTTTACAAATTCTTTAATTTTGTTTGGTGGTTCAACGTTTTTCAGTATAACAGACGGAGATAGCATAGTGGATTCATTTGGAATGGAATTAATTACATCTTGGAATGAGAGTACGTGTGTATCCCAATCAATATGTCTTTTGTGGCAGTATATTCGGCACAGCTTACCAATTTCTTTCATTAACCGTTCACAGGGGTTCGAAGAAGCGTGGTACTTGGATATATAGATCGGAGAAATGTTTCTGGCTCATAACATGCGTGTCCATATGCTACTACGAAATTGAGATCCATTGTCAGAAATTACTTTCATCACATGCCCTACATGAAATAGAAAATGTTTTACAAATGCTTTCGAAACAGTTTTAGCAGTAGCTTTGCGTAACGGAGTGAAGGTAACAACTTTTGAAGTGAGCTCAACAGCGACAAAGATGTAGCAAAAACCTCTGTTAGTTCTCGGAATCGGACCAAAAATATCTACTGCGGCCATGTGTCTTAATTTAACAGGTACAATGGGATATAAAGGATGAATATGTGAAGTGGTGTCTGATTTAGGTTTCTGGCAAATTTTACAAGACGCTAAAACTCGTCGTATACGTTTCTCCATGTTGTTAAAATAACAGTTCTGTCTCAGTATAAGAAAACATTTTCGTGCTCCGTAATGTGCGTAACTAAAATGAGTGTACCAGATTAATTTGTTAACAAGTTCGTCAGGGATGCACAATAACCAATTGTTGCTGTCAGGATGAGAGCGGCGAAACAGAATGTCATTGCGTGCAGTGTAATGGTTTCTAATCGTAACATTTTTCCTATCTTGCCAAAGGTGTTTAATTTCTTTCCACACATTGTCTTTATTTTGTTCTTGTGCTATGTCCTGTAATGACGATGAAATAAAATTTTCAAATGCTACTTGCTGAATGTACATGACACTGAAATTTGTTTTGCAGAAGTTGGTTGCTACGTCTTGCTGATTGTTGCCGAGAGAACGCGATAGTGCGTTTGCTATAACATTTTGCGTACCGGGAATGTGAACTATTGTAAAATTAAATTCCTGTAAATAAAGTTTCCATCTGCTTAATCTGTCGTGCGTGAATTTGGCCGAAAGTAAAAATTGTATCGCTCTGTGGTCTGTGTACACGGTTGTATGTCTGCCATAAAGAAAGTGCCGAAATCTCGTAAAAGCCCATACAACACATAATGTTTCCAATTCTGTAACGGAATAATTTCGTTCAGCAGGTGACAAAATGCGGCTTGCAAATGCGATGTTTTTAATTACTATCGAACCATCTTCTTCAATTTCCTGGAAAATGTGTACGCCTAAAGCGGTGTTAGAACTGTCGGTGGCAATGGAAAAATTTCTGGTAAGATCTGGGTGCGATAAAAGTGGAGCATTCAACAAAGCATGTTTCAGGTAACATTTTCGTGAATAAGATTCTGTGATTCAAAAGTATTGCTTGCGTAACTGAAAGATGCAACCTGTACTGTATCTGGTTAAATTCTATCTGACGTGTTATTATTTTCAGGAGGACGCTGTGGAATTTTGACTATTTGAACTATTCTGTTATTTCTTGCTGACGTGTTACGCTATGTATGACACCTATTGTCTGGTTCATTCATGATAATATGTTGTTGCTGAAGTTCTTGCTGCTGAAAAGGTCGACTGTTATTAAATGTACGCTGAAAATTGTGCTAATTAATTTTACGTATGTCGTGATAGTCACTTCCATACGGCGCATTGCGATAGAGATTGAAATACTGTTTTTTTGTACGTAGTTATTTCCTTGCTGCCGTGCGCTACTATTTGTTGTAGCTGGGACTATACGTGCACGCGGCGAAACATTAAAGTTTGGTTGACCTTGTAGACTACATTGTTGGTTAGGTATGCTAAGTGGCTGGCTTTCATGCTGTTACGGTGGAAAACGTCTATTGTTACAAAATGCGTTTACTGTTACTGATAATTTTACACGTACTGATGATTAAAATTTTCCCTGATGTCAAAATTACGCTGGTAATTCTGGAGTGCCTAATAAAAATTGTCACTTTCGGTAAAAATTTGTCACATCGGGTTTTCATTACATATTCTTAATTCTAAATAGAGCAACAGTTAAAGAGCGGTTTTGATAGATATAAAGGATAGTAGAAGAGAAGGCAGCAGTGCAGAAAACTAAAGATGAAACAGCATTACTACAGCTCGGGGCCCTATGCTCGCTACGGCACATATTCATTAAAGCGTAATGAATCCCCTGAGGTTGATTACGCACTGCAAATACTTTTCAGCTTTTGCCTTACAGGCAATGTCGGTAAAAATTCAGAAATAAATTGCTGTATCCATACTAATTCAGGTTTTTGCATTACACGAAATGTTGGTAAAATTTTAAGAGCAAATTGTCGTATCCAGTTCAAAGCTAGTTTCTGCGTTACAGGTAATAGCGGTGAAAGTACAAAAATAAATCGACGTATCCAGTTCAAATCGTGTATCTGTGCTCTGTCATTATTAAATTCCTTAGTTTTTCTTACGGATAAAAATTGATCGTAATCAACGTTCCCGTCACTGAATTTGAGAACACGTTCACGTTTGTGTGAGAATCTATTTGTCTGTGTCATTTCGGATTTCAAGTTGCGTAGCTTTTCAGATTTTAAGTCGTGTAGCTTTTCGGATTTTAAGTCGCATAGTCTCTGTAAATTGCTCAAATCATACGCGCTGCGTGACTCTGACAAATGTTCATAAAGTGGTGTCTGTTGTATGTTATTATTAACTGAAATGCTTTTCATCTCTGTTACTTCTTGCTGTAAACTTGACAGTTTTCTACGCAACGTGTTATTAGATGAATCGATCTCATTAATTGTCTGCTGTAAATTTTGAAATTCAGGTGTTTGATTAAATGAAACCGGTGAAGTATCGTCTGATTTATTGTCATTAGCACTTTCGATAGCATCAATGCGACTGGCTAATTCATCATATTTTTCAGTCAGTATTTTTGCCTGATCATCGGTTTTAGAATCGGACGCATTAATCTGTTTTTGCAACTTACGCGTAGTTTCGCTCAGTTTTTTAACATCAGCTTTGATGACATCGCAATCCTGTGTTAGTTCTAATTGTTCGAATCTGTCTATCACTGTTTGAATATCTACTGTGTGTGTATCTGTTTTTGATTTAAGATCAGAAATTTCATCCCGTAATTCCGCGTTCAACTGTTCTATGGTATTAATTTTGTCGGACACTGTAGTAATATTATTGTCTACATACGTCTTTGCTTTCGCGAATATTTTACGTTTGTCTTCTTGTCTTTGTGCAGTGATTGTTTCCATGACTTGTCGTTTTACTTTGTTTTGATCTTGAATAAATTTGCGGAAATGCGTATCACTGTTTTGTATGTGAAGATTAAAGCGTTCGTCAATCTGAGTATTCTGTTGTTCGAATTTCGCGTCTATCTTTGAATCCATTGTGCGCGAAAGTTCTACCGTCATTGCTTTAAACTCGTCCCGTAATTGTGTAGCTTTTTCAGAGCATTGTTTAGCGACTGTACTAATTTCCGCTCTAAGTGTTTCTGTTGTGGCTGTTTGCATTTCCCTTAATTCCTGAGCAACAGACTTAATTTCTTCGCTGCTTTTTTTTGAACAAGCCTCAATTTCCACGCGCAACTGTTCCTTAGTGTCATGACACTGCGCGGCAACGGCTCTAATTTGTTCACTAAGCTGTCTGGAGTTGTCGTCTAATTTTTCATTTAACTGTCTGGAATTGTCGTCTAATTTTTCATTTTGTTGTCTGATCTGTTCACTAAGTTCTCTGGAATTTTCATCAAGGTTCTCTAATTTTGCGCTCTGTTGTTTGACCTGTTCACTAAGTTTGTCTTATTTTTCATTATTACTGTCTAATTTTTCATTAAACTGCTTAGTCATTTGTAGCAACAATGCCATAATTGAACTCGACTCAAAGTCAGCATTTCTATTACCTGCAATTGTCGCGCTTTGTGTGACCATTTGGTCATTCTGTAATTTACAAAAAGGATTATCACTCGGATGTACACTGTCAGACACTATTTCGGAATTAAATGGATCCGTCGTACTTTGTGTATCCTGTTCATTTTCATTAGAAAAATTCGTCTGAACGTTACTTGAATTTTCCAAACCGGGTGTGTTAAGCTGGGCAGCGCTCATTACAGTAGTGCGCCCCGCGTCATCAATTGTCGTCAAATTAACAGACGAGACAATTGAATTCGTTTGTTCCTCATTAAGATAAAAGTCATCATTAGTGGTTGTAATGCATTGATTGTTAGTGAACGCAGGATTGTCATCATTACACTGCGTGTCACATGTCCTATCGGTAAAGTCGTTTGAGCCGGTAATTTCGTTCGTAATACCTCGCGATACACTATTCACAGTCTTTCGCGGCATTTTTACAATAGTCACAATTTTTCACAAAATAAAAAGGCACAATGCAAAAGCAACACACAAATACAACAGAGCAACGAATTGCCGTTGACCTGTAGAAAAAAAGTCACAAGTTAATAAAAGCGTTGCGCCATCCTAATTATATCTAAGCAAATAAGAGCAGATTTCTGACTACTTTTCGGAAGACTCTCAACGAAATACGATCCTGGACTGGGTGTCGCCAAGTGTAACCTCCCCACAAAAATTTCGTAAGACAATTATTTAATATAAATGGAGCCATGTGAAACCTTACCACAAAAATGTTGACCGGACAATAATTTGAATGTTAACAAGAATACAACCTAATGTAATCTCCCAGCAAATAAATTCAATGACAATGACCATTAGACAAAAATTAGCAATCTGACCCAAGTATAAGCTACTTACAAAAAATGAAAGTCGATTCAGTGATAAGAAAATGTCAGTGATAATGATAATTCAATTAAACCGAAATATCGGTCTTTGGCCCTGTGCAAATCAGAATTAAATTCTTACCTCATTGTAACTGCTAGTCAAATTTCTGCTCTTATTCTTGCACACAGCTTGGAGGAACTGCATTGCAAATAATAATATTCCTTTTTTTTGAAATTTAACTGAAACTTTTCTTTAAGGGAAGTGGAATGAAATCGTTAATTCAATTAAATAAATTTTTTGTAAAATTGCTTTTGAAATCAAAATTATTATTGGGGCACTTGTTGGAAATTAATTACAATAAATAAACTTTACATTATCTGATGATTACCTTAATTAACAATATACCTCATTCAGCATCTTGACCAGTGTTGCCGACAGACTACATCACACAACCGCACTGGGCTGCTACTACTGACCGACCGCTCTGCATGACGACTACTAGCGTACTGCTCGACGACTACCACAGTACTCCACTACATAACAACTACAACTGAACTGCTCTACATGACGACTACAACTGAACTGCACCACCATTACAACCGAACTGCTCGCAACACTCGCGCGGTCAAGCGCAGACTCACCACGATTATAGGCTCTCTGGTCAAAGATTTTAACGTGCCTCACCATCGCTGCTATGTTACATACGTGTTTCAGGATGTATCTACACACTGTAAAACTTTCAGACATGCAGAATAAAAACTGCATTTTTACAAAAATGGTGTGCATTTCTTTTGGAGTGACCCTCGTAGTTAAATTGAAAAGAACCTGGAAGGGCAGAAGAGAGAGCACATTAACTTTGAGGAACTGAAAGACAAAGGCAATTGTTAAAAATTAGAGAATGCATATTGTGAAATCATGATGCAAGGACAGGAAACAGAATGCACAGAAGGAAGATGGGATCTTTTTAGAAATAGGATCAAAAAGGCAGCTAAGGAAATGCTTGGAATCATGGAGAGGGAAAAAGTAAAGAAAGAATGGGTAATACCAGATATGATAACCAAGCTGGATGACTGCAGGAAATGGAAAACTGTAAACACAGAAGAAGGGAAGCGCAACTACAGGAGGTTAAATAATGAATTGATGTACAATGAAGCAATAGATTTGACATCCAGGGAAAAAAGAAACAACAATGGACTAAAGGAAGTAGAGGCAGCAGATGGTAAAATGGTGAGTGAACCCCAAGAAATAATGAGAAGATGGGAAGAATAACTATACACTGCAGACATCTGACCAAGTGAAGAAGAGCTTAGGACAGAAGAAGATAAAGTTGCAGATGATGAAAGAGGAAATGCAATACTAACTAGTGAGATTGAAGCATCTATGAAGGAGATGAAAAATGGCAGGTCATTGGGAACTGATGAGATTCCTACAGAAATGTGAAAGTCATTGGAGAAAGAAGGGAAAAGGGTATTGATTGAATTTTGTAATCAAATATACATGACAGGAAAATGGCCAAAGGACTTTACAAAATGTATCTTACTACCTATAGAAATGAAAGAGAACAGAAAAAGTTTAAGGAACATAGAACAGTGAGGCTAATATCGCATGCAGTCAAAGTCTTGTTGAGGATGCTCATCAGAAGGCTATATGGAAAGCTAAATTGCGTAGTAGGAGATGAACAATTTGGTTTCAGGCGAGGATTGGGAATTAGAGATGCCACTGGGCTACTGAGAGTGAATGGGGGAGAGGTACATATAGAAAAAAAGGCAGGTGTATGTTGTGTTCATTGATCTTGAGAAGGCTTTTGACTGTGTCAGAAGGGGCAAACTGATGGAAATCCTAAGGAAACATAGAGCTGACTGGAGGGGTGGATGGCTAATTGGAAATTTATATTTGAACCAAAGAGCAAGAGTAAGAATAGGAGGTGTGATAGTGAAGCAATTGAACTGGAAAGAGAAAACGAAAAGTATGGTAACTGGAGGAAAGGGGAGAAAATGCCATATGAAAATAGGGGAAGAGGAAATAGAGCAAGTGAATAACTTCAATTACTTGGGAAGTGTAATAATGGATATCTATTGCTCAACAGAAATTAGGAAAAGAATTGCAATGGAAAAAGAAGGATTCAAGAGGAAACAGAAATTACTTTGCGGACACTGAGGAAAAGACTGACCAAATGTTACATCTGGAGTGTTGCACTGTATGGTGTGGAGACCTGGACACTGAGGAAGGAAGATGAAAGAAGATTGGAGGCCCTAGAGATGTGGATATGGAGAAGAATGGAAAAAGTGAAATGGGAAGACCCAGTAAGGAATGACGAAGTATTAAGAAGAGTTGCAGAAGAAATAAACATGCTGAAAATCATCGAAAAGAGGATACAGAACTTGGTTGGACATTGTTTGAGGAGGGACTGCTTATTGACAGAAGGAATGGAAGGAATGGCAGAGGGAAAAAGCGGAAGAGGAAAAAGAAGATATCAAATCCTGGACAATACCAAAGGAGACACATATTCATAAATGAAAAGACTGGCTATGGACAGACAAAAGTGGATGAGACTTAACCCATGACAAGACCTGCCGTAAGGCAGAATAACATACTACTGCTCCTTGTATCGTGGATTATTCTTTATTATTGCCCAATATTGTCAAGCAGATATCTTAAAACAATTGTTGATGGATGGAGTGGGCGCATTGTAGCATACACTTGTAAGGAAAAGTGAAAGCAAGCCGAAAAGGTGGGATTTCATTCACAGTAAAGTGTGACTTATTCTGTGGAGTGTCTTTGACTTGGCTGGAGAAAGGCAAGGAATGGATGAGTGTGTTGCTTGGTTACCTTTGCACAAAAGATATCTAAAACAAACATATGTTTTAGAGATCAGAAATTGTAACTTCCATCTCAGTGTTTTAATTGTTCATTATTTTTTGATAAAGGCAAGTGAAATTTTTTTTATCAAACTAAAAATTTTATAGGTCTGTCACACCCACAAGATTATGTATGTGGGCGATCGAGCCCCAGTGCACCCAAGTAGTCAGTGTGCATACTATCAATGATCCACACTTTCTCGATCCAGATGATGAACATGATGTTGGAGAAATTCAGTTTATCCCCAATGAGTATGATTCAGAGTCTGGGGCGTACTTAGATGGATTTATTGAAGATAATGAAGATGAAAACAGCAATTACTTGTTTTTAGCACATGCTGAATATTATTTTGTTACATACAAATGGAAAAATAACAGCATGTAGAGTGAAGTTCAAAGAACGACACCCAACATAAACAAAAGATTTGGATTTAATTGAACTAGGAGCTTTTGTTGAGTTGTTACATTTATCAGCATATATGAAGTCAGAACATGAACTGTTGTTCCATTATTTGCATTGGATGGTACTGGCAACGACATGTTCCACACAGCCATGAATGTGACACTTTTTGCTCACTCTATCTTGATTCCAGTTTGATGACTACTTCACCAGAGTAGAAAGAAAACTTTATGATAAACTAACATCCATAAGTGAAATATGGAATGTGTGAGTTTCCAATCGGAAGTCCTACTAAGCACCAGGTGAGAACATCACTATTGACGAAATGTTGATCCATTCCACCGACAATGCAGTTTCAAAATGTAAATGTCTAAAAACCTGAAAAATATAGCATAAAAATATTGTGCTTGTGTGACTCTCATACTCATTTTTTGTGAAACGCTTTTGTACTGAAACTTATTACACCCATTCAAGACTCAAATCCAAATGTTGTGGTTGATAAATGGTTATTGTATGTGAAATTATGTGAAAAACTGGCAGAAAATGGTGTGACTATGTAAGTTACTCTAAAAATGAATAAGCAGCACCTGCCCCCTCCCCTTCCCAAATTTAAGCTAAATCGGAAATGTCAGGTAGGTGCAATACTTTTTGCTCATAGAGATAATGTGACAGTTTGTTCATATTATAATAATTTATCATATTAACAAATCATTTTGCTTACTTCATATATACATTACAAAACTCTAATTTTCCTGTCATAAGTCAAGGACTTCAAATAACAAAGAATACACACTCCATAACTGCAGATAAACAGTTATATAATCCCTAAACGGGATTGGGCAGTTGTCTTACTGTCTGCAATGCACCATGATTAAGAAATAAGCAAAGAAAATTGAAAGCCAAACATGGTAAATAATGTATGCTAAAGGTGAAGTTGACACCATGGATCAGCTTTGCGCTCACTTTCTAGTGTCTAGACGAAGCAGGGGATGGCCAATAGTCATGTTTTTGCCATACTGAACATTGCTGGTGTAAACAGTGTTAATGTTTTAATGGTGTAACACTTATATCGATTAGAAGTAGGTTTGTATTATATAACTGTTTATCTGCAGTTATGGAGTGTGTATTCTTTGTTATTTAAAGTCCTTGACTTATGACAGGAAAATTAGAGTTTTGTAATGTATATATGAAGAAAGCAAAATGATTTGTTAAAATGATAAATTATTATAATATGTGAATGTGCATAAAAAGAAAATGTTTATTGAAAGCTGGTTCATGCTTAGGGTACTTGTATTTGTAATATATAAAATATGTAGGGAAGTCCCTCCGCTATGGAAGTGGCATGGCGCGATGTTAAAAATGGTTTTGGCGCTCGAACTAAGCGGCTCCTTGGTGTGAACGGTACACAATATTTGGCTAACCATATCACTGTACACTTCAGTGGTGCTAAGAGAGGCAATTGGAAGCTGATTTACAATGGATTTGCCTCGGATGTGGATCTGGCTATTATTTTGTATTCTTGGCAAAAAGGAATGGCTCTAATTTTCTGAAAATCCGACCCCAAGAAGAGATTTTATAGAGCATTCGAACATCAAGAGCAGTGAGTACACTTAGCTGCCATGTCGCTTGCCACCAATCTTCGCCACTGCTTCACTAACTTCATACATTTAGTAATGTATATGGGTATGGACCAGTTAATTTGTGTGTGGTTTGAATAATAATCACAAAAACATATTTGTGTCCAGAACCATATTTTCCATCCTGATCACAAACCTATGCAGGGTCTCACCTAAGTGCTACTAAAACCGAGTATCCTGATTTAAATGAACAATTCTTGCATTCAAGTGTTTCAGTGACTTTTGCCTCGTGTAAAAGGAGTAGTTAAAGTTAGTTAAAACCACAAAAGTGAAGTTAGATAGGATTTTGTTAAAGTATCCTTAGTTCATTACAAAGCATAATTTTGTAGGAATACAGTGAAAGATTGTGTAAATATTATTGTCTAAAATACCTGCTTCACAGTTGATAAAAAGGCAAATAAGTTAAGCTTATTTTCAAAAAAGTAGTGTGGTTCTGATTTCTATCATGAATGGCTACTTTTTTAAGTTAATTAAGCCCAGTGTTGTGTTTCATTGTCTTACAAAGTAAATTATGAACTATTCCAAATGAAGTGAATGGTTATCTTTTTGAATTAGAGTTTTTATTTACTGTAATAATCAGAGAGAGTTGACTAGAGAAACTGTACTAGTTAAGGTTCCCCATCATAATCTCTACTTATTAGGAAAAAATTGAACTATTACTCTTGCTAAGAAAAACTGATGTACGTAGAGAAGCTTAAGCAGTGTATTTATGAGATTATTCATCTTTATTGATTTTTTTATGTCAGTTATGATAAAAGCCCCTCATGTCCAAATTTAGTTCTGCATTTCATGCAGTGACATTTCAGTATTTTCTTAAGTAATGCTCTTGAGTGTAGCTGTCATTGGTATGTGCTTGGTGCAAAATTACTTCTTATAATTTACTGATGTGTGTGTTATTGGTAACTGCTACTGCACGCAGTTCAGAGTGCACTGTGACAGTTTGTATCCTGTTTGCTATTCAAAGGGAAACCTCTACGAAAGTAACTTCAATAGCCAATATTCAAATTTCTTAAATGTATATTTCCAAATTAATGTGCCTAATTGGGCTGGTGTCCATTCATTTTTTTTATTCACTTATGATTTTATCACTTCCATTAACTCCCAAGGTTAAAGTCTGTTTTTTTCACCAAATTCAAAATTATAGTCCAATACCTTTGTCCATTAAACACACGTGTGGTCACTCTTCAAAATCCTCCCATAGGGTAACATTAACTTGTTTCTTAGCAAGTTGTGCAGCCTGGGAAATGTTTAATTCGCCTGCATATGCACTGTAGGGATTTGAAGCATGTGCCTCTATATCTGCAAGCCACTGTGCACAAGCTCTTAGAGACACACGCCCTTCAATGTGCCATCAGTGAAGAATCACCCAGAAAATCCAGATATGAAGTATGTACAAGGCAAGCAGACAGAAAAACTAAAAATCGGTGTGAAAAGTGTGGCATGTTTATTTGTGGGCAGTATACCCATTTTGTATATAACTGTTAATATCTTTATCTCACCTGATACAATATTATACTTTTACATAATATTTTGGTTTGTAAAAATCGTTTGTTGCTTTTGTCCTTAGCCAGAAATTAAAAAGAATAGTCTGTTCACTAATTTTGAATGTGAAAATTGTTGATAACATTTCCACACCAGGAATTATAATGTATTTGTTCATAATATTATGGTTTACAAACAACATTTATTGTATTTTACATTTTTTAAAATTTGAGTGTACACAAGACCCCCTCAGCATACTTGTGCAACCTGAAAACAGCAGCACAGTTAAGGGTTAATATCTTGTCAACATTATAACCAAGCGAACTATACAATCACAGTGTAGGCCAATTCGCAGCAGGTGTCATGTTACATCACATCCTGTCAATTCATTCAGTGATGTATTTCAAATGGCTGCATCCATATTGACCATCCCCTCACCTTAGGTCATGGCACTGTCAAGAAAGAATAATGTTTTGATGGTTGACGTCATCTGGTCACTGCTGGTCATGTAACCCCAACCTCTTTTCCTCTTGATACATCGCCATGCGTAGATCTCCAAATTTCGTTTTGTCATGGTTTTCGTTGTTGATATCAGTTGTTCAGTGTTCGTTATTTGTTAAAAATTGTTTCATTTTGTTTTTTATTTTGTTAAAATTTATAAGAAATGACGAAAGATTAATTGAAACAGTGAGGCAGCAGTCTGAATTGTATGACCTGAGTGTACTAAATTACTTGCCCTCTACTACATTTATAAAGTGGACTTTTGTACATGCTTTTTGTACATACTGGTACCATACTTAATATTTTACAATGAAATGGATTGCAATATGGCTACAACTTGAAATGAAAAAAGTACCATCTGTAGAATCAGATTCATTAGTAGGTGGAAAGTATTTTAATTTTGTCATGTATTTGTAATGTTTTATGAGGAAATGGGCTGAAAACTTCGGTCATTACAAGTTGTTTGTTTAAATTTGTGCTTGTGGCAGGCTTATTTATTGTTAAGTACCTCTCTGGAATGTGTTTGAAACAGTTTTGAAAGCATCAGTTGTCAATATTTACGTGGTTTCACTAGCTAAGCCCAGCACAAAAAGGCACTTGAACTATTAAAAGCCAAATACAAGATGTAAAGAAAACCTCTAAATCTTTAACAGAAATATATTGAGTGAAATGTGACTACTGCACAAAAATATGCACTGGACAAGCTACTAAACTTGATCTTAAACAAAATGATGGCACTCATAACACTGGGTTCTGTTTAATAATTCTGGGGGCAATTTAATGTAACAAGTGAAAAAATTGATGCTTTGACTTTCTAAAATATATAATGCAGATTCCTCTTCCTCGAGTTCCTTGTATAATGTGTGAAATTCCCCTTCTGTACCACATAATTACTTTTTTCAAACCTGTATTTTTTATGTTGTTTTGCACTTCAGTCTCGCTTCTCTAATATACAAGCTAACCCTGAAACCTGCAAAACATTTGAGTCCAAATAAATGTCATTTTCCTACAAATATGCACTCCAGCATCCATGTATGAAAGGTTCCGTGTTGTGTATGTGCATATCACATATAAAAACAGTTGAAAATTATCTTGCAAAAATCGCAATACTTCCGAAAAAAATATTTAAGGAAAGCCATGTGAGTTGAGATCACGTGACTTGAATTGACTTGATAGGCCATTATGTAACAGCAATGTGAATTACACCTTGATGTGATTGCACTGTGACATGATGGTGCAATGATTGTGGGTGTGAATTGACACTATTTACGGGGGGGACATAGGAGAAAATGGACGTGTTTACATAATATAACACAGTTTTTTGTGTTTAAAAGATAATAGAACCAAATTTTGCACGTGAGGTAATTATGCTGTGGACTATATTCTGAAATTTTTTCAATTTTTTTCTCAAAAGATGTGATCACGACATTGTTGGGAATTTTCGCAACACATACTATTACACAAGGAACTTTTTCACAAAAATTAGTTTACTTAAAACTATCATATTGTGGTAGATAATTCTTAGTAATCAGATAAGCAAACGTGTGTAACAGTTTTTAATATCAGTTTTAGAGCTCTTACAATTTATTTTACAAAATTATGCATATGAAACAACGGAATTTCAATTTCACAGAAAAGTAAATAATTTCGACACAAATACACTTACAAAAAATTTGTGCCACAGGAAGGTATGTTGTACTATGAACAAAGTCTGCAGAACATTTTACTTTTCTATCTCCAATGGTTCAGGGAAAAATGTTCCATATACACTCAAAAATGAAAGTTCTGGGAAATGCACATAAAAGATTTTATAAGGATTTAATCCATAAACAAGTGCCTTAACATTGACCATAACCATACATTTGGTCTTCCTGCTCTTCATGTACCTATTTCCTTTTTATCTGATGTTTCTGGCGTGCCCTTTTGGCTATATAATTCACAGACAGTTCAGAACGTGCAACACATGCTGTATCTATATTTTTCAACAGCTCCTAGGTGAAGCAACCTGCAACAAATCCCAGTAGAGTAAGGGCCCTTATTCTTCCAATGCTACCATCATTAAACACCAGACATGGATCATATGTGACAATATTAACAACAGTAGATGAGCTAAATGTTGTTTTTGGGCATCTTTTCTAAATGAGACTGTTAAAGCTCTCATTCATGTTTTGTGTTCCACCATGGGTACACTTCTTTAACAAATCTGAATGAGCTAAAACTGGAATGTTGGCTTTACGGTGTTTAAGACTACTTCAGGAAGACTGTGTTTATGTGAATAGGTTTTATTTTCGATTTTGCCTGCTTATATTTGCACCAGGATATATCACACAATCCATGTACTGGCTTCTCATCAGTTGCAACTTGTGAAAAAACATTGCCCACACTGCCTTCTGCATTGCCTTCAAATCTCCAGTGTTTTGCGTTATTGCATTGCCATAATATGTTTGCAAATTGTGGATCTCTTTTGCCAGTCAGGAGTTGTGGCCCACCCAGTGGCTATTCATCTTTATGTTTTACGCCTTTTTGTTCTCATTTCAGTTTCAGAAGTCTCCCCCCGTTGTCTTCTGAATGTGCCCCACACACTCCAGCTTTTCAATGTTACATCCATTTGCATATGGTTTGCTTTCTACAACAGATTTGAAAGCACTAGAATCTCCATCACCAAGATATTTCACATCTCTAACTCCATGCCTCATTTAGCTCCAATAAAATATTAATTTCATACCTGCTGGCTCCTTTCCACCACTAGAACCATCGTAATGCTTGCTGCAGGTTATTTTGTGTTTTATTTGCCATTGTCTTTCTTCTTCTTCCTTATTGTCTAACGTCGTCCTCTGTGCACAAATAGAGCAACATTTGGACATTACCTGCAAATCCGAAACTTTTCCAGTCTCAACTCTTATAACTGATGAAACACCATGTAGGGAGGTGTGGCCCTTTTTCATCCATGTGCTTTCACATGAAACACACAGCTCTGTAGAAGGCAAAGGGTCATTTACTTCTGTCTGAATGTCTTTGTTAAATAAAGCTGCTTCTTTCACTGCTGTTAACAAACTGCTATTGTATTCTGTTTCCAAAGCGTTCAGAAGACGATCGGTTAGTGCCGAGTACAAGGCAGATGGAGATGCTATATTCATTATGGCACAAAACAAATAGGCCTAGCTACCTTTCCTTCCAACATCAACATATCTCATCCCATAGCAGAATCTTATATTGGCTTCATACACCCAATTCTTAGCAGTTGAAGTTTTGAACTGAATGTCATTTTGACAGCTGTCACAAAACAAACGCATACTACACACAATACCATCTCTGTCATTGCTTTCATATAATCTTAAAGATTTATTGCCACAGTTACCACATGCACACGAATTTCTAATAATAGAACACATAATTTCCAAATCAATTATCCTAAAACCACTATTCACTTCGTCTTTAGTGGACTGAAACTCTATACCAGTTCCAAGTTTCTTCTGTGAACTGCTCGTCGTCTCAGCTTCACAATTATCTTCTGCTGAATTATGTTGACTCACTTGTAGAAACTGTTTATTCACATGTAAATGGCGAGCTTTAGCCACTTTCTTGAACACTTTACTAATATATTTTGGAATTTTAAACGATAAATTGTGCACAAAATGCTTGAACACAGTCATCATTATCCCACTAACAGCAGAACTGAAATTTTTACATTTCTGCACCACAGACAATAACAGCTGCCAAAGACAGCTAGCAGAAGGCAAAGATAACACTTCGTAAACGTGTCTACAACGTTCTATACTCTACCGATGCGTTATGACAGCAGGAAGACTGTCATCTAGAAACGTTGGTGTGGCGCTATGCAGTGATTGAAACAAGATAGCTTTTTTATCATTTGTAGTTCGAATTAATCTAAGAAAATTGGAGACAGTATTTCTAACATGCTACAGAACTACCTTGTGGCATTTTTTTTATCATTTTTGATCAATTTTGCCTACAACCCCCCTTAAAACCTATTTCTACTTTCCCAGAGTTTAGATTTTCCCGATATTTTTGTTGGTGCTGCCGTACACCCCATTTTTTTAAAAATTGATTGTTTTACTGCCATAAAAAATTTACTGAGGCAGAAACGCAAGCTTCAACATCGATTTTCCAATTGATTTAGGGTGGATTCGCACTTGCCGGGACGTCAGCATCATGTAACCGTCACTTTTTTTAACGTCGTCAGTCAGAGGAATTCCTGAGCATTCACACTACACGGCACGTTAATGTCATAGGAACGTCATGACGTTACATCTGGCTCATAAAATACTCAACAGAGGGACTATTTTGTAGTTCATGGTAGATCGTCATAAAATGCAGAAATTTAGTTTAAAGCAATTTGCAATGTATTGCAATTTGCAATGTATTCCTTCAGTGTACAAAATAAAGTAACTTATGTAGTATTGTCTTCCAGTACATATTAAGACCTTTTCACAATATCACCCAGTGGAGAATACTTTCGTATCGGTTCATAGTGTGTACTTAATGTAACAGTTGCTCCCCAAGTAGGCTACACTATGGCCCATCGAAACATTCTTCCCAAGAAACCTTGACGTGATGCTGACGTGACATGATGTGTCGATGACATTCTGTTGACGGCGTGTGCGAATATCACCATTTGAACTACAGAGGAGAATGTTTTGACGTGATGGATGTGACAGTGACGTTCCGTCAAGTGCGAATCCACCTTTATGTAGAAACTACCTTGTGTTTTTAAGACGGGCATCACCCCCCCCCCCCAACCGCACCACCACCACCACCGCTGACGTAAGTCAGCTTACATGTGGTAATGCCCTGTTTACACACTGTCATGCGAACTTACACGAAAGTAACGAAAGTCGACAGGCGATCCACTTTCTTGCACGATGGTGCTTCCTCCACTATAGCCTACGAGCTTCAGCAACTGCTGATAGGTGGATCGTCTCTCATTAATGCTGCTCTAGTTGATTTAACACATCTAAAATCATTTGTTTACGTGTGTGGAAAGTTGGCACCATGCCAAAATAAGGGCCTAGCCTTCGACTAAGTAGATAAATACTTACTAAAGTGGCAAAATGTTCTTAAACAGTGCGATAGGAATCACTTGTTTGTACCAGATTAGCACATCATCGTTGATGTGATGAAATGGATGAAAAAGTATTTTAATTAAGAGTGCGAACTTGTTGAGAATCGTATTACTGATAAACAGTTAGTACTGTGAAGGCATTTTTCATGTCAGTACAATGCTAATAATTTTTGGTTCAGTCACTGAGTGTAATACTATGGTGAAATGGAAAATTATTTGTCGCTTTAGGTATTTAAAACCACTGTTGACCCTCATTAAGATCCTATGCAAATACAACAGTGTTTGGATTGACACTATCATTGAATAATGACTGTGCTGCATGGCAGTAGAAAGTTTGGTTACAAAATTAAGTACTGCACTGGTAAAACAAACGTACATTTACAGCACGTGACCTATCAGAACCTTAACTGACCCCGAAAACAAAAATAAAACTGAAATGTAGGGTCATAAACCTTACTTTCCGATCTACCTTCAGTGTATTGCACAGAACATAAAATTTGGAAACAGTGCTCCTTGGAATGCAACACATATATTGCAGTGGCCACAGATAACAGATATTTCAGTGTTACTTGTAATTTACTGCAAGATGGCATGTTATCTTACATACACGTTTGTTATACCTTTGTACAGTGACAGAAATATAGATCAAAAAGATTTAAAAAATTTGTTTTACTTATCCAAAAATGATGCTTAAACGAAATGTCGTCATCATGAGGTATTTTCTTTATTGGCGTATGGATGCTCCCAAACGATTGCTATGAGATGCCCATTTCCAATACCAGCATTTGTTTGTCCGATTTTTGTTCGTCATAGTCACTAAAGTTCTTCAGTTAAAAGCTACTAAAATCCTGTATGAATAATTTCACTTGTCTGTGTACATAGCATTTCCAGCTTCAACTTGTGGAAACGTGAATTTCCATGTAAGCATAACGGTGGGGGGGATTCACATGTGCCTGTGGAAATCAGGATTTAGTGTTCCCACTCATGCACAGCATGTAGGATAATGTTTAAGAATGTAAATCATTTTGGGGGTTATGAGAAATACAGATCGCATTTTTACAGGCACTTTCAAAATGTTTTATTACCTGACTTTACTCTAAACTGCAATAAATTATCCACAACTGCATTTGAATTTGTTTTTCCTCTTCGCAATTTTCTCATTCCTGATTTCTTTTACATTCTTAGTTTTCTTTGTCATAACGTCAACAAAATTATTTGACTTTTTAACTGAATATTTATGCCTTTCAGAATGCACATTCAAGAAAAATAAGCAAAGGATAACAGAGGAATGTATCATTGGAAACAATGGATTCTTTGACGCAAGCACCAGAAACAGATATCGGAATGGAACATGGCTAACTGTTCGATCGTGCCTCATCATCCACAACTCTTAATGCGTCTCAAAACGACATGACTAAGAAGGATGTATGTATGCATGACATGGAAATGTTAAACTTCCCACATTCTGATCGACACCACCTCAGTTTTGATTTACACAAGTCAAATGCATATTTCAACAGCATCAGATGTTCATTAACATGGATAGATTTATTATTGTGGTTTTTCTTCTGGATTTGGATGTGATTGAGGAGACTGAAGAAAGTTATCACCAGCAAAGTTATAGTGTGCCAAACAAAGCCCTTGTACAGTGCTAGACACTGTCACTAGAGTGGCGAATACAAAAGATTTTCGGAGATTAAAACATGGTCTGTAAGACTCTGTCTCAAGTGCTCAATATTTTATGTATATTAGCAGGTCCAGAACTTCTGGTTGAACCGTCTTTGCACGCATTATGGCTTCGTAAACTTCCAACCATCATCCATGCCATCATTGCGGCGTAGACATGCCATTGCAAGACTTAGTAAAGAAGGCAGGCACCATTGCAAACAGCTGAAGTGGAGTTTCTGCATGTGTAAAGATCAGCAACAATCAAGACAAGGACACAGGAACGGCCAAGGAAGTGGAAGCTCATGTCACTGGTTCTGTAATGCACACAAATACTTCTTATCAATAGCACGCATTGGGTGACCTTGTGGAGCAGCTGGGAGTACTAAATAGGCCACACGCCAACAGCAACTGTGAGGCCACAGTTTGAGAAATAGGAAGACTGCCATTCAACAAGACTCGCCAGAATGGTGGAGATGGTGTCATAGGTGGTTCAGCAACTCAGCATGTTTGCACTCAACCCTGCAATTAGCCAGATTTCAAAGACAGGTGCTAAAGTGCGCCAACATCCGTCAGAAACAACACAAGCGCCCCAACCGGAGTATGGGAAGAAGAAGATATGCAAACGCCACATTAGCAGCAGTCAACCGGTCACACCAACTGTTTATATAGAACCAGTTATAAGGCGACAAGTTTCTTATCAATCCAGGTGCGATAGTCAGTGTCTGTCCAAGAGGCGTTGATGACAAACTGATGGCAACAACACAACACATACTTTGATGGCAACAACGCAACTTGTAATTTCTTGACCAACGAATCTTGGGTCGCTAACAGCGGTGAAAAACGTTGAGCTCTACACTGCACCCAAATTTCCGCCGTCATGAACTTTTGTGACTGCATATGTGCCTGATCACGAAATCAGAGCGGACGTTTTACATCAATATCGACTTATGCCCGACTTGGTCCACCATCAATTAGTACCAGCATGCACAGAACGGATACTCGCTACTGTGCCTTCCATAATGGATCAAACACAGTGCATTGTTATCATGGCTTTCTGCACGAAGACAACCGGCGTCTCTATCGCATCATCTGTACCAGAGTATATTAATTCCCTGCTGTACCCACAATGATGCAAGGCACACGTGTGTGTCATGCAAGAAGAACCCCGGGAGTCATAACAATTCATGTGTGGTACGCAAAATCATGACGCCATCTGACGAGTCACCTTTCCATGATCTAGTAAACTTTCGAACACTTGAGAAACCTTTCTGTGCCATCAGGAAATGCTCATACAATACTCAGCATCACACCTGCGCGTCAAGAGGCCAGTCCGTTGCGTTCTGCTCTGTCATCTGAATCCAGAGGAGCTACTTGCAGGACAAGCAAAGCTAGAGCGGCTGTTGAAAGCAGGTTTCGTAACCAGGTCAAATAGGCAGTTGGGGGTTCCCAATACATATGGTTCGTAAAAAGGATAATTCCTAGAGGATATGTGAAGATTATACAGTTCTTAACAGATGCACAATTCCAGTATGCTATTCTGTACTCAATATAACGGATTTTAACAGCACCATTAGTAATGCAAAAATATTCAGTGCAATAGACAGAACCAAGGCACATTCACTAATTCCCATGGCGCCAGCTGAAATCAAGAAAGCAGCAGTGACAACACCATTCGGCTTGTATGAGTACCATCTGATGACATTTGGTCTCATGAAGGCCACACAAACCTGGCAGTGGTTCATGGACGAAGCTGTCAGAGAATATATTCCGTTATTTCCTACATGGATAAAATTCTCGTATTTTCAGATACAGTAGAACAACATACAGTACACCTGTGACAGCTTTTCAGCCACCTACAAGAATGCTGAATAATTATTAATGTAGCAAGGTGCGTATTGGGAAAATGTAAGGTTAAATTCATGGTGTACTTGGTCTCCCCAGCAGGATTGTCACTATTGCCAGGGCATGTCAAAGCAGTATGACAGATGCCTCTTCCCAAAGCTTTCAATGGTCTCTGCAGACTCTTAGACATGCTGAACTACTGTTGATGACACCTGCCTCACTTAGCCTCCATCCAGGAACTGCTCACAACATTATTTACTAGCAAGAACACTACAGGGAATCGTAAGGTGCCGTTGACTATGGGCACCAAAGTAGCTTTCTAGAACCTCAAGAGATGTCTAGCACAGGCAAGATGCTGGGAACCCAAGATTGAATGCATCCTTGGCACTTACAGTAGATGCAAGCCAAACAGCAGTGGGAGCAACATTATAACAGAAAGGGTGTAATATGAAACCTTGCAGCTGCCTCGTTTCCAAACTTACGAGGGCTATTCGGAAATTAAGGAACGATATGACGTGAAATGGAAACCACAATGGAAATCGAAACTGTTTTATTTGCAACGGTTAGCTACACCTTCCAGCTACTTCACTACACAGTCGCAGCCCAGACTTAGACATCTGTTGCAGCGTTGTACCAACTTTTCAATTCCCTCGTTATAGAAGACAGCCGCCAGTGTTTTTTGACAATTTTCTACTCTGGACTGCAGCTCGTTGTCTGTGTCAAAATATTGTCTTCATAGCCAGCGGTTCATTTGAGCAGAGATGAACCTCAGGGGTAGCCAATTACAGGCTGTATTGTGGGTGATCAAACACTTCCCATCGAAAACGCTGCAGGAACATCTTCATTGCCCCTGCAGAGTGCAGCCGATAATTGTCGTGTAGAACGAACCGCATGACAGTTATGTTATGTGGATTGCATAGCTTCAGGAGAAACCTTTCTCCAGGCTCTCATATTTGGCAGGAGACGCTAATTTCTAGCCGTCTTTACATTCTCACTGTGAGCTCAGAACTGAAAAGAGCGACATGATGCGATCGACAGGCATACTAGACAAAGTGCCCAACACATCTGTGCAAAGCTTCATCAGATTTTCACAGTATTTTCCATTTCGCGACCGATCGTTCGTTACTTTCCGAATAACCCTCGTATTTTATTTGCTACCAGTTTTGGCGATTTACCATGCCATCTTCAGGCCCCTGAAAATGGCGTAGCAGAAAGTCGATGGTAAATGGCAGTCACTAGCCTTTTTTCTAAGAATCTGACTCGACTGCATAAAAAAGAGACGGTTGCTATTTATTTAGCAATTAAACATTTCCGCTCAACCATGGAAGGGAGATATTTTGCAATTTTGACTGATCTCAAGCCGCCGGCAGCTGTTTTTCAGTTTGACACTGATCTCAACTCATCACGCCAGTGCAGACAAGTCGAACACATTACATATTTCTCAAGCAACGTGCAGCACATAGCACAGAAAGACAACCTAGCTGCAGATTGCCTGTCTAAGAACTGCCCTAGCTTTAACTCTAGTCGTTGGGTAAAGATAGCATTAAAACAACGGAAATATCTCTTTTGCACAGTCTTGTACAGGAGCAGCGAACAGCGTTGCAGCTAAAGTGTGTGCCAGCCCAGGAGGTGCCGGATAGTATTGGGTGTGACATGGCAAGAGGGAACAGTACCATAGGGAAGTTTGCAACATGCCACATAACTTAGCAAACCCAAGAGCCCAAGTGACAGCTAATTTAGTCCCCTCTAAAGTCCTGTGGTCAGGAGTCCAGAAAGATTGTCGTTCATGGGCACATACATGCCTGACATGCTACATCTATATCTACATGACTACTCTGCAATTCACATTTAAGTGCTTGTAAGAGGGTTCATTGAACCACAGTCATACTATCTCTATACCATTCCACTCCCGAACAGCGCGCGGGAAAAACGAACACCTAAACCTTTCTGTTCGAGCTCTGATTTCTCTTATTTTATTTTGATGATCATTCCTACCTATGTAGGTTGGGCTAAAAAAAATATTTTCGAATTCGGAAGAGAAAATTGGTGACTGAAATTTCGTAAATAGATCTCGCCGCGACGAAAAACGTCTTTGCTGTAAAGACTTCCATCCCAACTCGCGTATCATATCTGCCACACTCTCTCCCCTATTATGTGATAATACAAAACGAGCTACCCTTTTTTGCACCCTTTCGATGTCCTCCGTCAATCCCACCTGGTAAGGATCCCACACCGCACAGCAATATTCTAACAGAGGACGAACGAGTGTAGTGTAAGCTGTCTCTTTAGTGGACTTGTTGCATCTTCTAAGTGTCCTGCCAATGAAACGCAATCTTTGGCTCGCCTTCCCCACAATATTATCTATGTGGTCTTTCCAACTGAAGTTGTTCGTAATTTTAACACCCAGGTACTTAGTTGAATTGACAGCCTTGAGAATTGTACTATTTATCAAGTAATCGAATTCCAACGGATTTCTTTTGGAACTCATGTGGATCACCTCACACTTTTCGTTATTTAGCGTCAACTGCCACCTGCCACACCATACAGCAATCTTTTCTAAATCGCTTTGCAACTGATACTGGTCTTCGGATGACCTTACTAGACGGTAAATTACAGCATCATTTGTGAGCAACCTAAGAGAACTGCTCAGATTGTCACCCAGGTCATTTATATAGATCAGCAACAGCAGAGGTCTCAGGACGCTTCCCTGGGGAACACCTGATATCACTTCAGTTTTACTCGATGATTTGCCGTCTATTACTACGAACTGCGACCTTCCTGACAGGAAATCATGAATCCAGTCGCACAACTGAGGCGATACCCCATAGGCCCGCAGCTTGATTAGAAGTCGCTTGTGAGGAACGGTGTCAAAAGCTTTCCAGAAATCTAGACATACGGAATCAACTTGAGATCCCCTGTCGACAGCGACCATTACTTCGCGCGAATAAAGAGCTAGCTGCGTTGCACAAGAACGATGTTTTCTGAAACCATGCTGATTACATACCAATAGATCGTTCCCTTCGAGGTGATGTGATGTTTGAATACAGTATATGCTCCAAGACCCTACTGCAAACCGACGTTAATGATATAGGTCTGTAGTAAGATGGATTACTCCTACTACCCTTCTTAAACACTGGTGCGACCTGCGCAATTTTCCAATCTGTAGGTACAGATCTATCGGTGAGCGAGCGGTTGTATATGATTGCTAAGTAGGGAGCTATTGTATCAGCGTAATCTGAAAGGAACCTAATCGGTATACAATCTGGACCTGAAGACTTGCCAGTATCAAGCGATTTGAGTTGCTTCGCAACCCCTAAGGTATCTACTTCTAAGAAACTCATCTGTAATAAGATCGGCAGGCATGCCTTCACAGCTGTTTCATCTTCCCAACGCCCTTCTCCAGATTTTCACACATACATTTGGACATTGTAGGGCCACTACCACACTGCGCCAGTCAACGTTATTTACTAACGATCATCGATCGTTTCACCAAACAGCCAGAGGTCATCACGATACATGATATATCTGCTGAATCGGTCACAAAAGAATTATTGCATACTTGATTCTCCAGATTTGGCATACTGTGAGACGTAACTACTGAATAGGGAAAACAATCTGAAAGCCAACTCTCCAGTGAACTTCTCCTACTGTGTGGCTATAACGACCTCCACACTACAAGTTACCATCCAGCAAGCAATGGAATGTTAGAGCGATTCCACCATACGCTCAAAACGGCCTAATATGCAGTTCATCATTGTAGTCAGAAGCATAGCCACAGGTTCAACCTGGGTTGAGAATGGCAATGAAGGACATCCAGTGCCCAACAACACAAATGGTTTACAGTGAAGAGTTCCAGGAGAAATGATCTTACCAGCATTCACATAGCCAATCATTCTGGAGCTATGTATCCGACTTGCATAGTAACTCAGTCTCGAAATGAAGCCCATTCGCCAACTACTCCAGTCAGACACAGAGACTACCAGCTGTTTGTGCATATAGACTTAGCATAAACGACCCACATATGGCTCAGGAATGATAGCAAGTATCCTTCTCCCGTTTCGCCATATTCAGGACCATACTGAGTAATCACACATGGGGGCCACGCTTTCAACATTGTAAAAGTAAACAGGAGACAATGTCAATGGAGTGACTCAAACCTATGCATACTGACGAGGGTGCATTCCCTGCACATAATATAATGTCGCATTCCAATGAGGAGCCAAAGCTTTTAGCACTGTTAAGCACAATTCACACTGGCGGTCATATCATGTCATGTCACATCCTGTCAAAACATTCTGCAATCCATTCCCAATGGCTGTATCCGCATTGGCTGTCCCATCCTGCCACATCACATCATGGCACTATCAAAGTTTCTCGGAAAGAAAGTTTTGACGGTTGACGTCATCTGTCTGTTGTTGATCACGTGACCTCCACGCTCATTTCCTCCCACTACACTACCATGTGCAAACCCCCTAATTTTTTTCGTTGTGGTTTTCGTGGTTGAAATCAATTGTTTGTTGTTCATTATTTGATATAAATGGTTTTGTTTCGTTATTGCTTTTGCTGAAATTTGTAATAAATGATATACAATTAACTGAAAGAGTGAGGTAGCAGTATGAATTGTGCAACATGAGTGTACTAAGTTACTTGCCCTCTACCTGACACGTTCCACATCATCACGAAGTGTCGTATTCATGATCTATGGAACAAGTACTAATCTAATATAATCTAATCTACTCTACATTTATAAAGTGGATTTTTATATGTACCGGTGCTGTATTTAATATTTTATAATGCAATGGATTGCAATATGGATGCAACTTGAAGTGAAAAAAGTGCCTTGGGTAGAAAGAGATTGATTAGTAGGTGGAATTTATTTTAATGTTGTCAGGCATTTGTAGCGTTTCATAAAGAAATGGACTGAAATCTCCAGGCACTGAAAGTTGTTTGTGTAAATACGTGTCCATGGCAGGCTTATTTGTTGTTAACTTGCTCTCTGGATTGTGTGTGAAACAGTTTTGCAAGCATCAGTGGTTGATATTCATGTGGTTTCACTGGCCAACCCAAGTACAGATAAGACACTTGAACTATTAAAAGCCAAATACAAGATGTACAGAAAACCTATAAATTTTGAAGAGAAAGGTATTGAGGGAGGTATGACTTTTCCACAAAAATGTGCAATGGACTAGCACTAAACTTAGCCTTAAACAAACCAATTTTTCATGGGATGTGATGGCAGCTCGTAACTCTTCCTTGCTGTTAGTAATACTGGGCACAATTGGACTAACAAATGAAAAAATAAACCTGATGATTCGACTTTCTAAAATACAAAATGCAGATTCCTCTTCTTTGAGTCCTCTTATAGTGTGTGAAATTCCACTCCTGTATTATGTAATGACGTTTTCCAGACCCACATTCCTTTTTGAGTTGATTTGCACTTCTGTCTTCCTTCTCTAATACAAAAGCTAACCCAGCAAGCTGCAAACCGCTGGAGTCCAATAAATGCCATTTTCGTGTAAATGTGCACTCCAGCATCCGCGTATACAAGCTACCGCGTTGTGTATGTGCACCTCGCGTGTAAAAATAATTGAAAATCATATTATGAAGATTGAAATTTCCGCGAAAAAAACAGCTACGAACAGCCATGCGAATTGAGATCGTGTGAACTGAATTGACTAACGTGCCATGACGTGATGGACAGTGTGAATACACCTTGACATGACGGTTCATTCATGTGACGGTGATGTGATGGCCAGTGTGAATTGCTCTTCAGAAGACACCAAAGTGTCTACCTCAGACCAGGAGCAGTCTTTGCTTGCACCAACCGTTTTCTCTAAGACTGCAGATCAAGTGCAAGTTTCCTCACATACCAGGAGCATCTGTTTTCAAAAAAAGGGGGTGGGGACTGATGTGGCAACACCACAATACACTTTGCTACGAGAAGTGAACGAAATCATCGTTGACGATGATAAGCATCTCTGCCGCTGCTGACATAGTTGCTGTTATTATTTACATTTGTTTAGTTTCCGTGCTTTACCTTTCTATGGTTGTGTGATAAAGTTCATTATCGAATACTGAATGATATTTATTGTGAATACGATGATAAGTTAGCATTCCCATAAGCACACACAGCTTACAAAGCACACCTTTAGCTGTTTTGAATAAATCAAGCATGGATACAATGACAGCCTGTTCAATCGAAAAGTTCTCTTTGTACCGTTTATGTCATTCTTGAAATCATAATTTTGTCTGGTTGTCATGGATTCAATAAAATATTGTACTTTAGGGAATCCCTTGTTTCAACGTAATTTTCGACATCGGAAGTACTGACCAGGACACTATTATCCTTTTCATCACACCATGAAGCCAGCAGAGGTACAAGCTCCATCTTACAATTCCTGGGCTATTTAATAGGGATACCATATTTGAGTTTGGGGTCATCCTTTTCCTGTGATATTTTACCGCACACAGTATATTTTTCGATACCCTCACTTTCCTCTTCCATTTTCATTCATTTGTGACATACAAAGTCTTATGAATATTCATAATTTCTCACTCTATTCATTGTGCTTTTACACGTTGCAATCCACAAAATTCTATAAACCACATTTATGCACCTCTACACACTTTATTTCATTGTCGACTACACAAAAATTGAGAAATAACTTCATTCACTGCCAACAACACTCGAATGCGATATCAGTCAGTTGAGTTTCATGACAGTGTATTCACGCTCAAATGTGTTGCTTATTTGCAGTAGTCATTACGAAATTAATCAAGTGGAAGCTGTTTTACAGCAATTATTCAATGAGTGCCACCCACTGTTACATCGTGTTGGTTGGCAGAAGTTGATTAAGGTGATCTAGGCTTCCTACTTCTGCCAATAAGCACCTGTCAATGGTCAGACAGTACAAATGAATACCCCAGCAGCAAATGAAACGAAATGTAACATAATATACTACTTTAAATTAGCGTCTGACAGTTGTTAACCATTATTTGAATTTTGAAGTGGGTAAGCTTTTGAAATCGTAAAATTTGGTCAGTATGCAGCGGCCATGCTCCTCAAGGTTCTTCTTCACCTGGAGATGTGCCTACAGTCACCCAAAACTGGTTGTGATTGAACCAATAAAAATACTTACAACTGAAGCGATTTACTATCTGATTTCATAGTGATCAGTTGCGTATGTCCTGTTAATTAAATTTTATAAGTAAGCTTTTGTTGACAGTGGTTTGTTGTGCAGTTGTTTTTTTACACCAAAAGCCATTTAAGATTAATGTATACACGCCCAGGGGCGCAGAACTGGGAGGGTGATTTCTCCATCCCCTAAGAAGGCAACATTTCCGAGATGGAACTCTCACCATGGATATACTTAAAGGGACTGCATTCACAAGTAGTAGTTTCCTCACTCAGTCAACTGGCAACTTCATTTCATTATTACTAACCCCTGGAGTTTATTGACATGTAGTCTCTCTTTCCTTATGAGCTATGCATTTTTCACAAATACCGAAATACCTAATATTTTGGATAGGCACCATACTGTATTTAAATTTCCAAGGATAACATAATTTTAAGATTTTACTTCATATTCTGCATATTTATTTTTAACGTCCATTAATGACAACAATTCATTCTTTTAATGCAAGAATGTGTTTGTACATGTTAAAAATAAACTGATTGTTCATCTGCTTGCGGGTAGTTCACCAGCGAAAGCAGAGGACACTCTATGGCCAGTGTGGCAATGGTCATGAGTGGAATGTCTTTTGAGGAAAAGAGTGATCTCTGAGCCTTACTTTTGTGTGGACATGTATTGGGTCATACCACTCTAAGTAATAAAGTGCATTTTATCCACAATCATGTTGTTATTGGTCGTTGGGTTTATCCTTCCTGGTGTAAAATCTACATTAGTGACCTGAGACAACAGCATGCAACAAATTCGAATCTTTCTGCATTCTGTGAACTGGCTACTGCAAATCAACAATGGATTCACCTTGCAACTATATGCACCGGAATATTTGCGACATGACAGTGATTTTCATACGGATCATCCAGTGCTTCACATCAACATATTCAATGGCACAGTGTGACAGACATCTGTAAACGCAAATTAGTGAATGTTCTCCAAAGTTGTCATGCCCACCGCACTGCCTATGGATCCAATCAACCCGTTTTTGGCCACACCACACTATCCAACCAGTTGACAAATTTACAGATATCCTCATCAGATTTATAACCGTACCTCACCCACAAATTGCCTCTCCAGATACAGATGTGGGCTCTAGCACAGTCATGCACCAGTGGCTGGCCTGTACACGTACTTCACACCTTACGTTACTGCCATTCTGTCCACGCCAAACGGCGATGTGGTTCACGATTTCTGAGAGCATTCTTGTTATCTGTGGTATTTCTGACAACAGTGAAACATTCGTCACATTACTGTACAAGCTACACGAACATACAGTCATTATAAGTGACATTATTTTGCCCCCCCCCCCCCCCCAAATAACAACAAATACAATATCATGAAGTCAGCACTATTCCAGTGCCTTTCATGGATGCCAGAGCAGAAATTAAAACACGTTATATAAGACGAATACCTGGGAACGAGAGCACCATCACAACTTTGGAGCTGGCTGTGTATGCTTGTGGACATTAATCTCATGCCCAATCACAAGCTTTGGACTCTGTAGGTCGTCAAACTATCACCCTAAATGCAATTAGCAATAATTTTACACAAGTGTGAATAATTGCAGCAGAATTTAATAATGGGAGACAGGATTTTTACAGTATTGCAATATAGACAATGACTGGACGTCGCTGACAACAGTGCCTCACACTGGGACACACAGCAGCTACAGCACACTGTGCAGCAAGAGTCAGCTGAAATAACTCAACTACCCCTGACCTCCACTAAATGTGACATCAACTCCACCCCACAGGGCAATGGTCTCCAGACAATCAAAACAAACACTCAGGCAGCTGACAATGGCACCCCATGTGCAGACACAGTCTCAAGGCCATGGCCCTCTCCAGGGGACACCACTGTGACAAACCACTCTCCATGCAGGTGGAGAGGCTTGCGTATCCATGTGAAGCTGAGGGCTATGACAAAGGTACAGGACTTTCTGCCAGAAAGGTCTCAGCTGATGGATCAGACGAAGAGTATCCCACAACGTCCCATCTTCTTTATCCACTCCTAGTCCTTACCCAATTCCCTATTCCAACCCAAGGTGTGATGCGATCCGTGCTGAGAGTTGCGGGGCACATGGGAAGATGTGTTGTAAATGGAGTCTCAGGGATACTGGGCGACCTCCGTGAGCAAGTAGCCTTACACCATGCGGGGTATTCGTGGTGTGGACCAGGTAGATCCCCAGATCTCGTGGGACCGTGATTGACACGACTAAAGGAAATAAATGCAAACAAACTGAGTGGCAGACTGAGATCTCTGACACCGAAACATTGGTGTCAGGACCGGTGGAAGTCATTCCCATTACTGAATCAGGGTCTAGACTTGAGCCAGAAGTGGGAACTGTAACAGAGAAGTTGGACCAGATCAAGATTGAAGCCTTGTCTGTGACCTATAGTGCTGCAGTTTCGGTTTTTAACATGGCAGTTATCTAGGAAAGCTATCCACTGGTAGCCATTACCTCACAGCAGGAGGAACTTGTACAGATGGCCCTCTTTGAAAAGACTGGTTGGTGGGGGACTCTGGTGCAGGACCCAACTTCAGGAGGGCCTATCTAGATCGTGACGCCCTCATTTTTGTCTGTGAAGGGGTGCAAATGGTGGAATGGCTTAAGGACAAGGTGCCCATGATACCCCTATGGGAAAACGCGAAGCTGCTGGTCAAGATGGCAGCAGAGCTTCTTAAGACAGCAAAGGTATCAATATGGGTACCAAAGATGCTTACAGGTGTCTCCCCTAAGACATTGTTCGTGAAAATAGGGGTCCAGAACCCAAAAATCTCGACAGAAGACTGGAGAGTGATCAACCAGAAGGTTGTATCAGAAGGATGAACCCTGGTGGTGGAGGTTGGAGAGAAGTCCCTGAAGACGATATGAGAGCAAGGCCTGAATTTGTTTTTAGGGTTCTTGCATGTTATCAAAGACCTCAAAGACAATGATGGCAGCAAGATGGAGACTGGAGGTGCTGCAGGTTAATCTGCAGCACAGTAAAGGGGCCTCTGCTGCCCTGAGCCACTGCCCGGGGAGGCAGGAAGTGGATGTGGCTGTGATACAAGAACCCTACTTATATAAAGGGAGTGTATCAGGCCTCGGTGGCACTGGAGGTAAGCTGATTTATGCTAGAAATCTAAGAAACTCTAGAACATGCATCTATGTAAAAAATGGAATTTATTTCATGCCAATGATGGATTCATGCTCTAGGGACCTAGTGACCATCAGAATGTAGCAATGTGATGAAGGTATCATGAGGGAAATTGTTTTAGCTTCAGCATACCTTCCTTACAAAGATAGTTCTCCTCCTCCTTTGGAGGTGAGGAGACTGGTAGAAGCTTGCCAGTGGCGAGGTGACCAACTGTGACGCCAATGCCCACAACCTAATGTGAGGCAGCAAGGTCACCAACAGTAGAGATCAGTACCTTCTTGAATTTCTCCTACTGTAGCTAACAACTTGGAGATCCTGAATAGGTACAATGAACCTACATTCAGGAATAGCAGAAGGAAAGAAGTACTTGATATAACTTTTGGTTCCATGATGATGGGGAGCTATGTCAAACAATGGCATGTGGCGTTAGAGCCATCGTCATTGGGCCACTTGTGCATTAAATTCGAGGTTGAAATGGGAATCAGACAAACTGTGACCTATAGGAATCCCAGGAAAACAGACTGGGCGACATATAGGAAGGACTTTAACTTAAGCTTGTCAGAAATTAAAACCTCAATAAGGAACCCAGTAGAGTTTGAGGAAGTAGCAGAGGCTGTTACCTCTGCCATAGTGACCTCATATAAGGACAACTGCACAATCAGCAAGAACTGCATAAATAGGAGTGTGCCCTGGTGGAATAATAACTGGGAAACGCAAAGAAATCAGGTACAAAGACTGTTTAACCTTGCGAGATGTAAAGGATAATGGGCAAAATATCGTGAGGCCCCTGTTAACTACAACCTTGAAATTAGACAAGCAAAGGAGGCATCTTGGAAGCCAGTCTGTGAGGAAGTGGAGAGCACAGCTACTCAAGTCAGACTTCACAGAATCCTCACTAGAGTAGTAACCAATCCAGGAGGTACGTTGAGGAAGGAGGATGGGGAATATACAAACACAGCACATGAGATGCTGGAACTGCTCCTCAAAACTCACTTTCCTCAATATTCTCTGCCAGACAACACAGACCAGAATGTGATCCCAGAGAGACAATGGTTCTCAGGCACTCGAAGAGAGGACTGGGACTCGGCCAAGGAGTATGTGGACTTCAATAATGGGTGGTGGGAACATTACAACCGTTCAAGTCACTTGGCCAAGACGGAATACTTCCAGCACTCCTGCAACAGGCAGGAGAGAATCTCATAAGACTCCTATGCAGGTTACTCAGGGTTAGCCTAGCAGCAGGAATCATTCCCAATGCTTGGAGGGCAGTGGAGGTGGTCTTCATTCCAAAGAAAGGGAGAATTGATCATACCAAGGCCAAGGATATGAGTCCAATCAGTCTGTCCTCCTTCATTCTCAAAACATTAGAAAATCTGGTTAGTGCGTATGTTGGGGAGAGGAGACTAATTAGGGCCCCTTTACAGTCAATCCAACACACATATCGACCAGGTAAATCATGTGAGACAGCTGTCCATCAACAATTTGGGAGGGTGGAGAAAGCATTTCACTTCCAAGAATTAGCCCTCTGCATCTTCCTGGATAACGAAAGGGCTTTCAGTAACGCGACCTTCGATTCCATGGTAAGGGCAGCAGAGGTACGTGACCTACAGACCACTGTATGTAGGTGGACCAGGGCCATGCTTAGTGGAAGGAAGGTAGAGGCTACCATGATGAATGAAAAGATGGTAATTAACACCACCCACAAGGAGGAGTTCTGTCCCCTTTACTGTGGAATCTAGTGGCTAATGAACTCATTGAGGAACTAAATTCCAAACAATGCTTTTGCCAAGGATACACAGATGACCTTTTCGTAGTAATTCTTGGCAAAGTTACTGACACAGTTAGAAATGTGGCACAAGGAGGATTGGGCTGGTACATTAATCAGGATATAAGGGTTTATCCTAGGAAGACTGTCGTGGTGCCATTCACAAAGAGGAATTACAACACTCATGTTGGAATCTAAAGCTCTTTGATGAAGCTCTACCTGTGAAGAGGATAGTGAAATATCTAGGGGTAACCTTGGATGAAAAACTAACACTGATCCCTCGCCTTAAGAGCATCTGCTCCAAGGCGAAAAGTAGTGAGTAACAGAATGGCTTTTGGTAAAAACTGGGGTCTAAGCTCCAGAGGTATGAACTGGATATGCACTATGGTGGTTAGACCTAAGATTTCCTATGGGGCCGTAGTGTGGTGGAAGAAGGTAGAACAGTGGGTTACAGCTAAGGAGCTTGATAAGGTGCAAAGACTGGCCTGCTTAGCCATAACAGGCGGAATTAGCAGCACACCAACCACTGGGATGGAAGCCATGCCAGACATGCTTCCACTACACCTTTGGGTTAAGATAGAGGCAGCAGCTGGGGCATACAGACTTAAAACTGGTAAAAACTGGATCTCATCGGGATATCCAGAATCACACACTAAGATAGTGAGTGAGGTAAATATAGGAATGGCTGGGGAAGTGCCAGCCAACTATATAATAACTCCCAACTGCTTCAATGAGGCTTACAATATAATAATTGGAAGCAGGGAGCAGTGGGAAAAAACAGTTCGACACCATACAGGAGACATTTTTTGGTTCACTGATGGGTCAAAATCAGACCAAGGCGTTGGGGCAGGGATGCATGGGGTTCAGCCAAGACTAGAGGGCATCATCTCTCTAGGAAAACTGGCCTCAGTATTCCAAGCTCAAATTATTGCAATCAGGGCATGTGTGCTACAAGGACCATAGCATCTACTCAGACAGCCAGGCAGCCCTGAAATCACTGGCAGCTCCTGCAATGAGATCTACGATTGTTGCAGAATGCCACTTGGCTCTGGTGGAGTTAGAGGGAAGCATTAGGGTAAACCTAGCGTGGGTCCCTAGCCACTCAGTGATCTGTGGCTACGAACAAGCAACAGATTGGCCAGAATGGGGGCAACGAGTCCATTTATTGGACTGGAACCTGTCCTGACAATCACCAAGGCTATGATCAAACTAGAACTACAGAACTGGCTTAGGAAATAGCATGTAGAATATTGGACTGAGGTCCATAAACAAAAACATGGTACGGTAATGCCCAAGCCATGTTTTAAAAGAAGCTCTGTAATCCTGGGACTGAACAGAAAATAGATCAAACTCATGATTAGACTGATGACTGGCCATGGGAATTTCAAAAAACGCCTACACACAATGAGTATAACGGATGAAGACCCTAAATGTAGGATCTGTGATGAGGGTGAAGAAACTGCATCACACCTAATCTTCGAATGCATGGGATTGGGGTGCAAAAGATACAGAATCTTCGAGACAACTAGATCTGAAGAAATTGTGTCTAATAAAACACTGGTAAAGGGACTCCTTGCACTATTTAAGGGCATTGGTTGGCTTTGTATATATACAGGGAGCGATACCGCACAATAAACTCGGTTTTGGTGTGGGCAGTGGTGGGTTACACCTAAGCTGTTTTAGCTTCCCTATCAAAATCAAATCAAATCAAGACCATGGCCCTGCTGATTTCACATACAGTTTGGCGCCACAGTGCCAAACAGTAGGCCAGGTTGCAGCCATGCAAATGGGAAGCACAGTCCACAATAGGCGCACCAGACTATAACAGCAGTTCAAGGCGCTTAGCTCCAAGACCTGTCAGCAAAACATCCTGCATGCCCCATATTCCTGGAGTGGCAGACCCTACTTCCCTGACGATATTCGAAACCAACATGTCCTCACTGATACGGATTCAGAAGTGAGTACTTCACCTCCTGAACACTTACCATCGATTACAAACATACTTGCCATTCATATCCAGATGCCAAATTAGTCCAATATTCCTGTCTAGAAATATTTAATATTACTGTTATTAAAAAAATGTAATATTAAATTTATTGCTTTTACTGGCGACAAGATTCTAAAATGATATAATGGTGCATAGAAAATTTATACTTGTGGATTATGAAATTATATATTCCGCCAACCAGCATCAAATTCCCATCAGACCGACGAGAACGTTGACCGACGGCATTGTTTAGAGGCCAGTGACCGATCTAAAAATTACACAGTTTGCGTAATTACATTGCCCGGATATTGACAGAAAGGACCGGTAAAAGATTTCTCAGGGACGCTGAAATAAAAGTTTGATAACGTTATAGCCGTTTGAACATTAGTAACTTTCGGCTGTGGCCACCAAACAACTCGTCGGCAACTCTCCTTCGCTACAGCCTGAAAAATTTCTAACATGTAGCATAATAATTTGATATGTGGAATTAATGAAAAAGGAAAGTACAGTCTTAATTAAACCATGGCTTTTGAAATTAAATTAGCTTAATTATTTGCTAAACGTTAAGGAGCGACACTTAAATTTGCGAAACAGCCACCGAAAACAAACGAGAAAGAGAGCTCACAGCTCCTGCTTTTATATAATCCAAAAACAAATTACGGCGACTGCCATCAACTTGCTTCACAGTTTCGATAGATAAACATTTCTCTGGCACATTCGTTAGCAGAACACCAATAAAAAATACATTCCTTACATTGAATCCTGTCTTTTTTACTTGCTTTACAGATTTATTTACACAGAAAAATAAATTCTTAATTATTTCAGCCTTAATTAAAAAATTGGGCCATATTCTATTAATTATTCAAAAAAGTAACATATCAAATATTCAGCTACACCTTAAGGCCGGTCCACACGCAACGATCTGTCTGCGCAGATATCGGCGAAGATGTCTGTACATGCAGAAGATCGCTGCAAATGTGTTGTGTTCACACGACACAAACTCCAATCTACTACTCGCCTGCCATCTGTCGGTGTAGAAAAGAAATATCAGTGGCAAGCGACTACGCTAGCCGAAAACGTCAGAAGTTTAATTAATTTATTTTGAAATTTAGGAATTGAAGAAATTCTGTTGTGGTCTGTGTTCGCAACTTGTGTTGCAAAAAACATTCAGACAAAACGCAGGAAACAGAGAGAGCGGTCAAAATGGTATACATAGTGGCTGCTAAAGCGAAAGCATTTTTCGCACGTACATTTACTTCAAGAGTTGCAGGGCTACCCTAACGACCGGCGTAATTATTTACAGATGGATGTCGAAACTTATAATTGCCTCTTAACGCTCGTAACCTCTCATGTTATACGAAATAATACTTGATTGAGAAGAGCAATTTCTCTCCATGAACGGCTGACGGTGACATTAAGATTCCTGGCAACAGGAATAGGAGCTATAAGGACTTTAAATTTTCAACTGCAATTTCTAAACAAGCATTGAGTGAAATTATACCCAACACAAGTGAAGCTATTTACGCTGTCCTGAAGGATGGGTTCATGAAGGCAAGTCAAGTACATTAATTCTGTCGAGTTACAAATAATATTTTTGCTGATGAAGAATCACAATATTTTTGCTGTTTTAGACGTGTTTGAATAACAAAATACCACAAACTTGGCTGGTATATTTCATCCACTCCAACACCAGATCTTCGAGATTTTTGAACTTTTCATAATTATTTACGGTAAACAGTCCACAACGATTTTTATTATTACCGTTTCTCAGTTCGCCGGTGCGTAAACTTCTCGTAATTTTTCAATTAATGTATTGTATGCAGCTGTCTTTTTGTTCCTGTCACTGTACGCCTTACTTTTAATCTTCCACAAACATGGGTCATTTCTATAAAGTTCAGTGAATTCACTGATAAACTGTCTAGAACACTGACGAGCGTCAGCCATTTTAATGCTCCTGCGCACAAAGACAAACACTAGACTCCAGCAGCTGTTTCGCGCCAGTTTTGCGGCGATCTCCTGTCCACACGCTCCAACTTGTCTGCGCAGATGTGGTTTGAACCCACAGATTTGAGACGATTCGCTCAAACCTCCAACTCCAACTTCGAGGTTTGCACACACCTCAAGTCGGTGCAAATCTCCTGTCCACACGCAACGATCTGTCTGCGCAAATGTGATGTGCCCAGACATTTGCGCAGACAGTTCGTTGCGTGTGGACAGGCCTTTAGATTTCGTGGAACTTCTTCACCATAGACTTCAAAACACTGGTGCTCGGGGTTGATTTTCTGCACTACTTATACCTTTATTAGGATTTATTAGGTGGTACGCTCCAGCATCAGGACAGTGAGTGCTCTGTTACCAGCGTCATTAGTTTTGAGCCTCCGTCATGGTAGTCTTCTAGAGGGGGGAGGGGGGGCTAGATAGTGCTGAGGTATTCCTGCCTGTCGTAAGAGGCGACTAAAAAGAGTCTCTCGCTTTTCGGCCTTATAAGTTCAAGTCCCATTTTATGGTTTGACCTGCCACTTTAAAAATTCTACAGAAGTGCGGTCCATATGGGGAAGGACGTGGTGCACGAGTTATACATAGTGCCCTCAGATTCGATCTCCTGAACCTCTTGTCATGGCTTTCCATCTCCACCTGCGATTCAACTATTTGGGTGAGGTCACTTTCTGGGGTATGGCATCTTCTTTCGTTGTCTCCTGTCCTCTTTCACCCCATGACAGTATTTCTCTGCTCCCAATATCCCGCTTGGTAGCCAGTCCATTGTGGTGGGGCCGTCATGCACCCATTTTGTGGTAGCCCTCTGATCACACAGGGATCACACTGATGTTGTCTGAGCTGTCAACTCCCCACATATGCCAAGGAGTAAATGCCTGTCTTCCTGGGGCATCAGAGCTCCCGGCAATGCCAATTGGCCTTTGCTGTGGCTGGGTGGCGTCTGTGGGAAGAGCCCCTGATCGGAGTGGGTGGTATCAGGGTGGATGACCCACAATCAAGTGCACTAAGTCATCTCTTGCTGGTGACCGTATGGCACCAGCAGTTTCTAAGAAGGGCAAGATAGAATATAATGCTGAGAGATATAACCCTAAATCGTTTCCCTCCTTCGCTACACCATGGGAGGATGTAGGGCTACAGAATGGAGAGAGCCATATTCGCCTCAGTAGCAGAACTGATAGGGACTCCTTTCTGCCTACTATGCCTCAGTTTTTCGTTGAACACGTTGAGGATAAGTTTGGAGAAGTGACAGCACTGTCCAAGACGCGAAACGGCGCAGTCTTGATTCAGACAGCATCCCCAGCCCAATCCCGAGCGTTACTCGCCTGTGACAACTGGGTGAAATCCCTGTTTCCATCACACCCCATAAAAGCCTCAACATGGTCCAGGAGATCATTTTCAATCGCGGTCACCTGTTGCTGTCTGATGATGAGATCCGCGCCAGTTTAGAATGACGGGGTATTCATTTCATCCAGCGCGTTTACTGGGGACCCAAAGACACCAGGGTTGCTACCAGTGCCTTTATCTTGGCCTTTGAGGGTGATTCACTGCCTGGAAAGGTCAAGGTGATCGTTTACTGCTGTGACGTTAAACCATACATCCCTCCTCCTCTGCGGTGCTTTAAGTGCTGGAAGTTTGAGCTCATATCTTCCTGCTGCACTTCCACCGCCACATGTCGAGACTGCAGACGTCCACTGCACCCAGATACTCCATGACGCCACCTCCCACTTGCGTCAACTGTGGAGAGCACCACGCCCCCTGCTCGCAAGACAGCCCAATACTCCAAAAGGAGCTGAAAATCATAGAGTACAAGACCCTCAACCAGTTGACTTACACAGAGGCTAAGCATAAATGTGAAAGATTACACCCCATTCAGTTGACCTTGACATATGCTGCAGCTACATCACCATTGCAGTCCCAAGTACCAGTGGTTCCTCACTCTGTGCCACGAACAGTGGGCCTTCCAGGCCACCAGAATACATCCGCCCCCTTGGTGGTAGGGGGCAAATCTTCCTCTGTTGCTCCCAAAACACCTACTTCAGGAGCAAGCCCCCCCCCCCACAAGTGCAGGGGACATCGGTCTCCTCCCCCATGCTGGAGAAGCAATGGCCTCCTCCAGCTCCTCTGGTGTGGAAGGGGTCCCTCTCGCCCTCTCTCCCAGGCTTCCACTAATGCCATGGCAGACACTTGTCATTGGCTCAAGGAGCCAAAAGCTGCTGGACAAAGAGCTTCACTGTCTTCCTCCAAGCTGCTTTGGAGAAATCTTCCTAGCAAACGCTTAAAGAGTAGCGAGAGAGCAAGCAAACTAAGAAGAAGTCTGCTAAGAAATAGGACCTTCTGGTAGCCACAACACCACCATCTTGCTGTCCCCTGCAGACCTGGCTCTCACTGATGCCTTATCCACCATAGATATGGCTACAAATACTCAATCGGTGGCAGCAGGTGACCCTGAGGCATAACCTGTCTCCTTGAGCGCTTCCCAACCGCACGATAACGTTATCCTCCAGTGGAATTGCGGCGGTTTTTTCCACCACCTGGCTGAGCTACGGCAACTATTAAGCTTTACACTTGCTTTCTGCACTTCCCTTCAGGAAACCTGGTTCCTGGAACTGCAGACCCCTGCCCTCCACAGCCATAGGGGATATTACAAGAACCATAGTGACTATAATAGAGTGTCTCGTGGAGTTTGTGTCTATGTGCTGAACTCAGTATGCAGTGAACCTGTGCCCCTTCAAACCCATGTTGAAGCTGTGGCTGTCAGGATAAGGACGACACAGTAAATAACTGTCTGCAACATATATCTTCCTCCAGATGGTGCAGTACCCCTGAACGCCTTGGCTGCACTGATTGATCAATTCCCTAAACCTTTCCTACTTTTGGGAGATTTTAACACTCATAACCCCTTGTGGGGTGGCACCGTGCTTACTGGCCGAGGCAGAGATTTCGAAAATTTACCGTAACAACTCAACAACTCGACCTCTGCCTCTTAAATACAGGTCCCCCAAGCATTTCGGTGTGGCACATGGTACATATTCGGCCATTGATCTCTCGGTTTGCGGTCCTGACCTTCTCCCATCTATCCACTGGAGAGCACCTGACGACCTGTGTGGTAGTGACTACTTCCCCATCTTCCTGTCACTGCCCCGGCGTCAGGCCCACAGACGCCTGACCAGATAGGTTTTAAAAAAGGCAGACTGGGAAGCCTTCACCTCTGCTGTCACGGTTGAATCTCCCCCACATGGTAACATCGAAGTAGTGGTTGAGCAGGTAACTAAAACGATCGTTTCTGCGGTGGAAAACGCGATCCCTCGTTCTTTGGGATGTCCCCAGGAAAAGACTGCCCCTTGGTGGCCGCTGGAATCGGCTAAGGCAATTAAGGAGCGTCAGCGAACTCTACGGCGGCTTAAGCGGCATCCTTCCCTGAGGCACCTCATAGTTTTAAAAGGCTGTGTGCCCACATTCGCCAGCTTATAAAACGACGGAAACAGGAGTGTTGGGAGAGATATGTCTCGACCATTGGGTGCCGTACGTCACCTTCCCAAGTCTGGGTAAAGATCAAACGAGTGTTTGGGTACCAGACCCCAACTGGTGTTCCCAGTGTTAACGTAAATAGCGTGTTATCTGCCGACGCAAACGCGATTTCCGAGCGCTTTGCTGAGCACTATGCTCGCGCCTCTGTGTCAGAGAATTACCACCCAGCCTTTTGCACGCTCAAACGGCGGATGGAAGGGAAGTCCTCTCGTTCACTATACGCCACAGTGAACCCTATAACGCCCCATTTATAGAGAGGGAGCTCCTTGCACATTGCCCCGACACAGCTCCTGGGCCAGGTCGGATTCACAGTCAGATGATTAAACATCTCTCGTCTGATTACAAGCGACATCTCCTTGTGATCTTCAACTAAATCTGGTGCGATGGCGTCTTTCCGTCGCACTGGCGGGAGAGCACCATCGTACAAGTGCTCACACCTGGCAAAAACCCGCTCTATGTAGATAGCTATCGGTCCATCAGCCTCACCAACGTTCTTTGTAAGCTGCTGGAACATACGGTGTATCGGCAGTTTGGTTGGGTCCTGGAATCACGTGGCCTACTGGCTCTGTGCCAGGGCGATTTCCGCCTGGGTCGCTCTATCACTGATAATCTTGTGTCCCTCGAGTCTGCCATCCCAACAGCCTTTTCGAGACGCCAACACCTTGATGTTGTCTTTTTTGATTTACGAAAAGCGTATGACACCACGTGGCGACATCAAATCCTTGCCACATACTAGTGTGGTCTCCGAAGCCCACTCCCGATTTTTATCCAGAATTTCCTGTCACTTCGTTCTTTCCATGTCCAAGTTGATGCCTCCAATAGTCCCCCCCCCCCCCCCCCCCCCGACATATCCAAGAGAATAGGGTCCCACAGGGTTCTGTATTGAGTATTGAGTGTATCTCTATTTTTAGCGGCCATTAATGGTCTAGCAGCAGTTGTGGAGCCGTCTGTCTCACCCTCTTTATATGCAGGTGACTTCTACATTTCGTACCGTTCCACCAGTACTGATGTTGCTGAGCGGCACCTAAAGTGAGCCATCCACAAGGCGTAGTCATGGGCTCTAGCCCATGGCTTCCAGTTTTCGGCCGCAAACTCGTGTGTTATGCACTTTTGTCGGCGTCGTACCATACATCCGGAACCAGAACTTTACCTTAATGACGATCCCCTCACTGTAGTGGAGACATATCGATTTTTAGGACTGGTATTCCGCTGAATTACAGGCCTTATCGTCGATTTGCAGCAGGCTTTTGGAACATATACTGTATTCGAACATTATGAAGTACCTCGAAGAAAACGATTTATTGACACATAGTCAGCACGGTTTCAGAAAATATCGTTCTTGTGAAACACAACTAGCTCTTTATACTCATGAAGTAATAAGTGCTATCGACAGAGGATGTCAAATTGATTCCATATTTTTAGAGTTACAGAAGGCCTTCGACACCGTTCATCACAAGCGTCTTGTGATTTCCTGTCAGAAAGGTCACAGTTCGTAGTAATAGACGGAAAGTCATCCAATAAAACAGAAGTAATATACGGCATTCCCCAAGGAGGTGTTATAGGCCCTCTATTGTTCCTCATCTATATTAACGACAGAGGAGACAATCTGAGTAGACGTCTTAGATTGTTTGCAGATGATGCTGTCATTTACCGTCTTGTAAAGTCATCAGATGATCAGAACGACTTTCAAATGATTTAGACAAGATATCTGTATAGTGCGAAAAGTGGCAATTGATCCTGAATAAGGAAAAGTGTGAAGTTATTCACATGAGTACTAAAAGAAATCAGCTAAATTTCGATTACGCGGTAAGTCACACAACTCTGAAGGCTGTAAGTTCAACTAAATACTTACGGATTACAATTAGAAATAACCTAAATTGGAACGATTACATAGATAATATTGTGGGCAGAGCAAACCAAAGACTGCGATTCATTGGCAGAACACTTAGAAGGTGCAACAGGTTTACTAAAGAGACTGCTTACACCACGCTTGTCTGCCCTATTCTGGAGTATTGCTGTGCGGTGTGATATCCGCGTCAGGTGGGACTGACGGATGACATCGAAAAAGTACAAAGGAGGGCAGCTAGTTTTGTATTATCGCGAAATAGGGGAGATAGTGTCACAGACATGATACGTGAAATGGAGAGGCAATCATTAAAACAAAGGCGTTTTTCGTTGTGACTGGATCTTCTCATGAAATTTCAATCACCAGTTTTCTCCTCCGATTGAGAAAACATTCTGTTGGCACCTACCTACATATGGAGAAATGATCATCACGATAAAATAAGAGAAATCAGGGCTCACATAGAAAAATTTAAGTGCTCGTTTTTCCGGCGTGCCGTTCGAGAGTGGAACGGTAGAGAGACAGCTTGAAGGTGGTTCCTTGAACCCTCTGCCAGGCACTTTATTGTGAATAGCAGAGTAATCACGTAGATGTAGATGTAGATGTAGACGCCCGACTGATTTGGCTTCCTCAACTTCGTCAGCTTAAGCGGAACTGCTGGCAGCACCTCAATGCCCTCCGCTGCTGTGCAACACCATCTAGGGTGCAGATCGCTCTACGCTGCTGCAGTTCTACAGAGCCCTTGTTCAATCCTGTCTTGACTATGGGAGTCTGGTTTATGGTTCGGCGGCGCCCTCAGCGTTGCGTTTACTCGACCCAGTGCACCAATTTGGCGTTCGACTAGTGACGGGAGCTTGTAGGACGAGTCCAGTGACCAGTGTCCTGACGGAGGCTGGAGTCCCTCCATTTCAGATCAGGCGTGCACAACTGCTCGCCATTTACGTTGCATATGTTCGTAGTTCTCCTGCGCATCTCAATTACCGTCTCCTTTTCCCACCCACAGCGGTTCATCTCCCACATCGGCGCCCCAGGTCAGGGCTTACAACTGCAGTTCATGTCCGATCCCTTCTATCAGAACTGGAGTCCTTGCCTGTTCCACCTATACTCGAGGTCCCTTTACGTACACCTCCATGGTGTACACCTAGGCTGCGGCTTCGTCTGGACCTTTCACATGATCCAAAGGACTCAGTTCACCCCACGGCTCTCTGCTGTCACTTCCTCTCGTTTCTTGAGATGTACCAAGGCCATGGAGTGGTTTACACCGACGGCTCGATGGTTGATGGTCAGGTCGGCTTCGCGTATGTCCATGCAGGACATATTGAACAGCATTCCTTGCCTGATGGCTGCAGTGTTTTCACTGCAGAGCTGGTGGCTGTATCTCGTGCTCTTGAGCACATCCGTTCATGCCCTGGGGAATCGTTTCTTCTGTGTACTGACTCCTTGAGCAGCCTACAAACTATCGACCAGTGCTACCCTCGTCATCCTTTGGTAGCGACCACCCAGGAATCGACCTATTTCCTGGAACGGTCCGATAATTTAGTGGTGTTTGTGTCGACCCCAGGACACGTCTGAATCCCAGGCAACGAACTTGCTGACAGGCTGGCCACATAGGCTACACGGAAACTGCTTATGGAGATCAGCATTCCAATAACTTTCCTTCGTTCGTTTTTACGCTGCCAGGTTTTTTGGCTTTGGGATACGGAATGGCATGGTCTCAGTACCCACAACCAACTGTGTGCCATTAAGGAGACGATGAATGTGTGGCACTCCTTCATGCGGGCCTCTCGCAGAGACTCTGTGGTTCTCTGCTGGCTCTGCATTGGCCACACTTGGGTGACCCACGGCTACCTCCTGTGCTGCGAAGGCCTGCGTCCGTGTCGATGTGGCGCCCGGTTGACAGTGGCCCATATTCTGGTACACTGTCCCACTTTGACCACCCTGTGACAAAAATCTTCGGTTACCGGACTTGTTGCCGCTAATTTTTTTCTAACAATGCCTCATCGGATGATTTAGTTTTACGTTTTATTCTCGAGGGTGGGTTTTATCATTTGATTTAAGTTTTTGCGCATGTCCTTTGTCCCTGTGTGTCCTCCACCCTAGTGCTTTTATGGTGGACGTTTTAATGTGTTGCAGAGTGGCTGACTTCTCCATTTATTCTCATGGTCAGCCAGCCATGGTAATTTGTTTTGTCGTTTTAATCTCTTCTACCTGTTTCTTGCGTTTCTGTGGTTTTCTTCTCTCCTTTTTTCCATTTATGCGTTTGTTACCTTTCCGTTTTTCTTGTTGTTTTTCCTTTCTCTCTGTTTTGTGTTGTCAGACTCGCTTGTTTTATTCTCATCCTTGTGGCATTGTTTTATTCGGAACAAGGGACCGATGGCTTATCAGTTTGGTCCCTTCCCCCCTCTTTTAAACCAACCAAACAAACAAACAAACACCTTCTCAAAAAGCAATTAACATAACGACTCACATGAGCAGTGCCAGTGTATCTGAAAGACTTAGTGTCAGAACAAGAAAAGCTCAATCAGCACTACCTTGACATAAAATTAGAGATATTACACCTATGTGAGGAAAATGGTATTAGACGACAAAAAAAAAAAAATCGTGTGGTGATGGAGAAACTTGGATAATATTATGATAGAAGAACGTCAATTTCCAGATTCGACGACTGCACTGAGGCAATGCATTCAGAGTGTCATCCTGTGGGGCACCTATGATGACAATATGCATGACAACACCTGTGCCACACGCAACCCAAGTTAGTATGGTGCATCTTGTCCATGTTCCATCTACAGTAACGGAGTGTGTTGTCCCTCCTGCCATGCATCCACAAATGAAACTTGCTCAGACTGTTATACGAAACCTCTACAAGATTCTGAAAGGTCAGTTTTGACACATCCCTCTCGATCTGGTAGGACCAGTCCCAGAGTCTGAGAGCTTTCATTACATACTGTCCGTCATCAGTCATGTGACATGCTGGGTGGAAGCTATGCCGCTGAAAAACATAACAGTGGAAATGACGGCAAGAGCAGTTTTTGATACATGAATGTCACACTTCGGCTGTCTGATATCTGAAAGCTAGAATCAGCAGTGTTTAAGGAACTGTGTAACCCTTGTGACATACGGTGTTATCACACAATGGATTATCACCCACAAAGCAATGGATTAGTGAAGCGTTGGAATCACACACTTAAGGCTGCGCTCATTGGTCACTGGTCACTGGACTAAGTCGTTACCTTGGGTGCTGCTAAGTGTACGCTACACTTACAAAGAAGTGCTCCGTATCTCCCTAGCAGAGGTTCTATAGTGTGAGCCACTCACCCTGACCACAAATTAGGCGATACCCATATAACCACTAGAGACCACGGAGCCCTCTATTCTTGTAAAACGAGTTAAAGAACACATTACATGGCACAGAATATCACCACAACAGGCACAGAACCCGCCAAAAAGTTTTTGTTCATAAAGCACTGTCAGACTGTGACTTCGTCATGTTGCATACAGAATGATGCCATCTGACCTGTACTGCAACTGCTTTACTCTGGCCCACAAAAAGTCATCAAATGAGACACCAATACTTTCGATTTGTTCCAGGGGAAGCATACCACCGTTGCTGACAACCGTATTAAAGCTACATGGATCTTGTGCAATGGTCACTCACACCGATGACGTGGAGGTCGTGCAGATCTACACCAACACGTACATAATTGCAGAAACTGATGGCATATCGCCCACTCTAAACACCGACCCCACATTCGTGGTAGAAGTCGATGTACAGCAGTTCTTGTGGGATGACATCCCAGTCCAGCCTGTTGACAACTTCCCCATGGCTGAAGGGAAGCATGTGGAATGTGAAGTCAACAATGGCTTTATCACCAGACATTTCTCTCAAAGTTACAAACTTCCCTTAGCCGAGCGGTCTAAGGCGCTGCAGTCATGGACTGTGCGGCTGATCCCAGTGGAGGTTCGAGTCCTCCCTCGGGCATGGGTGTGTGTGTGTTTGTCCTTAGAATAATTTAGGTTAAGTAGTGTGTAAGCTTAGGGACTGATGACCTTAGCAGTTAAGTCTCATAAGATTTCACACCCATTTTGAACATTTTACAAACTTCCTACTGATTCAGCAGTGATTATGACCGGTTTTCAGACTAAGGATTTTCTGACCATTATGGCCCCCAAGAACATCACGATCACCAACTACCATTTTCCCACATGCTGATGTCAACACTCCCTCCACCTCTCTGCATGCACAAAGTAGCAGCGCACTCATGTGCTCTGAGCTTTAAGCCTGAACAGATGCGTATCTGGCTATACCACTGTAATAATTAAGCGTATTTTATCTGCAACCATACCATTATTAGTCGTTCACTTTATCCTTTCCCCATGGTAAAATTCATATGTTTTTTTTTCACTGTTGCGTCACTGTTGTTAACTTGTCTCAGGTATAGCCACTGAAACAAAAGTATCGTTATTTTGTACCAAACATAATGTCCATTTATGAGATGTCAGTAATAATATACCGATTTTTAGACTCGTTTTTGAAACTAAAGGAAATTAACTATTAATACATGTTACCCAACAACGGATGTTCCCTCACTTTTGAGAATCCCTATATGCTAACTGTCATGCAGTGTAACAGCTCTAAGATGGTTACAGAACAATTTTCGTACGTTTTCAAAGTATGAGCTTTCTTCGAGAATAACATAATGATTTTAAAGTAGTTATCTTTTTTGTAATTTAAGTTACTCATGACTTTAATTCATTTTTTAAGTCATTTTACATACTTTCAGGTTATTTTAGCGGTAATTTAGCAGGTGATGAATGTCACAAAAATCCAGGCTCTGAAGTTTCATGTTCTTTGTCATGTTAGTAAACTAACCCTCTCCTGTAGGAGCACTTGTGTTGCTCCGTTGTTGTCCTAAATATCGGAATGGGGAACGTTTGGCTGTATTCAAGCTATTGTCGTAACCGTTAACTGTGCCATAGTGAATGTCAAAATTATTATATTTACAGTTGGTAACATAACTGTTTAGTAGTCTCCTCTGTCCATGCACAACATATTTGTGATGCATGCATTCTTTGCAATTGAGAAAGCATGAACTCCAAAATTAGAGAACCCTGTAAAATTTATGTAGATTTTGTGATGGAACGTACAACGTTACTAACTAACCGAACTTTCAATATATGTTTAACGTGCATCACTCGAAAACTGCACATGTAATACGTAAGACACTGCCAATTTACTTTTTATCAAACACTTATAATGCAGCTTGTGCGGTCTCAGTGACTTTCGAACAAGAAAGTGATGGGTTTGATACAGGCATCGACACATCTGTTCATGGATCAGGACGATCCAAACCACTTAAGGTGGATCCCGAAGTAGTCTTTCCCATCTTGTCCCAATAACAGCTTGTGCTTCATCATTCTTCTCTTCAGAATGAACCAACTAATTAGGAAATGAAGGCAATATTGCGTTGTGCAACAGTACAGAATATGTTTTTACTCATATTCGTGAACAGCAGGATAGTTTCTTTTCTAACGATCTCAAATAGGAAACAGGCAGGTGCTATTTCAAATCAAAACTCTAGTTCGCCTCCGTACGAAATGAGTATTTGGAAACTGATTATAGGTAGTATATTTCATTTGCACATATTGCAAAAGTATGTTCTTACCAATGGCAACATGCTTCGTGCACTTTAAACGAACTCTGTTTCAGAGTAGAATACCAGTATGTTCTTTCAACGATATAATCATTGACATTATTATTACTTTCTTGCTGTGCTGAGTTTTTATTTTACAGCAAATCATTGTAAGAGAAATTGTCTATTTATGGTGTGAATCTGTGGTAGAAATGTCTCACACAAAAGAGGTATGGTTCCTGTGGGATGATTGTGAGTCAGCACCACACCAAGGTGCATTTTGGGCAACTGAATACTCTGAATTTCACTATATATTATAATTACAAAAATAACAGAAAATTACTTCAGAAGACACTGTGATAATGAATCATATGACAAGCAGTAACAACGAAACAGTTGACTGAGGAACAATAGCATGGTATGTTCCTCAGCAGTGATTTATGTATGATAAGCGTTGACACAGGAACAATAGGCTTATATTAATTGCGCGAAGCAAAATACTCTGTACTAAGCCTGAGATTTTCCTAACTGGTTCTTACTGGTTTGAAAATTTTCGTTGTAATAAAGCCCCTCCACACGTAACGAACTATCTGCGCAAATGCCTATGCATCCAAAAACTCGCTGCCAATGTGGTGTGTGTATTGTTCTCGCGCCATCTGCCGGTCTAGAAAACAAATTTCAGTGGAAGGCAACTATGTTCTCGTAACCTAAAGAGCTTAACTATTTCATTTATTCAGAAGTATTCATAATGGAAAAATTTATGTTATGGGTTTTGTTCGCAACTTTTTTTTAAAAGAAAAGAAAAGTAAAGTAAAGAAAACCAGACAGACCGATCAACAGTGGCTACTCAACCGATGGCAGATTTCGCGCATGAGTTTACTTCGCGAATTGCAGGGAGAACCTGACAACAGGTGGAATTCATCTGGAAACATATAATTATCAAATAAATTCACATCTCCTCTTATATTACCGGTACTGAAAAATACTTGCATGATGAGAGCAGTTTCTCTATACGAGCGGCTGACGGTGGCATTATGGTTCCTGGCAACAGGAAGAAACTACAAGGACCCAGAATTTTCTGCTGCAGTTTGGAAACAAACATTAAGTGAAATCTTACGAAACATATGCGAAGCTATTTACGCTGTTCTGTAGGAGGATTTCACGAAGACAAGTATAATGTTTCAGTTCTATAATATATTAATTCTGACATGTCACGATAATATTTTCACAGTTTTAGACATATCTGAAACACCACAATATATTCTTAGCAATTAAAGTCGTGGCCTGTGAGCTATATTTTTCTTTGTTTCTGAGTCCGGATTTTCAATTTCCTTCCTGGACTCTACCACCAATATGTCATAGACTTTTGGAACAAAAGGGGCTCATATTCTATGTGGTAAGTATTACATGTAGTATTGAGGTAGTGAATTTTACCGTTCACATCTGATTCATTCTTGTTGTAATCACAAAAAAGGACTCATCTCCAAAGAATTATACGAATGGGACGGAAATCGGTAGATTCTCTGTACATGTACAGACTAACAAGTGTTCAGAGTTTTGGCAAAATTGGATGATTTGTTCAAGAGAAAGAGCTTCTTGAATTGAGTAAGTCAATAACGCGAGATGTAGGATGTCCTTCTTAGGGACATCGTGTAAAATCTGTCCTATTGGAGAGTTTGATTGTCAAAATCTCGAGCTGGTTTGAAAGCCCTGCCCATAGTGCTCCAAACGTTCTCAGTAGTGGAGAGATACGGTGACGTTGCTGGCCAAGATAGGGCTTGGTAAGCCCGAAGGCAAGCAGCAGAAACTCTCGCCATTTGTGGGCGGGCATTATCTTGCTGAAATGTAACCTCCGAATAGCTTACCATGAAGGGCAACGAAATGGAGCATAGAATGTCGTCGACATACGCTGTGCTGTAAAGATGCCACGGATGACGACCAAAGGAGTCTTGCTAAGAAATGAAATAGCTCCTCAGACCATCATTCTTGATTGTCAGGCCATATGGCAGGAGACAATCAAGTTGGTATTCCACCACTGTCTGGAACGTCTTCAGACACGTCTTCAGCCTGGAAAATAATTGACTGGAGTAAAACCATCTTCAGTGATGAGTACTACTTCGAACTGCGCCCCAATGACAAGCGCCCCAGGCAATGGTGGGACACGAACCTGATTGCTGCCCGCCATATGGCCAGAAAACCTGGAATGATGGCATCGGGTTTCATTTTATTTTCTAGCGGGACCTGTTTGGTTGTCATCCATGGCATAGTGGTACGTCGAAGATATTCTTCCCCCTATTCTGATGCCCTAAATGTTAAGCCACTCTGGGTTTACATGTCAGCAAGATAATGCCCGCCTGCACATGGCCAAAGTTGCTATTGCTTGTCTTGTGCTTGCTACACTCCACCTTGGCCAACAAGGTCATTAGATCTCTCCCCAAATGAGAGTGTTTGGCAGGCTCCCAACTAGCTCTGGATTTTGACAATCTAACTCTGCAGTTCGACAGAATTTGGTACGATATCCCTCAGGAGGACATCCAACAATTATATCAAGCCGAATAACTGCTTGCATAAGGGCCAGAGGTGGACCAACACCTTACTGACTTGCTCAGTTAGTGAAGCTCTTTCTCTTTAATAAATCATTTAATTTTCCTGAAATTGTAATGATATATTTGTCTGTACATTACATCTACCGATTTCCATCAAATGCACATAATTCCTTTGTGGTCATATTTTTTTGTCTTAGAGTGTATTAGGAAGTAAAATAAGTATAAAACAAACTGTTCCTGAAGCCACTGTTGCAAGATCTGCCACGTTCAAATTCCCCCCCCCCCCAGTATCAGGAGGAGATTTTAAAAGTATTCTAATGTGGTCAATAAATTTATATTTTAAAACTTGGGAAAAATGTTTATTGTTTTTAATTAATTTTTCTATCAGATTTCATGTAAACGAAACCCCAATCTTTAAGTCTTGAGAGTAGATGTCACTTTCCACTGAAGGTCATATTCAATAATTTGTGTTCAGGACGTTACTTACACACACTATCCCTATAAAAGTATGTTGTGAATAAAAGTAAGTAACAGTTAACGAAATTAACGTTAGTGAAACTTTACTGATATTGTTAAGAGTGTGCTAAAAGATATTCTAAGGTTTTAGACCTTACTCGCTCATCATTACATTTAAAAAAATATGTTGTTAATGTAAGTCAACAACAAATATCGAATTTTGTTCGATTCCCCCCGCACTTGGTAATGAGCGTTGTTGATAATCCGCTGGTATCGTTAGAGTTAAAACAATATTCTGACTGTATTCTTCTTCAGAATAAATAGGATCTACTTGTTTTGGCTATATTGTCAAATAAGATTAGAGCATAGGAAAAGCATACTAGCAGTCTGGTTTGCAGGTCAACATAATGAGCGAGATTTCCAAGAGTAAAGTAAGCAGAACTGAGAATTTCGGTTACTTTATCCACATGCTAGTGTCACTTTTGATGGGATGAACGTACGGATTTCGCTATGTTTCTTAGCTCTTTACAGTATACAGTTCGCAGCGATTTAATTTATTTACTATCATTTCCCGGTTTGCTATACGGCCAACGGGTCGTTACTTCTCTGTTAACACATTGCAGTCGGGCCACAGATACTACTGCAATCCCTCAGAAGTCGTAGACTTTTGCGCCTTTTTTACATGGCTCCTGACCAAAAGGTAATGAAGGAAAGCAAAACTTTTTAACTGATGTGTGTGTTATCATCCTATATCTAAACATTTGTTTAAAGTTTTTTGTAAGATATCATATATTTACAGAATTATTATATTTTGAAAATTAGATGATTCAGAGGTAGAAAAAAAGTTTCAAATTGCAAGAAATCAGAATTTATTATAAAATAAATGTACAAAATTATTTCATTCAATTTTTACAACTCTTTTCATTGAGTAAAAATTGTCTTTGTGTGATATTGCTTGAAACAGTCAGGTAGACACAATCCTACATTACATTCTTCACACCACCATCTCGTCTCCCTTCTCACTCGTTTGCCAGTACTCCGTGCGCCCTTCTCAGAGCAAACAATGCAATATCTTGATGCATATTTCTTGCTTGTTGTCGATGGGACGTGAGTGGGGAAATGCCTTGCTGTTAGCCTGTTTGCTGCTGAACCCTGCTTTTCATTTTCGTTGAAAACTTCGCCGGATTTCTCCAGTATTTGTTTTCCCAGGTTCACCATAAAAGTAAACAAGCTGGTTCGTTTCTGAGAGACAGGCCGAAGTTTCTTGTACAGAATGTAAGAATTGACCACGCACATCATAAATACACGAAAAAATACCTTTTTCCACCATTTCATTGTTCGTCGTTGAAAATAATAGTAGGTCACCAGCTGATCTCCATGATCAACACCAGTTTTATTTTTATTATAATCAAGTATGAGATCAGGCTTCAGTTTTTCTACCATTCCAGCCTTGGATTTTGTCTTAGTAACACTACGTGTCATTCTATGTTTGGTAGAAAGGGCAGACACATCCCTAGTATCTTTCCAGTGAAGTGCTAGCACGGAATTTTTTCTCTTGAATACGATTTCACCTCTTCTTAGTTTATTCTGTTTGAATTCCTGTGGTAGGCCTCTTCTGTTTCTCATTACTGTGCCAACAGCAGATGTGCCCTCATCAAAGAACTTTTCAAATAATTTTACAGAAGTATAAAAGCGGTCCATGTACAATGTATGACCCTTACGTAGATAGCTGTTGCACAAACGTAGCACCACTGAATCTGCACTGTTGTCTTTTTCACCTGCACTGGTGTACACTTCACAGTTCAAAACATATCCTGTTGCTGAATCACTTAGAATGAAAAATTTTATACCATACCTGCTCGGTTTATTCTTGATATATACTCGAAATCGAATTCTCCCTCTGAATGGACATAAACCTTCATCAACTGTGAGATTCTCGCCAGGAGAAAAACTGTTCTTGCTTTTCAGTACAAAGTTATCAAAAAAAGGTCGGATTTTGTGTATAGGATCATGGTTTGGTTGACCCCTTCGTACATAATTGTCGTTGTTATTTACGTGAAGCATAAAGTAAATTGACCTAAATCTGTCTCTTTTCATGATTTTTGCAGGTAAGGAGGAATCTAGCATTAGGTCATTGCTCCAATAGTCCGTAATATTTGGTTTGTGTACAAGGCACATGTGAATAATTATAGCAAAAAACTGATACATCTCATGTAGCTTCACAGCAGACCAATTGGCCCAAAGCGACCTGGAAGTTATTTTATTTTGCATCCGCAATTTGGAAATTGTTGCTGCAGCGCAGCGGTTTGTTTCTGTCTTTATATTTTTGATGACATTTGCATCAATAAAGACGCTCCAACAGTCAAATTCAGTGCTTTCGGCGCTCAAAGGTGCCAAGACATTACTTACGCCTTCAAAGAGCGGTAATTGTTGTAGGACATCGTCATTTACCCATTCAACAACGTTGTTTTGGGACTGCTGTTGTTGTATTCTGCCTCTGCCTTTTTGAATGGGAGCTTCACACTCTTCTAATACGTCTGATGGCTCATTTTCATTTTCGGACCACTCGTTGTTACCTTCGAAATAAATGACATAAGTCAGTGAAACTGCCGAGATTATAATTGTGATTCGTAAACACAATGACTGACCATTATAATTACCATCTATTTCAGAAGAACTATTTTCAGTTTGAAATCCATCATCGTCAATTTCAGATCCAGATTCTTCCAGCAGCCTCAGAATTTCCTCGTCAGTCAAACTGTCCCCCATTTTACGACAAACGTTTGCGATAAAGACAACTACATAAGCACACTGCAAGAGTGAATGCGCGGGAATTGTTTTGGCGCCTTTTTTGAGTGACATAGCGCTTAGAGGATGCACGAACACCATCTAGCGGTCGTCCGATGTACTACAAGACCGAAACACTCAAATCCAGATGTCACTGCACGGATATAATGCGCCGCAACCTGAAATAATAATCGAGAAGGCGGCGCTCAGAGAATCTCCGAGCGCCGACTGTCTCGTAGTTTCTACGGGCAACGACCGGAATGTGTTAAGGAATTACAGGCAGTTCCTGCTTATCTCGGTCCGTGTATTCCTTGCTCTTAATTTTCAGCAAATGGGTGTGACGCCTATAGGTTTCGATAAATTCAGCAACGGAACGTTCTGTACTCCATTCACCGAAACAAGAGACGTACTGTAAACACGGCAAGGCGCGTGGCCACAGCACTGCCGTCGCGTGGTGTACAAGGCAGGGGCGTGTTTTTTATAATTTGGCACCTGAACATGATAAAGTGATCCGAGAACTACCTTCCAACACATTTTTTTACATTGCATTAAAATTTATTGTCACTGAAAAAGCGAAATATTCTAGAAATATTTAAGCTTTCAGGAGAAGTTGTTTTTTCGCGTTAATGTATATTTATCACGCCATATCTCCTAAACTGTGTGTCGCACATCAAAATAATTTTATAATTGCCTTCAGTACTATATGTTGATGGCGTCTGCAAATTTTCTGCCAGTAAAGTAAGTAATAGTGAAGTAATAAATTAAAATCTCACGTCTGATGCAGAACTTTTACCAAATCATCATCCGAAATATGTTAAGCGACAAACATTTCCCCTTTAAATTTTTTTGTCGGAGTGTAAGCGAGAAAAGTTTCAGAAATGTTTGAATTTACTTTTGTAGTCTGCTCGAATGCGATGGGTGCAACCGTTTGTCCTTTATGAGCGATGCATTGTGCGATTCGCAGGCGCGGCGCTGTCAGTGTGGCCGTCTCAGTTGCAGGTGTGAGCTCGTTTGTGGGTGTTGTACAGCGGCGATTTCAGGATATCTTAAGTTCATCTGTAAAGACGCTTGAAAGACTAGTTGTTGTTTATTAAAGTATATGTGTTTGTAGTCACGCTGAGCATTCACTGTTTATGTGCGCATCTGATAGCATCGCATGGTTTCTTATTTTATATATTCACTTATTTCATTAGCATCACACACGGCTGTACTCATTATGTCAGCCACGGATTCAGCGAGCGAGGTCGACGTGTCAGTTGTGACTCCACCAAAGAAGCGAGCAAAGAAGAAATCATTAAGTTCTTCTGAGAATAACATGGTGCTTAATGTGTATAAAACAGAACTGTTACATCCAGAGCAGTGGATGAGTGACATTGTTTCGAAAACAGCTGCAGCTACAGGTTTTGGACGTTCCTCAGTGTATCGTGTGATAAGTGAGTACAAGGCCACACACTGTTTGAAATCTCCCAAGAAAGGAAAATTACGACAGAAACTTTCTGAAGTGTTGATGACTTCGATAGAAATGAGATACAAAGGAAAGTACACTAATTTTTTATTTCGTAACGAATTGCCAACAATTGACAAAGTGCTTACCGTTGCGAACGAAGATGCAGATCTGGGCAATTTTCGGAGAACTACATTTTATAAGTTATTGAGAGAAATGAATTTCAAATATGTCCGGCGTGGGCGCGATAGCATGCTAATAGGCAGGGATGACATCATTTTATGGAGGCGGCGTTATCTTCGAACCATTAAACGGTTGAGGGATGAAGGCAGACCCATTTACTATTTGGACGAGACGTGGGTGAACGCAGGACATACCCAAAGTTACGTCTGGGTAGATGACACTATAAATTCCTCAAAACAAGCGTTTCTGTCCGGATTATCCACCGAAAGCAAGGGCCCATCAGGTAAAGGGAAACGTCTGATTATCGCACACATTGGCAGCAAAGCAGGGTTCGTTGAAGGATGTTTGTGGACTTTCGTATCCAAGAAAAGTGGAGATTATCATGAGGAGATGTGCGCCGAAACCTTCGAGAAGTGATTTCAAGATGTTCTTCCTTGGCTTCAGGAAAATGCAGTTATTGTTCTTGATAATGCACCGTACCATTCTCGGAGAAAAGAAAAAGTTCCCAATGCGAATTCCAATTAGCACGAAATATCAAAGTGGCTAAAATTTAAAAACATCGATTTCGAAGACGGTATGTTGAAGAAAGAACTTTTAGATATACACTCCTAGAAATTGAAATAAGAACACCGTGAATTCATTGTCCCAGGAAGGGGAAACTTTATTGACACATTCCTGGGGTCAGATACTTCACATGATCACACTGACAGAACCACAGGCACATAGACACAGGCAACAGAGCATGCACAATGTCGGCACTAGTACAGTGTATATCCACCTTTCGCAGCAATGCAGGCTGCTATTCTCCCATGGAGACGATCGTAGAGATGCTGGATGTAGTCCTGTGGAACGGCTTGCTATGCCATTTCCACCTGGCGCCTCAGTTGGACCAGCGTTCGTGCTGGACGTGCAGACCGCGTAAGACGACGCTTCATCCAGTCCCAAACATGCTCAATGGGGGACAGATCCGGAGATCTTGCTGGCCAGGGTAGTTGACTTACACCTTCTAGAGCACGTTGGGTGGCACGGGATACATGCGGACGTGCATTGTCCTGTTGGAACAGCAAGTTCCCTTGCCGGTCTAGGAATGGTAGAACGATGGGTTCGATGACGGTTTGGATGTACCGTGCACTATTCAGGGTCCCCTCGACGATCACCAGTGGTGTACGGCCAGTGTAGGAGATCGCTCCCCACACCATGATGCCGGGTGTTGGCCCTGTGTGCCTCGGTCGTATGCAGTCCTGATTGTGGCGCTCACCTGCACGGCGCCAAACACGCATACGACCATCATTGGCACCAAGGCAGAAGCGACTCTCATCGCTGAAGACAACACGTCTCCATTCGTCCCTCCATTCACGCCTGTCGCGACACTACTGGAGGCGGGCTGCACGATGTTGGGGCGTGAGCGGAAGACGGCCTAACGGTGTGCGGGACCGTAGCCCAGCTTCATGGAGACGGTTGCGAATGGTCCTCGCCGATACCCCAGGAGCAACAGTGTCCCTAATTTGCTGGGAAGTGGCGGTGCGGTCCCCTACGGCACTGCGTAGGATCCTACGGTCTTGGCGTGCATCCGTGCGTCGCTGCGGTCCGGTCCCAGGTCGACGGGCACGTGCACCTTCCGCCGACCACTGGCGACAACATCGATGTACTGTGGAGACCTCACGCCCCACGTGTTGAGCAATTCGGCGGTACGTCCACCCGGCCTCCCGCATGCCCACTATACGCCCTCGCTCAAAGTCCGTCAACTGCACGTACGTTTCACGTCCACGCTGTCGCGGCATGCTACCAGTGTTAAAGACTGCGATGGAGCTCCGTATGCCACGGCAAACTGGCTGACACTGACGGCGGCGGTGCACAAATGCTGCGCAGCTAGCGCCATTCGACGGCCAACACCGCGGTTCCTGGTGTGTCCGCTGTGCCGTGCGTGTGATCATTGCTTGGACAGCCCTCTCGCAGTGTCCGGAGCAAGTATGGTGGGTCTGACACACCGGTGTCAATGTGTTCTTTTTTCCATTTCCAGGAGTGTAGTTAAAAATCACAGAACAGCGCACAACGAATACACAATAGATGTAATGGCGAAGAATGCTGGGAAAACTGCTCCCTCCGTACCACTGTCAATTAAACGCCATCGAGTTAATGTGGATCAGAATCAAAGGCTATGTTGCACCGAAAAACAAAACATACAAAATGCCGGAAGTACTGCTAGAAAAAGCAGTAAGAACAGTGACTGCAGAGGATTGGAACAAGTGCGTCCTCCATGTTGCAGAAAAAGTGGAAACTCAGATGTGGAAATCAGACTGCATTATAGAGGAGAGAGAGGAGCGGTTTGTTATAAACCTCAATGAAAACAGTTTAAGTTCAACAGAGTGAACCTTGTTTCGTCCTTTATCATTATTATTACTGGTATTGTTATTAAAAGTAACAATTAATTGTGTTTGAATGGAGCGTTTTGTTAGCAACCTGAATGAAAATAAATCTGCTTCGACAGAATGAACTCAGTTTAACATTATTGTTAAATTTATTTCGTACATTGTTGCCCAGGTTTCTCACGGTCCGCTGACAGCTCGGCAGCCAGCCGAACGCCGCCAGCTGCAAAGCGTGCGCCAAGGATTTTCCACCCCCCTACGTATCACGTTAACACCGAATGATTTCTCTGGAAACGAGCGTAGTCGCTCACGTGACACTGTTTATGTTTCGTCCCAGCTCTCGGCGAATAGACTTTAGAGAGCTGACGTCTATCTACTATTTTGAAATTCACTTTGCACACACAGACAAGAAACAGTAGATCGAATAAAAAGCTGACTCCAGCACGTTTCGCACACCAGATCTGTGGCGATCCCCTGTCCACACAATACGATATGTCTGCCCAAAAGTGGTTGGTGCTCAATGATTTGAGCTCCTTTGCTCAAACCTCCAACCCAAATTTCTAGGTTTGATTACATCTGGTATCTACGCAAATTTCTTGTCCGCACCAACTATCTGTCTGTCCAGACGTGATGTTCATAGAGATTTGCAGAGACAGAGCGTTGCGTTTGGATGGACTTTTAGAACAGAGAGGTAGAAGACCATAGAGAGGCAACACCGCGACTAGAGGGAAACAAATTTAACCACCTTCCACCACGTTTTCGGAAGTCGAAAGAACGGGGCGAGGTACATGAGAGTGCTTAAGGAATTACGAAACTGCAACTGTAGCGTTTCAGCAGTTACAGTTAGAAACAATATTACCTCTGAGTACATAACATTAACACTCTATATACTTCATCTCTTGCCAGAGTCAGTATCTTCTATTTAAAAATTGTAAACCCAGGCGGTAAGTAGCAGAGCATTTACAAGTAAAGGATAGGGTCTGTAAAATTTAATTTAGGGTCCGTCTTCATGTGGTTTAGTACGCCTATTTCTATAGAAAACTTATGGAGAATTACAAAGATTTCAGAGGTGGACGTTCTACAGAAATGTTATGTCAATTACGACTATATGTTCCGTTCATGTCAGGTTCAAAACAAAAACTGTGTTGCACTGAGCAAGGAAATGCCACCCCACGTAGCAGGTACATTACGATATAAGCCACTCACCCAGTCGAATATGCAATGAAATACTTCGTTGATCGTAAGTTTATTAAAATACGCAGACGAAAAAAATCGCAACACCACGAAGTAGCTGTGCGACGTAAACGAAAGCTGGTGGGCGTATTTATTTCTACGTCTGAAGAATGATATCTATTCAAATTTCTTTCTAGTCGCATAAGAGTGGCGCTAGCACCATCACTATGAGGATGCAAATCAGATTTGTTTTAAAAATACTCTGTAAGGATCGTAAAAGTTTGTTACCTTTGAGATTGGAAGTGATGAGTTGATGTTAGTCAAGAATGTCTTTAAGGCAACAGAGATGCCATTATCAACATCTCACTTAGTTTAGACGAGGTCATGTAATAGGGCTATGAGAAACTGGATGTTGCTTCTGTGATATTGCAGAAACACTTGGCAAGAATGTGGCCACTGTGCGTGATTGTTGGTAGTGGTGGTCACGAGAATGTACAACCGCAAGAAGACTGGGTTCTGGACGGCCACTGGCACAACCAACAGGAAAGACTATTGTGTTCGGCACATCGTAAGTAAGGTGGCTACAGGGTTGCTGCCCCACAAAAAATGGCTCTGAGCACTATGGGACTTAACATCTGAGGTCATCAGTCCCCTATAACTTAGAACTATTTAAACCTAACTAACCTAAGGACATCACACACATCCATGCCCGAGGCAGGATTCGAACCTGCGACCGTAGCGGTCGCGCGGTTCCAGACTGACGCGCCTAGAACCGCTCGGCCACACTGGGCGGCTCCTGCCCCACATTCCATTGTTGCCAGATATATACAAGGTGGCGGCGATGACGTCATCCAAGATGGCGTGATGTAGACTTGGCAACAGTGCATGACATCTTCTAAGATGCCGGATTTTGGCGGGAAGATAGGTCAATTGAGCTATCTCCACTAACCTAACACTCCAGAAAAATTGACAGGAAGTTCAAATTCCAACAGGATAATGCATCACACCTAAGAAAATGGTGGGAAAAAAAGGACTTCTCTTTATTATTTAACAAATTCCTATCAGATGTATTCATCACTGGGTCTGGACTCCAACTGGCCTAGTTCATATCGCTGTCACCAAAGAGCGCCACTGTAACATCAGTTGATGACACAAGTATCATAATCCGAGATGGCGGTCGCAAACAGTGTGTTCAACAAGGGTTCCAGACCCCAACTGGCTTAGTTCATACCGCTGTCACCAGAGGACGCCACCATGAGGTCAGATCATGACGCATATACTGTTATTCAAGATGGCTGCACCCACTCTGTCCACCACCACGAGGTCCAGAGTCTACTTCATATCGCTGCCACCAGAGAGTGCCACCGTCACGTCAGATAATTCCAAAGTACTGTTATTCAAGGTGGCTGCACCCAGTGTATACACCACGTGGTGTTGGCCTAGTTCCTATCAGCACCATGACGTCGGGTGATGTCTCAAGATCGTCAGCTCTCTCTCTCGCACCGCGCCAGCTACCTCCGAGCGTGAGACAGCTGATGCCACAGCCCCACAGTCTGGGTCCATGAGGCATGCATGTACACAGCCATACAGAAAGCAGAGCAAACGCTCTCCGAATGTGGAGGTGACTGGATACAGTCCAGTGCAAAGCTATATTACACCTCCTGATCAGTGCATTTGGGCTAGGTGTTGGCAGCTATGCTACATTTACAATCAATTTTAGAACACAGAACGAGATGTTATGTCATGAGCGCATGGATAGATTTGACCTAAAATCGATAGAGTTGCGAAAAATGACGAGGGAATAGGTGTAAATTGACCGAATATAGACCCAAATGTGGTGAAATTGAGTAAGTACTTTGCTATCTTCTGGTTCGCGCCGAACAATTTTGTATATGGGACCAAGTATGCGGCAACAAGAGGAATCCAGGAAAATGTGAACATCGAAACTAAGGGAATAAGGGAGGCAGTCAATTTTTTCCCGTTGAGACAGTATTATACTGTATGTCTATTGAGGTACCAATGATACATGTGACTTGACTACTGTATTTGATGCTTTTTGGGAAGACAGAGAACGATTCATTTCTAAACTTACTTCCATCTGCGTTAAAGGATGACAGAGTGTGGACCGGGTGATCGATTGAGATGGAATTGTAACGAGGTACGATTTAATGGCTGATAGATTCATTCTAGAGAAGGATAAGTTAATGGAAGTCAATTTTTTTCAAGTGTTCTGTCCGGATGCAACAGTCACGTGACATAGCCTGCATTCTACTTGTATACAGGTACATGCTCCGTATATGTTTTAAAGCACTGTCTACCTGCGATCGTTAACGGTGAACCAGTCTGTCATCAGAGGACTTCCATCTCATGTGTGAAAAAACTTGACACACTCCTCTAAACGAGTTTTGATTTATGCGATCTCCCCTGTCGCATCTTGTGTCTGTAAAATCGAGACTTTGGCATCATAACTAAGCTATTGGTATGAGCTAGTGACGTGCTACAATCCCCGTGTACACATTTGCCTGACATATGTTGTGTTTACACAGTTAGTGGCGGAATGACGTAATTTTCACATGTCGGGCGCTGCTGCTATGTGTTTATCTGTTTCCTTGTAGGATGCATCCACCGCTACTAACTATCATTTTATATAGGCCTGATGCAGGCATGGTATAATTTCTGAACTGTGATTGGATGTGAACAGCGGACACTATACGACTCTGCAAAGCTATATTGTGCTTGTATGATGCAAAGTAAATGTTTTATTGAAGTAGTTCTTTCGTTTTACGATTGGATAAGATAGTTCAGCGTAGAGAAATTGTGAAAAAGGATGTATGTCATATAGGCTGGAAAGGTAATCGATCTAACATTATAGCCCGTTTTTAAGTGCATAACGTTGTAGTCTTAGGAGTGCATTTGTTTATGTTCTCTCTTACCAGTACCTTCCAGGTACAGACCCTAGACTCTAGAACAATAGTTTAGAGTTGAGAACGCTCTGTGACTCCCATACGCAGAAAGATGGATAGTAAATTAAGTACTGTGCTCGAGGTCTTAGAAATATGTAGAGCACTGTCTTGTATACATTGATGATTTAAGTGTTCGAGAATTAACTGTGAATGGGCGTGCTGACTAGTCATCTATCCATGTTCACAATGATACTCGCCAAGGAGAGAATGGATGGTTTAGCTATGATACTGAAACTGAGGAAACATACTGTCAAATGATTGGCAGTTGTTGAAGTTAGTGTAAAATTGTTTGGGCTATCAAGTTTCATGCATATTATTAGAGTGCATGGATGGTGTATTTTCCATCCCATCCCTGCATTGGTTCACAGATAATGATTGACTGATATGGCTTGTTTGAGTTGGGGAAAAATTTTTCGTGGATGGACGGCAACTTCCGGGCATTGCTAGCAGCGAAACAGTGATTGTGTGCATGAGTGCAATATGAAGAATGAGTGGAAATGGAATGCGGAGCCATCATCTATTCTGTCACTGTGACATATGAGTTTAAATGCAGTAACGCAGCTCGATCTGTTTCTACAAGGGTTGCAGAAGGTATTGGATATGTCTTTCTCCGACTTCTGCTTAGTTCGGACTTAAATTGGAACGAGCACTTGTGGAAAGCTGTAGAAATGGGTGGTGACTGCAAGATGTGTAGGAAGTGATTAAAACCAGGTTGTAATTTTACTGTAGCAGACAGGTCCGAGGAAGATGACTCGTTTAGAGATATGAGAGTGCGGGAAATATTATTGACTTGTGGGTGTGAGTCTATGCAGGTATGTGTTTGAATGGACATAATTTCTAACTTATAGAGTAACGTTAGAGACCTGAGAAGTTAGTGTATATTTTTCTTCTTACGACCTCAATCAGCACATCATCTACTACTACTGTCTGTCATTGCCTATAACTCAATGGATATATTGCAGAACCTCTGATATGGTCACGAGACAGAATGCGTTGCAAAAACTAATCAATTATCTAGTTGGGTGCAGTGTGATGGAATTGCAAATAGTGCATGCACACCACGTTCCTTAGGCGAATTACTTTCGAAGTTTAATTATTTTATTCCTAGGCTGCACCGTTCGCTGATAATACGTATTATCCCTCCCATGTAAATTGTTCGGTTGACTGTTTGTGCACATTTAGGGTCTTTATTTAGCTGAGAGAAGATCGAATGTGGTGTGTGGAAGATACGTTTGCCTGTTCTCTGGGCATGGGAAGAACCTTAGTTGGCTTGTAAATTATATGGATGATTTCGAGTATGTTAGATCAGCGAGATCGGTATTTTCAGGTGGAAATACGATACGTGTTTGTTTCTAGTTACTCAGTGGTCTAGAGAACGCTCCACATAGCTAAAGTTTCCTGTTTGTAGAGAAACGATTTCGAGACTATATGTCGGAAATTACGAATGTTGCGTTAGCGATCGGAAGGCTACTGCTGTGTACTTGATATCACGAAGTATAGCGAAAATGGTATAATATTATGGTGAAAATACATGTGTTCTTGTAATCCCCGAGTCTGGAGATGTGCTTAGAAAAGCGAGCAGGCAAGGAAGCAGAGACAGTAACGCGTTTGTGTTGAGGGGGAAAACGATCGCGAATTTGTAGAACAGTTCGGAGAGTGACTTCGGATTGCTGATGTAAAAGGGGTTATTTTGTATGGTGGGGGATATGAACTGTATGTTTACCAGATCGACACGGTACTCGGTGATATATTGCTGGGATGGTGATCGGTTTCACGCTCCAATATTCTTGCGGGTCTGGTATGTGTATATACTGTATTGTAAAGTCACTGTGGCTTATAGTGTGTAAACTGAGTATATATTGCATTGTAAATATAATATGGTTTATGTTATGGCATGACTAGAGAGAATGACTGTGTGTCCTATCGTGAGGGACATATAAATTGAGCAGATTGATAATGAAGAAGGTATGAGATAGAGTTTTTAAGTGGAAAATTATATGCGCTACAGATAATGAAGCACAGTCGTCAAGAGGAGATATTACTTGTACATTGATTGTTGTCAGAGTGTCACAGCAATGGTAATATTTAATTGTAGTTACACTGGTAAATATGTTCCTGGCTTCCAATATTCTTGTGAGTCTGGCATGTATTTGATAATGTGGTGAGAATTTTGCGGGTTTAAATGTCAATGCAATTTAGCGATCTATGTAAAATAAATGCTGGAAGTCCGAGAAAGAATAGGTGGATGGTACTTTGATACCGGCGGCATCAGTAATTTGGCGAGTAAATTGGAATAGAGCAAATAATGTTGGATTCATTAACATGCTTTGTGCTGGGATATGGGGCCTTCCACATAACTTTGTGAACATTTGAGTATGTTGAGAGCAGCATTGGTATAACGTGATGAGGTTAGGCCCGTGAGGAAGACTGCATTGGACGTTATTGTGCTTTATTTTCGTAACGAGATTCTGTTAGGGCACGAATTTCCGTGCATAAAAGCTGAGAGAAGACGAAAACTAGTACAAAAGTGCGCATTAAGTATTTCTGGGGGCTATGTCATTTAGTAGAGTTAGACTTGGTTATTATTTTCGATAGCAATGTGAATTGAGTATAAGATTGATAATGTTGCTAGATGTGTTTCGGTGGTATGTAGCTACGCACAATGAAGCGTCAGTCAAATGTTACTTATGGTCAGTTAGAACCGCTAAGGGGAAAGCAGGCTCTGCTATTGTGGAATGGAATTCTGCAGCGTCTTCACCGGGCCGCAGCGAGGGGAGGGAGGAACGCCCCACGCACATGGTCCTACTTGGAATGCATGCTATGTAAATTAGCCCCCACCCCTGTCAGGTCGCATCATCAACTGTGGCTACATACAACTTTCACCTGCGTTCAGGGACAGCTCGCGGCTGCGCTCCCACGCGATCACGTCAGCACGTGTGTCTAGGTGAATACATACTTGGACAGGAATTTTTCAGAAATGAAGTATGAATGAGATGCCGCCGCTAGTGGAATGCGGGCGGGGGCCTGTGTGTGGTTGACAGTTGACGGCCGCGTAGACGGCACATGCGATTGCGCCATAATCGGTTTCTAGCCGATAGGAATTTCTCATGTGTTGCATATGAATGAGGGTGCCACCACCTCATGCTTGCAGAAGCCGAGCAGGGGCTTTGCGCGGTTTGGCATCTGATGGATGCGTCACTTATTGCTACCTCCTGTGTACTCTACTGGACAGGGGGCGGTGGACTGTGCTTGTGTGCTTTAATTGCATTATTTTGCGAGCGGCTCTGTAGGCCCTGCTATGCACTATTTGGATAGTTTACGAGTACTGAGCGTGTCTACACATCAGTGTGAAGAATTATTTAGGAGCAGTTTGCTATTGTGTACTGAAATTACGAGTTGGTGGCGTGTCTGTGGGCTGTGCAGCAGGATCCCAGGCACATCTTGGTGAATGTTTTGTATCAGTGTGATAGATATACTCTATCCTTAAATAAGTTGTTTGAAAATAAATAGGGTGCACTCCATTCTTACTCTCTCCAGCAGCCCAGAACAGGGTGAGTCATTTTCCTACCATTTTCCCTCACAATCTTGATATACGTCACGAAAAGGACGACAGCGTCCTCTGCTGGTGGTACTGAGTACTAGACCTCGTGGAGAACACACTGTTTGCCGCCATCTTGGATAACTGTATTTTCTTCATCAGCTGGTGTCACGGTGGCATCCTCTGCCGGCGACGAAATGTACTAAGACAGTTGGAGTCTGGAGCTCGTGGTGAAGCCTCTAGGTGGCGCCATCTTATATTAAGGTACTTGCGTCATCACCTGACGTCACTACAGCGTCCTCTAGCGGCATCGATATGAACTAAGTCAGTCGGCCTCTGGACTCAGTGGCGAATACACTGGGTGGTGGTGCTGCCTCTAATTGTTTAAATAAAGGCTGGTGTATGATTTCGATAGTTGACGATTAGCAAGCAGAGTCTTTTAGATGGATTATTATTTTGACAATTTAGGAGTTGTTTGGCTATCTGGACGTAAATGTATTGCATTATTTACGAGTGGTTCGTATGTCTGTAGGCTGTGCAATGCGTTATTTTTGATGGTTTACAATTAGCAAAGGTGTTTGTAGAGCCTTATACATGAGTTATGTAGGAGTAGTTTGCAGGTCTGTATGCTGTGGGGCACGTCAGAGCATGTGGTCTGTGATACATATACTCCATCCCTAAATGAAATGGTACCAAATAAATAAAGTACACTCCTTCCTCTCTCCATCAGTCTAGTGCGGGCTGAGTCCTTTTACCAGCAACCCCTTGGAAGAGGTTGCGCCCTGGTGGCTTAGATTATTTGTGGTGAACTTAGTTTGCAACAATTTTCTTAGGTTGGTGGCGAAAGCCCAAGTGACCTTTCTTTACTGCCAGAATTCAAACTCGGCGCCGGTTCCTAGGAAGAGGTGGCGGTCAGGTCCTTGAAAAATAGTTGAAACTAGGTAGTTGGAAGTATAGTGAACGCCTTTTCTTACCTATATGAGAGAGAAGGCATTGCAGCATCTCTCTCTCTGTCTGTCTCTCAGCGCTTGACTACAGGTGGGGTGAGCGACGACCTTGGATTACATAATGGGAGCATGCTCTAGCTGTGTCCTGGATCATGCGGATTGAATAACGATAGTCGAGTCATAGTTTAGTTAGAATATTTACAGAAGATTATGTCTGGCGCAAGTATAAAGACCCAGGATGGGGGGCTGTGGCATCAGCGGTCTCGCGCTCGGAGGCAGCTGGCGCGGTGCGAGAGAGAGAGCTAACGATCTTGAGTCATCACCCGACGTCGCTGCGCCGATTTGTACTAGGCCAACACCATTTGGTGGATACACTGGGTGCAGCCATGTTGAATAATGGTACTTTGGAATGATCTGATGTGGCAGTGACGCTCTCTGGTGGCAGCAATATGAAGTAGAATCAGGCCCTCGTGGTGGTGGACAGAGTGGGTGCAGCCATCTTGAATAACGGTACATGTGTCATGATCTGATGTCATGGTGGCGTCCTCTGGTGACAGCGATATGAACTAAGACAGTTGGAGTCCAGACCCAGTGGCGAACACATTTGATTGAAATTTGATAAATAATAAAGACAAGTCCTTTTTTTTCCACCATTTTATTAGGTGTGATGCATTATCCTGTTCGAATTTGAACTTCCCAACAATTTTTCTGGAGGGTTAGGTAAGTGGAGGTAGCCCAATTGACCTATCTTCCCGCTAAAATCCGCCATCTTGGATGATGTCATGCGCTGTAGCCAAGTCTACATGACACCATCTTGGATGACGTCATCGCCGCCATCTTGGATACATCTACTGCATCTGCTGCAGCAATTTGAGCACTAGTTAGCACCACAGTGACACAAGAACGGCTCCGTGAATGAGGCCCTGTAGTGTACATTCCACTGACCCCAAACCCACCTCCATTTCCGACTTCGGTCATGTCTACTAATATCTCACTGCAGGGCATGGTGGAAGTTTATTGTGTTTTCTGATGAAAGCTGGTTCTGCCTCAGTGCCACTGATGGCAGTGTGTTGATTAGGAGGAGACCTGCTGAGGGCCTACAGCTAATCTGTCTGTGTGCTAGATGCATTGGACTACACCTGGAGTTATTGTCTGGGTTGTGATTTCATTTGATGGCAGGAGCATTCTCGTGGTTACCCACATACTCTGACTTCAAATCTGTGTCTGAATCTGATGATTCTACCTGTTGTGCTGCTATTCGTGAACAACATTCCATGGGGTGTTTTAGAACATGATAACGCTCTCCCACCGCTGTTGTGACGCAACATGCTCTATGGAGTGTCAACATGTTGCCTTAACCTGTTCGATCACCAGATCTGTCTCTAATTAAGCACATATGGGACATAATCAGATGACAGCTCCACCGTCAACTAAAACTGGCGTTAACTGTTCCTGTGTTGACGACCAAGTATAACAAGTATGGAACTGCATCCCAAAAGCTGACAGCTGACACGTGCACAACATAATGAATACACGTTTGCGTGCTTGCATTAAACATTCTGGCTGTTACACCATTTATTAATGCACAAGCATTTCACATTTGCAAGCACTTACATTAACCTGTTATCTTACAATGTTAATCACTTACATGTGTTGCTTAGACAAATGCATTCCCAAAATTTCATGAATCTATGTAATTACTTTTTGGTGTTTTTTCTGTCACTGTAATAGCCAATATACTATTTTGTATACCTCATAAATCAGATCTCTATTTAGATATAGTGCCAAATTTTGCAAAGTTACATAGTGGAACCGCCTTGCATTTTTTTTTGTTTATTTACAGTCCACATGCCCCTTCATATCTGCATCCAGTGACGACTGGGGGCTGAGGATGACACGGCGGCTGGTCGGTACCATTGGGCCTTCATGGACTGTTCAGATGGAGTTAAGTTAATTTACAGTGTGTTCATAATGTGCCTCAAAGCATTCATAATATGCATCAAAACATTTGAGATTCGTCCATTGTCTAATATATGTTCTCTGACTTTAATTTGCAGTTTCAGTTTTTATGGAAAAAAGTGCGTTAAATATGCCAAAGCGCAGTTAAATAAGGGGTGAACATAAACAATAGGCTATGCTACAGGTCAGTCTGTCACCACAACCCAGATTTCAGGGAGGAGGGGAGCATACACTATCACACTTTAGCCACATGATTACTCATCTATATTTCGATTTCAAAAATTCAGCATCATATTTATTGGAAGTGGAATACTACAGTAGTAGGAAGCCACCGAGAGAGACGATGTGCCCAGATCACAAGAATGCTCTTTATTAAATAGAGCACTTGTACAGAGCCTTTAGTTAACTGCATTGGCCCGCTCACACTGAAGTTATGTTGTACTGTCCCGAAGAGCTTCTACATCACTTGTGGCAAAGAAGTTCGGTTTCTCTAGGACGAATTTTCCCACAGAGCCCCTCGCCAGGTGAATGGATCGCTGTGGGATGTGACGACCAGTTTGCTCCGATAGAGACAGGAGCACTAGGCAGCGACGCTGATGCAGTGGCACAGGTGTATGTGATGGGCCAGGCCGTGTGTGACGTCTGCAGAGGACCCAGGCGGACTGTTACTCAAGGAGCTTGTGGTAGCATACATGACCTATCACATTGTGGCTTCTGCGAGGCATGATTGGCCCTTTTCTTGCAGAGTAATAACTGGTGTGGCAGATGGTATACACAGGCCAGCCGGGGTGGCCGAGCGGTTCTAGGCGCTACAGTCTGGAACCGCGCGACCGCTACGGTCGCAGGTTCGAATCCTGCCTCGGGCATGGATGTGTGTGATGTCCTTAGGTTAGTTAGGTTTAAGTAGTTCTAGGTTCTAGGGGACTGATGACCACAGACGTTAAGTCCCACAGCACTCAGAGCCATTTGAACCATTTTTGCTATACACATGGTAGAGAGTGAGGTGTTTGAATAGTCATCTGGTGTGGCCATACCTTGGTCTTGGAGATGTTAGCGGGTTGCTCAGCTCATGTGGGGCTGTGGCAGCATCATGGAGAAGGTCTACCTTGCAGTAGCCATGCCTATTTGAGGCGGTTAAGGGGGACAGTTGTAGGTTTCTCGTTAGTCAAAATGTCAAAGGTATGAGTTCCACATTTAAGCACTTTGTAGGATTTCTAATAAGGAGGTTGCAGTACAGGACAGATGCAACATCATCTGGTCACAGTGTTTTAAATCTCTATGAATGAATAGTTTCAGCATGGAGTGTGGCGATGGCAGACGGATCTGTGTGTGGTGGATGTGATTTTTGATGCATCATACCAATTGTGGAAAATCAAACTCGCCAACATTGTTCACGGACAGAATATAATCTGCAGGGATTCTGAAGAGTTCTCCATACACTGCTTCATTGAGTGAAGCTTGACGGTCCTCTTTATATGCAGTCTGTATACCTATTAGGACCCATGGGAGTGCTTTGGTCCATGAGCCCCCACGGCACATGAGCGCCACTTTCATTGTTCTAAGCCACCTCTTCACCATTCCATTGGTTTGTCGGTGGCAAGCAGTAAAGAGCATGTGGTCGATCCCACAATGGCGGCAAAAAGCGTTGAAAAGATGTGTCTCGAACAACTATTTGCCGTGTTCAGTCGTCATACAGTCAGGTACACCAAAGTGTGTAGTTCATAGTTCGACAAAAGGCTGTGCAATGGTGACCTCTGTGATAATGTGGAGAGGGGCTGTCTCCACCCAGTGAGTCATTCTATCAGTGGCAGAGAGGATGTAGCAAAATCCTTCGGACTCAGGGATTGGCCTGATGACAGTACAGACATGTTTGAAACATGCTGTTGAGATGAGAAAGCTGTCTAATATAGGTTGAGTGGGGCACCCAGTTTTGCTTTCTTCGCAAGGTAAACACCATCGTGCCCATTGGCGACAATCACATTTTACATTAGGTCACACAAAATGGTCCATAATCAGCTGTGTCACTTTCCTGGCACCTGGATGGCTGAGATTGTGAAGTCTGTCAAGTACCTCACATAGCATGTTGAGGGGACCAGTCTCCAGAGAGACATCGCAGAGTAATTTGTTAGTTGTTGAAGGCATAGTACGTCGTCCAATCCGAAGGCTCGCATTTCCATCAGTGAGTAGTTGAGATCATTTCTTCTTGTGCCATGTGTTCATAGTCATATTGCAGGGAGATTGCAGAATGGTGTGAGAAATAATCAGCGATGATATTATTGGCTCCGTGCACGTGGATTTCGGTCATGCACTGGTGATGGAAATGTTGGGAGCTGGCATATGTGGACGGATTGCGAATGGCATTGACCAAAGATCTGTAAGTGTTGCTACATGGCGAACTTCAATGTCTTCATTGAAATAATGGATAGGAGAGTAAACAACGAGCAATTCGCGGTCAAATGCTGACCATTTTGATTGTGTGACTGAGAGTTTCTTGGGAAAAAAACGAAGCAGTTGTGATACACGTTAATCCTCAAATGGGCTCCAAATCTTTTTAACACGAGCGGGCGTGCAGCGCGTTTTGTACACATTTAAAGAATAATTGTCTTCATGTTATCATGGTAAACATCAATGAGCAAAATCGCAGTTTAATCTTAATTCAATTAAAGAACGATAAAATAAACTTAAATTTTGTGAGCTAAATCACAGTTTAATTAAAAAATAATTACATAAACTTTCATTGTATCACTCTGATGCCATGTACAAGTCTTACCCTACGGTAATGACACAATCAAAGCATTAAACTGCAGTGGCATCAGATCACACCCAACCGCTTATTAGCCTGTTAATTATCACGCATACATCACCTCATTGTGGAGTTGTGACGCTAGCTCGGAATCTAGTTATTTTCCTGCATGAATCGTAAACTTTTCTCACCTAGCACCTTGCTGCTCCTCATTTGGACGTATGACAGCACAACTTAGAACTAGGTTAGCTGAAGCAGTAATGAAGGAATACATATCGGCTTACAGTTGGAAAGCAACAATGAAATGATACAAGACAATGTTCTTTGTGGTTGTCGCATTTTATACAAAAGGGAGGCCAATTGAGGGTTAACAAACTGTTGAAGAACTGCACCAATTGAGGTGTCACTCGTGTGCATTGTAAGTATCACTCATGCATTCGGTTTTGAGTGTGCCAGTGTAACAACCTGGATGACACAGTTTTAATGTGGCAAAACGCTTCTGTCATTTCTGGAGTCGAAGGAAATTTCCGTTTCTTATGTTTGTCTCTGCCTTTCAAGGCATTGGTTAGTGGGCTCTGCAACTCATCTGTCTGTGGAAGGTGTCGGTGGTAAAGGTTGAGAATCCTGAGGAATCGTCATGTTCATGGTATGTTTCCAGGTGAAGAAGGTCTCGCACCAGCAGCGTAGGTTCAGTTGTCAGTCTGGTGCCAGCAGCTTTAAGAATGTGCCCTAGGAAGATGACTTCTGTGTGCTGAAGCTGTGATTTTGCCTCATTAATAACCACTCTGCCTCCTGAATTATGAGTAGAACTTGTTCTAGGCGCCGCGAGTACTTGTCCACAGAACACGAGAAGATGAGTACGTCATAAAGAAATGTCAAGCAGAAGGGGAAGTGCAACAGGTGACTGCCAGTGAACCGCTGCCAATTCTATGCAGCATTTTTAAGCCCATGCAACTTGGGGCAAACAAAGCTTGCCTGGACAAGTGGATACGATTGGACATGAACTTATGTATGCATTTAACCATACTGCGTGATGTGCACACGACGTGTATGCCTGTCACCTCATCCACACCAGCTCAGAGGCCAGTGCAGGCTATGTCAGTGTGAGAGGAGCAGTGCAAAGGGGATGATGGTACTCACAGTGGAGCAGCCAGTGTTTGAAGTGTAAAGTTACGTGTCAGCAAAGTCGTGGAAATGTTGTGGTCGTTGTTTGCTGAGAAGTTTAATCGTGTCAAAGTGGCAGCATAGAGTGCCATGCAACGCTTAGTCTGAGAACGGCGTTAGACAGGATCTGTTTTGAACAAGTTAAAAAAAATCCAAAATATGCCTGCACACCAGAAAATGTGTCTGCAGTTCATCAGAAATGCTTCATAGTCTTACCAAATCAACCTGACGCCGTGTCAGAAGAGACTGGCATATCAGGCAATCATGGAGACGAATACTCCACCTGACCTGCACTTGCAGCAGATGCTCCACAGTGCCTTCAATTTAGTGACCGGCTGTTCACTGAGATAACAATGAATGGCTCGGACATGGACCTATTCTTTATGTCTGATGAAGACTGGTTTCACCTGAGTTTTATGTCACCTCAAAGAATCACTGGTTCTGTGCAGCGAAAAATCAGCATAACTTCCACGAAACACTAATGCATACCAGAAGTATCTGCATGTGGCATTATTGGTCCCATCTCATTGCAGCAGACATTGACTTCGGCGTGTTACATTGTCAACATTTTGTTCTCTTTTGTGGCAGCATTAACGGAGGAGGAAAAGACATACAGTTATTTCCACCAGGATGGAGCAACTGTCCATACAGCCAGCCGAACCTTGGAGCACATTTACACAGTCTCTATACCTCACTGAACTGTTAGCAGAGGTCAGTATGGTCATGGTCCTAGCTGGCCACTCAGGTCACCTGATCTGTCAATGTGCGATTACTTTGTGTGGGGAGCTCTCAAGGCTAAGATGTATTGCAACAATCCTCATAGCCTTCAAGAACTGCAGCAGAACCTTTTGGGTGAGACTACAGCAATTCAATCAGTTCAGCTTCAATCTGCCTTCAGCAGTTTGCTGACTGGGCTTCAGAAGTGCTGAGAGATGAATGGTGGTCACTTTCAACATCTGCTATAGTCAGGTAAGGACTGTATTTCCTTTCCTCTGTTGTGTTTCTTTGTACGCTGGGACTCTGTTCTCTGGGCCCATTTTATTTGCCCCACCCTGTATAATTGCAGCCTTTGGATTCGTTGAGGTGCATTTGTATTTGTAGGTACGCATGCTTACAATCGACCATGATGAGTGTAGCACCTGCGAGAATGTGCATAAAGGCCTGTATGTTGAGAATTGGGTAGGTGTCATGCACTGTTTGAGAATTTAGGACCCTGTAGTCACCGCGCAATCTGGTAGATTCATCTTTCTTAGGAATGAGTTTTAGCCTGGAGACTGAAGTACTATCTGAAGGGTGGACAATTCCTGCTTGAAGGTGTTTGGTAAGTGCGGCTTACACAAGTTGTTGATCTGCTGGGGCTAACCATCATGGTTATTATATGATGCATAGTTTCATCACAATCAACACGGATGTTTGTGGGTATGTGTGAGACGGCAGGATTGGAGCACTGTTCACAGACACTACACTCTGTGGTTTACTGACCTCGGGGTGGCTATTGGTGGCTAGAGGCGTCTGTGTTGGCACGATGTGTGCTGGAAGGGGAGGGTGTGCCCATATGGGGAAGGTGGGGCAGTGTCAAGCTGTTTATTGTCTGCTGTGCAGGATGCTCGTTTGCTGTTGCAAGGGCAATGGCAATGGCAGTGATATGACATCGAAGTTCCTCATTTTCTTTACAGAGTGGTTGAGTCTGCTCTTTGCAAGAGGTATAGCATCGATGTGTGTAGAGAATGTCCTCTGAAAGTTTATCACTTTCATGGAGAATACTGTCGATGGTGCATTCAAGGGGGAGTGCGATGGGCACTGATTCTAGAGGCATAGAAGAGGTGGAGCTAGGTTGCATTCGTTCGCCCAAGATGTAGCAAAGGAGCGTGGACTTTAAGATACAGTGGAGAACTGGTGATACAAAAATTCGATTCCAATGACGTCGTAACGATAAAGGGGGGGGGGGGAGGTTAGTGTTTAACATCCCGTCGACAACGAGATCATTAGAGACGGAGTTCAAGCTCGGTTGAGGGAAGGATGGGGAAGGAAATCGGCAGTGCCCTTTCAAAGGAACCATCCCAGCATTTGCCTGAAGCGATTTAGGGAAATCACGGAAAATCTAAATCAGGATGGCCAGAGACGGGATTGAACCGTCATCCTCCCGAATGCGAGTCCAGTGTGCTAACCACTGCGCAACCTCGCTCGGTCTGTAACCATAAAGGTTACTAGACACTGCAGTGTATCCAATAGGTATTAGATGCATGTTGCAATGTCCCCACAGCAAATACCCTCTACCACGCACCAATTAATCATTTTCAATCAAACCATCCACATTCATTCACTTTGGAAAAGTTATCTGATCTGATTTTCTCGTAATATATGCGGCGACAGCTCGTCGACGCCAAAGTATTTTCTAGTGCGTTTATTCTTTGAAATAACAGAGATGCATATATGCATTCTCCATGGTTGTTAGAGGGTAACTAGGACAGCTTCTGGAGTACCTGTTGAGAGATTGACGTGTTTCTGAGAGATACGTATTCTGCTTTTCTTCTCGCTAAAGCGAGCCAATTAACATTTGTGCCGTTGGCGGTTTGTTTTGAAGAGAAAGAGATTGTAAAAGGAAAATAATTAAGGCGTGGAATCACCGGAGATCTGGACATGTAATGGAGATGGATTTAATACACGATTTCCTCCATAAATGAGGTTTGTGACTTTTTTGTTCTGGAGTGAATGAAAGAATGAGTTTTTTTCTGAATCATTTGTTGATCACGTTGGCCGTGTAATTAGTGGGAAGTTTCAGCTGTGTCGAAGAGAGCCTGCAATCACTGAGTCTGTGTTAAATCGTCCAAAAAGGCTTCGTACACATCTGGAATTCGCAATCTTTCGTAAAAGGAACAAATTGTACAAACGATTGATTCTTCCAACTGACTGCAGGGTTTAACAGTAATAATAAATGTAAAGATGTCTTACAGCAAGCCAGCCGCTGATTACCAAGACGAAGGACTCCACCAAAGATTCTATTTGGCTGATTCTTTTTATCACGTAATGAAATCTTATATTAAAAACTATACATAGATAAAGGAGAGAAAGAGCGAATGAAAATAGGGATAATACTAATAATCCTCCATTAGTCTAATTTTTCGCCTGTCTTAGCACGGATTAGCCAAGAACTGGGAGGGCCTTACTTCACTGTATAGACTTATGTGTGAAGGTGAAGGGATCTTAAAGACAACAGATACACGTCTATACAGACAAGACATTACACAGCGATAGCGGCTAGCTGCATTGATTAATCTGTTCTTAGATGAAAGAGACGGCAACTTGTTATCCGAACATTTAAAATGTTAAAATGGCCAATCCATGACAGGACACGTTTTTGGACGTTGCTAAAACAATTTTGTTCTCTGTTTCATGTCAACTACGACAAGCTAACCTAACTGACGCTTGGAAAAGAGAGGAAAGACTCGCAGGTGATATAATTGGATCCACAAATAAAGCCGAAAGACAGCACGATGGGCGCAGAGAAAAGGCCAGATCTATTATGGTATATTGATAATTTTTACTTATGGTCCGTCTGACAGCAACTGAATAAAACACAATTTTAGTGCCATACGCGTTTCGCCTTTATTTTCTGCAAGGCATCATCAGTGGCCTAGAATATGTACATATGTTAGCTATTTTATTTACATTTTTGTCACTGTGCCTATAGGTTATAAACAGTTCTGGCGGTTGGTATTTCCTATTAAGTAGTAATGTTTTGAACTGTACTTACAGGTTGCGTGGACCATTTCTTACATATTACGCTCCTGTTGCATTTTTGGTGTTGTTCTTCTTCTTATGATAGCCAATTTGCGTTTTTTACGACATTCCACAGCACTATGCACTGAACGCTTGTTTTACTGCAATGTTTTGGTTTCTGTTGTCGACTGTCAAATGTTTTTGCCAAAGATCGAATGTTATTGCCAAACTTATGAGTGTAACTATTGAAGTATCTGTGGTCTGTTTGTGTATGCATTTGGATGCGTGTGTGTGTGTGTGTGTGTGTGTGTGTGTGTGTGTGTGATATATATTTTTTGTGCTGTGTCTCTGTGTGTGTGTGTGTGTCTGTATTTTGGCGTGGTACGATTTTCTTCTTCTTCTTTTTTTTCTGTGTGGGTCCAGATGGCGTGGGGAAGCTGTCATTGGCTCTCATCAACTTCAAGAAAGCCCCAACATACCGCATAGCCAAACACCTCCAAAAGTTAGTTACAAAACACTATAAAGTAGAAAACAACAGAACAGTGATAAACACAGGAAACCTAATAGAAAACATACAGAACATACAGGTACCACACACAGCATCACTGATTTCATTCGATATAGAAAATATGTGTACCTCCATCCCTAGCACAGAAACAATAGAAATCATAGAACAAAATCTCTCATCCCACAGCAACCTCACCACAGATGCAATAAAAGAAATAACAGATATGCTCAGACTGACAACTGAACAAAACTACCTTCAGTTTGAGAAAGAATAATATCTACAAACTGAAGGACTGCCCACGGGAACCCCAATATCAGGAACACTAGCAAACATTTTCATCAGTCACCTAGAAAATCAGATATTTGAAAAGATAACCACAAATGAAAGTTTCAAAATCATATATTGGTACAGATATGTGGATGACATTATTTGTCTGGTAGATGAGCCAAGTGAAAAAATAGATGAACTCCATTAAGAAATAAACAAAGCTCATCAGAACATAAAATTCACATTTGAAAAAGAAAAAGAAAATCAAATACAATTTCTAGACATTAAAATTAAAAAAGAAAATGGCAAACATACATTTAACATCTTTAGAAAACCAGCAGCCACAGACACAATAATACATTCCACATCCAACCACCCCCACAGCCAGAAACTTGCAGCACTAAGACACATGTTACATAGATTAAACAGAATCCCACTCAGCAAGAGAAACTATGAACAAGAAATGAGTACAATCATACAAATAGCTAGGAACAACGGGTATGACACACAGGTGATACACAGGCTCAATCTAAAACTAAAAACACAAATAAAAAACAAACACAACATTTCCAGAATACAAAAGAACTCACAAGCTGAAAACTTACTCACGCACTCAACAAACACACACAATGACAACACCACACAGAAAAGAACCAGATGGTACACCATGACCTACACACATAAACTAACACACAGAGTTGCAAACATCCTAAAGAGACAGGGCTTCAAAATAGCATATAAGCCTGGGCAAACCCTTCAATCACACCTAAGCCAGCCAGCTACCAAGAGGGACAAATTCCAACAATCAGGAATATATGAACTTGAATGTCAAAGTTGTGATGCAGTATACATAGGCATGACATGCAGGAATTTTGAAACAAGATACAAAGAACATATCAGATGTTGGAAGTATGAAACAAACCACTCCACCTTTGGAGAGCATTTAAAACACTACAACCATCATCCTACAAACATGAAACAAGAAATGAAAATAATGAGAATAAGCAACGATGACAAACATCTTATACAAACACAAGAAAACTTCCACATCCAGAAAGCCATAGCAGAAAACAAACATGTGATAAATGAACAAACACACATCAGCACAGGCTCCCTACTACACTTAATAAAGGAAACGATAACATAAAAAAACTCTTCCCCACACCATCTGGACACACAGCAAAAAAAAAAAAAAAAAATCGTACAACGCCAAAACACACACACACACACAGACAGACAGCACAAAAAATAGATATCACATCAAAACACACACACACACGCACACACACACACACACACACACACACACACACACACACACACGAAAATGCATACACGAACAGACCACAGATACTTCAATAGTAACACTCATACGTTTGGCAATAACATTCGATCTTTGGCAAAAACATTTGACGGTCGACAACAGAAACCAAAACATTGCATTAAAACAAGCGTTCAGTGCATAGTGCTGTGGAATGTCGTAAAAACCGCAAATTGGCGATCATAAGAAGAAGAACAACACCAAAAATGCAACAGGAGCGTAATATGTTAGAAATGGTCCACGCAACCTGTAAGTACAGTTCAAAACATTACTACTTAATAGGAAATACCAACCACCAGAACTGTTTATAACCTATAGGCACAGTGACAAAAATGTAAATAAAATAGCTAACGTACGTACATATTCTAGGCCACTGATGATTCCTTGCAGAAAATAAAGGCGAAACGCGTATGGCACTAAAGTTGTGTTTTATTCAGTTGCTGTCAGACGGTCCATAAGTAAAAATTATCAATATATCGTAATATTACAGGCAACTGAGGAAGACAGGACTACAAAAGTTGAAGATGCCAGATCTATATTTTTATTATTAAAGCTTGCTAGTACAGTTGAAGTATACGCTTTTCTGTTTAGTGTTATTTGATATTTGAATATTGATTATTTGTGTTCATGTTAGATATAGGAAGTGTTTCGGTTGACCTGTCCCAGTTGCATTTATCTGTATATGTACATTAAGAAATTAGACACAGAGGTACTCTTGTGTGAAGGGAGTTACATATAGTGACAGTAGAACATATATATGGTTTTAACCAGGGCAATGTTTAGGATGAGTCAAGCAGAGCAAAGCAGCACACATCAGCCTTCAACTGTTAGCACTGATAATAATGAAGCAGTAAGAAGTGGTGTAGAACCGATGGCTACAGATAGCGCAACAGAACGCCCTGTAGACACGGCTGCAGGTGTAACAGCAAGTACGCAGCAGGGATTAGATCCATTGGTAATTATCATGAGACAGATGCAGATGATAACCAAGAGCATGAATACTTTGAAAACCGACATTAATGCGAAATTTGCCTCAGTTACTGAAGGGCAAAATGATTTGAATACGAAATTAGCCTCAGTTACTGAAGGGCAGGAAAATCTGAAAACCGACATTAACGCGAAATTAGTCTCAGTTACTGAAGGGCAAGAAAATCTAAAAACCGATATTAAAGCACAATTAGTGACAGTCGCTCAAACTCAAGAAGAGATGAAATTAGTCCAGACTGATATTAAGCAGCAGTTACAAGACAGTTTTTCCGAATTGGAGCAGCGGATAGAGGCGAAGACCAAGGAACTCAAAGATCAGGCCGAAGAGACGGAACGAAAATTAACTGCACAAATAGAATTGGTGAAAGCACAATGTGAGGAATCTACTCAGCGCATATGTGTCGAAATGAAGGACTATGTGGCTATTAAGATAGACACCTTATGGGAACAAGTGGAAATGGTTCCGCAATTAGTACAAAAGCAAGACGCCATGGCATGTGCAATTGCGCAACTTCCTGAATTGGCACGTACACAGACTAACCTAAAGGAAAGCGTTGAACATCTGACAGAGCGTCAAGACGTTATAGACCACCAAATTAACGTATTAACGGGTAAATTATCCGAAATCACATTAGAAAACAAAAGGCTAATGTGTGAAAACGTTGAGCAAAATGTTAAGGCAGCATTCCAGAATTTATCTGGCAAACAGGAAGAGAATTTGTTTGCAAAAGGACTTGAGGAGGTGCGACAGCAATTAGGTGCTGATTTTGAGCATTGGAAACAAACGATAGAAGAGTCGATGCGCGCTTCGCAACAAAGTTCAGAACAAATGAATACAGGGCAGCAGCAGAAGTTAGCAACGACTATAGAGCCAGTTACTGCCCATTCGCACGCAATACCGACTTGTGCAAGTAATTCAAACATTAAATTGCCACAAGCTGGTTGTTTGCATGAATTCTTATCTACCGGAGATTACGAAAGCCTTTGGCATGGCGAAGAAAAAATGATAAAGCATCAGCAATTCCAGATTTTTAACGCTGACAAAAGGGAGGGGGGGGGGTCCATCCAATTGTTTTTATTCGAAGTTTCAGAGGAGTGCTACCCAGAAATTGGTCGGAGTGGCAGAAGATCTGTTTTGTTACAGGATATATACAAGGTTCGGGGGCGATCTGGGACTCGGACATGACTTCTGATTGCCTGACATATGAAGATTTTGAGAAGGCGTTTTAGCAAAGTTCTGGTCAGAAGGGGTACAGGAACGCCTAAGGCAGGAGGTGCTCTACCCAGAGCCTTTCTCCTTTTCGAAAGGACGCCTTAGAAGGTATTTCGAAAAATATATAAATAAAACGAGATACTGGGACAGACCTATGCCCTTGCCAGACATAATAAACATACTTAAGGCAAGACTACCAACTAGCATCCGGAATCAATTGATTTACGGCAACGACAAAGACTTGGAGTCGTTCCTCACGACGTTAGACCATATAGATATTATCGAAGAGAACAACCAGAAAGCCCGTAATAACAGATTTCAATACAGGGCGATAGAACCTCCGCCAAACGGTAGGCAAGGTGGAAGTATGGGTTATACCAATGGCGATCAATCGACACTTAGAAGGAATGAACAGAGATCGTTAAATAATGGAGGAACCCCTCAAAATCTCAATAGTAATCCCGGCAATGGTCTTGCGAGGGGCTATTCAAAGAACAACAGGAATGGGAAAGGATACAACCCCGTGTGGGGGAACAAAAGAAATTTCAGACCCCAAGCCTGGAATAATAACAATAATAGAAATTGGAATCAACCAGGAGGAATGAATTCAAATAGCCAACATCAGTGGGGATGGGCATCTCTGAATCAACCGGTAATTACCAAAGTGATGGATGATGTCAACCAGCAGACAAATCAAAATCCAACAAACCCATAAGGACCAACTCGTGCCCTGGAGGAGCGGTCAACAATTGGTTGAGGGGCAACAGGATATGTGTACCCATGCTAACGTATAATGATGGACGATTACTGACAGATGAACTGACCGAGGACTTAGAACCACAAGATGAGGATAAGGAACAGGTGGCAGTAGCCAAAGTGCAAGTCATTATGGAGACCATACCTATAGTGGCGGTTTTAGACACAGCTGCAACCACAAACGTTATTTCGGAGGCACTATTCAACAGTATCAGATATATAAGTCGAGTACCAGTCTTTCCAGTTCAAATTTGCAGAATAATAGGCGCCATTGGGGCTCGATCGGCTAATGTAAAGGTGCAGTCACTACTTGGTGTGGAATTCGGAAATGTAGCAATATTAACCACATTCCTTGTTGTGAAAAATTTGGTGGTAGATTGAATTATCGGAGTCGACAGCCTAAGTCAATATGGATGCAGAGTATATTTCAAAACAGGAAAAATATGGTTGAATGTTAATAAACAAGAAATTGAGTTGGAGTTGTTGAAAAAAAAAGCCTTACGAGAAAATATAATTGTGGGATCAGTGTGCAAGTAATCAGGACGGCCCAAAATTCTAAACACCACGTAAATAATGAGTTCCAAGTCAAAGAAGATTTCAGTCAATTAGTGTTTGAAAAGTTAAATAAATCCGACTGCATTATCGAAGATCAGAAGAAGCAGCTCAATGAATTATTATTAACGTATGAAAACGTTTTTGATGAAAGGCCAGGAGTTATTAAGGGATACATATGCCATCTCTACGTTAAGCCGCACGAAACGTATTGTAGAACTTTCTATCCTGTTCCCTGGAGGTTAAAGGCTCAAGTTCAAAAGGAAATAGATCGCATGTTGCAATGGGGTTTGATAGAACCCTCTACAAGCCCATACTGCTCCCCATTGTTAGTCGTGCCAAAAGCAAATGGGACTATTAGACTGGTACTCGACGCCAGAGAAATGAATACAATAATTCCAGTGAGAACACATCCGGAAAACATAGCCGAACTTATACAACGGTTCCAGGATGTCAAATATTTGATGAGCATTGATTTACGGAACTCTTATTGGCAAGTCAAGCTGGATGAGTCATCAAGGAAGTATACGGCTTTAATTTATTCCGGAAGAAGTTACCAATTCACCGTAGTTCCTTTCGGACTCAACATTAGTGCTGGAATCTTTATAGCAGCTCTAGATTATGCACTAGGCCCAGAACTCAGAAGCAGGATAACAGTGTTTGTTGATGATTTGCTTATTGCATTGAAAACTTTGGAGGAGCATATTACCTTACTGAACCGAGTGTTCGACGTGTTCAGAACCACAGGAATAACTGCTAACCTACAGAAATCCCATTTTGCAGTAAACAGAATCATGTTCCTGGGGCATATAATTGACGCAAAGGGAATTTTACCAACCAAGGAGGAGCTAACTGCAATTAGTAAGTTTCCAACGCCCAGGAATAGGAGGCAATTAAAAGGGTTTATGGGCCTTGCCTTATTTTTTAGAAGATTCATAACAAATCAGGCGGTGAACGCAGTAGCTCTAAATAGTCTGTTGAAGAAGGATGTGCCCTGGCTCTGGACATTAGAGTATCAAGAAGCATTCGAAGAGATAAAGAAACAATTGGTAAATGCACCGTGTTTGTACCATCCGGACATGCAAGAAGAATTTTACTTATCAACAGATTCTTCGAATGTGGGTATTGGAGCGTGCCTTTTCAAAGTATGCAAGATAAATGGTCAACTCACCTTCTGTCCTATTGCATTTGCTAGTCGTGTTTTGTGCAACTGTGAACGATTTTACATGACGACAGAATTACAGGCTCTTGCGCATCTGGAGATTTAAAAAATTTCATTATTATCTATATGGGTCAAAGACTATCGTATATTGCGATCATCAATCATTAACGTTTTTACAAACGTGTAAACTGTTACACCCCAGACTGCCTAGATGGACTCTCGCTCTGCAACAATACCAATTTAAGATCGTGCATGTCTGAGGACAGCAAAACATTATTGCTGATGCTCTATCAAGGTCACCACAGGGTTTGACCAAAGAGATTGAAGTAAATAATAACTCAGAATTCCCTGTATTGCTGCTGCTGGAAAATCCATATAAGACCTACTATGTCAATTTGTGTGCGCATATGGCACAGTTACAGAAAAGAGATGCTCAATGGGGAAGTGTCATTCAAAGGTTACAACAGCAACCTCCGGATCAGATGGCAAATTATTACAAGCTGGTAAATGGCGTATTATTTTTCCGCTGTGAAAGGCCAAACAAAGTACGTTGGTGTGTTTGTATACCTGAGGCGCAAATAGAGAAACTCGTATGGTTCACCCATTTAGCCTGGGGACATTTCGGTGCAACAAAATGTGCAGACAAGATAAGTGTGTACTGTTATTTTCCCAACATAAAGCGCAGAGTGCAAGAGGTCTTGAAGATATGCATATTCTGTCAAAAAGCAAAGCCGGATTCAAAAGGGAGTAAGCACCCATTATGCTCTATATTAGTCCGAGAACCAAAAGAATTAATTTCGTGCAATCTGTGTGGACCGTTACCTACTTCAAGAGCCAAAGTAATTGTAATAAGATTGACAAGGGATTATCTTCCACATGTTGGTATACCTAAGGCGATAATAACAAACAATGCTAAGATATTCACGGGACTCTGATGGAAACAGGCTTTGTCTCAAGTCGGTGTGAAACACATACTAACATCATTTTACCACCCACAAGACAATTTGGTTGAGAGAATTTTTAGAGAGTTCATTCGCTTTATGAGGACCTATTGCCATAATAAGCAGACTGCGTGGGCAAATTATTTGGAAGAATTTGAGCAGATATACAACAACATGCCCCACTCCTCCACTGGTTATACACCTCATGAATTGATGTTCGAGGCAAAAGAAGAAAACTTCTGGACTGACCATATGCCCAAAACTCAGGAAACTGAGATGCCTTGGGAAGAAAAAATAAGACAAGCCATTATAAATATGACGCAAAAGGCTGATCAGAGAAAACAACAATATGACAAATTAATCAAGAGGGTACAGGCGTACCACATTGGAGAGAAGGTACTAGTCAAAAGACATACCAAATCATCCTTAATAAAGAAGAGTATAAAGAAATGGGAGTTATTATATACTGGCCCATACATCATTCTACAAATTCCGAACCCTGGGCTTATCTGTTAGCATACCCGGGATCTAACAAAATTAAAGGGTTATTTTCCCATAACAACTTGAAAAAATTTAATGAAGTTTAGAAGATAGGGATGAATGGTGTTGCAAGTGACAGAGATGAATGCTTGTAAAAACATAACAATAAACTGTGTGTGTTTAGTGTTAGAAAACTTTAAACTGAAATAATTAATCAGTGACACAGATTGTAGAAATAGTGACGAACTATAACTATCGAGTGCTGCGAAGAAGTTGGTGGAGATAGGCTTCACCTGTGTTTGGGTAAACATAGAACTTTAGCATTGCTAATGTCATCAAGAAGTATAAAGGATGTGAATGACCTTCAAGAAGATAGAAATACACTCCTGGAAATTGAAATAAGATCACCGTGCATTCATTGCCCCAGGAAGGGGAAACTTTATTGACACATTCCTGGGGTCAGATACATCACATGATCACACTGACAGAACCACAGGCACATAGACACAGGCAACAGAGCATGCACAATGTCGGCACTAGTACAGTGTATATCCACCTTTCGCAGCAATGCAGGCTGCTATTCTCCCATGGAGACGATCGTAGAGATGCTGGATGTAGTCCTGTGGAACGGCTTGCCATGCCATTTCCACCTGGCGCCTCAGTTGGACCAGCGTTCGTGCTGGACGTGCAGACCGCGTGAGACGACGCTTCATCCAGTCCCAAACATGCTCAATGGGGGACAGATCCGGAGATCTTGCTGGCCAGGGTAGTTGACTTACACCTTCTAGAGCACGTTGGGTGGCACGGGATACATGCGGACGTGCATTGTCCTGTTGGAACAGCAAGTTCCCTTGCCGGTCTAGGAATGGTAGAACGATGGGTTCGATGACGGTTTGGATGTACCGTGCACTATTCAGTGTCCCCTCGACGATCACCAGTGGTGTACGGCCAGTGTAGGAGATCGCTCCCCACACCATGATGCCGGGTGTTGGCCCTGTGTGCCTCGGTCGTATGCAGTCCTGATTGTGGCGCTCACCTGCACGGCGCCAAACACGCATACGACCATCATTGGCACCAAGGCAGAAGCGACTCTCATCGCTAAAGATGACACGTCTCCATTCGTCCCTCCATTCACGCCTGTCGCGACACCACTGGAGGCGGGCTGCACGATGTTGGGGCGTGAGCGGAAGACGGCCTAACGGTGTGCGGGACCGTAGCCCAGCTTCATGGAGACGGTTGCGAATGGTCCTCGCTGATATCCCAGGAGCAACAGTGTCCCTAATTTGCTGGGAAGTGGCGGTGCGGTCCCCTACGGCACTGCGTAGGATCCTACGGTCTTGGCGTGCATCCGTGCGTCGCTGCGGTCCGGTCCCAGGTCGACGGGCACGTGCACCTTCCGCCGACCACTGGCGACAACATCGATGTACTGTGGAGACCTCACGCCCCACGTGTTGAGCAATTCGGCGGTACGTCCACCCGGCCTCCTGCATGCCCACTATACGCCCTCGCTCAAAGTCCGTCAACTGCACATACGGTTTTCGTCCACGCTGTCGCGGCATGCTACCAGTGTTAAAGACTGCGATGGAGCTCCGTATGCCACGGCAAACTGGCTGACACTGACGGCGGCGGTGCACAAATGCTGCGCAGCTAGCGCCATTCGACGGCCAACACCGCGGTTCCTGGTGTGTCCACTGTGCCGTGCGTGTGATCATTGCTTGTACAGCCCTCTCGCAGTGTCCGGAGCAAGTATGGTGGGTCTGACACACCGGTGTCAATGTGTTCTTTTTTCCATTTCCAGGAGTGTATTTCCCGAAAATGACGCTGCATATTCAAAAGATGTTCCCAGTGAATGTTCATATATAATTTCAAGTGCACGCTTAGATGTGTAAACGTGTGAAGTGAAGTTTTGCAGTTAAGTAGTGAATCATGGTGACGGTTAACGCCGCATAGATAATTTCCCGCGCAAAACAATTGACATCGGCGCGAGAGTTAGAATCGATATAGACGACACAGATATGCTTTGTAAGAGACTCGCATCAAAAACGAGGGGAAACTGATTGATGTTGAACTTCAAAAAAGTGTCATAATAGTTCCTGATTTATTGTTGAATGTCAAAAGAAATTAATATTCATAGAATTAGTAGTTATTTAATGGGTCTTCTTCACTTTGGAATTCTGTTTGAAAATCCATTTCCATATATGTGCATGTATGAATGCCGGATGAATCAGAGAATAAATGAAAGAAGTGAATCCACATTAATCACTACTAATAACTTTTACATTACAGCAATCAAGAGGAGAAATATATGTATTTAGGATAAAAATTTTATGAGTATAGATAAATGATATGACTTTTCAAGGAAATGATGGATTATGTCTTTCTATAAAATGAACCACACTTTCCATTATTCGATGATTTGAATCCAAAATCTACTGCAAGTTGCATGAATCCTTTAAATTACGAAGAATAAATCATTGACAGAAAATGTGTCAGAATTTTTGGACTTATAAGCACAAGTGGTGATGCGAAGTCCAAAAGAAAATTCAAATTAGAGTAAATATTATGATGTTTTTGGCAACAGCATTAGTCAATGGATAAATGGAAACCTTAAGTCAATGGCTAAATTCCTTGCAGTACATCGTAAGAAAAAGGATGCATGAAGCCATAGGGATTTTGTTTTCAAAAAGGAGAATTTTGGACGGTGCAACCTAACCAGTTCTTTCACAGGGGGAGTTTCCCTTTCGGTCTTTGCTAATTCGTTTGGAATGAATGTTGCATGTAAAATCTGGTATCCCTGTCCCTTCTACTCTTCCCATTGTGGGCCATGTAGAAGACCGACTACAAATGTGGACGTCAGGGACATGCAAGATCCGGGGGAGTTTCAGCACCGCGAGATATTCTCCTGGGAACAAGATTGTAAAAAAAAAAAAAAAGAAAAAGAAAAAAACTCGAGTTATTGATTGTAAATTTTTTTTGCTAGAGGCACAAATCATTCTTCTCCAAATCGTAATATAAATCTATACCAATCTTTCCTTTAGAGATCAATTACAAAATTATTTTTTTTTCTTCTGTAGGCTTTCCTATCTTCTATGTACCGTAGGCTGGGGGTCTAGGCTTAAGAGATTTTCCAAGGTTTCCCTGCTTAAGAAAGTTCCCATATGGGTAGACCCTGATAATAGTTTCATGAAAGATCATCTTCCTTGGTTGTGCACAGCAACGATAACACCTTGATGCACTTAAAAGGAATACAGCCGTGGTACCTGTCTCTTCATTTCTTCTGTTTTCAATGTTTCTTTTCTTTGTATTAAACATAATTACTTTTTTTCAGTCGGAGGACTGACACTCATCACTTCCGGGTTACCCACACTAATAAATAGCTCACGAAGTGTGTTCGGTAAATCAAAATTAGGCTCACAAACTTCGCTCACTGCGAGGGGCATTGTAATGTCCCCACAGCAAATACCCTCTACCATGCACCAATTAATCATTTTCAATCAAACCATCCACATTCATTCACTTTGGAAAAGTTATCTGATCCGATTTTCTCGTAATATATGCGGCGACAGCTCGTCGACGCCAAAGTATTTTCTAGTGCGTTTATTCTTTGAAATAACAGAGATGCATATATGCATTCTCCATGGTTGTTAGAGGGTAACTAGGACAGCTTCTGGAGTATCTGTTGAGGAATTGACGTGTTTCTGAGAGATACGTATTCTGCTATTCTTATCGCTAAAGCGAGCCAATTAACATTTGTGCCGTTGGCGGTTTGTTTTGAAGAGAAAGAAATTGTAAAAGGAAAATAATTAAGGTGTGGAATCACCGAAGATCTGGACATGTAATGGAGACGGATTTAATACACGATTTCCTCCATAAATAAGGTTTGTGACTTTTTTGTTCTGGAGTGAATGAACGAATGAGTTTTTTTCTGAATCATTTGTTGATCACGTTGGCCGTGTAATTAGTGGGAAGTTTCAGCTGTGTCGAAGAGAGCCTGCAATCACTGTGTTAAATCGTCCAAAAAGGCTTCGTACACATCTGGAATTCACAATCTTTCGTAAAAGGAACAAATTGTCCAAACTATTGAGTCTCCCAACTGACTGCAGGGTTTAACAGTAATAATAAATGTAAAGATCTCTTACAGCAAGCCAGCCGCTGATTACCAAGACGAAGGACTCCACCAAAGATTCTATTTGGCTGATTCTTTTTATCACGTAATGAACTCTTATATTAAAAACTATACATAGATAAAGGAGAGAAAGAGCGAATGAAAATAGAGTTAATACTAATAATCCTCCATTAGTCTAATTTTTCGCTTGTCTTATCACGGATCAGCCAAGAACTGGGAGGGCCTTACTTCACTGTATAGACTTATGTGTGAAGGTGAAAGGATCTTAAAGACAACAGATACACGTCTATACAGACAAGACATTACACAGCAATAGCGGCTAGCTGCATTGATTAATCTGTTCTTAGATGAAAGAGACGGCAACTTATTATCCGAACATTTAAAATGTTAAAATGTGACAGTGCTATATACACTAATGTTGGAGTCGTTGCTAATCTGGAGGCTAAGTGTAGTCATAGGCTCAAGGTGGAGCAGAGGAGTGTGTGGGGAGCTAACACCAGAGCCAATGTCGATTAATAGATATTAGTTTGGTGCTTTGTCCAAGACAAAGAGACATCCATGAGAAATAGGTGAGGTTGGTGTGTGTGTGCACGTGTGCATGTTAGATATTCTGGTAGTTTGGTGGCAACTTGGTGAGACACTGTGGGCCAGAGTGCCTGTTGTGACACACTCATGGAGTCTGGCTACTTGCAAAGGTACCAATATTTGCTTCAGTATTGCTCAGTTGCATATGATACCTGCAGGGAGCAGGACCAGGAGCTGGTGTGGGTTGCTTGATGCTTTTGCCATGTGTAGCATTGCCATGTGTGCATTGTTCTGCAGGTGGCGAGAACTGATGCGGTCTGCTGTAATAGTGATCCTTTGTGTTTGTGAGGTGCAGGTGGTGGAGTCTGCTGTGTGTGGCACTGAGTCATATCTTGGAATGTTCTTACTTTTTGCCTATATCGAATGACAGTGAACAAGTGAACATTTGATCAGCCATGGCCAAGTGTCGTCCAATTGGCACTGTCTCATTCGTGATTATGGCAAACTGTGGGTCTGTCAGAAGCTTGATCAACCACAGGGCCCATAGTGTGAAATTCAATTTAAGAAATGGATCGGTTGAGATGTGGAAGTGACACCAGAGATGTGATAGAGTACTATCACCCAGCTTGAGCTTGTAGAGGATCTCTTGAAGTTGCTGTTCTAGCATGTGGGATTATCTCTGTAACAGCGCCATCTTGGTTGCCTCGTATCTGTTCTCCACCAAAGGTAGCCTGAGGATAAATTAGTTGTGGATGGCCTGACAGTTGGCTGATCAGATGTATGTATTTCGACTGGTCATCAAAAATGTCAGTTGTCTGAAAAATGCATTCAATGCTTGTGAACCACAAGCTCGAATTCTTGGCCTGGAGAAATGGCGGTTTGAGTTGAGCACCACCCGAACATGTGAAAATACTGGTGGTCGCACTATGTCAGTGAAGTGTGTGAGGCAAATGGCTGCTGACTGTTCATGTGTAGCTGGTTGTTGCATGGTGAACTCTGAATGTTGAAGTACATTAGGTGGTGTGGAAGACACAAACGTGATTACAATTGACAAGGCAGTTGAAGGAGTCTGTGGAATTCACTGGATCTAAGTCAGTTAAGGGGTTCATTTCTTGCTACCATTGTTGATGAGGTAGCAGCAACGAAAACGGATTATTCGCACACCCAGTTTTTACAGTCGGATTCACACGCTTTTCATACTGATCCTGCAGTGAATTCCTGTGAGCTGTGTCTGTTGATACAGGTATGGTGCCACATTGTCACTACATAGTAAGCACGATAGAGTTCTTATGTGCGTTCATGGTTGGCATGGAGTGATCAATGTAGGAAGTGAAATGCTACTGCAGAAGTAAGAACCCAATGCAGATGACACATCCAGATCAAGAGAATTCACTTTATTAAGCAGAGCACTAGTACAGAGCATCTAGTCAGCCACTTTTTCCAGCCCACATTGAAGTTGTGTTGTGCTGTCGCAGAGAGCTTCCATAGTGCTTGTGCCAAGGATGTTAGGTCGCTCTAGGATGAATGTCCACACAGATCAATTTACACTGTGCACATTTTACTTTATTTTCGTAATTATCTGAAGTTATAATTTAAAATATATATCTACCTGATGTTGACACAAACTTTCGAACATTACTATCCTTGCATAAAAGCATACCAGAGTTGCTTCACAGAGTAATTTGCACTTTATACTTTACGTGTAAAGGATTCCTATTATAATTTGAAGTTATAATATAAAACAAGTAGCTACATATCTGTTCACTGGAAAACACCTTTTGTCTCACATCCGTACTTTCTATGGCGAAAGAATACTTCATTTAATGTTTCCAGAAAGCAATAATTACAATTATTGGAGCAATACCTATCGCAACTGTCAAAAACTGAATCATACAAAAAGACATAATCCACACGACTTTCCTTTAAGCAAGTAAATTTTAAGTCGCAAAACAAAGCTTACACTCTTCTGCTACTGGCGTTTTGGAAACGTTACAAAGTGTGTTGCAAGCCTTTGTTAAGCTTCTACACCGCTACAAAATTCTCGGACTATCATAGAGCTTAACGTATTTGGTGTGGAGTACTGGGATGGAAAAAAAAGTTTCAAAGGGCTCTGAGCACTATGGGACTTAACATCTGAGGTCATCAGTCCCCTAAGACTTAGAACTACTTAAACCTAACTAACCTAAGAATATCACACACATCCATGCCCAAGGCAGGATTCGAACCTGCGACTGTAGCAGTGGCGCGATTCCAGACTGAAGCGCATAGAACCGCGGCCGCCAACTTGGATGAAATGAGCTTTATTACACAGAGGTAAACAAGTATGCCACCTTACACAGAATACACCACAGTTACAGAATATATGTAAAAATACTTATACCAATGTTCAGCCTGTTTTCGAGATAAGTGTGTGCATTCATATTCTGAGCACACGGCAAGTTCAATTCTGAAAAGACGCTCAGTAACTGTGTAGCTTACGAAACTATACCCGGACTCTCTCATTTTCAAAATAACCACAGAAGGACTTTCTGAAACATGACACATCAATTCTGCTTGCCACAACAGAGCCTGAAGTTAGAAAGACAGCACAATAGTTAAAAAATAGGAAGTCAGCAGGTGTAGATGGGGTGCACATCGCTGTTCTGAATTTGTGAAGAAATAGCATACAAACCCCATTAGCAAACATAGTAAACGAGTCCTTTAGTTCACAAGTTTTCTGGAGTACTTGAAGCATGCAGCAGTGGTGCCCTTACTAAAGAAAGATAATATGGAAAGCACTGAAAACTGCAAACCAGTTTCGATGCTGCCTTCATTCTCAAGAAACTGAAGAGAGACTGATAGGTTACGTGAGTAATTACAACCTATCTAACGAAGCGTAGTTTGGCTTCAGAAGTGGAAGAAAAGTAATATCGGCCATTGCAGAGTTCGCAAAATTGATACTTGAAGCTCTTGATAGGAATGATTGTGTTACAGGCATTTTTAGACTAGTACAATGCTCTTGACGCCGTTGACCATAAAATACTATTGAGAAAGCAAGAATTGCTAGGTATAATAGGAAGAGCAAGTGAGTGGTTTCAGTTCTAGTGCGAAAACAAAGTGCAAAATATGGAGATTGTTTATACATCTGCTGATGATAAATTTTTAGTGAAAACAACTGTCAAATGTGAAATAGTTAAACATAGGTGTCCCTCAGGGTAGTGTATTGGGTAAAGTTATGTTCTTAATATGTATCAGTGACTTTTCAGCCAGTGTAAGACGTGGAGAAAAAACTTCTATTTGCTTATGACAGCCTTCAGGTTGCTCTCAAATGACGTACGGAGACCAAGAAGCACGATGGGTAATGTCTCCATACAGTTTAGTGTAATGTGACACTGAAGTCTACCTTGAGTTGGCGTTGCAGACGTTCTACTATTCCGTTCGCTACCAGATGGAGGGCAGTAGTGTGACTGAGCTTAGTGCCCAAGCTGGCCAATAGTTTGAATAAATATCCCTCGAATTGGCGTCCTTGATCTGTTGTAATATGTATCAGTACGCCGAACAGGGTGATCCATCTACAGAAAAACGTTTTGGTTACCATTTCTGCTCTAATGTCTTTCAGGGCAAAAGCTTGAGCCCATCTTGAAAATCTGTCCACAACTGTGAGGCAGTAGCTGTAGGCTTCTGCTACTGGAATGGCGCCCACAATGTGTGTGTGCATGTGTTTAAAACATTGACTCAGCGGCAGAAATGTGTCTAATGGTGCCTTGACATGCCAAAACATCTTATTTTTCTGGCACTCCATGCAGTTTCTGACAAACGTCTTATAGTTTGCATCCATTCTTGGCCAGATAAAACTCAGTCTGACTTACTTCACTGTGTCCCAGACCCTGGTATGAGCCAGGTTGTGCATTGATGCAATTGATTGTGACCGAAATTGGTGAGATGCAAATGGTCGTACTTTTGCGCCAGACACGTCACAGTGCAATACGACATTTGTTTCCGGTACAGTCATGAGTTGTAACTTTAACCCCGCTGGGTTATCTAATAACATGCCTAACTCATCATCATGCTGCTGTGATTGAGCTAGGACCTCGTTATCAGTTGCAGTGGTTACAGCTTCAACATGTGAGAGGATGTCTGCTGGTACATTTGACTTTCCTTGCACATAGAGTATGTGAGTTGTAAGCTGACTGATATAGACCAAATGTCGAAATTGTCTCTGTGATGCTTTCTCTGGTTTCATATTGAAAGTGTATTTCAGTAGCTCACAGTTCATGTATATGGTAAAGTGTCAGCTTTCTAACAAGTGTTGGAACTTCCTAACTGCAGCATATGCAGCATACAGTTCTCAATCTTAAGCTGTCGAGTGTTGCTGTGACAGTGACGGCTTGCGAATGAAAAAAGTGAGTGGCTGCAACTTTGTTCCACTTATTGCTGAAGTATAGCGCCAATATCGGTAGCTGATGCCTCTAATGTGAGCGCAAGTGGGGCCTGTGATACTAGATTAGATAATTGTGTTGCCTTTCCTATTGCTGTTTTTACAGCTTGCGAAGCTGTATCTGTTTTGTTTAGTCATTGGACTCTATTATTTGGCTTCGGTGCACCCTCAGAAGTTTATTCAATGAGGCTGTTATTAGTGCATGATTGCATACAAATCGATGATAGAAATTACTGATGCCTAGCAAGCGATGTATCTCTCTAATTGTAACATGATGGGAATACTTGACTATGGTTTCCACCTTATCTTTAGGAAGTTGGATGCCATGGGCATTAATTGCATATCCAAGAAACTGGACCTTTGTTTCCCCATAGATAGACTTTTCAGGATTAATAACTAGGCCTTGCATATGCAAAATATCAAATGTCTTGGCTAAATGTTGTAAATGTTTCGCTTCTGATGCAGACACAACAAAAATGTCGCCTATGTAGACATAACAGAAATCCATATTCCTTGTGGTTTCGTCCATACAGTGCTGAAAGGTCCGTGCCACTTTACACAGTCTTAAAGGCACTCTCAAAAGCTCAGCAAGATCGATGGACGTTGTCACAGGCATCTTGTTATGTCTTCTGGCACTACAGCAAACTGATAGTATCCTCTCACTAGGCCAGAAGTATAGAATATTTTCTTACTGTGTATGCTGAAAGCAAAGTCTTCCATGTGTCACACCAGATACTGGTCACGAATGGTTATCACATTGAATTTGTGGCAGTTGCCAAATGGGCGCCATCCATTATTCTACTTCAGCATCAAATGTAATGGGACTGCCCTATTGCTACTGGAGACTCACCTGATACTTTGTGTCATCAGGCCACAGAATTCATGATTCAGGACTTTTAATCTTTCCAGAGTTAGATGCATAGGACATACAAAGACCGGTGGTCGTGGTGTGGTACAGATAAGATGTAATGTCGTGAGCTTCTCTGGTACCAGGATGTGCGATTGTTTTGTGACCTCAGAGAACTTACGTATCTGGTGGATATAAAGAGTATCCCCAAAATCGTGTGCACCGTCATTGGGGTGACACAACTTACCTTTTCTTGGCTATACAGGTTAGTGGTAGAATCAGTCAGTCATTGATGTCGTAGATTGGGGACTAGGCTGTGCAAAGATAAAAAATCAGCTGCAAGACTGGGCTGTGATACATCACTATAGCACATCACTATATGCTGGTGACTGATTTGGTCAGCACCAGTCAGTAGGATTTATAGTGTGTTACTTATCGTTATTCATTGATTTATCTGTAATGTAGATTTCCACAGATTCTTTTGCATTTTCTCTGAATCTTTTAATCTGGGAAACTGTTTCATGTGGTCATAGTTCAATGTATGTATTCTTCATGTTCCATCACAGTGAACTTCGTAGAGCTGTAAAATCCATGTATGGTTCTGTTTCTGAATTAAATTGACAGTGACTGACTTACATTACTCCACAGCAAGTATTTTGCTAAAAACGTGTGAAGGTTCAAGACCAAAATCTTTCTCACTCATGCCCTCGTAAGCCATGCATGTAACATTTGTTACAGATCAACTCAACAGTCTGGTATCACTTCATGAACTCTAAACCTAACAGTCACCTTTCAACCAAACCTAAGCTTCACGCTATGCTACAGATCAGCATGTCACCACATCTAAGTTTTTGTATTCACATTCACCGGCTTTATGAACTCACAACCGAACGGTTACCATCCAATTCAAACTAGACATCAAGCTACACTACAGATCACTGTCACCTAAATTCACATTCCAAAAACAAATGCAATAAAAATATTGTCAGAGTTCTGTTTGCACAAGTACATCATTATGTTACATGACGAAGAAAATATCTGTTAATGGCAGACTCAATGAGTCCTTTATTACCAACATAATGTACCATACACCAGACAGACAATCTCAAATGATAAGGGCTCGTACAGTGAATGATAGTACCACACATAATTCTTAGAATCCTGTAAGTAAACCACAAAAAACACTGCATTGTACCACAGCCACATACAGTTGCTTATCCAAGTTATTACTTACTGGGACAGTTAAAGAGTTGATGGAAACTCTACAATATGTGAAAAAAATTAAACACCTACATAAATTTCCAGTCAAGCTAAGCACTGAAATTGTCCTTAAACCTGTACAAACCAACATACCCGCAATGTTGGCAGCAGATGGTACAGGCAGTCACTCTCATCACTACGTTCTTGTAATTGCATGAGCACTATTTCATCTCCCATGAAAAACTATTTTTAACACATCTTTTCAAACCTGGGAATAAGGAAGATCTTAATATTCTGCAAGGTGACGATTTGTGTGCATTTGTTGCGATTTTGGAACAGGAACTGTTTCCCACATACAAAGCTGTATTTGGAGTAAGACTGTACCTGGGGTCTGCAATTAGAGGAGGGCACAACTCATGTTAGTTTAATAGAGAATGAGTCAACAATTTGGATTTCACAACAAATGGCTCTGGCTGCACTTGCTACTAGTCAATATCCAATAGACTCTATGTGTTCTAGTTTTCTTCAGTGTGATACTGAATTAACAGACCTGTCTGTCTGGTGGGGCTGGATGCAGTTTCGGTTTGTGAAGATTTTTTCCTAATGTAAGGTGGGGGCAGTTGAACTCCCCTCCCCTTCGTTGGATACATCTTTTATGTGAAGTCTATTCATTACAGACAAGCCTACTGTTGATATACCTTTGTAGATTCCTTCAAATTCATGCATTCTGAAATGTCTACAAATGGAGCAGTGAATAATGCATCACAGTTTAAAAAAGAGTAATAATGCCCTTAAGTTCAATACCAAGTCTAAAAAATAATCGCGATTTTTAAAATAAATTTAACTTCAGCCAATTAAGTAAAACGATTGACCTATAACAAAACTATGTTACCGATTAAATGATCAAACAACCTGTAAGAAACATGATTCATTCATCCACTTGCAATTGAAGTTATACTCTGTCAGTGATGTGCACACTACCTAATACATACTGTTCATCTAAGAGGCATTCGTGCAATGCAAAATTTCAATATTTTAATTAAACTCATCATTAAATTCACAGACGAAAGTACATAATGATTATCTTCTGTACAGTCTGTAGGCCTATGGATTAGTACCTAGGCAGAACTAAGAAAACATTACCATACATATGAATCACTAGCAAATGATCATATAACTGTCAGATTAATTTAAAAGTGAAATCACTGGATAACACCTATGGTCATAAAAAAGAAAAGTAAATAAAGTGTAAGATGGTAAAAAACTTGTGCCTTCTAGTTATATTGGTTCCTAACTTTGGCTATACTGGGAAGATTTTTTTTTTCCCCCTCAGTCACCTTCCACACAAGATGAGAGTGTAAATGCCAGACACTAACACGAGCTATGTGAATTTATCGATCAGACGACAAAGCTTACCTGCCAAATGGATATTCAAACGTGTAAGTGATTTTTCATCCTATCTGAACTGCATCCAATGTAAATCAAACACAACTTACTGTTACTGACATCTGTCGCAGGAACACTTGCTGAAACTGTAGAAAGAACGAGTTCATTTGCACTGTTAACATAAGAATCGTCCATATTATCAACATCATCACCTCTGTACATCATAAATACACTCCTGGAAATGAAAAAAAGAACACATTGACACCGGTGTGTCAGACCCACCATACTTGCTCCGGACACTGCGAGAGGGCTGCACAAGCAATGATCACACGCACGGCAAAGCGGACACACCAGGAACCGCGGTGTTGGCCGTCGAATGGCGCTAGCTGCGCAGCATTTGTGCACCGCCGCCGTCAGTGTCAGCCAGTTTGCCGTGGCATACGGAGCTCCATCGCAGTCTTTAACACTGGTAGCATGCCGCGACAGCGTGGACGTGAACCGTATGTGCAGTTGACGGACTTTGAGCGAGGGCGTATAGTGGGCATGCGGGAGGCCAGGTGGACGTACCGCCGAATTGCTCAACACGTGGGGCGTGAGGTCTCCACAGTACATCGATGTTGTCGCCAGTGGTCGGCGGAAGGTGCACGTGCCCGTCGACCTGGGACCGGGCCGCAGCGACGCACGGATGCACGCCAAGACCGTAGGATCCTACGCAGTGCCGTAGGGGACCGCACCGCCACTTCCCAGCAAATTAGGGACACTGTTGCTCCTGGGGTATCGGCGAGGACCATTCGCAACCGTCTCCATGAAGCTGGGCTACGGTCCCGCACACCGTTAGGCCGTCTTCCGCTCACGCCCCAACATCGTGCAGCCCGCCTCCAGTGGTGTCGCGACAGGCGTGAATGGAGGGACGAATGGAGACGTGTCGTCTTCAGCGATGAGAGTCGCTTCTGCCTTGGTGCCAATGATGGTCGTATGCGTGTTTGGCGCCGTGCAGGTGAGCGCCACAATCAGGACTGCATACGACCGAGGCACACAGGGCCAACACCCAGCATCATGGTGTGGGGAGCGATCTCCTACACTGGCCATACACCACTGGTGATCGTCGAGGGGACACTGAATAGTGCACGGTACATCCAAACCGTCATCGAACCCATCGTTCTACCATTCCTAGACCGGCAAGGGAACTTGCTGTTCCAACAGGACAATGCACGTCCGCATGTATCCCGTGCCACCCAACGTGCTCTAGAAGGTGTAAGTCAACTACCCTGGCCAGCAAGATCTCCGGATCTGTCCCCCATTGAGCATGTTTGGGACTGGATGAAGCGTCGTCTCACGCGGTCTGCACGTCCAGCACGAACGCTGGTCCAACTGAGGCGCCAGGTGGAAATGGCATGGCAAGCCGTTCCACAGGACTACATCCAGCATCTCTACGATCGTCTCCATGGGAGAGGAGCAGCCTGCATTGCTGCGAAAGGTGGATATACACTGTACTAGTGCCGACATTGTGCATGCTCTGTTGCCTGTGTCTATGTGCCTGTGGTTCTGTCAGTGTGATCATGTGATGTATCTGACCCCAGGAAATGAATTCACGGTGTTCTTATTTCAATTTCCAGGAGTGTACTTCCCCAACGAGTTTCACCTGTCAGATCATGTCAATACACTCAGCCAAAGAGATAGAACACCATAGAGAGGCAACTCCACGTCCAGAGTGTAGTAAATTGAATCATGGAAGTACGTTTGGTCAAAGAAGAAACACATTGATGATCTGCTGAAACGTTTGAGTTTAGCTACTTATGCAATAAAGGTCATTGCAAATTTTGGTGATAAACATCTTAGTAAATTAGCTTACTACGCCTATTTTCACTCATTGCTTTCATATGGCATCATATTTTGGGGTAATTCATCACTGAGGAATAAAGTATTTATTGCACAAAAGCGTGTAATCAGAATAATAGCTGGAGTCCACCCAAGATCATCCTGCAGACATTTATTTAAGGATCTAAGGATATTTACAGTAGCTTCTCAGTATATATACTCTCTTATGAAATTTGTTATTAACAACCAAACCCAATTCAAAAGTAATAGCATTGTGCATAACTACAATACTAGGAGAAAGGATGATCTTCACTATTCAAGATTAAATCTAACTTTGGCACAGAAAGGGGTGAATTATACTGGCACTAAAGTCTTTGGTCACTTACCAAATAGTATCAAAAGTCTGACAGATAACCAACAAGTATTTAAGAAGAAATTAAAAGAATTTCTTAATGACAACTCGTTCTACTCCATAGAGGAATTTTTAGATATAAATTAAGAGAAAAAACAAATAAATAAATAAATAAATAAATAAATAAAAATAAAAAAAACACAAAAAAATAAAAAAGTTGCTATATTAACTTAAGTATGTTGTTAAATTAACTTAATTATGTCATGTATTGGAAAATTTGACTCGTTCCACATCATTACGAAATATCGTATTAATGATCCATGGAACTAGTATTAATCTAATCTAATCTAAAGACTAACATAACAGTCGCTACACTCCATCTCGTTTTCGTTACCCCCCCTCTCCCCCACACACACCACACCATCAAACTGATAGTAGTACAGCAAGCGCCATGTTAGTGACAATAATGAATATAATATAGGAAGTGTGGGAATACTAAAGTTTATATTGATTTGTAACATAGTTTTTACTGTTGGGAGAGTATATAGCGCCATAAAAATCGACAATAACTAAAAAATTACACCAGGCTTGTGATTATTTAGTTACTTAAGGACCCTTGGATATACGATATGAGCATTAGAGGACAGTCTACTTACAATTCTCTTGTAACGTACAGATGTTTACTGAATAATATGGTTTTCTTTCAATAACAAAAAATTGCTTGTACACACCTGAAGACCTGTCCTTTTACAAAAAGACGTCATATTTTTATCCAACAAAGGAAAGTTTTGTTCAGCCAAATCAGAGAATGTGAAATGTAGAAAATATATGTGGATTTTAATATTTACATTATTTAACTTATGAAATAAGCCACCACAAGTGTAGCTTAAGGGAAAACCTCACAGACATGACAATAGACGTCAAACACAACAACAAAAACAGTTTCCCAACACAGGAAAGCAATTACGGCAAGAGTCTTTAGCACATTCGCTTTTGAAACAGTAATAATTACATTCACAAAAATATTCGTGCATTAGAAAACTGAGTGGAGTGTAAAAATGGGGAATCACTGGACTCTGTGAAGTTTCAAGGAAAGTGCCTATGGTAATAACAACAGATGACAACAGAAATATATATTTCTCATCTAGGAAATATGCTCTTGATCTCAGTGGCATAAGTAGGAAGTACAGGCATATTCGAAAGTATTTCTTTATGAATGAGTTGTAACTTATGTCATTGAAGCAGTGTGATTTGGCCCTTTCTTCATGTATTTCTCGATAATTAATGTATTTTGGTAAGTTACTAACTCATGGAACGCAAAAATATAAAACTACTCCGTTAAGAAAGTAGAAAACAATGGAAATGAAATGTCATGTGGCGAGGTCCTCCCGGCAGATAGACCCAATCACCTAGTGCAAGTCCTTTGAGGTGACGCCACTTCGGCGAATTGCGCGTCAAAGTAGAAAACAATTAAAACTAAACATTATCCTTAAGACGCATGTGATTGTTTTCTCACCGCTTGGAGCGCTAGTGTCGCTCCAGCTGTCAAACGGTAATCACTTTTGCACAAGAGAGAGAGAGAGTCATGACTGTATTTATTAGACTGTGCTCTGGCGCTCAGCTGAAATGGGTGACGTGAAGTCCTCGCTCATGTGGTACGATCTGTGTTTTAACCGAGAAATTTGCGAAAGTGTTGTTAAGGATTAGATCGCAGCTAAATATTTGTCAGAAGCGAGACTGTAAATATAATTGCTGCTCATTCCACTTGCAGCAATGTGAGCTGTGCTCGGTACTCCTCTAACCTAGCAAAATACAAAAAATTTAGTCTCTGTTGATCCTTTGTGGATGTGAGATAGTGGCTGGTTAAATATTGAACAAAGAAATTCGCTGAACATCCGTGCTTTTTAAGAAGTTCTTCTATTTTGTTTTCGCTACCTGTTTTGGCAATTCATTAAGCCATCTTCAGGACCTATATACACCGCTCAAAAATAATCGCTAGTTTTGAATATTTTTGTGAGTGTAATTACTTCTGCTTCAAAAGCGAATGTGTTAAAGATTCTTGCCGTTTGTGGATTAGATTTAGGAAACAGTTTTTTGCGCTTGACGACTTCTCACATCTGTGTGATTTTCCCTTAAGCTACAGTTGTGGTGGCTTATTTCATACGATAAATAATGTAAATATAACATAACATATAGATTTACTATGTTTCGCATTCACTGATTTAGCTGAAACTGTAGCGAACAAAACCACCTTTGTAGGATAGAAATATGACGTCTTTTTGTTAAAGATTAGGTCTTCAGATGTGTACTAGCAATTTTTTGTTATTAAAGGAAAACCATACTATTCAGTAAACATCTGTACGTTAAAAGAGAATCATAAATAGGCTGTGCTCTAATGCTTGTATCGTATCTCCCAGGGTCCTTAAGTAACTAAATAATAACAAATCTGGTGTGATGTTTTAGTTATTGTTGATTTTTGTGGCGCTACATACTCTCCCTACAGTAAAAACTATGTTACAAATCAATATAAAAGTTAATATTCCCACTCATCCTATATCATATTCATTTTTGTCACTAACATGGCGCTTGCTGTGCTATTATATGATTGTTAGTGTATATGGCGGTGGGGGGGTTGCGAAAACGAGGAAGAGTGTAGCGACCATGGTAGCGACAGTTATGTTCTACCTCCATGGTTATGTTAGTCTTTGACCAAACGTACTTCCGTGATTCAATTTACTTCACCCTGATCGTGGAGTTGCCTGTCTCTGGTGTTTTATCTCTTTGGCTGAGTGTGTTGACAATTTGACATATTTTGACAGGTGAAACTCATGTTGTGGACGTGTTTGTGATGTACAGAGGTGATGTTGATAATATGGACGATTCTGATGTTAACAGCGCAAATGAACTCGTTCTTTCTACGTTTTCAGCAAATGTTCCTGCAACAGATGTCAGTAACGGTAAGTTGTGCTTGATTAAAATTAGTGGTATATCAGACAGGATGAAAAATTACTTACACGTTTGAGTCCACCGTGTGGCAGGTAAGCGTTGTCGTCTGATCAATTAAGCCATATAGCCTGTATTAGTGTCAGGCATTTACACTGTGATCGTATGAGGAAGGTAATTGAGGGAAAAAAAATATCTTCGTCAGGATAGCCGAAGTTACGAACCAATATAACTAGAAGGCACAAATTTTTTACCATCTTATATTTCCTCTTATTTTTTATGACCGTAGGTGTTGTCCAGTGATATCACTTTTAAATTAATCTGATAGTTTCGTGAACATCTGCAAGTCATTCATATGTATGGTGATGTTTTCGTAGTTCTGCTCAGCCACTAATCCGTATGACTATAAACTGTAAAGAAGATAATCGTTACGTACTTTCGTCTGTGAATTTAATGATGAGTTTAATGCTTCTTAGATGGACGATACGTATATTTTTTACGCGTAGTTGGGTAACGTACGCATCCGTGATATGGTATAACGTCAACTACACGCATATGCTACCAACCACTAACAAGTGGATGAATGAGTAATGTTTCTTATAGATTGCTTGATTGATTAATCGGTACGTAGCTGTGTTATATTTCAGTCGTTTTACATCATAGGCCCACGTTAAATTCACCGAAGAGAGAGAATTATTTTTTTAGATTTAGGAGGCCTACTGCAGTTACGGGCATTATTACTCCTTTTTTGAACTGTGATGGATTATTCACTGCTCCATATGTAGGCATATCTGAACGCATAAATTTGAAGAAATCTATCAAGGTATATGAACAGTAGGGCTGTATGCAGTGAATAGACTTCAGATAAAGCACTAGGAAAAAAATCTTCGCAAACTAAAATCGCATCCAGCCCCACCAGGCTTACAGATCTATTACTTCACAGTGAAGAAATCCAGAACATGTAGAGGGTATTGGATATTGACTAGTAGCAAGTGTAGCCAGAGCCATTTGTTGTGAAATCCAAACTGTTGACTCATTCTCTGTGAAACTAACATTACAAGTGCCCTAATCCAATTGCAGGCCCTAGGTATATTTTTGCTCTAAATACAGCTTTGAATGTTGGAGTCAGTTCTGATTGGAAAACCGCAACAATTGACACAAATCGGTACAGTGCTGTATATTAAGCTCTCCCTTATCCTCTTTGAAAAGATGTGTTAAAAATAGTTTTTCATGGGAGATGAAACAATGTTCACCCAGTTACAATAACGTAGTGGTGAGAGTGACTGCCTGTATCATCTGCTGCCAACGTGGCTGATATGTTATTTAGATCAGGATAAAGGACAGTTTCAATGCATTGCTTGACTGGAAATCCATGTAGGTGTTCTGTTTCTTCGCATATTGTAGGGTTTCCATCAACTCTTTAACACTGTTCCAGTAAGTAATAACTTGGATAAACAACTCTGTGACTGTAGCACATCTGTAATTAGTTTTTGGAATGTAGAGTGTGGTGACAGTTTGGATGTTAGTTACAAAGCCAGTGTATGCGAATACAAAAACTTAGATGTGGCAACATTCTGATCTATAGCATAGCCCAAAGTTTAGGTTTGGTTGAAAGGTGAGTGTTAGGTTTTGAGTTCATGAAGTGATATCAAACAGTTTATAAATTTTACATGCATGGCAAATGAGGGCATGAGTGAGGTAGATTCTGGTCTTGGATGTTTACATGTTTTTAGCACTGTACTTGCTGTAAAGTAATGTATGTCGATCTCTGTTCAGTTTAATTCAGAAACAGTAAAATCAGCACAATGACCACACATGGGTCTTACAGCTTTACAGAGATCACGGTAATGGAACATGGAGAATACAATGTACTATGATCACATGAAATAGTTTCCCAGACTAAAACCTGCTGAAAAAATGCAAAAGTCTATGGGAATTTGTTACAGATAGTTCAATAAATAAGGGTAAGCAACACTCTTAAGTCCTACTGACTGGTGCTGACTGAATCAGTCACCAGCATATAGTGAACTGGTGTAATCATGGGGTTCATGTACATTGATTGTATATGAATAACTACAAAGTGTGTTACAGTAATTCTTACTGTGCAGTACAGCCTATATGGTTTGTTGGTTACATTCTGGGATGGAGTGTGAGCAGATGATTGTTTATATGCCTCTGTGAGAGTTATTTGTATTATTTTGCCTTCACTATCTCTGTAAAACTAATTTCCTGAGCAGGTTCATGTTTTTACTATAAAACCTAAAATTTTGAGGTAAATTCATAAAATGAATTTCCATGGAGATTTTCTTGTGCATAATATGTACATATATAAAACATGAAACATAAAAGTGGGAGGCAGGGTGGGGTAGGGAACACTACAAAATTTGTGTTCAACCTTGGACCCGTCAAAGAAGCCTGTGGTAATTCCCATCTCCGTTCTTTTTATGCTCTTGGGCTGTCAGATGGTAAATATTACATTTATTTGTCCAGTATTCCTGGAAGAGTCTCATTGCAAGAAAAATTACACATTTTGACCATCCTGCCAGTTAATTAAAACCTGCCATTTGCTTTATCTACAACTGAATATATGTGATGGTTATTCCCCTTCACTTATTGTGAGTGAACTGACCAGAAAGCATGTAGCATGTGTAGTTCTATGTATAATCTATAGAAATGTATTACTAATTGCTTCAAATTCCTGTCTACAGGGTAGCTGACGATACGGATTTAAATATTTATTAAATACAAAATGAAAGCTTTGATGTTGGATGGTATAAATGACTGCTTGGTTCATGCTTCATATCAGTCATATTTATTGAGCCACAAAAACAGAATTTAAACAACATGAAAATGTGTGGAAACATGACCTACATCAAAATAGAAAATACACATTCAGAGGAAATTAACATTAGTGTTACAAGTAGTGTTTAATGTGATAAACTGTAGCCTAGTGATACGGCCAAGTAATGACTATGTGCATCAGTACGGTAAAATTAGGAAGGAAAGTGTAATAAATATATGGTGGAAGAAGAGTCCTGTATTACTGGAAAGTCTTGAGTGGAATGTTGTGTATACATATTAAGTCTGATCAGCAGAATTTCATTTAAGAATGACTTATTTGAAGGATACAGAGTATTTAGTAGGCTAGCAAAACATATTACAAAGAGTTTGTATAAAAGTCAAGGATATTTTAAAATACCGTGGGATAAACATTTTCACTTCATTACAATACTTCCTCCAAAAAAGGAAAAATCAGTGATAAAAAAAAAAGAAAGAATTATTACTGTTTGACTTCCTGCTTGCCAGCCTCTGCCTGTAACAAATTAAACTGAATTCATACAAGTGACTGTGTCAGATTAGCCAACTGGTTCTTTCCATCTGTATGTTCAAACATAATTTCCCCATTCAGAAATCTTTCATGGGCATGGAAGTGTTGGACCTCTACGTGTTTCGATAGTTGATGATATTCAGAATTTTTTCTTCACTTACATACTCACTCCATCTTCAGATTGCTTTATTGTTATTCCAAGGAAACTACCAAGGTTACCTGTTACATCAAATTCACTATGTAATGTATTCAACGAAGCTTTAGTTTCTTCCTCGTCACTGCCAACAATTAGGCCATCGACATAAATTGCTACAGGAAGTATATTTTCATTTTGTTCATGATTAAACAAATAAGGATCTGCTGCATGGTTTTCTAAACCCATGTTATCTCTGACATCTATAAAACTGTTGTTCCTGCTGTGTGATGCTTGCTTGAGTCCACAAAAATTTTTGTTCAAGAGACACACTCAATCTGTGTTATCTTTGAAAGCTCTGGTTGTTCCATATGCTATATATACTTCATGTTCCAGTATTCGGTTTAAAAAATCTGTCTTCACATCAAAATATTTTACAGCATCTTCTGTGGAGCAGGTTTTGCTAGCAACATTCAGACAGTGTCATAAAATGAAACAGAAATTAATATGTCTTCACAATCAATTCTAGCATCCTGAGTATACCCTTTACCAACAGTCAGGATTTGGAGCAATTACTTCAATCAGCCGCAATTTTTCAACGTAAACCCCAGCAATTCTGCAATACATTTGCAGGATGTTCAACTAACACCCCTTGTTTCTCATAAGTGATCAGATCTCCTCATTACTAGCTTACTTCTCTTTTTCCATCTAATTCAACTGCAATACTTCAGAAAAACAGTTTGGATCTTCATCTACATCAACTTTTGTTGTGATAAACAATTTACCATTTTTCATCCATGCTGGTTTTCTTCATTATCTTCTTTTCTCCACTATATCTTCTTTAGAAAATTGACAGTCTTCTGCTTTAAAGAATTCTGTTGATTCCTTTTTAGTGACTTAATACATGACTTCCTTCACTTTCGCCAAAACCAGACTGCCTTTGACTTTTGCCCTGTTCTACTTCAGGTACCACGTCTGTCCGTTTTATACCTGGGAATTGTTGCTGAGAAATATAAAATTCAGTGTGATCACTATGGAAACTGTGAACTAATTCTGACCTAAAATTTATGTTGTGACTTATGAGTACATCCTTTTTAGAAGGAATCTAGACTGTAAATCCATCTTTGTGATTGAAATATTGTATTGTATTGTATTTTTATTGATCCAGGCAATCATAGTATTGTACAGCTGTACATATGATATTGGATCAGTCAAGAGAGCTATTTACAAGTAATTTTTACAAATTGATTTTTACATTATTTTGTAGCAAGGAAATTATCTATCTTAAACAAAACAGTTAATACAAATTTTTACAAATTGATGTTTACATTATTTTGTAGCAAGGAAATTATCTGTCTTAAACAAAGCAGTTAATACAAATCATAGAACTGTAAGGTTGTACATACGATATTGGACAGGTCAAGGGAACATATTTACAAGTAATATTTAATAAATTGATTGTACATTATTTTGCAATGAGGAAGTTAGCTATCTTTAACAAAACAGTAAATACAAATGTTGTATGGTAAAATACAAACAGCCAATACAAATGTAATAGTAAAGTAGTCCAGTGTCTTTCATAGACATGCACAGTGTATAATAATCCAGTATATTTCGTAGACATGCACAGTATATAATTTTCAGACCTAATTGAACATTTCTCATATTGTTTACATTTTTAACCCCTTTCAAAAAAATGATCAACTGCATAAAAACAATGATCCAAGAGATATTTTTTTAACTTATTTGAGAAGGCTCTTGGGTTCTTTGTTGCTTTGATTTCATTGGGTAAATTATTATACATTTGTATCCCAACATTTAAAACACTTTTTTGGTAGCAGGTAGTTCTGGACTGAATCATGTGTAGGTCAGATTGCTGCCTTGTTGCATAGTTATGAATATCTCCATTGAATTTTAGTGTGCAGTCATTGTTTAACAGGTATGACTTGACAAATGAGACGATATTATAAATGTAAGCAGAGGGCAGTGTCATAATGCCATTTGTTTTGAAATGTTGTCTGCATGATTCGTTATGTCTTAGATTACATATTATGCGTATTGCCTGTTTTTGCATTTTGAAAATATATCTACCTCCAGGTGAGTTCCCCCAAAATATGATTCCATACTGTAATGTAGAATGGAAGTAAGCATAATATACATGTATGAGAACAGTTTTTGTGACTGATTTTTTGAGTATTCTTAAAATGTAACACACAGTTGAGAGCTTTTTTGAGATATAATTTGTGTGTGTCTCCCACTTAAGATTTCCTTCAAGCCATATGCCAAGAAACTTGACAGAGTCCACACACATAAGCTCTTGGTTATTTAGAATCACATCAGGCATTTCTTGTTTTTGGGATGAGAGTCTGAAGTTGATGTACGTTGTTTTCTGTATGTTTATAATCAGTTTGTTCTCGTTGAACCATTTGCTGAGTGATGACATAAGTGGTTTAATTTTTAGGTTGAGGTCCTCGGTATCAGTACCTGTTATTAGTATGCTTGTGTCATCGGCAAATAGTGTGGTATGTCCTGTAGCAAGCTTTGTGCTTGTATCGTCAATGTATAGCAGAAACAGTATGGGTCCCAGGATTGAGCCTTGTGGCACACCATATCTAATGGGCATTGTGTCAGAGGAGTGGGCAGTAGATCGATGAGTGGTTGTATACCCAATTGGTTGTCCAAAACATCTTGTCATCGTAGTTGGAATGGGGATATTTAGTTCATATGGATATAGCAACATGTGCCAAATATTCTGAGGTGATAGTTTTCCTACTGTTATTTGATATAGTCAAATTGGGAATAAAGTTATCTGTTTGTTAAAAATTGTGGATTAAAAAAAACCTTTATTATTCGAGATCACAATATAATTTTTTTTTTTTTAAGTGATAACTATTCTCAGCTGCATTAATTAGCCGTCTTCAGACCACATTTTTGTTTTGTTTAGTGTACACCACCAATTGGCAAGACATGTCATAATTTTGTTTAAGCTGCATTGCTTATTATGTAACCATGTTTAGGAGATTGTTGAATGCCATGCATAACAAAGAAAAAAAAAAGAAAAAAAATTCTCATCACATACATAGTGAGAACATAACTGACAGGCATGCTATTCTGAAGACACAGCATCAGAATAAATGTATAATGTAGAATCCATTATCAGAGACTTTTGTATTCACTGTGTAAGTTTGTTGTTACTAACTACATTTCTCAAGCGAATGTAAGTAGCATTGGTTGCTCATGATAGTTATTTGTAAACAAGGAAGTGTCAATGTCAAAGCAGGCAGAAGACCGTTAGTTTCCATGCTGTGGGAACTTCCTTGTTTGCAGATAACTGTGTGTGAGCAACCATTGTTGTATACATTTACTTGTGTAGCGTACTTAACAGGCTTGCACAGTGAATGTAAAAGTCTCAGATAATGGAGTCAACGTTATACATTTATCCTGGTGCTGCATCTTCAGAATAAAATAACCATGTGATATGTTCTCATTATGCACATGTGGAGATTGTTTGACTTTTATTTTTGTTATACATGGCACTCAGTGATGCCATAAACTTGGGTTGCATAATAAGCAGTGCAGCATAAACAAAAATACGGTGATGTGTCTTGCCAATTAATGATGTACATAGAAAAAATTGTGATCTGTAGATAGATAATTAATATATTCAAAAACAGTTGACAATAAAAAAAATTAGACTTGCAATCTTGACTAATAAAGTATTTTTCTGAATACACCACTTTTCTACTGCTTGATTGTATTGTAATTGGTAAGGGGATTTGTCTGGAACTGAGGAACTTAGAGTAAAATTTATGATATACATTGCCTGAGAAAAAGAAGTGAAGTACCAGATGAAATGGTTGGATGCATACAAAGTTTTGTACACATGCCAGCCACTGGTGGGTATGTGAATGCTTAAAGCTACAATTCTGGGCCTGGCAGGTTGTATAACAGATGAGGGGTGTGAATGGTATCAGATACTGAGTGACACGGAGGCACGCCAGAGTTAGAAACGGACCTTATTGTGTTTCTTCATTTGGCCTGCTTGTCAAATCTTGCAATAGCCAGATTTGTGGGGCATTCGGATGTGACAGTGCCCCATTGTTGGACTGCATGAAAATACGAGAGTGGTCATATTTGTTGTCAAGGATCTGGTCGAACACATCTGATCGCGACAACAGAGGTTTGCAGTATTAGGCACGAAGTGCACTGTAACATCCTCGAAATCTGCAGCTTTCCTCCAAAAATAAGTAATGGATTCCCTGCAACATTCTGTGTCATCCTGCACCAATGATCAGACTAGCGGCAGCCCAACTGGGGAGTTACGATCCCATGCTGCTGCTAACGTTGCAACACAAACAGCTGCGTTTGCTGTGGTGCCATGAACAGGAAGCATGGACTGCTTTTCAGTGGTGTTGCATTGTATTCAGTGATGAATCATGATTCTCAAATACCGCACATGATTTGTTGGCTAGTATTGTGGTGATTTGGGTCAAGGTCCCAGTCTTCTCATGTTCTGGAGGGCACAGCAGTTTTACTCCCGTTATGGTGTGGGGAGCCATCAGGTTGCAAATGGTAGTGGTTGCGAAAAATCTGACAACACACTGATACATCTCGGATATCCTGCATCCTTATGTGTTACCTCTCATGTGACAGTGTCATAGTGCTATTTTTCGACAGTACAGTGCTGGTTCACATGGCACAATTCCCTATGAATTGTCTGCATGATGTTGAGGTGCTCTCATGGCTAGCAGGATCCCCAGACCTGTCCCCGATAGAGCATTTATGGGACCAGATTGGATGTCAATTCTGTCTCAGTGCCAGTATCCAGGATATAAACATTTTTGTGCCAACTTGCCTCAGGAGAGGATACAATGGCTTTATATGATACCTTTACTGACTGCATCAAAGGGGATGAACATCATACTGATAACATGCATTCATACTACCAAATGCTTTGTAAATTTGACTCAGTGTTATCAGTGCAATAAAATTACATTCTCCCTCAATCCATGAAGTTTTTTGGCTTTTTTCTCCTCTTCTGGGTGCTTCACTTTTTGGTCAGGAAGTGTAGAGTTTTGTATTGTGAGCTTGTGTCCAGTCCTTTTGGTATTTTACTTGAATTCACCATCTAACATGCAGCTTCAGTAATTTGGCTGCACCATTTTGTTCAGGGATTTAGGGTGGAATAATCAGTAATTATGTTCCCTAATCTATGAGGGAGGTCAGGTAAGTAAGTAACACACAATAACTTTTTTCTCTCCTAGTATTGCAACTGGAGTGTTGAAATTTCACGACAATATAGTTTGAAGTTTGTACTGCAGATGGTATTTCATTTTCATGCGCAGCTGTAGTTAGAGAGGCCTGAACTATGAAATGAACATGGCTCACGTATTACTGTTCTAAACTTGTGAAGAGCAGCAAAATGTAATTTTATATTTGTTTGCCAAACGGCATGAACTGAGTGAAATTTATAGGGCCATGCATGGCATGTATAGGCTTGACTGTATGGACCATATCAATGTTCTTCAGGTGGTGGTCATTCTTTCAGGAGGTCCATGTGAACCTTAGTGTTTCACCATGCTCCAGGCAACCAGTAACACTGGCAACCATGCAGAATGCTTGAGCCATTGAGGAGGCAGCATTTTTGAACAACGTGTGTGTGTAACTACGAACCTTACCACAGCAGTTTGTCATTTCCTATGGTGTGGTGTATGATACGTTGAACTTTTGTAATGCTAGTGCTTGCTGGGTGCCTAAGAACCTGACAAACGCAACAGCCAGCGAATAATGACAAGCTTGGATCGCTTAATGTGTTACGCCACAGAAGGGCATGAGTTGCTGAAAGAATTTATCACTGGGGATGATTCATGGGCATACACATCCAAAACCAAGCAGGCAGAAACATTACCAGTGCAAAAAAGTGACTCAGTCTGCTAGGAAAGTGCTTGACAGTGTTCTGGGATATGCATGGTGTGTTGTTGGTGGACTTTGCTGAACATGTGACCACTGGAATGCTGCAGCCTACATTAAATCTTTGGTTAAGTTGTGTCATGCCCTTTGTGACAAACATCACAGTATAAATGCTGATGGTGCCAGACCTCATGACAATGCTCACTCCCATGTTGCTGCTCCTGTTCATGAAAAAATGCCAAATTTGTGTCAACGGTTCTGCAGCGTCCACCATACTGACCGAACTTTGTACTGACGGTCTTTCATCTGTTTGGTCCTGTGAAGAAAGTCCTGGCCGACCAAGGCTTTGTGACAGATGCAGAAGTGAAATCAGCAGTCCACAGGTGGCTATACTTCAACTAAACAGACTTCTATGAACAGGGCATATTTCAACTGACAGTGCAGTGGGAGAAATGTGTTGAGAACGCAGATGACTGTGTAGAAAAGTAGATAAAAGATATAAGTCCATTTGTGATATTTTTTTCTTTGTTTTGTTATCTATTAAATTTTCTGTTAGTAAAATTATTGTGCGTTACTTTCCGATCTTCCCACTTATTAGCAATTCCTTAACTTTCTAATTAAATTCTTTGCCTCCATCACATTTAAATTGTTTAACAGTATGTCCATTGGTTTGAGCTTTTTTAAATTTTTAAGCAAATTATATACTTTATTTTTGTGTTTCAGAAAGGAAATTTGGCAAAATTTACTGTGACAGTCTTTCAAACTTGCAAAATAATGAACACTTGCAAATGGATGTCCGTTGACATCTGCATGGGTTAATTGACGAGTAACTGTGGAACAGTTTGCGTGTTGTTTGAATCAAATACTGTACATCTTTCCTAACACACAACCATAACAAAATTCATCCTTGCAACATTTAGTTTTGATCTAAAGTTTCTTCAAGGTATTATTGATATGTTGTTTATTTTTATGATGGAATCTTTTGTTGAACACTTGCAGCGTCTCTGAGGAGGTCACTAAATTCCCTTGATTGCTCTTTTGTGGTCTGACAACACGCATATTCAACATATAAAGTCCTTTTCCACATAGCTTGTCATGATACTGTAGCTGTTGTTTTCTCCCAAATCCGGACACTTTTATAGTTGACTATTACATGCTGCTGCTCTGCCTGAGAAGAAAGGAGTACTTGCATCAGACACACATTAAACATTGTGCATTCTAGCACTTTACCATTCATTGCATTGCCTGATTTCGATACCAACTGTTCCTTGACCAAATCCACGCACATTGTTACATTCTTTTCCCAATGAACACATAAGGAAAACAGTCACTTATGAAAAAACTACTGTGATATCAAATTCATGTTCTAAAGTATTCAGAAAAGCTGTAGTTTCTTTCTTGTCACTGCCTGCAATAAGGCCATCATCAACATATGAGGGTGATTTGAAAAGTTCTCAGAATCACCAGGAGAGGTCAGCGCTAGCGCAACTAGTTGTTCACATGATATTAATTTGACATGTTGCCCGGAAACATGTGCCACATCAGTGTTCTTGGAAGAGAGCTATGGTGCTGATGTGGCTCTTTTGTTGTTCCTGTGTAGTGATGTGTGAAGATGGAAAAAACAGAGATTCGAGCAGTGATTGAGTACTTCATAAAGAAAGGTATGAAAGCAAAGGACATTCATGCCGATTTCCAGAATACACTGGGGGACTCTGCTCCTTCATATTCAACTGTTGCCAACTGTACAAATGGATTTAAATTTGGTCAGGAGAGCTTAGATGATGATCTGTGCAGTGGTCGGCCAAGATGTGTCACTACTCCAGAAATCATTGCCAAGGCGCACAAAATGGTCATGGAGGATCACCAATTGAGAGTGCATGAAATTGCGAATGCTTGCCAGATGTCATCTGAAAGGTTATATCACATTTTAACTGAATATCTGCAATAAGGGTGCCACTGCTCTTGATGCGCGCCTGCATGCGTTCTGTCACCATGGCAAAATTACACGAACTAAGGTATGAATTGTTGCCACACCTGCCTTATTCACCCAGTATGGCTCTTTCAGACTTCCATCTCTTCCAAAAACTGAAAATTTTTCTTGGTGGACAAAGATTCACTTCGAATGAAGAATTGATAGCAGGAATTGACAACTATTTTGCAGGCCTGGAGGAAACTCATTTTTGAGATAGGTTCAAGGCACTGGAACATTGTTGGATCAAGTGCTTTAATCTACAAGGGGACTACATTGAAAAATAAATAAGTTTCAGTGGTTTAAGTACTATTTTTTTTCCTATTCCGCTCCGAGAACTTTTCAAACCGCCCTAGTAAATTGCTACAACTACAAATAATGGAAGGACTAAAAGTAACCACTCACAGTAGAGTTGAGACTTTGAGCAGCTGTCAAGTACAAGATTCAAATAGTGCTAAGTTTAGGGGTGTGTCCTCCTTTGGAGCAAACAGACCAGCAAAATGCACATACATGTACATGATCCATTATTCATAATCTACATTGGAAGAGTTTTGTCTTCTTTACTCACATGGGAATTACTTTAAAAATGGAAAATTGTTGCTGCTGCTGCTCCAGCAGTTCATATTATTGTACTGGGAAACTGCATTATTTCTTTTTGTTGGTGAATATTTTTTTGTTCATTAGTTCAAATTCCCTAATTTGTGTGTTTGTGACAGATCCACCTGTAGCCATTAAGCTGCATCTAAAGGTTTGGCAGATGATATCATGCAGATAGAAGACAGAGACAATATGGTTTCAATAAAAAGATATATTGCTATTTACTGTAAAGATGACACATTGCGTTGCAAACCGGTACATTGAAAGGCTGTTACACATTGAGCTTTTGGATAAAAAAAAACGTGCATGCGCCCGCCCACCCACTCTTACACGTGCGCGCGCGCGCACACACACACATAAACTGGCACACCTCATGTTGCGTTAGGTGAAAGCAACAATCTGAAGTGGATAGGGGGGGGGGAGGAGGAGGAGGGGAAGGCATATGGGTGGGAGTGAGAAGAGCACTGTCTGGCAGAGCATGCAGGGACTATATGGGTGCAGGACAAGGCTGCCACATAGAGTGTAAGAGGTAGTGTGGAAGGGAGGTGGGCAGGGAGGATTATGCCGAGTGGAAATGAAGAGTGGCAGAGAAGGGGAAAAGACCAGTGAGTGCATTGGCTGAGAGCATTGCACAATAAGAGCGAGCGGTGCGTGAATTGAGAATAGGTGATGATAAACAGAGGATCGAAACTGTTGGGTGGAGTGTGTGCAGCAGTGCATTACTTTATGATGATGACGGGATAATTTTAGGGAGTGGAGAATGTGTTAACAAGGGTAATGCCGATATGCACAATTCAGAAAATCTGGTGGTGGAGGGGAGGATCGAGATACCCTGGGTTGAGAAGCAGCTGTTGAAATCAATCATGTTATATTCAGCTGCATGTTGTGTATATGGTCCACTTTGCTGTTGGCCAAAGTTTTGCAGTGGCCATTCGTCCTGGGGCCAACTGGATGGTAATTAGAACAATATAAAAAGCTGTGCGATGACTGCAGCAGGGCTAGTATATCACATGGCTGCTTTCACAGGTGGCTTGGCCTCTGATGGCGTAAGATAAGTCTGTGACAAGACTGGAAGTTCTTAGTGCATGGATTGGGCATGTTTTGCACCTGGGTCTTCCACAGGGATCGTATCATTGTAGCAAGGGTTGGGATTGGGAGTGAAATGGTGATGGACTACTATGTTGTGGGGGTTGGATGACCAGTGGAGAACAACTTTAGGTCAGGTGGGGAAGATCTTGGGTAGAATGTCCCCCATATCAGGGCATGATTATAGATAGTCAAAGCCCTGATGAAGGATGTGGTTCAGTTGTTCCAGTCCAGGGTGGTACTGCGCAACAGAGGGAACATTCTTTGTAGCTGGTTCTTGGGAGTAGTTGGGGAGTTGGGGGTTAGTGAGGATATTGTACAGAGAATCTGTTTATGGTCTAGGTCTGGTGGGATAGTGCCTGTCTGTGAAGGCCTTTGTGAGACTCTCAGGACACTGGACAAGTGACTTGTCGTCACTCAAATAAGCCATCAGCGAGTGGCCAGGCTGTATGGGAGGGATTTTTTTGGAATGGAAGGGATGGCAACTGTCAAAATGCAGGTACTGTTGGTGCATTTAACGTGGACAGAGGTGTGGTTGGAGTCATCAAAGAGGAGGAGGTCAGTGTCCATGAAGGAATGAGGATAGGGTGTCTTGGCCCTGAGTCCTTATCATAATGATTCCATAAATGAGTCTGAACCAGACCGGGGGTTTTTGTTTACCTATCATAGCCTACTTTCCCTATGCCCTCCACCTAACTGTTTCCACTCCCATCTGTCCTGTCACTTACTTCCAGTTCACATCCTCTCACCCTAATTGTACCCTGCTCTCCACCAATGCAGGCACTAATCTTTTTCTCCTCTTCTTTTCCACTCTGCTTGCTGTCCCCCCCTCTTCCCTTGCACCTTCTCTCATCTGACAGTCCTGTCCTGGTGCTGTCTAGTTCCTGCATGCTCTGTGAACAGTGGTCTTCTCTTCCCCCACCCATACCCTGCTACGCCTCCCCCTATCCTTTCTCCCTGCTCCACCCGAGATTACTGCTTTCATTCAACAAGCCCCTGCGTTTTGGCCTCGGCACCTAGAGATGGTGGTCATGTATGTGTGTGCACATGTTTCTTTACAGGAGAAGGCTTTGGCCAAAAGCTTAATGCTTAACAGTCTACTCTTCGTGCCTGTTTGCAGCTCAGTGTGTCATCGTTACAGTGAGTAGCAGTTTATTCTTCTTGTAATATTGTTCATATTCCAACCTGAGTTTAGGTGTTTCATTAATACTGAATTTAATCTCCATTGACCACAGGATGCTACATTCATGAAGCTGTTGAAAACTGTCAGTTGGTGCTGCATTTAGAATGAATCAAAATATTGATGTCAAACATCAATAGATGCCTGTTGAAATATAATTCTGGCAGCTGCACACTGCATGTAATGGTTGTTTATCCCAGTGTGGATTGAAGTTGTAGTTTCGGATCTTACACCTCGCAATGATGATTTTGAGGAAAGACGAATGAAATCTGAAGCACTCTTTGTGTTATCTATTAGTCAGTTTGTGCAGCATGAATTAAGAATCAAAGCAGACATGGTGCAACAATGGTTTCCTTTCAATCCCTAAAGCTGTCACACATTTTCTATTTGCTCTTGCAATGGGTACTTGCACATGTGTTATAGTCACCTGTGTAATAATTTTTCGATTTCTGTCAAAATCTCATGTTCATGTATTGCTCCGTTGCACTCAGAAATGTCTTCATACTCACTATTTGGTTGGCTGCAGCAGTCATCTTTTTCAGCTTAGTGTGTTCAGTGATACATGCTACTTTAAAAAATCTATCTTCATCTACACTCCTGGAAATTGAAATAAGAACACCGTGAATTCATTGTCCCAGGAAGAGGAAACTTTATTGACACATTCCTGGGGTCAGATACATCACATGATCACACTGACAGAACCACAGGCACATAGACACAGGCAACAGAGCATGCACAATGTTGGCACTAGTACAGTGTATATCCACCTTTCGCAGCAATGCAGGCTGCTCCTCTCCCATGGAGACGATCGTAGAGATGCTGGATGTAGTCCTGTGGAACGGCTTGCCATGCCATTTCCACCTGGCGCCTCAGTTGGACCAGCGTTCGTGCTGGACGTGCAGACCGCGTGAGACGACGCTTCATCCAGTCCCAAACATGCTCAATGGGGGACAGATCCGGAGATCTTGCTGGCCAGGGTAGTTGACTTACACCTTCTAGAGCACATTGGGTGGCACGGGATACATGCGGACGTGCATTGTCCTGTTGGAACAGCAAGTTCCCTTGCCGGTCTAGGAATGGTAGAACGATGGGTTCGATGACGGTTTGGATGTACCGTGCACTATTCAGTGTCCCCTCGACGATCACCAGTGATGTACGGCCAGTGTAGGAGATCGCTCCCCACAGCATGATGCCGGGTGTTGGCCCTGTGTGCCTCGGTCGTATGCAGTCCTGATTGTGGCGCTCACCTGCACGGCGCCAAACATGCATACGACCATCATTGGCACCAAGGCAGAAGCGACTCTCATCGCTGAAGACGACACGTCTCCATTCGTCCCTCCATTCACGCCTGTCGCGACACCACTGGAGGCGGGCTGCACGATGTTGGGGCGTGAGCGGAAGACGGCCTAACGGTGTGCGGGACCGTAGCCCAGCTTCATGGAGACGGTTGCGAATGGTCCTCGCCGATACCCCAGGAGCAACAGTGTCCCTAATTTGCTGGGAAGTGGCGGTGCGGTCCCCTACGGCACTGCGTAGGATCCTACGGTCTTGGCGTGCGTCGCTGCGGTCCGGTCCCAGGTCGACGGGCACGTGCACCTTCCGCCGACCACTGGCGACAACATCGATGTACTGTGGAGACCTCACGCCCCACGTGTTGAGCAATTCGGCGGTACGTCCACCCGGCCTCCCGCATGCCCACTATACGCCCTCGCTCAAAGTCCGTCAACTGCACATATGGTTCACGTCCACGCTGTCGCGGCATGCTACCAGTGTTAAAGACTGCGATGGAGCTCCGTATGCCACGGCAAACTGGCTGACACTGACGGCGGCGGTGCACAAATGCTGCGCAGCTAGCGCCATTCGACGGCCAACACCGCGGTTCCTGGTGTGTCCGCTGTGCCGTGCGTGTGATCATTGCTTGTACAGCCCTCTCGCAGTGTCCGGAGCAAGTATGGTGGGTCTGACACATCGGTGTCAATGTGTTCTTTTTTCCATTTCCAGGAGTGTATAAGCATAGTGAATGTACCACACTTTTTCCACACACTTCGTATTGTACTATATCTGAAAGTGAGTTTTAAGAAAGTATAAATGCTCATTTTTGCTTGGTGTGGTCTCATCTGATCCCAAGATTATTTTGACAACTAAACTTTATTGCCCTTTGTGCTGCAATCTTGTCTTTGTTTTTAGCTTTTCATTTTGTGTCACTATCAAACATCTATAGACCTGACTCAGTCTGGACAGCCATTGTTGTGAGGGAATAGAAATCCAAGTGATTAATTAGCTCTTAAGCCTTTAATTTCTCCTTTTATTGGGCCAAAAAAGCTTCATATTTATATATCAGTAAATTCTGTTGTGTTGCCCAGTGTTGTTGTTTTGTAGTTTAAATATTAAAATGAAAAAGCACATTAGACCATTTTTGATTGCTGTTCTGTAACATTTATAGCAATCTGCATTGAATGAAAAAGTTGCTCTTTGGAATAGGAAGGAGGGCACAATTCGATCTTTGTCTTACTTGGACTCATTAGTGTTAGAATCAATATGACTTCACTTTACTAGAATAGCTTTGGACCTGCCAACACCTGTTGTCAGTCATCCAGAGCTTTTCATGTGTTGTGGTGTTTTGTTGGACCCAAGGGGTAAGCACTTCATCACTGTTGTTATTGTGTCAGATAAATCAGTTAGTTCTCTCCCCCTTTGGTCCGGGGATTAGAATAGGCCCGAGGTATTCCTGCCTGTCGTAAGAGGTGACTAAAAGGAGTCTCACACGTTACGGTCTAAATGTGATGGTCCCCTGCAGGGTATTACCTCCAGTTTCCAAAATTTTCCTGAAGCACGAGCCAATTGGGGAAGGGCGCCTTACATGGTGCATCATGTCCATTATGCCTTGAGATCTGTAGCTCTCTCTCTCATTGTCGCTCTGCAGCCCAGCTCATTCTTCATCTCTTGGGCAAGGACGCCTTCCTGGATGCGTTTTCCACTATGCACTATCGCTTTTTGTGCCGACGATGACCATGGACTTCTTTGCACCTCATATCCGTCATGGTAGCCAGTCCATTGTGGTGGGGCTACTGTGTACCCTGTTGGTTGTAGCCCCCTGACAACACAGGGATCACTTTGCTGATGCCTGCACTGTTAACTCCCCACATATGCTAAGGAGTAGATGCCCATCATCCTGGGGCATCAGGACTCCCAGCTGTGGCCATCCTGCCTGCTGCGACTGGGTGGCGCCCGTGGGGAGGGCCCCTGGTCAGAGTGGGTGGCATCAGGGTGGATGACACGCGATGAAGCGTACCACATCATCACTTGCTGGTGATCAAACACCAGCAGTCTCCAAGCATTCCAAGTGTCAGTACAATGCAAGAAAGTATGACCCTAAATATAATATGGCCACACCCATGGGAGGAACGCCAGGCTAAGGATGGCAGTGAACCTTATTCACCCCGGTACCTCATATGTCTGAGGACTGATTGGGACTCCTTTGTTTCCATGAAGCCGAAGTTTTTCTGTAGAGCGTTTAGAGGACAAGTTTGGGTAGTTGGATGACTTGTCCAAAATGCGATCTGGGTCAGTCGTTATAAAAACAGCATCCCCTGCCCAGTCATTGACTTTACTCACTTGTGACAAGTTGGGGGTGTTTCTGTTACCATCACGCCACATAAGAGCTTAAATGAGGTCCATGGTTTTATCTACCACGGGGACTTCCTTTTGCTGTCTGACACTGAGCTGTGCACCAATTTAGAGTGGCGAGGTGTTCATTTTGTGCAGTGCATCCATTGGGGTCTGAGGGATAATCAGGCTGCCACCGGTGCCTTCATCTTGGTCTTCAAGGGTGACACCTTATCCGAGAAGGTCAAGGTGGTGATCTACCACTGTGGTGTGAAGCCATATATCCCTCCTCCATGCGGTGCTTTAAGTGCTGGAAGTTAGGGCATATCTCGTCCCGTTGTACTTCCAATGTCACATGTCGAGATTGTGGATGTCCATCACATCCCAATAATCCATGATCCCCGCCTCCCATCTGTGTCAACTGCAAAGAGCATCATTCACCTTGCTCGCCAGACTGCAGGATTTTACAGAAAGAGAGGAAAATCGTGGAATGCAAGATCCTAGACCGACTGGCTAAGAGAAAATATGAGCACCTACATCCTGTGGCTATGACCTCCTAATACGCCGCCACTATGAGAACAGTTGTAGCCCCCATCAGTACTGGGAGCTCCAGTTGGCTCTGAGTGCCCTTGATGGTGGGGGGCACTTCCACCCTGTTGCTCTCGCACCACCTACCTCGAGAGCACTGGCCTTGCAACCAATGGGGACACCAGTCCCCACTTCTCAGCTGGAAAAACGTAAATCTTCTTTTGCTCCTCTTGCCTGAAAGGTGTCCCCTGGTTCACTCCCTTCCCAGGTTTCTGCTAATGGGGAAGATGACACTTGCCAGTTGCTGAAGTGGCCAAAAGCAGCTGGTCGTAGGGCTTCATGATCATCCTCAGTCCTGGAGACTGAATCAGAGAAGCCCTCCCAACCAGAGAAACCCAAGGAGCAGTGAGAGACATCCAAAAATAAGATCCCAAAGACCAAGGGAATTGCGGTGGCACCTATACCATACCACCGCTACCTCCAAGGTCTGCATCTGGGGATAAGGTGGAGATTCTGGCATCTGCTGAGGACCTAGATCTCGCCAGACCCTCAGACAATATGGATATAGACTGCTCAGGCAAAAAGTTGGTGGCAGCAGGTGACCCTGAGGCTTAAACTACCTCATTGTGTGTTCCACAACTTCCCCATCTCACGATGGTGTCATCCTCCAGTGGAATTGCGGCGGTTTTTTCCACCACCTGGCTGAGCTATGGCAACTGTTAAAGTTTTACACCTGTTTTCTGCATTGCCATCTAGAAAACCCTGCCCTACGTGGCTATAAGGGATACTACAGGTACCGTAGCAACTATAATCGAGTGTCAGGTGGAGTTTGCATTCATGTCCTAAACTCAGTCTGTAGTGAACTTTTGCCCCTTCAAACCCCTCTTGAAGCTAAGATTTAAGGATGACGCAGGAAATACCTGTCTGCTATGTATATCTTCCTCCAGATGGTGCAGTGTTCCTGAATGTATTAACTGCGCTGATTGATCAACTCCCTAAACCTTTCCTACTATTGGGAGATTTTAATGCCAATAACCCCCTGTGGGGTTGGACTGTGCTTACTGGATGAGGCAGAGATGTCGAAACTTACTGTCTCAGTCCGACCTCTACCTCTTAAATACTGGGGCCGCCACACATTTCAGTGGTAGTTACTCAGCCATTGATTTATCTATTTGCGTCCAGGACTTCTCCCATCTATCTACTGGAGAGCACATGATGAGTTGTGTGGTAGCGACCACTTCCCCATCTTCACTGCCCTGACGTCAGGCCCACACCCCCCCTGCGGGTTCGGGGGTTAGAATAGGCCCGCGTTATTCCTGCCTGTCGTAAGAGGCGACTAAAAGGAGTCTCACATATTTTGGCCTTATGTGATGGTCCCCTCTCGGGTTTGACCTCCGTCTTTCTAAATTATTCCGAAGAGCGAGCCAATTGGGGAAGGGCGCCTTACATGGTGCACTGTATCCGTCGTGCAATTAGACCTTTAGCCGGCTTTCACGTCGTTGCAATGGTGTCCCGCTCGTTTTTGATCTTTAGGGCGGGGATACGTCCATGGGTGCGATTACCACGCTGCCCTCTGCAGTGTTTCTTTTAACTGCGACGACGACCTTGGACAGTTTTGCACCTAAGATCCAGCACGGTAGCCAGTCCGTTGTGGTGGGGCCGCCATGTACCCTCTTGGTTGTAGCCCCCTGACAACACAGGGATCGCTCTACTGATGCCTGCGCCGTTAACTCCCCACGTATGCCAAGGAGTAGATGCCTATCCTCCTGGGGTATCAGGACTCCCGGCAACGGCCATCCTGCCAGGTGGCCTTTGCTGTGGCTGGGTGGCGCCCGTGGGGAGGGCCCTTGGTCGGAGTAGGTGGCATCAGGGCGGATGACCCGCAATGAAGCGTGGTACATCATCTCTCGCTGGCGGCCAGCCGCCAGCAGTCTCTAAGCATTCTCGGGCTCAATTTAATGCTCAGAAGTACGATCCGAAAACGTTCCCCTCCCTGGCCACGCCGTGGGAAGAGCGTCAGTCCCAGGATGGAGGTAACAGTTATTCGCCCCGATTCTTAGTTTGCACGAGAGCTGATGGGGAGTCTTTTCTCTCCACAAAGCCTCAGTTCTTCGTCGGGCATTTAGAGGACAAGTTTGGGGAGGTGGAGGGCTTGTCTAAAATGCGCTCTGGCTCAGTACTGATACAAACGGCATCCTCCGCCCAGTCACGCAGGTTACTTGCTTGTGACAAGTTGGGGGATGTTAACGTTACTATTACTCCACATAAGAGTTTAAATATGGTCCAGGGTTTTATTTTCCATAGGGACCTCCTTTTGCAGTCTGATGACAAGCTGCGCGCCAACTTAGAACGTAGAGGTGTTCATTTCGTCCGGCGCGTTCATCGGGGTCCGAGGGACAATCAGGTTGCTACCGGTGCTTTCATCTTGGCCTTTGAGGGTGATACGTTACCGGAAAAGGTCAAGGTGATGGTCTACCGATGTGACGTCAAGCCCAATATCCTTCCCCCGATGCGGTGCTTCAAGTGCTGGAAGTTCGGCCATATGTCTTCCCGCTGCACTTCCAGCCTCACATGTCGAGATTGCGGACGCCCATCTCATCCCGATACTCCATGTGCCCCGCCTCCCATCTGCGTCAACTGCGGGGAGCACCATTCACCTTGCTCGCCAGACTGCAGAATATTCCAGACAGAGCGCAAAATCATGGAATATAAGACCCTGGACCGACTGACTTATACTGAGGCCAAACGGAAATACGACCGATTACATCCAGTGAGAATGACAACTTCCTACGCCGCTGCTACAACACCTGTGCTAGCCCCATCAGTTTCGCGCCTTTTGGCCGGATCGACGAGTGGTACAACTCCTCCTGCCCCCTTGCCAGTGGGGGGCTCTACCCACCCGATTGCTCCTGTGCCACCTACCTCAGGAGCAACACCATCCCCCCCATCGGGGACGTCGGTCCCCGCTTCTAAGCCGGAGAAGTGTCCAACTTCTTCGGCTTCTCACGCTCGCAAGGGGTCCCTTGAGTCCCTCCCTTCCCAGGTTTCCACCGGCGGGAAGGCTGACGATCGACAGTGGCGTAAGTGCCCACAATCTGCAGGTCGAAGGGCTTCCCGATCCTCCTCAGTCCCGGAGACTGAATCGGTGAAGCCCTCCCAGCCAGTTAAACCCAAGGAGCAGCGTGAGAAATCAAAGAAGAGCAGCTCTAAGGCCAAGGAACGCGCTTTGGTAGCCACCCCATCGCAACCTTCTAGCTCTGCGTCTGAGGATGCGGTGGAGATTCTGGCGTCCGCTGAGGACCTCGATCTCGCCGGTCCCTCAGACGCCGTGAATAGCAATAGCACTAACACGGGTGCTCAATCGGAGGCAGCAGGTGACCCAGCGGCGTAATCTGCCGTCCCAGTCCCGGCACGCCTTTCTCAGCCATGGACAAAACCATCCTCCAGTGGAACTGCAGCGGTTTCTTCCACCATCTAGCTGAGCTCCGCCAACTTATCAGCCTTCACCCTTTCCTCTGCATTGCTCTGCAGGAAACTTGGTTTTCAGCAATGCGCACCCCCGCCCTCCGTGGCTATCGGGGTTATTATAAGAACCGAGCAGCTTATGAAAGGGTGTCTGGTGGCGTCTGCATCTATGTCCTTAACTCTCTTCACAGCGAGTCTGTCCCTCTCCAAACAGCTTTAGAGGCTGTCGCTGTTAGGGTGTGGACGCCGCAGGCTCTTACCATCTGCAGTCTTTACCTTCCACTGGAGGGTGATGTCGCGCAGCATGTCCTGGCTGCGCTGATAGCCCAATTGCCGCCACCTTTCTTATTACTGGGCGACTTTAACGCCCATAACCCTCTGTGGGGTGGGTCAGTGGCAACAGGTTGAGGCGCCACCGTTGAGCATTTATTGTCGCCTCTCGATTTTGAATGATGGTGCCTCCACACACTTCAGTGTGGCGCATGGCACCTACTCCGCCATTGACCTTTCAATCTGTAGCCCTAGCCTCTTACCATCTGTCCACTGGAGTGTGCATGACGACCTGTGTGGTAGTGACCACTTTCCGATTTTTCTGTCACTACCACAGCGTCACTCTTCTGGGCGCCCTAGCAGATGGGCTATGAATAAGGCTGACTGGGACTTGTTCTCCTCCACTGCCGCTATTGAGCCTCTCTCAACTGATGCCATTGATGCGGTGGTTACATCGGTCACCGCCGGCATCATCACTGCCGCCGAGTCTGCCATTCCCCGTTCTTCTGGGTCCCCTCGGCGGAGGGCTGTGCCTTGGTGGTCGCCTGAGAACGCTGAAGCGATTAAGGATCGCCGGCGGGCGCTCCAGCGTCACAAGCGACATCCCTCCATGGACCACCTTATCGCCTTCAAACGGCTGCGTGCGCGGGCCCGCCTCCTTATCCGCCAAGGCAAGAAGGAGTGCTGGGAGCGGTATGTGTCCACCATTGGACTCCATGTCACTCCATCGCAGGTCTGGGCCAAGATTCGACGGGTCTTCGGCTATCGGACCCCTGCCAGCGTCCCTGCGCTCTCACTGAATGGAGCAGTTTGTACTGACTCCGACGTCATTGCAAACCGCTTAGCAGAGCATTTTGCTATGAGTTCCGCTTCTGCGAATTACCCCCAGGCCTTCCGCTCCATTAAAGAGCGGATGGAACGTCGGAGCCTTTCTTTTCGCACCAACGCTTCTGAACCCTACAACGCTCCATTCAGTGAGTGGGAATTTCAGAGTGCCCTTGCCGCTTGCCCTGATACCGCTCCCGGGCCAGATCGCATCCACTGTCAGATGCTGAAACACCTTTCAGTGGACTGCAAGCGACGCCTCCTCGACCTTTACAACCGTCTCTGGGTCGAGGGTGAGTTTCCGTCGCAATGGCGGGAAAGTATTGTCATCCCCATTTTGAAACCTGGAAAGAACCCTCTGGAGGTGGACAGCTACCGTCCCATTAGTCTCACCAACGTTCTTTGCAAGTTGCTTGAACGGATGGTGAGCCGGCGCTTAAATTGGGTGCTGGAGTCTCGGGGCCTTCTGGCTCCGTCTCAGGGTGGGTTCCGTAAAGGCCGCTCCGCCACCGACAATATGGTGAGCCTTGAGTCGGCCATCCGTACAGCCTTTGCCCGCCGTCAGCACCTGGTCGCTGTCTTTTTCGACATGCGGAAGGCGTACGATATGACATGGCGTCATCACATCCTTTCTACGCTTCATGGATGGGGTCTTCGGGGCCCTCTGCAGATCTTTATCAGAAATTTTCTGTCGTATCGTACCTTCCGCGTGCAAGTCGCGGCCTCGTATAGCTCCTCCCTCGTCCAGGAGAACGGGGTACCCCAGGGCTCTGTCCTCAGTGTCTGCCTGTTTTTAATTGCAATAAACGGTCTCGCTGCGGCAGTAGGAAATTCTGTCTCCGCTTCCCTGTATGCTGACGACTTCTGTCTTTACTATAGTTCTATTAGCATTGCAGCAGCTGAATGTCAGCTACAGGGCGCAATCCGCAAGGCGCAGTCTTGGGCTGTAGCGCGTGGTTTTCAGTTTTCGGCTGCCAAGACCCGCGTTCTGCATTTCTGCCGGCGCCGAACGGTCCATCCTGAGCCGCGGCTTTATCTTGCCGACGAACTTCTTGCTGTGGTGGTGACTCACAGGTTTTTGGGTGTCCTTTTTGATGCCCGGTTGACTTGGCTGCCTCATATCCGGCAGCTTAAACAAGCGTGTTGGCGGCATCTCAACGCCCTGCGTTGTTTGAGCCACACCCGCTGGGGCGCCGACCGATCTACCCTGTTGCGGCTCTACCAGGCGTTAATCCAGTCTCGCCTGGATTATGGGTGCCTAGCTTATGGCTCAGCATCCCCATCTGCGTTGCGGGTGCTGGACCCAATTCTCCACAGCGGGATACGCCTTGCCACTGGTGCTTTCCGCACCAGCCCTGTGGACAGCGTCCTAGTGGAGGCAGGTGTACCTCCACTGCGGTTCCGACGCCAACGTTTGCTGGCCGCTTATGCTGCCCATGTTTTTAGCTTGCCCGGGCATCCAAATTATCGTGTCCTGTTCCCGCAGTCAGTCGTCCATCTGCCAGACCGTCGGCCCCGGTCGGGTTGTCTGATCGCCGTACGCATCAAGGAGCTTCTCTGCGGGCTTGGGTTTTTCCCAGTTCCACCTCCTTTCCGGGCGCCTCTGCGTACACCCCCGTGGTGTGTTCCTCGCCCTTGCCTTCGGCTCGACTTGGCACAGGGCTCGAAGGACTCGGTCCCTCCAGAGGCCTTCCGCCGCCGCTTTTATTCCATCCTGGCCACGTATCAGGGCTCTGGAATTGTTTACACCGACGGTTCGATGGTTGCTGGTCGTGTCGGGTATGCGCTAACTCTAGGGGACCATTCCGAACAACGGTCCTTGGCGGCTGGCTGCAGCGTTTACACTGCTGAGCTAGTCGCCATCTTTCGTGCCCTAGAGTATATCCGCTCCTGCTCAGGTGAGTCCTTCGTTATCTGTAGCGATTCCCTGAGCGGTTTACGAGCTCTCGACCAGTGTTTTCCTCGTTCTCGTCTGGTGATGGCTATCCATGAGTCCCTGCATATTCTTGCGCGTTACGGCCACTCTGTGGTCTTTGTGTGGACCCCCGGTCATGTCGGTATCCCGGGCAATGAACATGTTGACCGCCTGGCGAGAGAGGCCACGAGTAAACAGTCTCTGGACGTTGGCCTCCCAGAGACTGATTTGCGGGCAGTCCTCCGCCGAAAAGTTTTTGCGCTTTGGGACGCTGAATGGCGCAGTCTGATCATGCCCAATAAACTCCGTGCCATCAAGGAGACGATGACTGTGTGGCGGTCATCCCTGCGAGCCAACCGCAGGGACTCTGTCGTCCTTTGTCGGCTCCGCATTGGCCACTCCCACCTGACACACAGTTATTTACTGCGCCGGGAGGACCCTCCTGTATGTCGCTGCGGGGCGGCTTTGACAGTGGCCCACATTTTGTTGGCCTGCCCCCTTTTAGCTGTGGTCAGGCAGACATTTGCGCTGCCTGATACGCTCCCTGCCCTCTTATGTGATGACCCTGGTATGGCTGACTTAGTTTTCCGTTTTATTCGGGCAGGGGTTTTTTATTATTTACTCTGAGTGTTTGTTCTGTTCTTTTGTGTTGATTCTGGCCATTGGCCTACGATTTTACGCTGAGTTTTTAATGTGTTCTCGGTGGTTGGCTTTTCCTTTTTATCTCTATGGTCGGCCAACCACTGTCACACTCTGTGTGATTTTAATTTGTTTCGTCTGATCTCTGTAGGGGTATTTCTTGTCCTGTGTCGTCTGACGTCTTTCCTGTTGTTCGTTTTTTATTCTCTTTGGGTGGTTTTACTTTTTTTTGGAAAAAAGGACCGATGACCGTAACAGTCTGGTCCCTTTAATCCCCCCCCCCCCCCCCCCCCCAAACCAACCAACCAATCAGGCCCACAGACGTGTGTCCAGATGGGTTTTAAACAAGGCAGACTGGGAAACTTTCACGTCTGGGGTCACCATTGACTCTCCCCCACACGGTTGCATCGATGTGATGGTAGAGTAGGTGACTACAACAGTTGTTGTACAGCAGAAAATGCGATCCCTCGCTCTTTAGGGTGCCACCCGGTGAAAGGCGGTCTGTTGGTGGTTGCCGGAATTCACTGAGGCAATTGAGGAACGTCAGCGAGCTCTACAGTGGCACCCTTCCCACCTTCTCAGGAGCACCTCATAGCCTTTAAGCGGCTCTGTGCCTGTGTTCACCAGCTTATTGAGATGGAACCAAAGTGTTGAGAGAGATGCGTCTGGACCATTGGGTGCCATATGTCACCTCCCCAAGTCTGGATGAAGGTCAGACGTCTTTTTGGGTACCAGACCCCAACGGGTGTCTCTGGCATTAACATAAATGATGTTAAATGGTGTTAATTACCTATGCAAAAGTGATTGCTGAGCACTCTGCTGAGCACTACATCTACATCTACATTTATACTCCGCAAGCCACCCAATGGTGTGTGGCGGAGGGCACTTTACGTGTCACTGTCATTACCTCCCTTTTCTGTTCCAGTCGTGTATGGTTCGCGGGAAGAACGACTGTCTGAAAGCTTCCGTGCGTGCTTGAATCTCTCTAATTTTACATTCGTGATCTCCTCGGGAGGTATAAGTGGGGGGAAGCAATATATTCGATACCTTATCCAGAAACGCACCTTCTCGAAACCTGGCGAGCGAGCTACACTGCGATGCAGAGCGCCTCTCTTGCAGTCTGCCACTTGAGTTTGATAAACATCTCCATAACACTATCACGGTTACCAAATAACCCTTTGACGAAACGTGCCGCTCTTCTTTGGATCTTCTCTGTCTCCTCTGTCAACCCGATATGGTACGTATCCCACACTGATGAGCAATACTCAAGTATAGGTCGAACGAGTGTTTTGTAAGCCACCTCCTTTGTTGATGGACTACATTTTCTAAGGACTCTCCCAGTGAATCTCAACCTGGTACCCGCCTTACCAACAATTAATTCTATGTGATCATTCCACTTCAAATCATTCCGCATGCATACTCCCAAATATTTTACAGAAGTAACTGCTATCAGTGTTTGTTCCGCTATCATATAATCATACAATAAAGGATCCTTCTTTCTATGTATTCGCAATACATTACATTTATCTATGTTAAGGGTCAGTTGCCACTCCCTGCACCAAGTGCCTATCCGCTGCAGATCTTCCTGCATTTCGCTACAATTTTCTAATGCTGCAACTTCTCTGTATACTACAGCATCATCCGCGAAAAGCCACATGGAACTTCTGACACTATCTACTAGGTCATTTATATATATTTTGAAAAGCAATGGTCCTGTGGCACGCCAGAGGTTACCTTAATGTCTGTAGACGTCTCTCCATTGATAACAACATGCTGTGTTCTGTTTGCTAAAAATTCTTCAATCCAGCCACACAGCTGGTCTGATATTCCGTAGGCTCTTACTTTGTTTATCAGGTGACAGTGCGGAACTGTATTGAACGCCTTTCAGAAGTCAAGGAAAATAGCATCTACCTGGGAGCCTGTATCTAATATTTTCTGGGTCTCATGAACAAATAAAGCGAGTTGGGTCTCACATGATCGCTGTTTCCGGAATCCATGTTGATTCCTACAGAGTAGATTCTGGGTTTCCAAAAACAACATGATACTCGAGCAAAAAACATGTTCTAAAATTCTACAACAGATCGACGTCAGAGATATAGGTCTATAGTTTTGCGCATCTGCTCGACTTGCGGTACACGGCTGTTAGGAGGGGGGCAAGTTCTTTCGCGTACTCTGTGTAGAATCGAATTGGTATCCCGTCAGGTCCAGTGGACTTTCCTCTGTTGAGTGATTCCAGTTGCTTTTCTATTCCTTGGACACTTATTTCGATGTCAGCCATTTTTTTCGTTTGTGCGAGGATTTAGAGAAGGAACTGCAGTGTGGTCTTCCTCTGTGAAACAGCTTTGGAAAAAGGTGTTTAGTATTTCAGCTTTATGCATGTCATCCTCTGTTTCAATGCCATCATCATCCTGGAGTGTCTGGATATGCTGTTTCAAGCCACTTTCTGATTTAACGTAAGACCAGAACTTCCTAGGATTTTCTGTCAAGTCGGTACATAGAATTTTACTTTAGAATTCACTGAACGCTTCGCGCATAGCCCTCCTTACACTAACTTTGACATCGTTTAGCTTCTGTTTGTCTGAGAGGTTTTGGCTGCGTTTAAACTTGGAGTGAAGCTCTCTTTGCTTTCGCAGTGGTTTCCTAACTTTGTTGTTGAACCACGGTGGGTTTTTCCCGTCCCTCACAGCTTTACTCGGCACGTACCTGTCTAAAATGCATTTTACGATTGCCATGAACTTTTTCCATAAACAGTCAACATTGTCAGTGTCGGAACAGAAATTTTCGTTTTGATCTGTTAGGTAGTCTGAAATCTGCTTTCTATTACTCTTGCTACACAGATAAACTTTCCTCCCTTTTTTTATATTCCTATTAACTTCCATATTCAGGGATGCTGCAATGGCCTTATGATCACTGATTCCCTAATCTGCGCTTACAGAGTCTAAAATTTCGGGTCTGTTTGTTATCAGTAGGTCCAAGATGTTATCTCCACGAGTCGATTCTCTGTTTAATTGCTCGAGGTAATTTTCAGATAGTGCACTCAGTATAATGTCACTGGATGCTCTGTCCCTACCATCCGTCCTAAACATCTGAGTGTCCCAGTCTATATCTGGTAAATTGAAATCTCCATCTAAGACTATAACATGATGAGAAAATTTATGTGAAATGTATTCCAAATTTTCTCTCAGTTGTTCTGCCACTAATGCTGCTGAGTCGGGAGGTCGGTAAAAGGAGCCAACTATTAACCTAGCTCGGTTGTTGAGTGTAACCTCCACCCATAATAATTCACAGGAACTATCCACTTCTACTTCACTACAGTATAAGCTACTACTAACAGCGACAAACGCGCCACCACCGGTTGCATGCAATCTATCCTTTCTAAACACCGTCTGTGCCTTTGTAAAAATTTCGGCAGAATGTATCTCTGGCTTCAGCCAGCTTTCTGTACCTATAACGATTTCAGCTTCGGTGCTTTCTATCAGTGCTTGAAGTTCCGGTACTTTACCAATGCAGCTTCAACAGTTACAATTACAATACCAATTGCTGCTTGGTCCCTGCATGTCCTGACTTTGCCCCGCACCCTTTGAGGCTGTTGCCCTTTCTGTACTTGCCCGAGGCCATCTAACCTAAAAAACCACCCAGTCCACGCCACACAACCCCTGCTACCCGTGTAGCCACTTGCTGCGTGTAGTGGACTTCTGAGCTCTCCAGCAGAACCTGAAACCCTGCCACCCTATGGCACAAGTCGAGGAATCTGCAGCCCACACAGTTGCAGAACTGTCTCAGCCTCTGATTCAGACCCTCCACTCGGCTCTGTACCAAAGGTCTGCTGTCAGTCCTGTCGACGATGCTGCAGATGGTGAGCTCTGCTTTCATCCCGCTAGCGAGACTGGCAGTCATCACCAAATCAGATAGCTGCCGGAAGCCAGAGAGGATTTCCTCCGATCCATAGCGACACACATCATTGGTGCCGACATGAGCGACAACCTGCAGTTGGGTGCACCTTGTACCCTTCATGGCATCCGGAAGGACCCTTTCCACATCTGGAATGACTCCCCCCAGTATGCACACGGAGTGCACATTGGTTTTCTTCCCCTCTCTTGCCACCATATCCCTACGCGCCTGATGTTGGAGCTCCCAACTACCAGTAAGCCCACCCTCTGCGACCGCCCGGATCTTGCAGACTGAGGGGCAACCTCTGGAACAGGACAAGCAGCCGTGTCTGGCCGAAGATCGGTAGCAGCCGGAGACAGAGCCTGAAACCGGTTCGTCAGACAAACTGGAGAGGCCTTCTGTTCAGCCCTCCGGAATGTCTTTTGCCCCCTGCCACACCTCGAGACGACCTCCCACTCTACCACAGGTGAGGGATCAGCCTCAATGTGGGCAGTATCACGGGCAGCCACAGTCGTAGTCCAATCGGGGGATGCATGGGACGAGCTGGCCGTCCCCGACAAACCCCCATCCGGACCCCCACAGTGATGCCCATTGGCAACAGCCTCCAGCTGTGTGACCGAAGCCAACACTGCCTGAAGCCGGGAACAAAGGGATGCCAACCCAGCCTGCATCCGAACACTGCAGTTGCAGTCCCTATCCATGCTAAAAACTGTTGTGCAAAGAACGTCTGAACTAATCTACAGAGAGCACAAACAATTCGACACAAAATTTAAACAGTTATTAAAATACAAGATTGCCTAATAGATGCAGTAATGCTGCTACTTGCGCACTGCTGAGCGCACTGCCGAGCGCTCTGCATCGGAGAACCACCCTCCAGCCTTTCACACACTCCAATGGCGGTTGGATAGGAATGTACTCTCATTTGCTACATGCAGCAGTGGATCCTATAACGCCCCATTTACAGAGTTGGAGCTTCTCAGTGGCTTTGCGCATTGCCCCGACACAGCTCCTGGGGCAGATCGGGTCCACGGTTAGATGATTAAACATCTCTCGTCTCACTAAAAGTGACATCTCCTCATCATCTTCAACCAGATCTGCTGCGATGGCCTTTCCATCACAATGGTGGGGGAGCACCATCATTCTGGTGTTTAAACCCAGTAAAAACCTACTTGTTATGGATAACTATAAGCCCATCAGCCTCACCAATGTTCTTTTTAAGCTGTTGGAACTATGATGTGTGGGCGGTTGGGTTGAGTTGGGTCCTGGAGTCGCGTGGCCTACTGGCTCCATGTCAGGCCATCTTCCGCAAGGGTTGCTCTATCACTGACGATCTTGTGCCTCAAGTCTGCCATCCAAACACCCTTTTCCAGATGCCAACACCTGGTTTCCCTCTTTTTAATTTATGAAAAGCGTATGACATGATCTGGCGACATCATATCCTTGCCACATTATATGAGTGGGGTCTCTGAGGGCAGCTCCCGATTGTTATCCAGAATTTCCTGTTGCTTCGTACTTTCTGTGTCCAAGTTGGTGCCTCCTGTAGTTCTCCCCATATCCAGGAGAATGGGGTACTGCAGGGCTCTGTACTGCGTGTATGTCTATTTTTAGTAGCCGTTAATGGTCAAGCAGCAGCTGTTGGGCCACTGGTTTCACCTTCTGTGTATGCAGACGACTTGTGCGTTTCGTATTGCTCCACCAGTGCTGATGTTGCTGAGTGGCGCCTACAGGGATCCATCCACAAGGCACAGTCATGGGCTCTAGCCCACGGTTTCCAGTTTTCGGCCGCAAAGTCGTGTTTACCCACTTCTGTCAGCGTTTTACCGTTCATTCAGAACCAGAACTTTACCTTAATGATGATCCACATCAATTCTTAGGACTTGATTTTGTCACCTGATGGACTTGGCTTCCTCACCTTTGTCAGCTTAATCAGAAGTTCTGGCAGCACCTCAATGCCCTCCAGTGTCTGAGCATCACCAACCGTGGTGCAGATCGCTCTACACTGCTGCAGCTCTACGGACCCCTTGTTCAATCCTGCCTTGACTATGGGAGTGTGGTTTATGGTTTGGCGGCGCCCTCAGCATATCATTTACTTGACCCAGTGCACCACTGTGGCATTCACCCAGGGACAGGAGGTTTTAGGATCAGTCCGGTGACCAGCGTTCTGGCTGAGGCTGGAGTCCGTCCATTGCAGGTTAGGCATGCGCAACTGTTCTCCAGTTATGTTGCACATGTTTGTAGTTCTCCTGCACATCCGAATTACTGTCTCCTTTTCCTGCCCACAGTGGTTCATCTCCCTCATCGGCAGCCCAGGTCAGGGCTTACAATTGCAGTTTGTGTGTGATCCTTTCTCTCCGAACTGTAGTCCTTGCCTTTACCACCTATACTTGAGGTTCATTCACAAATTCCTTTATAGTGTACACCTTGGCCATGGCTTCGCCTGAACCTTTAACATGGCCCTAAGGACTCAGTTAACCCTGCGACTCTCCGCCGTCACTTCCTCTTGATTCTAGACATGTACTGGGGCCATGAAGTGGTTTACACTGATGGTTCAATGGCTAATGGTCACCTTGGCTTTGCCCATGTTCATGGAGGACATATAGAACAGCACTCCTTACCAGATGGCTGCAGTGTTTTCACTGCAGACCTGGCGGCCATATCTTGTGCTCTTGAGCACATTCACTCATGCCCAGGTGAGTCATTTCTTCTGTGTACTGACTCCTTGAGTAGCCTATAAGCTATCCACCAGTGCTACCATCGTCATCCTTTGGTAGTGACCATCCAGGAGTCCATCTATGCCCTGGAACAGTCCAGTCGTTCAGTGGTGTTTGTCTGGACCCCAGGTCTTGTCGGAATCCCAGGCAACGAACTTGCCGACAGGCTGGCTAAAAAGGCTACATGGAAACCGCTTATGGAGATCGGCTTCTCTGAAACTGACCTGTGTTCAATATTAAGTCTCAAGGTTTTGCGGCTTTGGGGGACAGAATGGCATAACGTCAGTACGCACAACAAGCTGTGTGCCATTAAGGAAACTACGAATGTGGGGAAGACCTCCATGCGTTCCTCTCACAGGGACTCTGTGGTTTTCTATCGGCTCCGCATTGGGGCTGATGCGTGGTTACCTCCTCTGTTGCGAGGACTCACCTCGGTGTCGCTGTGGCTCACAAATGACTGTCATCCATCTCTTGCTGGACTGCCCACTTACAGCCGCTCTGTGGCGGACATTTAACTTTCCCAGCACCCTACCTTCGATGTTGGGCGACAATGCCTCAACAGCAGCTTTAGTTTTACGTTTTATTCGTGCGGGTGAGTTTTATTATTTGCTCTAAGTTTTAGCACATGCCCTTTGTCCCTGTGTCCTCCACCCTAGTGCTTTCAGGGTGGAGGTTTTAATGTGTTCCAGAGTGGCTGGCTTTTCCTTTTTATCCTGATGGTCAGCCAGCCATGGTAACCTGCTTTCTTGTTTTAACCTCTTCTACCTGGTTTTTGCCTCTTTGTGGTTTTCTTGTCCCCTTTTGTCCATTAGGTGTTTTATTCCTTTCAGTCGTTTGTGGTTTTTCCCTTCATTCTGTTTTGTGTTGTAAGTCTGATTGTCTTATTCTCACCCTTGCGGCATTGTTTCCTTTGGAACAAGGGACTGATGAACTCGTAGTTTGGTTCCTCCCCCCCCCCCCTCCCCCATTCTTTCTTTTAAACCAACGAACCAACCAACCAACCAACCAACCAACCAGTTAGTTCCCATTAATGGTAAGGGAAGCTATTTGTGGTCAAAAGATACATGTTTGTGCACTGGTTGGTTAGGCCTGTTTGTTCTGGTACTGGTCTCCATCTATTAGCACCCATTTCTTTGCAATACTGGGTAGACCAATTCTTTGTTGTTGTTGCAGCCTGTTGACTGGAGGGGACTTGAAAAAAATCTCATTTGTGTAGATGCCTCATTGATGGTTATGTCCCCATGTTCTGAATAGGATTATGAGAAATACTAAACTGTTCATATGTGCTCTGCAATGTAATAGCAGAGAGCCATTCCTGATTTGTGGATAACCAGTATTTGACGACATTGCTGTGTGTGAAATTTAAAATTTATGGAGTGAAATTTACGATGACCAGCTGTAGTCCTGAAATTCGTCGTACATTGTGGATTAATATGTGTAAAAGATATTCATCAAACCCTGAAGATCTTCCTGAATATGAAGAGTCACTAATTTAGAACAATTCTCCTTAAAATAAGAAAACCGTTTTCTTGCCATGCTCTGTCCAATGTAATTATCCCCATACACACCGCAAATGCTATGCTTCTGGCTGGCTGCCTCAAATGCCAGCCCCCCCCCCCCCTCCCCCCCCCAAATGAACTCAACACAAGAATATGTTCTCCTCATGGCACTCTATTTTTGAGTATCCACAGCTCCACTCCCCATCTCTAGATGACAAAATGTAAACTCAAATAGCTATAATGAGCAACAAATAAAAAAGACTATCAATAAATAAACCCATATCAACTGGAATACCAACATGCAAAACAAAAAAGCAATGGGCTTATGCACCAATCTAATATAAGACAGGGGGTCTGTCAATGTTGTTGTGCATGGGTAGTATCAAACTGGCATTCGTCTGAGAGTGTTAGGTAGTAAATTGCAAAAACAACTCTGCTAACCACTCGGGGTTTGAAGCGAACGGCCTTTTGTTCATGTAGTAGTGAAGAAGAGTGGTTATATTGTGAACAAGTAGGATATAGTGGCCACGAAGAGTGTTTAACCTTTCACAGCAAGATACTCGGCTCACCAGAATGGTAGCTATTGAGTGAATCACGGGATCTGGTGCCAGAAACTCGCACAGTCTGTGAGTGTATACAGCTGTTTGCCACATCTGATTACTGTAAAAAGGGCAACTTACAAACCTATACACAGTAGTATAAAATTAAAGGAAATCAAGTAGATAATACAAGGTTCATCTATTAGCACAATAGTTTGTGGAGATTGCAGGAGCCATAGACAGCAGATAATTCTAAGTGTATAACATTATGTGGAGCTGGCAGTACCCGAGGATGAGGGAGGGAGGAGTGGGGTACAGAAATCATCCGTAACGTAAGGGCATCTAAAGTGTTCAGGAAGGGGTTTCTAGCTCAGTAGTATATCAACACCACAAATAATGAAATATTACACAATGTGTACGAAGTAATAACATAGTAACTGTCATGTGTCATATAAGAAATGTCACAATTAACAATGCTGTCGCCAGTACATCACATGTGCACTGACTTACACCAGCATGTTTTTAAGAGAAATGCAAAGGTCGATAATGAAGTTGGACTTCAGTTGTTAAGCTCTTCCTGAGTCAGTAATGGAGGTAGGGGTAACCCCAACGATAGGAGGATGGGTAAGCAGTCCATGTAAAAATTAAATGCTCTTGTTGAAGTAATTCAACTTCCAAATTGAAGATACTTCATCTTGGAAACACCTGTTCATATACCTTGTATGTTTTCTCCATATATAACACAAGTAGTATACCCCCCCCCCCTCCCCCCTTCCATCCCTGTGGATTCGAGGGTTAGAATAGGCCCGAGATATTCCTGCCTGTCGTAAGAGGCGACTAAAAGGAGTCTCACATGTTTTGGTCTTTGAGATGGTCCCCTGAAGGGTTTGACCTAAATTTTTTCAAAATTTTCCTGAAGAGAGAGCCAACTGGGGAAGAGCGCCTTAGATGGTGCACCGTGTCCATCATGCACTGAGACCTATGTGGATCTGCACTTCTGCTCATTCTCCAACTGTTGAGTGAGGTCACACTCCTGGGTGCGTATTTTTCCATCAACTGTGCAGTACCGTTTTCTATGCTGATGATGATAAGGGACTTGTTTGCTTGTTTGCACCTGATATCTGTCATGGTAGCCAATCTGTTGTAGTGGGGACACCATGTACCCTGCTGGTTGTAGCCCCCTGACAACACAGGGATCACTCACCAAATATGCCATGGAGTAATGCCCATCTCCCTGGGGCATTGGGACTCATGCCAATGGCCATCCTGCCAGGTGGCCTTTGCTGCGGCTGGTTGATGCCCATGGGGAGGGCCCGTGGTCAGAGTGGGTGGCATCAGGGTGGATTACACATTATGGAGCGTATTACATCATCTCTTGCTGGTGGTGAAACACCAGCAGTCACTAAGCATTCACCGACTCAATTCAACACACAGAAGTACAATTCCAAATGGTTCCCCTCCCTGGCCACACCATGGGAGGAACGTCAGCGGCTCTTATTCACCCCAGTACCTTGTATGTCTGAGAGCTGATGGGGAATCTTTCATGACAATGAAGCCTCAGTTTTTTGTAGAGCATTTATAGGAAAAATTGCTGAGGTGGAGGGCTTGTCCAAAATGAGATCTGGGTCAGTTTTGATCAAACCAGCATCCTCTGCCCAGTCATGGGCATTACTTGCTTGTGACAATCTGGAGGATGTTTCTGTAACCATCACGCCCCATAAGAGCTTAAATATGGTCCAGGGTATTATCTTCCACAGGGACCTTCTTTTGCAGTCTGACGGTGAGCTGCATGCTAATTTAGAATGGCAAGGTGTACATTTCATTCGGCATGTCCACCAGGGTCTGAGGGATAATAAGGTTGCCATTGGTGCCTTCATCTTGGTCTTCGAGGGTGATACATTACCCGAGATGGTCAAGGTGATGGTCTACTGCTGTGATGCGGTGCTTTAAATGTGGGAAGTTCGATCATATGTCTTCTTGCTGTACTTCCAGCGTCACATGTCAAGATTGTGGACACCCACCACATCCCAATACTCCATGTGCCCCGCCTCCCATCTGTGTCAGCTGTGGAGAGCACCATTTGCCTTGCTCGCCAGACTGCAGGATTCTCCAGAAAGGAAAGAAAATCACTCGTATTGGCCCATCAGTCTCACCGACGTTCTTTATAAGCTGCTGGAATGTATGGTGTGTCGGCAGTTGGATTGGGTCCTGGAGTTACATGACCTACTGGCTCTCTGTCAGGGCGGCTTCCGCCAGGGTCGCTCTACCACTGATAATCTTGTCACTCGAGTCTGCTATCCGAACAGCCTTTTCTAGATGCCAACACCTGGTTGTCACCTTTTTTGATTTACGAAAGACCTGTTACACGACCAGGCGACGTATCCTTGCCACATTATACGAGTGGGGTCTCCGAGGGCCGCTCCGGGTTGTTATCCAGAATTTCCTGTCGCTTCATACTTGCCGTGTCCAAGTTGGTGCCTCCCATAGTTCCCCCCATATCCAGGAGAATGGGGTCCTGCAGGGCTCCACATTAAGTATATCTCTATTTTTAGTAGCCGTTAATGTTCTAGCAGCAGCTGTAGGGCCATCCGTCTCACCTTCTCCGTATGCAGACGACCTGTGCATTTCGTACCGCTCCACCAGTACTGATGTTGCTGAGTGGCGCCTAGAGGGAGCCATCCACAAGGCGCGCTCATGGTCTCTAGCCCATGGTTTCCAGTTTTCGTCCGCAAAATCGTGTGTTATGCAACTGATGACCCACCTCAGTGTCGGTGCAGTACCTGGCTGACAGTGGCCCATAGTTTGGTGAGCTGTCCATCTTTGCCTGTCGTGCAATGGACTCTTCAGTTACTGGACTCATTGGCATTAATTTTACCTGTCAATGCCTCATTGGCTAATTTATTTTTACATTTTATATGTTACGGTAGGTTGTATCATTCTATATAAGTTTTAGTGCATGTCCTTTGTCCCTTTGTGTTCTCCACTCTAATGCTTCTAGGGTGGATGTTTTAATGTGTTTCAGAGTGGCTGGCTTTTCCTTTTCTATTCTCATGGTCAGCCAGCCATAGTCATCTGCCCTCTTGTTTTTACCCTTTCTACCTGTTTCTTGCTTGTCTCTGTGGTTTTCTTTTCCTGTTTCATCGGTAGTAGTGTTGGTTGTCCTTCTGTCATTCTTCTGGTTCTTCCTTTCTCCTGTTATTGTGCTGTATGTCACCTTTCTTTTCTTCTTTCCGTTGTGTAATTATTTTACCCGGAACAAGGGACCAATGACCTCGCAGTTTGGTCCTGCCCCCCCCCCCCCCCCCTCCCTCTTTTAAACGACCCAACCAACCAACCAACCAACCAATCAATAAGGAGTGTAATAAGATGATTGTGCAAAGCAGCCACCACTACGTTAATGTTAGGAAAGCAGTTCTCCAAAATTGTGTAGGTGACGTACTCCTTGATTAACATGGAGCTGGAGAGATACATAGTACATGGATGGTTGGTGAAGAACATGGTAGATTTCTAGTCTGCAGTGAGGTAATGTGGCAGCTTTGAGAAGTAGAGCGGCACGCAGTCTGTGCCACTGGGCACAACACAGCAACTGACCCAGCTCATTTGAATAGCTCAGTAGACTATCTGTTTAGCGGAACAGTGCTGTTTAGAGGTGAGCATATAGCATGTTTACATTCTTAAAACACCTCACCACTGGTTAAAAAGAGAAACACAAAGGAGATGAGAGTGTAAGGTGTTGTGTTATGTCACATCTGTGATTAAACATAGGAAGCTAGCGTTTCTCCAATAGAGGAATAAAGAAGTATCTTAGTGATAAATGAACTGTTTAGCTAAATGCTTGAAAATAAGTTGACCTGTTTAATGTCACATGCTTCTTTCAGTCAAGGGTGACTTTTGTTCCCCTTCTGCCATGTTAGTCTTATCTATATTGCTTCAACTTAACATTATGCATGGAGCCTGTATGGCCTGTATTCCATCTTTGTGTTTGGAGCTCACTGTCGAGGATATATCTATTGAACAGTGAAATTGCGTCCTTTGGTAGAAAGTTTTATGTTTTCTTTATCTACATCTGCATCAATACTCCACAGTCCACCATACGCTGCATGCCAGAGGATACCCCATACCGGTACCAGACATTTCCTTTCCTGTTCCACTCACAAATAGGACAATGGGAAAACTACTATCTCTATGCCTCCATACAAGCCCTTATCTTCGTGGTCCTTACTTGCAGTGTTTGTTGGACATAATTGTTCTGCAGTCAGCTTCAAATGCTGGTTCTCTAATTTTTTCAGTAGTGTTCCTCAAAAAAGAATGTCCCCTTCCCTCCAAGGATTCCCATTTGCGTTCCCGAAGCATCTTTGTAACACTTATGTGTTGTTTGAACCTACTGGTAACAAATCTAGCAGCTTGCTCCAAATTGCTTCAGTGTCTTCCTTTGATCCGACCTGGTACTGTTCCCAAACACTTGAACAGTATTCAAGAATAGGTTGCACCAGCATCCTATACGCGGTCTCCTTTACAGGTGAACCACTCTTTCCTAAAATTCTCCCAGTAACCTGAAGTCGACTATTCACCTTTCCTACCACTACCCTCACATGTTTGTTCCATTTCATATCACTTTGCAACATTACTATCAGACATTTAAACTACATGACAGTGTCAAGCTAATGCTGTATCTGAACATTATAGGTTTGTTTTTCCTGCTCATCTGCATTAACGTGCATTTTTCAACATTTAGAGCAAACTGTCGTCATCACACGAACTAGAAATTTTGTCTAAGTCACCTTGTATCCTCCTACAGTCACTCAGCTTTGACAACTCGCCATACACCACAGCATCATCAGCAAACAATCACAGATTGCTGCCCACCTATCCGCCAAATCGTTTATGTACATCACACTTCCCTCGGGCACACCTGACGATACCCTTGTCTCTGATGAACACTTGCCTCTGAGGACAACATACTGAGTTCTATTGCGCAAGAAGTCTTCGAGCCACTCACATATCTGGGAACCTATTCTATATGCTTCTTCAACAGCCTGAAGTGGGGCACCATGTCAAATGCTTTCCAGAAATCTAGAAGTATGGAATCTGCCTGTTGCTCTTTATCCATAGTTCGCAATATATCATGTGAGAAAAGGGCAAGCTGAGTTTCGCACAAGTGATACTTCCTAAAATTGTGCTGGTTCATGGACATAAGCTTTTCAGTCTCAAGAAAACTTGTTATATTCGAACTGAGAATATCTTCAAGGATTCTGCAGCAAGCTGATGTTAGTGATGTTGGTCTGTAATTTTGCATGTTCGTTCTTTAGGCCTTCTTGTACACAGGAGTCACCTTCACTTTTTTGCAATTATTGGGACTTTGTGCTGGGCAAGAGATTCATAATAAATGTAAGATAGGTAAAGGACCAATGCTGTGGACTACACTTTGTAAAACCGAATTGGGATTCCATCTGGACCTGGTGACTTATTTGTTCTCAACGACTACAGTTGTTTATCTGTCAGTGATGCTTATTACTATGTCTTCCATACAGGAGTCTGTCTAATAGTCAAACAGTGGTATGTTTGTTCAATTCTCCTGTGTGAACAATTTCTTGAATTATGAAATGTAAAATTTCTGCTTTCATTTTGCTATCTTCTGCTGCCTCACCAGACTGGTCAACATGTGACTGGATGGAAGTATTAGACCCATGTAGCAACTTTACATAGGACAAGAATTATTTTGGGATCTCTGCCACAACTTTTGCTAAGGTATGACGGTGGTAATTGTTGTATGCTTCGTGTCCACAGGCACACAAATCTCTGCTAACCTTTGCTTGTCATCCCTCGCGTGTTCTCTTTTGAACCGAGAGCACAACAGCTTCTGCTTCCTTAGCAGTTTTCAGATCTCATTATTAAACCATGGTGGGTCTTTTCCATCCTTAATCCAGTTACTAGGAATGTAATACTCCAGAGCAGTACTTGCAGTCTGCTTAAACTTTGCCCTTATTTCTCTACATCCATCTTACTGGAACCAAATGATGTCAATTCACTGTCTAAGTGAGATACTAACAACTGCTTATGTGCTCTTTCTAGCAGAAACTGACCCCCTAGCCTTCTTAACTGATTTAAAACTTCTATAGCCATAGTTTGCTATAATGACATTGATTGCTAATCCCCATTTCTATACTGACATCATTGTTAAGGTTCAGCCCATTTGCAGCTACAGCATAAAAGATATTTCCATTGCGTGTGAACTGCTGAACTAGTTGCTCAAGACAGTTTCCAGAAAATGTGTTCGAAATTATTTTGCATGACTGCGTGTCTGTTCCCCCTGCAATGAATCCATAGACATCCCAGACTATACTCGGTAGGTTAAAGTCGCCTCCAACTAGTAATAATGAGCGTATGGCATTGGTTGCCGAGAGACCACTCGCGGGGCGGTTTGGCCGCCGCTCCACAGGTTCTTTAACGCCACTACGGCGACTTGCGAGTGAATGAGGATGAAATGATGATGAAAGACACACAATACCCAGTCATCTCGAGGCAGAGAAAATCCCTGACCACGCCGGGAATCGAACCCGGTACCCCGTGCGCGGGAAGCGAGAACACTACTGCAAGACCACGAGCCAGGGACGCCTCCAACTAGTAATGCATGATCTGGGTATTTTTGCACTACTGACGATAGACAGCAACATCTTGGATTCATTGCTGCATCTTACAATGACTATCTGACTATCTTTACTTGTGGTGTCATCTTGAGGTAGCAAATTTTGCACGAGACCTGATTCTATGGATGACACAATGATTTGGAGCCCTTGCATTAACTCACTTGACCGAGTGTTATGAATAGGATTTTAACATTCCAAAACTGGTTGTGGTTTGAATAAATTGTAAGTACGAATAAATTGTAAGTACAACTGAAGTCGCTCACTTAAAAATTAATCAACCTGTAATCAAATGGAATTTATGACCATAGAAAAATTGGAGGAACTTGGTAACGGCATATATAATGGTGAGAGTCTTTTTTCCAAGTTGACTGTGTTTTTACTGTGCCTTGTTAAATTTTCAAGACAAAAGCAATAGGGCTGTCATAAGGACCAATTTTATGGGAGAGCACAGCTCCAGCCCCTAAGAAGATGCATTCACAGCTAAGACAACAGGCTTTGCTGGATCAAAATGAATCAGACGGAGGCACCTTAACAATGTCTCCTTTAACTGCTGAAATGTGTCCTGGCATTCAAGGGACCACACAAAGGGAACACCTTTCCAGTTGAAACACACCTGATTAATATGACATTGATTGTTATTTATCGAAAAGGCAGCCTAACTTTAAATTTGATATGGCTATGACCTAGTAGATAAATGGTAATCAGATTTAGTAGCTTTGAAAGTTGTTTCTAATCAGGGTGTGGCTGCTCGACAGTGTTCATACAGTGATGAAGGGTTTTGCAAATACCGGGGCAAAGTTGTTTTACACTGTTTGGCTTATATATTCTGTTTAGACATAGTATGAGGCAGACATAACTTTCATCTCAAACTTCAATTATGGTTGATCTCATGACAGGTCAAAATTCTGATTATTATGTCACATGCTGTAACAATGGTCACCACACACAATCCTCACTGCAATCCGAGATGTGGCTGACACAGTTGACTTGAACACAAAAATGCAGAACACCGAAAACCTTTGTAAATACTTGTTGGGAATATCATATGTCTTGAATTGCTAATGTTTTGCTGAGGGTCAACCCACAGCGGTGGGGACTCACGTAGCTCATGGCTCTGTCTGGACCCAATGGGCTACCAAACTTAAGTTCAACTGACACTTTACTCACTTCGTGCTAGCGACACCTGACAACTGTACACCTGGAAGCCCACTTCACAACTTAAAACATTAAAGGTATGGTGCACTGTCCACTGTCAGAGGCAACGTGTGTAGATTGTCTTAAGTTGTACCCAGAATCTCGTCCTGAAGAATTTGCTTATGAAGACTCATTCATAAGTTCAATAAGCATTTTGATGCACAATTTCATGTTACCTTTCTGTGACTCAGCATCTGCACTATAAGGGGGAGTAGCAACTTCCCTTTTCATAATATTGCATTCCATTCCATTCTGGATTTTCCATTGTTCGATTTACACCTTACGTTGTAAGTTATGAAGTGGACTTCCAGGTGCACAAGATGTTTGGGCTAATTTTCCTCTCTACAGTGAAACTTGGAGCAATTACTGGTTGTGGTGCTGCTTGTTGGGACAACGATGGGGTCAGCTGGTGCACACTAAGCTGCAGTAGTTCAGTCTGATGGATCTGGAAAACAACATCTTCACTTAGAGACATTTCTCATGGGGATAAAGACATGGTTAAATACTCTGTTATACAGAAAGAGACAAAGGTGCAAAAGAATGCCGTCATGGTTCACGTTGAGAATGGGAAGACTATTCACTGAAAAAACTTGCATCTTTCAGTGTCGTCATTAGCTGGCAGACAGAGAACTCAAAAGGATCATCTTTATTTACAATGTGACATATTGTAGCAAGTTCAGGAGGGGACCTAGCAGATGCTGAAATACACACAAATTATTTCCTAGTAATTTATTAAAACTTGGCCATGGTAAATACATAATTTTGGAAACGACTAGTGCTCGCATAGATGACACGAATTTGTTGCTGCTGCTACTGTTGTTGCTGCTGCTGCTGCTACTTATCATTCAGTTCTTCATTACAGAATGAGAGTTCACATCAGAGTACAATAGTCTTCAGCTGATAATAAGTTCAGGATAACTGTTCTACTTGCACACAGCCGGATCAGTACTGCGATGATATTGTTGTTGCGATTATCAAAATTGATTGCTGATTACACAGAGAATGGGATGGATGGCACTGTTTCCAGACATGAATAACTTTCTTGCTGAGATGGTATAAGGAAACACTGGGGGCATGTCTATGCAGATATCTCAGCTTTGTTGCTGTGTCTTGAAGTGATTATCTTTACTTTTGGTGCTGTCTTGAGGTAGCAATTTTTGCATGAGACCTCATTTTGTGGATGACACCAAGGAATGATAATCTTGGGTGTGGTTCTGTTGAATATTCCTCTTGGCAGAGGCATTTGTTGTGCATGTTTGAAATTGTCATAGCGCCATCTCGCTATGGGCGTGTTCTAATGCTGCACTGTTCCTAGCATATTGATCTTGAGGGCTGCCAAGTCATGTCTGTGAAAGAACCACTTATCCAATAGATGAAACATTGATTCACCCAAAAAGATGGGTCATTCGGAAAAGTTTCCTCTGCTACAACTTGGGGAACTGAGATGCAAAATTCATACCTTTTGTTATGGTTGCTGGGATGCAGTTGCTGCAGTAACTGCAGCTTTTAGGGCTTCATATGCAGACATTGTTTCAGGACATCCCCCACCATTTTTTGAGGAAGTTGAAGTTTCTGGCCTGCCTGTCAGAGGGCTCAGTGTCAATTTGTCTCATATAAGCTTGACATTTTAATGAGACGTGTGGTCGACCAGTGCTCTCCCTTTCCATATGCAACCAACTTACATGAATTTAGATGCTAATCATAAATCTGATTGTGCAGAAGTGGATTCTTGATGATTTGAGGACAGAATGCACATTGCACTTGGACAATAGATTGGCTCCACACAAATTCCAACATGCAAAACGATTTCTCTTGTAGTGTAGTCACCATGTTGCTACAAATAGGCAGCAGTTTGGCAGTGTCAAAACTTTGAACCTTCCTCTCTCCAGTGACATGTGCAGTGTTTTTCTGTCTTTTATAGTTTTTTGTAATGAACAATTGAAATTGTTTTTTCCTTTCTGAATTACCTTGTATAAAGAAATTTGTCAGTTTGAGAAGTGCACTGTGATGATGATAAATTTCAGGTGGCTCCAATCGAATATCAGCTATATTCCTGATAGTGAATGCTGCTCTGGGAGCTGGTCTTTTGAATTTCCCTCAAGCTTTTGACCAGGCTGGTGGAATAGCAACTGCTGTGGTTGTGCAGGTGGTAAGTAATTTGGAACGTAAATAGAATAACATTAAACAAAGCTATAGTATGTTAAAATTGCCAAGTAATTAAGAGGCGATTATGTCCTATTTCATAAGAGGCAGCCATCTTGTGCCTATGAAGGAGAGGGGGGGGGGGGGGAGATAATCTCCCACATTACCACTTGTGTTTACCATGTACAAAAGGAAAGAGTTGTCATCACATGATTGCTAAAATGGTAGTTATTGAGATAAGTGCTGCATAATGAAAATCAACTAATATCATTCAACAAAGGGAAATGGACAGGACCTGGTGAAATACCTGTGTAATTCTATACTGAGTATGTGGAAGAGCTCGCTCACCATTCTGGATTCAGCTTATCATAGGTTGCTGGATCAACGAAGTTTTCAACCAGCTTAAAAAGGTGTAGGTCATACAAGGAGGATCATCAGACAGATGAACATAATTATAGTCTTATATTACTCATGTCTGTCTTTTGGACCAGCATGTAGTTGTTGCAGGTTACAAGTTCATATACAGTGTGACTCTTGTAAGGGTTGTCAGGCAGAAATTCTCTGATGTTTTGGCAGATACCTGAAATTTTTTTGTGTCGTGTGGTTGTAGTAAAGTCAAACAAGTACGGCTTATCACATCTTTCAGTATCAGACTTGCATTTGTAATTTACCATCATTTTAATATGCTATTGTTTTCCATGCTAAACTGTCAGGTACTTGGTTCTGTATGATGATGCAGCACTGCAATGACGTGTGTTGTATGTCTGTATAGGTACTGTTAGTATGGATACTGGGAGCACTGGTGACGCTGGCACACTGTTCAGACGAGACAGGGGCGCGCACACTGCAGGACATACTGGAGGGTCTGTGTGGAACTCCAGGTCTTATTGCGTGTTGCCTCTGTGTCGCTTTGTACTGCTTTGGCACCTGCCTCACCTTCCTCGTCATCATAGGTGATCAGTTTGACAGAGGTACCCAACAAACTCTCTCTCTTGCTCATTAGCTAGTTGCATGATTCTTTATGCAAGGATCTGTTGTGTTTAGTAGTATTTTGTTTTATATTTCTGTTTTGTTTTGTTTCATTGAAATTAATATTTTTCTTATTTATTCGAAGTATTTTCGTCACTTCACGGATCTGACTTCTGCCATTACTGGTATATGAATCGCATCTTTACAATAGTGGCAAGCTCCACAGTGTGTATTCTTCCATTTTGTTATTCCAGGAGGATTGATTTTCTCAAATATGTCAGGTAAGGTGAACATAACACTTCTCTGATCTGTTGTATAACTACAAAGGTTACAGTCATGTGCTTGCGATTTAATTTTTGTAGCTTTTTATGGAGTTGGATATCTCTGAAATCAGGTAGATTTTGTATCTGTGACTTTTGACATTTTTATCAGTCTTATTGCTGCATGAATAAGTTCTTCACCACTGAAAACACTTACCTACTAGCATGTCTTTCGTCAAGTCAAAGCAAAACAAAATAGAGGCAAGTCTTAAAAGAGATGTGTTGGTGTAGTAGGAAATTAATTAGTTAGTGCTAGTCATGAACTGAATTTTTCTCAGAGAACTTGTGCACTGGCAGTTCCAAATAATAAATTTATCCTCTGACAAAGAAAGAGAAAGCTCTTCCTGGAGGTGAGCTATATCATTTGAATTACCCATTGTGGTGTGGCACCTACTATATTAAAATGCATGCCTATACCAAAGTCAGCATCAGAGAGTTGACTTAAGTAATATTTTATTATTATTTATTCTACTACGTTACTTGGTATGTGGGTTATGCTTGTATCACATGGGTTTCTGAATGATATGTTGACACATAATTTCAATCTGAATGCTCTACCTCACTGAATAGGAGTTCCACTTTGCATATCATAATTGAAAGAGTGTGAGACTGATGTTATGCCTTAATACTGAATACACATAAATATATATTATATGTCAACATGGTTGTGTTATACGTTTGGGAGTTACACAATCATATCTCTGAAGACACTTCATGTAAACTACTATTTTAGTAGTAGTAGTAGTAGTAGTAGTAGTAGTATACATCTGTAACATTTATATTTTCAAATTCCATCAGTCTGTTGTCTATCAGGTGCCACTTTTGTGTGATGAAATAGTAGCTAATTAGCATGAACATTTAACAACAGTGAAACATTTGTGCAAGTGTGATGCAACAGTGCCATAAAATACTGACAATACAATGGTAATTTGTATTTTGATAGTGTTCTTTTGTTATTGGATGAAAAAGTTCACATGCCCTGTCATAATTCTCACAATATACTTGGTATTCTGATTATATCTCTGTGTTCTTCATCTTCCCATAGTCTAATGTTTCTTTATTTCAACTAGCTGCTTCTCTAGTGGTTACAGTACTCCAGATGATTTTCCAACTGTTTGCAGTATCTGTCATTCATTTTGTCTGCCAAAAATGAAACACTGATCATAACTGATTCTCTTTGCCATACCTGTGTATCTGCGGTTTTTTTCCGTCTTTAGCAATGTGTAGCACCTGTTCTTATCTTGAAAGAATAATGGTAGTGAATGTAAATGTGGTTTGTCGTATCATTACACTTATTGCTTCCCAACAACATTCTCCAGCATTATTTTCATTCGACCAGTTTGTCAAATGTAAATTTAATTATTTGTGGCCAGCATGCAATAATTTTGAATGTTATGGCTGTTATCTCACAATTAATTCTTAAGTTGATACACAAGATGTTATGGAATGGCATTTTAAAAATTCGGGGTTTTTGAAAGACGACATACGGAACACTTTGCAGTAAGGAACCTATAGCTGGAAATGTAGTAAAATTTCTACAGCATTAAGAGTTGTTTTATGTATTCTTTGGGTATGTCAGTGCAAATAATCAATTGTAATGTAAGTGGATAGCTAAAAAATCTACTCACCGAGTGGCAGCAGAAGAACACACACATAAAGGTACTGAAGTTTGCAAGCTTTTGGAATCAGTGGCTGTTTCTCCTGGCAGTGGGGTTGAAGGGGAGGGAACAGGAGCAAAGGAAAAGGACTGACAAGGTTTAGCAGAGTTCAAAAAGTTGTCTAGAACCCCTTGTCAGGGGAGACTTTCCAGCCAGGGTGCAAGACTGATTGTTTGGGACTGCAACATATGAATTTGAAAACCTAAAAGCTTAAATATAGGTGATAGGATAATACGCAAGACGGGGCTGAGATTGCTGACCAAATACAGTGCATGAGTTAGAGCAGAAAAGTGATAAAATACATACTTTTGAAGGGAGAGCTGTGTACATTGGCATGATGACGACCAAGTTATCAGTTATGATGAATGGGCATAGGCAGAGGGTGTGTACTGGCAACACACAATATCTTGTTGCAGAGCATGTTTTGCAACGTGACAGTCGTGACCTCAGTGCCAGTTTCACCACCTGTACTATCTGGATTCTTCCCCCAGATACCAGTTTCTCAAAACTCCCCAGATTGGGGGTGGGGGACTAGTGTTACAACATGTTTTCGGTTCTCAACACCCAGATGGCCTTAATTTATGTTAATTCCCCTGGTATCAGCATTTGTTCTCAGTAACTGTTCCTATCTATATTCCCTTTCAGTTTTCTGCATCTTTCATTTCCTGACCTGTCTATTTTTCCTCACCTCATGCATCTACCACATACAATTCACATAACTTTCTGCTCTTATTAACTAGTGCATGGTGTTTGGTCAGTATTCTCTCTCGTGGATATTACTCTATCTTTCACTTTTAAGCTACAGTCTTTCTTACCTTCTCATCATTTCTAGTAAGTCTCCCCTGACCTAGAGTTCTGGGTGCATTTCCTGAACACTCTATTAATCCTCACCAGTCCTTTTCCTTGTCACCTCTTCCTTCCCTTTCAGCCCTTCTGCCTGAAAGAGCTAGTGGCTCTGAAAACTTCCAGATAGCAATACCTTTACATGTGTGTTCTCCTGCCATTGCTTGGTGAGTAGATTTTGTTTTATATATCTAATTACATTACACTGTCATTTGGGTAGGTACACTTCCATCCATTCATGTTTTCTTATTCCTGGAGACAGAAGACTAAACACACAATTATGATGTGTACAGGAAGTTGGTTACTTAATGCTTGTCATCCACCAATTCTCCCCCTTCCATCCATCGGCAATGTGCTGTAATCACACAGCTAGTTAATGTGAGTCAGTGTACATATTGTAGCTATGTTCTATTGTGTGATTTTACACATTTGCAGTGCTTGCTGATATGCATTTGTCTTATGGTGGAGCTCATGAGAATGTCGGTGCTGCTCATTGGTTGTGAACAGGAGCATATCCTAACAGATGACTTTCAGCCATCAATTTATTCATCAAAGTTGATCATAGTATGATGGAGAGAAATCGTGTCATCTGATACACATCAGGTGCAAGGAGGAGGACACAAACCCTTGAATTTGAAGGCAATGTCACTGTCTGTCTGTCTGTCTGTTAGGGCAGCTTCGCATAGTGTTTACCTACATCCATTCTGTGATCAACCAGTTCAGACTCTAAGACAACCTGATTTTGAACCATGTGACAGTTTATGTGGTAGTTCCTTCATCAGTGTGCTGCTGTCCCCAGTTTTCCAGACCAGACCATATGCTGTTTACTTATGAGTCAACTTACATGAGGGAGGGTGCTTTTAACTCCTGATATAACCACCAGTGGACTGTTAAAAATCCACAAGAAGTTACCATGTGAGATTCACAGCTTAAACATTTTGGCTGAAATTCTTAGAGATTACCTTATTAGACTACACATCGTACCAGATCGTTTGAAATGTGCATGGTATTTGAACCTTGAGGTGCCTTCTCTGAATTTCTGGTGGACATTTCATTACAGCTGTGCACTAGTTTGTGGTTTCAGCATGATGGTGCTCCAGCGCACCTAGATTGTTGGGTGAGGGTCATATCTCACGGACAACTTCAGAGTAATCGAAAGGAATCTCCTGTCTCTTGGCATGTTTGTTCCCCTGACCTCACTCCTCTTGACTCTTTCCTCTGTGATTATATAAAGTCCCTTGTGTATCCAACACCAGTAGAAACAGTTCTGAGTACAGTCTATTGTGTGCATCTTTACAGCATTTGATACCTTCAGAAGGGAGCGTGAAATGTTACAATAAGACAAAACATGGTTTGTCATCGCGCATTATGCAGGGTGGTCCATTGATCATGACCTGGCCAAATATCTCATGAAATAAGTGTCAAATAAAAAAAACTACAAAGAACGAAACTTGTCTAGCTTGAAGGGGGAACCAGGTGGCACTGTGGTTGCCCCGCTAGATGGTGCTGCCAGAGGTCAAACAGATATCAACTGCGTTTTTTTAAATAGGAACCCCCATTTTTTATTACATATTCATGTAGTACATAAAGAAATATGAATATTTCAGGTGGACCACTTTTTTCACATTGTGATAGATGGCGCTGTAATAGTCACAAACATACGGCTCACAATTTTAGATGAACAGTTGGTAACAGGTAGGTTTTTTAAAATTAAAATACAGAATGTAGGTTCGTGTGACATTTTATTTTGGTTGTTCCAATGTGATACATGTATCTTTGTGAACTTATCATTTCTGAGAATGCATACTGTTACAGCATGATTACCTGTAAATACCACATTAATGCAATAAATGTTCAAAATGATGTCCGTCAACCTCAATGCATTTGGCAATACGTGTAATGACATTCCTCTCAACAGCGAGTAGTTCGCCTTCCGTAATGTTCCCACATGCATTGACAACACGCTGACGCATGTTGTCAGGTGTTGTCGGTGGACCATGATAGCAAATATCCTTCAACTTTCCCCATAGAAAGAAATCCGGGGACGTCAGATCCAGTGAACGTGCGGGCCATGGTATGTTGCTTCGACGACACATCCATCATGTTGGAAGTACATCGCCATTCTGTCATGCAGTAAAACATCTTGTAGTAACATCGGTGGAACATTACGTAGGAAATCAGCATACATTGCACCATTTAAATTGCCATCGATAAAATGGGGGCCAATTATCCTTCCTCCCATAATGCCGCACCATAGATTAACCCGCCAAAGTCGCTGATGTTCCACTTGTCGCAGCCATCGTGGATTTTCCGTTACTCAGTAGTACATATTATGCCGGTTTACATTACCATTGTTGGTGAATGAGGCTTTGTTGCTAAATAGAACACGTGCAAAAAATCTGTCATCGTCCCGTAATTTCTCTTGTGCCCAGTGGCAGAACTGTACACAACGTTCAGAGTCATCACCATGCAGTTCCTGGTGCATAGAAATATGGTACGGGTACAGTCGATGTTGATGTAGCATTCTCAACACAGACATTTTTGAAATTCCTGAGTCTCGTGCAATTCGTCTGCTACTGATGTGCGGATTAGCTGCGACAGAAGCTAAAACACCTACTTGGGCATCATCATTTGTTGCAAGTCGTGGTTGACGTTTCACATGTGGCTGAACACTTCCTGTTTCCTTAAATAATGTAACTATCTGGTGAACGGTCATTTTGATCACAATAGCCACACAATATCGATCTTCTCCGCAATTGGTAAACGGTCCATTTTAACACAGGTAATGTATCACGAAGCAAATACCATCCGCACTGGCGGAATGTTATGTGATACCACGTACTTACATGTTTGTGACTATTACAGTGCCATCTATCACAAAGCGAAAAAAGTGGTCCAACTAAAACATTCATATTTCTTCACGTACTACACGAATATGTAATAAAAAATGGCGGTTCCTATTTAAAAAAACGCAGTTGATATCTTTTTGATCTATGGCAGCGCCATCTAACGGGCCAACCATAGCGCCACCTGGTTTCCCCCTTCAAGCTAGAAGAGTTTTGTTCTTTGTAGTTTTTTCGTGTGGTGCTTATTTCATGAGATATTTGGCCCGGTCACTATCAATGGACCAGCCTGTATAATGAAGTTGGTGGTCATTACATTGAACATTTATGCCAGTTTACAATATTTGATTGTGCTCTACTGTTTTAGCAATAAAAGTTTCCCAAACTACAGTATTATGCTGTTTCATTTCGCTTACCAAATGCATAGAAAGTGCACAGTGCCTGTAGAAACTGTTTCACGTTTTTGGCTACAGGTTCTTTTCCCAAAATTTTGTGAATGTCATCATTCTGTAACACTCCGTATACACGCTGTCTTCACAGTGCATGTCTGTTTTTAATAATTGTCATAACGAGAAGGTATATGCTCCTTTCAACAGTTGTTACAATGTTATCCTCTACAATGAATGTAGTATGGTAGATCAAGTAAATCAGTAAACATATCTCAAAACTGTTACCTGTATGTGCGTGTATTGCACTCTTTCACTGAGCTGCAGCCAAACACGCTTCATGCTTTTATAAATTAATCTGACTAATGTTTGTCATTTAAAATTATTTTGTACACCCAAGTTTTGTTTACCATGTAAATAGCGTGTGCTTCTAGTACACAATTTTCTTCTGAATTGTGTAGTTACCTCTGTTCATGGTATGATAAGATAGCATCTTACATGATTGATACTTTTTGTTTAGAACTACAAAGGTAGTATAGAGATATTAAAATGTTAATAAAAGATGTAAAGCATATTTAATTATCATTCTGCCAACAACTCAATGAAATTTGTAAATTAAATGGATGCTGTCATCCAAAATTAAAATTCTAATTCTTTGGGCGTAAATATAAATCTTCAGGGGGAGGTGGGAAGGTGGGAGACATGACATTATTATCCAGTTGTGGGTGTTCTAAGTATCAGTCATGGATGAGGTTACATATGTTCCAGAGCTTTTATTTTTGACAGAGAAACTGGTGAATCATGTATAATTTATTTTCAGACCTATTGTACGTTTTAATATATGCTTTTCATGCATTATTTGAAATGTGCAATATTAGAAATGAGACCATCCTTCATGCGTGCTTGATTCTTTGCAGCTATTTGGGTGTGGGAGCTGTCTTTTATGTTGTGGTGCTCATAGTGTACCAAAAATTCGCAGGAGAATTTACTCCTGGTCCAATTAAAACTAGTCCAACAGAATGGACTGATGTGTTTCTGGTGGTCCCGGTTATTTGTTTTGGATACCAGGTTTGTATTTACAATATAACTTGCTTTATACTAAACACAATCATAGCATCTTGACCCATCATCATCATCATTGGTGGTGGTGGTGGAGGTTTCAGTTTACTATTATTTTCATGAGACAAATAGAAACTGCACTCACTCACTTCAGACCTACTAGGTTTGCTCAAATTGATCACTCTGGATGAGAGAGGCTGTTTTTTGTGTAAAATATGAAAGTAGAGAATTCTGTCTGGCCACATTGCTACATTTTTTACTGCTTAATATCCATACAAATTGAGTTAATAACCATTGGCTATAAAGTTTGAGGTCAATAATGTCACTGCAATGCCTTGAAATTTTCTATGCCATGCTGTCTGACTAACCTATTTGCTACGCTGGACCTTGTTAGCTGGTCTTCTAGTTTTTGGTGTCTTGACGAAATCTGGGTTAATGACAAGTTTGAAATGATGAATGCATTGCTACAGCAGTTAGCTTGATACTTTCCCACATTTGTTAACACAATCATTATAATGATCAGCCGGTATATGATAATTTATACAGTACATTCATCACAGGAAATTATGGACTGAATAATATTAACAAAAAATGATTGAAACTGAAGTGTTTATCATTTGTGTGACCATAGGCAATCAGCTGATCAATGATGATGTGGAGTTGTTCGTATTTAGATAGTTGGTCGGGGCTTAAATGATCTTTGCAAAATAATAGCTGCCCTCAGACACACCTAAAGGAGTTCACAAAGATTAAAAATGCTAGTGACTAAATGACGATATTGCGACAAATGATGCTTAACAGAAAAGTTGATCTCTGAGATGTTACAATGAAAGCAAGCCACAGACTGATTCAAAGAATTCCACAAGAGATATTTATATAAATGTTTGCAGTTTAACTATTGGGCACTGACCAACTGAAGTATTATCCTGCATAATTCTATGTAAAATTGCATATGAGTAATAACTTGTAAAATTAATGGATATGGTATTAAGGGTCAAAGTTTAATTAGGTTTAACTAGGAGTTGAACAACTTAAAAATTAAGAAAGTTATATGGACTACAGTCTGAAAACTATATGTACTCCTGCAGGATTCAATACTCCCGCCAAAATAGGTTAAAATATGAAATTTTCTAGATTGAATACTTAACGTACTAACATGTTTTCTTGATGGAAGTGGGCAGTTTTCCAATCAGGAAAATTAGAGCTTCAAAACTAGGTAACTGTATTTTGGAAATGGAAACAATGACTAGTTAAAAGTGAAACATTCTGGAAGAAGAAAACTTCAATTACGAATAACTTTTGAAATGTGACATTTTTGTAAAAAGCAAGATGTTTGCTAGGAAGAGAGACATGAGGGCTTTAACCAGAGCTATAAAACACTTCAGTTGTAAATACTTATTAGCTGATTCCAAATTCTGTAGCCACATGCTTGTGGAACATCTTAAATTATGGATATCTTTTTATTGAAATCATTTATAGCAAATTAATTAGCCTGTTGTCATCAGCAATCTGGAAATTCTGTTTTGAATAATAAATCTTAAAGATTCTCAGTCACTGTAATAGCTGTATACACATCATTCATTAAAAAAGACCTAAGAAAGAAAAAAAATTGTAATTAATGTCAGGCATAATGTTAGACCGAGTGGATGGTCGCAACTTGCGCTGCTACAGTGTGTGTGGAAATTTCTTACCCACATATTTGAACTAATGATTGACTTCTTGCCTGTTGAGCTGTTAAGCCATTACTACTACTACTACTACTACTACTACTACTACTACTACTACGTGATCAGGCCCAGTGGACCGCACGCATCTACAAGTTTCCTCCTCCACTGTATTCTGTCCATTGCTGCTATCCGCCATTCGTCCACATCTATTGACATTTGTTTTAAATCTTCATGGAGTCCGTCCCTCCAATGCTTCTTGGGTCTCCCTGGTGGTCTCTTTCCTGTAGGTGTGAAATCCAGGAGCTTCTGAGGCCATCTGTGATCCTCCATCCGGGCCACATGGCCGGCCCACTGCATTCGTTTGGCTTTGGCAGCTCCTGCTATGTTGGGCTGCTGGTGTAGTTCCTCAAGCTCTTGGTTGTATCTGATCTCCATTCTCCTGTATCTGCATCCAGAACCGGACCGAAGATCTTCCGAAGCACTTTTCTCTCAAAGACAAGGAGCTTATGGAAGTCCTGTTTCCGGATACTCCATGTCTCACAGCCATATAGAACAACAGGCTGGATCAGGATTTTGTACAGTCGAATCTTGAATTGTCTGGAGAGAGATTTGGACCGAAGCAGTTGTGCTAGGCTGTGCTAAGATCGGTTTCCTGCTTGTATTCTGGCATTGATCTCTGCCTCACATGACGAGTTCTCAGTGAAAAGTGCCCCTAGGTATTTGAATTCTTGCACTCTCTTGTAGCAATGGTCCCCAACCTGCAGTGATTGTAGATGATCAGCAGTCTGACAATGACCACGCGTCATAACGAGGTATTCTGTCGTAGCTTCGTTTATGTTTAGCCCAAATTTGCTGGCAGCCTCCTTTAGTGCTTTGGTCATTTGCTCCCACTCCTCTTCCGACGTAGAGAGTAAACAGATGTCGTCTGCATAGGCTAAGTATGCCAGTCTCTTTCCTTCGATTTCAATCCCTTCGTTCTCTTGGAAGGTCTCGCGTACGATCTTCTCGAGGGCAAAGTTGAACAGGATAGGGGACAACCCATCTCCTTGCCTGAGTCCTGTCACAATTTCAAATTCCTCAGTTACGCGATTTCCCATCTTCACCTTTGCATGTGTTTCGTTCAGACAGATCTTTATCAGATTGACGAGTTTCTCTGCTATGCCAAACTCCCTTAAACAGTTGAGCAGGCTCTTGCGATGTATGCAATCATAGGCCTTCTTAAAATCAACGAATAAAATATGCAAATCTTTACCATATTCACCCAGTTTCTCAGTGATCTGCTGGAGACTGAAGATGTGATCTACTGTTGACCGTCCTGGCCGAAAACCTCCCTGGTACTCCCCAATCACCGATTCTGCCACTGGCTGAATTCTATGTATGAGGCAATTGGACAGGATCTTATAGCAGACGTTAAGCAGGGCGATTCCTCATTTGAGTTTGTAGCCCTTCTTATGTATTGGACAAATCAGAGCTGTTTTCCATTCTCCTGGTAGTTCCTTCTTTGGTCCATATTGCCTGTATCAGTCGGTGTATTTTTTCTGCAAGTTTCTCTCCTCCTGCCAGCATCATTTCAGCCTGTATTCCATCTTGACCTGGACCATTATTCTGTTTAAGGTGTCTGATTCTGGTTTTTATCTCATCCAGGGTAGGTGGGGGATAGTCTGCATCGGCTGTAATTGGGTACTGGAAATCAAACTGCAGTTCGGGTTCATCACAATTTAGCAGCTGTCCGAAGTACTCTTTCCATCTCTCAGCTATGTCTCTATCGTTCGTCAGGATCTTATCACGGAAATCTTTGACAAATTTCTGCTTGGCCTGGTGACCTTTGCAGAGGTACTTCATCCTCAGAAACATTTCCCTCGTCTTTTGTCCTCTGAAGTCTGTTTCTGCTTCAGTGATGATATTCCTTATGTATTTCCTCTTTGCTCTTCTCAGAATTGCTTGTGTAGTCTTTCGGACCTCCTCAAATTGTGCTTTGGCCTGTGCCAGATTTGTCCCCTTCAGCCATTTGTTCCTGGCTTCCTTTCTCCTTTCCAGGGCATCTGCACATTCCTTTCCAAACCAGATCTTGCCCACTGGGTTTCCCATGAGTGTTTCCTTTGCTGTATCCCTAACTGAGCTCTGGATGTTTCCCCACATAAGTTCGAGGTCCTGATTCGCGTCCACTTCACTGAATGCTTCAAAGCGGTTACTAAGTTGCAACTGGTATCTGGTCTTCGTTGCCTCATCTTTTAGTTTCTCCACATGGTACCTTTCCACTCTTTTTAATTTAGGCCCCGTTCTTCCTTTACACTGTATGTTTAAATGGCCTCTGACCAGGAAATGATCACTCCCACCTTCGGCACCCCGCGCTGTCTTAACGTCTAACACCCATCTCTTGGCTCTGAGATCAACGGCAACATGGTCTATTTGATTTACAGTTCTCCCATCTGGTGATACCCAGGTTCCTTTATGTATGTTTTTCCGCTGGAAGTTTGTGCTGGAGATGGAACAACCCTAATGATGTAGCGAAGCTGATGAACCTAACTCCATTGTCATTGCGTAGGTTGTGTAGACTGTGCCTACCTGTTGTGTCTTGGAATATTTGTTCTTTCCCAACCTTGGCATTCATATCACCAAGGAGGATCCTTGGGTGTCCATTTGGTATAGCGTCCATCACTGCCTCTAGCTGTGCATAGAACTCGTCTTTCACTTCACATTCGCTCTCCTCCGTGGGAGCATGACAGTTCACAAAAGTTGCCTTAATATACTTTACTTCCAGTGTTAGAACACATATTCTTGGGTCATTAATGATTGAAATATTATTATTCTGAGGATTCTGAGGAATAATAGCAGATAATCTGAGATGTTACAAAATGGTTTTGTGATGGTCAAAGATGTTGCAGGAAAGAAATTTTTATGAGCCATGGTAGTGTGTAAAGGGAAACCTGTCTTGGACAGTAAATGTGGAATATCCGCTTTCGTCTTTCCATGCATCTTCTCATATTACTTTCATTATTTCATAGTTATGGAAGAGATGGTGATTTCAGTTGCTATATTTCTTTATATGGAGAATGAAAACTATTCATTCCTATTTATTAATATTTTTGATGCCAACTAGCTGTATTTGTTTTTTTCCTTTTTTTGTTTATACTAATTGTAGTTGGATGGACATAAAAGATGACAATAAAAGGGAATATAAATTCCCCCACCATTCCAATAACAACTGTGAAGCCTTCTATGTGGGAATGACCAGCAACAGCCTGTCCATTCGCATGAACGGACACAGACAGACAGTGTTTGTTGGTAATGAGGATCACCCTGTGGCTAAACATGCCTCGGTGCATGGCCAGCACATCTTGGCACAGTGTTACACCGTCCGGGTTATCTGGTTACTTCCCACTGACACCAACCTATCAGAACTCAGGAGATGGGAACTTGCCCTTCAATATATCCTCTCTTTCCGTTACCCACCTGGCCTCAACCTCCACTAATTTCAAGTTGCCGCCCCTTGTACATCACTTGTCACTCAACAACAAATGCCTCTGTACTTCTGCCTCAACTGACATCTCTGCCCAAACTCTTTGCCTTTACATATGTCTGCTTGTGTCTGTATATGTGTGGATGGATATGTGTGTGTGTGTGTGTGTGTGTGTGTGTGTGTGTGTGTGTGTGTGTGTGTGTGTGTGTGTATACCTGTCCCTTTTTCCCCCTAAGGTAAGTCTTTCCGCTTCCGGGATTGGAATGACTCCTTACCCTCCCCCTTAAAACCCACATCCTTTAGTCTTTCCCTCTCCTTCCCTCTTTCCTGATAAAGCAACCGTGGGTTGCGAAAGCTTGAATTTTGTGTGTGTTTGTGTTTGTTTGTTTGTCTATCAACATACCAAAGCTTTCGTTTGGTAAGTTACTTCATCTTTGTTTTTGGATATATTTTTCCCACGTGGAATGTATACGTCTTGACAGGTTTTTGGGCATTGCATTAGGCATTAGACACATACTGTGTCAACTTTATTGTTCGAGAGAGAGAGAGAGAGAGAGAGAGAGAGAGAGAGAGAGAGAGAGAACAAACTTGGTCTGCAAGCCTCACCTATTCACCTTTGCTGCGTCGTTACAGATGTTGTCCCACCATCTACTCCTAGTTCTTCTTCCACATGTATATTACAGTTTAATTATTAAAACTTCACATCCATACAATAATACCAGTATTATAATACATTGCTGTGAGCTAATATTCCCAGTATCTTGTTACCAAAGTAACATATCAAGTCTCACTTCAGTCATCTGATGGACCTGCTGATGTCAGCTGTGGCAGGCCAGTGCTGATGGCTAAAGATCTCGTCCAAATGTGACATTTCCAGTGCTACATTCAATGGATTGAGACACAGTTCTCCACTTTGCCAGTGGACTGTCATTTTATTTTGTTCCTTCCAGTGGCAAGCTAGAGTACTGTGGCATGAAGATTTCAATGTATACCTGAGCTGCAGGCATGTATACACAAACAAACATAAAATTAACTACATGACTTTTTTTTAAGGTGGTAATTGAAACTTTGACTACCACTTATAGTATTTCAGCTGTGGGAATCGTGGAGCTTCGCACTAGGATAACTGGCTTAGGAGCACTTCCGGTCATTTTGACTGGTGCTGTTTCCTTTCTTTCTTTCTTTTTTTTTCTTTTCAATTACGTTAATTCAGTACAATGTCTTTAAATGTCACTAGTGTATTCTGCTTACCCTACCAATGTGTTACGTTTAGATTTTTCTATGGAAACTATATGTAACTAAATATTCATTCAAACTAACTTACAAATGGAAATGAACCTGTAGTTATAAAATGTAATAGAGAGAAACATTCCATGTGGGAAAAATATATATAAAAAACAAAGATGCTGTGACTTACCAAACGAGAAAGCGCTTGTAGACAGACACAATAAAAAACACACACACAAATTTCAAGCTTTTGCAATCCATGGTTGCTTCATCAGGAACGAGGGAAGGAGAGTGAAAGATGAAAGGATGTGGGTTTTAAGGGAGAGGGTAAGGAGTCATTCCAATCCCGGGAGTGGAAAGACTTACCTTAGCGGGGAAAAAAGGACAGGTATACACTCGCACACATACATCCATCCGCACATATACAGACACAGGCAGACATATGATATGTCCGTTTTTCTTTCTATTTATGGCAGTTATTAAAAAATAACTTTTTTTCTCTGTGGCACATTTTCAATTAAAGCCACCACCTTTGTCAAAATGCTTTGCACACATGTGCTGAACACTTCCAGCACATGGACCTCATACAGATTGCTTGTTTTTTGAACTTTTGCATCCTGATATCTGGCAGGTCTTCTGTACTGGTACCTTGTATATTTCAGTGGTCACAATGAATGTATGACCAGACCTTCTCCTTGACTGTACGTAAGCAGAAGAGAGTCTTGCTAATTTGAAAAGAAACATTCGCAGGGTAACTTCCTCTCCTATTGTCTCTGTAAAGGGTAAGGGCATTTATTCCGACAAGGTCTAGCATGTTGAGAAAAAAAAAATGTGCATAGGCCATCTGCAACAGCCAGACTTGACAGTGTACAGATGAGGTATCAGGTCCAGAATGTCAGTGGAATTGTATCAGCCCGCAGTTCCAGGGAATGTTTTCTGTGTTTCTTGGTCCACTGCAACTGGGAGGCGCATTGTGCTCAGTAGGACAACAATTTTTGTGGTCTTCCACTGATAGGGTGTAGTTGTTGTCACCAGATTTATATAGGAGTGTGTGATACGAACAGTGGACATTGCTGCTGGAGGAACTTCTTTTAGGGTTGTATTCGTTGTACCCACTATGGTTGTGTTCTCTTGGTTCATTTACGTAGCAAGATAGAACTGCTCATCTAATATTATAAATGCATGTCATTTACAGTTCTGGATACAGTTGTCCTCTAATAGATTCCAGGGTGGGATAGCTGTTGCAAAGTCACTGGTCTTGAGTCTTTCAGCAAAATATGATCGTCATCAGATCTTAAAAACTGCCTGACTTCCATGAGTTCTTTCATGCCATAATGTGAGGAAAAAATGCAGTCCACACACTTGAGACTATAGAAGTTTGAGGAGAAATTTCTTTCCTCCAAATGCTCCACGTGCATATACAATGGCTGTGGCAGCTTCTAAGTGGGCAACATCAAGTAGCATGTGTCATCCTGGAGAACTTCTCAGGCTCTAATTTCTGTAAATGTTTTTATGTTTTGTAGAATATTATACTCTCTCTCAACACTAACCAGCATACATGTAACTCCCTGTGACAAGATGTTTCAATGCGATGAATTTTTTGAAAGATTTCTTCATGCCTTCAGCTGCCATTCTCTTTATTTCATGTGCGATTGTACAATTTTGGCCATTTTCGAGTATCTAAAACGGAAGTATCATACAGTGTATATATTAGTGACACTTGTGATTTTGGTGTATGAATAAGTAATATCTGTAGATATACTAGGCATATTATAACTTACTTTATGTTTGATCTTTTAGTTGTAGATTATGTCATGTACATTGTTGCTCTTATGACATGTTATGCTCATAAAATAAATCAGAGCTGTTCACGCTATTTTAGGAGCACGCTACTTTCGAGCAGTTGTTCCAAGCTCTTATATATAAGGCTTGGAAGATTACAATTATTTTACAGAAATTTGCTTGTTAGCATTACACATTGGCCCTGGAGTTTCCGCCAACATGTTATGTTGCCCTAATCTTCCAGGTGCATGGTCAGTGCAATTAGTCCACACTTTTATTGGCTGCAGGCTCTTCACTTTCAACTTCCAAATGCTGAGTTGGATGCAATTCTTTCCCCTTCTTCGTCAGTTGGGAGTAAGAATTTCTGGCACAACTGGAATTGAACCTGTAAGCACTGGATTATTTGTATGTTGGGCACTGATGACACTGATGACCTTGCTGTGTAGCACTGTCACTCATAAGTCATCATCATTATTTTTTGTATGTTGTTCTATACGATATGAATATTCACCTTCCAACTCTCATGATTTGCCTTGTTCTGTTTTGTGAGGCTAATATTGCATGTCATCTTTGTTTCTTTGATCCAACTCATCAGATTCAAAAAATCTTCTCCTTCAGAATCTTCTTCTGGTAAACTGTTCAAGTAATTCAGCAATTCTTCGTCGAATAGTAAGACTGATGCGGCATAATAATGAGCACTAAACTTCTATAGAGAACGGCAACCATATTTCCTCTGAATAGAGGAAAATGGAAGGAAAAAGATGGAATGAGATCACCACAATGAAATAAGCTAAGTGGATTTAAAAATCCTGTAGATACAGGAAACGTAAAAAATACTTCACCTATCAAAATGACCGATTGTGCTCCTTTAAGGTAAACATGTTTATAATTTATTCTGTTTTTGTAATAGATGTTTGGTGGTTTATAGTTTCTGTGAATGACAAAATACATTAAGTCATGAAATATAAACCCTGTAAATTAGAACATGTACTATTTATTAAGTGTTAAAAAATGCTCACCAGTCAGATTGACAAGTGAAGTCCTTCTAGCTTTAAAAGGTAAACTGGTAGGATTTTGTGACACAAAGAAATCAAATTCATCCAGTTATCACATGCGAGGGGACACTTCTTGTTATAAAGGTGAGAGAAAGAGTCGCAGTTTTATGAGATGTGAGAGGTATTGGAAAGAAGAGGTACAAAACAGCACTGTGGATACAATTAAAATCTTTATTCAGAAGTAATCACCAGCAGCCCGACCACAGCTATTTCACTATTTCACAAGGGAAGGACTCCCTGTTCTTAGAATTACTGTGGCTGTGATGTGAGCCAGTTCTCTACTATGTCCTTCAGTTCATTGTCCCAGTCAAGCATTCCCTTTGAGATATTACTTTAATGGACCAAACATATGGAAGTCACAGGGCGACGTATCCAGGCTGCTGCTGCTTGAACTTAGGCCATTACACTTTCTGTGACCTCAGAGGTGTGTGGACGCATGTTATCGTGGAACAGAATCACTCCTTCCATGAGCAGCCCAGGCCATTTCATCCTGATGGACATGCATAGGCTACAGAGTGTCTCACTGTTCATGTCACCGTTGAGGAATTGGATGAGAATCGGACCTCGGACATCGTAAAAGATGGTGAGAATCACCTTGCCTGATGAGGGCACAGCTTTGAATTTTCCAGGGGCAGATGACACGTGCGCACAACCAAGCCGGTCACTACATTTGCGTCCCTAGATGTCTCCCTGTGTTATCTCCAAGCGGCATATGCAAATTTCATCTGGTTTGGCTGTTAAAACATTTTTGTACCTTTTCATTTGAACACTCCTTATAGAGTGGTGTCTGTATCTTGCAGTGTTCTTTTTAAAGTCTGTAGCTCTCATTCTAGTCGTGGTCCTCCATGTTTTAATTGCTAAGCATAAGCCTGATTTACATCATATTTTTTACGTTCTTTATCATTGCTATTGTGTGTGTGTGTGTGTGTGTGTGTGTGTGTGTGTGTGTGTGTGTGTGTGTGTTGGTGAGATGGGGGCACACTTGAGCATCAGCTGTATCTGGTGTTTTAAATGTAAAAAGAAACAGCAGATGATGACTTGTGAATCAATATTTTCCTCTGTTCCTTATAAAATATTTTCTAGTGAAATTGCTGGAAGAATTTTTTAATTTTTTGGTACTTCTGTCTCATTCTGTGATGCTCAAAATAATTCTGTTTCACTTATTGTACTGTAGAAGTGTAATTTTTCCCACCTAATTCTAAAGCTTATTGTATTTCTTGCAGGGTATCTTCTTATCTTTGTAATTACTATTAAATACCAAAATTTACATTTGTAGGTTGGGTGGCAGAACTAAGTTAATATGCACCTGCTGGTAATGTCATTTATTTTTTTACATATCTTTTTCAGTGTCATGTCAGTGTGATACCAATTTATTCCTGCCTCCATGAACGCACCATATTTAATTTTTCAATATGTTGTGGAGCAGCTGTCTTTATTTGTATGCTGTCATACACTCTTGCTGGAACATTTGGATACCTGACATTTGGTGCCGATGTCACAAGTGATATTCTGGAGTCTTATTCGGGATACCATCCATCTGTCCTGATTGGTATTACAGCTATTGCTATAAAGACATACACAACCTATCCAATACTACTATTCTGTGGAAGGTACTGTTACTGTTTTAGCTGTGGAATGTACTCCTGGTTAACCATAATATGAGCATGAAACTGGTAAATGAAAAGGAGCTAAGTTTTTCTTTCGTTTTCGCAGGGAGGCAGTAAACAAAATATGGTGTACGTTTTTCTACAACAGTCAGGCCGATATTGCAGTTAAAGAACCAATGAGACGAGTTGTAATAGCAACAACATGGTTCATATTAACATTGCTCTTAGCAGTGCTCATCCCCGATATGGGAATTGTGATAGATTGTCTGGGAAGTCTCGCAGCTATTTTCATATTTGTTTTCCCAGGTAATAACAAATACTGATAGTACAACTGTCTTTGACTTATGATAAGACTTAATGCCGTACTTACTTCTCTCTCGCTTTTTCTTTTTTTGGCAGGTATATGCTGGATGCAGTCAACATTACATAAAGATCCACTTATTCTTTTAAATAAAGACAGGTTTTATATATTTTTGTCTGTATTGTATATACTGACTGGGACATTTGTATTTGGAGTAGTTTTAGTGCAGGCAATTGAAAGATTCTCAGAAAAAGACGAATCACCTATCAGACTGTGTGTGTAGCCAGTGCATGTGTGCGCCCTCAAGCACTGGTGTAGGAAACATCTGTTATTTATTTATACATTCCTATTTATGTGGTTCAGACAAGATTGTGCTTATTAAAAGTTTCATTAATGATCTCTGAAAACTTTTGACTGCTTGACCATAAAATGTGATTCATATTACTTCCAGATTTTGTTGTTATTTTAAAATACTAAGTTAATTAATTTGATAAATTTACAGAATGTGCACATATTGCGTCAGTAAATTTAGACTGATCGTGATGTTCAGGGAAACTCTAGACTGGAGTAGCCACCTAGGGAATGACATTGCATGCATTTGATGACATCAAAAGTGCATGGAGGATAAATGACGAATCATGATTTCAGTCCTGCTTTGTGAATGATAGTACTTTCCATGCTATTTTAAATGATATTTTGAGTCTGCTATGTAGATTTCCACTTTTTAAATTTCACCCTGTTATCTTTTTTACATAGAAAGCTTTATAAGGACAATTTTATTTATTACTTAAAATGTAAATATTATATTTAAATTAATGAGACTGGTAGTAATATTCAGAGAGAGAGAGTTTTGCTGTACGGCTGACAGAACTGTTTCAGTAGTCTTCAAAGATGATATATGAAAGGGTTGGGGAGATACCACAAGGTATAAGAGAAGATTGAGGAGGAAAGCTTAAAATGGTGTGGCCACAGGCATTTGAAGGGAATGGAGGTAGCAAAGATGCCTGAGAAGATGGGTGCGAGAAAGAAAGGGCAGGAGACCAGTAGAGAGGCCAAAGGACAAATGGCTAAAAGGAATGGCAGAAATCATCATGAAGAGAGAAGAGTGGGCTGGACTAGTGACAGAGAGGTGACGGGAAGACCGGAGGTGGGGGCAAGGATTGGTCCAGGCAGGCTGTGACCGTGGCAGATAACTGTGCACGATGACGATGACGATGATGACGACGATGATGATGATAACTACTCTTTAATTAATAACTTTACAGATTAGTTTCTAAACCAGTTTGTTATAAATGAGAACAAGGGGGTTAGTTCACACTACTCTCTTTCTGTCACATGAAATTTAAAGTAAACTGTGTGCTTGTGGGGGACACTGTGTTAATGTGAACACTAATTTTTATTTTTATCAAGTACACAATCTGAGGGAGCATTTTTTCTGGGTTTTAAGACTGACATATACACCTTTGACGGCATGGTGTTTTACTAGCCAGGGATTTTTTTTGGATAGATGGTGACCCACTACAGTCATTAGTTTCTGTTAATAGAATGATGCTGTTGGTGTGGAGAATAGTGTCAGGTGCATTGTTAACCTTTCCTGTATGTATGTTTTGTGTCTGTGCCATGGCAGTAGTTTCCCAGAGTGATGCCAACTTTTTTTCCTTGCTTTCTTTTTTCTTTTCTTCCTATTAAAGTTAAAAGGGATGATTCTGGATTTTAGTAACCTCTTTTTGACTAGAAACTTGTCTCACTACATTAGGATGATGTGAACAAGACTGGGATAATTGTGCTATCACACTATGGTCTTCTTGGTGGAGGACATGATGGTGACCATGGAGGTTACCATTTAAAATTTTTATCCCTACTTACCACAGACTTTGTGTGGATTACAGCATGGTGCAAGCCCATCTTGTTGATGTCATATTGATGCCTCATGTTTTAGATGTATGAAGTATAACTGTTACTGTAGGCAGCCATGAGATTATTTGCAGAGATTAACATTATGTTTTGTGTTTTTGATGCTGATGATAGATGTGGAAGAGTGTGAAACCAGTTACCTGCTCATAATGCACTATTCTTGAAGAGTGCTTGTAAGGCTGCAGAGCTGGAAAGTCCCTATTGCTTGGACAGACAACCATCAATGCCATTCCTCTCAGATACTGCAGTGAAGGTTAGAATAAAGAACATGACGTGGGAGCAAAATGTGATGTGGAAATTCATTTCGCATTACTTCTCATCGATCGCTAGCCTGATATTGGTGATGGAAATTTATTCAACAAAGATAATTTGGTTCTGCTTTCATAGTAGAGTGCCAGTGTAAAATTTTGACTTTATCTTCAGTGATATCTGGTCTACAGCTAAGCAGAGGAAGTATGACCAAGACAGCTGGCAAATTTAAACTGCCATTCCTGGTTTCATTGATTTTGTATTTTATTTTCATTCGTCCTCTTATCTACACAGGCAGCTTGGCCGTGTGATACTGGAAAAGTCTGTTTATGTATTAGGTGGATGCACATAGACTTATGATGAGATAGTCTACAAAACCCATCACTCATACATATGTACATTTCTGTGTGTTCATACTTGCGTTAAAATACCAAATTGAGAAAATTGTCTCTCTCTCTCTCTCTCTCTCTCTCTCTCTCTCTCTCTCTCTGCATTAAGGAATCATATGGCTGCAGCTCTGTTGGTCGTAGGGTTGAATGGTCAAAAAACAAGATTAGCTGAATTTGTGTTTTTCATTTCATAACTTTTATGTATAAATTCTATAAGTTTGGCATAGATAATTTCCTCTACCTGTCTGGGAAAGGAATGGGAAATTATTATGGGGCTGCAGTTATTCATGTTGTCGGTCATGTTTTATGAAAATTTGAAGCAACCTGGAAGTTTTCACTGCACCAAGAAAAAAGTCATCGAGTGAACAGTTACATAAGTTCTGTCAGTAGTTCTATCAGTTTTAATCAGTCTTCTGTAATATTACTGTAGTAATATCACCAATACTTACAGATTTTTGAAATTTCTCTATTGCTTGTACTTCGTCATTATTTGAGACATTGATCTACGAAAGGTGCTTATTTTGTATTTATCATGTTGAGTGTTCTTCTTTGTGTTTCATTTCATCATCTTGTAGCATTTTTGTGGTATCCTTTAATGTCGTGATTCTCTTGGACAGAATTTTACTGTCATGACAATGTATACTGTGACTATTCGTGCTTTATTTGGCATTAAAATGCTAAATAACAAAGAAACCTCTGCATAAAAAGTTCTCCTCTGCTGAGGTTAGGCTCATGATGGGAAAAGTTCTGAAAACACTGACTGTGCAGTGGTGGATCTGTCGCAATGGCTGCCCCATGCAACTTCGCTACAGATCATTCCATGCAACTTCGCTACAGATCATTCATCGTACCTTTGATGGAATGCACAGTGTTTTCACTATCACCCTACCAACACTGTTAAATATTAAAAAGATGCACTGTAATGTACCATTTGCAGTTCAGTACAGCTTGTACTCATCAGAACAGAAACAACAATTGAACCCAATTAAAATTAATAAAAGTAAAAGAAAACATTTTCTGTTGTGTGACAAGCATTACTATTACTCACTTGTGTGGCAGCTGTAAGTTCACGTTTGGCACGAGTGTATTCTATGATCAGAAAATGCAGTCAAAAGCAACAAAATATTTTGGGTCTTGCCCACTTCGCTGGTTACGGCTCAGTGATGACATCAAAAGTTTCTTTCTTTGTGATCTCTTCCCAGTGCTGTGCTCAGTGAGTTGATCCCAGGAGATACCCTACCAGCTAACTGCTCATCAGCTAATTACTTTTGAATGATAATTAGGAAGAAAGTAGGATAATTTATATTGGCTTTTGCAGTTTCACATTTTGATGTGCAGAGTTAACTGTAGTTATGAAAAATCTGTCAACAACAATGTAGCAGCGAATCGTAGTTACACAGCTACATCTGTTCAGTCACCCTCCTTCCAAATAATGTTCTTTAATAATCTGGGGCATTTTTCATTGTGGTCATGAGGTCCTTCTCCTGTGCTGGTAGGAAAAACAACAGCCATCACTCCCCCCCCCCCCCCCCCCCCCCAAGGCTGTCACCTGACTGATAATAATTCCCTCAGGTGACAAGTGTTAAACAGTTGTAATTTTAGCTGGAGCCTTGCTAGTGATGGTAGCTCCATCTGCTAATGCAGCATTGCTGGTGCCCTGTGGTATTGACACACTAACACCAGCTCTGTGCCTCACTGGAAACTCACTAGTGACAAACAGTGAATTGTTCTGTAACATTAGTTCCATAACACTGCACTACTGAGAAGCAGCCTAGTCACTTGTTTCTGCACACTGCTCTTCTTCTGCCAGAAATGAATTCCTTTTGTGGTCCATGTTGATACAAAATTTTAATGCTTTACAGAAATATGTTATTACAGTCACATTTAATTTTCTTAAGCTGTTGTAGGGGTCTCGAAAAACAATTATAACATTTTAATTTTGCTTTCCAATACTTTTGCTAATGACATGTCTTCTTAGGTCAAGTGAGGATCTTGCATCTTTTGCTGTATGTTGTAGGCAAAAGTTTGAAAACATCAGTCTTGGTACATACCAAGATTTGAACAAATTTGTATCGATCTAAGGCAGAAATGTTAGCCTCATCTGAAGCATCTACAAAAAGTTGTTAGATGTGTTTACTATTTCTGAGGGGGCAGGGGTGGAGAGGGGTGATTGTCACATTGTTTTCTTGTGTTAGTGTTATATTTTTACGTTCTGTTTTTGCCCTTTCTTCTTCTTGTTCTTCTTCTGTTTTATTTTAATAATGTTGAACATGGCTTTTGTTGGGCTGTATAAGTATTCATCATTATGCATTCTTTTTGCATATCTTATTACGTTTTTAATATTTTGGAATATTTTTCACAGGAAATGGAGAATTTGGATGTGGATATTCTTTTGTTGCTCACATTTTGTGCATCTCCTGGCACAAAACTCTTACTCCACCTGTGATCCAGCTGTTAATTATAGAACTGATAATTATTGTTGTTCAGTCCAAAGGCTTGTTTTGATGCAGCTGTCCATTATACTGTGTCCTGTTCAATCATCATCATCACCATCACCACCACCACCACCACCACCATCACCATCTCCAAGTAACTACTGCAACCTTCATCCTTCTGAATCTGCTTGCTGTATTCATCTCTTGGTCACCCTCTACAATTTTTACCCCTCACACTTCCCTCGAAGGCTAAATTGGTGATACATTGATGTCTCAGAATGTGTCTGTCAACCAATCCCTTCTTGTCAGGTTGTGTCACAAATTTCTTTTCTCTCCAGTTGTATTCAGTAACTCCTCAGTACTTAGGTGATCAACACATTTAATCTTCAGCATTCTTCTGTGGCACCACAATTCAGTTGCATTTCCATACAAATACTTCAGTGGAAAAGCAGTTTGGAGCTGGTGGTCACCTGGAGGTACTCTGCTGTATTGTTTCCAGGATTTATACTCATAATATGAAGCCAGTTTGTGAACCCTAACAAGGATGAAATAAATGAAATCTTTGCTGATTAATAGGTCTAGTTTAACATAGAAAAATATTGTGCACAGGCTGCAAAGTAAGACATTGCCTGCAGCTTTTGCAACGTATGTTTTTGGCTCTATGTGAGGTGATGTAGCTGTTAAGACACTGTAGTATTCCTGTGGGAATAATGTGGCATGTGGCCCTGCTGTATGTTTTTTTTTAGATCACTTTAGGTGACTTCCGAAGGAGTCCTTCAGCTGGCTGAGGCTGTTTCTTTCTACCAGCATCCTGCAATTGTTTTATTATTATGTATCATTTGTTAATTTTTCCATGTGTTATATAATTTTTTGATTGTGTTACTTCAACTTAACTGTTTTGATAAATTCCTTTTGTTTTGAGAATTTTTTCCATCCTTTTTGTGGCTACCTATTGCCAGCTAGCTTCATAATATTTTCCTGAAAGCCATCTTATCACCATGTATCATTGCAGCTCTGTGACATATCGGTTACCTTTTTTCTGACAGTATTTTATAATCATCATAGCATTTCAATATTTGTTGTTCTCCATCCATTGCTCTTTGTTCCTGGTCATCCTGTAAAATGGGTGGTTTCAACTGAGGTGTAAAATGACTTGTGCTCTAATTTTTCTGTAGTTTTTCCTTTGTAGCTTTTTATTGTTGTTACCAAAAGAATGTCATTGAATTTTCTTAGTTGTCATTTTAGCAATGAATACCAATATTTTGTTATCTTTAGTCTAATTAAGTACTTTATTCTGTACTGCAGTATGTTTTATCTGATGGCCCACTAGATTGTCAAATTAGTAAATGAAATGTCTGTATATGATTTAGTTTACGATAGTAAGAGGTCGCCAACATAACACTACTGTTTCAGAAAGTTGAGTACGTACCTCGAGACAGAGACTCAGAAGCGCAGTTAAACAGAACTGCAAAGTTATCAATTCAAATATTATTTGTCATTAGTTGTAAGATGTAGAAAGGTGCAAAGTGTCCAGTTATGGATACCTTTTTTACCAGTTATACTTATCTGTACTGTTAAAGAAACTGATATTATTGTTTTATCATATTAGTGTAAAAATATTTTGTTATGTATTAATGGAAACTGAATGTTTATTGCCTGTTCAATTGTTTATAGCCACACTACATCTCCCCAGACAGTATGTGCACATTCTGTGATGAACTACTTGTAATGAGAGAAATGTTATAAAAGTTACGAAGTTGATAGTAGGATGTTAAGTTCATGTTGAAAAATTCCCCACGAGATTCCATTCTGTAAGACTTGTGCTACATTATGCATACACGAGACATACTTCATCGTGGTGCTATTCTGTATGCTCATTACATGTGATATCAAGAGGACACATATTTTTGTAAAGTTCCTATTTTTGTACACTAATCTGAAAATTGAAAAATTTGTTAATGTACTTACAATAATAAAATATTTGTCTAATCCTCACCCTTTTTATTTCTTTCATATAATTGAGAAGAAGACAATGAATAAAAAGAAAGTTGAGTTGCACTTTGTCACAAAACTAGGAAGCAGTCTTCAAATTTCCATGTTTGATAGCAACACCTTGAAGTTACAGGATTTATTAAAAAGTGGTTTCTGGAGCTGATTTATGTAGCTAGTATGGTATTCATTGTGATTGCCATTTTTAGGTCGACAATTTCTCTCGCATCCGATATCTTTGTCAGGGCGACTGTCCTTTTCCAGTTTTGTAGCAGTTGTCCACAACTACTGAAAATCCCTGCCTTGTCATGTATTACTTTCTGCAGTGTTCTTTGCTAATGTTGGTTTCTCACCTTGGTATTTTTTCTTTCATATCTTTGTAAAAAATTTGGTTGTCAGTATATTCTCCATTTGTATTAAACAACCATGTCAGTGCTGACCAACCACTGCATCTACAACAGGTACTTTAATACCAGGTTCCTGCTTTTGTGTTACTTGGATTTTACAAATACTTTTTAGCCAAGAGTAAGAACCGTCAGAGAGTAGTAGTTTCCACCCGTGGCAGTTTTTTCATCTTATGATGCAGTTTGATACTACATTATTAGGCGACAGTATTACCCTTTGCTGCTATGCACCAACTTAAAATTTGAGATTGATTCCAGCACAGTCCATTTTGGGAGAAATTTTAGTTTTCCTTCTTTGCTGACGGTCATTACTTACTGTTATGAAGTTTTGGTACTGCATGATATTTGAAACAATACTGTAATTGAAATTTTAAGATTTCATTGTTTCTGTGCTTCTTGTCTTACTCCATCTAAGCTAAAAACAGAAAAAAATTTTTTCATGGTCGGGCCTAGAGGCCACATGATGATGACTGACCGCCACGTCACCCTCTGCCATATGGTGACATTTAGATGCAGTATGGGGTCAGCACATGGTTCTCCTGGTTGTTATCAGCACCCCAGACCTTGGAACAACTATTTATTTGTGAAGTAGCTCCTCAGTTGGCACCGCAATGCTGAGTGGACTCTGTTCCAGTCCCCTCTCATGAAGGAAAAATCCCTGGCAGTACCAGGAGTGTAACCTGGGTCCAGTAGTTTTGCATACACAAGGTATAACAGGGCAGTAGGCATTGCTGGAGCTGTCATTTGTACTCTGGTGATTCCTGTGAAAAGATATCAGACATTATTATGGCTGCCCGGTGGGAATTGACAGACTTTGATCATGGAATGATAGTTGGAGCTAGACACATGGGGCATTCCATTTTGGAAATCATTGGGGAATTTGATGTTCAGAGATCACCAGTGTAAATAGTGTACTGAGAATTCAAAATTTTGGGCATTACCTCTCACCACGGATAATGCAGTAGGCTACAGCCTTCACTTAGTGAGCAAGAGCAGCGGCATTTGCGTGCAGTTGTCATTGCTAACAGACAAGGAATACTGTAGGAAATAACTGCAGGAATAAGTGTGGAACATATGATGAACTTATCCGATAGGACATTGCGGCAATATTTGGTGTTATGGGGTATATCTGCAGATGGGAGACACAGGTGCCTTTGCTAAATGTATGACACTGCCTGCAGTATCACTCCTGGGCTCATGACCATATCAGTTGGACCCTAAATGACTGGAAAACTGTAGCTTGGTCAGATTAGTCCTGATTTCAGTTGGTAAGTGTTTGTGGTAGGGTTAGAGTACAGCACAGACTCTATGAAGCCATGTACCCAAGTTATCGACAAGACACATGCAAGCTGGTGGTGGCTCCATAATGATGTGAGCTGTGTTTACATGGAATGGACTGTTCCTCTGGTGTAACTGAACCGATAATTGACTGGAAATGGTTATGATTGGCTACTTGGAGCCCATTTGCAGCCATTCATGGACTTCATGTTCCAAAACAATTATGGAATTTATATGGATGACAATGTGCCATCTCACTAGGCCACAATTGTTCATGTTGGTTTGAAGAACATTCTGGACAATCTGAGTGAATGATTTGATCATCCAGATTGCCCAATGTGAATCCCATTGAACATTTATGGGACAAAATTGAGACATTGGTTCACACACAAAATGCTGCACAGGCAAAACTTTCACAATTATGGACAGCTATAGAAGCAGTGTGGCTCAATATTTCTGCAGGTGACTTCCACAGACTTGTTGAGTCCATGCCACATAGAGTTGCTGCGTTATGCTGGGAAAAAAGTTCTGACACAATGTTAGGAGGTATCCCATGACGTGTCACCTCAGTGTATTCAAATCAATAATTTTCTGTAGGGACCATTCTATAGGATCTTTAGTTCGTCATCTTTATTATACCGAGAGAGTATTTTATCACATGTTCTCCATGTGTTCAGATCTTGTCCAGCTTTGCTACATTATGTTAAGGCATGGTTCTCGCTGAAGTGATATGATATGCAGTACAACACATTACAATAAAGGTCGTGCAATGTGACACCTGTGTGACATTCCTGTGTTCCCTCAGGAGCAATGCAACAGGTGATAATGACCTCGTGTGTGGTGCATTGCTGCCAGCTTCTTTGCGGACTACTTCCAAATATGTCACATATTTACTTGAGGCTGGAAAGAGGTATGGTTGTCCTTCCAGTGTTAAAAACAATTTCCATATGTTAGCTACATTTGGCATGCGGCATTGTATGGCCTAAAATGCACCAAAAGTAAACTGACCAGCAACTACATTTTTTTCTGAAAACTTTTCAAAGCATGCAATGTGTTTTACTTAATTTTGAAGTATCACAATGAGCAAGATTGAAAAGAATACCAGTTAATTATCAAGCTGTCACATCAGACTTTATAAGCAAAAACCTTTTTACAGAGAAGTTCCTTCAAAATTGAATGAGATTGCTTAGTGGAGGGCAAGCATGAGTCCCAAAACAGTGAGTATTAGTTTATATGAAAAGTAAGAATTTCACTGAGAAATGAACTACAGAGATGGGTGCAGCATTGCTTCATCTACACACAACAATTTTTTGAGGCACATCAGATGACTTGAAATTTCCCTCATGTATCATGTGATACAGATGCATGGAGCAGTCACACTCCATGTTGCTCCACGTGAGATGACATATTGCTGTCGTACCTTGTGAACCAGTTATGTTGCTTCCATAAAGTATCCATGGCTTCAACTAATGCAAACTGCTTGAATTTCAACAAAATTTGGTTAATATAGTGCTTGCTATATGAGAATGAGCACTGTGAGAATTAGTCTACTAGTTTCTACAGGAGCAGAGATGTGAGCAAAAAGCATTTTCAGGCTGTCCTGCATGACAGATGTGTTGTGCAGGTGGTATCAGCATGCCTTGTAGGGGCTACACTTGTACATGAGAATGACTGAGCAGAGGGGGTGGGGGGTAAGGTGGATAGATAGAGAATGTGTAGGAGTAGAGGGCCAGGAACAGGTAAGAGGAGGAGGTGGCTTGAGAGACTGGGGGAGGAGAATGACAGAGATGGGGGAGGGAGGGGGGAGGAGAAGGAGAGACATGTTACATGTATCAACCCTGCTGTTTTGTCAATCTCTACTGTACAAATGTACTGTTCAGGTCAGTATTATCTAATATTAAAATACTGAAAAAATGAACTACCAACACATTTTTCGTGCAGCTGCAAGTGTTGTATACCAATATGTTGTTGAAAATGTTGATAATATACAGAACTTTATTCAAGAAAATGTCTTATTTTAATATTCAAATAGGGTAAATTTGAAACGCACAGTTTACAACAAGGCGGCCTTCCTAGAAAGCATTACATTGTTTCTTTCTTGTATTCCCATTCATCTTTTGTTACTTTACTGATTGCAGTGTGGATACAAGTATTCATATAAATATATTAAAAAAAGTATAAATATGAAATGAGTTTTCACTGTGGGCAATTATTTTTGAAAGCATTAACATGTATTTTCTAATTTTTATCCTTATTTATTGCAGTTTGATTACAAGTAACTGACATGTAATTTTGGAAACATGGTTGTTTTGTCGTCGTTACTTTCTGGACACAGCTTACAGGGTGTACGTTTAGTAGGTTTTTCTTGTTGTCGCTTATTCTGATACCTGTCACACCTTGAGGTGAGGGAATTGCATAATTTATTTTTTTATTTTGTACGTCTCACTTGCATTGATGTAAACTTAACCTGTAGTGGGTAAATTTTGGGCTGACACACCCATTTTCAAACCACACCCCTTGCTATGAGCCATAATTTTTGATACAATATGGTGCCAAAAAGCACAGCAAAGTATACAGTGGGCGACAAGTACCCTTCAATGATCTTAGCCAATGTGTGTGTTGCTACAGTGTGAGACAGTAACAACAGACACACAGGCTATGATCAGTGACAGTACTTGTTGCCCACTGTATACTTTGCTGTGCTTTTTGGCACTATATTGTATCAATAATTATGGCTAATAGCAAGGGGTGTGGTTTGAAAATGGGTGTGTCAGCCCAAAATGTACCCACTACAGGTTAAGTTTATATCAATGCAACTGAGACGTACAAAATAAAAAATAAATTATCAAATTTCCTCACTACTGAACAGTTGCAGACGTACCATTCCATCACAACATGCCTCGAAAGAACACCTTCAGGTTTTTGGATGCACCTAATCATCCTCAGAGAATCTTCTGTTGTTGAGAAGCATTTCCTTGATGCTATGTGTTCTTCTACTAGTGACTTTCCAACTCTCTCCAGAAATATTTTGTCCCTCAGTATTTGACATCTGTTGTTTAGTTTTGAAGCCCTGTACAAAATACTACTTAAAATGAACTTTTTACATCACTTATTCTGCTGGCTGCACACCTGGTAACTCCTGGTGTACTTTTGATGACACTCGAGGCCAATAGGCAGGCATGTTGTGCTGTTGGCTGTAGCTGCCATTGTGCATTCTCATTTTCCGAAAGAAAAGATTGTATGCAACTTTGTACAGGCTGGGGACTGTTGTCACTGTCATCAGAACACTTGCTTTCAGATGCATTACTTCCATGATTTTCAAACTTTGGAAGAATTGCTTCGTCTGTTGAGGGATTTACTAATTCTTTCAGCTCAACATCAGTCAATGATCCAATTGCCATTGTTGTAATTTAAACTGAAAAAGGATTCAGATAACTGAGAAGTGCTAAACAATTTCCTGGAAAAATAGGGAAATCGTTGTAGATGGAGAGCCTTTGTTAATTCTTCAGTGTAAGTTGAGATGATCAAAATTATTATTACCACAGAGTGTAACAGCAAACTGAAAAAAAAAAAATTGACATAGTAATAATACTTCTGCCAGGTCATCATGATACGAGCATTAGATATGCAACTACAGATGTTCATGACCAAATTACTTAAAATATTTTATACTTGTATTGCTTATTCAGTTTGTCAGTCACCAAATTTCATAAAGTTACCTTGGTACTTAAATAATGAGAGACTAAATTTAGAACCATTTTGGGTCACGTAGGTTTAACAAAGTAGCAGGGTTAAATGGACCATGGAGACATATACTGTGGCAACAAGACACTCTGTGACATTCGCCTGCTTTATTTCTTCATTGATAGTGGGGGGTAGAAGTTGAATACCGTCTACTGTAAATGATGTAGTTGACAGTTGCACAATTGTGTTTCAAAGTTCTTTACTTTCGCTGTTCACAGCCCCCCAGTATTACACAATTATATGGCCAGTTCGCTATTGGTAAATGTTGATAAGCCTCATTAATAGGTTGGAGGCAACATCAGCATGCTGTTACAATATCTTGCTGTTGAACATCTATGAGCAGTAAATACCTAACCACACAGTTCACAGTTCTTTTAGAATAATACGGTACGTGTGACACTATTTTTCCAATAAATTAAACAGACATTGTCATTAATTGTTCTAGCACACGGCCTATTTGTGTTACACCTATTCCACTGTTAAGTTGCTGCATTGTTAATCAAACAAATACATGTTTTACGTCTAAAAATTGGTTCTTTATATATCCTCATGAGAATAGGCACTGAAACTATACATTGTTCAATGTTTAAGTTACAGAAATTACAATTAAAGCATAACTCATTCAACTAACTGAATACATTGAAAAATTCTTTCTTTTTAACAATTCCTTCTACCACAAAGGTTAGGCTGAATTATTTATTTAAATAATGAAATTAACAGAGATAGTTATACAAACAATACTTTCGACAAATCTGGCAATTAATATGGCATTAATTAAGTGCTGGCTTTGCTAATATGCTTTCAAACAGAGCCAAATAAATACTTTAAGAATCCTATTAGTTCCTCTTCCAAATGTTTATAATTAGTACAGAATTTAATTTGTTTATCAGTCAACAGTAGTATCTAAGTCACAAAACAATTACTGATTTCACCCTTTAATATATAACAAAATATATTAACTAGGAATGGTCAAAATAAATTAGGGAACTAATTACATACACAAAACTAAGCACAAAATTAGACCTGGTGCTATTTTCCTTAAGACTGGGGGCCAACCTTTCTTTTTATGGAAATGCAGATTATACTCATACATGTTAATGGTAATTAGGCAAAAATGAAAATAAAATGAATTTGAGGAGGCAGATAGCAAAACAAGAGAGGAAGTAAACTCTGATAGTCAATACAGCATAAGGAGAGTCCTCACAGCTGGAAAATACTTCAAACCGCTTTCAACTACGAAGCACTATCGACTACTAAATCAAAACGATGCAATGTAAGAAAATTCCTCATACTTGAGATTATTTCGACAGCTTTCAACTTTGAAGTGCTGTTGACTACAAAAGCAAAACTGTAGCTGTTGTCATAGCACCATTTCCTCAGTGTGGCACTGCTCAGACATTATTTCATTTACAATAACAGATTGGAAGAAATAAACACTCCACATCTCCTACATGGTGATTTCATGTCAGATCATACAGGTTAAGAGTGAATGTCACGTAACTATTTCAAAGTTTGCTGAAAAATATATGTTGAAGTTCCACATGATACCTCTTCAAAATTACAATGTTTTGATTTTCTGATGCGATGCTAATACAATTACTTCAGGACCAAGATATTTCTGCAATACCTCTGACAGATTTCCAACAACTGTGAAGTGTTTTTCCCTTTTATTAAGCACCACATTCTTGTGTCTTTTTTCATAGTCCACACAACTCACTCTTTCAATACTGTATTTCCTCACTGACACTGTATCTAAAAAAAAGTTCAAAGCAAACACAAAACTTGATGCAGAATGGCATATGTGCAAGTTCTCACTCATCTGTTAAAAACAAAAGAGCACTGGAAACAGTAACGCCAACATTCATATTTTAAACTAGGAATTCAGTGATGTGAAATACACAGAAAGTTGAAAAATTTTTGACACTTTACACAGAAAAATATTGCCCCCTGTGTTTGCACTGACTACTAACATATTAACCAAACAATATTTTGTGTAGTTCTCAAAAGTTTTCGGATGGGGTTTTTGAGTAAATATTTCAGAAAAACTAGTAAAAATGCAATTTTTTTTACATATTTAGTAATAAATATTTACATAATACAGATAGCTGGAGCAGAGAAGGTACTGTTTATAATTACATCAGTAGTATCTGCTAATATGACAGAAAAGATAGCATTCTGTGACTTTCCAAATTAGGGAAAAAAAAATTAAGTGGAAAAATTAAATTTTGTATTTTCGTCTTAAACTTGTAAGTTAAAGGTAGCCCATAAGTGTGCGAATGTCAATGAAATTTTAACACACTAAGAGTGAACTTTAATGTGAAACATCAGTCAGGTCTCTAGTATATTAGTTATATATTTTTTGTTTCTACTGTTTTGAGAGTTATTTACAAAGTACACATTTTTCAAAAACGAAAATACTTTATTTCTTAACATTTATGATATAGAGGTCTAATATATATTTTTTCCAGAGAAACTCATGACCATGGCAATACAGACATGCAAGAAAGACACAGACAAATCACTAATATAACAAATGTTAATAATTGCAAACAAACATCACTAATATAACAAAGTTTAAGGATTACAAACAAACATCAAGTCTATTATTATAATCTATCGTCGTTGGAGTTGCAAGCAGGATGTCATCAGGGCTCCCATTATAGGCTCTTCTGGAACACTCTACAACAATGTGGCCGATGGTATGATTTTCTCTGCAGTCACACTGAGGGGATGGTATTTTGCCCCATTTATACAGGGAGTAAGCACATCTGCCATGACGAGTTCGAATCCTATTTAGAGTGGACCACATTTTGCGTGGTAGGTTCAAACCAGGTGGCTTTTGTGTGATGCAAGGCATGTTATGATTTTGCCATGCATTCCATTTTTCAGACCATGCATTTGCGATACTGAAACCTTCTTGTACACAGGTCCTTGCTGTTCTTGTTGGCGGGTTCCTAGATCGAAGCCTATTAGTGTTTGCAGCCTCAATGTCTTGGTGGATTGGCAGGCTTCGATTTCCCATGACGTTTTTGTATTCACGTAGAAGGGTGTCAGTATGTCACAGGTGTGGTGGTGGGATGTGGGTTAATATTGGGAGCCATTGCATTGTAGTGGGTTTAATTACTCCAGAAATCATCCTTAGAGTGTTATGCAACTGGACATCCACCTTTTTTGCATGTGGGCCGTTTAGCCAAATCGGAGCATGGTATTCGGCAGCTGAGAATACAATTGCTAAAGCAGAGGTGTGGAGAGTGGAGGCCATTGCTCCTCAGGTAGTACCACAGAGCTTTTGAATAATGTTGTTTCTTGTCTTTAATTTTTCGGCTGTCTTTGTTAGGTGCTCTATAAAAGATTCTGTCCAGTGTCATGCCCAAGTACTTCGGAGTTTTATTGTGCCTGAGAATGGAGTTTTCAAATCAAATGTTGAGTTCATTTTCACCGAGTTTGTTGTTGAGATGGAAGCAACAAACCTCTGTTTTGGAAGCATTTGGTTGAAGTATCCACTTTTGGAAATATTCGCCCATTATCTTCAGGTCTTTCGTTAGGATGTCCTCAGATGCGTCAATTGTGCTACATCTTTAGTATAGATAATACATACTGCTTGCTACATGAAAATTAGCAATTAGGGGTTAGGACTTCCTGGCTTTCACGGAAGTGGATATGTAGGCAATTTTTGTTTGTTTCTTTTCCAACCCCCTGAGAAGTAGACTGCCCTTCATGAGACCTCTGCAGGCACTATCTCCATGCCTCCAGGGGCTGCACATGGAGCTTGGCTGGATAGAGAGGGGGATAAGATGGATAATGAGAGAGGGGGAGGATGAGATAGACAGAGGGAGAGGAGGGGGAGGGAGGGGAAAGACAGATGAGTTAAGATGAGATGGTGTGGGATAGGAGAGGTGGACACACAAAAGTGGGCAGGAGAACATAGACAGAAATGGTAGAGGAGGAGATAAACAGACACTTGATACATGTATTAAGTGACAGTCAGTACACATAAAGTGGTGACAAGACAGCACAATACAAATGTCATTCGTTCCTCATATCTGTGCTCTTTGTACACATCAGTATTCTGCCAGGCACAAATAACAACATACACAAACTACTGGCCATCGACATAGCTCCAGCAACACTGAGGCCTTACTGCTGATATGTGCAAAAATTCACATCACTAATTGGAGGCAGATGCATGTAGAATCAGTGCCACAGATACTCCAGCTCTATGGATTCATAACACAATGTTACTACAGGAATATGTACATTGTAACAACATACAGCTGTCTACAGCTTAGTTTTGGTACATACCATTTCTTGCATCATTACACAGTTTGCTACCATCACAATGCCTCTGCAGCAATTAACAGCAGTTGGTCAAGTGTACCCACAGTCCAAGAAATGCAAGACTTCAATATTCTGCCCAACTTGCATTTTTGGTTACAATAAATAAGCCACAGAAATGCAGTCTGTTACATACTGTGGAGTGGATTTTTTATCTCCATGTTTCTCCCATGGACATCTATACGTCAATTCCCGTAAGGTGGGCACACCCAAGAATATTCATCCTAGCTCTAGGATGCACAATCATAAACATTCTGTATGATTATATTTTGCATTAAATTAATTTTTTTCCCTCATAGTCAATTGTGTATATCGCATACTATTTTCCTTACTTTGATTGTATACCTGCAAATGTATCCTTCCACTTGCATAATTCTCTTTGTAGTATAGAACCTATGAACTATTCACAGTCTTAATGGTATTTTCTTGAAATGGTACTGCAAATACAGTTCACATTATTCCATGTACAATTACAGATTGGAATAAATAAACAATCCACATCTCCTTCTCAGAGAAATGGAGGAGGAAGAAGTAGACAGAGAGAAGGGGGGAGAGAAATGGGTGTGGGTATTATTGGTAGGCACAGCAGGGCTAAACATGTGGATGGGCACAGCTGAACTGAGTGAGTGAGTTAGTGAATAAGGGAGGAAGTTGGCCTGAGAGCCCGGGGAGGAGGGGGTGGACAGACAAGGAGGAGGTGACATGTGTAATACGTGTCGAACACGTATGTGGGTGAAGCTGCAGGTGTGTCTGTGTGGGTGAGTGTGTGGGGTGAGGGAGAGGGAGACAGAAAGAAAGTAATTGCATTATAAAGATCCCATTAACTCCACATGAAGCAGAGAAAGAAACACATTTACAAATATATATCAAAATGTAGTTAATACAAGTACATTGGAAAATAAAGTATTAATATTACCTTGACGTCTCTTACGGGGTATTTGTAACAGCGCATGTGGTGTGCTTGAACACCAGTGTTTGCACACACAACATTGTATGTTAGCAGCCACAATATGCAGATCTGCTAAGGAAAACATCATCTTGCCATGCTAGGCAAATCTAAACTTCTGTGAATGGCCACAATCCACACCAATGTTTGCCTGTGGATGCACACTGCGCATCCAATGCATGACCCTACAAAGCATGGCTAATTTCTTCTTGATACTCTGTCACCGCCGTGGAGACCAATCTGCTAGTTTTCAAAATAAGTGTCAATCTTTTTCATCAGTCTTACCCTGAACACCCTGTATGCATAGTGAGATAAGTCTTTGGACAGTAGCCTGATGATTCATTTTTCATGTTCTTCATACCGCTCTCTACTTCCAGCCAAGCTCTTGATGTTGCCATATTCATTTACCAATATATTGAAAATAGTTAAATCCCTGTTACTTCCATTATTTCTTATTCTTTTTCTTGTAAAATTACTACACCAAGACATTAAATGCTTCTGTTTTATTACTCTGCAATTGGTTTTGACCTAACTCCTCATCTTCTGACGGAGCTTTAATGTTAAAGTGAGTGTAAACTGATATGACGTTATACACGTGGTATTTATTGTTGAAAAGCTTGCCCCAGTGTATTCGAAATTGTCATTTGAGGTTATGGAATGTCAGCATTGCACTTCCAGTATGGTAAGACAAAGTTCATAAAATATTGAAATTGTGCCGCTTAGCTTGCGTGTCTTACTCATTACTCATCTGTTTCCCACAGCAGGCAACCCTTATGTGTTCATGTAATGATCAAACGAAACAATTAACTACAACTGCAAAGAGCATAAACTGAGACTGGACTGTGGATCAGTGCAAATATGTCACCCAGTTCTTATTACACCAAGATCTACATCTACATACATACTCCACAAGCCACTGTATGTTGCGTAACAGAGGGTTGCCTTCACAACAACTAGTCACTTCCTTTCCTGTTCCACTCACAGACAGAGCGAGTCTGTATGCCTCCATGTGAGCCCCAGTTTCTCATATCTTGTCTTTGTGGTCTGTAACTGATATGTATGTTGGCGGCAGTAGGACCGTTGTGCAGTCAGCTTCAAATGCCAGTTGCATAAACTTCCTCAGTAGTGTTCTTTGAAATGAATGTCTTCTTCTCTCCAAGAGTTCCCACTTGAGCTCCCAAAGAACATCCATAACAATTGGATGCTGATTGAACTTACTTGTAACAAATCTAGCAGCTCACCTCTGAATTGCTTCAATGTCTTCTTTTAACCTGACCTGGTGTTGATCCCAAACACTCGAGAAGTACTCAAGATTAGGTCACACTAGTGTCCTATATGTGATCTCCTTTACAGATGAACCACATTTCCCTAAAATTCTCCCAATAAACTGAAGTCAACCATTTGCCTTCCCTACCACAATCCTTCCATGCTGGTTCCATTTCATATCGCTTTGCAACATTACACTCAGATATTTCAGTGACGTGACTGTGTTAAGCAGGACACTACTAATCTGTATCCAAACACCACAGTTTTGTTTTTTCCACTCATCTGCATTCACTTACATTTTCATTCATCACACCAACTAGAAACTTGGTCAATATCATCTTGTATCAATCTATATTCACTTATCTTCTACACCTTCCTGTACATCACAGCAAACAACCGCAGATTGCTGCCCACCCTGTCTGTCAGATCATTTATGTATATAGAAAATAGCAATGGTCTCATCACACTTCCCTGGGGCACTCCTGATGTTACCCCCAATCTCCGATGAACACTTGCCATTGAGGACGACATACTGGGTTCTATTACTTAAGTTGTCTTTAAGCCAGTTACATATCTGGGAATCTATTCTGATGCATGTACCTTTGGTAGCTGTAAACAGTGGGGTTCCATGTCAAATGCTTTTCAGAAATATAGAAATATAGAATCTGCCTGTTGCCCTTCATCCATAGTTAGCAGTATATCACGTAAGAAAAGGGCAGGCTGGGTTTTGCATGAGCAATGCTTTCTAATGCTCTGCTGATTCGTTGGCATGAGCTTTTCAGTTTCTAGGAAATTTATCATATTTGAACTCAGAATATGCTCAAGAATTCTGCAGTAAATAGATTTTAAGAATATTGGTCTGTACTTTTGCAGATCCATTCTTTTACCCTTCTTATATACAGGAGTCTCCTATGCTGTTTTCCAGCACACTTTGTGCTGGTCAAGAGATTTACAATAAATGCAAACTAAGTAAGGGGCCAATTATGTAGAGTACTCTTTGTAAAACCAAATTGGGATTCTATCTGGATGTGCCAACTTATTTGTTGTTAACTCTTTCAGTTGTTTCTCTATGTCAGAGACACTTATTATTATGTCATCCATACATGACTGTGCAATGGTCAGACGACGGTATGTTTATATGATTCTTGTGTGTGAATGATTTCGTAAATTTGGAATTTAAAATTTTGGCCTTCCTTTTGCTATTTTCTACTGCCAAACCAGACTGGTCAACAAGTGACTGGATGGAAGCCTTAGAACCACTTAGAGATTTTACATAGGGTGATGGTTGCATGCAGATACACCATCATCCAATTGAACAAGTGCTCGAAACGTGCACTGTGTCATGGATGCTGGTCAGCAGCGGCAGTATTATGCCATGAGGGAAAGTCACTGAAGATACCATGACAGGTATGGATGTGAACTTTATTGCCGACTATTTTTATCCTTCATGCTTGAGGTCTTTCAGTAGGATAACTGTCCTTGGTACAAGCCCAGAATTGTACTACCGTGGTTCCAGGAGCATGATAGTGCAGTTGATATCTTGGCTACCAAGTTGGCTTGATCTGAATCTGATGGAACATATCTGGTACACACCGGGTGCCAGCTCAACGCTTCTGATAACATAATTTAATGTTGGCATAGAAATAATAATTTTTATACTGTTTATCCATAAATCCTAATATAAAGGGGTGTTCAATAAGTAAACCAACCATTTTTTTCGTGAAACCAGGTTAGTTCCATTCAGGATTCCAATGCACGATATTATTCCTCACTATACGTGTGAAGAATACCGTATTTTTCAACATAATTTCCATTCAATGTAATGGCTTTACACAGCCTTAATGGGAGGGCCTGCCCACAAGATACCGCCATACTGGTTGACAATGGAGCAAATCTCTTGCTGCATCAATAACCTCTTCGTCTCCACATACTGCCACCCGTGGAGTGCGTCCTTCATTGGGCCAAACAGATGGAAGTCAGAAAGTGCCAGATCTGGACTGTAGGGCGGGTGAGAAAGAACAGTCCAATGAAATTTCGTGAGCTCCCTTTGGGTGTGCAGACTTGTGCAAGGCTTTGTGTTATTGTGGAGAAGGAGAAGTTCATTTGCATTTTTGTTGCAGCAAACATGCTGATGTCCAGCACTGCATGTGTCTCAGTTGTGTGCAGCCAGCCAGCCAGCACATGAGAGATTGGACACGTTTGCATTACCTTGTTGTGATGATGAGATGCCTCACCCAGTGACTCGCTGTGCTTTTTTCCACTGTCAGTTTTCTATAGACGTTATGCAAGGCAACTATGAATATTTGTGATGCTCCAGTTTTCCACCAAAAGAAAATGATAGCTCTCTTCTTGAAACACACCTCCATTATGGACGTCATTTTGAAAGCCATGTATACCACCACCACGTACCAGAACTTCTTGAAACTATAGATGTTGGTTGGTTGATTTATTTATTTATTTGGGGAGGGAACCAAACTGTGAAGTCATCAATCCCATTGGATTAGAGAAGGATGGGGAAGGAAATCAGCCTTGCCCTTTCAAAGGAACCATCCCAGCATTTGCCTGAAGCGATTTAGGGAAGTCAAGGAAAATGTAAATCACAATGGCTGGATGTGGGTCTGAAATTACTTCCTACTGAATGCGAGTCCAGTATGCTAACCACTGCACCACTTTGCTACATGAACTATAGAGGTTGAAGTGGAAATATTCCATGATTTCCCACAAAAAATTCTGCTGTTGTTAAACCAAAATTGGTCAAGGAAAAAAACTGTGCTGCATTACTTATTGAACGCTGTTTGCGTGTATATATAAAAAATTGCATGCTCTATGGAGATATTTATAGCAGTGGCTGATCTACATCTACACCCTACAAGCCACCTTATGGTGTGTGGCAGAGGGCACTTCTGGTACACTATCTGATTCTCCTCATCTACATATACATCTGTACTCTGCAAACCATTGTGAAACACATGGCAGAGGGTAGTCCCACTGGACCAGTTATTACCTTTTTTCCCATTCCATTAACTTAATGGAGCATAGGAACAATGATTTCTTAAATGCCTCCATACATATTGCAATTAATTTAATCTCATCCTCACACTTCCTCTGCGAATGATATGTAGGGGATTGTGTATTCCTTGAGTTGTCATTTAAAGCTGGTTCTTGAAACTTTGTAAGCAGGCTTTCTTGGGATCATTTATACCTACCTTCAAGAGCCTGCCAGTTCAGTTTCTACATCTACATCTACATCTACATCCATACTCCGCAAGCCACCTGACGGTGTGTGGCGGAGGGTACCCTGAGTACCTCTATCGGATCTCCCTTCTATTCCAGTCTCTTATTGTTCGTGGAAAGAAGGATTGTCGGTTTGCTTCTGTATGGGATCTAATCTCTCTGATTTTATCCTCATGGTCTCTCCGTGAGATATACGTAGGAGGGAGCAATATACTGCTTGACTCTTCGGTGAAGGTATGTTCTCGAAACTTTAACAAAAGCCCGTACCGAGCTACTGAGCGTGTCTCTTGCAGAGTCTTCCACTGGAGTTTATCTATCATCTCCGTAACGCTTTCGTGATTACTAAATGATCCTGTAACGAAGCGCGCTGCTCTCCGTTGGATCTTCTCTATCTCTTCTATCAACCCTGTCTGGTACGGATCCCACACTGCTGAGCAGTAGTCAAGCAGTGGGCGAACAAGCGTACTGTAACCTACTTCCTTTGTTTTCGGATTGCATTTCCTTAGAATTCTTCCAATGAATCTCAGTCTGGCATCTGCTTTACCGACGATTAACTTCATATGATCATTCCATTTTAAATCACTCCTAATGCGTACTCGCAGATAATTTATGGAATTAACTGCTTCCAGTTGCTGACCTGATATTTTTTAGCTAAATGATAAGGGATCTATCTTTCTATGTATTCGCAGCACATTACACTTGTCTACATTGGGATTCAATTGCCATTCCCTGCACCATGCGTCAATTCGCTGCAGATCCTCCTGCATTTCAGTACAATTTTCCATTGTTACAACCTCTTGATACACCACAGCATCATCTGAAAAAAAGCCTCAGTGAACTTACGATGTCATCTACAAGGTCATTTATGTATATTGTGAATAGCAACGGTCCTATGACACTCCCCTGCGGCACACCTGAAATCACTCTTACTTCGGAAGACTTCTCTCCATTGAGAATGACATGCTGCGTTCTGTTATCTAGGAACTCTTCAATTCAATCACACAATTGGTCTGATAGTCCATATGCTCTTACTTTGTTCATTAAACGGCTGTGGGGAACTGTATCGAACACCTTGCAGAAGTCGAGAAACACGGCATCTACCTGTGAACCTGTGTCTATGGCCGTCTGAGTCTCGTGGACGAATAGCATGAGCTGGGTTTCACACGACCATCTTTTTCGAAACCCATGCTGATTCCTACAGAGTAGATTTCTAGTCTCCAGAAAAGTCATTATACTCGAACATAATACATGTTCCAAAATTCTACAACTGATCGACATTAGAGATATAGGTTTATAGTTCTGCACATCTGTTCGACGCCCCTTCTTGAAAATGGGGATGACCTGTGCCCTTTTCCAATCCTTTGGAACGCTACGCTCTTCTAGAGACCTATGGTACACCGCTGCAAGAAGGGGGGGCAAGTTCCTTCGCGTACTCTGTGTAAAATCGAACTGGTATCCCATCAGGTCCAGCGGCCTTTCCTCTTTTGAGCGATTTTAATTGTTTCTCTATCCCTCTGTCGTCTATTTCGATATCTACCATTTTGTCATCTGTACGACAAACTAGAGAAGCATCTCTGTGACACTGTATGTTGAGACATGTATGGAGCATCAGACTTGTTGGAATATGTTTAAAATTTGTAATTGTGTTTTGTTGAAAAGTTTTAAAGAATAGAATAATTAAAAGTTCTGCTCCATTTGCAAGTGGAGTGTGGAAAGAATTATTGCCTGTAAACCCAATTTTTTTTTCCTCAATGTAGTCACTATGTGAGAAGTATATGGGAGTGGGGGCAAGTAATATGTTGATCAACTCTTCCCAGAACATTCTCTCTAGGCATTTTAACCTCTCTGTGATGTGCAATGTGTTTCTTGCAGCACCTTCCACTAGAGTTTGTTGAGGATTTCCATCATTCTCTCATGCTGACTAAACAATCCCGGAACTGAGCATGCCGGCACCCTTCTTTGGATCTTGGGTATATATGAGTCAATACAGTTCGAAGATACTCAACTGGCACTTATCACTTACTGCTTTTGTATGATTTTGCATGTCAAAACAGACATTTTCAGAGTTCGCGATACACAAAACAAAATTTAGGACAGCAAAGACAACATAAAATGCCTGCAACAATACCAGTGTACACAGCACTGTATGACTATGGTAGTGACTAGAAATCAGTGAATATTTGGTCGTGCACTATTTTGTGACTTATCAATATTTTTCCCTTCAGTCCTTGTGCTATGTGTCTTTGTAGTGTTCACGATATAAAATAAAAATTATAAAAAATTACACAGTACATGGAGTACAGCACAGCATTTCTTAATGTTTTTGGTAAGTGGAACGCTTCTTCATGTCCTTTTGTACTTCAATGTCCCCTTGCCCCCACTCTTCCCTCCACCCGTTTGTCTCTATAGTAAAGTACATTTGAAGGCTGGTTAGTTGATTTGGGGCAGGGGACTAAACTGCGAGGTCATTGGCCCCATCAGGTGAGGGAAGGATGGGGAAGGAAATTGCTCGTGCCCTTTCAAAGGAACCATCCTAGAATTTCCCTGAAGCAATTTAGGGAAATTGTGGGAAACCTAATTCAGGATGGCCAGATGCAAGTTTGAACTGTCATCCTCTCGGGTGCAAGTCCAGTGTGCTAACGACTGCACCACCTCGCTGAGTGCAGTATGTAATGGAGTATACTATTAATGGATTATTTGCAACAAAAATGGCACCTATTTCAAATATTATGTATTTGCTTCAAAATGTAATTTCACAATTAATCCAAAATTTCTCAAAGTAACGTAAATTGAAGATAACATATTCATCCAGTCTACTGACTTTTAGGCTTTAGTTTTATAAGAAGTACTGGTTCTGATTTTCACAGATATACTTTATGGGTGAGAGCTGAATTCTCATGACAGTCCACTGTAATATTTTTAAAATTTTTTCTCGATACACAGAATCTGAGAACTGTATTTTGCAAATATATGTAGCTGTGACTGGTAAAAGAGCCAACATGTCCATTTGCAACAATTGAGGATATTCGTCTTTTCAAGTGCACCTGGATTCTGCTCAATTTCATTTTTTTTCTTCATAATGAGTCACATATTAGTCCGATAAAACCTCTGTATTTTTCTTTGAAATTGTGCATTGACAATAAATGGGTTTTTAATCCATAATTAATTTTGATATTTAATCTGTTGTTCATTTGGAAAACACTGATTATAAGCTTCATTCAAACCTTTTAGGTGCTGAATAATATTCAGTAAATTTGTGTCCTATTTCAGCACTTTCCTATTCAAAAAAGCCACTTATTGCCAGAAAGCAATCAAACTGACTGAAGCACAGGTAGATTGTCTAAAATGCTATCTTTTACCCAAAAACAAAGATCTTTTCTAGCACCGTAAATACATTTGTTTGTTTTGAATGGTCAAGTTGAAGACCCCAGCTATAACAATGGTATGCAACAAGGTGCTTGTTTTGAGAAATTGCGCTGTGAAGTTCACAGACCATATATTTCATGTACATGGTCAGATAAGCCTTTCTTTCAGAATATATCTGTAACAACAATTTTTTATAATAGTAAACCCCAACCAAAACTTTATTCTTAAAAATTCATCAGAGGATAGTTAACATTGTTCACGTGCAAGCTGAGTGCACTTTATGTGGATTAACATTGACTTACCACTGATTACCTAACCTGCATTGTTTCAGTTTTTGATTCTAAGAGTTGCATTAAAATTTTTGCAATGGCAAAGTATAACAACCTCAATAATTAATCTATGATTCAGCATAATATAAAATTATTAATTTCAGCAAGAATTTTACTACAGCACGTAAACAAGTTTAAGGATGGCCATAATCATTTCTATGACCCTTCACATAAGCTATGGTAAGAGAGACAACATTGTTTACTTGCTTAAATAGATATTCACAGTGACTTGATTAGCAACAGCTTTTCAAGCCTGTTTTTGTTCAGAATGGTAGTTATTCACATCATCCTCAAATTCATATAGATCCTCCCTGAAAACCGTTTTCCCAAACACTGCACTCGTTACTACAGTACAACTGGCAGCCATGTTTTTGGCACTTACCACAGTTTACATATACCGGTACATACCTGGCGAATTTGCCATTAGTGAAAATCTGAAACTAGAGACAGAGCTTACATTTCTGGGTTTATGGTGGAACTATTAGGTAATGTGAAGAAAGCACATCCAATACCGAGATTTACACATGATAACTTGGCTTCTCATTGACTGTCCCTTACCACTGTTTACAGCTGAGTTCAGTCATCTAAGTAAAAATGTCGCTTAGATAGGCAATTTCATGCAGTTAATTTGTATCAAATGACTGACATTTCAATTCAACATTGTGTTCTAAAGTGAATACAGCAGGAGAAAAATCTTATGTGCCTCCAGCCAGCAGGTACATGCCTAACAAACAGAACATCATGAGGAGAATAAGACAGAAGCTTACCTGACGTATGCTGACAAAGTATGGAATATAATTGGCAGAATTCTGATTGGGCTGAACATGAACTGCTTTTTCCGCCCATCTCTGAAAACACAACCACTGTTAAATAGGATGAAAGATGACTTAGGAATCCATAAACTGGGTGTAAATGTAGTAAGGTAAGCATCAGGCAGACTGTGAGAACAATTGAAGGAAGCTGCCAGGAGTACAGGAGACACATCAGAATTAACCTTAGGTGGGGTGGGGGGTGGGTTGTACCAAGAGGGGGGCAAGCATGCCTCCCCTCCCCTGGAATTTGAAGCATAGAATATTTTGGTCATTACAGAATACTCCCATACTTGTTGATGTGATTTCCTGTGGTTCCCATAAATCTCTTATTAAGCAAGTTCTAGCATTACATGGCTGTGTCACACCCATGATCATTTTAATAATAGGAAAAGCCAATCTTTCAACATCAAATATGTAGTGGATGAACATAAAATTATTTGGGATCTAATATTTTTTTCTGTCACCTGTAACATTTAGCTCTTGTGGCATGGCACTTCTCAAAATTGACCAACTCATTATTTATGTAAAAAATGGCAACATTAGAGTCTTGCTCCCCAACCCCCTTTGACACAGCTTGGATTCCGCATGGTCACACGTAGGCATTAGATCAATAGCGGACTGCCACTTAGTTGAATGGATGTCGAAGTTTCTGTAGAGGTATATCTTTAAAGTGCTCAACAAAGATGTGTGGGATGTACTGAGTATGTTGCTGAACTGGAGGATCCTAGATGCACCCTTCACCATTTTATCCATGCACATGTCAATGTAGCCAACGACCTTGCAGCAGTAGTAACACCGGTTTCCGTCAGATCACTGAAGTAAAGCGCTGTCGGGCTGGGATAGCATTTATATCAGTGACCATTCAGTCTGCTGAGCATTGTCGGCAAGTGGGGTGCACTCAGCTCTTGTGAGGCAAACTAAGGAGCTACTTGATTGAGAAGCAGCATCTCCGGTCTTGTAAACTGACATAAGGCCGGGAGAGTGGTGTGCTGACCACATGTCCCTCCATATCTGCATCCAGTGATGCCTGAGGGCTGAGGATGACATGGCATGGTTTGGCAGAGTTAATTAGTTACATGTCAGTAATGTAGTACTCTCCTTCCTCCACCCTTCCCCACCTCTCTACCCAGCATCCCTCCCATCATCACACCACAGGAGAGCATGAAATAGGCAAATTTCCTCAAATGGCTTTGAACAGTTCATATTGGTTTCACCCTGTTTTCCAGAATAAGAATTATCATAACACTACACTCCAAAGTGGTAACGTTACATTCAGTGATGTTGCAACCTTGTGATCTCTTTAGAGAAAGGCTGAATTGTCTTGTGGATGTATGTCAGCAGTGTCAAATGTCATCAAGAACGTTACCCTGTTCTTCATTGCACTACACACTGTAGATTTCGAATGTGAAATGTGTAAGAATCAACACCCCGAGGCAAGAGGATGTTTCATGTCAATCCTGAGTGACAGTGTGTGTAAAATATTTTTCCTTGGCTACCCATAAGAAAACCGCATGATTTCAATACCACTCAACACGGTTCTAACCTCTGACATCTACATGTGCATCTATATTCTGCAAACCACCATGAGGCGCATGGCAGAGGTACGTCCCATTGTACCAGTTATTAGGGTATCTTCCTGTTCCATTCACGTATGGAGTGCAGGAAGAATGATTGTTTAAATGCCTCTGTGCATGCAGGAATCATTCTGATCTTATCTTCATTATCCCTATAGGAGCAATATGTAGGGGGTTGTAGAATATCCCAAGAGTAATCATTTAAAGCCAGTTCATGAAACTTTGTTAATAGACTTTCTCAGGATAGTTCACATCTGTCTTCAAGAATATGCTGTTTCAATTCCTTCAGTATCTCTGTGACACTTTCCCACAGATTAAATAAACCTGTGACCATTCATGCTATCCTTCTCTGTTCAATATCCCCTGTTCATCCTATCCAGGTATGGGTCCCACACACTTGAATATTCTAGTACGAGTCGCACAAATGATTTGTAAGCAATATTTTTTGTAGGTTGATTGCACTTTCCCAGTATTCTACCAATAAACCAAAGTCTGCCACATGCTTTACTCATGTGATCATTCAATTTCATATCCCTACATAGTGTTACACCAGGTATTTGTATGGGTTCGCTGATTCCAACAGTGACTCATTGATATTATAGTCATATAGTCATAGGATACTAAGTTTTTTCTTTTTGTGAAGTGGAAAATTTTACATTTATGAGCATTTATAGCAAGTTTCCAATCTCTGCATCACATTGAAATCTTATCAAGATCTGGCTGAATATTTATGTAGCTTCCTTCAGATAGTACTTCATTATAGATAACTATGGCACCTGCAAAAAGTCTGATTTTACTCTTAATATTGTCTGCAAGGTCATTAATGTACATCATCAACAGCAAGGGTCCCAACTCACTTCCCTGGTTCACACCTGAAGTTACTTCTACATCTGACTGACTCTCCATCCAAGACAACATGCTGTGTCCTCTGTACCAAAAAATCTTCAATCCAGTCACAAATTTTACTTGATACCCCATATAAGCATACTTTTGACAATAAGCGTAGTTGCAGTACTGAGTCAAGTGTTTTTTGGTAATCGAGAAACACTGCACCTACCTCGTTATGTTGATCCAAAGCTTCTACGACAAGTCGATGTTAAGGATATTGGATGGTAGTTTTGTGGATCACTTCTACTACTCTTTTTGCAGATGGGTGTGACCTGTGCCTTTTTCCAAGAACTGGGCACAGTTTTTTGTTGAAGGGATCTAAGACAAATTGCAGTTAGAAGAGTGGTAACTTCAGTGCAGAATCTCACACAGATTCCATCAGGGTCTGGAGCTTTATTCAGTTTTAACGATTTCAGCTGTTTCTCAACTGCACTGACACTAATACTTATTTCATTCATCTTTTCAGTGGCATGAGGATTAAACTGGGCAATTCTCCTGGGTTTTCCTTTGCAAAGGAACCTTTCAAAACCATAAAATGCAGAAGCATCAAGAGAAGGGTTGAAATGTGGGTAAGATATGATGTGACAACCTTCCCATTGTGCCACATGTCCCTGGTGGCATTGGGGAAAATTGTGGTGAAATTTTGTGGCAGTGTGACATCGTTAACCCATCTTACACATCACATGAGTTTCTGAGCTCTGGCCTGTTTTTTGCGTGTATCGGCAGTTTGCTGTTTGGGGCATTGCCAAGGCCGAGTGTAACGTCACAGGGTATCAGACTTTTGCACCAATACAGAGAAGGGTTGTAGGTGCTTTTGTGCCAAATTTAAAACTTCTGCGTCACATTGAGAGACAACTAATGGGTTTCAAAAAGCGAACCCTTAATTGTGTTGTGCAGTGTAGTTTCTGAAGTAGATTCTACCAGTGTTGTTGAATAATAAATATGTATGCACCCAGAAATGCACTCAGTTTCTGGAAATACAATGATGAGAAACCCATGCAACTCGCCTAATATTGTAAACGAACGAGTCCCAAACACGTACACACCAGCTGCCAAATTTGAATACCATCTGGGTTACAGCTGTCTACCAATCAGAACTTATGATAAGCTCACGTGCAGGCTGTATACTGATGGGTTGGAGATCTGGTCATTTCACAAAGTAATTAATGTATAAAGTGAGAAATCAGTATCTACAAAAGATGCAAATTCATTGAATGCCTATTGTTTTACTAAATAGTAGAAAATTGTAAAGAGGAATGTGGAGAAACACATTCATTTATTGGTACTGTTTAAATGACAATGTGTCATATGTTGAATGATTACAATCTTACAACTGGGGCAACATTTTATTTTAAAGAGAAAACAGCTACATTGCCTTTATCATAGTTTTTCAAAAATAACCGTACTGGTGTGGCTATGAAAATTTTCGATCCAGATATACGAGAGTAGTGGGACAAGATTAATTCTGGTACAATTTCTTAGTGTGGGTTGCCTACATCAGGGGCAGGTGTGCGCTCAGGGCCAAACCTATTGTTCTCCTTTGATTGACAGGTACTTAGCCTATTGTTCTCCTTTGACTGACAGGTACTTAACCTATTGCTCTGCTAAAAGGATCTTTTCTTTTGATTGACAGATGCTTAACATGTTGTTCCCCCACCCCCGCCCACTCCCCTCACCGCTCAGGAAACCTCCAACCCACCCCATCCCTCTTGCTGCTACAGGTAGACTTTCAGGTCTGAGTTATTGGGATTGCTCCTCTCACATCACTTTGATTGACTATTAAATTAAATTGATCAATTAACCTCTCCCCCTCTGATAAACCCACTCCCCTCCCAGAAACTGGTGGGAAAAAGACTCAGTTGATCGGTCATTTGGAGGGAACTCGATTGCTGTGTATGGAATATTGTTTAAACAATTTAGACAGTGTGTTTATTTAAACAATTTAGGGGATTCAAGGCAGTGTATGGAATATACGAGGGTCATCTACAAAGTAAGTTCCGTTTCTATTTCTGTCCAAGGCAGCGCTATGATCGCAGTTCCAAGCATGCGTGATAGTTACTTTGACTCAAGGAGAAGACATGTACGCCATTTTCAGATCGCTGCTGCTGACATGTGCTTTGTAGTGCTACTTTCTAATGTCAGCCATAATTGAAAATGCTGCTGTGTGTGAAATCAGATATGTGATTTGTTTTCTAAATGCAAAGAAAGTTAAACCAAAGGAAATTCATTTGTAAGTCTGTGAGGCTTATGGACAAAATGCTATGAATGATTCAATGGTTAGAAGATGTGTCAGACTGTTCAATGAAGGATGTGATGAAGTGCACAATGAAAACTGAAGTGGTCACCCCTCTGTAGTTACTGATGAACTGGTTCACACAAATGAAGAGAAAATTAAGTGGAACCATAAGTTTACACTTAGTGTCCTTGCTATGAAAGTTCTGTAAATCTCACAATGACTAATTCATAAAATTGTTACTGAAAAACTGAAATTTCGAAAACTTTTCTCACGTTGGGTACCCAAAATTCTTACTGAACAACACAGAGAACAACAGATGGGCAGTGCACTTCAGTTTTTGACATTCTACAATGAAGAAGGCGATATTTTTCTTTCTCAGATAGTCACAGGGTATGAAACTTGGGTATAGTACGACATCCCTGAAATAAAACAGCAATAAATGGAATGGGGCACACTTCATCCCCAACAAAGGTTAAGCCTAAGCAAATCTTGATACCTCATAAAGTTATGTGCACCGTTTTTTGGGACAGAAAAGGAATTTTGCTGATTGATTTTTTTACCACAAGGCCAAACAATCAATGCACATGGTTACAGTGAGACCATTAAGAAATTGCGCCTTGCAATACAGAACAAATGCCAAGGATTACAGTCAAAAGGTGTTGTTTTTTTCCACAATAATGCCTGACTTCACGCGGTGAATGTGACCAAACAACTCTTATGGAATTTCACTGGGACGCATTTGATCATTCTCCATACAGCCCAGACCTCGCTCCTAGTGTCTTTCATCTCTTGTTACACCAAAAAGTGTTCAAAACTTCAACGATGATGACGGGCTGAAAGAACATGTTACAACATGGGTGAATACACAGGCAGCAACCTTCTGTGAAGAAGGCATACAAAAACTTGTGCCATGCTATGACAAGTGCCTACAAAATTTCAGAAGCTATGTAGAAAAATAGTTTAACAACTGTAGATTTTTGTACACTAAATAATTTTCTGTACCTGTACAAGATTGTTTTATATAACCAAATGGAACTTACTTTGTGGACATACCTCGTAGTTTATTTACTTAAAGAATTTTTCAGGAAATCTATCACCACCCACGCAACCCCATCACTGCCCCCTCTCCTACCTGGAAACCGGCAGCTCTGTGGTGGAGAGGAAGGATCTCATGAAGGGAAATTCAAGGGTATATTGTTTATTTATATTAAAAATCAGTTTGCAGGAGTTGGATTTCTCTTGCTCATCATTCTATGCTGTTTGGAAAGATTCAGGTCTTGTAAGAAGTAATTAAATCAATCACCCTTCTTTTTATTCTGATCGGACAAGGAATACTATCATGCAACATGGATCACATATAGTTACACAGTTAAAAATTGATCACAAAGCACACACTGCCCACCATTCCCTGTCCACTGGACCACACATGCTGCCAGGAGTCAGGGTGCACCGGCAGCCCCATGGAGTGATGACGTGGCTGGCAGCTGTCAAAGCACGCACAGTTGTCAGCTCAGGTCCCACAAGGATGAGGCGGTGGCATCCCTTTCATTCAAGACACCTGAGAAATATCCGTCGAAATATGTGTTCACCCAGGCACCATTGCTGGTGCGATGACGCAAACTGCGGGTCCAGCACTGATAGAGATGTAACTGACACAGCCTGTCCATTACTTATCAGTCCCCTCCCGGAATTCGTAAAGTTCTGCAGAATTAGTTAACCATCTCTTTTGTAGGAGCTTTCGTGATGTCTCAGCTTGCCTGCATGGAAATTCTTGTCCTAACAGGATCTGTTTACGAAAATAGCCCGAATAACATTGAATGCATTCTTTCTGATGATCCTAATGGGACAGCCTGTCTCTTACTGAATTTACCCATCAAACTGCTGCTGCTGCCAGTGTGGGAGCACTGTACGCCTTTTTTTTCTGCAGACGAGATTTACAGTGGCAAAACTGTTTTGTACAGATCGCCATATTGCACTGACAGTTAAACCCTGCACAAGTGACCTACAGATCGTCGAATGTGAGAAGACACTTGCTCAATTACACTGCTCTGTCACTGTGAATGGAAGATTGAATATTAGAGCGTCAAACTGATCTCCAACCTGGCAATATATCACTGCGTACCGTGTCAATGTAGCAAACACGCAATTCATATCGTGCGCCATACAAAATCGCCTCTTTTGCATCAAGCATATAGCTATCGACTCCCAGACACTCATACATATACTGTGAAGACAGACAGCATAAGCACTTGCACCGGAGGTATACTCCTCACTGCAACAGATATTTCCCATGAAGTCAGGTGGTCATCCACCCCTGGACGACCCCTTACCCCAGGAGGAGCTAAGTAGTAGGAGTTCAAATGCTGTCAATACTCCCAGCGCAAACACTCGTCATATTGAATCTTCTCAAATTTCCTCAGAGTATACAAGCGACACATGCACAACTCAGCGCAAACTGGGTATTAGTTCACTATTTACCACATCCAGGGGGAGCTGCGAGCCTAATCATCATAAGTCAAAAGCTTTCTCGGACTCTCTGAACCGGTGTACAAAGGATGGCATGCTTGCTTGCTGCTACTCTTTCTACAGCCACCTCCAGACTCGCAAGAATATTGGGAAGCAGGCACATATTTATCAGTTTAACTACAATTAAATATTAGGATTGGTGCCAGTCTGACACTGAGCAATGTACTGGATATATCTTCTCTTTATGACCGTGGTTCTGGAATGAATCTCAGTACCTATAGCATGCACAATTTTCCACGAAAAAATGTTTTTTTCATTCCCCTTACATCTATAGATGTGCTGAATCTATACCTCCCTAACGATAGGACACACAGTAGCGACCACCAGACACTCGCCATATACCACGAAGACTGCTGTACAATGGCTGGGTTTGTTCCCCTTGGCACAAAGGTGTCACTGTTTCTGGCCCCGACCTATTTGCTTGCTTGCTTTCTACACACATCTCCAGAGTCTGGGAGTATAAGTACATGTGTATTTTCATGTGTTTTGCCAGAATATTATACCATCAAGCATATTGATATCAAGCACATAGCAGCATGCTACCAATCACTCATGCAACATAATTCCGAAGATATAGACTGGATATTATTTTTCTAGAAACCCAAAACTTAGCGAGGTGGAGCGTGCTGTAAACCATTGAGTAACTAGAAACTTATCCTGTCTGCAAAGATCTTTACGTGAAAACTCGAAAAAAAATGGAGGAAACTGATATTTCCATTCATGAATACTGACGCCGCTGATGTAATACATTCGAAATCATCCCTATAATTTACAAAGTCAACTAAGGTGTTTCTCATGTCTCGAGAACCTGCAATAGTGTCTTCTGACTGCTAGATGCACACACTACAATCGATGTTCTCTCAACTAAACAAAGGCACGAAATGTACAGAAGCAGTCAACCAGACAATTTACGTGGGAGGGAATAATGGTCCAGCGCAAACACATGTCCATATTGAATCTTCTCAAACTTCCAAGAAAACAATCCAACATATACTAAGTATTAGTCCGCTATTTGGCCATCTAGAAGTCGACACAGTTAAGTCAGCTACATTCCTGCACCCCAACAGGCCTCTCCATTTGGACAGCTCCAACCGTTAGCTGGAAACGTGAATCATTCCTGCCACAGGTCACCAGCACTGTACGCCAAGCAGGCATAGACAGATTCATCCTAGAAAACTGGCTACATTTATATTTTATAACTCTACTTACATTTAAATATTGTGATTGCGGTCTCAGTTGGACGACATTCAACAAAGAGCGAATTATCGGAAATACACCATGCTGATGACTGTAGCTGTGGAAATAGAAATATCTGTAACATTCTTATGACTTGACATATTCTTACCTTTGCTGTCACAGAATTCCACGTCAAATCCCGACCTTCCTTATGACTGGACATAGTCATTTCCTTTGCACATGTTGGAACACAAACACATACTTTACAAGCCTGATGCTCAAGGTGAACCTATCATGCATCCCCTACTACTAAGTATAATATTCCACCAATAACTGATTGCCGGCAATGTGAAATAATACTGACCGAAAATCAGCCATAGGTGAACGTGTCTCATAGGTTTTTCTTGCGAGTGGTACCACTGTGTCTTAGGTAGAGAGACGTAATCATCTTACAAACCGCTAGATGTTAAAAAACACGACCATATTATTGTCAAAAGTAATCTTGGTTCTACTGGTGCAGATAAGTAAACACGACCATATTACTGTCAAAAGTTGTCTTGGTTCTACAGGTGGAGACAAGTATCCAAGTTAAAAGCTATGCCGGCTTTATAAGTCAAGGTATGGCATTACCTACAAATGAAGTGGTTTTTCCAGACAAATACCGCGACACTGAATATAAACAGTGGTCGCCAGAGTGTATATTATCAGACCAACAATGCGGTTATACGTCACCGATGGTGCAACCTCATAATAAAATTACCGAATTTAGAAAGTGATTTGGCTAAGGAACATGGTATGAAACTGGTATTTGCACCTCCCTCACGCTGCCGCTAGATATTTCTCCAGTATCTGTAATGCATTCTGTCTCGATATTACGTCAGAGGTTTGGAGGTATATTGACTGGGTTATAGGCGATGGTTGGTTGAGAAGGATCACACACAGTAGATGGTGTGCTGATTGAGGTCGTAAGATATGTACACTAGCTTTCCAGATCTCTAGTGCTACGCTTTCCGGTGGGAATGATGTCTGGGATTTGGAATCAAGTCTTTCCATTCAACCACATACCTGTGTTGTATCCGATGGAGAAGTCCTTTAATGATTACAGCCACTTGTGAATCATATTTCTGGCACTCTCATATCTCGAAACGAGTCACCTTTCTCGAACCTATCTGCTACAGTAAAATTTTAGATAGCCCCTATGCCTCTTGCAACTGCTGCCATTTCTGCAGCTTTGCGCATGTGATCATTCCAATTTAAGTCAGAACTGAACAAAGTCAGAGAGAGCTATATCCACCACCTTCTGCAACCTGTGCCGAAACAGAGTGACCAAGTTAGTGCGACAGGACCATGTTTTGACTATTCTACATCTACATCTACATCTATACTCCGCGAGCCACCTTACGGTGTGTGGCGGAGGGTACTTATTGTACCACTATCTGATCCCCCCTTCCCTGTTCCATTCACGAATTGTGCGTGGGAAGAACGACTGCTTGTAAGTCTCCGTATTTGCTCTAATTTCTCGGATCTTTTCGTTGTGATCATTACGCGAGATATATGTGGGCGGTAGTAATATGTTGCCCATCTCTTCCCGGAATGTGCTCTCTCGTAATTTCGATAATAAACCTCTCCGTATTGCGTAACGCCTTTCTTGAAGTGTCCGCCACTGGAGCTTGTTCAGCATCTCCGTAACGCTCTCGCGCTGACTAAATGTCCCCATGACGAATCGCGCTGCTTTTCGCTGGATCATGTCTATCTCTTCTATTAATCCAACCTGGTAAGGGTCCCATACTGATGAGCAATACTCAAGAATCGGACGAACAAGCGTTTTGTAAGCTACTTCTTTCGTCGATGAGTCACATTTTCTTAGAATTCTTCCTATGAATCTCAACCTGGCGCCTGCTTTTCCCACTATTTGTTTTATGTGATCATTCCACTTCAGATCGCTCCGGATAGTAACTCCTAAGTATTTTACGGTCGTTACCGCTTCCAATGATTTACCACCTATGGCATAATCGTACTGGAATGGATTTCTGCCCCTATGTATGCGCATTATATTACATTTATCTACGTTTAGGGAAAGCTGCCAGCTGTCGCACCATGCATTAATCCTCTGCAGGTCTTCCTGGAGTACGTACGAGTCTTCTGATGTTGCTACTTTCTTGTAGACAACCGTGTCATCTGCAAATAGCCTCACGGAGCTACCGATGTTGTCAACTAAGTCATTTATGTATATTGTAAACAATAAAGGTCCTATCACGCTTCCTTGCGGTACTCCCGAAATTACCTCTACATCTGCAGATTTTGAACCGTTAAGAATGACATGTTGTGTTCTTTCTTCTAGGAAATCCTGAATCCAATCACAAACCTGGTCCGATATTCCGTAAGCTCGTATTTTTTTCACTAAACGTAAGTGCGGAACCGTATCAAATGCCTTCCTGAAGTCCAGGAATACGGCATCAATCTGCTCGCCAGTGTCTACGGCACTGTGAATTTCTTGGGCAAATAGGGCGAGCTGAGTTTCACATGATCTCTGTTTGCGGAATCCATGTTGGTTATGATGAAGGAGATTTGTATTATCTAAGAACGTCATAATACGAGAACACAAAACATGTTCCATTATTCTACAACAGATTGACGTAAGCGAAATAGGCCTATAATTATTCGCATCTGATTTATGACCCTTCTTGAAAATGGGAACGACCTGCGCTTTCTTCCAGTCGCTAGGTACTTTACGTTCTTCCAGCGATCTACGATAAATTGCTGATAGAAAGGGGGCAAGTTCTTTAGCATAATCACTGTAGAATCTTAAGGGTATCTCGTCTGGTCCGGATGCTTTTCCGCTACTAAGTGATAGCAGTTGTTTTTCAATTCCGATATCGTTTATTTCAATATTTTCCATTTTGGCGTCCGTGCGACGGCTGAAGTCAGGGACCGTGTTACGATTTTCCGCAGTGAAACAGTTTCGGAACACTGAATTCAGTATTTCTGCCTTTCTTCGATCGTCCTCTGTTTCGGTGCCATCGTGGTCAACGAGTGACTGAATAGGGGATTTAGATCCGCTTACCGATTTTACATATGACCAAAACTTTTTAGGGTTCTTGTTTAGATTGTTTGCCAATGTTTTATGTTCGAATTCGTTGAATGCTTCTCTCATTGCTCTCTTTACGCTCTTTTTCGCTTCGTTCAGCTTTTCCTTATCAGCTATGATTCGACTACTCTTAAACCTATGATGAAGCTTTCTTTGTTTCCGTAGTACCTTTCGTACATGATTGTTATACCACGGTGGATCTTTCCCCTCGCTTTGGACCTTAGTCGGTACGAACTTATCTAAGGCGTACTGGACGATGTTTTTGAATTTTTTCCATTTTTGTTCCACATCCTCTTCCTCAGAAATGAACGTTTGATGGTGGTCACTCAGATATTCTGCGATTTGTGCCTTATCACTCTTGTTAAGCAAATATATTTTCCTTCCTTTCTTGGCATTTCTTATTACACTTGTAGTCATTGATGCAGCCACTGACTTATGATCACTGATACCCTCTTCTACATTCACGGAGTCGAAAAGTTCCGGTCTATTTGTTGCTATGAGGTCTAAAACGTTAGCTTCACGAGTTGGTTCTCTAACTATCTGCTCGAAGTAATTCTCGGACAAGGCAGTCAGGATAATGTCACAAGAGTCTCTGTCCCTGGCTCCACTATTCAGTGGAAATGGGAACAAACTGTCATAGCACTGCCAACAGTGTACGATGTGTAAGGTCAGCACCAAATGAAGCCTGCTCCTGCAATGCGAGGTAGTTTAAAAGACAGTACAGGAACTAGGAGATGGACAAGAATTTTGGTACTGCATTGTGGTACGTCCCCAAACTTCATACAGATACTGCAGTCCAAAGCAGATCCACGTCCCTCAGGTCCCATTCACGTGTATCACCCCTAACATGCTATCATCATTATTCTGTGCAATCCTACAGAGAAAAATTATGAACTATAAAAGCGACACTAAACTTCATCCGACAGAGAATTCCACAAGATTTTTACTGCAACTCTCTCCTCCCCTATATCGAAAACAAATACCATCTGCGTACCACCATCGAGGACATATGACAGTCCTATTAAATATACAGGCATTGTTCCATTGCGCAGACCAGTATAAAGTTGCATCGCCTGTACTGTAGGAGGATGACTGTATCTCACAAACTATACAATAAATCGCAAGAGATGCTCCCAGTGACTCTGTGTCGTTGTTTGAAACATTGCTTTTTCTGCAATAACACGCTTTATACACTTCCATACATTTTGTATGCCATGGCTTCGAGGTATGTGTCAGGTTCTAAACTGACATTAACACATTCTTATCCATTGCTTCCCACAGAAAACTAGATGTAACACGGTGTAAATAATGTTACTGCTGCTACCACAGTACACCACACACACTGCATGATTTTAAATAAAGACAGTAATGACATTAGGAAACTGGAGAGCCCTCCCAGTTAGCCATGTGGTCTAATGCATGGCTTTCTGGATTGGGAAGGAGCACCTAGTGCCTGGCACGAATCCACCTGGTGGACTTGTGTCAAGGTCCAGTGAGCCGGCCAGTCTGTGGATGGTTTTTAGGCAGTTTTCTATCTGCCTCAGCGAATGTGGGCTGGTTTGCCTTATTCCACCTCAGCTACACTATGTCGACGATTGCTGCACGAACAAGTTCCCCACGTATGCGTACACCACCATTACTCTGCCACACAAACGTAGGGGCTACACTTGTCTGGTGTGAGACGTTCCCGGGGGGTGGGGGAGGGTGGGAGGGGAGGGGAGGGAGAGTCCACCAGGGCCTGAACAGCACAATAGCCCTGAAAGAGTTGTTCAGTGTGGGACGGCGGAGGGGTGAAGTGGACTGTGGTAGTCGTCGTGGGGTTGTGGACCGCTGCGGCTGCAGCAGGGACGGAGCCTCTCCATCGTTTCTAGGCCCCAAGCTACCGTAAAATACAATAAGGAACTGGAAGAGTTTGGCTGCGTTGTGGAGCGTTTCCAAACTGCTGACCGAAGGTGACTGACGACCTCTACGTTTAAACTCATTTGCCACAGTGACGGAATAGCTGATGTCTCTGCATTACATTTCGACTGATTCCTCATACTGCAGTCATGTACTCGATGACTGTTTCGGTGCTAGCCATCCCCAGAAGGCGTTGCCCCTCCACCCTCCATCATCAAAATATACCAATGGTGCTCTACATATTTCTAGCACCTCGATGTATCTCTGTGCAGATGGGTGTCACAGAGCTTTCTTGCAGTCTTAGGATAAAAGTAGAGACTGAAAGACCCCTCACACTGTCTTTGACCAACCTGCTCTGCTGCACCGTTACCGATTTAATCTTCAGCTGACCAGAAGTAGACCGCTACATTCCGCGTCTCGTGAATGAATGGAGCTTGCCGAGTCCTCGCCCATCCAAGTGCACAAGATTTCTCCAGACATGCCCATGTTGAGGAGGTTATCACTACTTATAGCAGTAGATTTGGAAGTGCTGTGATGTAATAGCAGACAGTTAAGAAGAACAAGAAACAGGTGGTTTTTATGCATGATGGATCTCCAGACTGATGGAGTTTGAAACATTTTATGTAAATCAACTATGCTATCAATTTTAAAGTATTGTTCTAGTGTCTGGGATCAGTACCAGGAGGGTATTGGTAAGAGGGAACATAAATACACATACTCATAAGGCTACACGGTTTTGCACTTAAAACAGGCTATAATGTTAGATTGCTTCAGTTTCCGACCTCTCAGTCATGTAGAACGCAGCGCTGTTAACATTCCAGTGTAAGAAATATATTTCCAGCGCATGACATACATCCTTCCTGCAGGTTTCTCTACGATAAACTATTGTAACAAACAATAACATTAAAAACTGCCGGTACTTCGTTAAAATACTGATTCTCTGTGATACATGTACAATGTAGCTTTCCAGAGATGTATAGCTCCACTGTTCACATCCGATCACGGTTCAGAAATTATACTATACTTGCATCAGTCCTATATAAAATGATTGTTAGTAACGGAGAATACCTCTAGCAAGGAAACAGATAAACGCATAGCAGTGGCATACGACACATGTAATTACACTTCATGCCGCCACTAACTCTGTAAACAGGACATCTGTCAAGCAGATGTATACATGGGGATTGTAGTGTCTCACAAACACCTATCGCTAACTTAGAATCATATTAGTTATGAAACTGAAGTCTCGATTTTATACCCAAGATGCGACAAGGGGATGGAGTGTATCGCATAAATCTTTGTTTGTTTAGAGGACTGTGTCGAAACAGGATGATCACGTTTCATCACACATGGAGATGGAAGTCCTCTGATGACAGAGAGGTTTGCTGTTAACAATCACAAGTAGACAGTGCTCCATGTCAAATACGGAACACGTGGTTGTGCATGTGTCATACACAGGCTATTTCATGCGACTGATGCATCCTATGACCAGGCTCCGATTGCTCATCGCATCCTCTGGTAGCAATGGCGGTAGCTGGTGGTGATTGTAGCAAGATCCCCGAGTTACTCTCTAAATAAATAGTAGTAATGCCAATACTGTATTAGGTACCGAAAGCTGGTTGAAACCAGGCATAAATAGCAGTGAAATTTTGAACTCGGATTGGACAATGTTTAGGAAGGATAGGACTGATGCTATGGGAGGTGGTGTGTTCATTGCAGTTAAAAGCTGTTTAAATGCAGTTGAGATCGATACTGGGTCGGACTGTGAAATAGTCTGGATAAAGCTGTCAATCAGACAAGGAGTGACCATTGGATTAGGATGCTTTTTTAGACCACTGGAATCTGCAACAAACATCGCAGAGCATTTCGGGGGAAGTCTTGAGTACATAGGAAATAAATATCCAGACTGTCCATTAGTTGTACGTGGAGACTTTACTCTGGCGTCCATTGACTACGCAAATTACACGTTTATCACAGGGGGCAGAAGCAATGACACGTGTAAAGTTATTCTAGGAGCGCTCTCAACATGTAGCCTTGAGCAATTGGTTAGAAAAGCAACACGAGATGGGAATGTATTAGATATCTTGGCGACAAACATACCTAATCTTTTTGAGGAAGTTAATCTAGAAGAATGTATTAGCGACCATAATAATGTCGTTGTGGCTTCTATGTTAGTGGAAGTTGCAAAAAAACCAAAGAAACAGCATAGAGTTTTCTTGTTTGGGAAAGCAAATAAAAGTGTCATTAACGAATATGTTCATAGTTAGCTCCAAGCATTCATTGCAGGACACAAAGATATTGAGCATCTTTGGCCGGAATTTAAAGGTATTGTCCAGCATGTGCTAGAGAAATATGTTCCTAGTAAAAATATAGGGGAGGGAAAGATTCCACCTTGGTTCAACAAACATTTTAGGAAGTTGCTGAGAAAGCAGAGAATTTTGCACAGTCGTTTTAAATGTAGTCACCGTCCCACTGACAAACAGAAATTATGCGAAATGAAAGCACCTGTCAAAAGGTCAATGAGAGATTCTTTTAACGAATTTGAAAGCAATATTGTATCTGCAGATTCTATAAATAACCCCAAAAAATTTTGATCGTACATAAAATCTATGAACGCTTCAAAAAAATTAAATATCTTCTCTTGCTGACAGTAAGGCCGAAATTCTAAACCTAGCTTTCAAAAACTCGTTTATGGTAGAGGACTGCAGCACCATTCCCCCTTTCAGTTATCGAACAAACTCAAGGATGGCTCACATAGTGTTTAGTGTATCTGGGATTGTAAAACAGTTAGGATCCAGGAAGGCATCTGGCCCAAATGGTATCCTCACAAGATTTTATGTTGACTATGCTACAAATATAGCGCCATTCTTATCCATCATCTTTCAGAGGTCACTGGAACAGCGGAAAGTTCCACAGCACTGGAAGAAGAGTCAGGTCTTAGTAATCCATAAAAAGGGTAGAAAATCTGATGTACATAATTATCACCCAATTTCACTGACATCTATTTGTTGTAGAATCATGGAATATATTTTGTGTTCAGACATAATGGCCTTTCTAGACTCTGAGAAGCTCATGTGCAGAAACCAGTACGGTTTTAGGAAACAGTAGTCATGCGAGACACAGCTGGCCCTCTTTGTGCATGATATACAACAGGCTCTAGAAACCAGCTCCCAGGTTGATGCCATATTCCTCGACTTTCGAGAGGTGTTCGACTCAGTTCTGCACTGTCGCTTGCTCCAAAAAGCGCACGCTTACGATCTATCCGATGACATATGCGGTTGGATAGAATGTTTTCTAACAAACAGAGAGCAGTTTGTCGTCCTGAATGGGGAGACTTCAACAGAAACAAGTGTAACATCAGGTGTTTGCTTTAAATGATTTACATAAACGATCTGGTTGATGGCATTAGTGACATTAGACTGTTTGCCGATGGTGCTGTGCTCTATAGGAAAGTAGTATCACATGAAAGTTGTGAACAAATTAATGACGATTTGCAGAAAATAAATGCGTGGTCTAATGACTGGCAGTTATCTTTCAAGATTAGTAAGTGTAACCTACTGCGTATAACGAAGTGAAAATCCCCATTAATGTATGAGTGCAAAATAAATATCCAGTCATTGGATGTGGTAACATCCGTCAAGTATCTGGGTATGACTGTTCGAAATGATCTCAAATGGAACGATCAGATTACACACGTAACGGGTAAAGCGAACTCTAGACTGCGGTTTATTGGTAGAATCCTTCAACAAAGGAAATAGCTTACAACACGTTAGTTCGTCCAATCTTAGAGAATTTTCGTCTGTATGAGACCCTTAAGAGTTTCATCTGATTCAAGAGATTGAGAAGGTCCAAAGAAGTGCGACAAGATTCGTGACTGGTACATTTAGCCACTGCGAGAGCATTAGAAAATCTCATAGAAAGTTCGAAGTGGGACACACTCGCAGATAGACGATGCGCTAAAGGGAAGGGGCTGCTCACTAACTTCCAAAATCCCATTTTCGCCGCAGATGTAGAGCATATATTATTACCACCAATTTTCAAATCGCGTAATGATCACCATTCAAAGATAAGGGAAATTAGAGCTCGTACTGAGGCGTTCAGACAGTCGTTTCTCGCTCAGGCAGTCCACGAGTGGGAGGTGGGGCGTGGGGGGGGGGGGGGGGAGGGAGGAATATAATGGTTCAAATGGCTCTGAGCACTATGGGACTTAACATCTATGGTCATCAGTCCCCTAGAACTTAGAACTACTTAAACCTAACTAACCTAAGGACATCACACAACACCCAGTCATCACGAGGCAGAGGGAGGAATATAACTTTGGCGCGAATAGTGCCCTCCGCCACACATCGCTTGGTGGCAAGCGGTGTATATACAGGGTGTTTCAAAAATGACCGGTATATTTGAAACGGCAATACAAACTAAACGAGCAGCGATAGAAATACACCGTTTGTTGCAATATGCTTGGGACAACAGGACATTTTCAGGCAGACAAACTTTCGAAATTACAGTAGTTACAATTGTCAACAACAGATGGCGCTGCGGTCTGGGAAACTCTATAGTACGATATTTTCCACACATCCACCATGCGTAGCAATAATATGGCATAGTCTCTGAATGAAATTACCCGAAACCTTTGACAACGTGTCTGGCGGAATGGCTTCACATGCAGATGAGATGTACTGCTTCAGCTGTTCAATTGTTTCTGGATTCTGGCGGTACACCTGGTCTTCCAAGTGTCCCCACAGAAAGAAGTCACAGGGGTTCATGTCTGGCGAATAGGGAGGCCAATCCACGCCGCCTCCTGTATGTTTCGGATAGCCCAAAGCAATCACACGATCATCGAAATATTCATTCAGGAAATTAAAGACGTCGGCCGTGCGATGTGGCCGGGCACCATCTTGCATAAATCACGAGGTGTTCGCAGTGTCGTCTAAGGCAGTTTGTATCGCCACAAATTCACGAAGAATGTCCAGATAGCGTGATGCAGTAATCGTTTCGGATCTGAAAAATGGGCCAATGATTCCTTTGGACGAAATGGCGGCCCAGACCAGTACTTTTTGAGGATGCAGGGACGATAGGACTGCAACATGGGGCTTTTCGGTTCCCCATATGCGCCAGTTCTGTTTATTGACGAAGCCGTCCAGGTAAAAATAAGCTTCGTCAGTAAACCAAATGCTGCCCACATGCATATCACCGTCATCAATCCTGTGCACTATATCGTTAGCGAATGTCTCTCGTGCAGCAATGGTAGCGGCGCTGAGGGGTTGCCGCATTTGAATTTTGTATGGATAGAGGTGTAAACTCTGGCGCATGAGACGATACGTGGACGTTGGCGTCATTTGGACCGCAGCTGCAACACGGCGAACGGAAACCCGAGGCCGCTGTTGGATCACCTGCTGCACTAGCTGCGCGTTGTCCTCTGTGGTTGCCGTACGCGGTCACCCTACCTTTCCAGCACGTTCATCCGTCACGTTCCCAGTCCGTTGAAATTTTTCAAACAGATCCTTTATTGTATCGCTTTTCGGTCCTGTGGTTACATTAAACCTCCGTTGAAAACTTTGTCTTGTTGCAACAACACTGTGTTCTAGGTGGTGGAATTCCAACACCAGAAAAATCCTCTGTTCTAAGGAATAAACCATGTTGTCCACAGCACACTTGCACGTTGTGAACAGCACACGCTTAGAGCAGAAAGACGACGTACAGAATGGCGCACCCACAGACTGCGTTGTCTTCTATATCTTTCACATCACTTGCAGCGCCATCTGTTGTTGAAAATTGTAACTACTGTAATTTCGAAAGTTTGTCCGCCTGAAAATGTACTGTTGTCCCAAGCATATTGCAACAAACGGTGTATTTCTATCGCTGCTCGTTTAGTTTTTATTGCCGTTTCAAATATACCGGTCATTTTTGAAACACCCTGTATGTACTGTTGAGTGGTACTTAAGCAAATAAATTAGTGAAATCATAGTGAAGTAGAAATTAGAATATAAATGAAAAACTTGGTTTAGTTTAGAGAGTCACATACTGGCATTCAGCGGGCAGAACAGCAGAACAGAAGAGACAATGACCGTGAAGTCAGCAAGTTCCACATAAGCGGGCACTGTCGATTCAACCGTCAGGGCATCGCCCGACCGGCTCACGTGTTTCTCAGTTGCCGCATGTGAGCAAAGGCCCTCGCCTACATCCCAAGAGCCAATGACCGATGTTAAGAAGATTCTTCGAGAAGCTTTTCAACGTGACAGAAGAGGCATTGGCCGTGAAGTCGTTCACCTCCAGTGAACTGAAGTGAATAAATACGCGAGACGCGGTGGGCCCGACAGATGAAGACGAAGACGGAGGCGAAGACGGAGACGAGAAATGAAGAAGAAGACGAAGACGGAGACGGAGACGAAGAAGATGAAGAAGTGAAGAAGCGTAGCAGTTGCTTTAAGTCAGTTTCGGTGCTGAAGACCGTCATGCAAGAAGAGACTACATCATGCACAGACGCACCAAGTCCGCCGCTGTAATGGAATAACAAGCAGCAGCCTCAGCGCCAGAAGACAGAAGTTAAAAGGTATTTGAAGTCTGATTTTACGCACCCGGGTGACTCGTGAGGACGGGAAGGAGACGGCCTCACATCAGCAGTCACCTGTGAGCTGGGATGAAGATCTGACAGCCGAAGACTGGCAAGCGGGAGTCCGTGTTCGAGTCCGGGACACTGGCCTTCCCCCGCCGCGCCGCTCCGCTGGCAGACGCACAACACACGCGGCCGCTTAGAGAAGAGAAACACTGGGACGCCACATTCAAGGTATCACCATCCGATGCACGACTTCGCTCGCAATAATTAAACGGGCCACCTCGCGCTGCGCTTCTCCAGTCAGCTGGGCGAGACGGCGACACGAGATACACACCGCTACGCGTAATCAGACGCCGCCGCCGCCGCCGCTGCCGCAGCAGAAGGCTACGCAAACGACACAGCTACCGCTCTCCGAACCAAAACGTCCAGTAAGATACAGTTGTACGAAACTTTCAATAAAAGTTATCTTATGTAAAAATGCTGTTTCATTCTACCTCATACCCGAGCCAAGGAAGAACCCACCCTGCCCACATGTTGTTAAGAGAGAAAAATTAATTTATCTAGTATTTTCACCCTGACATAATGCTTTAGAATGCTCATCCTGACAATTGACTAGCATCAAAAGAGAGAACCCAGTTACATTTAGTGCCAGAAGTGTTACATTTAGTATCACAACTGTTACAGTACATATAGATGTAGATGTAGCTCCGATGGACGGTGGATTCAAACACAACAGTGACATCACAGTATCGTTTCCGGCCGTGACGCCATGGTGATGCCTGTCCACAGTGGTCAGTGTTCCTTCTGGCATTGCCTGGATGACGAAGTTCTCGGATGATGGGTCTCCTGCTGATTGCTGTGATTTTGGATGAAGAAGAGGAAAAATTACTGAAAATACTAGTGAAAATGGGAGTGGGTCCATGAGACGTGGAAAAATAAAGGGACAGAAGGAGCAATTGCCACTCTGTATAGTGAACTGATGGAACCAAGTTTTATGAATATATCAGAATGTCAGAAAATTGTTTCAGCTTATTACTGAAGAAGTTGCAAGTTCATCTGAATAAGCAGAACACACTCTGGCCAAACGCCAACACATCAAGAGAAGGGCTCGTCGTTTCCTTGACGTTAGTAAACAATATAATTATACACACACGACTCCCAGAAAACTCTGACACTTATTTGTAATATCTGAAATCAACATTCATCCACCACCGCTAACCAAGGTGTGTATAACAAATCAGATTCAAGATATCCCAGGAAAGATGGGCAATATTAACTGATATGACGGGAAAGATCATTTGAAGCAAGAAAGTGTAGTATAGATGGGCTCTAAAATGCATTTCTTAAGGTAACTTGCCAGTGAACGGCTGGAAAAACAGTAAGAATTTTCATAAAGTTTATGATGGTCTAACTACATAATGCGAACTCTGAATACAAAGAAACTTTGGGACAATGAAAGTGTTTTAAGGATGAAGATTTTGGTATAAGAATAATCAGAATAGCTTTGATATAAACTTTATTATATAAACATTTATGTCGCTCTAATTTAAATTTATTCCTGCTAGTGTATGTTTTAAGTCTATAGACTTATTAACTACTTTTCTTAGATGCTTGAAACTTTGTGCACACATTTATGACACTGTTATCTAAAGGTAGACTGCAATCAAATGATTTCAATCAAAAGTTTTTATACTAAAAACACATAAATTAGACAATTAAAATTAAGGTATTTTTTATAATTAATAAGGGTATATTTTTCCTCTTCGTGATAGTAAGCTGGTGTCTGTAGTCTACTTTTCTGCAAATGGTAGCCTGAAATATCACAAAAAATTTCGGACCTCTAGCTGAAATAGTTTTTTTTTTGCATAAAATAAACATGTCAGAAAATTTGATTCTTGCGAAATTCGGTTTAAAGGTACATTTCATCTGTTACTCACCTCTGTTGTTCTTAAAATCCTCCAGTTGCATAATATTCTTGGTTTGTGTGTTCCTCATCTTCTCGCTTCATTTTTGCTATTCTGCCCCCTTTAGTTGCCTCAAGAACATATTTTCGCCTTCATCCACTCTCAAGGAATCAATTACCATCATTGCGTGTCTCATATTGAAACCAGGAGTTACTCCCAACAACTCTAAAACATCACATCTGCTAACTGCCTCATCATTAAAGCAAATAATTACATCTAATACACCTAATCTCATGGTATTGAAACCAACAAACACAGTTTTAGGCAGGCGTTCCCATATCACATGGTTGAAACATTCATTAACATTTTGTGTCTTTCCATGAAAGCACTGTGACAATAGTTTAGTGCCACTTAGGTCCCTGTATATGGGCTTAATTGCTTCCAATACCTCAAGTGGCAGAGAGTGATGGTGTGTGTAAGTCTCACCATTTGCTATTACTTTTTTGTACCCACACCATGTGTCTACACCACTGTCGCAGAGAGCCTGGTCATCCGTCGAAGCTTTATGGAAAAAGGGAGCCCATTCTGCTTTCTTCATCGGCTCAATATTGTCTCGATTCCTTCTTATGGCTAAACCATAATAGAGCTGCAGTTTGTCCCCCTCTTCCTTAATAAGAAGATCCCAACCACCAATTGGTTTGCCATCACTGAGCTTTTTCTCCTTCGTATCTTTTATTAGTTTACGTAAACGTGGGTCCATCCTCTTTTCGACATGACCAACACACTAACTTTTCAATTTTTACAGTTCTTCCGTAAGGCATATTTTCCAATACATTTGCAAACCATTTGGAGTCTCAGTCTCCAAGTTACTTCACATACTGTACACCATAATTCTCTTCTGACCTTTGACTTGTTCGACCACTGCTTGAATATTGCTCACCAGTGTGGGATCCGTACCAGATAGGATGGATAGAAGAGATAGAGAAGATCCAACAGAGAGCAGCGCGCTTCGTTACAGGATCATTTAGTGATCGCGAAAGAGTTACGGAGATGATAGATAAACTCCAGTGGAAGACTCTGCAGGAGAGACGCTCAGCAGCTCGGTACGGGCTTTTGTTGAAGTTTCGAGAACATACCTTCACCGAGGAGTCAAGCAGTATATTGCTCCCTCCTACGTATATCTCGCGAAGAGACCACGAGGATAAAATCAGAGAGAGTAGAGCCCACACAGAGGCATACCGACAATCTTTCTTTCAACGAACAATACGAGACTGGAATAGAAGGGAGAACCGATAGAGGTACTCAAAGTACCCTCTGCCACACACCGTCAGGTGGCTTGCGGAGTATTTAGAGTTTTGTGAACAAAACGGTAGTTAAATGAATCGATTCGGACATCGGGAACATCTTTAAAAACAAATTTAAATATATATCGTAATGCGGCAACGACCGTGTCGGATGTCAAATGGCGTCATTATTATTTTGCCACTTCAAAAAGATACACTGCATAATGGTCTCTCGATTTGGCAGCCCTGTTAGCACACACGTTGTCAGACGCTCCTGTGTTTCCCTCTATATATCTATGGTTTTCGAGAGTTGTTTGTGTCCATACTTCTGTACATGTACATGTACATGTACATCTACATCCATACTCCGCAAGCCACCAGACGGTGTGCGGCGGAGGGTACCCTGAGTACCTCGATCGGTTCTCCCTTCTATTCCAGTCTCGTATTGTTCGTGGAAAGAAGGATTGTCGGTATGCTTCTGTGTGGGCTCTAATCTCTCTGATTTTATCCTCATGGTCTCTTCGCGAGATATACGTAGGAGGGAGCAATATACTGCTTGACTCCTCGGTGAAGGTATGTTCTCGAAACTTCAACAAAAGCCCGTACCGAGCTACTGAGCGTCCCTCCTGCAGAGTCTTCCACTGGAGTTTATCTATCATCTCCGAACCGCTTTCGCGATTACTAGATGATCCTGTAACGAAGCGCGCTGCTCTCCGTTGGATCTTCTCTATCTCTTCTATCAACCCTATCTGGTACGGATCCCACACTGGTGAGCAATATTCAAGCAGTGGGCGAACAAATGTACTGTAACCTACTTCCTTTGTTTTCGGATTACATTTCATTAGGATTCTTCCAATGAATCTCAGTCTGGCATCTGCTTTACCGACGATCAACTTTATATTATCATTCCATTTTAAATCACTCCTAATGCCTACTTCCAGATAATTTATGGGATTAACTGCTTCAGTTGCTGACCTGCTATTTTGAAGCTAAATGATAAAGGATCTTTCTTTCTATGTATTCGCAGCACATTACACTTGTCTACATTGAGATTCAATTGCCATTCCCTGCGCCATGCGTCAATTCGTTGCAGATCCTCCTGCATTTCAGTACAATTTTCCATTGGTACAACCTCTCGATATACCACAGTATCATCCGCAAAAAAACTCAGTGAACTTCCGATGTTATCCACACGGTCATTTATGTATATTGTGAATAGCAACGGTCCTACGACACTCCCCTGCGGCACACCTGAAATTACTCTTACTTCGGAAGACTTCTCTCCATTGAGAATGACATGCTATACTGTTTTAAGATGGAAAAATAAAAATTCGAATTTTTGAAGCAGATTCACTAGCAAGTGACCTTAATGGCTACGAGCACTTGCTCATCTTCGCTACTGTGAAACACATCTTTTCTACCAAACAAGTGCTCGTAGACCTCAAGGTATACATATTAGAGTCCTTGTTTAGTGGACTTCTTGCTTCATATTATCATTCCTGTCATTTCTCTGTATGATGACCATGCCACATGGTATACAATGGATATGTTACATACCTAAGACTATGCAAGAAATAAAAATTTGATTTATTGAGGATATGTGCAGAGTGCATTCAACTGACCTCAAACCACTGCCATTTGTGACTTCAGTGGTGGCAAGTGATAGCTCACTGGAGGTTAGGGTGGAGGTCTTTAAGTTTTCCAATGAAAGCTGCTTCTGCCTGTGTGCCTGTGATGGTTGTGTGTTGGTTAGGAGGAGGTTAGTTGAGCTCCTGTAACCAAAAAATCTGCTTGTTAGATACACTGGACCTATGTCTGGAGTTATAATCTGAAGTGTGATTTCGTATGACAGCAGGACCACTCTTCTGGTTATCCCACGCACCCTGATTGCAAATTTGTATGTCAACCTGGTGATTCGACCTGTTGTGCTGCCATTCATGAACAACATTCAAGAGGGTGTTTTCCAACAAGATAATGCTCGCCCACATACAGCTATTGTAACCCAACATACTCTACAGAGTGCTGACATTTTACCTTGGCCTGGTCGATCACCAGGTATGGCTCATCATCACATGACAACTCTAGCATCATCCACAAACACCATTAACCGTCCTTGTATTGAGTGGCCAACTGCAACAGGAATGGTACTCCATCCCACAAACTGACATTTGGCACCTGTACAACACAATGCATGCACGTCTGCATGCTTGTGTTCAACATCCTGGCTGTTAACCCAGTTATTAGTGTACCAGCATTTCACATCTGCAATGGCTTATCTCGCACTTACATTAAACTGTGATCTTGCAATGTTAGTCACTAATATATGTTACCCAGACAGATGTATTAAACAGCTGGTATGTGTTTCTTGATGATAAATGTATTCTTAACCCTCGTAATACCGTGGGGTCTATAATGACTGCAAGCCGTAATTTTCTGTAAAATATACCTTATTTCCTATTCCTTAAAATTATGAAAAATTCGGACTCTTCCTGAATTAAGTAATGGGTTCGTAATATATTAATATAACTTTTTGAAAATATTTAGTTTTGCAGAAAATCAAGAGAGAACCACTGAATACCATTGGGGTTAAATGCGACCCCATTTCTCTCTTGCGGTATTATTACCCAATAATGCTGCATTGAATCCATAACTGTTGCTGTATTTCCTTTGTTTTATTCTTGTAAATATTGTTGTAACGTGTGATTGTTGCCAATACTTTATAAGCTGACAGTTATTTGTTCGATACAAGTGGAGACTACTATTGTGTGTGTTGCATATAGTGGAAAGTGTCTCGTCACCTTTCCGAAGACGAAGTGCTTGAAATATTACTGCAGGATAATCCTCTATCTGGCGAATCAAATAGTGATATCAGCGATATAGTTTCTGATTCTCATGCAGCGATGGAGAAATTGACGTCTTAGAAGAGAATATTTCTTAATTAGACGGAAGTTCAGAAGAAGATTTGGACAGCGCAGATGTCTGGCCTGAACAGGAAGTAACACATATTTCTGACTGTTATATGTAAGTACACATTGTATTTTTGTAAATGTGCATTAGGGTCTAGCGCCAAGATATACCCTTTGTATTTTTTATTTTTATTTTTATTTTGTGTAGGTCTAAAAACAAAGGAGAATTGTGGCACAAACACGAGTTGAGAAGAGCTTGCGGAAGAGAAGAGAGATGGAACATAATGCGAGTAAAGCCAGGTCCAACAAAATTCGTAGTGAAAAATGTAGACTCCATAGAATCACAGGCTTTCCCGGCGATCTAATGACATCTTGGGTTGTCGGGTGTTCTGCCGGATATCAGCGTTGTACTTGCACGATATTTCGGTCACGTAGCTCGAGACCTTCATCAGGTGCGACCTGAGACTGCTCCTCGAGTGGACCTGGTCCAGTATTTATGCCTATGGCCTTCCCCCTCCACCAACGGCTGCAGGCGCTTTCTCTGTGGTCCGCGCCCATTCAAGTCGCAGGGAATGGGCGCGGACCACAGAGGAAGCGCCTGCAGCCGTTGGTGGAGGGGGAAGGCCATAGGCATAAATACTGGACCAGGTCCACTCGAGGAGCAGTCTCAGGTCGCACCTGATGAAGGTCTCGAGCTACGTGACCGAAATATCGTGCAAGTACGACGCTGATATCCGGCAGAACACCCGACAACCCAATATGTCAGCTTTTCAGTTGTTTCTTAGGAGAAACATTGTTGATGTAATTCTAAAGTGGACTAACAAAGAGGGTAGTCTTGTTTACAGTAGTAAATGGAAACCAGTAGATGCCATTGAACTAAAGTGCTTTATCGGTGTCTTGAACCTAGCAGGTGCTTACAAGGCCCATAATGAAATAGTTACACAACTGTGAAACAAAGAGGATGGCAGACCCATTTTTAGTGAAGCGATGGCTAGAAATCGCTTTACGCAAATTTCAAGGTGCATCTGATTTGATGATGTGAGATGTCACAACCATGCTCCTGACAAGCTGGCTCCCATTAGAGAAATATTTGAAATGTGGGTTCACACATTTCAAGAAGCATATGTTCCTCACAGCAACGCAACAATTGATGAACAACTTGTGGCATTTCGTGGTACATGTCCATATCGGCAATATACACTCCTGGAAATTGAAATAAGAACACCGTGAATTCATTGTCCCAGGAGGGGGAAACTTTATTGACACATTCCTGGGGTCAGATACATCACATGATCACACTGACAGAACCACAGGCACATAGACACAGGCAACAGAGCATGCACAATGTCGGCACTAGTACAGTGTATATCCACCTTTCGCAGCAATGCAGGCTGCTATTCTCTCATGGAGACGATCGTAGAGATGCTGGATGTAGTTCTGTGGAACGGCTTGCCATGCCATTTCCACCTGGCGCCTCAGTTGGACCAGCGTTCGTACAGGACGTGCAGACCGCGTGAGACGACACTTCATCCAGTCCCAAACATGCTCAATGGGGGACAGATCCGGAGATCTTGCTGGCCAGGGTAGTTGACTTACACCTTCTGGAGCACGTTGGGTGGCACGGGATACATGCGGAAGTGCATTGTCCTGTTGGAACAGCAAGTTCCCTTGCCGGTCTAGGAATGGTAGAACGATGGGTTCGATGACGGTTTGGATGTACCGTGCACTATTCAGTGTCCCCTCGACGATCACCAGTGGTGTACGGCCAGTGTAGGAGATCGCTCCCCACACCATGATGCCGGGTGTTGGCCCTGTGTGCCTCGATCGTATGCAGTCCTGATTGTGGCGCTCACCTGCACGGCGCCAAACACGCATACGACCATCATTGGCACCAAGGCAGAAGCGACTCTCATCGCTGAAGACGACATGTCTCCATTCGTCCCTCCATTCACGCCTGTCGCGACACCACTGGAGGCGGGCTGCACGATGTTGGGGCGTGAGCGGAAGACGGCCTAACGGTGTGCGGGACCGTAGCCCAGCTTCATGGAGACGGTTGCGAATGGTCCTCGCCGATACCCCAGGAGCAACTGTGTCCCTAATTTGCTGGGAAGTGGTGGTGCGGTCCCCTACGGCACTGCGTAGGATCCTACGGTCTTGGCGTGCATCCGTGCGTCGCTGCGGTCCGGTCCCAGGTCGACGGGCACGTGCACCTTCCGCCGACCACTGGCGACAACATCGATGTACTGTGGAGACCTCACGCCTCACGTGTTGAGCAATTCGGCGGTACGTCCACCCGGCCTCCCGCATGCCTACTATACGCCCTCGCTCAAAGTCCGTCAACTGCACATACGGTTCACGTCCACGCTGTCGCGGCATGCTACCAGTGTTAAAGACTGCGATGGAGCTCCGTATGCCACGGCAAACTGGCTGACACTGACGGCGGCGGTGCACAAATGCTGCGCAGCTAGCGCCATTCGACGGCCAACACCGCGGTTCCTGGTGTGTCCGCTGTGCCGTGCGTGTGATCATTGCTTGTACAGCCCTCTCGCAGTGTCCGGAGCAAGTATGGTGGGTCTGACACACCGGTGTCAATGTGTTCTTTTTTCCATTTCCAGGAGTGTATTCCTTCAAAACCAGGAGAATATGGGTTGAAATTATGGGCTGTATGTGATAGTGCAACGTCTTACATTCTCACTCTCCAAGTTTACATTGGTCGACAAGAAAATGAATCTCGTGAAGTTGGTCAAGGCAGAGAGTTGCTTTAGGTATGGTGAAAGGCTTAGAAAACAGTGGCAGAAATGTAACAACTGACAATTTTTTCACTAGCCTTAGTTTGGTGAGAGAACTTCTGAAAATCAATCTCACACTCTTAGGAACAATTAGAAAAAATAAAGGAGAACTACCACAAGCTTTCACTCAGATCAAAAGTTGAGTCAAATATTCATCTATTTTTGGATTCCAAGAGCATGCTTCAATTGTTTCATATTGTCTGAAAAAGAGAAAAGTAGCAACTTTGCTCAGTACAATGCGTTCAAGGAAGGAAGTGGAAGATCGTGAAGAATGCAAGCCAGTAATGGTTGTGGATTATAATAAAACAAAATCAGGAGTAGATACCATGGACAAAGAGAATGAGCAGAAGGTGGCCAATGGTATTATTTTACAACATGATTGATATCAGTGCACTGAATGCATTTATCATATGGCTACATCTTACATGAGACGGGGCAGAAAGGACCAACTACAAGAGACGGGCTTTTCTCATAGAATTAGGAAAGCAGCTCGTCGGAAGAAAGCCAGACAAAATTATTTCCCCAGTACTTCCATCAACAGTGCAGACAAAAGAAGTGGAAGGTGTCCGTTTTGTAAAAGGTCTGAGGATAGAAAATTCACCGATAAATGTTCAAAATGTGAATGTTGTGAGTGTAAAAACCACTCTGCAATTTATTGCTGTAAGTGTAATGCATCATAAATGTCAATTCGGAATTTAATCAAAAACGTTTGTAGGTTCATGAGAATCGTTTGTAAATTTTACGGAAATAAATAATTTAAAAAAATGCATTTTAATTTAATGTAATGTCACTGACATCATGTTTTAGTTTGTGGAAAAAATAAGAAATGTGATTTTATTCTACCATTATCAAAACTATCCTTAATAAAAATTAAATTCCGTTGGGGTCACTAAAGACCCCAATGGTACTCAGTGTAACAAAAAATACTCGGTATTAGAAGGGTTAAATGTTAAACTGTTTTATTGAAAAAACAAAAAAAGTGCTTCATTGTCAGATGTAGCGACATTTGAGACAGGCTATAGTTTTCTGTTCTACTCCTTCGTGTAACTACCTTCGTATGACTACCTTCCTGTGAAGATAAAATGAGAACGCTAACGTATAAAAGAGTTAATAACAAAGAATCGATGCCAAAGTTGCTGGAATCATTCGATTCCAGTACTAGTCGATTCCTAAAGAATCGGTGGTTCTTGGAATCGTGGAATCGCAATCGTAACATGACACATACCTAATTAAAATCATTATGGATAAACTTTTTTACTCTAATTTTTTGCAGTAATATAAGTAAAAATACTACCTACAGGCTAATTACTTTATATAAACTATACTTTATTTCAAAAATTACTGATGAACTTAATGTTGTATTATTTTTTCATTACGTACTACCCAAAGAACTGACCTCATTAAAGACGTGCATGGTGGGGCAAATAAAAGTGGCCCAGAGAACAGAGTTCCAAGGTACATAGAAACACAGAAGAAGAAAGGAAATACAGTACCAACCTTACAATAGCAGGTGTCGAAAGTGACCGCCATTCATCTTTTGGCGTTTTTGGGTCCTGGTCAGCACGTTGCTGACGGCGGATCGTTGTTGGACTCCTGAAACTGCTGCAGTCTCATCCAAAATGTTCTGCTGCAGTTTTTGAAGACTATGAGGGTTATTGTGATACACCTTAGAGGAGAGGGCTACCGACACAAAGTAATCGCACACTGACAGATCAGGTGACCTGAGTGGCCAGCTAGGACCGTGACCTGGCTGACCTTTGTTAACAACCCTGTCAGGCGTGAAGAATGTGTAAACGTGCTCCAAGAATCGGCCGGCAGTATGGGAAGTTGCTCCATACTGTTGGAAGTCTCTGTACGTCTTTTGGTCCTCGAATCGTATCGAAAGCTCGAGAATTTTATTCGAATTGACGCGGTTCTAAAGACGAGAAGATTTTATTCACCTTTTCCAATTCAAAATAACAGCTTAAATCTTTTTATAAGCGCCACTCATTAATTAATATTTAAAATGTATAACTGCCCAGACATTTATGAATTTGGGGCATTTATCCAGGCATTTATTCTCGGCATTTGTCCCAACTTATAACTTCTACACCACTACTCATAATATAGTCGTTACAACGTAGATTTTGTAGTACTGAATTGAGTCCTCTACGGTTTCATGTAATTTAGTTTCATAAATTTTATCCTTATTGATTCATTTCGTTACAGTTGAAACGTCCCCTTAGAACAATTTATATAAGACTGTGCTTAACTTGACACACAATATTATTTAGCGCAACGCAATCTGACTTTCAAAAATCCCTACAAAAGAATGGCTCTGACTAACATTAAACTATACCTTTCGCAAATAACTTACCTCACAAAAATCTTCATTACTCGAACTACTGCAATACAGCGAGCGCCACTATTGCCAGCTAAATAAAAGATTCAAACTACAGAAGGCACTAACTACTGATAGGCATAGTTAGCAAATGAAAGATTTTAATAGAGAACAAACAATGTATTTACCTTAATATCATCACAAGTCATAATATATGTAATTTCAAAACTCCGCCATCTCTCTCCTCACATCCACCACTGCTGGCGGCTCACCTCTAACCAGTGTTGCCAACTCCAAACAACCCGAGTCGCTAGATTCAATATCAAAAGTCGCTAGAAAGTCGCTAAAACTGATTTTACTAGGGGTGTACTGAAAATTTCGTGCTGTGAATGGTGTAATAAGCCAGGGGGGGGGGGGTAATAAAATATTAATAAAAATTGTCTGATACGTAATTGCTATATTGTCTTCATTAAATGACGCATCGCTTGCAACAACATTCATATAAAATACGCTAACGTTTAATTAAATATGTTATCATAATTGAAGCAACACATAAATTGTTGTTTCAATCGCAGTAGTGAAATATACTAGAAATATACAACTATATTTGTAACAAAAGAAAGCAAGAACTCAAATTAGGTTACAAAACATCTACATACCGGTATGTGAGCTATTCATCGTCGTCACTCAGAAGATCGAATAACTCTTCTCTTTCATGCTCTGACAGAACTGTAGTTGATGTAGAGGGTTGAACGTCACTCAAAAGATGATGCTGCAGTTCGACTGGTTTTGTCACAAGAGAGGAACTTTTGTTCCTTCCATTAAGCTCCAATACGTCTGACGGTATGTCAAAAGACGCACAATCTTTATATTGTTTCTTCAGCTGGTCTCCCAATATGATCACAGCATTAATTGTCTTTAACGATAATCTGTTACGTTGTCTAGTTTTTATAATGTTCATAGAACTGAATATTCTTTCCACTTCTGCATTTGAATGCGGTAGGCAGAGAACAGTCATTGCTAGCTGTGAAATCAAAGAAAAAGGATTCTCCCCTTCGGCATTTTTATACTGCGAAACCTCACTCCAAAATCGAACAGTGTTACTAGTGTTATTCCACCCAATGAAGTTGATATTACGCCATTCTTGCAGCATACCGTCTATGAAATTGCCACTAAAACCCAATTCTTTGGCTAATCCGCTACAGCATTATTTTTATTCACTTTTAGTATTTCTTCAACATTCAGCATTGACATTTTTTTCAGGATCGTAACGTTACTTGGCAGTCTTTGTTGAATTTCATTTATGAGTTTCATACTAAACTGAATGCATCTCTTCTTCGAGTAAACTTATTTTCTTCAGACAAACTTGACTCAGACAATTTCTGTTCAAACATAAAGCCAAGGTTCGGATTTGAGTACATACATTCGCTTGGAACTGGTATTGTCAACAAATCAACAGTTGAAAAAACTATGTTTTGTCCGAGTGACTGCATGAGAAATACAAATGTATCTAGTAATTTAGTGGGGTCATTGTCTTCTCCTTCAAAATCTTCTATTGCTATTTTTACGTCTTTTAAAGCATGTTTAAGGTAAAACGTGTAAAGATGATTTGAGTCGTCACAATACATCTTGTACAAAAGATCGGCAGTTTAACAATTGTCTTGAACCATGGCAAGTGAAAAATGTAGTTTTAGTTCTTCCCACTGCTCCAGAATTCTTCGTATTGCTGGTTCAATTGAAAGCCAACGTGTTGCACAGACCTTCAAAATTTTTAGTTGCTGTTTTCCACAATTTATTATTTATTATCTCATAAACCTTTTTATATTCCTCTTGTCTTTTGAGTGAAATGGAGAACCAATTGTAGGTTTCCCGTACAAGAAACACTATGTTTCTAGGTATGGTATTCACTGAGGCGTGCGAAACTGCAAGCTGAAGAGAGTGACAAATGCAACGGATCAATACCAAATCTTTCAAACCATATTCTCTCTTGAGTTGTTCGAAAAGCCCATTGTTCATGCCAACTATTGCAGAAGCATTATCTGTGCCAATTCCTACCATATTAGCTATTGGAAGTATGAGATCTTTCGAAGAATTCACAAGAACCGAGCCAGATTCCTTGCATCTGCAGTTTCTACTACAGCGAGTTTGAGAAATGCTGGTCTAATGGTTTGGTTGTTTACACTATAGTACCGTATAACGAAACCTAGCATTTTAGATATTGATACATCTGTGGATTCGTCTATTAGCACACTGTATTTTTGGTTACCTATATCTTCAACCAATGATTGTATTAAATATGGAGCCAAACCTTCAGTTATAATGTTAGTGCACTTTGTACGACGTAACTGAATGTTTTTAGCGCCCTCATCACCGGAAAACACCTTCTTGCACAGTATTCCTAAATGATCTACAGCTAAAATAGAACAATGTACAGCAATAAATAAAGAAAGGGCGCCTTCCGCTCTGCTTGCTATTCTAACTGCAGTTTTCGGAACAATTTTCACAGGTAAGGTGGTTTGTGTCTTTTTAAATAAATTTTTTGTTTATGCTTAATAGTTTTCGAATGCTTTCTAATATCACACAATTTAGCATAAAACTCTGTTGCACATACTTGACATCTTGCCTTGGATAAGTCTCCAATGACTGGTTTCAGCCACGCATTGAATTCAGGTTCCACTTCCCACGCATCCCGATATTTTTGAGCGTGCTGCTTCTTCTTCTGCGGTTAATCCATTATGTAAGCCACCACAACATAAGTTTCACCAATTTATAATCACTGAAAATACATTAAAACTCAGGCGACCTAGAGGTCATGAAACAATCTACTCATTCGGTAACTCGATATCAGTCCTATTGTTCATGGCTTAAAACTTAATAATGTCTGAGATACCCCCACCGAATTGTTGTTGCTTTACCACTGTGCATGTGGCAATAATTTGACTGCAAGTTAACATTTCGAAAAATTAGAGGTTGCGGGACAGGAATGTATTTTATTATACTTAATATTACGTATGTTTTTTGTCAATTCGAAAAATAAAGGGAGGCCAAAAGTTGAAGAATTGAAGATCGATACGCTATCGACAATAACAGGCTAGTGTGTAATGAATATCGAATTGTTCTATAGTCAAGCTTTTCTTTCTCTGTAGGCAATTCCCACATTCAGGTTTACTAAATGCTAAACAGTGCTACATGATCTGCTAAGAACTTAATTTAACTTAGTAAATCTAGAACAAAGTCACTATAGTACCCATTCTATAGTTAAAATTTTAGTTTTGTTAATGAAAATACTGACCCAAAATAGTTTTGATTTGTACTTCAAAAGTCGTCAGTACTTCAAAAGTCGCCAGATAAGTCGCTAAATAATTTTTGTCGCTAAAAATTTTTTTTTGTCGCTAAGACGAAGGCAAAAGTCGCCATTTCTAGCGACAAAGTCGCTAAATTGGCAACACTGCCACTAACTGCGCAACGCTACGCGCTGTTCACATCCATCTGCCGCTGCCCAACACTACAATGGCAGACAACAATGCAAACTAGCCACAGACTGCACACAGCACAGCCAGTGATTTTCATATAGAGCGCTACGTAACGTTGCCAATAAGAAAACATAAACAGCCTACTTACATAGCCCCCATGCTCCCCAAAAAAAATTTTACAAAATATTTTTGGGCAGTGGCCAATAATGATTTGATAAAATTTTTCATAATTACAAAAACAAAGATATCAAATGCACACACTTATTTATACAATGTTGGTCAAAAGCTAAAATTTTCTCACAGTCCATAAAGACAGTCCAGATTGTTCATCACAGTAAAATTTCAGTGTTTTTTTTTTTCTAAGTCTGAGCAGTAAAAGACAATGCACACGGAAGTAGTGGATTTCCATGCAGTCTTGAAGAAGTAGTGTTGTCCTTCCAACTGAAAGACAGTACTGACTCTTGACATGCTGACAGGTAATGGGCCACAACAGAGCAAACCCACAGCAGAGTCAGTCGAAGTTTTGAAGAATATTGGTAGGTAGGTCATCACAGAGCAGACCCACTGTAGTCCTGGTAGAGATTGTGGTATTGGTGGGCCACCAGAGGTGTAGACCCACTGCAGTCCTTGTAGAAATTTTGGACAGGCCCACTGTAGTCCTTGTAGAGATGGCCAGCAGCCATCTGTTGTGACTGTGCAGGTGCACAATCACCATTGAAGAGTCTTGCAGATAATATAGCAAGTCCATAACCACCACTTGTGCACTCACAAAGTTTTTGGAATTGTCCCTAAAACCAGCAATGCTGTTATCCAGTCCCTTGCCGAATTATTAACACACGTGCAAACACTAACAGTCCCAACTTCTCACATATTGTCCATATACTACGACCAACAGAAATGTGTGCAGTGAAATGAATGCTTACAAGTTACTTAATTTGATGAACTGGTGTCAATTACAATGTTATAACATGAGAATACAATTACAAAGGTACAAAATACATCATTGAAAACATAACAATACAGATAACATTTGTAGTATAGGCTTTACAACAGAATAGAAATAAACATATACATCAGTGTTACAGGAATTATGACATGAGTACATACATAAAAAATCAGAATAACTTGCGAAACATCAACTTCACACATGAGCATTAAAACAGAATAAATAATGTCTAAGCATATTTACAAGGTAAATAACATATTATTAATGCCAATTATATTTGAGGATAACAGTATTCCTCATCATAGTGAATGTAGCTTAATATTAAAAGAAGAAAAAATTCTATGAAACTACACAGAGACAGGAAGAAAACAAATACACAAGGGTACACAAACACATAGTGGGATAGCACAAAAGGAAAGGACAGGGTTCGTTTTCAGTGTAACATTTGGTACTGCAGTCCAACCCACAACTTCATTCGATAGATCTTTCGTCTTATTTCAACATTTGTTTCCACCAAAAAAATCCTATCCAAGCATGCTTTCTGTATTCTGTTCACATCCTCTTTCAAAAATAGTTTTTCTCCACTGTGCACTACTTTTTTGGCCAAACTATTTTCTTATAGCTTCTTAATGCATTTCTTCCAATTCATCATAGTTAGTTTCTTATATAGTCTACCCTTTCTTAAGCTAACTTAAATCTACTGAGCTCAGATGCTAAACTAAGGGACGAGGCAATGCAGCATGACATAAAACAATTAACACAAACATCAATGAAAAAAAAACGCAGATTTGCGAAGCAAGCAGCATTAAGAAATTAGCAAAGCAATTGTAATATTACAACTAATATAAGGCAATGTGCAGCAAACAATAAAAATAAATAATTAGTAAAACTGGCGTAACAGAATAATACAAAGTCAAATTCAAAAACACTATGCCTGGCAAACAGCAGCAACTTATACCTAAACATGACATAGCTCAAGCAGAAAAAATATTACACTAAAATGGCCATGTCTAATACCTATGTCACATCTTAACACTAGAGTGATGCATCACGAGAACTTACACTAGCAGATAAGTTACCAAATCGTAAAGAAATTATTTATGCAATTCCTGTGAAGGGAAATGTCTATTTATGTGCCCTCGTTTTCTTGGAAGTAGATCATAAATTTCTTATTGACTGGATCTGTAGGCATAAAATAACTATATTAGTACATATATTAAATTTTATTTTAACCAATGCTGCAGTGCAGCTAGAAACTAGATATTAAAGAAAATGAGCAAATATGTACAAAGGACGGCATGAAACATCATTCATTAGCCATATGGCATTTCATAACGCAGTAAAAATTCCCTCAATTCTAGAGAAAGACGCTTGTCATAATCAGGTGTGCAGATGTAAGCGTGTCGTGTTTGCGGTGCTTTCTACAAAGGTATGTCAAAAGCGAGTATAATGGCCTCCCTTTTTTTTTCTTTTCTACCTGAGCGTCTGAAAAGGCTTGTTCTCCAGGTGTCTGACGCAGCTGTGTGCCCACGACGCACGTGCAGGTGGTCACTTAACTTTCTTACGGAAATATTTACGACAGCAGTTTCCGCTACAGTGACAGTCTCATATAAAAATATTTCACAGGTCAAGAATTTGCGTTGCAAATGTGTAGAAACAAAATCTTATGAATATAACAGTGTCCAAAAAAATTTTCGCCGGCATTGTGATACATTCACGCATTTACACACATTTCATAACTCTTAAAGTACGATTCTTGGTTTTCAACATCCTTTTTCACAAGTCAAGAGTCCCTAACTTCTATTCATTATTCATATACATATAAACACGTAATCACATTCCTCATATATGGTAGCATCATCTTATTGACATAAACATACCTCAACAGCATAATACACATCGTCGTCATAAAAATATCATAACACCTCAGTCAAATCTCAAAAAAGTCGTAGCTTTCTGCAATAATTTCAAACCATAAAAAATATTTTCTGCTCATTTCAATAGTGTCGTCTGCCTCAAACGTACTTTAAAAATCATGATCTCATACCAAATACATCATTCAAAGCTCTCATAGTATCACAATGGTTCCGAAAAAATATGAAAAGTTCACACAGTACAGACAAAATACAATTTCGTAAGTGTGAAGTTACCCAACGGTGTAATTACATAAACATGTGCCACTGACGTAGTAAAAAGATGTTTGTTTCTCTCAGTTAAATGATCAGATAGCTGTGTAATTTATGTTTTAGAGAAATATGGTACCGATGTGTAAAGTTGTATAAGCAAATACCATATTAGCTAGGGTTCCTTGTGCTTGCCACACACATGGTACACAAAGCAGGCGTGTACCCCCCTGAGGATTATTGTAATTATACCCTCAGGTGTTACAGATTACAAGAATGGAATGAAATGTATCACGGAAAACTTTCTTTGTAATTCAAAATCTTTAAAAATAAATGTTTTAAGTACAAGATTAATCACTCAAATACATGTCCTGTAGCGCTAAATGTGCGTCTTGCTGTAAGATAATTTCTGTGGGAGTGTCGTAGTTATCGTCCTCCGAAAGCTAAGTTCAGCAGAAGCCAATGTACTTACCTCATGATAAACAAAAGTGAAATGCTTTGCGTATAGATTTCTTAGTTATTACGCTTATTGTTGTGATGAAGAAATTACTGTGCTGTAACGTATTGTTGTGCTACGGAAAAGGCTGTCTCATTGTAGCTATACCACAAAAGTTAGTATGGGTTTGACAGGTACTGATTCTTGTGCAACATGTCTTCAAAATATTTCACAAGACTGGAAAATTCAGATTGTTCAAAGTGTTTCATCATCATGATGCTATGTTTTACTCGGTCTTGTGTAGCTTGTGACCAATATGCTGAGAGGAAGGCATGATAAAAATCTCCTTCACTGTGACAATCGTGAATGACCGATCGCATTCTTACAGCTGGTTCATTCTCCAAGTAGCCACACATAAATTCTAACCTGTGCTCCAATGACCAGTTGGGAGGAAAACAATGAGAGAATTGATGGAGCCATGCTTGTGGATGAATGTCGTTGGCAGAGTTCTTAAACGTTCTGAATTTACGTGTAGTAATGAACAGCTTATAATCAAAATCATCATTTCGGCGAGTCGCATGTCGGTCATTGTTACGTCGTGTCGGCGGTTCCATCTCAAAATTCGGTGCACATTGCCAATTTCTTTCATAACTTCCGAAATGCCCTGTGTTATTATTTTGTGACTGTTCCGTATTTCTATGTCCCTCTTCCCGTATTGGAGCGCGAGTGTCCTCTGAAATACGTAATTCTAGTATTACCTGTGTCAGCTGATCTTGTACTTCCCGGATTTCTCTTTGGTGTTGCGTATTAATTTGATTCAGATTTTGTTTCAGTTTCCTAATTTGTTCGCACTCTTCTGTGTCATTAAAGACTACCGGTTTTGTGTCATTCAGATTATCATCTACCTTCGTAGATAAGTTAGTGACCTGATCCGAAAGTTTGGCTACTTTCTCTGATAATGAACTAATTTCCTCCATGTGTCTTTCTGAACCAATTTTCAGAGTATCTACTGTGTCCTTTAAGTTTTCCTGAGTTTTTGCAAGTTGCGTAACCGAATCGGTAGATGCAACTAAGTCCATTTTAGCTTGCAAGGTCTCATGATTTTCATGAACAATAGTTTGCAGTTCTTTTATGGCTGCTTCGTGATTCTGTAATGCATTTTCATGACGCGAAAAAATAGGTTGGAAATGCTCACAAATTTGTGTTTTTACGTCATTACAGACTTTTTGACATTTCGATTCAGTGTTATGTAACTCAGTAGTAAAACTTCACGTGTTTGTTCAAGCGTGGTGGCTAACTTTTGAAGCTTTTGCTGTGTTTGTCTCTGATTTTGTTCCATTGTGTGTAACTGTTGTTGTGTTTGTTTCTGGTGTTGTTCCATTGTGTCTAACTGTTGCTGTGTTTGTTTCTGATTTTGTTCCATTTTTTGCATTAATTGCAATAATAATGTATTAGTGTCTGGAATCTGTTTCTCTATGCTTTTTGGCAGTGCGTTTTCACCGGCAGCATTCACATTTTGACAAGCAGAAAATGTGTCTTGACTCATTTGAGAAAAGGGTGAGGACGCAAAACCTGAATCTACAGTATTTGCAAGATTGTGTCCTGTCATTTCGGATTCCTGAGGCGAGCTATTGCCAACCGATCGATCGATAATGCTTCCCTGTTCACTAATTGTTTCATTGTCTACACCATTGTTTGCAGCCCGCTCCATTTCCCTATGTACAATTACCAAATTACTACTTTGAACATTAGTTAATTCATTACATGGTGGCGCTAACACACTACTTTCGTCTTCACTGTCATTTCTCAGTTTACTTTGGAGCCTAGTGTTACGTTTTTCACACGCCATTATTGTGACAATATTTCACACGATAACACAGAAAAACACAATTTGAAGAGCAAAAATAAGAGAACACATTAACATAGCACTGAAAGTAATATCTAGTTAATTGCAGCTGCGAAATACTTGGTGCAAATCTACATGCATGCCACAACTGTTTTACAGTACAACAATGAAAGACTGCAACTACAAAGGAGATTCTCTCTACAATTACGTGCTAGCAATAAACAAAAACTACACTAAATGCACAAACTACAAGAAAAAAAATCAGAAGAATCCAGTGAGGTATCCTAGGCTAAGGGTCGACATATGAAACGTCCCCTTAGAACAATTTATATAAGACTGTGCTTAACCTGACACACAATATTGTTTAGCGCAACGCAATCTGACTTTCAAAAATATCTACAAAAGAATGGCTCTGACTAACATTAAACTATACCTTTCACAAATAACTTACCTCACAAAAATCTTCATTACTCGAACTACTGCAATACAGCGAGCGCCACTATTGCCAGCTAAATAAAAGATTCAAACTACAGAAGGCACTAACTACTGATAGGCATAGTTAGCAAATGAAAGATTTTAATAGAGAACAAACAATGTATTTACCTTAATATCATCACAAGTCATAATATATGTAATTTCAAAACTCCGCCATCTCTCTCCTCACATCCACCACTGCTGGCGGCACACCTCTAACTGCGCAACGCTACGCGCTGTTCACATCCATCTGCCGCTGCCCAACACTACAATGGCAGACAACAATGCAAACTAGCCACAGACTGCACACAGCACAGCCAGTGATTTTCATATAGAGCGCTACGTAACGTTGCCAATAAGAAAACATAAACAGCCTACTTACACAGTGAATTAAATTCAATTGAGAAAAACAAAATACGTTAATACTGGGTCGGTGCATAAGTCCGTGTCTTCGATGGCTTAGAGGCACTGCATTGTGAAGTCCTTGCTTGTTTCGTTGTTCAACTGTTTTTCTTCAATCTGTAGTTTGATTGTTACGAACAGAAGCTTGTACGTTTACAATAGCTCGTTTTGGCTATTTTCAGTGCTTATCGGCATGGAATGAGAAGTGAGAGAAATGAACACTTTCGGCTCCCCTTGCCGTTCGAGTTTAATCGAGGATCTAGTGCTGCAGAAGCCATGAGAACAAAATTTGTGGTGTGTGCGGAAGAGAATCATATGCTGAGATGACGACAGAGAAATGGTTTTCTCGTTTCCGGGAAGGAAAATTCGACTTGTGTGATGAACCAAGTTCCGTAAGACCTACTTTTTGTCGAAAACGGCCTAAATAAGTTAGTTCACAATAATTCTCATAAAACAAAGTGGGAGTTGGCACAAATTGTGGAATGCGATCATACAACGATTGTGGGCCAATCATTTGAATTTAACGGGTACGGTGCAAATATTGCACCTTCGCTGGCCTGTTACCGTTTGGCATGTCGTAGTCACAAACCACTCCTTGGGAATATTGCTACAGATAACAAGGATTGGTGCCTAACTGTGAAATTAAGAAAGAGGAAAGAATGGGTCACTCCGTCGAAACAGCAACTCCCAGTACGAAGGATGATGTCCACTCCCCCCCCCCCCCCCCCCCAAAAAAAAAAGTAAATGTTGTGCGTTTGTTGGAACCACCTGATTACCAAACATTACAACTCACAACCAGACAGCAATACACTCCAGTCAGATAAAAATTATTTACAAGAACCCTATTCATGTCTCCAACAACAAAAAAATGGTTCAAATGGCTCTGAGTACTATGGGACTCAACTGCTGAGGTCATTAGTCCCCTAGAACTTAGAACTAGTTAAACCTAACTAACCTAAGGACATCACAAACATCCATGCCCGTGGCAGGATTCGAACCTGCGACCATAGCGGCCTTGTGGTTTCAGACTGCAGCGCCTTTAACCGCACGGCCACTTCGGCCGGCTCTCCAACAACACCTGAGGAATTATCTGTCATTATAAAAAGGTTACCCAATAAGTATTCAGCAGGTACTGATGAAATACCAGGTATTATCATCAAAGCAAGTGTAACATTTATCGTAGAACCATTCATGGATATTTTCAATTCATCATTCGTGAGTGGTATATTCCCGAAAAATCTGAAAATGGCAAAAGTGACACCACTGTACAAGAAAGGGGGACAAACATGAAGCTGCAAACTATAGACCTGTATCAGTATCGTCAGGCTTTTGTAAAATTCTTGAAAAACTATTTCTTAGAAGGCTAACAGCCTTTTTAAATAAAGAAAACGTAATAAGTGATGCGCAACACGGATTCAGAACTGGCAGATCAACACAGTCAGCTATTTATACCTTCTTAAATGAAATTCTAACTGCAGTAGATGATGCATGTGTCTGGCACATTTCTTGACCTTAGTAAAGCCTTCGATGTAATTGATCATAATACTCTGTTGCATAAGCTAGGTAATCATGGAATACGAGGCCTGCCAAACAAGTGGATACATTCCTACCTTTATGACCGTCAACAGATCACTCAAATAAAATACAAAGACATAAAAACACAAAAAATTTGTAATTTTTACAGTAATGCACAAAACATTACATATGGAGTTCCTCAAGGGTCAGTCCTTGGGCCAATTCTTTTCATTCTTTATGCTAATGATTTGTCGGAAAAAATAACTAAAGGGACTACAGTACTTTTTGCAGATGACAAAAATATCCTAATCAAATCACGTGATGAGGAAAGCCTACAAAAAACAGCTACAGGTACAATACAAAATTTGACACAATGGTTCAGAACAAACAAGCTAATAATAAATAATGAAAAAACAGTGACAGTCAATTTCCACAATTCACAGAAACTACATCCTGCAAGACCAATTTTTAAAACTGATGGAAAAACTGTCTCATCTGTGAGCGACACAAAATTTTTAGCTATACATATTCAGCAAAATCTAAAATGGGAGACACATCTTAATCATGTAAATAAAAAGCTAAACACACTTACGTACGCAGTAAGAATCCTCGCACAAAATACAAGCCGTGCGTCTGTGATCACAATGTACCATGGCAGTATTCAGTCACTGCTGACGTACGGCATTACCTTTTGGGAGAACTCCGTAGGTACAAACAAAACATTTAGGCTACAGAAAAAGATCATTAGAATGGCAAACCATGCTAAGTACAGAGACTCCTGCAGACCAATATTTAAAAATCTCAGTATACTGCCTCTTCCTTGCTTATATATGTATGAAATATTAAATTTCACGAAAGGAAGTATTTTAAAACATGGAAATATCTTCAAGTTTAACTGTGATTACCACCCACATGATACTAGGCAGAAGCATTACTTGCATGTCAGTACAGTAAGTACAAACATTTGTAAGAGAGGGATGTATGCTGTACAATCACATGCCATCCTATTTGAAACAGATGCAAAATTTACAAAAGTTTAAAATGAAACGGAAAGAGTACTAGCTTGACCACTGCTTCTATTCTGTTTACGAGTCTTTAGAGTACCAGAAAAGTGTAGTGTAATTGCTAAAATATTCTTAATAAGTCTATCATTTTATTTTAATATATTAAATTTGTCATCAATATTCAACATGTATTGAATAATTTTTAATTATTTATCCTTTCAAAATAACAATGTGTATGATGTTGTATATACTGTACCAACCTGACTTGTCCTACATCGTTTGTGCAAAATATGTACCTAAGCACGATTTACAGGACCAATAAAGAAATACAAATACAAATACCAAACAGGCACTGTTCATTTTATGAACTGTTACAAATCAATGAAACAATAACAGCTGCCGTGTAAACTGAACAGGTAAGACGGCTCGTTGAAACAATTGGTTGGTGTAAAAGAGGGGGGAAGGGACCAAACTGCTAGGTTATCGGTCTATCGTTGAATCGAAACACCTGGTAGCCCTGTCTTGTTAACACTGTAAAAACGGCACGAACTTAAACGCACAGACCCATAGACTCACAGACATAAGACGAAATTACGGTTAACACTGCGACAGAAAAATGCCCGATTGATACAACCGCCTCAACAAAACAGTGAAGCAGAAGTTTCACACTACAGTTGTCTGATTAAAAGGAATGTATCATTTCTGATTTCGCTCGCGTTCACCGGCAGGACGTATCGACGTAGGGATTCGGTGTTGTTCCACGCCACGGTGTTCATCATTCGTCCTTGCCAAAAACAAAGAAAGAAGATCGCGAAGCAGCCTGTCGGCTCACGGGCAATATTCGTACATCACCAGGCAAAGATGGCCCCCCTTCTCTCACTCTCTGCCATGTTTACGACACCGTCAATAAAAACCGGGCTCGCAATTACGCGCAGAAATTACGATCCGCTGGCGACGTGAGGTGAGCGATTGCCGCCGCAATACTTTTGTCAGACGCTCGCGCAGCGCAAGAGATAGAGAGCGAGAGAGCGAAGCACACGTCAAGAACTGACTAATAAATCAGAGGGAGTGTGATCGCTTCGCAAGGCCACCAGTCTGTCTTACAGCAATACCTGTGGTAGGCGCTCCAGAAACGGTAAACAAACATCAAACTTATTTCACACTGCCAGAATGCAAACAGAAATCAATAACGTCTGCTAACTCTTGGAGGGAAAAACGGAAATATTAGGTCGGTGCATAAGTTCGTAGCGTTTTTGCATAAGTCTAATAAACACAACAACCGATACACATAATACACTACTGGCCATTAAAATTACTACACCAAGAAGAAATGCAGATGATAAACGGGTATTCATTGAAAAAATATATTATACTAGAACTGACATATGATTACATTTTCACGCAATTTTGGTGCATAGATCCTGATACATCAGTACCCAGAACAACCACCTCTGGCCGTAATAACGGCCTTGACACGCCTGGGCATTGAGTCAAACAGAACTTGGATGGCGTGTACAGGTACAGCTGCCCATGCAGCTTCAACACGATACCACAGTTCATCAAGAGTATTGACTGGCGTATTGTGACGATCCAGTTGCTCGGCCACCATTTACCAGACGTTTTCAATTGGTGAGAGATCTGGAGAATGTGCTGACCAGGGCAGCAGTCCAAAATTTTCTGTATCCAGAAAGGCCCGTACAGGACGTGCAACATGCAGTCGTGCATTATCCTGCTGAAATGTAGGGTTTCGCAGGGATCGAATGAAGGGCAGAGCCACGGGTCGTAACACATCTGAAATGTAACGTCCACTGTTCAAATTGCCGTCAATGCGAACAAGAGGTGACCGAGACGTGTAACCAGTGGCACCCCATAACATTACGCCGGGTGATACGCCAGTATGGCGATGACGAATACACACTTCCAATTTGCGTTCACCGCGATGTCGCCAAACACGGATGCGACCATCACGATGCTGTAAACAGAACCTGGATTCATCCGAAAAAATGACGTTTTGCCATTCTTGCACCCAGGTTCGTCGTTGAATACACCATCGCAGGCGCTACTGTCTATGATGCAGCATCAAGGGTAACCGCAGCCATGGTCTCCGAGCTGATAGTCCATGCTGCTGCAAACGTCGTCGAACTGTTCGTGCAGATGGTTGTTGTCTTGCAAATGTCCCCATCTGTTGACTCAGGGATCGGGACGTGGCTGCACGATCCGTTACAACCATGCGGATAAGATGCTTGTCATTTCGACTGGTAGTGATACGAGGCCGTTGGGATCCAGCACGGCGTTCCGTATTACCCTCCTGAACTCACCGATTCCATATTCCGCTAACAGTCATTGGATCTCGACCAACGCGAGCAGCAATATCGCGATACGATAAACCGCAATCGCGATAGGCTACAATCCGACCTTTATCAAAGTCGGAAACGTGATGGTACGCATTTCTCCTCCTTGCACGACGCATCACAACAACGTTTCACCAGGAAAAGCCGGTCAACTGCTGTTTGTGTATGAGAAATCGGTTGGAAACTTCCCTCATGTCAGCACGTTGTAGGTGTCGCCACTGGTGCCAACCTTGTGTGAATGCTCTGAAAAGCTAATGATTTGCATTCCAGTCGGTTAAATTTCGCGTCTGTAGCACGTCATCTTCGTGGTGTAGCAATTTTAATGGCCAGTAGTGTAGGATTTTAGTCATCAGGTATATATTTTCCGTAACTGTTTACAACGGTCTGTCTGGTGTGCGTACTGTAAGACCTTCGGTACACACAACATCAGATTATTTGACTTGTCGCTCTAGCGAAGTAGGCGAGTGTCAGCAATATGTCTCGTGGTCTTATCGTGGCGTGTTTATCTTCTGCCGTTAGGTCAGACGATAGAAATGCCACTTGCACACTTAGAGTAGCAGATTGACGGTGACCAACTTTAAACAGAACTTGATTAATTTTCACACACATTTATTAAAATAATAAAAATCGTAGTCATTACGTAACTTGATTCTGGATGCTGTTTACAATTGACAATCTGAAGTTCCTTTGGTATTGGTACGTTAATCTTATTCTCACGTATCTCTGATACTTGACAAAGTATCTATTCATTTATCTTCATGGCTATGTACAGAAACATGGTAATCTTATTAGGCGCAGACTGAAACTTGACTATAGACTGGTACAGACTAATACAGACAGGTGCAGACTGATGCAGACTGACTAATCGGAAGTCTGTACACTCGTTATAATAGCTCGAGCGTTCAGGTATCACTGCGCGAGTGTGATCCGCGAGGCGAAAAGGTTCTACGTTAGCAGCAATCTCATTGGCTGCGTTACATATTAATACGCGGATCGGCGGAAGCAGAATTTGGTCCGTCTCTATGATAGCGCCATCTCGTAGTGCGGAGATGGACGAGCGCTGCGCCTGCGCTGTTGTGCTTAGCGGGGCGCGCTCTAGTGGGAAAGTTGTGTACGCGCTGATTACGCGAAACTATGCACACAACAGTCTGTCAATGCGACAATAGATATCACGTAGTTTTGAGGTGAAGAACTCGTCGAGCCAAGTTCGGCGCGCATTTTCATCCGGAAGGAAAGTTCCTTGAATGTTGTTCGAAAGGGAAAATCTGAGGGCGCAAGATATGGTGAATAAGGTGGGTGAGTAATGATTTCCCAATCCAACTCCTGTGTAATGTTTTCTGTCGGTGTACCAGAACGCAGGCAGGTGTTATTGTAGCAGTCTTCCTGGTCGTCTGTTCTTGGACTGCGTCTGCAAGACGTCGTAGTTGTTGACAATAAACGTCAGCAGTGACTGTTATACCTAGAGGAAGCAATTCGTGGTACACCACCTGTCGCTGTTCCTGCAGATGCATAACGGTTTGTGGTTGCGTGCAGCTTGTTGTACGGGGAGTCGCTGCTTTGTTTGGGCGCAACCACTCCTTTCCTTTCCTTATGCTAACATAAAGACGCCATTTCTCATCGCCACTGACGATACAAGACAGCAATGCTCGGTGTTGTTCATGAGCCAGTTTATGACGAGCAAGCAGAGATGCAGATATGGCCAGTGAGTTTTTTGATTTTGGCTTGGAGCACGCGGTACCCGTGCACTCGATTTCTGAACCTTCCTCACTGCACTGAAACGTCGCACGATGGTGGAATGACTACAGTTCACCACATTTACCAGTTCTCGAGTACACTGATGCGGATCATTGTGCATTAATGCGTTTAAACCATCTTTATCAAACGCTGAAGGTCTGCCTGAACGTGGAGAGTCCTTAAAGCGAGAAAACCATGTTCTTGCCGTGCTCTGTCCAATGGCATTGTCCTCATACACGACGGAATTATTTCTGGCTGCCTCCGCTGCTGTCATCCTTCTGTTGAACTTAAAGAGAAGAACATGCCGGAAATGTTCCAATTTCTCCACTTGGAACACGTTTTCTACCGTCCACAGCTCCTCTCACTATCTCCATATGATAAAATGACAATACATGTCTTTATTTGATGTACAGTAAACTCGATTACAAAAAAGGATAGGAAGGAAGGAATGTCAGGGTTCAACATCTTGTCGACGACGAGATCATTAGTGACAGAGCACAAGCTCTGATTAGGGAAGGACGGGCAAGGACCGCGGCTGTGCCCTTTCAAAGTTAACATTCTGCTGTAAGCTGCCTCTCCTATTTCGGAATGCCACACTCCATTGAATTTAAAAGGCAATCGGATCTTTTAAAGGTAGATGACTTTCAAACGGGAAAAACCTAGATTAGGACGAGTAGCGTTCTTACGTGTTTCGGGCAGGAGTGTTGTCAGCGCTCGCCATGCGGTATAATGGGAAGGAACAACTCCCCACAATCCCGTAAGTGGTCTCCTATGAACAGAGGACAATTTGAAAAATGTCTCGGCTGCAATTGTGGTGGGAAAATTACGCAGTTTTGGTTATATTTTACTTTCAGTTATATAACAAACATAATGCCTCATTTCAGTTCGTAACTACAAAATAGCAAATTAATTTATGAACAAACATAACCAGTCACTGTTTACAGACTTTTTTTTACTTACTGCAACAAAATTGCCGTAGCTGTTTGTTTAGAACTGCCGGCCGGGGTGGCCGAGCGGTTCTAGGCGCTACAGTCTGGAACCGCGCGACCGCTACGATCGCAGGTTCGAATCCTGCCTCGGGTATGGATGTGTGTGATGTCCTTAGGTTAGTTAGGTTTAAGTAGTTCTAAGTTCTAGGGGAGTGATGGCCTTAGAAGTTAAGTCCGATAGTGCTCAGAGCCATTTGAACCATTTTTTGTTTACAACCAAGTGCAGATTATGACAATGGTATGAGAGCAAATAGTAGCATTTAATGATCTGATTTTGATATGCGAAATATATTTGTCACATGATTTTTTTTCCGGTATCTGATACACTACATTATTGCCATTTCATGCCATGTGTTGTAAGCGGGTACATCCTGATACCTGAGTAGGTTGTGTTCCACGAAAACCTAAGGAATTTTAGTGCACCACGAAATAAAAAGTGTTGAGCCTCATATCCACCAGTACTGTCAAAACTAATAGCTACTGTTAAAAGTAACAGCGAATGTAAAATAAAAAAAATAACAATGTAAAGTCACTGACATATCTCTTCTGAAAATGTAAGTGCTGCATAAGACATATGGACACATCAACGTACCTATGAAGCGTAGTAATAGATCCTTCCTGGAATTTATTCGTGCAATTGAACAGCGCACAACTTTTCACAATTTTCTTCTCTTACATTTGGATGTGTAGACAGAACAATTACGGCTAAAAAATACTGTAAGCATGCACCAATAAATATATAACGTCCGATCTGCGTCCTTAGAAGCCATAATATATGTCAGCCTACAAGGCTCTTACCACCATAAAGTCGTCAATCCGAAGTTTCAAATTATCCCGGGCCTGCAGCACACTCGGGAAGTCAGTATAGTAAAGATGCCAATGATACTGGGTGGCCATACGCGAATGTCCCACTTTAGTAGCTGCTTGCTATGGCGGATTCTTGCAGAATTCTTGAGGATATTCTGAGTTCGAATATAATGTAAAAAATATAATGACTTTCTTGATGTGTGGTGTTCAGTAATGAGACAACTTTTCATCTAGGTGAGGTGACAAATACCCATAATGTTCGTATCTGGAGTCAGAACAAATTCATGAACCTGTACAATATCAGAGAGATTTCCGACAATTAAACGGTTTATTCACTGTAAGCCCATGTCAAGTGTACGGGTAATTGTTTTTCGCTGAAGCTTCCGTAACGGGGGTGGCTTATCTGGATATGTTGCAAGAATGACTGTCCCCAGTTAGAAGGTGAAACGGAGAATTTTATTTGGCAACAAGATGGAGTCTCTCCCCATTGGCATCACTTTATACGAGAATGGTTGAACGTCGACTTCCCTGACTGTTGGATTGGTCGAAATGGTCGATACGGCAGAGTTTTTTTCCGCTGGCGATCACGTTCACCTGGCCTCACGCCATTCGATTTTTTTCCTTTGATACTTTATAAAATCTCTTGTCTATGTTCCACCACTACCTAATGATTTACCAGAGCTGAGACACAGAATTGAAGAGGCTATTGGTTCCATTACCCGGATTTGTTAACCAAAGTGTAGGAATGGTTGAATTTGGGATTACATGTGTGCCATACAACTAAAGTTGCACATACTGAACATTTGTAATAAAAGTAGCCAGGTGCGAGTGGAGTTCGTACGCTGTGGATTCCATTCAAATTTGATTAAGTGTATAGACAGTTAATCCATACCAGGACTCGGGAATGATTTTTGTCTGATAGCGACACTGATGCTGGCAAGATATCAGTGACGGAGATCTCAAGACTTTGAGAATGTTTCAATTTCAATTCTGAAGTCGGATAACAAATGCCAAAATAAATTTTTTCATGACATTGTAATTCTGTCAGAGACAGCAGAGGACTTGGAAGAGCACCTGACCGGAATGGACAGTGTCTTGATAGGAGGATATAAGATGAACATCAACAAAAGCAAAACGAGGATAATGGAATGTAGTCGAATTAAATCGGGTGATGCTGAGGGTATTAGATTAGGAAATGAGACGCTTAAAGTAGTAAATGAGTTTTGCTATTAGGGGAGCAAAATAACTGATGATGGTCGAAGTAGAGAGGACATAAAATGTAGACTGGAAATGGCAAGGAAGGTGTTTCTGAAGAAGAGAAATTTGTTGACATCGAATATAGATTTAAGTGTCAGGAAGTTTTTTCTGAAGGTATTTGTATGGAGTGTAGCCATGTATGGGAATGAAACGCGGACGATAAATAAGAAGAGAAATTTGTTGACACCGAGTATAGATTTAGGTGTCAGGAAGTCTTTTCTGAAGGTATTTGTATGGAGTATAGTCATGTATGGAAATGAAACGTGGACGATAAATAGTTTAGACAAAAAGAGAATGGAAGCTTTCGAAATGTGGTGCTACAGAAGGATGCTGAAGATTAGATGGGTAGATCACATAACTAGTGAGCAGGTATTGAATTGAATTGCGGAGAAGAGAAATTTGTGGCACAACGTGACTAGAAGAAGGGATCGGTTGGTAGGACATGTCCTGAGGCATCAAGGGATCACCAATTTAGTATTGGAGGGCAGCGCAGCGGGTAAAAATCGTAGAGGGAGACCAAGAGATGAATACATTAAGCAGATTCAGAAGGATGTAGGTTGCAGTAGGTACTGGGAGATGAAGATGCTTGCACAGGATAGAGTAGCATGGAGAGTTGCATCAAACCAGTCTCTGGACTGAAGACCACAACAACAACAACAATTAAAAATTAACAATTTCCTGATTGTCTTCCTTTTCCTGTATTTCAAAACATTTCTTACTGCCAAATTACATGATTTTATGTCAACGGGATGTATCTTATAGGTTTTACTGAGTGAGTTTGCGTGTATTGAAACATGTGTCGTAAATGGCCGTATCTTGGTGATTGCAGTGACTCAGAAACTTAACTGTTTTACACAACTAAGCGACGACAGACCTCAGTATGTGAGACAGATATGTCTACCCGTTCCTGAGAGTAAGAAGTCTTAACAGTCACACGAACAGTCACACAATAAGTTAACAAATGACAAACCATTTTTCCGCGTGATATAATATAAAATTAACGATTTTTGGATTTTTTTCCTTTGGTTGTACAGAGAAACTTTGCTTATTGCTAAATTTCATGAGTCTACGTCAGCCAGATGTACTGTATAGCTTTAGATGAATGAGTTTGGTGGTATCAAAATATGTGACATAAATGGTCGTATCTTTTGATTGCATTGGCTTAAAAGCTTCAATTTTCATACATCGCCAAGGGACCGTAGATATTAATATATGTTGTAAATTTGAGCATGATACGTCTGTTCGTTCCTTAGAAAGAGGGCTTTTCACAGGCGGACAGACAGACGGACATAACAGAAAGCCCTGTCTCTATGTTGCCACATATAACCCTCTGACTAAATTTAGTTTAGTTTCCAAATAAAGTACACTATGATAGAATAGTCCTGTTAATAGGAAAAGATAATCAATAGTGTTACCCTTTTTACAGGATTTGTGTTGTGTCTAATGGATAAGTGAACCAGATTACTCACTTCTTTTCCTAAGATCTTACCCAGTGGTTAAAAAGAAACGCAGTATGAGCAGTGTTCTGTTGAAGCTAGGACAACTCAGTTCCAAGTTCATTTAATGGTTTAAAGTATGTACTAACGATCGCCAGCCTATCCAGGCAATGAAGTATTGGAAAAGTATAAGTATGAATTTTGCCTACTTTCAGGTTACTGTTTAAGTTGCTTCTCCAAATAAATATTACTCCACTTAAACAATGTTGGACCACACCCTTGTACATTACGTTTTTAAAAGAGAAAAAGCCCAGTAGATAACTTCAAGGAAGCTAAAGAAATTTGGCCAGGGGTGACCTTCAGAAAGGGACATTCCATAATCAACAAACTAAAATACTTACATACTACAGCACACACTTTTTATACTGAACATTTCAGTTCAAGAAAACCTCTTCCTTACTGGAATTTACTTTCAAAAGCTATTACTCTTTGAACTAACTCACTCTGTATATTCATTTAATAGATTTTAGTAACTTATTTTATGTAAGCAAACTTTTACTATAACACTTTCCAATTATTACACAAAAACAATTTAAATGGCGCCTCTTTATATTAACTTGGCACTGTCTGTAAAACGGGATACCCGGATTAATCAAACACCAGGAAGGAACCCTATATAGGTGTATGATTAGGATGATATAACAGGGTGAACCAGTTTCTTTAAAGTTCAAGAATGATTATTAAAACATAGTTTAAATTAATGGTTCTCTCTGTACAAAAGTAAAATACAAATAAAATCCTATCTGGTGGCGGTGGGCTTGGGTGTGGCGCACAGTTATGACGGCTACACTACCCACAGCACGGCCTGCAAGTATCTTGCTGTATGGGCTCAGTTTCTCTTCTTGGCGTCGTTCAATTTTACATATAGTAGCCCAAAAACTCGCAGCTATGATGTAAGCCGTTTGCAGTCTGCAATTTTGTGCAAATTTGCAGGCAAAGCTTCTCCTGCTCCACAACGGTGTTGCCTCAATCACCGCTGCCTACAGAGTACAGACTGTGTGACTTACTTCCCGCGCTTGTTCTGGGTAGCACGCCAATTCGCCCTTGCCACCTTTTCCACTTTCCAGGGCCACTTCCGTTTCAAACAAAATCACACGTACTTTTACATAACACCTATTTCTTACACTGTTCCTAAGCTTGACCATTTCTTACAACTGTCAAATGTACATCAACATGAACAGTTTATACAGACAAATATTTTAAATACGAAAGTCATCACAAATTATTGAACGTTATAAACAATTTACATAGTATTTTACATACGTAACTCACATACAATGCAAAGAACTTCGAACTCCAGTATAGCACCCTTTACTTTACATACACAGAAAATATAGTATCAATATGGAAAAATTTTAAAGCAAAATATTACAAGAATTTAGATGAACCATAAACAAATAGTGTTATACTGGGACTTTATTTTATTAACAAACTATAATCTCGTTTCTTAAGTCACTGTACTCGACGCGTCATATTTCCTCTTTATTTATTTTTCGTAACACAAGCAAAGCAGTTGCTAAAGGCAGCATATCGTAATCTTGAGCTCGATGTTCTCTGGTAAACAAACAGATGCTGCGACGGGGAACAGTTTTATTAATAAGTTTTATTCGTTCGTCGTACTGTTCACTGCAAAAGTTCCACCTACCTCAGTACGGCGTCAGTTCACCATCCCGTTCCTCTGTATACGTATGTACTGTTCAGATGGCGTAAAAGCAGCGTTGATGAAAACGTCGCCGATACTTACGTAGCAAACTCCACGTAAACTCTAGTAGCCCGCTATCGTGTAAATTCCTTATAATAATTTCCGGGCGGAAGGTAGTTGCTTCTTTCCTTCAGTAAAATGTCAAAATTCTAATACAAGTCTTTTTATTTCCTTTGGCTCAAATGAAAAAAACCTGCCATCAAGCCCGCATGTAATTAACTAACAAAACTACTGCTCTCAGTTCATAGTTTATGCAATCCAGATCACACACAAAGCAGCCAGAAATGTACATAAGTCCGACCCGAATAATTGCGCAATCTCACAGTCAATTCCCCGCTACTGTATATGAGTTTCACACTCGATTCTTGTCAGTGGATTTCTAGTAAAGAAACTGCTCGCCAAAAATATTCCGTATATATACGAAACATGCCACGTGGAATTTACACAGAGACCGAAAGTTCACATGCGGTTATCTTTCCAACAAACCAATTCCAAAACTTCCAACTTTCATCAGTCTGTCCGTACATGCAACTGCCTTCACGGCAACACAATCTGGACGCGAGAAACCAATTACTTCTTCATTTTACACTGAAATGTTCAGCATGACCTGCACGTCCAATAGTTGACTAGCGACTGCCATGGATGCTGCTTCTACCATAGCATACCTATCTATCATTGCACGGGAACTGCTTAACTCTGACTGGCCGATCATTTTGGCTGGCCAGTCAGAAGAATTGTTCGAGATCATTCTTGCGCCAAAACTGGCGTGCGCCAATCATTATTCACAGATGCATTTACGTCATTCCAACATGCAAATACTAATATAAGATTTAATAAAATCAAACGAAAAGAAAATTAATCTTCGAATAAATTTAGGATATGATTTTACTTTCAACTGCTATTTTGGCTGTCTCGTTACAAAAGCAAGTACACTTAGACATACGTTATCAGCAAAGTGGGCACAAACATCTTTCCCACGCTATGATTACGTAATGTATTACATAAATTTAATCTTGAAATTTAACGTATGTCCCACGCACACACTCTCACTCACTCTCATTTACTCCCACAACAATATTAGGCACAAACAATAATTTCGTCTTGTTTTTATATTAGGAAAATGTAAAGTAGATGAAGTTTTTAGGCTAAAATCTCAATTAAATAATTCTGCTCATTGAGAGTTCTGGTTATGTTTTCAAATGGTACCAAAAGATAAACTGTTATAGTTCCTAACTGAATTTAATTCACTAAGTGTCGGTTTTTTACTTTTTAAGTAATTTTCTGTATCTCTGGAACTATGATGGTTACAACGTTGAAATTTTTATACAATCTTATCCTGAATAACAAAAACTAGTGTACAGATTTTGAAAATGATTGAATAATATTTAATATAGTTTATTTAGACTTATAGGTGGCATGAATATAAGCTCCTGTTAAGCGACACGGTGGCGCGTTCATACGCTGCAGTAGCAACAGGTGCACATGACTCATTGCTGGGACTCAACTTGCTGTCACCTTCACAGCCTCCGGCTCGGTTACTGCGGGCTGTACTGCAGTGTAGCTTACTGCAATAATTGTTGTTGTTTGTTGTTGTGGTCTACAGTCCTGAGACTGGTGTGATGCAGCTCTCTTAGCTACTCTATCCTGTGCAAGCTTCTTCATCTCCCAGTACTTACTGCAACCTACATCCTTCTGAATCTGCTTAGTGTATTCACCTCTTGGTCTCCCTCTACGATTTTTACCCTCCACGCTGCCCTCCAATGCTAAATTTGTGATCCCTTGATGCCTCAGAATATGCCCTACCAACCGGTCCCTTCTTCTTGTCAAGTTGTGCCACAAACTCCTCCCCTATCTTATTCAATACCTCCTCATTAGTTACGTGATCTACCCATCTAATCATCAGCATTCTTCTGTAGCACCACATTTCGAAAGCTTCTATTCTCTTCTTGTCCAAACTATTTATCGTCCATGTTTCACTTCCATACATGGCTACACTCCATACAAATACTTGCAGAAACGACTTCCTGAAACTTAAATCTATATTCGATGTTAACAAATTCCTCTTCTCCAGAAACGCTTTCCTTGCCATTGGCAGTCTACATTTTATATCTTCTCTGCTTCGACCATCATCAGTTATTTTGCTCCCCAAATAGCAAAACTCCTTTGCTACTTTAAGTGTCTCACTTCCTAATCTAATTCCCTCAGCATCACCCGACTTAATTCGACTACATTCCATGATCCTCGTTTTGCTTTTTATCGCGCATTAACTCGCGACGTCACACACCCCTTAAGAACCTAAAATTTCTCCTGAGCATATTTTATGGTTCTTATTGCAGTCGAGTTTTTTAGTAATGATTTCGTTAACTACACCAACACTGTCAATTCTAAATTGTTCCTACTAAAATCTATTTTTAACTCAAGTCTTTCTCAAATAAACAAAATATCTAAAATTACATTACAACATTATGTATAATGCCAAGGGCTAGGACTTGATGGCGTACATTCAAATTAATTTACAAAAAACTTCCATCTTTTTCCAAAATCACATTTTTCTCACAAAATTGTGTTCTTGATTATTTTTCTCAAAACTGAATTAGCAAAATATTTACATTGAACTCTTCATGAAATTACAATTTTCTTGGAACAAAAAGCTCTGTCTTTCACATTGACTTTGAGTAAAAATAGTAATTTTATTACGCCGCTTTATCAGCGTTCAAAAATTTCCTAAAATACAATTTAGGCACTCTGTAGGTTGTCCTTTCCTGAACCTTAACAGAATATATACACTTCAATATGGGGTCGTCTCTGAATTTTTACAAAATCTTCACTTCAATATGAGGTTGTCTCTGAATTTTTACAAAATCTTCACTTCAATATGAGGGTCGTCTCTGAATCTAACACTTTTCTGATGATGCATTGGGGTTCTGACCACTTTCTCTGATTAAGCAAATGGGTGCGGATCACATCTATTCAACACTTACATATGGGTCACATCATGGGCTTGTCACTGGGATACAGCATCCAGCTCTGTTTCCAATCGGGTTACTCACAGTCTTGTTTGCGTTCTGTCATATTTTCGTACCTGCAATATACAGTACATCTAAGTTTCCATTATTAATGTCTACATCCTAACCTAACACACATGTATATATCATAGTTACAAATTTCTGTGATCTTGACTCTCAAATTCAAAATCAAAACTCTTCCAAAGAATTTTTTTCAAACTTTACTGTAGCTACATTTTCACATTAATCCTCTCAGTAAAAAGTGAATTAACTGTTTCTCAAAAAAATCAACAGTACCCAAAATCGGTACTACAATTAAATTCTTTTTCCAAATTCATTTTAATCACTAAGCAAGTTACTGTTACAAATATTGTTGCCATAAAAAATCCACAAATATTTTTCTCTATGAATTTTCCCGTAGCAAAAATTATTTTCCTTTATAATCATCATTTAAGCTCCATGACTTTACCTAAAATGAGCTATTATGCATAAAGAAAAAGTACAACATCATTAAATATACTGAAAAATCATTTCCGTCAACTTCTGTGTCTCTGCAAAACATCCTTGATCTTCAATGCATTAGATACAATCAGTTTTAATATATACAAGAAAACACAACATTAATAAATATATTGAAAATTATTTCTGCCAGCTTCTACAGTTCTGCTAAGCATACCATATCACATTACATAAAGAGAATATGTACTTTACAAAAAAATACGGTAATCTCGATACTTTTGGAAGAAACAGTCAGATATTAGTGACAACCAAAGTATAAATTTAATTTTTCCTGTTTTCAGCCTCAACAATTTGATCTGTGCTTTTAGGTCCCAGCCTAACTAAGACCTCACAATTCGTGATATATTCGGGAAAAAGCAGTCAAAGATTTATGAAAACAGCAAAGAAAAGAATGCTTTCAGTTTCGGCACTAAAATTCCATTGCCATTTTCCTCATCTCTCATTGGTTACGTGTCACCCCATTGGCTACGGGAAAGTGACGCGTTGCCAACCTATGAGCAGTAGAGGAACACTGCCGTGACTAGCAATGGGCCTGAACTAGACGTTAGCCCCCCCCCAATATATATATATATATATATATATATATATATATATATATATATATATATATATATATATATATATATATATATATATCACGCCCATGACAGGATGAACCCTTATGTGTATTGCCAACGATGTAACTGTAATTAACTACCACACAAAACCTGTGATAACGATCCTCTGTAATAAAAGACGATGTCCACTGACTTAGTTTATTAATCTTAAAATAACAGAATACACTAAACTGTGCCGTTCTCATTCAGACTGATGAAACTAACAAATCAAAAAGTCTTTATTCCAGAGGAGTGACAGTCTGGCCATGCTGTTCCAGTAAGAATCTGGTTACAAATATAGAAAGGTCGCCTATAAAGTATTCCAAGTGTCTGTGTCCATACTTACCATGGGTATTAACATGAGTCGCATTAGGTGACATCTGGTGCAGTAAGTGTACTTTTGCTCACCATGAGAGATTACCCAGTTTACATCTTATAATTAAGCATTTTATATCAAATAAGATGTCTCTCGATGCAACTGGTTTAACAGTCATCATCATCATTTTCTTTGGGTCTTTGTCCCACTTGAACACGAGGTCGGCCTTGTTACTATAGATTTGGTGGTGTTAGTGTCAGAGGGAATGCTGAAGATTAGATGGGTAGATCACATAACTAATGAGGAAGTATTGAATAGGATTGGGGAGAAGAGAAGGTTGTGGCACAACTTGACCAGAAGAAGGGATCGGTTGGTAGGGCATATTCTGAGGCATCAAGGGATCACAAATTTAGCATTGGAGGGCAGCGTGGAGGGTAAAAATCGTAGAGGGAGACCAAGAGGTGAATACACTAAGCAGATTCAGAAGGATGTAGGTTGCAGTAAGTACTGAGAGATGAAGAAGCTTGTACAGGATAGAGTAGCTAAGAGAGCTGCATCAAACCAGTCTCAGGACTGTAGACCACAACAACAACAACAGTGTCAGAGGGTGGTCAGATGCCCTTCCTGTTGTCACCCTGAATCCCCCGGGACAGAATTAGTGTACCCCAGCTGTGTGCGTCTAGTGTAAGCCATGGAATGGTGTGAACGTTTCCAAATGTCTGCGAGTCGTGTAACTGAGGCAGAACGTGGGGACCAGCCCGGTATTCACCTAGCGGGAAGAGGAAAACCGCCTAAGAACCACACCAGGCTGGCCGACATACCGGCCCTCGTCTTTAATCCGACGGGCGGATGCGATCCGGGGCCGGCGCGCCTACCCGAGCCCAGGAAGCAGCGTGTTAGCGCTCTCGGCTACCCTGACGGGTAACTGGTGAAACACAGTATTGTTTGTGAAAACTGCACGCTTAGAAGGAATGTTATAAATGATGCCAAAATTGGATGACGTATAGAACAGTGGAAGCATATTAGGGACAAATATTTGCAAAGACATGGCGTACACGTAGGGGCAGCGTCACCGTCACGCCACGCTCAGTCGCTGCACAGCCGTCAAACGAAATGGGAACGTGCAAGCAAGTTGCGGCGGCGCAGTGCGTTGCAAAGGTCCACTCACCTGATGGTGAATTTCCTCTTACACGGACGCCTCCTTGAAGTTTCTGACATGTAGTTCCCAGCCAGAAAAATCTATAGAAAAAGAGCTGTATGAAACCTGGCAGTCAAGGGAAGGCAGGATTCGGTTACGATTGTGGACGGGGCCATAATCAGTTACTATTGGTTACCTTTAACAGTTACACACAATTTATTTTAAACCTGTAATTCAAGACTCAACAATAAAAAAATACCACACTTTATTAATGAAGGAATAAACAACTGTGTAAATAATAGTGTTTACAGTGAGTTACAATTTAGCAAATCATCATTAAATACAGATACAGCAGATAATGTTTTAAAAGCAAGCCACTGTGATCTTGGCAGAAGGCCTTACACTCCAGGAATGGCAATAAATTAAGAATTGTTTAAAACTTGCTGCAACTTGCAAGTTACAGGTATTGAAATATTAAAGGCAAGTCACCACAAACACAGCAGAAGGCATCAGACGCCAGGAATGGCACTAAATAAGGTTTTAAGGCTTACTGCTAAAATACAAATACTAAGTTAGAATTTTAAGGCAAATGACCACAATCACGGCTGAAGGCCTTACAAACCAGGAACGGCAATAATATGAAAAATTTAGAAACCTGCTGTAAAACAGCAAACACAACGGCAAAGGTTTATTAAAAAACAAGCAACTGATCACTAAACGGGTGAAATAAGATGATGGTAAACTTTGTAATATAACCCTTAACATCCACTGAACACTACACTGCTAGATATATTCCAGAAGGCGACCAGAACTATTAACTAGAGATATAAAACCTTTAATGTAGGCATTACAAGATATTGTAATAAATAATACAATAATAAAACACAAGGACCAGTACATAAGTTCCTTAAAGGGTACTGATGCAGATTATACCGGCAGAAGGCGTGGGCTGAAGAAGCGTTACACTGAACTACTGCCCATCGGACCTCCTTTTAGAACACACATGTCTTACAAGAACCAAGAGGCCACAGACGGTGCTCCAGGAATCGACCTCTGAGAAGGTCCGGCAACAAACACTTTCGCGAGCGGTGAGATAGGCAGCCAAGAGTTGCATTTACTTCACAATATGGTAACTCAGACTAGTGGCAATCTAACGAATGACTAATGATAATCTTTCTGAAGCTACCTGACTTCCGATAAACGATGGAGCAACACGCCAAAGCCGGAAGCGGCAGTCCGCACTAAGTCCCCAGAATACTGTTTGTAGAGCGCCTGGAACGAGAAAGGAACCACTGCCACCAGAGTAGAAGAATCATCCACCGACCTACAATCAAGAAAGCTGCCAAAACTACACGCCTTACCGGACAGCAGCGGCAAGGCGAGGAAACGTACACTGCCCTTACATACACTAACCCCCAGAGCAGGCAACTGGGGCGTTAGCGGCCACCAGGCAAGAAAAATTACCGCTGGTTGAACTTAACAAATAGTAACAAGTTGAACGCAGTAAATAGTAATAAGAAGCTGAGGAAAGCTAATCAGATCTGCCTTCCCCAAGCACTCCACTCGCTGCTCTTCGCCTCGGTGACACTACGAGCAGCAACACGAACCCAAGTCACTGGAGAACCGCGAGATATCACAATGGTGGAGGTTTCTCTACTTGGATTGAAATGCACTCATCTTAAAGCTTGCTGGATCCGATTTACGACGAGGTCGTGCACCCTCGTGACCACAGGCCTTCCATCCGGCAGCAGTCCATGCGTGCCGCCAGCGGTCCCGGCGTGTTCTGGCACAGCGCGGTCCTGGCTGCTCCTGAGTCCCCAACCGAACTGGCCCACTGACACGACCCGGAAATAACAACGACGTCGTCCCAAAGATAGAGCAACAGTTACTACATATCGATAACCGCCGCTGCTGCCACTAGCGGACAGGGAACGCTTACAAAACCGAGTGGCGCCAGTCAACACGAGAAGAAGACAAACAACCGCAACCATGCCAACTAAATGATACCGTCTGGCTTCCAACAGAGGGCGGAAGCCTACAAACAGTGCCAACGCGAGCCGCACCACGGCTCACTGCATACATCATAACCTCAATTCGCACTAAAATTGTTTCATCGGCGCAAGGAATAGTTACATGGAAGTATTTATGTGCGTAATATTTCACTATTACGATAAGCTTGCATACACCAGTCACTACCAAGCCTTAGAGCCGTGTGGTCTTGGGCGCCATGACATGGTTCACGCTGCTTCCCCTGTCAGAGGTTCGAGTCCTCCCCTGGGGGTGTGTGTGTTGTCCTTAGCGTAAGTTAATTTAAATTAGATTACGTAGTGTGTAAGCCTAGGGATCGATGACCTCACCAGTTTGGTCCCATAGGAACTTACCACCAAGCCTTACTCTAAACTATACAAAGTCTGGAGAGTCCATACGCACATCTCATTCATAATGTAGCCAGTTTATGGTAATTATGAATTGTTCTTCACCGAAGAATTACAAACGGATTGTTTCTTTTAGAATAGTTCGCTTTAATGTTGCTATGACCAGTCTCGCGTAACACAAGGTTCAAGTTCGTAAGTAAGCAACATGCCACGCGGAATTTAGTTATTTAAATGTCACCAAATATTGCGAGTTTCGCAGTGTGCTTTCTCCCTTCCACACTTTACGGCACTTTTCAAACATTTTGGTACCGAAATATCACAATATTAATAATTTTCAACGTAGCACATATCAATAGGTCTAATTACTATGAGATCCAAGCCCCGTCACTACTCCTGTCTCTAGCAAAAAGGAAACACGTGAATATACTACTTTCTGATTAGCAAAGAAACGTCACAGCCAGTCGGAAAGCAGCATCCAATCTTCTCAAATCCGCGCAAATATACAGAACAAATCAAAATTTGTCACTGAAACTGAAGAGTAAACTGCCCTAAATAAATTTAGAAAACCTACAAATATAAAATTAATTCCCTCTTAAAAAACTGCTTTACCCAAATCATAATGTCGTAAATGTTTTTTTTATTCCAGTCTCTGATCACAGTGTAAAGTCCTTCAACAATGACCGAAACTATGTCGCAGCTGGTGAAGCATAATCTCAGATCCCCAGTACCATAAATTGATTAAATAGTTTATAACTAATTTCCCAATACAGATGACTAACACACATGTCATTCTCGAACGTTCGTCACGTGACCAGTAAATTTACTGCATAGTACAAACTTTACATAAAACAGTATTTCACATTCACACCTTCTTCCACTCTCATACCTAAAAACAATAATAGTAGTAATTAATAAACAGTTAGAAAATTAAGCAAACAAAATCGGAAATAAATTGACAGTATTTTGACTGCATCACAAACAGTGTCCGTCAGCTAGTGACTATGATATCATGTACAACCTACATACACTCGAGGTATCTGACGCTGCCTGTCTTTCGCGTTTCTTATGCTGCACGCCTGTTCACAGACCTCCTTCTCAATAGGGGCGATGTAGAGGCGCTACGCTCCAAAGTGTCGGTCTGCCTCGTTTGTGAACCTGGGCGCAATATCAGCATCAGCCTGAGTTCGAATAGGGCAGAATGAGTGGTCCCGAGGAAACGGATTTGTCTTATCGTGACATTGCAGCTCCTGCAGGACATGCTGCAGGAAATTTCACAGTAAGTTTATTACACTCAAAAATTAATATATTGACACAATCGGTTTATGTTCAGAAATATAAAATCTGCGACCTGTTAGGAGTTCAAAACAAATAAGAAACGTCCTTCTCGAAAATAAAGTAACGACTTCTTGTCAACTTAAAGTTCTTGGAAAACAACACAAGTAAATCTGTGCCTGAGACTATCTTCAGAAAAGTTCTCTTGCAAAGGAAACAGATTATCTTCTTAGACATCAATAGCGCACAGAACATTAAAATCCGGTCTCATGAGCAGTACAAGGAGGTCCAGTATCAGAGTCTATGGCCATAGCAGTGGGTCAGCATGTGTGGTGGTCTTGGGTGTCAAGGGCGATGTCAAGTCGTGGCAGTGGCGTGGTGTTGGCGATCTTTTAATCCTGCTGGTGGAGACGGAACTGCCTGTTGCTCGCTTTTTTTCTCTTTCTGTTTATTGTAATTTCACTTCCCTGCTCCATGCGGGAAGGGGAGCGCTTGCAGTGGCACAGTCCACCACTCTTCAAACAAAGGACTTGACAAAAAAAAAAAAAAAAAAATTGCAGAGAGGCGAACTCTTACATAAAAGGATAAAAGGGGGATAAAAAGGGGGACATAAAAACACTATAAATGGAGACGATTGGAGTTAAAATACACACTAATATGGGGATATGCACTGGGGGACAGTTCAAAAGTCGACATAAAGTTAAAAGAATACAGCTGGCAATTTGAAGCGCAATTAAAAAACACTGGAGGCAAAAACATGTTAAAAGTCAGCCACAGTATATAAGGCACACAAGAAGGATGGGAGAGAATGGGGGATGAGGTGGAGAGCGCGCCAGAGAAGGGCTGGGCAGAGAAGGGGTGGGAGAGGAAAACAGCCGAGGAGGGGATGCAAGGACTCAGAAGGAAAGAGGGAAAGCTGCTCTGGGAGAAGGAGGGGAGAGGAAAAGGGGACCCTGGGGAGGAGGGGGACAAGGCCAGGCTACAGTTGGTAGGAAGGGTAGATGTCACGGTGAAGTTCAACATCCGGGAGGGGGAGGTATTGGAAAATTCCCTGCTGAAGGAGATAGTGTGGAGGTGGAGAGAGGGAGGGATACAGCGATAGAGGCGAGACAATGGGTGAGGAGTGGAGAGGAGGGAGGAAACCAGGGGGTAGTGAGGATCAAGCCTGCGGACAGTGTAAAGGATGTGGAGATGTTGGAGGAAAAGAAGGAGGTGGGGGAAGGGGATGAGGTCATACAGGAGTCATGTGGTGGGGGAAGGAAGGCGGATACGGAAGGCAAGGCAGAGCACATGGCGTTCTAAGATTTGGAGGGCCATAAAAACGGGGGGGGGGGGGGGTGGAGATCCAGGCAACACTGGCATAACAGAGGATAGGACGGATGAGGGATTTGTAGGTGTGGAGGATGGTGGAAGGATGAAATTCCCATGTCCAGCCAGGCAGGAGTTTCAGGAGGCGGAGGTGGGAAGGGGTTTTCTGCTAGATGGTCAGGAGATGAGGGGTCCAGGTGAGGTGATGGTTGACAGTCGAGCGTGAGGCCAAGGTATCTCAGGGTGGGGGTGAGCTGGATGGGACAACCATAAATGTTGAGGTAGAAATGGAGATGGAAGGAGCAGGTGGTGCGACCTATGATGATTGCCTGACTTTTGGATGGGTTGATACAAAGAAACCACTGGTTACACCAAGTGGTGAACTGGTTGAGGTGGGTTTGGAGGGTGTGTTGGGACCTTTGATGGATAGGATAGAGAGCCAGGAAGGCGGTGTCATTAGCTTATTGGAGGAGGTGGACAGGTGGGAGTGACTTGGGCATATCTGCGGTCTACAGGAGATAGAGGAGGGGGGATAGGACAGAGCCCTGGGGGACGCCAGCAGTGGGATAAAAGATTCAGGAATTGCCTGTTGCTAGCCGGGCGAGGGCGGTTATAGCCGCGTGGTGGATGACTCCCAGATAGCTATTGGTCTAGCGATGTGGGCTGGGATTGGCAGAGGAAAATAGTGCGGCGGATGCAGCAAAAAGCCCGTAGATGGGACGGCAACTACTGCTCTCATGCGCGCCCTCTGAACTGGTCTGCTCCCTGCAGCTGAGGCGAAGTTCGGCTGCCTTCAGCCCCGTGTGCCTGCGGAACTGGAGAGATGACCCGCATAGCACCCTGCGTTGCTGGTTGTCGGCATTGCAGGGGACGCATTAAACTCGCCAGAAACAGTGGACAGAAGACAGTTGTACATGGGGACGAGTGGATACTGGATCACAAGACATCAGCACAGTGCGTTATGCCCGCTATTTTGTCTATTTGGCTGTAACTGACAGAAAAACCTTGTCCACAATGTTAACTCGATGTTCGAGCTCTGCAACGGGTGTGGAAATGTCTGCATGGGCGGATCGATGCCTTCTGTTGAGGACTGGGCGGGTGGCACTAATGCCATTGCATGACCGTCTGCTTTCCAGAAACCACCAAACACCTCATAGTGCTACGGACACACAAACGCCATCACTGGCGTGCTGAATAGCAAAAATTAGTGTTTTTGGACGAGACCCGCTTCAACTTGTCCCGAAGGGCTGGTAGAATACTTGTTAGACTCTACAGTAGTGACAGCTATCTGGCAGTCTGCATTGTCAAGCGGTATGGCTGAGAAAGGACAAGTATGATAGTTTGGGGCGCCACTCGCCTCCTACGATTTGGGGCAATCTGAACAGAAACCGCTAAAATGGCAATGCTCATCCTGCAGGCAGCTCCACATACCATATTTCAGCAGTACAATGCTAGGCCGCAACTGGAGTCTTCTTCAAAGACTGACGAGTATCACTGTCTGCAAGTCCACTTGAAATGGAACTCGTAGAACATGTCCTGGATGTGGTCGGCCGGAAACTTGTTTGTTCTGGTCGTCCTGTAACCAATATTGATGCTTGGTGGATGCGCATACAATTCGCGTGGCGGTGTGTTCTCTAGCGACGTACCCAGACCATCTCTGCTTTCAGGCCACGACCTCTAGACGCATGAAGCAGTACCTGGCGGCTTCGCACTGCACAGAAAACACTGTTCCGTAATTCTCATCATTTGAATTGTCAAGTCCTAATGTGTAGTACAAATTTCGTTGTAAACGCATGTCTCCTCCGTAGTATTGCAGTTTTCACGAACAATTGTGTACTTCCCACTTTAACTTTCATGTGCACAGATCCTGCGACTGAACCCCCATAGTAGTTCGATTGACGAACGATGATGGTTCGCGCAGGTGGAAGCGTGGTCTAGTATTGCACCGTTGACGGTACCAAGTGCATACACATGTTAAATGTTTGAAGAAAACGTGTATGCTGCAAATTATATATCTAGTTTGCTTATGGAGAATGTGTCACTTATCACCACCATCAGCGATGACACTTCGCAACAAATGGAATAAAACTTCACTAAATAACTCGCTACGATCATGTTTGATACTGGCATTGGCTACGACATTCATAGCGTGCGCTGAACCGCCGATCCTGCCGCAGCAACTCAGCAACGATGTCTGCAGCAGGGGAAAGAAACGCAATCTGCAAACCAACAGGCTTCACAACAGCCTAACCGTGTACCCAATATCGACAGTCCGCCGCAGGTCAAATCATAAGTTCTTTTCCCAGTTACTTCAAAAATCCGTAAAGAAAAACATGAAGCTGTAGCAGATTCAACCTAGAAGATGAGGACAGACGCAGCAAAATTTACCAGTCTCTGTTGTAGAAAAGTTTTATCGTAAAATAATTTTTGACAGTTCAACTAAGTCACAGAGTTTCTATATATTCGTTGTGCGGTCTGGCACTCCTTGATATCTTTGCCAGAATAAATTGAAATTCTCCTGATTTTTCCTTAAATAATTAATTAATTACACTAAAGAATCAACCCTGTTCTCATTCAACGAAATATTCCACTTTAAAATCGATCCCCCCGACCACAATCGCCGATAAAGTTTCAAAACAGAATCCTAACGCACTTCACAGTATCGATTATTTTCAAAATATCAATACGTGTCGACCTCTCACCAATAAAACTTCAAACCAGTCAACCATTGAAGATCGTCCACACTCTCGACAAAACCCTGCCAGAACCTCTTCAAGAAGTCTGAATTTTAATAAAACTTGCAAATCTCACACATAAGTAATATTTACGATGCATGTCGTAACAACAGTCAACTGACTGTTCCAACTTCCAACTCGAAGTTTATTTAACAGTTGATAACCAGTTAATTTGTTAACATCGAGTATAGATTTAAGTGTCAGGAAGTCGTTTCTGAAAGTATTTGTATGGAGTGTAGCCATGCATGGAAGTGAAACATGGACAATAAATAGTTTGGACAAGAAGAGAATAGAAGCTTTCGAAGAAGAAGGGATCGGTTGGTAGGACATGTCCTGAGGCATCAAGGGATCACAAATTTAGCATTGGAGGGTAACAATCGTAGAGGGAGGGAGGGAGGAAGGGAGAGAGGGTGCCCTAAGGAAATACAGGTTTGGATAGGGAGGATCAAAGTTGATAGAAGGGGTAGATGGAGGGGATGAGGGCATCATCAGGGAGGGGGAGTTGGTGGAAGCCACCTTGGGAGAGGGTATGGAAAGTGGAGAGATGGAGAGCAGGTGAGGCGTGGGAATACAGGCGTGGCAGGGGACAGGGGTGGGAGAGGATGGGAGAGACAAGCGGGTGAGGGGATCAAGTTTATGGGAGGTGTAGAGGATCTGTATCTGTTCGAGGAAAAGGAGGAGGAGGGGGAACGGAATAAGGTCATACAGGATCTGTGTGGGGGAGGGGAGACAGGTGCGATAGGCATGGCGTTCTAGGATTTTAAGGGATTTGTAAAAGATAGGAGGGGCGGAGATCCAGACAGGGTGGGCGTAGCAGAGGATAGGGTGGATGAGGGATTTATAGGTGTGGAAGATGGTGGAGGGGTCCAGACCCCATGTGCGGCCAGAAAGGAGCTTAAGGAGACGGAGTCAGGAGCATGCCTTGGCTTGGATAGTCTGGAGATGGGGGGTCCAGGAGAGGCGACGGTCAAGGGTGACATCACGGGTGGGGATGAGGGCGATTGGATGGCCCTAAATGGTGATATAGAAATCGTGGAGACAGAAGGAAGGGGTGGTTTTCCCTGCAATGATCGCCTAGGTCTTAGAAGGATTGACCTTGAGCAACCACGGGTTACACCAAGTGGTGAACCGATCAAGATGGGATTGGAGAAGGTGTTGGGAGCGTTGCAAGGTGGGGGCGAGGGCAAGGAAGGCGGTGTCATCGGCGTACTGGAGAAGGTGGATGGGGGGTGAAGGCAGCGGCATGTCCGCCGTATACAGAAGGTAGAGAAAAGGGGAGAGGACAGAACCTTGGGGCACACCAGCGGAGGGGTAGAAGGTGTAGGAATCCATGTTATGGATGGTGACGTAGGAAGGACGGTGGGAAAGAAAGGACCTGATCAGACGGACGTAGTTGATAGGAAGGGCGAAGGTTTGGAGCTTGAAGAGACCGGAATACCATACACGGTCGTAAGCACGCTCAAGTTCAAGGGAGAGGAAGATGGTGGATCGACGGGAGTTGAGCTGTTCGGAGAGGAGATGAGTGATGTGAAGGAGAAGGTCATCGGCAGAGAATGATGGTCGAAAGCCACAATGGGGAGGAGGCGGTGATGGTGGAGATGCAGGTGGATGCGTCGGGTGAGGATAGATTCCAGGACCTTGCTGAAGACTGAAGTAAGGCTGATGGGATGGTAGGAGGAGACAGCGGATGGCGGTTTGTCGGGCTTAAGGAACATGAGGATACGGGAGGTTTTCCACAGGTCGGGGTAGTAGCCGGTGGACAAGACCACATTATATAGCCTGGCCAGGTGGAGAGGAAGGAGGCGGGAGCTTCACGGAGGTGGCGATAGGTACACGATCGTGATTGGGAGCGGTGTTGCGTTTCGTGCGGAGTGTAGTGATGATTGAGTTCGTTGTGCGTAATCTTGTCCAAGTACTGGAAGCCAGGGGCGAGGGGAGGGACAGAGGTGTCAGTTCGATTGCGGACATCCGGGAATAGGGAGTAATCGAACTGGGGATCGTCAGGGAGGGTAAAGATATTGGAGAGGTAGGAGGCAAAGTGATTGGCCTTACTAAGGTTATCAGGGAAGGGTTGGTCATCATAAAGGAGAGGGTAGTAGGGGGTGGGGGGCGGGATTAGATCCGGTAAGGCGGCGGAAGGCTGACTAGTACTTGGACGAGTTGATAGGAAGTGTAGAATTAAGACAGGTGCATGTCTGCTGCCAGTCCTGGCGTTTCGCCTCCAGAAGAGACGCCTAAAAACATGAAATACTAAAAGTCAATACTCTCTGGCGAGAGTATGTTAAGCTCCAGAAGACAAGCTTCAAAGACACAGCGCTCTCACTCCGGCATTCGCCTTAAGTCAGGTATGGGGCTGATACACATACGAGGGGCGTTCAATAAGTAATGCATTTTTTCCTCGGTCAATTGCGATTGAAAAAAATGTGTAATTTGTCGTGGGACACCGTGGAATATTTCCGCTTCAGCCCCTATAGTTTCATGAAGTTCCGATAGGTGGCGGCACTGCACGTAGTCTTCAAAATGGCGTCTATAACGGAGGTACGGTCCAGTCAGAGAGATACCAATGAGTTTCTTTTGGCAGAAAACGAGAGCGTTACAGATATTTATAGGCGCCTGCAGAATGTCTACGTAGACCTGACGGTGAATTAAAGCATCTGCATTGATCGCAAGGTCGCGCAAACCCGTCCGATATCCCATGTGCCGTCGGGCCGCACACAGCTGTGGCTCCTGCAATGTTGGTTGGTGTGGACGCTCTCATTCGAGATGACCGACAAATCACAATGAAACACCTCGATAGTCAACTGGACGTCTCTGTTGGTAGTGCTGACACACTCGTCCACCAGTTGGGTTACTCAAAGATGGGTTTCCACAGGGTTCCTCGCTAGCTGACAGAAGACAAAGAGCAACGAACGAGCATGTGTGCGGAATTACTTGCGCATTACGGGGCTGGTCGTGACAATTTTTTTGTCAAACATCGTCACATGCGATGAAACAGAATTCATAACTTTGAACAGGAAACAAAATGGCTGTCTATGGAGTGGCGCCACACCACCTTTCCTGTGAAGAAAAAGTTCGAAGCTACACCCACAGTCGGTAAAGTCATGGTGACGATCTTTTGGGACTCTGAAAGGGTTACTCTGTTTGATGTCCTCTCTGATTGTGCAACGATCAACTCAGAAGCGTATAGTGATACCCTCAGGAAACTGAAGAAGCGACTTTAGCGTGTTCGTCGCCACAAACAAACGAACTACTCCTTTTTCATGACGACGCAAGGCCTCACACAAGTCTGCGCACTCAATAGGAGCTCACAAAACTTCAGTGGATTGTTCTTCCACATCCACCCTACAGGCCAGATCTCGCACCTTCAGACTTCCGTCTGTTTGGCCCAATGAAGGATGCACTCCACGAGAATGAGTACGTGGGTGATGTGGAGGTTATTTATGCAGCAAGACGTTGGCTCCGACGTAAACCAGCAGAGTGGTTACATGCGGGCGCACAGGCCCTCCCAGTGAAGTGGCGTTAGGTCGTCACATTGACGGAGATTATGTTGAAAACTATGATTTTGTAGCCAAAAGAATGGGAATAATATGATGTGTTTGAATCCTGAATAAACCCAACCTGATTACAGAAAAAAGTTACACTACTGGCCATTAAAATTGCTGCACCAAGAAGAAATGCAGATGATAAACGGGTATTTATTGGACAAATATATTATATACTAGAACTGACATGTGATTACATTTTCACGCAGTTTGGATGCATAGATCCTGAGAAATCAGAACCTAGAACAACCACCTCTGGCCGTAATAACGGCCTTGATACGCCTGGCCATTGACTCAAACAGAGCTGGGATGGCGTGTACAGGTACAGTTGCCCTTGCAGCTTCAACACGATACCACAGTTCATCATGAGTAGTGACTGGCGTATTGTGACGAGCCAGTAGCTCGGCTACCATTGACCAGACGTTTTCAATTGGTGAGGGATCTAGAGAATGTGCTGGCCAGGGCAGCAGTCGAACATTTTCTGTATCCAGAAAGGCCCGTACAGGACCTGCAACATGCGGTCGTGCATTATCCTGCTGAAATGTAGGATTTCGCAGGGATCGAATGAGGGCTAGAGCCACGGGTCGTAACACATCTGAAATGTAACGTCCACTGTTCAAAGTGCCGTCAATGCGAACAAGAGGTGACCGAGACGTGTAACCAATGGCACCCCATACCATCACGCCGGGTGATACGCCAGTATGGCGATGACGAATACACGCTTCCAATGTGCGTTCACCGCGATGTCGCCGAACACGGATGCGACCATCATGATGCTGTAAACAGAACCTGGATTCATCCGAAAAAGTCCTCGTAGTCCATGCTGCTGCAAACATCGTTGAACTGTTCGTGCAGATGGTTGTTGTCTTGCAAACGTCCCCATCTGTTGACTCAGGGATCGAGACGTGGCTGCACGATCCGTTACATCCATGAGGGTAAAGTGCCTGTCATCTCAACTGCTAGTGATACGAGGCCGTTGGGATCCAGCACGGCGTTTCGTATTACCCTCCTGAACCCACCGATTCCATATTCTGTTAACAGTCATTGGATCTCGGCCAACGCGAGCAGCAATGTCGCGATACGATAAACCGCAATCGCGATAGGCTACAGTCCGACCTTTAACAAAGTAGGAAACGTGATGGTACGCATTTCTCCTCCTTACCTTAGGCAGCACAACAACGTTTCACCTGGCAACGCCGGTCAACTGGTGTTTGTGTATGAGAAATCGGTTGGAAGCTTCCTTCATGTCAGTACGTTGTAGGTGTCGCCACCGGCGCCATCCTTGTGTGAATGCTCTGAAAAGCTAATCATTTGCATATCACAGCATCTTCTTCCTGTCGGTTAAATTTCGCGTCTGTAGCACGTCATCTTCGTGGTGTAGCAATTTTAATGGCCAGTAGTGTACATTACGTATTGAACGCCCGTTGTGGTTACTTAAGCTCTCGAGCCGCCTCGTCAAATGAGGCGACAGCAGCGCTCCTTGCGCATAAAGTCAAAACATTAACGTCCGTGACGTTAATGTTTGTTGGGTAAAGCGCTGATGTGGATGACAACGCTTTCCCGATACCCCACGCCAGCAAATTATGCCTCAAAACAAGCGTTTTTGAGGGTACATTTATTTTATGATTATCCCATCTTCAGATGTTCACATTTGTTTATCCATCGTGAGCCGAAATTTTACAACAGTTGTCTTAAAAGCTTCCGTTGCATAATTCTGCAACGTCGTTACTAAAGAAACAATGTTCACGACACACAAATAAATGTAATTATCAGAAAATGGGATGCTACGCATCTAGAAATATCTTCATGGAAAAAACAAACGCCTTTAAAAGCAACTGGCTGCAGCTAATTTATTATAAAGTTCCTTTTGTATCTCGCCTGGACAGGCGGCGCGTAGGTCTGCTCCTGAAACTTGAGGGGTAGGCCGAATGTAGGAAGCTAGGAGGAGCAGGTGAGGTAGAACACTTAGTACTGCAATTGAAAGTGGTTTTAGTATGTACTTAACTTTGGCTGAGATGAGGAGAGAAGCTGTACATCAAGTTAAAAAGTTACAAGCAGTCGCCCACTATGAAATAGAAACAATGTTGCTTGGTCGTCTGCTCGGCATCAAATAGGCTGAATCTGGAGCGGCGCTCGTAGAGCTCCACAGCGCCGGCAAGAGGGCGCTGTCGTCGGTCTCGGTGTCGTAGTGCCAACATACGAAGTTGCACCTACGCCGTGGCATCATAGTTATCGATACCACAGTTCCTACAGTTTCAAAATGTTGCAGTGTTCTTATACGTCCACAACGGACAAAAATTGTTTACTAATGTTAATACGAGAAAGAACATACAAACAAAATACGGCAATGAGATAGGCAATCCCTGTCGAGAGATAATCAGGAGTTACTTTGTGGTTTTTGGTCACAGGCAGATCATTCAAATGTTTAGTGCATTCATATCCTTCAACACGATTAGGAAGCATTTTTAAAATATTTGTCCAAAAACACTTTTGATGACTGATAGCATAGTTGTAGGTTGCTTCTGTAACACTAAATAAATTAAATATTTTTACTGACACTCTTTTATTTTATTGGGTACAGAACGTAATCCTTAACGAATTCGCCTGAAGAATAAATAAGGAAAAGGTTTAAGTAATCTGGCAATTTCTCTTCTTCTACAGAACTACTATTAAAAAAATTGTTGCACTGCGTCCCCGGTTGGGTAAACGTTTGCTTTTGCTTGTCCTAATTGGAAATTAATGTATTAATTTTGTCTTTCCACAACTGTCCTGTATGCTATTGCTGAACAATATATTACGTAAAAAGTAGTTTTAATATTATATTTCTTCACTACAGATTGCGATTCACTACACAACAAGTAAACAGCTTTATCTAAGTACATGTTAAAGAAATAATCCTCCGTCTGTTGTTCTGTTCTTAATGCCAGGTATTAAGAGGATCACCTCAGTAAAGATGCACGGAAACATTGCACGAAGTTAACAAACTAGCGCGGAAGTTTACTTGTGAACTAGGTTGTTCACCAAGTTATGGCTCCTGCTGGCGTTGTTTAAATCAGCACATTTCACGAATACTGAAAATACGTGAAAATTCGTCACGCTCTCCCTCCCACGAATTTATTCCACGAGCCGGATTAAAATCAATCACGGACCGCCGGTTGATTTGACACAGAACATTCTCGAACAAAATTCAAAACTAGTTAAAGAATTTCAATCGTGAAGATATTATTTATAAGGTGTTATATTATTATTTACATAGATGTCTTTAACAATACAAATTTGTGAATGTGGTAAACGTGCCTGTATCTTATGAAATAGTTACATTGTAAAATACTTGCTTCTGTAGGAAAAAATAAAATTTTAAAATGACTGAAGAAAATTGTGACTGCTAAACCCTGGTTGTTCATTCAACAAGTTTTCAGAAGATTTTTCGATATGTGACATTATTTCTAATTGCTCAAGCAGATCACGTTTTTTTACCATGGTTTTCCGTATGGAGTACAGTTGAGCTGCTGTGGATGTCAGTCAGTCTGTGTCTGTCAAGGTTCATGTGGTTAGCCATTGCAGATTTGTCAAAGTGATTAAATCTAAAGGAATTCAGTGTGTTCTTCGTAATGTGCATGGAAAGTTATTCCTGTGTTGCCTATGTACAATGCAGGGCAGCTGTTACGCTGTAATCTAAATACTCCACTTTGTTCTGTTATTGGAGTGTTTATGTTTACTGTGTGAGGTAGGTGGTGTCGCAGTTTGTTATTCGTGGAGAAATAAATTTTAATATTGGTGTTTTTAAATAGTTTTGTGATGTTGTGGCTAGATAGGGAATGCTTTTGAATATATGGGTAGTGTCAGATGTTTTTCCTGTAGAGCTTCTATTACTGATGCTGGCCTGTCTTTTGTTTGATAGTTTGTAATAAACTTTTCAGAATATCCATTATTCCTTGCAATTGTTTTGATGGTATCAATTTCTTGCGTTAGTGCTTTGGGTTTTAATGGTAATGTGTGTAGTTTGTTCAACATAGATGTAAATGCACCATACATGTGTGTGATAATTCATGTATTGTGATATCAGGCCGGCCGGAGTGGCCGAGCGGTTCTAGGCGCTTCAGTCTGGAACCGCGCGGCCGCTACGGTCGCAGGTTCGAATCCTGCCTCGGGCATGGATGTGTGTGATGCCCTTAGGTTAGTTAGGTTTAAGTAGTTCTAAGTTCTAGGGGACTGATGACCTCAGATGTTAAGTCCCATAGTGCTCAGAGTCATTTGAACCATTTGTGATATCAGTATAAGCTGGTTTTCTGTAAATGTAAAAATTGAGTTCTTTTTGTTCATTAAAAATTGTAAGGTCTAAGTAATTTATGCAATGGTCAGTTTCATGCTCAATTGTAAACTTTCATTTATTGTGGAAGGAACTGAATAGTGTGAGAAGTTCATCAAGTTAATCTTCTATGCCATTAAATAGGAGTAGAGTGTCAACTACTTATCTTTTGTAATAAACAATTTTTTCAGGAAGTTTATTTTTCCCTTCAAAAAATTTGTTTTCTGAGTGGCTGATGAATATGTCAGCCAGGAGGTTTGATATGGTATTAGCCATAGCTAAACCATCTTTCTGGTGATATATTATATCAAAAAATGAGAGGTAGTTGTGGGAAAGCACTAATTCAAGCTCCACTGCGGGTTCTCGGATGACATTTGAGCGATTTTCTTTGCAAACGTGCAGTTGCGAGATAGTAAAAATTGCTTCTTTGATGGTCAGTACTTGCATTTATTTTCAGAATAGCTGAAAAACACGGCATTTCCCGGATTTTTACTTTGCCAGTTTGCTATTTCAAACGACAATAAATAACGTACTGTGTTTGTATTGTAATATATCGGACACTTTCGGGCGCAGCTGATTCGCGTGTCTACAGCGAGATTTTCCAACCGTCTCTATGGCAACGCCTCTTCATAGCTCTATAGATGGTGATTGTTGTCGCCTAGAGCCGTTTACGCTTCTCAGTTCAAAGCTGTCAAAGGCGCTGCCAGGTGTCAGGGATCTCCTTAAATTGACTCGACTGTAGGGGTGTCTTACTAGTAAAGAAGAAATATACTCGTATTAAAACTAAATGCATGATGCGGAATTTTTTCACGCAATGATATATTTGTGCAGGTACATTCTGAGGCATATGTAGATACTGTTCACGAAATATGTTGCGGATAGAATTACTAGCAAAGAAGCAAAGGGTGTCCGAAAAGTCTTTTCCTGATTACATAAATTGATAACTCAGGCTAGAAGTAAGATACAAATATGACACTGGTGTCTAAGTTTTTACAAACTATCAAAGTTTTTTTCACACATCAGTAAACTTACACATGAGCACCCTTGGTAGCACGTAGCACATCTAGGCGATATTCAGTTACCGTATACACATTAGCCAACATCACTGGAGGGATCGATTCAACCATTGTGGTTATCCGTTTCTGCAGGGTTTCAAGATCTGGTACACGTGTTCGGTAGACCTCGTTCTTGACATAACCCCATAAAGAGAAGTCTAATGGGGTTATGTCAGGAGAGCCTGGAGGCCAAACCGTTGGCCCATCACGACCAATCCATCACCCAGGAAAGGTCATATCGAGATAGGCACGGACGTCCAAACCCCAATGAGGCGGTGCACCGTCTTGCTGAAACAAGACATCGGGGTGATACTGAAGCAGCTAAGGAACAGCATACAGTTGCAACATGTCCAGATACACTGCAGATGTGATGGTAGCCTCAGCGAAGTAGAATGGCCCGATGATTCGATCGTGCAATAGCGCGCACCAAAGATTCACCTTTGAACTGCCTCTATTGCACTCCATGACCTCGCCAGGGGGTTGTGAACCTGAAATGCGCACATTATGGCGATTCACTACTCCACTGACAAAAAAGGTCGCTTCGTCGAAAAAGGCAAGTCGTCTGAGATAACCATCATCGTCCTCAATACGTGATAGCATTTCGACCGCAAAGTCATATCGACGTGTACTGTCATTGGGCAACAAGGCCTGAACGATTTGCACTTTGTATGCACGAAACAATAAACGTTTGTGTAAAATGTCATGGAGAGAGCTTTTTGGCATCTGTAACTCACGTGAGGCCCTGCGCACCGATTTCTTCGGACTTCGCAGAAAAGACTGCCTTACAGCTTCCACCCTGTCTGCTGAGGTTCTTGGTCGAGCAGACCTCGGAAGGTCAGCAACCGATCCTGTGTTCTTGAACTTCTCATACCAGGCTTTAATGCTCTTGACATCAGGTGGGTTCCTTCCAAATGTTGTCTGGAAGTGTCTCTGCACTGTGGTTGGTGATCGTGTCTCATGGTACCACAGGACACACTGTGCCTTCTCCTGATTGGTTAACATGGCTTCTTGGGCACTGCACCTCATCCACTACTTACGTACTGCGAACCTAAAACGGAAAAAAACTTTGATAGTTGTAAACAATTCGACACCTTTCATATTTGTATCTTACTTCTAGCCTGAGTTATCAATTTATGTAATCAGGGAGACTTTTCGGACACCCTGTAATACATTTAAAAATCATGAACAATGAGGCAGTTTTTCACGCATGTCAGTGTTTACGACCTCACATCTTCTGAACTATGTACGGTACCATGACATAATTTTGTAGATGCATTTAGCAGCACATGTGGATATTGTCTGCAAAATTTATTCCGAATAGAGTCAGTGGCACCGAAGTAATAAAATTAAACAACATGCACAATGTGGCAGTTTTTCACGCATCTCATTGCTTATGACGTCATATTTCGTGAACTATGACAGCCAATGTTGCCTGACACTAAGGGTTATGTGTACCAAGTTTTGTTGAAATCGGTGTAGTGGTTTAGGAGGAGATGTGAAACATACACACACACACACACACACACACACACACACACACACACGCGCGCGCGCGCGCGCGCGCGCGCGGATCCATTTTTATAATATGTATGGAATCATGTGATACGAAAGAAATTGCAGTGTGGAGATGCTCCACCATTATAAATGCCTGATCGTCGCATTGCCGCGTCGATAAGGAGTGAAGCTATTACGAGCGTATCCGACTGCGTTCGGGACCAGCTCAGAATGCTCTGGGGAGCTATATCCTACAGTGGCCGTAAGACTAAAACTAAACAGTGTTTATGTTTCTGTGGCGTCTCTTTCGTAGCTGTGGTTTTTACAAATAATATGTAGGCTGTGCCGTGTTTATCGACTGTACAAAATCTTATTTAGACGATATGTATTTCACTTTACAAGGTCGAAAAAAAATTTTAGAATGCCATCGTTCCAAAACGAAATGAAATTCGTTTTTATTTGTCAGTTACTTTCTAATGTTTTGCGAGTTGACTGTGTCTAGTTTGTTCGATTAGCTCTAATACTTGGTTAATTATTAACATTTAAAGATGTAGTGTGCACCGAAAAATGATTCTGGCTATAGAACATTTCCGGGCAGCGATCTTTTTACGATTTCAAATCATCTTTAACGCCTAACCAATGTGAAGTTTGACTTAGAAATGCATTTGGCGTCAAAGTATAACTGATACAGCGAATTCAAAAGAGGTCTGTTTTTTCTTGGTGATAAATTTCGTGAAGGACGCCCAAGAACTGCTGATACTGATGAAAATATTGCCGCTGTTCGACCAGTGCTTGAACATCAACGGACAACTTGCGAATTTATTCGGGCAACTCTGAGCACTAGTGTAAGTCACATTTAAAACATTTTATACCAACAGCAAAACGTGAGAAAATTTTGCTGTCGATGGACTCCTTAAACTGACTCTCGAGCAGAAACAGCAAGGCATTTATTTGTGCAGAAAAACTCCAGGAAAAATTTCGAGGCTGCACTTCAAATTTGGTATGGAACATCATAACTAGTGATGTAAGAAGAGGACTGCTAGTTTTTTTTCTAAAACGGACCATATTGCTGCTATAGCACAGAAGATAGACCTGCTTTATAGCCGATTGCCACCAGATGTCAATTTACTGCAAATTTCTGAAAAAGTTTGCGAAAAACGGCCAAAAATAGTAATGGTTTTACTTGTTGTTGTTGTTGTGGTCTTCAGTCCTGAGACTGGTTTGATGCAGCTCTCCATGCTACTCTATCCTGTGCAAGCTGCTTTATCTCCCAGTACCTACTGCAACCTACATCCTTCTGAATCTGCTTAGTGTATTCATCTCTTGGTCTCCCTCTACGATTTTTACCCTCTACGCTGCCCTCCAATACTAAATTGGTGATCCCTTGATGCCTCAGAACATGTCCTACCAACCGATCCCTTCTTCTAGTTAAGTTGTGACACAAACTTCTCTTCTCCCCAATCCTATTCAATACCTCCTAATTAGTTATATGATCTACCCATCTAATCTTCAGCATTCTTCTGTAGCACCACATTTCGAAAGCTTCTATTCTCTTCTTGTCTAAGCTAGTTATCGTCCATGTTTCACTTCCATACATGGCTACGCTCCATACAAATACTTTCAGGAACGACTTCCTGACACTCAAATCAATACTCGATGTTAACAAATTTCTCTTCTTCAGACACGCTTTCCTTGCCATTGGCAGTCTACATTTGATATCCTCTCTACTTCGACCATCATCAGTTATTTTGCTAACCAAATAGCAAAACTCCTTTACTACTTCAAGTGTCTCATTTCCTAAACTAATTCCCTCAGCATCACCCGACTTAATTCGACTACATTCCATTATCCTCGTTTTGCTTTTGTTGATGTTCATCTTATACCCCCCTTTCATGACACTGTCCATTCCGTTCAACTGCTCTTCCAAGTCCTTAGCTGTCTCTGACAGAATCACAATGTCATCGGCGAACCACAAAGTTTTTATTTCTTCTCCATGGATTTCAATACCTACTCCGAATTTTTCTTTTGTTCCCTTCACTGCTTGCTCAATATACAGATTGAATAACATCGGGGATAGGCTACAACCCTGTATCACTCCCTTCCCAACCACTGCTTCCCTTTCATGTCCCTCGACTCTTATAACTGCCATCTGGTTTCTGTACAAATTGTAAATAGCCTTTCGCTCCCTGTACTTTACCGCTGCCACCTTCAGAATTTGAAAGAGAGTATTCCAGTCAACATTGTCAAAAGCTTTCTCTAAGTCTACAAATACTAGAAACGTAGGTTTACCTTTCCTTAATCTAGCTTCTAAGATAAGTCTAAGTTCAGTATTGCCTCACGTGTTCCAACATTTCTACGGTATCCAAACTGATCTTCCTTGAGGTCAGCTTCTACCAGTTTTTCCATTCGTCTATAGAGAATACGCGTTAGTATTTTGCATCCGTGACTTATTAAACCGATTGTTCGGCAATTTTCACATCTGTCAGCACCTGCTTTCTTTGGGATCGGAATTATTATATTCTTCTTGAAGTCTGAGGGTATTTCGCCTGTTTCATACATCTTGCTCACCAGATGGTAGAGTTTTGTCAGGACTGGCTCTCCCAAGGCCATCAGTAGTTCTAATGGAATGTTGTCTACTCCCGGGGCCTTGTTTTGACTCAGTTCTTTCAGTGCTCTGTCAAACTCTTCACGCAATATCGTATCTCCCATTTCATCTTCATCTACATTCTCTTCCATTTCCATAATATTGTCCTCAAGTACATTGCCCTTGTATAGGCCCTCTATATACTCCCTCCACCTTTCTGCTTTCCCTTCTTTGCTTAGAACTGGGTTTCCATCTGAGCTCTTGATATTCATACAAGTGGTTCTCTTGTCTCCAAATGTCTCTTTAATTTTCCTGTAGGCAGTATCTATCTTACCCCTAGTGAGATAACCCTCTACATCCTTACATTTGTCCTCTAGCCATCCCTGCTTAGCCATTTTGCACTTCCTGTCGATCTCATTTTTGAGACGTTTGTATTCCTTCTTGCCTGCTTCATTTACTGCATTTTTATATTTTCTCCTTTCATCAATTAAATTCAGTATTTCTTCTGTTACCCAAGGATTTCTACTAGCCCTCGTCTTTTTACCTACTAGGTCATCTGCTGCCTTCACTACTTCATCTCTCAAAGCTACCCATTCTTCTTCTACTGTATTTCTTTCCCCCATTCCTGTCAATTGTTCCCTTATGCTCTCCCTGAAACTCTGTACAACCTCTGGTTCTTTCAGTTTATCCAGGTCGCATCTCCTTAAATTCCCACCTTTTTGCAGTTTCTTCAGTTTTAATCTACAGTTCATAACCAATAGATTGTGATCAGAGTCCACATCGTAAGACATCATGTCTTACAATTTACAACCTGGTTCCTAAATCTCTGTCTTACCATTATGTAATCTATCTGAAACCTGTCAGTATCTCCAGGCTTCTTCCATGTATACAATCTTCTTTTATGATTCTTGAACCAAGTGTTAGCTATGATTAAGTTGTGCTCTGTGCAAAATTCTATCAGGCGGCTTCCTCTTTCATTTCTTAGCCCCAATCCATATTCACCTACTACGTTTCCTTCTCTCCCTTTTCCTAGTCTCGAATTCGAGTCACCCATGACTATTTAATTTTCGTCTCCCTTCACCATCTGAATAATTTTTTTTATTTCGTCATACATTTCTTCAATTACTTCGTCATCTGCAGAGCTAGTTGTCGTATAAACTTGTACTACTGTAGTAGGCGTGGGCTTCGTGTCTATGTTGGCCACAATAATGCGTTCACTATGCTGTTTGTAGTAGCTTACACGCACTCCTATTTTTTTAAATTCATTATTAAACCGACTCCTGCATTACCGCTATTTGAATTTGTATTTATAACCCTGTATTCACCTGACCAGAAGTCTTGTTCCTCCTGCCACCAAACTTCACTAATTCCCACTATATCTAACTTTAACCTATCCATTTCCCTCTTTAAATGTTCTAACCTACCCGCCCGATTAAGGGATATGACATTCCACGCTCCGATCCGTAGAATGCCAGTTTTCTTTCTGCTGATAACGACGTCCTCTTGAGTAGTCCCCGCCCGGAGATCCGAATGGGGGACTATTTTACCTCCGGAATATTTTACCCAAGAGGACGCCATCATCATTTAATCATACAGTAAAGCTGCATGCCCTCGGGAAAAATTACGGCTGTAGTTTCCCCTTGCTTTCAGCCGTTCGCAGTACCGTCACAGCAAGGCCGTTTTGGCTGATGTTACAAGGCCAGATCAGTCAATCATCCAGATTGTTGCCCCTGCAACTACTGAAAAGGCTGCTGCCCCCTTCAGGAACCACACGTTTGTGTGGCCTCTTAAGAGATACCCCTCCGTTGTGGATGCACCTACGGTACGGCTATCTGTATCGCTGAGGCACGCAAGCCTCCCCACCAACGGCAAGGTCCATGGTTCTTGGGGGGGGGGGGGGGGTTACTTAATGACAACGTATTGTCACCCACAACAATAAGTGTCTGGATGCCATGTCGGCACCCATGACCCTCCACCATACAGCCCTTGTCTAGCACCTTGTGATTCTATTCTGTTTCCAAAAATCAAAGGTAAAATGAGCAGAATCACTTTTTCGTCATCGGATGAAGCAGTGGAACATTATGAGTACTTGGTTTCTGAAAAGCCTGAGGAAGAGTGGCATCATTGGTTTAATGTCTGGCCTCATAAAAAAAATGTACTGATTTTAAGCGAAATTTTTTCAAAGACAATAAAATTATTAAATTTTTTAAAACTAATCCTTGTTTGATTTTATAAAAACTTTCAGTGTCGCACTCGTATTTAAAAGCATCATCAGTGGTCACTGTGACATTTTGTGCTTTTGTTTACATGTTGGTTTAACGAGATCACAAACAGTTCTCATGTTTGGAATAAATTTTTTGGTACACCACTTTTTTGGCTAATTATATTATTTCCACGTGCTCTCCTATACATATACATTTTTCAACACAATGCACTGCAGCAGCCATAATATTTTCTCTTTCTCGTGTCTTGACTTCAATATCCACATTCACTTCTTGGTTATGTGTATTTCGTTTGTTTCGATGGTGCGGATTGCGAACATCTTTTATATTATTTTTGTGGCTGTGGCAGCATGCCTGTTGACGGGTCTGCTGTTCAACTGTATCTACGTAAGTTTCCTCACTCCCTTCGCAATTAAAATGTGTATTGTCCCGTAACCTCACACCACAAAATGCTGTGTACATGTCTGGTATTAAAATCTAGACAGTGGTAGATAGTATGGTGGTTATGGACTGTTTTCCAGCATCTCTGCTTCTCATTGGGCCAGACTGCCACGACAGAAGATTTCCCTGCCACAGTCATTTCAGCTAGAGATCTTTGTATTGAGTCACGCTACGAGTTAAAGACCTCTGCTGTTGGTTGAGGTACGATTTATGCACTGAATTTTTCTGTGCATTCTCTGAAGCAAATACTCTGTTTTTAATAATTGAAATACACACTACTGATGTCCCACGGTAATATTTTTTTATCGTTTGCTGTGATCGGTTTTTGGCTTTCTGGGCCAAGCTGTTTTCATTCCATTTGATTTGACGCTGCAACGTCGCATGAAAGAATGCACTATAATGCAAAGAAAGCAACTCTGCGTGTCAATAGCCATACCATCCTTCTCTCTCCCTCTCTCTGTCTCTCCCTGCCTTTTTTAAAAATAAAAGTTGCTGTGGCTTAGAGTGATGGAGTCGTGTAATACGACAATGTTTTTAGTACCTAATTTTGGTTTTGATTTGTAGTTTATATAAGAGGCTGTAAGACGTGATGAATTTGATCTCAGCAGGTCAATTAATACTTACCGAATCGTTAGATACCGAAGGAACTGTGCACGAATAAAACAGAATTTGTCTCAGAAACCAGCGAAATGTAAATGAGGTAGGAAGTTTTGTTACGATAAAGGCTTGTACATCTTCATTTCTTCCTTTTTACGAGTAATTAGGATCACAGATATCGCGCTTTCAGTGATAAAAATCTCGTCCCGCTGCATTCCTACAATTACGCAAGACCACTAATGGAGTCGACAGTGTTATAGATACGCATATGATTACACTGTTCGTTTGGAAACTGGGTATGGTCTTGGGATTTCAGACAACTTACATAGTGGAAACTTCGTCAGGAAACATGTATACAGAGTGGTCCATTGATCGTGACCGGGCCAAATATCTCACGAAATAAGCGTCAAACGAAAAAACTACAAAGAACAAACTTGTCTAGTTTGAAGGGGAAACCAGATGGCGCTATGGTTGGCACGTTAGATGGCGCTGCCATAGATCAAACGGATATCAACTGCGTTTTTTAAAATAGGAACACACATTTTTTATTTCATATCCGTGTAGTACGTAAAGAAATAGGAATGTTTTAGTTGGACCACTTTTTTCGCTTTGTGATAGATGGCGCTGTAATAGTCACAAACGTATAAGTACGTGGTATCACGTAACACTCCGCCAGTGCGGATGGTATTTGCTTCGTGATGCATTACTTGTGTTAAAATGGACCGTTTACCAATTGCGGAAAATGTCGATATCGTGTTGATGTATGGCTATTGTGATCAAAATGCCCAACGGGCGTGTGCTATGCATGCTGCCCGGTATCCTGGACGACATCATCCAAGTGTCCGGACCGTTCGCTGGGTAGTTACGTTATTTAAGGAATCAGGAAGTGTTCAGCCACACGTGAAACGTCAACCACGACCTCCAACAAACGATGGTGCCCAAGTAGGTGTTTTAGCTGCTGTCGCGGCTAATCCGCACATCAGTAGCAGACAAATTGCGCAAGAATCGGGAATCTCAAAAACGTCGGTGTTGAGAATGCTACATCAACATCGATTGCACCCGTACCATATTTCTATGCACCAGGAATTGCATGGTGACGACTTTGAACGTCGTGTACAGTTCTGCCACTGGGCACAAGAGAAAATACGGGACGATGACAGATTTTTTGCGCGCGTTCTAATTAGCGACGAAGCGTCATTCACCAATAGCGGTAACGTAAACCGGCATATTATGCACTACTGGGCAACGGAAAATCCACGATGGCTGCGACAAGTGGAACATCAACGACCTTGGTGGGTTAATGTATGGCGCGGCATTATGGGAGGAAGGATAATTGGCCCCCAATTTATCGATGGCAATCTAAATGATGCCATGTACGCTGATTTCCTACGTAATGTTCTACCGATGTTACTACAAGATGTTTTACTGCATGACAGAATGGCGATGTACTTCCAACATGATGGATGTCCGGCACATCGCGTGCGGTTGAAGCGGTATTGAATAGCATATTTCATGACAGGTGGATTGGTCGTCGAAGCAACATACCATGGCCCGCACGTTCACTGGATCTGACGTCCCCGGATTTCTTTATGTGGGGAAAGTTGAAGGATATTTGCTATCGTGGTCCACCGACAACATCTGACAACATGCGACAGCGCGGTGTCAATGCATGTGCGAACATTACGGAAGGCGAACTACTCGCTGTTGAGAGGAATGTCGTTACACGTAGTGCCAAATGCATTGAGGTTGACGGACATAATTTTGAGCATTTATTGCATTAATGTGGTATTTACAGGTAATCATGTTGTAGCAACATGCGTTCTCAGAAATGATAAGTTCACAAAGTTACATGTATCACATTGGAACAACCGAAATAAAATGTTCAAACTTACCTACGTTCTGTATTTTAATTATAAAAACCTACCTGTTACCAACTGTTAGTCTAAAATTGAGAGCCATATGTTTGTGACTATTACAGCGCCATCTATCACAAGGCGAAAAATGTGGTCCAAGTAAAACATTCATATTTCTTTACTTACTACAAGAATATGTAATAAAAATGGGGGTTCCTATTTAAAAAAAACCGCAGTTGATATCCGTTTGACCTATGGCAGCGCCATCTAGCGCCATCTGGTTTCCCCTTCAAGCTAGACAAGTTTCGTTCTTTGTAGTTATTTCGTTTGACGCTTATTTCGTGAGATATTTGGCCCGGTCACTATGAATGGACCACTCTGTATACACCCAAATTGTTCTTTTGTCTCCAATTACTTTATCGCAGTTGCTGTAGAGGACAATAATCACTTTAAGCTAAATAGTATGACCTAGAATGAATGTCAAACTGCGTCAGGCATACGACATACTCGTGAGCGACAAGATGTTTAGTTTGATACTTGTTCATTCGTGCACAGATCCTTCTACGCTGATATGAAACGTGTCAGTTTGATACATCAGTGAAACGATAAGGGTGAAATAATAGTGTAAGTTAACAAAATCATTTACGTTGGCTTATAGGCTGATTAACCACAATATTATGACCACCTACGCAATAGTCGGTATGTCCACCTTCGGCACGGATAACAGCAGCTACGCGTCGTGGCATGGAATCAGTGAGGCTTTGGTATGTCGCTGGAGGGAGTTGGCACCACATTTACACACACAAGTCACGTAATTCGAGTAAATTTCGGGGAGGGGGGAGATGAGCTCTGACGCCACATTCAATCACATCCCGAATGTGTTTGATCGGGTTTAGATCTGGCGAGTTGGGGGGCGAACGCAACAACTGTGTTCCTCGAACCACTTGGTCACAGTCCTGGCCTTGTGACAAGGCGCACTGTCTTGATGAAAATAGCCACTGCTGTAGGAAAACATGAGCGTCGTGAAGGAATATACACTACTGGCCATTAAAATTGCTACACCAAGAAGAAATGGAGATGATAAACGGGTATCCATTGGACAAATATATTATACTAGAACTGGCATGTGATTACATTTTCACGCAATTTGGGTGCATAGATCCTGAGAAATCAGTACCCAGAACAACCACCTCTGGCCGTAATAACGGACTTGATACGCCTGGACATTGAGTCAAACAGAGCTTGGGTGGCGTGTACAGGTACAGCTGCCCTTGCAGCTTCAACACGATACCACCTGTCATCAAGAGTAGTGACTGGCGTATTGTGACCAGCCAGTTCCTCGGCCACCATTGACCAGACGTTTTCAGTTGGTGAGGGATCTGGAGAATGTGCTGGCCAGAGCAGCAGTCGAACATTTTCTGTATCCAGAAAGGCCCGTACAGGACCTGCAACATGCGGACGTGCATTAGCCTGCTGAAATGTAGGGTTTCGCAGGGATCAAATGAAAGGGTAGAGCCACGGGTCGTAACATTTCTGAAATGTAACGTCCACTGTTCAAAGTGCCGCCAATGCGAACAAGAGGTGACAGAGACGTGTAACCAATGGCACCCCATACCATCACGCCGGGTGATACGCCAGTATGGCGATGACGAATACACGCTTCCAATGTGCATTCACCGCGATGTCGCCAAACACGCATGTGATCATCATGATGCTGTAAACAGAACCTGGACTCATCCGAAAAAATGTCGTTTTGTCATTCGTGCACCCAGGTTCGTCGTTAAGTACACCATCGCAGGCGCTCCTGTCCGTGATGCAGCGTCAAGGGTAGCCGCAGGCATGGTCTCCGAGCTGATAGTCCATGCTGCTGCAAACGTCGTCGAACTGTTCGTGCAGATGGTGGTTGTCTTCCAAACGTCCCCAACTGTTGACTCTGGGATCGAAACGTGGCTGCACGATCCGTTACAGCCATGCGGATAAGATGCCTGTCATCTCGACTGCTAGTGATTCGAGGCCGTTGGGATCCAGCACGGCGTTCCGTATTACCCTCCTGAACCCACCGATTTCATATTCTGCTAACAGTCATTGGATCTCGAGCAACGCGAGCAGCAATGTCGCGATACGATAAACCGCAATCACGATAGGCTACAATCTGACCTTTATCAAAGTCGGAAACGTGATGGTACGCATTTCTCCTCCTTAACGAGGCATCACAACAGCGTTTCACCAGGTAACGCCGGTCAACTGCTGTTTGTGTATGCCCGGCCGGTGTGGCCGAGCGGTTCTAGGCGCTACAGTCTGGAACCGCGCGATCGCTGCGGTCGCAGGTTCGAATGCTGCCTTGGGAATGGATGTGTGTGATGCCCTTAGGTTAGTTAGGTTTAAGTAGTTCTAAGTTCTAGGGAAGTGATGACCTCCATAGTGCTCAGAGCCATTTGAAACATTTGTTTGTGTATGAGAAATTGGACGGAAACTTTCCTCATGTCAGCACGTTGTAGGTGTTGCCACCGGCGCCCACCTTGTGTGAATGGTCTGAAAAGTTAATCATTTGCATATCACAACCTCTTCTTTCTGTCGAAAGTTCGCGTCTGTAGCACATCATTTTTGTGGTGTAGCAGTTTTAATGGCCAGTAGTATACGTGGTTTGCAACCAGTTTACAATACTCCTTCGCCGTCATGATGCGTTACACAAGCTCCACTGGACACATGGATGCCCTCATGAATGTTCCTCGGAGCATGGAGCCACCGCCAGCGTGTCTCCGTCCCGCAGTACAGGTGTCAAGTAGCTGCTCCCCTGGAAGACGACAGATTCGTGGCCTCCCGTCGGCACGATGAAGAAGGTATCGGGATTCATCAGACCATGCAACGCTCTGTCACTGCACCAACGTCCAGTGCCGATGGTAATGTGGCTATATCAGTTGCAGTTGCCGATGTCGTTGTGTTAGCATTGGCACATGCGTGGGTCGTCGGCTGCGGAGACCCATCGTTAGGAGTGTTTGGTGTACTGTGTGTTCAGACACACCTGTACTCTGCTCAGCATTAAAGTCTGATGTTAGTTCCACCACAGTTTGCCACCTGTGCTGTTTTACCAGTCTGCTCAGCCTACGACGTCCGACCCCTGTAATGGGCGGTGGCCGCCCAACCCCACGGCGTCTGCACGTGGCTTCACTTTGGTTCGCCACGTGTTGAAGACACTCACCACAGCAATCCCCAAACAGTCGACGAGTTTCCGAAATGCTCGTGCTGAGCCTCCGGGCCATCACAATCTGCCCTCGGCGAAACTCAGATAGATGGCGTGCCTTCCACATTCTACACACGGATACCATGGTCACTGGTAATACATGCACCGTGCATGTGTGTGACTAGTAGCCAATCCTCGCCAAATGACGCTGCTATCTCCTGGATGAGTCTATAATGATAGTAGGTTCGTGTTCGTAATGTTCTGAATGATCAGTGTAGTTACTTGTACGTGTAGTTTCTCAAGGTTGTTGATCTCTGCATGATGAAACAAACCATTCAGCACAGATCGTGGGCATACGATTCTCCACTAACGTGAAATGCAATGTGAAAGTGTATAGTAGAACGATGAAGTTATAGAGACAATTCAGTCGTAGTTGCAATGAAGATGGACTTATTAGTTCTTCATTTGCGATACGTTTCGCCTGTGTTCAAAGGCATCTACAGGTAATCGAAGAATCGTCTCATGAAATGAGGAGTCAAACGCATAAAATTACGCCCCCGAAAGAATGGGCCAAGTGCATGTATAACACTAAAATACGGAACAATGCCGACGTTTGCAATTTGTACCTTGTGAAGGCTTACACTAATGTGGTACACACCACAAGCCTATAATGGTAATAAAAGAGAGATCTCATATTGTAAGATCAAATCGACTTTTTAAAAAACACAGGTTCTGCCAACAGCATAAAAAGACATCACATGGAAACGACGCTCCTTATACACAAAGTAGGGCCTGTTTACATCTGTCATATATGGACAACGTTACAAGTCACCACTGGTATGACTAGACGAAAGGTAGTGTAGTATGACAGATGTAAATATTCCCTACGTTATGTATAAGGGGCGTCGTCTCCATATGACGTTTTTTATGCTGTTGACAGAAACAGAATTTTTAAAAATAATCACATTTGATCTTACAGTATGAGATTTCTATTTTATTAGCATTATTGGCTTGTGGTGTGTTACCACATTACTGTAAATCTTCGCAAGTTACAAAGTGCGACCATCGGCATTGTTTAGCGTTATAAAAGCACTTAGTCCATTCTCTCGTGGGCGTATTTTTTGCGTTGGCTCGTCATTTCATTTTATGATTATATAAATATATTTCGATTGCCTGAAGAGGCGTTTCAGTACCGGCAAGACGCGTCGCAAATGAAGTACTAATAAATCCATCTTTATTGCAGCCACGACTGAATTCTGTTCAAAAAATGGCTCTGAGCACTATGGGACTTAACATTTGTGGTCATCAGTCCCCTAGAACTCAGAACTACTTAAACCTAACTGACCTAAGGACATCGCACACACCCATGCCCGAGGCAGGATTCGAACCTGCGACCGTAGCGTTCACGCGGTTCCAGACTGAAGCGCCTAGAACCGCACGACCACACCGGCCGGCACTGAATTCTGTCTATAACATGACCACGATTGCTTTACCAATGCCACAGAGTTTGTAAATGGAGTGGAATGACTTTTGAATGATGAAGTGTTCTGTTATTTAAATACGTTACATTTTTACCATCATCTTCTAACCGTGTGCCACCTTTCGCTATATTTCGATGGTCATTAGTGCTAACAAATGTAATTAAAGGCAATCAGAAAAAATTTACTGGGCTCGATGGGGAGGAGGGAGGGGCGAAGAACACACATGCAGGTTAACATGGGAAGGTTGAGAGTTGTGAGCATGCTCCTAGTACCAATCCCTAGCCTCTCTCGTTGTTTTAATACAGTGTGTTGAATTATTCATTCTAATAAATAATATGATGTGTCCTGTTTATTTTGATTGTTTAAGAGGGAACACTTGCGATTATAATCACTGTTTATTAGTAAAGAAATTTCAGCGTTAATGAGGTTCATTTCGTACTGACACTTGTCACTGTCTTGCAATACTGCTAGCTAAGAAAGGCCCAGCTCATTTGGACTTTATTTTCATTTGTCTTCCGGGAACATTACAGATCACTCCCGAACATGTGAGAATATCCGATATACTGTATGTAATAAATGTGAGCATGGGCATTTTAACTGCACATATATTCGCTAATGAAATTCGTCGTAAATAATCCACCACAGTATGAGAGGAACAGTGATGTCCATGGGTACAACACTAGAGGAAAAATACCTTTATTACCGATTATTAACGCTACGAGTGGCCCATAAAGGAGTACAATTACCAGTAACAAAAATTTTTCATCACATGCTCATTAGCATGAAATATCTGACAAGTAGCAGTGCAATTTTTAAAACTAACTTGACATTATTTTTTCTGAACAACAACTTGTACTCATGGACGAATTATTATTTAAAAACTGGTAGTCTGTAAAAATATTAAAAAAAAACTTTTGTTTTTAGGTGTATATTCGTAAGACCAAAAAATGATATGTTCATTAAAGCTAAACTAATCATGTATACATATCTTGTGAACCGACTCGTACCACATCATTCTGATAAAAGAAACGTTCTAATAAACTATAGAACGTGTAACTAACTAATTAGTCATTATTGTAGGTCGCTCGAATGGCTATCGGTTTCGCTCCGCCTAGCGTGTAGGCTGATCTGTGCAACCCGACTTACTGGAGGGAAGCCTATTTTGCAGTGGAGTTGCCACCATACGACTTGCGATCACAACAGTTGTTCGTGTACACAGACCTCTAAAGATATGACCAACCATTATGGCTGTACGATACGAAAACTTTTGCAACGTTTATGCAAATAAAATATGCGCAACGACAAGCAGCTCTACAGAATACTGAGTGTGGTCCAGTTTCATACTGATTTTATCATCGTTCAGATTTTCTCATTGTTTCAATAACCAACAGTGAAAAGGCTAAAAGGATATTTTATCAGCTCAGGCGAGCTCTGATGATGTGTTTTAAATTGTACTTCACACTTTTTCGTTAAAAGGATGTAATGAATTCTCTTGAGCTCACACGTGAGTGATTAGAAGCTGAAATTTTCGTTGCTGATAGATGTTTTTTACATTACGTTGACGTCTCACACAAACTGTAGTATGAGACGCTACCCAAAACTTCCCAGATTTGTAATATTGTGCCCAAACAGTCAGCAGTAAGAAGTTCTGCCACTACAACTGTATCTTTCAACTGTCGATGTGCACCTTAGTGTCATTGTGAGTGAAGCAGTGTGAACGTTGTTATTACACTGTGTTGTACTGGTTTTGAGAATTTCGAAATGCCTGGCTTGAAAGAACAAAGGATCTACATTATTTTTTTGAGCTTTGGAATACTGCAGCTGAAATCCGCCTCATGCTAAGAGAAGCTTTTGATGAGCAAGCTTTGAGCTAAGCAACAACATTTGAGTTTTTAAACGACTTAAAGATGGCCGGGAGTGCGTGGAGGATACCAGGACATACGCACAATGCCAGAAACGATTAAAAAGGCGCGTGATGTTATCCACAAGGAGAGAAGGCGAAGTATCTATGATGTTTGTGAAATCTTAGGAATTTACACGGGTCACATCAACGCGTTCTAGGCGATTGATTGGACTGAACACGCAAACAGGCGAAGAATTCCTGTCGAGTGCTTGTTGCTTGTACGTTTTTGAGAAGAAACTGATGTGATTGGTACAGTTATAGTTAATGTCTCACAGCTTTGTGTTTGGCTTACATGGCGACCGTTAAGTTTTCAAACGAGCAAAACGTCTTGTTACTGTGAGTTATTTACTGGAGAAAAGTGCAGGTACTTGGATTAAAACCCAATCGCAGTTTACTATCCTGAATTGTGTTACTGACGCTATTGATGTAAATGTCCCTCTTGCTTTCATTCAAAAGTTTATTGCTATGCCAATTTTTAAATTTTATTCACATTCACATGAAAGAATCATATCCGTAGTACAAAAGTTTCGTCGTTAACAGCCATAATGTGTTTAATGAAAGAAGTTCTGGAAATCACCATAATCTGTACACTTTGAAACTTCCTTAAATACCGGGATTTATGCGTACAGCCTATTATGGTTTCCCAGAATGTCTTCCATTAAATCTGTACTAGATGTCTCTAAGACACCAGACCGAGAGAGAAACTGTATGTGTATGGGTGTTTGCTTGTCCAAACCGAGCACTGACATAATTGAACTCACAGGAGAGAAACTGCGAACGGCATTTTAGTTACGAGGAACGATTCTCTGACCTTACAGAAGGAATCCTTGCCTGGAGACTACAAGGAGATTGTGAGAGCAGACTTTGCTGGCAGGGATAACCACCGAGCGAGGTGGCGCAGTGGTTACCACACTGGACTCGCATTCGGGAAGACGACGGTTCAATCCCGCGTCCGGCCACCTTGATTTAGGTTTTCCGTGATTTCCCTAAATCGCTCCAGGCAAATGCAGGGATGGTTCCTCTGAAAGGGCTTGGCCGACTTCCTTCCCCGTCCTTCCCTCATTCGATGAGACCGATGACCTCGCTGTCTGGTCTCCTCCACCAAACAAGCCAAGCCAGGGATAACCTTCCTGTAATTTGTCGTTAATGTTGTACCTCTCATGAAAGAATGTGAACTACCATTACTGCAGTGTAGTAATTTCTAAATGTTCTATTCTACATTAGATGTAACTCGTAACACACTTATCATAATTAAAATCGTGTAAAATATGCGGAATGTCTGGTTGTATGTAATGGAACTCCTGATTGAGTTAATCCTGCGAGATGAAATAAATAAATAATTGGACAGAACACTGTGGTAATCTTGGTCGACTTTAAAAAGGCATACGACTCTGTAGACAGACAAACATTCTTTAGTACCTTGGTGGTGTTTGGAATTGACAAAAAAAAAAAAAGACGTGAGAAATCGTTAAACAAACACTGACAGAAGCCATCTCGAAAGTCAAGTTCTTCGGAGAAATTTCTGTTCCGTTTGAAATTAAGACAGGGGTAATACTCTTCAACATCGTACTGGCAAAAACAGTGAAAACCTAGAAAGAGGCTCTGAATTTGGGAGGAGTAAGAGGAACAGGTCTTGGAGGGAAATACAGAACCTGGAAATCAAGTGTTTATTTTTTGCTGATGACCTTGCCTTCTTCTCTTAGCCGACAACCGAGAAGACGCTCGAAAAAGACATCAAAAGTGAGAGGTTGTGAGGTGCCGGGGCAAGCAGTGTATTTAACACTAAATTCTTCTACAATCTCCATATGTAAATGATGCTCTAAGCCCCCCCTATTCTAACTCCGACTTTTGCTGTTGCACATGGATTAAAAAATATACGCAAACTGACTGTAATCAACCCTGCAAGTGGAGTAGAAAAGAGTTTGGCACCTGCAATAATTTAATTTGATAAATAAGTTAAATAAAGGAAGGTTTCATTAACGTAGTGAGAAATGATGGGTTGCTCTACCGATTAACAGAATGAAAGTTCTGTCCAAAATAACAATATGATTTATTAAGACTAAACACAAAATAATAAACAAAAACACATGAAACATTTATAATACATCAAATTGGCTCAAATTGGATACTCAAACAAACGCTATGAAGGTGAAGTTGTCCTTAAACTAGATTGTGAGGTTTAAGACGAAGTGGTATGTGGAGCCAATTCCTTGACACTCAAATCTGAAGAGAGACACACAGCTAACCCAACATTAATTGCTGCTACTCAAGACAGAACAAAGTTAGAAAAAGACGAACAGGCGCGCTCTGCTGAGCTCTGATTATCACCTAGGAAAATCCCTATCTGCCGGTGCTGCGGACATACATTACCAAACTGTCTTCTTAACTGCTAGAACACGATCTGGCGTACCGGAGGCGATGGCTGGTTGCTTCGACGTCCTCGACCGAAAGGCGAGAGCCGACTACCTAGAGCACCCGTACAGGCCGAACACACAACATTCCCGCCCCCACGGCAGTGGCCGTGGTTAAACGTTCGAATCAGCAACTCGAAAACCGGCGGAAAATTTCACTCTATTGCCGGAGCACTACCATTCCACCAATGGAGATTCTTGGCGCCAATTTCTGCGCTGATTTTGCTACTTCACGGAGCTATGCCCTGAGCAAGCCAATCACAGTTACTATTTTGCAGAAAGCGCTGGAATTTTCCCGCCACAACTGCCTGGGTACACAAGTCATTCCCACGCCTCACTGGTAGCCCGCCAGAAAGTGTTTTCGCTAAGTTTATGCGAAGTAACGGAACCTCTAGCCCAGCTGCTACTTCAGACCCCTCTGGGCGTGTCTTTTGACAATGTCGGCGTCTGCAAAGCATTCACTCGACTTCCTCACACCCGTCGGCTTAACCCTATCCAGATCAGCAGAGCCCGCCTGTCACCGGACCACCCGGGTGACGAGAGACGCTGCGTGGGAAGTCCGCGTGTGAAGGAATAGCGACTTTTCACTGCATGCAATTAGAGAGGAAAATCGCAAGATAGAAATATGAGAGGGGGCTCATGCCACCTCTCAAGGTACATGGAAGTAAATCATGGGAAGATTAAGAAGAGAGAGAAGTTTGAATACTTGAGAAAATAGGTCCAATCCAATGGACTGAAAAAGGTGGTAAACAAAGGAAAAGCCAGAAAACTCTGGCCTACAAGCTAGCACAGAACAAGTACAACAAATGTACGTTATCATACAAGGCCAAGACACCGTAACTCAGTAATACAACCTAAAGGACTGTACGCTTCAGCGTGTCTTATTTTAAATAAAAAAAGTGGAGCTTCAAGAACTCGACAAGAAAGAAAGGAAGATTCCGGAGGAAATACTCGGATCACAGAATGGGACATGGAAGAGGAGGAAACACGAAATGGATGAGGAGGAAAAACGAAAGACTCTTACAAGTACACTGAAAATATCACGGACACAATGAGGAAACAGAGGTTGAAGTTCTACGAACAGCTACTAAGGATGGATGAATTCAGAATTACCAAAAGGATCTTCAACTACGTCGTGAAGTTAAAGGCCACATCTAAATGGGTAGCTGAGGTGAACAGGGATGCAGCGGAAGTTACGCCACATATGGTCCACAATAGAAGAAAGTTAAAAAGCACAGTTAACAGTATAAAAACATTTCAAGAGAAACCGCTAAACAGGAGGACTAAACGGACCACTTCCGAGGAGGAGAGAAAAAATTAGATGCGAAAGAATGAGGTTCTGGAAGGAGAAGAGAAGGAAAGCCAAGAAACCTTAAGATCTTTCCGGTCCATGTTGTTGTTGTTGTGGTCTTAAGTCCTGAGACTGGTTTGATGCAGCTCTCCATGCTACCCTATCCTGTGCAAGCTTCTTCATCTCCCAGTACTTACTGCAACCTACGTCCTTCTGAATCTGCTTAGTGTATTCATCTCTTGGACTCCCTCTACGATTTTTACCGTCCACGCTGCCCTCCAATGCTAAATTTGTGATCCCTTGATGCCACAGAACATGTCCTACCAACCGGTCCCTTCTTCTTGTCAAGTTGTGCCACAAACTCCTCTTCTCCCCAATTCTATTCAATACCTCCTCATTAGTTATGTGATCTACCCATCTAATCTTCAGCATTCTTCTGTAGCACCACATTTCGAAAGCTTCTATTCTCTTCCTGTCCAAACTATTTATCGTCCACGTTTCCCTTCCATACATGGCTACACTCCATAGAAATACTTTCAGAACCGACTTTCTGACACTTAAATTTATACTCGATGTTAACAAATTTCTCTTCTTCAGAAACGCTTTCCTTGCCATTGGCAGTCTACATTTTATATCTTCTCTACTTCGACCATCATCAGTTATTTTGCTCCCCAAATAGCAAAACTCCTTTACTACTTTAATTGTATCATTACGTAATCTAATTCCCTCAGCATCACCCGACTTAATTCAACTACATTCCATTATCCTCATTTTGCTTTAGTTGATGTTCATCTTACATCCTCCTTTCAAGACACTGTCCATTCCGTTCAACTGCTTTTCCAAGTCATTTGCTGTTTCTGACGGAATTACAATGTCATCGGCGAACCTCAAAGTTTTTATTTCTTCTCCATGGATTTTAATTCCTACTCCGAAGTTTTCTTTTATTTCCTTTACTGCTAGCTCAATATACAGATTGAATAACATCGGGGAGAGTCTACAACCCTGTCTCACTCCCTTCCCAACCACTGCTTCCCTTTCATGCCCCTCGACTCTTATAACTGCCATCTGGTTTCTGTACAAATTGTAAATAGCGTTTCGCTCCCTGTATTTTACCCCTGCCACCTATAGAATTTGAAAGAGAGTATTCCAGTCAACAATGTCAAAAGCTTTCTCTAAGTCTACAAATGCTAGAAACGTAGGTTTGTCTTTCCTTAATCTTTCTTCTAAGATATGTCGTAAGGTCAGTATTGCCTCACGTGTTCCAATATTTCTACGGCATCCAAACTGATCTTCCACGAGGTCCGCTTCTACCAGTTTTTCTATTCGTCTGTAAAGAATTCGTGTTAGTATTTTGCAGCCGTGGCTTATTAAACTGATAATTCGGTAATTTTTACATCTGTCAACAAATGCTTTCTTTGGGATTGGAATTATATTCTTCTTGAAGTGTGAGGGGTATTTCGCCTGTCTCATACATCTTGCTCACCAGATGGCAGAGTTTTGTCAGGACCCGCTCTCCCAAGGCCGTCAGTAGTTCTAATGAAATGTTGTCTACTCCTGGGGCCTTGTTTCGATTCAGGTCTTTCAGTGCTCTGTCAGACTCTTCACGCAGTATCGTATCTCCCATTTCATCTTCATCTACATCCTCTTCCATTTCCATAATATTGTCCTCAAGAACAGAGCCCTTGTATAGACCCTCTATATACTCCTTCCACCTTTCTGCCTTCCCTTACTTGCTTAGAACTGGGTTTCCATCTGAGCTCTTGATATTCATACAAGTGGTTCTCTTTTCTCCAAAGGTCTCTTTAATTTTCCTGTAGGCCGTATCTATCTTACCCCTAGTGAGATAAGCCTCTACATCCTTACATTTGCCCTCTAGCCATCCCTGCTTAGCCATTTTGCACTACCTGTCTATCTCATTTTTGAGACATTTATATTCCTTTTTGCCTGCTTAATTTACTGCACTTTTATATTTTCTCCTTTCGTCAATTGAATTCAATATTTCTTCTGTTACCGAAGGATTTCTACTAGCCCTCGTCTTTTTACCTACTTGATCCTCTGCTGCCTTCACTACTTCATCCCTCACAGCACCCATTCTTCTTCTACTGTATTTCTTTCCCCCATTCCTGTCAATTGTTCCCTTATGCTCTCCCTGAAATTCTGTGAAACCTCTGGTTTAGTCAGTTTATCCAGGTCCCATCTCCTTAAATTTCCGGTCCTTAGGTGGCCAAATTCAGAAAAAAAACAGGACAAGTGCAAGTTGGACTTGCGTTCTGAGGCTTCCGTTCAAATTTATTATGTGTGTGGAAAATAATACTTAAGTCTGATTGATTGGCCTGCTGCAAGTCTTTCTAGTGGACGCCACTTCGGCAGCTTGCATTTCCTGGTCCAGCCCAGTTGTTTAACCAAGGAGAGGAGACCTACAGTTTAAAGTGAAATCCGAACCACTTGATGTTTCTGGCAATTCCTCACATCTTTGAGAGGTGAAGGCGAGGTTAAAACAAAGACTGAAAAATCCGTGGCTCGACCGACATTCGATCACGTGACTACTGGGTCTCCAGAAACGCGCTTTATACTCTAGACCACCAAATGGCTCTGAGCACTATGGGACTTAACAGCTATGGTCATCAGTCCCCTAGAACTTAGAACTACTTAAACCTAACTAACCTAAGGACATCACACAACACCCAGTCATCACGAGGCAGAAAAAATCCCTGACCCCGCCGGGAATCGAACCCGGGAACCCGGGCGCGTGAAGCGAGGAACGCTACCGCACGACCACGAGCTGCGGACTAGACCACCAAGGTCCAACATGTATGTAGATATCTCTTCTATAGGTTTCGATGAGTGAATCTGCGAGTATCAAAATACGGTTGTGGAAATCAGTATAAATGCGTGGTTTCACGAAAGTAGTAGTACAACGTCTGAAGCATACATGTATCGATTTTACTACAAAAGAATGAGATACATATAAGAAACAATCATGATGGAATTACAAAGTTCCTTTCATAACACGAGTAACAAGACGTGGTATTTGCATTTTGTGGATGAAAATAGGTATAAAGACACTCACTCACTGTCCTGTTGCGTTACTGCATTGTTGTTACTTCGTCCAACCTAAAAAATTCTCTTCCGCGCTGATTTTGTTAGGGCTCGTAGTTCTTGCAACTTCGTTCACTAGGAAGATACGAACAATAGTAAATTCTTTTCAAACAACATTCTAGATATTTTATTTGTTAATCCATTTCCTCTCTTCAAGACCTGTTCGGAAACTTTAGCAAATTGCACCATTCACGTGAACATGACGTTATTAAAAACGTAACAAAAATGGTTCAAACGGCTCTAAACACTGTGGGACTTAATATCTGAGGTCATCAGTCCCCTAGTCTTAGAACTACTTAAACTTAACTAACCGAAGGACATAACACACATCCATGCCCGAGGCAGGATTCGAATCTGCGAACGTAGCAGGAGCGCGGTTCCGGACTAAAGCGGAAAGAACCGCTCGGCTACAGCGGCCAGTGAAACATAACACAGACCTACACTACTGGCCTTAAAAATTCCTACAACACGAAGATGTCGTGCTACAGATGCGAAATTTAGCCGACAGGAAGAAGATGCTGTGATATGCAAATGATTAGCTTTTCAGAGCATTCACACAAGGTTGGCGCCGGTGGCCACACCTACAACGTGCTGACATGAGGAAAGTTTCCAACCGATTTCTCATACACAAACACCAGTTGACCGGCGTTGCCTGGTGAAACGTTGTTGTGATGCCTCGTGTAAGGAGGAGAAATGCGTACCATCACGTTTCCGACTTTGATAAAGGTCGGATTGTAGCCTATCGCGATTGCGGTTTATCGTATCGCGACATTGCTGCTCGCGTTGGTCGAGATCCAATGACTGTTAGCAGAATATGGAATCGGTGGGTTCAGGAGGGTAATACGGAACGCCGTGCTGGATCCCAACGGCCTCGTATCACTAGCACTCGAGATGACAGGCATCTTATCCGCATGGCTGTAACGGATCGTGCAGCCACGTCTCGATCCCTCAGTCAAAAGATGGGGAAGTTTGCAAGACAACAACCATCTGCACGAACAGTTCGACAACGTTTGCAGCAGCATGGACTATCAGCTAGGAGACCATGGCTGCGATTACCCTTGACGCTGCATCACAGACAGGAGCGCTTGCGATGGTGTACTCAACGACAAACCTGGGCGCAAGAATGGCAAAACTTTATTTTTTCGGATGAATCGAGGTTCTGTTTACAGCATCATGATGGTCGCATCCGTGTTTGGCATCATCGCGGTGAACGCACATTGGAAGCGTGTATTCGTCATCGGCATACTGGCGTATCACCCGGCGTGTTGGTATGGGGTGCCAATGGTTACACGTCTCGGTCACCTCTTGTTCGCATTGACGGCACTTTGAACAGTGGACGTTACATTTCAGATGTGTTACGACCCGTGGCTCTACCCCTCATTCGATCCCTGCGAAATCCTACATATCAGCAGGATAATGCAGGACCGCATGTTGCAGGTCTTGTACGGGCCTTTCTGGATACAGAAAATGTTCGACTGCCGCCCTGGCCAGCACATTCTCCAGATCTCTCACCAATTGAAAACGTCTGGTAAATGGTGGCTGAGCAACTGGCTCGTCACAATACGCCAGTCACCACTCTTGATGAACTGTGGTATCGTGTTGAAGCTGCATGGGCAGCTGTAGATGTACACGCCATCCAAGCTCTGTTTGACTCAATGCCCAGGCGTATGAAGGCCGTTATTTCGGCCAGAGGTGGTTGTTCTGGGTACTGATTTCTCAGGATATATGCACCCAAACTGCGTGAAAATGTTATCACATGTCAGTTCTAGTATAATATATTTGTCCAATGAATAGCCGTTTCTCATTTGCATTTCTTCTCGGTGTAGCAATTTTAATGGCCAGTAGTGTATCTTTGACTCTCCTGTGATACTACATAGTGCAGGCACACCGAGTAACATAGCTCACAAACTTGCTGGAGTTGACAGAGAACAAATGGAAACACAACAATAACGCACAATGAGACAACCGTCTTGAGTTGAAAGTTTGTGTAGGGACATTGTACACCAAAGAAGAGAGGATAGAAGTGCTACTCACATGTTGAGAGTGCGAGCTATGTAAGTAAGCAGTTTAGGGTTTTGTGTTGATAACGCCACGTAGTGATCTGTCGCTGGTTGGACTCTTTGTTGGAATATTCGCTTGTGTAGTGTTGGGCAGTTGCACGTGAAAAGCGAGTAGCGTTGTGCAGTTGGAGGTGAGCCGTCAGCAGTGGTGGCTGTGGGGAGAGAGATGCGAGAGTTTTGAGCGGAGGATATGGACGTGTGTCCATCAGAAAGAGTAAATTTGTAATACTGTATATCATGAACTAATATATATACATATCACTACTTTTGAACGCTATTAAGGTAAATACATTGTTTGTTCTCTATCAAAATCTTTCATTTGCTAACTATGCCTATCAGTAGTTAGTGCCTTCAGTAGTTAGAATCTTATATTTAGCTGGCAGTATTGGCGCTCAACGTATTGCAGTAGTTCGAGTAACGAAGATTTTTGTGAGGTAAGTGATTCATGAAAGGTGTAGGTTACTGTTAGTCAGGACCATTCTTTTGTAGGGATTATTGAAAGTCAGATTGCGTTGCGCTAAAAATATTGTGTGTCAGCTTAGTGATGATCAGAATAAGTAAAGAGAGAAATGTCTGAGTACGTTCAGTTTTGCTCAGCTGTTTGAAAATGAGATAACGTAGAAGTTTACGAGCACAGCCATTCTTAATTAGTAGCCGAGAGGTCTAGGACGCTGCAGTCACGGACTGTGCGGCTAGTTACGGCGGAGGTTCGAGTCCTCCCTCGGGCATGGGTGTGTGTGTTTGTCCTTAGGATAATTCAGGTTAAGTAGTGTGTAAGCTTAGGGACTGATGACCTTAGCAGTTTAGTCCCATAAGATTTCACACGCATTTGAACATTTCATTCTTAATTTTCAACGGGGACGTTTCAGCAAACAGAAAAGTAATTTTAATAAAATTACGCTATTCAGAATACAGATACATGTAGCGCAGTACTGCAGCACACACTAAGGTGACAAAAGTCAAGCGATACCTCCTGATAGCGTGTCGGCTTAGCGTAGCAGCTCTACGTGGCATGGACTCAACAAGTCGTTATAAGTATCTCTCAGAAATATTGAGACATGCTGCCTCTATTGCCGCCTGTAATTCCGATAGCGTTGCCGGTGCAGGATTTTCTGCACGAACTGACCTCTCGTTTATGTCCCATAGATGTTCGATGTAATTCATGTCGGTCTACAAGAAGCCGAAGATAACCATTTCCAGTCAATGATCGGTTCATTTGGACCAGAGGACACAGTCCATCCCACGTAAACAGGGCCACACCATTGTGGAGCCATCAACAGTTTGTACAGTGCCTTGTAGGAAACTTGAGTCCACAGCTTCGCGTAGTCTGCGCCACACTCGAATCCTGCCATCAGCTCTTACCAACCTCAGCCAACCAGGCCACGGTTTCCCAGTCATCTAGGATCCAACCGATATGGATACGAACCCAGGAGAGGCGCCGAAGGTGACGTCGTGCTGTTAGCAAAGGCACTCCCGTAGGTCGTCTGCTGCCACAGCTCATTAACGCCAAATTTTGCCGCACTGTCGTATCGGATACGTTCGTCGTACGCCCCACATTGATTTCTGCGGTTATTTCACGCAGTGTTGCTCGTCTGTTAGCACTGACAACTCTACGCAAATGCCGCTGCTCTCGGTCGGTAAGTGAAGTCCGTCACCACCGCGTTGTCCGTGGTGAGAGGTAATGCCACATCCTTGACACTGTGAATCTCAGAATATTGAATTAACTAACGATTTTCGAAATGGAATGTCCCATGCGTCTAGCTCCAACTAGCATTCCATTTTCAGAATCTTAATTCCCATATGCGACCATAATGACATCGGAAACCTCTTCACATGAATCATCTGAGTACAAACGACAGCTCCACCGATGCACTGCCCTTTTATACCTCGGTACGCTATTCTACAAGCCACCTGTACATGTACATATCGCTATCCCACAATTCCTGTCACCTCAGTGTACAGGGTATATGTTTTAACTTAAGACAAGTAAAAATCTCGAAAACGACGCATCGCACGAAAAAAATGTTGTAGGTGGAAAGCTAATATTATGAAAGGAGACATCCATCTGTTCTACAACAGCCGGATGGAGTGGCCGAGCGGTTCTAGGCGCTACAGTCTGGAACCACGCGACCGCTACTGTCGCAGGTTCGAATCCTGCCTCGGGCATGGATATGTGTGATGTCCTTAGGTTACATAGGTTTAAGTAGTTCTACGTTCTAGGGGACTGATGACCTCAGAAATTAAGTCCCATAGTGCTCAGAGCCATTTGAACCATTTTTGTTCTACAAGTGGCCACCTCATAACCACCCTACCTGCGTGTATTGGATTAAATTTGTATTTTCAAATGGGAACCTTCCCATTTTTATTGCATATTCGGATTCTACACTGAAAAATACGTACTGTATGGTTTACTTAAACCTTTGTTTCCTATATGTGAAATCGACAAATATCAACTGTGCTTGTTTTTGAAATTAAGATCCAACGCATCTACTTCTACATTTCATTTACGATCTAAATTTGACCTTTGCCTTCTAGCAGTTGACATTTATGTTCGAAATTTAGTTTAGTCTGTAAGTAGGCTGTTTAGATTTTTATGTTGGTAACGCCACGTAGCCCTCTGTATGAAAATCACTGACTGTGCTGTGAGCAGACTGTGGCTGGTTGGACTCATTGTTGGAATATTCGCGTGTGTAGTGTTGGGCAGTTGGGTGTGAACAGCGCGTTGCGATGGGCAGTTGGAGGTGAGCCGCCAGCAGTGGCGGATGTGGAGAGAGAGATGCCAGGGTTTTGAGAGGTTACTATAAGCGGACGATCAGGACGTGTGTCCGCCAGAAAAAGGAAATTTGTAAAGATGTAGGTCATATATATATATATATATATATATATATATATATATATATATATATATATATATATACGTAGGTCATGAATATATATATATATATACACTACTGACCATTAAAATTACTACACCAAGAAGAAATGCAGATGATAAACGGGTATTCATTGGACAAATATATTATAGTAGAACTGACATGTGATTACATTTTCACGCAGTTTGCGTGCATAGGGGACTGATGACCACAGATGTTAAGTCCCATAGTGCTCAGAGCCATTTGAACCATTTTTTGCGTGCATAGATCCTGAGAAATCACTACCAAGAACAACAACCTCTGACCACAATAACGGTCTTGATACGCCTGGGCATTGAGTCAAACAGAGCTTGGATGGCGTGTACAGGTACAGCTGCCCATGCAGCATCAACACGATGCTACAATTCATCAAGAGTAGTGACTGGCGTATTGTGACGAGTCAGTTGCTCGGCCACCATTGACCAGACGTTTTCAGTTGGTGAGAGATCTGGAGAATGTGCTGGCCAGGGCAGCAATCGAAGATTTTGTGTATCCAGAAAGGCCCGTACAGGACCTGCAACATGCGGTCGTGCATTATCCTGCTGATATGTAGGGTTTCGCAGGGATCGAATGAACGGTAGAGCCACCGGTCGTAACATATCTGAAATGTAACGTCCACTGTTCAAAGTGCCATCAATGCGAACACCGAAACGTGTAACCATTGGCACCCCATACCATCACGCCGGGTGATACGCCAGTATGGCGATGACGAATACACACTTCCAATGTGCGTTCACCACGACGTCGCCAAACACGGATGCGACCATCATGATGCTGTAAACAGAACCTGGATTCATCCGAAAAAGTCCTCGTAGTCCATGCTGCTGCAAACATCGTTGAACTGTTCGTGCAGATGGTTGTTGTCTTGCAAACTTCCCCATCTGTTGACTGAGGGATCGAGACGTGGCTGCACGATCCGTTACAGCCATGCGGATAAGATGCCTGTCATCTCGACTGCTAGTGATACGAGGCTGTTGGGATCCAGCACGGCGTTCCGTATTACCCTCCTGAACCCACCGATTCCATATTCTGCTAACAGTCATTGGATCTCGACCAACGCGAGCAGCAATGTCGCGATACGATAAACCGCAATCGCGATAGGCTACAATCCGACCTTTATCAAAGTCGGAAACGTGATGGTACGCATTTCTCCTCCTTACACGAGGCATCACAACAACGTTTCATCAGGCAACGCCAGTCAACTGGTGTTTGTGTATGAGAAATCGGTTGGAAACTTTCCTCATGCTAACACGTTGTAGGTGTTGCCACCGGCGCCGACCTTGTGTGAATGCTCTGAAACGCTAATCATTTTTATGGCCAGTAGTATATATATATATATATATATTAACGTTCTTAAGGTAAATACATTGTTTGTTGTCTATCAAAATCTTTCATTTGCTAACTATGCGAATCAGTAATTAGTGCCTTCAGTAGTTTGAATCTTTTTAATTAGCTGACAGTATTGGCGCTCGCTGTATTGCAGTAGTTCGAGTAACGAAGATTGTTGTAAGTGATTCATGAAAGGTATACGTTATTGTTAGTCATGGCCATTCTTCTGTAGGGATTATTGAAAGTCAGATTGCGTTGCGCTAAAAATATTGTGTGTCAGTTTGGCGATGATCGGAATAAGTAAAGAGAGAAATGTCTGAGTACGTTCAGTTTTGCTCAGCTGTTGGATAATCAAATAACGGAAGAGGTTTTCCAGCACTGTCATTCCTAATTTTTTCTAAGTGGACGTTTCATAAGTGTTGCGAATTTGATTGTACAGTACAGTATGGTGAGCCTTTTCAGTGTCTGGTTAGAAACTACGTTTAGCGTGATCCAGGGAACAACGACATGGATGTACTATTTTTCCGTTCCCACTGGGGTGGTTGATTTCAGTGAGTATCCATGGCAGGTGCGCCTGTCACTAACACCTCATGGACATTTAAGCTTATTACAATAGTTGTGGTTTGTATTCCGTCGGTAGCCGCGTAGCCGCCAGCGCAAGAGTTACGGATGAAAACACACACTGAAAACGGTCACCATGATGGCAGGGTTCGAGGGCGGCCACCGAAATCGAGCATTCCGATTGTTTGGGAACTCACCACAATTACCCCCATAGGAAACAGAAGACTAGTAACATAAGTATCATATTTGCCAGAAAAATCAGTGCCTGGCCATATTATTTGTACAATACAATCACATTGGCAACACCCGAGTAACGTTTCAACGTTAGTATCAGCCGTTAGAACACAAACGTTTACATTAACATCGTAAATGAAAAGTAGAATCAAATGCGTCGAATCCTAATTGCAAAAACAGGCACACCTGATATTTATCGACTACCGCGAAATCTACCACAAATGGGAAACAACTATTTGAGTGAACCATACGTATTTTCTGGCGTAGAATCTGAACATGCAATAAAAAAGGGTCGTTCCCTTTTGAAAATAAAGTGCTGATCCCGTCCACCCAGGAGGGATTGTTATGAAATGGCCAGTTGTAGCGCAGGCAAATCTCCCTTTTACTAATATTAACGTTTCACCTAGAACATTTGTTTTTGTCCGATGCGGCTCTTTGGCGGTATTTAGTTGTCTCAAGTTCAAATAAATATCCTACATGTTCTCAACAGTAAAGGCAATGCTTGGTGAAATACTGCATCACATTACTATTTCCTTGCTTTTCCATTTGTTTGCTGCCAACAGTGGCAAGTGGCCGAGTTATGTCACCTTGCACTGTGCTCTAGTACATGACAGTCGAAGCCAGCTTTGTGTCGCGGTTTCAACGTCGTGTTTACGTGGTATGGTTTTCTACCGGTCTTGAAGAGAAGTGGATTACCGCATTTAACAAAATCGTGCTATTTAAAAAAGGCGTGCTGTTGATCATATCTTCGTAATGAACGAAGTGACAAGAAAAGCAGACATACTGGTTAATGTTCGCCTGGAAGCTAAGCAATATTTGATTGATACATTTTTTATTTTGCTTCTGGACAGAAAGTCATTTGAGGTTGTGAAGATAAATGTGACACTGTGTACACTCCATCTCTCTTCTTTCACCGATGGTGCATGCCCTGATGCTTCATTAATAGCCGCTGTGAGCATTGTACATTTTTGCTAATTAGTTAGTTGCTTACGACTCTAAAAATGTATATCGATTTTTATCCTGCTGACACTAGTGAACGGAAGACGTTATTTTACATGCTTTACCTCGCATCGTTTCCGGAAACGGACTGTTATTCGGTCCTTTCAACAAGACCTCAAAGTGTGAAACGAGTATTAGGGAAGACCATGAGTAAACCTCATCTATTCCGTTTGACCAGTTAATTTAAACACTAAAAACAAACGACTTGGCAAATTTATTATTTTTCTGTAGGTCGAGGAGAATCCTGTTTTGATGTACTTCACGAAAGATTGCTTAAATATTTTTGTTCTCATTTTAAACTCTCTTATACTATTTTAATTTTTGTGTTCCCCAACTAACAGATGTAATATACGTTGTTATTTTATATTATCAAACGGGAAGGTACACGTCCTGTTGTGTTAAAATATATGGATAAAAATCCTGAGTAAAGAGCGGTAAAGCCGGCCGCGGTGGTCTAGCGGTTCTAGGCGCTTCAGTCTGGAACCGCGTGACCGCTACGGTCGCAGGTTCGAATCCTGCCTCGGGCATGGGTGTGTGTGATGTCCTTAGGTTAGTTAGGTTTAAGTAGTTCTAAGTTCTAGGGGACTTATGACCTAAGATGTTGAGTCCCATAGTGTTCAGAGCCATTTGAACCATTTGAAAGAGCGGTAAAATTTCTTTATTTGCTAACTAGTTTCAGGTCATTGACGAACCATTTTCAAATCAATCAAATTTTTATTACTTGACTGCGTAATGCCTATTGGCTGATATACACGGAATCAAGTAAAATGAAATGAAATGTCGTGTGGCTAGGGCCTCCCGTCGGGTAGACCATTCGCCTGGTGCAGGCCTTTCGAGTTGACGCCACTTAGGCGACCTGCGCGTCGATGTGGATGAAATGATGACGATTAGGACAACACAACACCCAGTCCCTGAGCGGAGAAAATCTCCGACGCAGCCGGGAATCGAACCCGGGACCTTAGGATTGACATTACGTCACGCTGACCACTTTTGGTAATCTCGTTTTGTTAGTTTTAGTTCGTTGCAATTGTTCGTGGCGGACGTCCCCTGACGCCCATTGAAGTTCATTATTATCCATTCACTCAGTTTTTTTATTACAGAGGGCAGCTAGCCCTCAGACCAAACATGCTGAGCTACCGTGCCGGCAACCACTCAGCTACCGGGGCCGGACCACGGAATCAAGTAATAAAAGTTTTCTTCACCTGAAGATAGCTCATCAGTGAGCTGAAACTAGTTATCAGATAAAGGAATTTTAGCGACCTTGACCTAGGATGTTTATCTATATAGTTTAAATTTATTCTATTCTTTCAGTGCTGCTAATTAAAGTATTTGCTCTCACGTTTCTGCTAACTTTATAATGACGGTTGTTTCACCTTAGTTTATGTCTAGGTCACGATTTTCTAGGGCATCCGTCAGAATAAACAAGTTCACTACACAGGAAAACAATATACAGCCTCGCCAAACACCTTCCCTTGGCTTAATTTCTTCTCAGTGCTATTAATACCTATTTCTGTACTTTGATTTTTGCATAAATTTAGAATTAACACTTCATCTCCGTCTCCGCAGCCAGCTGTCATTTTGTTCACTTCCGCAACAATATTCTCCAATCTCCACTACCCAAAGGTAAAAATAACCTACGTATATTTTCTTGTTCATCTTATTTCTTTCTTGTGAAACGAAACGTAGCAAGTATTCACTGTCGTTTATTAACGACATCAGAAAAGCCACGAAGTAACCGACAAGAAGTGCATTACAAATTCACAGTAGTTCATTACTGTGTCGTCATGCGGGAATTAAATGAAATCAGAACGAGAATGGGAGTAAATGTCTGCAAAAACCCTTAGACTAACTTCAGAGTGAAGTTACAGAACTGCCAGAATGCGTCAAAAAAGTTTGCTGATATTCAAAATGAATCAGTGGACCGAAAACCTTTGCTCAGTTAATTGTGCCCGAACTGGTTCCGAAGCAGAACGCAATTGACAGTCTGAATTCTGCTTTTCACAGACGCTAAAAGTATTCCACTTCACTGCTCGCTGTCTCGTACATGTGCGTTAGTAGAAATCAGATACAACTGAGAATGAATATAAAGGAGCATCCGCAAGACAGAAAAAAAACAGAAGAATGGAAATAACAATAATTCAAAGTCTGGCCAGAAAGGGGTACGTACATCACTGAGAGAGGAGTGTTGCTTCTGCCTGAGCAACGTAGTATATTAGCCAAAATTCTTCGCAACAAAACCAGAGAACCTCTAAATAATACGTCACGGAATAATGGGCAGTGAACTAGGAATTAATAAGAGAAATTTCTCAGCTATTAGATAGAAAAGCTGTCGTACCACAGAAGGATGATACATAATCTGTGATTTTTTTTTAACTCTATGTCAGAAAAGAGAACGAAATTATGGTTTGGCATTTAGAACTCGAAAATAAGTACACTGAATTAAAAAATCTAAGGAATTGAGATAAGCTGTTTAGATTTTTGCTGCTGATTTTTCGATACTTCAGGTTTTAACAGATGCAGATGCGGATTTAAATATTTTAAAGGAAGTAACGAATAGAGTTGGTGTAAGAATTTACGGTGATGAAACAAAATACGAAACAAGTATGAAAAATGCAACATACTATTTTCAGCTAGAAGTAGTTAGAATATATAGAAAAAAAGAACTTGATAGTATCTTGGAGATATCACAAGGAAACGAATTAGAATGATCAATAACAGAAGGAACACTCTCAAGAGTGGAATTATGTATACAGGGTGATACAAAAAGGTACGGCCAAACTTTCAGGAAACATTCCTCACACACAAATAAAGAAAAGATGTTATGTGGACATGTGTCCGGAAACGCTTAATTTCCATGTTAGAGCTCATTTTAGTTTCGTCAGTATGTACTGTACTTCCTCGATTCACCGCCAGTTGGCCCAATTGAAGGAAGGTAATGTCGACTTCGGTGCTTGTGTTGACATGCGACTCATTGCTCCACAGTACTAGCATCAAGCACATCAGTACGTAGCATCAACAGGTTAGTGTTCATCACGAACGTGGTTTTGCAATGTTTACAAATGTTTACAAATGCGGAGTTGGCAGATGCCCATTTGATGTATGGATTAGCACGGGACAATAGCCGTGGCGCGGTACGTTTGTATCGAGACAGATTTCCAGAATGAAGGTGTCCCGACAGGAAGACGTTCGAAGCAATTGATCGGCGTCTTAGGGAGCACGGAACATTCCAGCCTATGATTCGCGACTGGGGAAGACCTAGAACGACGAGGACACCTGCAATGGACGAAGCAATTCTTCGTGCAGTTGACGATAACCCTAATGTCAGCGTCAGAGGAGTTGCTGCTGTACAAGGTAACGTTGACCATGTCACTGTATGGAGAGTGCTACGGGAGAACCAGTTGTTTCCGTACCATGTACAGCGTGTGCAGGCACTATCAGCAGCTGATTGGCCTCCACGGGTACACTTCTGCGAATGGTTCATCCAACAATGTGTCAATCCTCATTTCAGTGCAAATGTTCTCTTTACGGATGAGGCTTCATTCCAACGTGATCAAATTGTAAATTTTCACAATCAACATGTGTGGGCTGACGACAATCCGCACGCAGTTGTGCAATCACGTCAACAACACAGATTTTCTGTGAACGTTTGGGCAGGCATTGTTGATGATGTCTTGATTGGGCCCCATGTTCTTCCACCTACGCTCAATGGAGTACGTTATCATGATTTCATACGGGATACTCTACCTGTGCTGCTAGAACATGTACCTTTACAAGTACGACACAACGTGTGGTTCATGCACGATGGAGCTCCTGCACATTTCAGTCGAAGTGTTCGTACGCTTCTCAGCAACAGATTCGGTGACCGATGGATTGGTAGAGGCGGACCAATTCCATGGCCTCCACGCTCTCCTGACCTCAACCCTCTTGACTTTCATTTATGGGGGCATTTGAAAGCTCTTGTCTACGCAACCCCGGTACCAAATGTAGAGACTCTTCGTGCTCGTATTGTGGACGGCTGTGATACAATACGCCATTCTCCAGGGCTGCATCAGTGCATCAGGAATTCCATCCGACGGAGGGTGGATGCATGTATCCTCGCTAACGGAGGACATTTTGAACATTTCCTGTAACAAAGTGTTTGAAGTCACGCTGGCACGTTCTGTTGCTGTGTGTTTCCATTCCATGATTAATGTGATTTGAAGAGAAGTAATAAAATGAGCTCTAACATGGAAAGTAAGCGTTTCCGGACCCATGTCCACATAACATATTTTCTTTCTTTGTGTGTGAGGAATGTTTCCTGAAAGTTTGGCCGTACCTTTGTAACACCCTCTATATGAGAAGAAATGTATATTTAAAGACGCAGAACTAAAGGAGATATATGAGAACATCAAAAACACAACACATTCCATGCCTAATACGGTGGAGGAAAACAGTTAGCATTCAAAGCAGCTACCAATCGTCCCAGAATGGTTAAATACAGGTCTTGTCTGGTCATGAGCTGTGCGTGGCTCGTGTTAGGGCCATCTCTCTCTTTTTACATTCTGTTTTTTCTGTTCTGCCACCTCGTTATGTTAATTCAATTACTGTTGTTACTGAGTTGCTGCCTTGCCTGCCCGTGAGCGGCAGCAGCAGCGCTTATCAGTATATGCCCCGCCGTATTATCTTTGCTGGACTGCTATTACTTCCCGGTTGTCGTGTGTTGGGGATGGGGAGTTCGTATCTGGCAGTGAGTTGCAACGCGCCAGGAGTGGAGTTCGGACCTGGCAGTCGGACAGTTGGGACGCGGCAGGAGTCGGTCGGGTTGGAGCGGCAGTGAGGTTCGGATAGCCATGACTCGCCCGACCGTTGCCGGCACACATGGTTTCCATAGGGACGGTCTTGGTTGATCGTCGGTTGGTCGTCGTACCAGATCGCTTATGGGTTGGCGATGTATGTGTCTCAACTTGTTGTTCGTCCTCGTCACTGCATAGTCACTGCTTTTACCATTGGTCGCGTTCTTCGTCCAAGTGTTTGTGATATTGCATGTAGCTTGTGATGTCGACTGCCCAGTTATTTTAGTGCTGTTTCCGTGCTGTTGTGTAGCAGTTGGTCGGTTGGCGCAGTCGTGACCTAGCACCAGTGGGGCATGCAGTGTCAAGAAGATGCGGATAGCCATCACTTGCCCGACGATTGCCGACACAAATGTTTTGCGTGGGGACGACTTTGGTTGACGGTCGGTCGGTCGTCTCGTTAGAAGACGTGTATTTGGCTGGCGATTGCTTATGGGTTGGCTGTGTGTGCCGACTCGTGGTTCGCCCTCGTTATTGCACGGTCACTGCCGTCAGCATCGTCTAGTCGTCTTGCAGATGTTCGTGGGGCTGTGTGTAGTTTATGTGATTTTCACTGACAAGTTTATTCAAGCGTTGCCGGCGTACTGACTCTGAGTTAGTCGGTCGTTTGATTAAACGACGTCGGTTTTTGGGTCGTCCACCCCTTACGGGTTGTCTGGGATCCGTTCTTGTTGGGTTCCACAGTCTGTGCTGTCAGCATCGTTGGAATTTAGGTGCAAGTGTGGAGCGGAACCTTGGTGTAAGTGTGGAGCATTGGTCTGTTGACGGTCTCTCGGTTGGGTTGCCGTCGGATTGAGCATGGTTGGGCCGACTGCCTGTCTCACCTAAGTGAACGTTAATATTTCAAGTGCTGGCCGACCTCCCATCCCCCTCCCGAAACTTTTGAGCGCCTTTTCTTATTTTCTGTTGTGTGTATTTGTACGGCTCATAGCCGATGTTTTGAATTAAAGCTGAATTGTTTTTAGTTGTATTTTAAGTCATAGGCCCTCAGCAGCTTTAAAATTAAAAGTTCCTTGCTTGTCATGTGTTAGATTGTTTCGGTCTCCAGCTTGTGTCAAATATTGTTTAAAGATAAAGCCTTTGGTCTTATGCCTTTAAAGGTTATGTTTTAAGTCACAGGCCTTGAACCGTTTTGAAATGAAAGTTTCTTGCTTGTCAAGTGTTAGATTGTTTGAGGCCTTCCGCCTAATTGAAGATAAGGCTTTGCTGTTTAAATTTACTTTACTTTGAGTTTTAAGTAATGGGGCTTTCAACCGTTTTTAATTTAAAGTTATTGTCTTTCGAGCATGACTGTTTCGGCCTTCACCCTAATTGAAAATAAGGCTTTCTGCTGTATTTTTCTTTTTTAATTTAATTTTAACTTGAGTCTTAAATCATGGGCCTTCAGCCGTCTTTAAATTAAACTTGTTTGCTTTTCAAGTGTTAGATTTGTTGGGCCTTCAGCCAAGTTATAGAACTTACTTACGCGAGGCCTTCTTTCTTCTAAATATTCTGTTTTGGGTCTGAATCTTAAGTTAATGGATTTTAGTCGTTTTAAAGCTAAGTGGATGTGCCCTTAAGGCATAAGATAGTGCGGCCTATTCAGCCGATAACTAAGTTCAAAAATTTGTGCTGTAATGTTTGGTCAAATAATAAAGTTATATGTGTTCGAGTGTAACTGACAGCCACTCATTTTGGCCCCTTTCCACAATTCCAAGTACCTGCGGGTTTAGAGGGGCGTTTCAGGTCATCAATTGTTACACCATTCTTCCTACAAAACACTGGTAAGTTTCAGTAGCTACGACGGATGTGGAGAGCGATCACGCACCATTTTCTCAAACGTGGACCACAAACACCCAATAATATTGAGATCTGGTGAATGGTCGCCAGTGGAGATGTGGTAATTAATCCTCGTGGCCACAAAACCAATCCCGTGTGATGAGAGCTGTGTCAACAAGAGCCTCTGTACTCTAGGAAAGCAACAACACCATCAGGGAACAAATATTGTACCATTGGATGGATATCATCAGCTAAAATGGTCACATAATCCTTGGCAATAGCGCGAACTTGCAGAGTAACCATGGGGCTTATCGAATATCACAATAAGGCTCCCCAAATCATCGCCGAACCCTTGCAATGTTTCACTCTAGGGACGTAAGTTGGAAACAATGTGAAACAAGATTCATACAGCCGAATGACATTCTTACATTCCTCCATAGCCGAAGTTTTATGGCTTCGGCTATATTTTTTCCTGTTACGGGCATTTGCATCACTGATGAGTGCTTTTGGAGTTTCAGCTCGTCCTACAGATCCCTCTAACGGAGCTCCCTTCTCGTTGATTTGGCACTGATAGGGTTCGCGAGAGCGACATTCAATTCTGAAGTGTCTTTCGCTGCTGTCGTACTCTTTTTTCGTCACAATCCTCTTCTATGGCCGTTTTTCGTGATCACTCAACACTCACTTTCGTCTGCGTTGTGACTTAGCCAATGATGCTTTCCCTGTACATGCTATAAATCTTCGATATGGTGCCTCTTGTAACACCAAACACTTTGGATTCCTTGATTACGGAAGCAACCTGCATACGAGTGCCAACAATTTACCCACGTTGGAGTTCACTCAGCTGCGACGTAGTGCACTCACAACTGCACAGAACTCTGTTCTGACCACGACTGACATATTGAGGACAAGGCACAGTTGCCGTTCGTGGTCATATAGAACAGTGCAAGCTTGGCTAGCATCTGCAAGCATGCATTTCTCACGGTGTTGTCCATCCCCTGTATATTACAAAGGTTAGCTTAGAACAATGGTCGTCAAAACTGCACCCTCTGGGCAGCTCGAATCAAGTATTCCTCCGGTGTCCAGTTCTTAGTCGTATTTTATAATAGTACAGCAACTAACAGCCCAATCCGAATTTTTCTTTATTGTTATTTCATTCCCCTGTCAGCGGCACAATCCGCAGCTCTTCAGTCGAGTGGCATTACAAAAAATAAAAAGAGGAAACTATACATAAAAAGGCGATATAAAAACATAGTAAATGGAGATAATGAAAGTTAAAATATACACTGACATGGGGATGTTCATCGGGGGACAGTTAAAAAAGACGACATAGAGTTAAAAGAACACAGTTGGTGAGAGAACGAGATACCTTAAAAAACCATTGTAAGCCATGGAGCACACACAGAGAATAAAATATGCTGGGAAGGACCTGCTGAGGGACGGGAGGCCTGAGAAGAGGGAAAAGGAGGGGACAGGAAGATGCAGTGGGGCAGGGGGGGAGAGGGTGGGAGGAAAAGAAAAGAGGGGGGCAGGGGGAGCAGAAGATGGGTGGGGAGAGAGATGGAAGGCAAGTCAGGAGGGAGCACAGAGACACAGAAGGGAGGCATGGGAAAAGGAGGGGGTGTAGGAGGGAGGAAAACAACTCAGGGGAAAGGAGGGGAGAGGGAGCCCTGAGGAGTAGGAGGGGGAAGGTAGGGGCAGAGTTGGTATGAGGGGTAGAGATCAGGGTGAAGCTCATCATCCAGGAGGGGTAGGTGCTGGAAGTCGTGTTGGGAGGGGAGGTGGACGGTGTGGAGATGGAGAGAGGGCAGGGTACAATGGTAAAGGCACGACAGTGGACTAGGGATAGAGAGGATAGAAGACACCAGGGGGTAGGGGGATCGAGGAAGCGAGCTATAAACAGGATGTGGATGTGTTCGAGGAAAAGAAGAAGATGTGGAAAGGGGATGGGGTCGTAGAGAATCTGCATGGGGGCCAGAATGCGGATATGGAAGGCGAGGCGGAGCGTTATATGATTTGGAGGGCTTTATAAAATCTGGGACAAGCAGAAGTCCAAGCGACACTGGCATAACAAAGGATGGGACAGATCAAGGATTTGTAGGTACGAAGGATGGTGGAAGGATGCAGTCCCTATGTCTGGCTGGACAAGACTTTCAGGAGGTGGAGTCTGTTGTGGACTTTGTGTTGAATTGTAAGGAGATGGGAAGTCCAGTTGAGGTGACAGTCAAGGGTTAGGCGAAGGTATTTCAGCTTAGGAGTGAAGTGGATAGGAAGACCATAAATGGTGAGGTAAAAATCGTGGTTCTGGAAGGGTGGTATGACCTATGATGATTGATGGGTCTTGGAAGGGTTGATGCAAAGGAGCCACTGGCTGCATCAGGCGGAGAACTGATTGAAGTGGGTTTGAAGTGTACATTGGGACTGTTGAAGGGTAGGATAAAGGTCCAGGATGGCGGTATCATCAGGAAATTGGAGGAGGTGAACAGGTGGGGGAGGTTTGGGTATATCAGCAGTATACAGGACATAGAGGAGAGGAGAAAGGACGGAGCCTTGGGGCACATGGGATAGAAAGTACAGAAGGTGGGATTGTGGATGGTGACATAGGAGGGACAATGGGAAAGGAATGAAGCAACGAGACCGACGAAATTGATGGGGAGAACATAGGTCTGGAGTTTAAAGAGGAGTCCAGGATGCCAGACACGGCCGTAGTGTTCTGGAGGACGAGGGAAACAAAGATAGCAGAGCAACAGGAGTTACGTTGGAGGGAAAGAAGATTGGTAGGGTTAAGAAGCTGGCCATTGGCTAAGAAGGAGGGCCAGAAGCCACACTGGGTAAGGGGAAGGATGTGGTGCTGGTTAAGGTGGTGATGAATATGGCAGGAGAGGATGATCTTGAAGACCTTACTGAACATGGAGGTGAGGCACATGGGACAATAGGAAGAGGTGTCAGAGGGGGGTTTGTTGGGTCTTCCACAGGTTAGGGCAAAAGCCAGTGGAGAGGAGGATGTTGTACAGGGTAGCAAGGGCAGCTGGGAGGTGGCAGTAGGTGACACCGTCGTGACCAGGAAAGTGTTGCGTTTGGAGTGGAGGACGAGTTTGATGTCATGTGCAGTGATGGGAGTGTTTATGTCAGAGGGCCCCAATCCGAAAACGTCAGCTAACGTTAAGTGCTTCTTAAGAGTTCAGTTTTCCTGCTCATACATATAGAGATAATAATATTTTAATGATTTTTTCTTTGATGTGGAGCCACAGTCATATAAAACTTTTTGAAAGGTATAACTGCCATTTGACTGTACAACAGGGTTTATTTCACAATCTAGATTTCGGTATTAGGCCATTTTCAAGTGTTGCAAGTATCAAACATCATCAGACTTGAGTAGACCACAAGCTACTTAGACATAATGTAGTGAGGTTTAAAACCGGTGATTTGGTCATCTATTTTATTCCATAGCTGTATCAAGTGAAGAAGTCATTCTAATTACGCCGGCCGGAGTGGCCATGCGGTTCTAGGCGCTACAGTCTGGAATCGAGCGACCGCTACGGCCGCAGGTTAGAATCCTGCCTCGGGCATGGATGTGTGTGATGTCCTTAGGTTAGTTAGGTTTCATTAGTTCTAAGTTCTAGGCGACTGATGACTTCAGAAGTTAAGTCGCATAGTGCTCAGAGCCATTTTTGAACCATTCTAATTACCAGTAAATTAGCCTATTATACAAATGTTCTCACATTTATTTTTGACAAAATTGGCTTATATAAACCAAAATACTTATTTTGCCAGTGAAAATCAAACCTTCCAAGACCCAGGCAATCATTGTAGGTCGTACCACTGGATCCTTCCGGCTCCTGCATTTCTCCATTACCATTTCCGCCTGTCCTGTCCGCCTCTCCCCCACCCTCACCTACCTTGGCCTCACCATTGACCGTCACCTGGATCCCTCATCTCCACTCCATCCAATCCAAAGCTCTCAACTGCCTCCGACTCCTCAAACTTCTCTCTGGCCAGACATGGGGGTTGAACCTCTCTACCATCCTCCACATCTACAAATCCTTAATCCGCCCCATCCTATGTTATGCCTGTCCCACCTGGATATCCACCCCCCCCTCGACCAAATTCTATAAGTCCCTTCAGATCCTCGATCGCCATGCACTCCGCCTCGCCTTCCGTATACGCCTCCAGTCCCCCACGCGGATGCTCTATGACCTTATTCGTTTCCCCCATCTGCTACTATTCCTCGAACATATCCATGTACCCTACACCTCCCACCGCTTTGATACCCCTTATTCCCTGGGTGCTCCTCTCATCTCCAACCCCTATGCCACGCCTTCACTGTTTGTCCCCCCTAGTCTCCATCTCTACATCCTTCATCTCCTTTCCCAAGGTGGCTTCCATCAATTCTCCCTCTTGGATGAAGTCTTCTCTTCCTCCATTTATCCCTCCTATCAATGCTGATCCTCATCTCCCCCTCCATTCCTCTGTCCTTTCCCCAGGCTCCCTCTTTCCCACTTCCATCCTGTTTTTCCCCACCTAACCTCTCTCTGCCTCTTTGGTGCCAGCTATCTGAAATACAGAACAGTGTTCCAAATGGTGCCGACTTTTAACAATCAGTACTCGGGGGTCAGCGGCCAACTTATCGCTCCATTACAGTAGCTAGTCTAATGAGAGCTCATAACACACTAAGTCACCAATTAATAATAAGGTCAGTACACACGCGATCCAATGTGCCTCCCCACAATGTCAGTATTGGCTCTTGAGCGAAACAGTTTGTCGGCCACTGGTTTAGAATATTCATATGCGTGCGAATGATAGATCAGAAAGTCCAGAGAGAGGAAATTCTAGGAAGTTAAAAGATGCAGTACATACGAAATATGGATCGAAGATGGTAAGTAACGAAGAAATTAGTGATAATAAGGAGAAAGTATCTGGAATAATGTCAAAGAGGAGCTTCGTTATTTTTCTTTCTTTGGGACCCTTGCAGAATGAGTAAGTATGGATTTATCAAACAAACAGTTCAGTATTTTTGGAAAAATAAACAAACAAATAGGTTAAATTTGGATATAACAGGGGGAAACAGTTTTAAAAGTAAGGTCTATAATTTAGAAATAAACCTAAAAAGAAAAATAAGAAGTTGATAGCAATATGAGTAGAAAATGGAAATAAACACAATACAGTAAGGGGAACAAATATTCTAAGGTAGAAAATAATAAATTATGAAGTTGGAATCTGAAGTCAGTGCGGATATAAAATGAAAGGAAAGTTCTGTAACCCGAAAAATTTCAGAATTAATTATGTGCTTAGTATGCTACACATCTAGACCAAACACATTCGCCATATACACTTCAAGGGTTTAACACTAATACAGAGAAGGGTCGAATACATAGGTACACATATATTCATTAGCCTTCCAAAGCGTGTTAAACACTTTATGTGTACTGTACTGGAATTTAAGATTCAATAAAAGAACTTTCTGTTCGGTAACTATTACTCTATTGATATATATCTTGATATAAACTCTTCAAAGTGGTCAATTTACCTATAATTGAATTAATATTAGCATGGTAATGCTATAATATTTTGTATCTCGCTTATGGCCCCTTCCACTTGCGATACAACGTTTAACTAAAAACAGAATGGAAAAATATACTCATTTTTTCCACGTCGGATATTCATTTGTTCTCACGTTTCCATCTCTGTGTTAGAGAGTGAATCGTCACCGACAGATGACCCATCAGAAGTTTATAGTAGATTGTTAAGAGAGTTTAGTACTTTTGGCGTAAAGCAGATGAGGAATTATGTGACTGTATCGACTATGCAATAATTGACCAAAACAGTGGCTTTGTTTTATGGGGACGATGTCACCAGCTTCTGAATGTAAACTTTATATAGTGGGAGATGACATATTTCAACTCTTGACGAGTCAGGTGTGGAGGAACCATCCATGGAACAAACCGAGGTCATTTCGTGTGTGCTCAGTCGGATTTACTTTTCAATAGTTTCTCTTAAGCATGTTAGATGGTTGTCAAGCTCTTTACTTCAAAAATGCAAGAGCCTTTTCCGTCCCACATACTTCTCAAATCGAGCAATCCACACCGTTACACCATCAACTTTGCATCGAAACACTACGTCCAGCACTACGTTCCACATACAAAAGTCGCAGCTGACCCTATACCTACGAATGTCGTATATGAAACAAAGATTTTGTGCTGCGGCGGAACCCTGCCGAAACTTATTTTGTATTCTCCCATCTTTGTGGAGTCGGTGGTGGTACAGATTCTCTTCGCCAGAGAGTAACTTGTCGTGTGAACGTAGTCTACTAGGTGGCGCATGCGCGTCACCGAAGAGGTTTTGTGTTAGCAGCGGCAGGCAGAAGATGGAGAGCCAGGTCGATGCTATTTGTGTCGGAAAACGAATGGAAAATCCCCAAGATTGATGTTCTTTTACTGAAGCTCGAAATTTTGCGCCGGAATTCAATGCGAGATGCTTATCATAGTTTCCACAACGAAACTTTGTTTCGAAACCTGGTAAAATTCCAAAGATATTCTGATCGTATGTAAAGTATGCTAGCAGCAAGACGCAATCAATGACTTCTCCGCGCGATAGCAATGGACATACTATCGAAGACAGTGCTTCTGAAGCAGCGTTACTAAACACAGCCTTCCGAAATTCCTTCAGCAAGGACGACGAAGTAAATATTTCAGAATTCGAATCAAGAGCAGCTGCCAACATGAATGACTTAGAAGTACATATCCTCGGAGTAGTGAAGCAACTTACAGGGTGTTTCAAAAATGACCGGTATATTTGAAACGGCAATAAAAACTAAACGAGCAGCGATAGAAATACACCGTTTGTTGCAATATGCTTGGGACAACAGTACATTTTCAGGCAGACAAACTTTCGAAATTACACTAGTTACAATTTTCAACAACAGATGGCGCTGCGGTCTGGGAGACTCTATAGTACGATATTTTCCACATATCCACCATGCGTAGCAATAATATGGCGTAATCTCTGAATGAAATTACCCGAAACCTTTGACAACGTGTCTGGCGGAATGGCTTCACATGCAGATGAGATGTACTGCTTCAGCTGTTCAATTGTTTCTGGATTCTGGCGGTACACCTGGTCTTTCAAGTGTCCCCACAGAAAGAAGTCACAGGGGCTCATGTCTGGCGAATAGGGAGGCCAATCCACGCCGCCTCCTGTATGTTTCGGATAGCCCAAAGCAATCACACGATCATCGAAATATTCATTCAGGAAATTAAAGACGTCGGCCGTGCGATGTGGCCGGGCACCATCTTGCATAAACAACGAGGTGTTCGCAGTGTCGTCTAAGGCAGTTTGTACCGCCACAAATTCATGAAGAATGTCCAGATAGCGTGATGCAGTAATCGTTTCGGATCTGAAAAACGGGCCAATGATTCCTTTGGAAGAAATGGCGGCCCAGACCAGTACTTTTTGAGGATGCAGGGACGATGGGACTGCAACATGGGGCTTTTCGGTTCCCCATATGCGCCAGTTCTGTTTATTGACGAAGCCATCCAGGTAAAAATAAGCTTCGTCAGTAAACCAAATGCTGCCCACATGCATATCGCCGTCATCAATCCTGTGCACTATATCGTTAGCGAATGTCTCTCGTGCAGCAATGGTAGCGGCGCTGAGGGGTTGCCGCGTTTGAATTTTGTATGGATAGAGGTGTAAACTCTGGCGCATGAGACGATACGTGGACGTTGGCGTCATTTGGACCGCAGCTGCAACACGGCGAACGGAAACCCGAGGCCGCTGTTGGATCACCTGCTGCACTAGCTGCGCGTTGCCCTCTGTGGTTGCCGTACGCGGTCGCCCTACCTTTCCAGCACGTTCATCCGTCACGTTCCCAGTCCGTTGAAATTTTTCAAACAGATCCTTTATTGTATCGCTTTTCGGTCCTTTGGTTACATTAAACCTCCGTTGAAAACTTCGTCTTGTTGCAACAACACTGTGTTCTAGGCGGTGGAATTCCAACACCAGAAAAATCCTCTGTTCTAAGGAATAAACCATGTTGTCTACAGCACACTTGCACAGCACACGCTTACAGCAGAAAGACGACGTACAGAATGGCGCACCCACAGACTGCGTTGTCTTCTATATCTTTCACATCACTTTCAGCGCCATCTGTTGTTGAAAATTGTAATTACTGTAATTTCGAAAGTTTGTCCGCCTGAAAATGTACTGTTGTCCCAAGCATATTGCAACAAACGGTGTATTTCTATCGCTGCTCGTTTAGTTTTTATTGCCGTTTCAAATATACCGGTCATTTTTGAAACACCCTGTAAATCAATAAAAGCAATGCCTTCTGGCAAAGATTGTATATCAGTTAGGTTTCTTTCAGAGTATGCTGATGCAATAGCTCTATACTTAACAATAGTATCAACCGCTCGCTCGACGAAAGATGCGTACCCAAAGACTGGAAAATTGCGCAATTCACATCAATACTTAAGAAAGGTGGTAGGTGTAATCCACTAAATTACAGGCCCATGTCATTAAAGCTGATATGCAGCAGGATTTTGGAGCATGTATTGCAATCGAACGTTATGAATTATTATTACCTCGGAGAGAACGGTCTATTGACACACAGTCAACACGGATTTAGAAAACATTGTTCTTGTGAAACGCCGGCTTGTGTGGCCGAGCGGTTCTAGGCGCTTCAGTCTGGAACCGCGTGACCGCTACGGTCGCAGGTTCGAATCCTGCCTCGGGCATGGATATGTGTGATGTCCTTAGGTTAGCTAGGTTTAAGTAATTCTAAGTTCTAGGGGACTGATGACCTCAGATGTTAAGTCGCATGGTGCTCAGAGCCATTTAAACCATTTTGATCTTGTGAAACACAACTAGCTGTTTACTCACACGAAGTGATGAGTGCTGTTGACAAGGTATATCAAATTGATTCCCTGTTTCTAGATTTCCAGAAGACTTTTGAAGCCGTACCTCACAAGCAGTTTGTAATCAAATTGCATGCTTATAGAATATCGTCTCAGTTAATCGATTGGATTCGTGGTTTCCTGTCACAGAGGTAGAAGTTCGTAATAACTGACGGAAAGTAACCGAGTAAAAGAGAAGTGATTTCTGGCGTACATCAATGTAGTGTTATAAGCCCTTTGCTGTTCCTTATCTATATAAACAACTTAGGGGACAATCTGACTACCTGTCTTAGGCTGTTTGCAGGTGATGCTGTCACTTATCGTCTAGTAAAGCCATCAGAAGATCAAAACCAACTGCAAAATGATTTAGAAAAGATATTTGTATTGTGCGAAAATTGGCAGCTGATCCTAAATAAGGAAAAATGTGAGGTCATCCACACGAGCGCTAAGAGGAACCCGCTAACTTCCGGTTTCACGATAAATCAATCAAATCTAAAGGCCGTAATTTCAACTAAATACTTAGGGATTACAATTACGAACGACTTAAACTGGAAAGAACACATAGAACATGTTATGTGGAAGGCGAAAAAAGACTGCGTTTTATTGGCAGGACACTTAAAAGATTCAACAGATCTACTAAAGGGACTGTCTACACTGCACTACACTACACTTTTCCGTCCTCTTTTGGAGTACTGCTGCGCGGTCTGGGATCCTTAGTAGATAGGATTAACGGAGTAGAAGGGGAAGTTCATAGAAGGGCAGCACGTTTTGTATTATCGCGAAATAGGGAAGAGAGTGTCACGGACATGATACAGGTTTTGGGGTGGATATAATTAAAACAAAGGCATTTCTTGTTGCGGCGGGATCTTCTCATGAAATTTCAAACACCTATTTCCTCCACTGAATGCAAGAATATTTTATTGACTCCGACCAACATAGGCAGAAACGATCATTATAATAAAATAAGGGAAATCGGAGCTCGCACGGAAAGATATATATGTTTTTTTCTCCGCGCTCTGTTCGAGAGTGGAATAACAGTGAATCAGCATGATGGTGATCCGATGAACCCTCTGCCAGGCACTTAAGTGCGGTTTCGAGAGTAGCCATGTAGATGTAGATGTAGAGTGGTAGCGCGGTCCCGTTGGAGTTGAGGGCCGTTTGTTTGAAAAGAACCAACTCTTTTGGAATCAAGTGGTCGCTGGTCGCACTGTACTGGCTTTCTTAGACGTATTGACAGTAAACAGTGTCTACGCTTTCGGATCCTGTGTCCGTTGCCTGGAAGAGATTCTCGATCGAAACAAAGTTTGAAGGCCTGTACAGCCTTCACTACACTGTCGCTGCACCCTTGTTGCATTTATGGACGAGTACTTGTTCACTCCATGCGACGCTGGGTAGGTCAACTATTCGATAGCTGGTGATGCTTATTTTATCTTTTTTATTTTTATTTATTTTTTCTTATGGGAGTTAACTGCTAAGGTCATCAGCCCCTAAGCTTACACACCACTTAACCTAAATTATCCTAAGGACAAACACAGACACCCATGCCCGAGGGAGGACTCGAACCTCCGCCGGTACCAGTTATTTTATCTCTTCATGTTGTAAAGGCTGTCTTTGAGTCTGACCCGTGTGGGCGACATTTGTGTTGAATGTATGTGTGGGACCAGTTGTAACTGATTTATGATTCATGTTTTATCACATCTGTTTAACGGCGTGTATAATGTATCACCAGGACTGAAATAAAATATGATTGCAAGCGTACGGCACTAAAGACCCGGCCGTGGATGACTTCTAATCCTGCAGATCAACCTTTGAGTTAACCTTTTGTAACTGAACAATTCGCGTCTCCTTGTTTGACGTTCTGCGCCTAAACTTGTTTTGAAACTGTCTGGTGCTTCCGTACAGTACTTGCGTAAATCTTAAATTGTACATCGAGCGAAATTGGTGTGTGGAAAACTGGTGAGCAGGGGACAAGCTGTAATTGTTATTGTCTGTTTTAAGTTATGTTGCTACATTGATTTTATCTGAAGACTGTTTTGAAATTTGAACTGACGTCAGATTGTCAACATAAATTTACCTTAAGGGCTTACAATACGCATTTTTAAGATTGGTGTGGGAATTTAAATTTTAATGTGAAGTAGTTGGTTACTTTCAGCTGAAACTTTTAATTGATGTCATTGTAATTGTCTTGAGGTTGAATCTGACATCATCGCATCACCGCTATTTGCCATCAGTGTTGAGGAGGAGATTAGTGTGTAACGTCCCGTCGACAACGAGGTCATTAGAGACGGAGCGCAAGCTCGGGTGAGGGAAGGATGGGGAAGGAAATCGGCCGTGCCCTTTCAAAGGAACCATCCCAGCATTTGCCTGAAGCGATTTAGGAAAATCACGGAAAACCTAAATCAGGATGGCCGGAGACGGGATTGAACCGTCGTCCTCCCGAATGCGAGTCCAGTGTGCTAAGCCATCAGTGTTGGGTCCAGGTTAATGTTTAATCAATAGTATTGTAATGGTTACTTAAAAGAAAGGTTAGGCAACGTGTTTTCTGTAAATGTTGAATAGGAATTTCTTGTTAATGAATTTGTTTTAAAAACATGTCTGAATTAGCTAGGCCCCTTACTACACTACTGTCCATTAAAATTGCTACACCAAGAAGATATGCAGATGATAATCGGGTATTCATTGGACACATATACTAGAACTGACATGTGATTACATTTTCACGCGATTTGGGTGCATAGATCCTGATAAATCAGTACCCGGAACAACCACCTCCGTCCGTAATAACGGACTTGATACGCCTGGGCATTGAGTCAAACAGAGCTTGGATGGCGTGTACAGGTACAGCTGCCCATGCCGCTTCAACACGATACCACAGTTCATCAAGAGTAGTGACTGGCGTATTGTGACGAGCTAGTTGCTCGGCCACCATTGACCAGACGTTTTCAATTGGTAAGGGATCTGGAGAATGTGCTGACCAGGGCAGCAGTCGAACATGTTCTGTATCCAGAAAGTCCCGTACAGGACCTGCAACATGCTGTCATGCATTATTCTGCTAAAATGTAGGGTTTCTCAGGGATCGAATGAAGGGTAGAGCCACGGGTCGTAACATATCTGAAATGTAACGTCCACAGTTCAAAGTGCCGTCAATGCGAACAAGAGGTGACCGAGACGTGTAACCAATGGCACCCCATACCGTCACGCCGGTTGAGACGCCGATATGGCGATGACGAATACACGCTTTCAATGTGCGTTCAACGCGATGTCGCCAAACACGGATGCGACCATCATGATACTGTACACAGAACCTGGATTCATCCGAAAAAATAACGTTTTGCCATTCTTGCACCCAGGTTCGTCGTTGAGTACACCATCGCAGGCGCTCCTGTCTGTGATGCAGCGTCAAGGGTAACCGCAGCCACGGTCTCCGAGCTGATAGTCCATGCTGCTGCAAACTTCGTCGACCTGTTCGTGCACATGGTTGTTGTCTTGCAAACGTCTCCATCTGTTGACTCAGGGATCGAGACGTGGCTGCACGATCCGTTACAGCCATGCGGATATGATGCCTGTCATCTCGACTGCTAGTGATAAGAGGCCGTTGGGATCCAGAACGGTGTTTCGTATTACCCTCCTGAACCCACCGATTCCATATTCTGCTAACAGTCATTGGATCTCGACCAACGCGAACAGCAATATCGCGATACGATAAACCACAATCGCGATAGGCTTCAATCCGACCCTTATCGAGGTCGGAAACGTGATGGTACGCATTTCTCCTCCTTACACGAGGCATCACAACAACGTTTTACCAGGCAACGCCGGTCAACTGGTGTTTGTGTATGAGAAATCGGTTAGAAACTTTCCTCATGTGAGCTCGTTGTAGGTGTCGCCAACGGCGCCAACCTTGTGTGAATGCTCTGAAAAGCTAATGATTTGCATATCACAGCATCTTGTTCCTGTAGGTTAAATTTCGCGTCTATAGCACGTCATCTTCGTGGAGTAGCAATTTTAATGGCCAGTAGTGTACTTCCCACAAGCCGTACCATACCGGTTTTGTCGTAGTTATGCCATTATGCCTTGCTGCACATTACGACGGTGCCCTGTAACTGCTTGGTGTTTACACCGCAATAGCTGACTCTGGCCGCATTGCTTTCAAATTTTAATGCATTTGTAAGACTGTTTTGCGATATCTTTCTACGTCAGTACTAACCAATTGTCTTTCCAAGAGTTGCAGTTATGAATATTAAACGGTTCTATTTGAAAGACCATAAATGATTCAAAATCTCGATTGGTTCCAGAGTTCAGAGTATTATCCACACAAAACATAACGAGGGCCTCAGCATATTATCAACTGCGGAAAACGTCGTTTTGTTGCCTGGAACCGTTCAGGAAATAAAATGGCTGTTACATCTTACGTCACTCATCCTGTATTGTGACTGCTGGTCATAGTATTTCACGTCACGCGCGGCGGTTAAATATGTGGTTTAGTAGAGTCGCAGACAACCGTCGCTAGAGATTAGCGAGAGTTACGCCATGAATAAAAAGTCAGGCCAGTAGATTCCTTCGAGGAATGGTGCAAGTGTCCCTTTTTGTCCCCCCCATGCGGAAGCCTACGCTTACAGTGGCGCTTAATACGGACCGTTGTGAGCGACGTAGTGTATCATAACTTAACAGAGTGGTAGATACTTCATCGTACGGCGGCCCACGAATTTTATTTAGTGCTGGCAGACCTTTCCCCCAGTCTCCGCTTCGTCTCTCACCTCGTGTAATTCCGTGTCGTTCCGATAGTAAAATGTTGCTTTTCGTCCATTTCACAGACAGTAATTGTTTGCACTCCATTTGTGCTTTACAGAGACAATACATGGCTCCCCGTTACGTGATTTTCATAACAGTCGGATACAGCCAAACGTGTTATGAATTTCTTGCAGCGATGTACACTGAGCTGACAAAATTCATGGAATAGCGATATGCAAATTTACAGATGGCAGTAGAATCGCGTGCACAAGGTATAAAAGTGCATTGGCAGAGCTGTGATTTGTACTCAGGTGACTCATGTGAATAGGTGTCCGACGCTATTACGGCCCGTACGATGGGAATATATAGACTTTGAACACGGAACAGTAGTTGGAGCTAGACACATCGGACATTCCATTTCGGAAATGTTAGGGAATTCAATATTCCGAGGTCCAAAGTGTCAAGAGTGTGCCGAGCATACAAATCCTCAGGCGTTACCTCTCGCCACGGACAACGCAGTGGCCGACGGCCTTCACTTAACGACCAAGAGCAGCAGCGTGTTTGTAGAGCTGTCAGTACTATCAGACAAGCAACGCTGCGTGAAATAGCCGCAGAAATCGATGTGGGACGTTAACGGATGTATCCGTTAAGACAGTGCTGCGTAATATGGCATTAATGGACTATGGTTGCAGACGACCGACGCGTTGGCTTTGCTAAAAGTGCATCGCCTGCAGAGCCTCTCCTGGGCTCGTGACCATATCCACTGGACACCACACGACTGGAATAATGTGGCCCGGTCAGAAGAGTCTCGAATTCAGCTGGTATGAGCTGACGGTAGGTGTAGAATGTGGCACAGACCCCACGAAGCCACAGACCCAAGTTGTCAACATGGCACTGTGCAAACTGGTGGTGGCTCCATAATGAGTGGGCTGTGTTTACATGAAATTGAGTGGGTCCTCCGTCCTAACTGAGCCGATCACTGCTTGGAAATCTTTAAACTGTTATGTATGGCCACTTGGAGACCACTTGAGCTATTCATGTACTTCATGTTCCCATGGCATTTTTATGGATGACAAGGCGCCACGTCGACAATGCGCCACGTCGCCGGCCCACAGTTGTTCCAGGTTGGAAGAACATCCGCGAAAATCTGAGCGATTCGATCTGTCTACCCAATGTGTGTACCCAAATCGACCGACGCGAATCCCATCGAACATTTATGGGACATAATCGAGAGGGCAGTTCGAGCACAAATTTCTGCACCAGAAACACTTTCGAAATCACGGACGGCTGTAGGGGTAGCATGACTCAGTATTTCTGCAGGTCATTTCCAGCGACTTGTTGAGTCCATGCCATGTTGCGTTGCTGCACTACGCCGGAAAACATCTACATCTACATCTGCATGGATACTGTGCAAATGACACTTAATTGCTTGGCAGAGGGTTCATCGAACCACCTTCACAATTCTCTATTATTCCAATCTCGTATAGCGCGCGGAAAGAATGAACACCTATATCTTTCCGTACGAGCTCTTATTTCCCTTATTTTATCGTGGTGATCGTTCCTCCCTATGTAGGTCGGTGTCAACAAAATATTTTCACATTCGAAGAAGAAAGTTGGTCATTGGAATTTCGTGAGAAGATTCCGTCGCAACGATAAACGCCTTTCTTTTAACCATTTCCAGCCCAAATCCTGTATCATTTCTGTGACACTCTCTCCCATATTTCGCGATAATACAAAACGTGCTGCCTTTCTTTGAACTTTTTCGGTATATTCCGTCAGTCCTACCTGGTAAGGATCCCACACCGCCCCACAACATTTTCTATGTGTTCCTTCCAATTTAAGTTGTTCGTAATTGTAATACCGAGGTATTTAGTTGAATTTACGGCTTTTAGGTTAGACTGATTTATCGTGTAACCGAAGTTTAATGACTTCCTTTTAGCACTCATGTGGATGACCTCACACTTTTCGTTATTTAGGGTCAATTGCCACTTTTCGCATCATTCAGATATGTTTTTCTAAATCGTTTTGCAGTTTGTTTTGATCTCCCGATGACTTTATTAGTCGATAAACAACCGAAAACGGCTGCTCAGATCGTCTCCCAAATCGTTTATATAGAAAAGGAACAGCAAAGGACCTATAACACTACCTTGGGGAACGCCAGAAATCACTTCTGTTTTACACGATGACTTTCCGTCGATAACTAGGAACTGTGACCTCTCTGACAGGAAATTACAAATCCAGTCACATAACTGAGACGATATTCCATAAGCACGCAATTTCAATACGAGCCGCTTGTGTGGTACAGTGTCAAAAGCCTTCCGGAAATCCAGAAATACGGAATCGATCTGAAATCTCTTGTCAATAACACTCAACACTTCATGTGAATAAAGAGCTAGTTGTGTTTCACAGGAACGATGTTTTCTAAACCCATGTTGACTGTGTGTCAATAGACCGTTTTCTTTGAGGTAATTCATTATGTTCCAAAATCCTGCTACATCTCGGCGTTAACGATATGGACCTGTAATTTATTGGATTACTCATACTACCTTTCTTGAACATTGCAACTTTCCAGTCTTTGGGTACGGATCTTTCGTCGAGCGAACGGTTGTATATGGTCGTTAAGTATGGAGCTAATGCAACAGCTTACTCCGAAAGGAACCTAATTGGTATACAGTCTGGACCAGAAGACTTGCTTTTATTAAGTGATTCAAGTTGCTTCACTACTCCGAGGATATTTACTTCTACGTTATTCATGTTGGCAGCTGTTCTCGATTCGAATTCTGGAATATTTACTTCGTCTTCTTTTTTGAAGGCATTTCGGAAGGCTGTGTTTAGTAACTCTGCTTTGGCAGCACTGTCTTCGATAGTATCTCCATTGCTATCGCGCAGAGAAGGTATTGATTGTTCCTTGCCGCTGACGACCTTCACATACGAAAAGAATCTCTTTGGATTTTCTGCCAGGTTTAGAGACAACGTTTCATTGTGGAAATTGTTATAGGCATCTCGCATTGAAGTCCGCGCTAAATTTCGAGCTTCTGTAAAAGATCGCCAATCTTGGGGATTTTGCGTCTGTTTAAATTTGGCACGTTTATTTCGTTGTTTCTGCAACAATGATCTAACCAGTTTTGTGTACCAGGGAGGATCAGCTCCGTCGTTTGTTAATTTATTTGGTATAAATCTCTCAATTGCTGCCGATAATATTTGTTTGAATTTAAGCCACATCTGGTCTACACTTGTATTATTAATTTGGAATGAGTGGAGATTGTCTCTTAGGAAGGCGTCAAGTGGATTTTTATCTGCTTTTTTGAACAGATATATTTTTCGCTTATTTTTCGGGGATTTGGGGATTACAATATTCAATCTCGCTACGACAGCTACTCTATCCTGTGCAAGCTTCTTCATCTCCCAGTACCTACTGCAACCTACATCTTTCTGAATCTGCTTAGTGTATTCATCTCTTGCTCTCCCTCTACTATTTTTACCCTCCACGCTGCCCTCCAATGCTAAATTTGTGATCCCTTCATGCCTCAGGACATGTCCTACCAACCGATCCCTTCTTCGAGTCAAGTTGTGCCACAAATTTCTCTTCTCCCCAATCCTATTCAATACCTCCTCATTAGTTACGTGATCTACCCACCTAATCTTCAACATTCTTCTGTAGCACCACATTTCGAAAGCTTCTATTCTCTTCTTGTCCAAACTATTTATTGTCGATGTTTCACTTCCGTACATGGCTACATTCCATACAAATACTTTTAGAAACGACTTCCTGACATTTAAATCTATACTCGATGTTAACAAGTTTCTCTTCTGCAGAAAAGATTTCCTTGCCATTGCCGGTCTACAGTTTATATCCTCTCTACTTCGACCATCATTAGTTATTTTGCTCCCCAAAAAGCAAAACTCCTTTACTACTTTAAGTGTCTCATTTCCTAATCTAATTCCCTCAGCATCACCCGACTTAATTTGACTACATTCCATTATCCCCGTTTTGCTTTTGTTGATGTTAATCTTATATCCTCCTTTCAGGACACTGTCCATTCCGTTCAACTACTCTTCCAGGTCCTTTGCTGTCTCCGACAGAATTACAATGTCATCAGCGAACCTCAAGTTTTTATTTCTTCTCCATGGATTTTAATTCCTACTCAGAATTTTTCTTTTGTTTCCATTACTGCTTGCTCAATATACATAACTAATGAGGAGGTATTGAATCGAATTGGGGAGAAGAGTAATTTGTGGCACAACTTAACTAGAAGAAGGGATCGTTTGGTAGGACATGTTCTGAGGCATCAAGGGATCACCAATATAGTGTTGAAGGGCAGCACGGAGGGTGAAAATCGTAGAGGGAGACTAAGAGATGAATACACTAAGCAGATTCAGAAGGATGTAGGTTGCAGTAGGTACTAGGAGATGAAGAATCTTGCACAGGATAGAGTAGCACGGAGAGCTGCATCAAACCAGTCTCTGGACTGAAGACCACAACAACAACATACATGTCTGAAAGAACAGACATTACGCGGAATCCGCAAGCTTTGATATGTGTTATGTAAACTGAAGGTGGGGGTGGGGTGGGGGGGCTGGGGAATAATGAAACGAAAGGGAAAACATCAAAAGTTCCTTCCCTTTCCTTTCTGCCCCCTCCATCTTCAATTTACATAATATGTACACAGCTGCGGATTCCGCGCGTGCCTGTTCTTTTGGACGTGTCTGAAAGAACAGACTCCCCATTCATAAGACTGATTCGCCCCAGTGTGCAGTGAATCCACCACCTTCTGTGCGTATGCACAATTACGTCCGACCTCCTGCGGGAATCTCGAAGTAGCGGGCATGGAGGACATAGATGAGGTCTGCGGACAGGAGGTACGAGGTGGGAATGTGGGTCGGCTGAGAGATCTGCCGAAATGTTCAGCACAATGGCGATACACACTGTGTCTGGGTGGGGCAGTGGCTAGTGCCTAGGAAGCAGGAGGTCCTGCGTTTGAGTCCCAGTGTGGCACACATTTTCACTCCTCGCCGCTGATTCAGCTTCAAGTCCTGATACAGCTGGCATAAACAGTTCCTTTCCTTTCTCCCTCTCCACTTTCAGTTTACATAATCAGTTTAGGTTTTTTCTAAATTTAAAAACACATTCCAAGATAGAAATAGGTCATGTACTTAGGAACAAATAATCTATTGAAATTTAAAAGCTTCATAATCGACCAAGTCTTGTCGGTACTGTATTGAATCGTCTGTTGTTACATTACTACTCTATTACACACCAATAATCAGTAAAACATTTTCTATAACCATCTTCTAGTTTTCAAAAATGTTTGTTACAAAACGTGTTCATTGTGACTTGGAACCTCATGCCAAGTTGTCGTAATGTTGGTAGACTGTATCACATTATGAAAAGGTTTGTCAGAAATAAAATGTTTACAATCAAAAAGTACACAATGCACAATAAAGTATACAATGACACATCTATTTACAATAGCTCACAGATGACTGTTATGTCTTAAAAACACAATATACAATGAATACGGTGTGCGGTGTAGCCGAGCGTTTCTAGGCGCTTCATTCTGGAACCGCGCGACCGCTACGACCGCAGGTTCGAATCCTGCCTCGGGCATGGATGTGTGTGATGTCCTTAGGTTAGTTAGGCTTAAGTAGTTCTAAGTTCTAGGGGACTGATGACCTCAGATGTTATGTCCCGTAGTGATCAGTGCAATCTGAACTATTTTGATCACGCTGTTATACATTTCATGGTATATTGCGTTTTTTAAGACTTAACAATGATCTCTGAGCGCTACATATACGGACATGGCAATGTGCACAAGATGGTTTTTGATTGTAAACGTTTTATTTCTAACAGACCTTTGCACAATGTGCTACATTTTATCAACTAATAAGACACGTTGGCATGAGGTACCAACTAACAATGAACAAGTTTTGTAACGAACATTTTTAAGACTAGAAGAAGGCAGCAAAACCTATCGAAACCGATTCTCGAAAATAAATAAGTATTTATGCGATCTTATCAAGTAAAGCAGATGGCTTCTTCTCATTCCTCAACGTGAGAAATTTCAGTCAGTATTCAGTAAGTGAAATGAAATTAAGCAGAAGCATTATCAAAAACCGGTTGCAAGTTAAATATAATTTGTAACAGAAGTTATTGGAACCTAACACAAATTTCCGTTTTCAAGACGGATAAATTGTTACGATGTTACAGATACTCAGTTAATTTGAAAAAAAAAAAAAGAATCGGGTGGTTTTTATGCATGATGGATCTCCAGACTGATGAAGTTTGAAGCATTTTATGTAAATCAACTATGCTATTGTTCTAGTGTCTGGGATCAGTAACAGGAGGGTATTGGTAAGAGGGAACATAACTACACATACTCATAAGGCTACACGGTTTTGCACTTAAAACAGGCTATAATGTTAGATTGCTTCAGTTTCCGATCTCTCAGTCTCGTAGAATGCAGCGCTGTTAACATTACAATGTAAGAAATATATTTCCAGCGCATGACATACATCCTTCCTGCAGGTTTCTCTACGATAAACTATGGTAACAAACTGTAAAATGAAAAAAACTACCAGTACTTTCTTAAAATATCGATTCTGTGTGATATGTGCACAGAGTAACTTTCCAGAGATGTATAGCATCCACTGTTCACATCCGATCACGTTTCAGAAATTATACTATGCTCGCATCAGTCCTATATAAAATGATCGTTAGTAACGGAGAATGTCTCTAGCAAGGAAACAGATAAACGCATAGCAGCGGCGTCCGGCATGTGAAATTACACGTCATGCCGCCACTAACTCTGTAAACAGGACGTCTGTCAAGCAGATGCATACATGGGGATTGCAGTCTCTCACAAACACCTATCGCTAACTTAGAATCATATTAGTTATGAAACTGAAATCTCGATTTTATACCAAAGATGCGATAAGGGGATGGAGTACATCGCATAAATCTTCGTTCGTTTAGAGGAATGTGTCGAAACAGGATGGTCACGTTTCATCACACACGGAGATGGAAGTCCTCTGATGACAGAGAGGTTTGCTGTTAACGATCGCAAATAGACAATGCGCCAAGTCAAATACGGAACACGTGGTTGTAGAAGAGTCGAGCGCAGGCTATGTCATGCGACTGATGCATCCTATGAGCAGGCTCCGATTGTTCGTCGCATCGTCTGGTAACAACGGCAATAACTGGTGGTGTCTGTAGCAGGATCCCCGAGTTACTCTCCGAAATAAACAGTAGTAATGCCAATATTGTATTAGGTACCGAAAGCTGGTTGAAACCAGACAAATAACAGTGAAATTTTGAACTCGGATTGGACAGTGTTTAGGTTCAAATGGCTCTGAGCACTATGGGACGTAACATCTGAGGTCATCAGTCCCCCAGAACTTAGAACTACTTAAACCTTAACTAACCTAAGGACATCACACACATCCATGCCCGAGGCAGGATTCGAACTGTAAGTAGGCTGTTTATGTTTTCTTATTGGCAACGTTACGTAGCGCTCTGTATGAAAATCACTGGCTGTGCTGTATGCAGCCTGTGGCTAGTTTGCATTGTTGTCTGCCATTGTAGTGTTAGGCAGCGGCAGGTGGATGTGAACAGCGCGTAGCGTTGCACAATGCACAGTTGGAGGTGAGCCGCCAGCAGTGGTGGATGTGGGGAGAGAGATGGCGGAGTTTTGTAATTTATCATGAACTGCTATATATATTATGACTATTAAGGTAAATACATTGTTTGTTCTCTATTAATATCTTTCATTTGCTAACTATCCCTATCAGTAGTTAGTGCCGTCAGTAGTTTGAATCTTTTATTTAGCTGGCAGTAGTGGCGCTCGCTGTATTGCAGTAGTTCCAGTAACGAAGATTTTTGTGAGGTAAGTGATTTGTGAAAGGTATAGGTTAATGTTAGTCAGGGCCATTCTTTTGCAGGGATCTTCGATAGTCAGATTGCGTTGCGCTAAAAATGTCAGGTTAAGCACAGTCGTGTATAAATTGTTCTAAGGGGACGTTTCAGAACCTGCGACCGTAGCGGTCGTGCGGTTCCAGACTGAAGCGCCTAGAACCGCTCGGCCATTATTTGCATTTATCACTTGGTAAAACACTTTCTTCTGTTTCAAAGTTAACGGTGGTGCACGACCGAGGAAGTTAAGCTTAACTACCCACATGTCATATAAATAGTTCTAAAAATACGAAGCATTGTACTCACCAAACAGTTCTGTACCCGAAAAACTAACAATATATTCCGAATAGCTTTAACATGTTATGCAGCACCTGAATATGTAGAACTCGAAATACTTACGAAATAGAAAACACAACGTCGTATCTATTAACAATCAAAACTGTAGAAAATTGCGGAAACTAATTACGTACTCATTCCTTCATGTGATTCTAAAACCAGTCACCTGATTAGACTGAAGTATCAATCAGAAAACATCATGTGTTCCTAATTACACTATCTTCAGTTCTTCCTTTTAAGTGAAAAGGTTGCTATGAAATGATAACAATTCATACCACTTATTTCGTTTATAATAAAACACTTATGATCAATGGCTGTACCAGGATCGGAATAACAAAGTAACTCAGAGGCAGCTGTTTGCATGACAGCTATCACAGCTGTTAACTTAGCTGCGGACCACTAAATTAACCCTCTAACCGGAACATCGTTTACTCGGCGGTAAGATGGAACATCGGTCTGCTAGACCGCTAGGACATTTAAAGTGTATTTTTCTCTATTTTTATGACTTTTCCGCACTTCTACGTTGCTTCTCTCTCTCTTTAAGGTGTAATTAAACATAATAATAGGTTTTTGAACCATAATATTTGTTAAAATACCAGTAAATTCAAGTTTATTACTAGGAAAAACTTTAATTTGCAGTGTTTTGTTGTTTACACATTACTCCTTTAGAAATACTTTTTTTTACATTATTATAGTTACAACACAAAGAAAATGAATACTAAAATGTAATGCAAAGAAAAAATTTAACTTTTATTTTTAATTGCACAAGTCTTGCACACTTTTCGTGAACACTCCAAGCACGTTGGTTCTTCGCAAGAAATACACTTGTAGGCAGTTTTCCTCTTTTTTTGATATGGACAAAATCGACAGGTTTTTCTTTTACCAAGTGTGTCCGTCGGACACTCATCAACTCGAACAACAAATTTATTCCGTTGGCTAACGATTTGCTTTTCTTTTGCTGCCTCTTCTTCTAAAGATGAAATAATACTTTGTAGCTCTTGAGGCAGATTGGAGATTGCCAGTCGGGATTTTACGAAATCGTAGACCAAATATAGAGAAACTCTTTTCAGGAAATCAAAACGTGATACGGTTTTCTTCTCTCCAAAAAGTCCATAAAGTATACTTGCGTTTGATCCAGCCATGGCCACCATGTGGTAAAAAATAGCCAACGGCCACCTTCTTGTTTTGCGATTAGTAGAATAAACACTGCACTTCATATCTAGCGTGTCTATTCCACTTTTTGTGGCGTTATAAAAAGATATGATTTCAGGTTTATCATTTGAAACGTCAGTGTAATTGGAATGATGCATTGACGAAAGAAGTAGGACTGCCTTATTCCTTTTTGGGACATAAGAAAGCAGAGTCATTTCTTTCGTAAAGCCATAAAGGCTGGACCCAATTTCACGATCGCTTCTTGCTTGAAATTCTGCTGGTATCTGGGGTCTGTTTCTTTTTAGTGTCCCAACTAATGTCAAATTGTGAGCTAGTAGCTCCTGGGCAAGTTCCACAGAACAAAACCAATTGTCGCAACTAATATTTCTGTTTGTGCCATACAGCCCTTTAGATAGGCGGATTACAGACTGCGTGGGAATGCTCTTTTTCTTTTCTGCTGTAGAAAGTGTGGCTCCATCACAGCCTTTGCCGGAGTAGATGTAGGCATTGTAAATATATGCATTGTGTGCATCTGCCAGACCCATGACCTTAATGCCATATTTAGCCGGTTTATTCGGCATATATATACGAAATTTAACCCTCCCTCTGAAAGGCACCAAAGTTTCATCAACTGTCAAATGCGCTCCAGGGCTATAAATTTGTTGGCAGTTCCAAATAAACTTATTAAATATGTCTGTAATGGCAGCAGCTGGGTCATATTTTTCCCTCTGTTCCCTCGTGCTCGAGTCATCGAATCTAAATGCCCTAAGCAATATTCCTAATCGCTTTTCTGTTATTATTGATCGAAAAATTGGCCTCCCCAAGACCGAAGTGGAAAACAGCGAGGTCATAGGCTCCCTCGCAGATTTGAATATGCTGCAAAGAACTGTGACTCCAATCACAGCGTTCACTTCCTGCACAGTAGTGTCTCTGTAAGCTACACTTTCTTTTAGTTCAATAACAGAACGAATTTTGGCCAACTTTTCATTAGTATGCTTTACAATCGTCTCAATCATGTCGTCAGTAAACAAAAGGCGCCACACTTCACCTGGGAGTGGGTTTTTCCCCACGGTAAGAGCAGGCCCTTGTATCTTTGATAGCCGTACCTTTATTATATTGGATGCTGCTGTTCGCGTCTTAGAGCGAACAGGAGTTGATGACCATGTGAAACACTTGTTTCTTCCGTAGTAAGAAACTGGAAGACGACTCTCATCTAGAGTGTCATCAGAACGCGTAGATGAGCTAGCAACATCAGCAGGCTTCTGTGGAGTGATTAGTCTGCTTCCACCAGAAGTTATGTCAGACTGTGGTTGCTCTCCAGTTTCTTCGCGAACTGCGGTATTTTCGACTTCAAATATTTCTCGAATAGTTTCATCATCGCGATCATCATCATTGGGAGAGTCATCGTCATTATCTGTTTCATTGCGAAGATCTTGGATAGTAAGGTCCTCATCTGGAATGCATGATTCATCTGAATCCACTTCCGAGTCTGATTCTTCAAGGTAATTTTGAGAGCGTGCAAGGGCTACAATTCTTTTCGACCGATTTGAAACATATTTCGGACCTTCCATTGTAAACCTGCAAGGAAAAAGGGAAAAATGAGTTTTAACGAAATTTAATGGGGATAATTCTATCGCTGTAATAAGTTTGCGCGGTAAATTGGAGAATGTGTGTGAAAAACGGAAAGAGGAAAAATTAAAACGTTAAATACGAGTTGTTACACTTTTTTCTCGTTCTTCTATGAACACAAAAGTATTAAGCATCGTGTGGTGGCAAAAATTTCAATCAAATAGATGAAATGTTGCTACACAGAAAACAGAAGAGTTCAAAGAGTGGAACATCGGTCATACAGACCGACAAATGCGTGATACTTTAGGAACACCGGTCTGGGAGACCGGCAAAAATTTGACACTTTTAGGAACACCCGGTCTGTCAGACCGGGAGGGGAATGCATTTTTTCGGAACACGGTCTCACAGACCGACAATACGTAACAAAAATTCTACTTACTTGAAAACAATGCATGCGCCGACAATACGTTGTTGGCCAGCTGCGGTTCGGGACCCGACTGAAGATTACTGGGCTTCTCCCCACCCTCACGAACAATGCAGCGCCGTTAGCATTGTTAATGTCAACTATGGCGGTATCTCAGACCGATGTTCCGTTCAAAGGGTTAAGGTCCGTAACATAACTGTTGTGATTTATTCTTATAAGCTCTTTCTTGCGCGGTATGCTTCTTTTGCAAAATGTGTGAAGGTATGTGTGACTGGCTTAGAATCGTGATCAGACTTGCAGCGGCTACCTTTCTCAACACGAGGCCTGAATTTATTTGAATGTTGTTTCAGGTTACCTCAAATCCCGAGTGCTCAACGTTCCCTAGTTATGTAGGTAGCAGTGGCGGATACATACACTGGGCAAGTCTTGTTTTGTAAATAAAACCGCCTTTTCTTGCTGCAACTTAATTTATTTTCCCAGACGCGTTTCGCCTTTTTCTTGCTCTAATGCATCTTCTGTGGAATCTATAACGGTAGAGTCGACATAAAAGTTTTCTGGTCTAATTGACCCAGAAGGTCGCTGCAATTGTGGCCTAAACGTTGGTTTTTCTCCAGCAGCAGTAGTTTTTTACATTATGACGCGATACCATACCCAGAAAACTTTTATGTCGACTGACTCTGGCAGCGGAAGCCTAAGCAATTATATAACGATACAGTTTTGTTATTTTTAGATTATCAAACAGTTCACGTGGCGCTTTCTATGTAATTAAGTAAAAAAAAACGCGACGTGAACCGTTTGATAATCTAAAAATAACAAAACTGTATCGCTATAAATCCCTCTGAAGGCGCCTTAGAGCAAGGAAAAGGCGAATCGCGTCTGGGAAATATAAACTAAGTTGCAACAAGAAAAGGCGGTTTTATTTACAAAACAAGTATTTCGGTGCTTGCTGCGGAGGATGGCCACGCAAACAAACTTGTTAATCAGTGTAAAGATCGCAACTGGGGTCTGAAAATTTAGCCTCTGACTACACTGAAAGACGTTCCACCGCTTCGGGCGCCGCTAACAAAACAATTGAAAACAAAATGTCAAAACAAAGAATAAACGTTTGTCTTAGCTTCACGCTGCCGTTTAAGAGCTGCACGCAGCGCAAAGCTACTGAAAATAAGCAACCGCTCCTACATCAGTTGATCTGAAAAATAGCTGTCGATCACTGGTTTAAAACACAACATATTCTTCAATATCTTTACACGCACTGTGTCTCGTAGAACTAACTTCCCAACACTCTTCAAAAATATTAATGTTAGCTCCAGTAGCCCTGGAGAAAATATATCTAGAGTGCAACGCAAAGCTTGACTGCTACAAGTGTATTTTGCCTTGCTTTTTTAGAAAACAAAGGCTGGTTGTGGAAGCTCGCCTCTTAGGTCACTGATCCTTGTCTGCACCACATTCGTATAAGTTTGCTGAGTATTGCATTTGCCAGAACGCGAAGCTCGGAGACGGCACGGATGTACTTTGCAGAGTAATATTGTAATAGGAGTAGTTATAGGGTAGTTACTGAATGCTTCGGTACCACTAAAAGTTTAGCAGATTGTATATCACCTGATCCGCAACATATGATAGACAAAAGGTAGAAAGAATAGTTTTTCTTAATTTCCTTCAGCAAATCAAACTGTGTGGTTCACTTATATACATTATTAACATTATTTCAGATCATTTAATTGTAATTAACGGAGTCGTAATTAGTTATAAAACTTAGAGTTGGGAATTAACATACTGTCGTAAATTTCAGCAAGATTTATAACTTAATTCTCGTGATTGCATTATTACATTCCCATACAAATGTAAGGAGAAATATCTATGTAGTAATTAAACCATTAATTAATTATCAAAATTCGTAAATTTCAATTTAGCTGAAAACAGTCTTTTGGAACATTTGTGAGTCATCTGATGTATTTAACGTGACCTGTGTACTTAATGCACCATGTCAATAACGAAAAACCGATTAGATGAGTTGTAATTAATTTTTCACTAACGATTCTCGAAAACTCTGATAGAAATGGTACTGATTTTCAGTCATTTTGATACTACAAAATTATCATACAGAACTTTAACCTGAAATTCCGTTTTGGCAATTTGCACTGTACAGCAATTAGTGTTAGGAATAAAATCCAATGTGAAATCAAGATGTAATTAATGATTTTACGATAGGTATTGTTATTGTAACTTCATAACCAAATTTCCACACAAAAGTCAAGAAAACAATATTTAGAAATGTATTCAGAGCGAATTGTCATTTATTGTCTTTTAAACCGCACTAATAGTTCCTTCTAAATCGTTAACTTTTCATTATAAATCAGTAAATGTAATTGTTTCTGACAGTAGGATAAAGAATATACATTGTTAAGATGGGGTATATTGAACGGTGCAAAACACTTGAAGTCAGTCGTAGATTGGCCGTTGTAATGACGCAAAGCCTGTAACAGTTGCTGTGTAAACATCTTTGTAAAAGCTTACGGAAAATCTACTGTTAAAAGGATTCATCTGTGTGCTGGAAAATATTATTTTAACATCCAAGTTTGCATCACGCCCGAAATCCAGGAAAATGTGCAATATACATCTTCTAATGGACTTTATTGTTGGAGGAGATTGAGCGGTTCAAAGCTAAGCATTCCACTGCAAAAACTACATCACTCTCATGCTACGATGAATCTCTTTAAATGAGAAGTATTTTAGCCTGAAACTGCAGTTGAAGTAACGTTAGAATATATATAAAATTGTCAATAAAAGGATTTTGTCGCACTTTTAGCATTTCTCCTCTCCCATCACTCTGCAACAATTAAGTATTCATTAGACCTGTTTTCAATTTGCAATTATATTTTAGCGAGGAATAAAAAGCGTACTGTAGGTGAATGGACAGTTACAGACCAGCAGCATCGTAAAAGCGAACTCAATACTGCACGTTAAGGGCTACGTATGAACGTACATAGTACGCAACTGCCAACTGCGTAGCTTCTGGTCCTACCAAATACCTGCTGCACAATATGTGTAACGGCTGAAATCATCCTCCCTTCCACGATCACCTCTGAATGACTTTGTTATTCCGATTCGCTTATGGGTCTAGCCATGTTCATAACAGCTTTTACTCTAAAGTTCGCTTTTCCAGATTGCAGAATCACGGAATAAGGGTTCACGCTATCCTTAATAATACACTCCTGGAAATTGAAATAAGAACACCGTGAATTCATTGTCCCAGGAAGGGGAAGCTTTATTGACACATTCCTGGGGTCAGATACATCACATGATCACACTGACAGAACCACAGGCACATAGACACAGGCAACAGAGCATGCACAATGTCAGCACTAGTACAGTGTATATCCACCTTTCGCAGCAATGCAGGCTGCTATTCTCCCATGGAGACGATCGTAGAGATGCTGGATCTAGTCCTGTGGAACGGCTTGCCATGCCATTTCCACCTGGCGCCTCAGTTGGACCAGCGTTCGTGCTGGACGTGCAGACCGCGTGAGACGACGCTTCATCCAGTCCCAAACATGCTCAATGGGGGACAGATCCGGAGATCTTGCTGGCCAGGGTAGTTGACTTACACCTTCTAGAGCACGTTGGGTGGCACGGGATACATGCGGACGTGCATTGTCCTGTTGGAACAGCAAGTTCCCTTGCCGGTCTAGGAATGGTAGAACGATGGGTTCGATGACGGTTTGGATGTACCGTGCACTATTCAGTGTCCCCTCGACGATCACCAGTGGTGTACGGCCAGTGTAGGAGATCGCTCCCCACACCGTGATGCCGGGTGTTGGCCCTGTGTGCCTCGGTCGTATGCAGTCCTGATTGTGGCGCTCACCTGCACGGCGCCAAACACGCATACGACCATCTTTGGCACCAAGGCAGAAGCGACTCTCATCGCTGAAGACGACACGTCTCCATTCGTCCCTCCATTCACGCCTGTCGCGACACCACTGGAGGCGGGCTGCACGATGTTGGGGCGTGAGCGGAAGACGGCCTAACGGTGTGCGGGACCGTAGCCCAGCTTCATGGAGACGGTTGCGAATGGTCCTCGCCGATACCCCAGGAGCAACAGTGTCCCTAATTTGCTGGGAAGTGTCGGTGCGGTCCCCTACGGCACTGCGTAGGATCCTACGGTCTTGGCGTGCATCCGTGCGTCGCTGCGGTCCGGTCCCAGGTCGACGGGCACGTGCACCTTCCGCCGACCACTGGCGACAACATCGATGTACTGTGGAGACCTCACGCCCCACGTGTTGAGCAATTCGGCGGTACGTCCACCCGGCCTCCCGCATGCCCACTATACGCCCTCGCTCAAAGTCCGTCAACTGCACATACGGTTCACGTCCACGCTGTCGCGGCATGCTACCAGTGTTAAAGACTGCGATGGAGCTCCGTATGCCACGGCAAACTGGCTGACACTGACGGCGGCGGTGCACAAATGCTGCGCAGCTAGCGCCATTCGACGGCCAACACCGCGGTTCCTGGTGTGTCCGCTGTGCCGTGCGTGTGATCATTGCTTGTACAGCCCTCTCGCAGTGTCCGGAGCAAGTATGGTGGGTCTGACACACCGGTGTCAATGTGTTCTTTTTTCCATTTCCAGGAGTGTAATAATAAAGCCTGCCAACGTTCGACGCGGTGTTGCTTCGTCTACAAAAAACATCCACTCACCGTTCAGTGATTTCTTCTGTTGCAGTCACGGCTGCCCTGTTAGAAAACGAACAATTTTCCTCGACTAGACAAGCTGTAGCGGAAGCTATTGGCGCGTTACACGTACCAAAGTCGGCAACATATGTATTTCTGGTTTCAGGTTTTTAGACAGCTACAGTATTAAATGACTGAAAGTCTTCGAGTGAATGTTACCATATACTGCCACTTATTTGTTACAAGTTTACCGATAAGTCCGCGCTAGTCTGAAGTGACAGATTCGTCGTGTCACAGTCACACTTAATGGCCAGCTCATGGCACGTAACTCAATCCGTTACCGGAAAAATTACAAACAGATATCTGTGAAACAGAATGCTTACACTATATTATACTAATCATTAACTTTGAACACATAGTTTTCTGACACGATTAGTACCATACGCCACGAGGATTTTAGTTATTCAATAAATCACAGTTCGCACGAAGAAACCGAAATTCGCACTGTCGTCTTCATCGTTCATCCGCTAACATCTGACGGCTCACCGTCATTGTAATTATACCATAATTCCGCAAATTTACACCATATTTTCAGAGTTCATGCAGAATACAGCCGGCCGCTGTGCCCGAGCTGTTCTAGGCGCTTCAGTCCGGAACCACGCTGCTGCTATGGTCTCAGGTTCGAATTCTGCCTCGAACATGGATGAATGTGATGTCCTTAAGTTATTTAGGTTTAAGTAATTCTAAGTCTAGGTGACTGATGATCTCAGACGTTAATTCCCATAGTGCTTATAGCCATTTGAACCTTTTTTTTTTTTTTTTTTTTTTTTAGCAGAATACGCTGAACTTAAAAGGTCATGGGGCCACCTCATAATATCGTGTCGGAGTTCCTTCTGCTAGGCGTAGTGCAGCAATACGACGTGGCATGGACTCAACAAGTCGTTGGGAGCCCCTGTAGAAATAGTGAGCCACGCTGCCTCTACAGACGTCCATAATGCGAAAGTGTAGCCGGCGCAGAGATTTGTGCACAAACTGACCATTCGATTATGTCCCGTGAATGTTCGATGGGACTCATGTCTGGCGATCTGAGTGGCTAAACTATTCGTTGGAACCGTCCAGAATGTGCGGCGGCGCGGTTCTTTCCGTCCCTTTACGACGAACCTGCACCTACCTGTCAACATTGTCTCAGCATATCATCAGTAGGGAAGCCGAGCGAAACCTACTGTACTTCGACGTGAACCAGGCTGCAATTGAAGTCACTAATCTACGTTTCGGGAGAAAGTTTTCACACGAAATGAAAGGTTGGAAATTTTGTCCTCAATTAATATTTTCTGAAACTTAGGTGAATAAGTATCACTGCCAAGTTTATGGTGTTGCATTTCCCGAAAACGTAATAGCTACAAAAATACTGATTGTTTTTGATTGTGAATGCTCGCCAAATATTAAGTCAGTCGGTACTTTGATTGTGAATGCTCGCCAAATATTAAGTCTGTCGGTACCAAATGCAGTCACAGTTTTTAGCCACCGATCTGCTCAATACGCCACGCGGAATATATGTCTTTTTTTCGTCACAAAATTCACTTAAAAATTCCGAAATTTCTACACGCCCATCGGAATAATTATGCCGTCACTTTACCACTCTTTTGATGTATGAAACACTGCTAGATCCGGCAACTTATCGTTTCCATCGGAACTACTACTACACACGTCCGAATTGTATCATGGCTAGGCTCCCACTCTTCTTTCGAATACTCTTAAGTCTTCTCTACCAGCAGAGAAAGGCGGGCGAAGAATATTGCTTTACCATTGGTCAGTTTACTCAACAGCCAATAGCAAAACAACATTCTCCCGCGTCAATCCGCGCTTTTCTTTAATAACCAATCGCAAAATAGTAAGCCTAGCGTAATATGCTGAAGTTTTGCTTATGCATAAAGTTATTTACTATTGTTATTTATATCTGAATTAACTTTCTCTTTACCATAAACGTACTTTACCAATCTATTCTACAAAAATCCCCTTTGTTCATATCCATACTTCTTCGAAATGTTCCCACACTAAATCATACTACATAACTCGTTAAAGAATTATCTTCATATTAACCTTAAACCACAGTTACACATCAATCATACTGCTAAAACACATTTATAACATTTTACATACACAAAAAGACATACTAACACTTTATAAAAATACTAGAACAGTTTATGAAAAACATTTTATTTTTTTAGTGCACTCTAGTGGGCACAATCGAAACTAAAACCACAGTCCCCCTATCCAATACTGTCCTCTGTCGGCTGATACATAAACTACGTGCGCGTCCAGTCTCGCGTGACCATCTGTCACTATCCAGCTCTGACAAGGGAACCTCCCCATCGCACCCCCCTCAGATTTAGTTATAACTTGGCACAGTGGATAGGCCTTGATAAACCGAACACAGATCAATTGAGAAAACAGGAAGAACTTGTGTGGAACTGTGAAAAAATAAGCAAAATATACAAACTGAGTAGTCCATGGGTTACATATACAACATTACGGAATTCCTGAGCTGAGGAGCGCAGTGGTCTCGTGGTAGCGTGAGCAGCTGCAATTGAAGGAGTCTGAGGTCCTTAGTTCAAGTCTTCCCACAAGTAAAAATTTTACTTTCTTTATTTTTGCATAGTTATTATCTGTCCGTTCGTTCATTGACGTCTCTGTTCACTGTAATAAGTTTAGTGTCTGTGTTTTGCGACCGCATCGCAAAACCATGCGATTAGTAGACGAAAGGACGTGCCTCTCCAATGGGAACGGAAAACATTTGATCGCAAGGTCATAGGTCAACCGATTCCTCCACAGGAAAACACATCTGATATATCCTATACGACACTGGTGACGGCATGTGCGTCACATGACAGGAATATGTTGTCGACCGACCTAACTTGTACACTTGGCGAATGGGTAAAAAGACTCTTCTACCTTGCCCGATTTAGGTTTTCTTGTGGATGTGATAATTACTCCCAAAAAAGTGATGAAAACATAAGAGTTTGTCACATAAACTGGAAATAAAAAATTAAAATTCTCACGCGATTGAAGATTTGAACCAAGGACCTTACGTTCCGCAGATGCTCACGTTACCACGAGGCCACGGAGCTCCTGCTGCCGCGGGGTCCTTAATGTTACCTATCTTGCCATGAACCACTCAGTTTGTATATTTTGCTTATTTTTTCTCAGTTCCACACAACTTCTTCCTGTTTTCTCAATTGATCTGTGTTCAGTTTTTCAAGGCCTATCCACTGTGCCAACTTATAACTAAATCTGAGGGGGGTGCGATGGGGAGGTTCCCTTGTGAGACACATCTCCCACTTAGCCGCCTCCAAGGCAGGATCGGTATACGGCGCTACGTCTCAAATGTTCTTCAAACTAATCGGTAACAATTGCGGCCCAGCGACATGGCGCATTGTCATCCATGAAAATTCCATCGTTGTTTGCGAACACGAAGTCAACGAATGGCTGCAAAGTAGCCGAACGTAACAATTTCCCGTCAACGATCAGTTCAGTTCCAAGTAAACACAGCCCAAACCATTATGGAGCCACCACTAGCTTGCACAGTGCTTTGTTGACAACCTGGGTCCATAGCTTCGTGGGGTCTGCACCACACTCGAACCCTATCATCAGCTCTTACCAACTGAAGTCGGGACTTGACGGTTTTCCAATCGTCTGTGTCCAACCGGTATGATAATTGGGACAGGTGCTGTAGACGACGTGGTACTATTAGCAAAAGTACTCGCGTCGGTTGTCAGCTGCCATAGCCCGTTAATGTCAGATTTCGTCGCACTGTCCTGACGGATACGTTCATCGGACGTCCCACATTGATTTCTGAGTTTATTTCACGCAGTGTTGCATGTCTGTTAGCACCGACAACTCCACGCAAATTGTTGTTAAGTGAAGCCCTTCGGCGTTGTACGTGATGAGAGGTAATACATGAAGTTTGGTTATCTCGGCACACTCTTGAGACTGTGGAACTCGGAACATTGAATCTTCTAACGATTTCCGAAATGGAATGTCTCATGCGTGTAACTCCAACTACCATTCTGCATTCAAAGTCTGTTGATTCCAGTCGTGCGGCCCTAATCACTTCGGAAACCTTTTAAGATGAATCACCTGAGTACAAATGACGGCTCCGCCAATGCACTGCCCATTTGTACCTTGTGCACGCGGTACTATCGCCATATGTACATGTGCATATCGCTAGCGTCAGAGTACTCCTCAAAGAGAAGCTAATAGTTCTGGTGACTACGAACCTTCACCAGAAAAGATATCAAATACCGCCAGTAACGTCTGTAACGCATTTATAATGGTTATCATACACCTCCACACAAAATTGCGCCTACAGCTCATTACTGAAGAGACATCCATCTACAAAAAGCATCTTTTTGAGTCATCAGTCTTCTGACTGGTTCGATGCCGCCCACCACGAATTCCTCTCTTATGCCAACCTCTTCAACTCAGAGTAGCACCTGCAACCTACGTTCTCAATTATTTGCTGGATTTATTCCAGTCTCTGTCCTCCTCTACAGTTTTTGCCCTCTACAGCTCCCTCTCGTACCATGGAAGTCATTCCCTCATGTCTTAGCAGATGTCCTGTCAAATGGTTCAAATGGCTCTGAGCACTATGGGACTTAACATCTGTGGTCATCAGTCCCCTAGAACTTAGAACTACTTAAACCTAACTAACCTAAGGACATCACACACATCCATGCCCGAGGCAGGATTCGAATCTGCGACCGTAGCCGTCACGCGGTTCCAGACTGAAGCGCCTAGAACCGCACCTCCACATCGGCCGGTAATGTCCTGTCATCTTGTCCCTTCTACTTATCAGTGTTTTCCACATATTCCTTTCCTCTCCGATTCTGCGAAGAACCTCCTCATTCCTTACCTTATCAGTCCACCTAATTTTCAACATCCGTCTGTAGCACCACATCTCAAATGCTTCGTATCTCTTCTGTTCCGGTATTCCCACAGCCCATTTTCCACTGCCATATAATGCTGTGCTCCACCGTATATTCTGAGAAATGTTTTCCTCAAATTAAGGGCTGTGTGTGATACTAATCGACTTCTCTTCCCCAGGAATGTACTCTTTGCCAGTGCTAGTCTACTTTTAATGTCCTCATTGCTCCATCCATCATTAGTTATTTTGCTGCCTAGGTAGCAGAATTCCTTAGCTTCATCTACTTTGTGACCGTCAATCCTGGTATTAAGTTTCTCGCTGTTCTCATTTCTGCTACTTTTCATTACTTTCGTCTTTCTTCTATCTACTCTCAATCCATATTATGTACTCATTTGGCTGTTCATTCCATTCAGCAGATCATTTAATTCTTCTTCACTTTCACTCAAGGTAGCAATGTCATCAGCGAATCGTGTCATTGATATCCTCTCACCTTGAATTTTGATTCCACTTCTGAAACTTTCTTTTATTACCAACATTGCTCCTTCGATGTGCAGTTTGAACAGTAGGCGCGAAAGCCTACATCCCTGTCTTACACTCTTTTTAATCAGAGCACTTCGTTCTTGGTTGTCCACTCTCATTATTCCCTCTTGGCTCTTATATTACCTGTCTTTCCCTATTGTTTACTCCTGGTTTTCTAAGGATTTCTAAGATTTCCAAGTATACCTCCTCCTCTTGTGATTCTTGAATAGAGTATTCGGTATTACTAGCTGAAATTTATTACAGAACTCAACTACTCTTTCTCCTCTCTCATTCCTTGTCTCAAGCCCATAGTCTCCTGTAACATTTTCTTCTACTCCTTCCCCTACAACTGCTTTCCAGTCTCCCATTACTATACGAGTTTCATCTCCCTTTATGTACTGTATTAAAAGAGCTCAACTAAACTCCGCACGAACAGGCCATGAAGGCCAAACGGTACCAACCGGCCGCCGTGTCACCCTCAGACCATAGGTGTCACTGGATGCGGATATGGAGGAGCATGTGGTCAGTGCATCGCTCTCCCGGCCGTTTGTCAGTTTACGAGGCTGGAGCCGCTACTTCTCAGTCAAGTAGCTCCATAATTCGCCTCACAAGGGCTGAGTGCACCCTGCTTGCCAACAGCGCTCGGAAGACCGGAAGGCCACCCATCCAAGTGCTAGCTCAGCCTGACTGCGCTTAACTTCGGTGACATAATGGGAAGCGCTGTTACCACTGCGGCACGGCCGTAGGCCTATGTACTATATTACCCTTTCTCATGTCCTCATACACTTTCTCTATCTCTTCATCTTCAGATTGTGACGCCGGCACGTATACCTCAACTATCCTTGTCGGTGTTGGTTTGCTGTCGATTCTCATAAGGAAAACCATATTACTGATCCGTTCACTGTAGCACACTCTTTGACCTAGCTTTCTATTCATAACGAATCGTACTCCCGTTATACCATTTTCTGCTGCTGTTGATATTACCCTATACTCATCTTACCAGAAATCCTTATCGTCTTTCCATTTTACTTCACTGACCCCTATCATATCTAGATTGAGCCTTTGCATTTTCCTTTTCGGATTTTCTAGGTTCCCTACCACGTTCAAGCTTCTGACATTCCACACCCCGACTCTTAGAATATTATCCTTTCGTTGGTTATTCAATCTTTTTCTAATTGTCACCGCCCCCTTGGCAGTCTCCTTCCAGAGATCCATATGGGTGACTATTCCTGAATCTTTTGCCAATGGAGAGATCATCATGACACTTTCTCAGTTAGAGGCCCCATGTCCTGCGGATACACGTTATGTCTCTTTAATGCAGCGGTTTCCATTGCCTTCTGCATCCTCATGCCGTTGATCATTGCTGATTCTTCCGCAATTAGAGGCAGTTTCCCACACCAAGGATAAGAGTGTCCTGAACCTTTGTCCGCTCCTCTGCCCTCTTTGACAAGGCCGTTGGCAGAATTAGGGTGACTTCTTATACTGGAAGTCTTCGACCGCCAATGCTGACGGTTAATCAAAATTTTTGCGGTGTCTTACTTCGAACCCGGAACTGAGGACGTTTTGGTTATTAATTAAAGACGGTACACCCCCCCCCCCCCTTTTTTTTAAATTTTGTTCGTTATTGTTCGTTGTATTTGATCGTAGCGGACGTCACAAGACATCCGTTGAAGTTCGTTGTTTATCCCTTCACTCAGTTTTTTTTTTTTTTTATTACAGAGATGCGCCATCTCTCAGACCGAACACGCTGAGCTACCGTGCCGGCAACTCCTGGACCACGTGTGCCTGACTCGTGGCGAACCTCAAAGAATTAATTGATTATGTGGTGAAAAAAAAAGACGTAATGAAGTTTCGTTTTGAGGAAACAAGGCAATCAAAGAACTAGAGGTGAAATAACACATTCTATCCCAATTTGAAACAGCAAGAAATGAAGGAAAATGTGTCCGTTACAGGGCCATGAAATTTTGGGCAATGCAAAAAACAATAGAAATTGGGCACACAAAGTTTAAATGTTCTGCAGCATTCGTAGCACGTTTCAAGAAAGAATACAGAATGTGACTTAGACACATCATTGCTTTCATGACAGCCAGAGACGTACAGGGAGTCCAAGATAATCGCCAGTGTGGGGACAGTTTTGTCGAAGGAGTAAACCTGAATACTGCACGTTTCCGTATATAGTCACACTGCACGTGGAACACTGATCAAAGTGGATTTAATTATGAATTCACTGCTAAAAAGGGGAAAAGGTCAACAACTGCCTTGATCCAGTTTGCACATAATACAACTCATAGATATACGGTAAGATAGATGCTGGACTTTCAATGAATGGAAACCTAACAAAAAGAAATCTATATTTGTCTTCAGGAAAAAACCTTTGGTTCGAAAGCGAAAAAGGCTATTGAAGATAATCTTCCGCCAAACATACATTTTTAGGGGAGTACATGTGGGAAAATATCAAAAGACCATTTAAAATGCTTTTTCGTGAATGTCGTAGTGACAATGTCACAAATGACTAGAAGTGGATACTACTTCGTGACTCTTGGAGTACTCACAAGGACACAACAATAGTAAACGATTTATTTGCGTGTAAAGACACTGAATGCATGTTCACTACACCGAAAACAAAAAATACGTACAGCCTCTGGATGTATATTTTCTCCCGGAAATATAAAGTATATGCAAGAAGGACAACATACCCTGTAAGGACTGTATGCAGTAACTTCGACACTAAATTGGAAAATAGAATTTTTATAATGAAGACGCATTCTATTATTCGGGTCCAGCTGTCTGCTCCAGTGTATCAGCCTATGCTTCAATATTCCTGGCAGGCGGCTGGGTGCAATACTCCCGCACATATTGCTCAATCCAAGAATATGATTCAAATGGCATTTGATGTTAAAACTCAAGAAGGTGATTCTGGGGATTGTCCATACGTTACTTTCGCCACATATGCCTGTTGTGATTCTGCACATTGTTTCACGAATTTTATCGAGGAACCTCATCTATATTTTTTTAAATTCCGATAGTGGGCAAACTAAGAGTAACACAGTCGAATGATTTCACGACCCTAATCAAAGTGGTACCGGTACGCAAAGATTCTAAATACAACTGGACCACCGAAATCCTGTTCGAGCCGAGAGAACTCCCTTGTTAAGTATCGTGAAATTTCATCTTCACTATTGCTGCTAGTCTTGTAAGGATTGTCTACGTCATCTCCACAATTGCCAAATCGGCTTTTCTTTAGTATGTGGGAAGAAACCGTTTTCTTTCACTGAAACTGAAAACATATAAGAGTCATCTCTTTTGTGTTGTATTTGCTTGCGGCATCCAGTTTGTAAAGGAAACAAAGTGGCATGAATAAGAGAGAGAGAGAGAGAGAGAGAGAGAGAGAGAGAGAGGTGGAGGAATGGGGCAGGAGAAACATATAACAAAGATAAAAGAGTTTCCAGCAGAAGGAAAAATGAGGGGAAAGGATACGAAAACGTACATATTTCCTTGAACTAGAGGTAGAGTGTCACAATGACAGCTCTACTGCGACTTCCATCCGTCAATGCAACAGACAATCTCTCCACGGTATTATGTACTTCCTGCCCGCATCTCGTGGTCGTGCGGTAGCGTTCTCGCTTCCCACGCCCGGGTTCCCGGGTTCGATTCCCGGCGGGGTCAGGGATTTTTCTCTGCCTCGTGATGGCTAGGTGTTGTGTGCTGTCCTTAGGTTAGTTAGGTTTAAGTAGTTCTAAGTTCTAGGGGACTGATGACCATAGATGTTAAGTCCTATAGTGCTCAGAGCCATTTGAACAATTTTTTATGCACTTCCTGTCTTTCTGCTGGCTCCAAGTTCCTCAGAATTCGAATGCTGGGGCACAAACATGCTGCGACAAGATGTTTGTCTCGAATCTCTATCTTCTCTTTCCTTTCTTTCTTTCTTTCTTTCTTTCTGTCCTTCGCTTAAACTATGCGACTCCTGTCTGCCGTATAAAACAAGACCTTAAGAGAGGCAATTATCGCTTGTTGACAAGGAAACACACAGAATACAAACCGACAACTCGGTTCCGATGGCACTGACTACGTCGTTTCTGGAACAGAGCAGTGAATAAACGTATCGCAGTACCTTACCAAAACAAAATGGAGTACCGGGTGGTTCTTTGCTTGAAGCTCAGAAATGATGTCTCGAAACTTCGAGAATCGATGCATTGATTCTGTTCTGTTAACGTGACCGTGACCTCGTCGGTGGCATTTGCCACAGAGTCTATCATGTCGACAATGGTGTTCTAGTGGATTTCTATCGTGGACTTGTGATGTTCCCCAGATTTTAGTGGATTTCGTGACTGTGTATTCTCGCGCAGTAGCGCTGAGACGATTTTATCGCTGCTTAATAGACACTGCGATTACAAAAGAAACCTCACTGTAAATTACAGTATCTATGTAATGTTAAATGAACAGGAACGGCAACCTTTTGTTCGCTCTCTTCCTGTTCAGCCATTGTCCGGTACAGTCGCAATAATCTGTGTTACGTAGAGATTATGTTTTTTTTGTGCTCATTTTGCGTAATAATAACTATTTTATTACTTTGTGTTTATCATTACGATTACTCATACCATTTTTCCTCAGCTTTTTTCACGAATTTGGTAAGTAAATGTGGCTTACTTTGTGAGGGGATTTCGGTCGGTGAATGACCGCATATTAACGGCTCCAATCAAAGTAATACGTTTGGTTTGCTTTCAAAATAGAACCTGCATCTAAAATTTCACTTTTTGCGAAACAAAGCCCGATAACTTTTAGGCGTAAATCACGTCCCTAAATTATACTCATCTACATCTACATGATTACTCTGCAATTCACATTTAAGCGCTTGGCAGAGGCTTCATCGAACCACAATCATACTATCTCCCTACCATTCCACTCCCGAACAGTGATCGGGAAAAACGAACACCTAAACCTTTCTGTTCGAGCTCTGATTTCTCTTATTTTATTTTGATGATCATTCCTACCTATGTAGGTTGGGCTCAGCAAAATATTTTCGCATTCGGGAGAGAAAGTTGGTGACTGAAATTTCGTAAATAGATCTCGCCGCGACGAAAAACGTCTTTGCTTTAATGACTTCCATCCCAACTCGCGTATCATATCTGCCACACTCTCTCCTCTATTACGTGATAATACAAAACGAGGTGCCCTTTTTTGCACCCTTTCGATGTCCTCCGTCAATCCCACCTGGAAAGGATCCCACACCGCGCAGCAATATTCTAACAGAGGACGAACTAGTGTAGTGTAGGCTGTCTCTTTAGTGGACTTGCATCTTCTAAGTGTCCTGCCAATGAAACGCAACCTTTGGCTCGCCTTCCCCACAATATTATGTATATGGTCTTTCCAACTGAAGTTGTTCGTAATTTTAACACCCAGGTACTTATTTGAATTGACGCCTTGAGAATTGTACTATTTATCGAGTAATCGAATTCCAACGGATTTCTTTTGGAACTCATGTGGATCACCTCACACTTTTCGTTATTTAGCGTCAACTACCACCTGCCACACCATACAGCAATCTTTTCTAAATCGCTTTGCAACTGATACTGGTCTTCGGATGACCTTACTAGAAGGTAAATTACAGCATTATCTGATAACAACCTAAGAGAACTGCTCAGATTGTCATCCAGGTCATTCAGGAACAGCAGAGGTCCCAGGACGCTTCCCTGGGGAGCACCTGATATCACTTCAGTTTTACTCCATGATTTGCCGTCTATTACTACGAACTGCGACCTTCCTGACAGGAAATCACGAATCCAGTCGCACAACTGAGACGATACCCCATAGGCCCTCAGCTTGATTAGAAGTCGCTTGTGAGGAACGGTGTCAAAAGCTTTCCGGAAATCTAGAAATACGGAATCAACTTGAGATCCCCTGTCGATAGCGGCCATTACTTCGTGCGAATAAAGAGCTAGCTGCGTTGCACAAGAACGATGTTTTCTTAAACATGCTGATTACGTATCAATAGATCGTTCCCTTCGAGGTGATTCATAATGTTTGAATACAGTATATGCTCCAAAATCCTACTGTAAACCGACGTCAATGATATAGGTCTGTAGTTCGATGGATTACTCCTACTACCCTTCTTAAACATTGGTGCGACCTACGCAATTTTCCAATCTGTAGGTACAGATCTATCGGTGAGCGACCGGTTGTATATGATTGCTAAGTAGGGAACTATTGTATCAGCGTAACTAGCCAACAGACAATCCCGGTAGAGAAGCCCAGCTAAAAAAAATCAATCATTACCTATGATTGTGGTAATTAAATTCCAAAACTTCAATATTTAAAAAATAAATAATAATTTCATACAAAATAATAATAATAATAATAATAATAATAATAATAATAATAATAAACCACCACCATAGACATTACCGTTTTAGTGATATGTTGACACAAATCAGATGTTTAAAACAATTCACAATACTCTTTAAAGTTGTTATTAATTTATGCGTTAGTGGTTAAAATTCTTAGAGAAATGTCTGTACGTCCAACGAGTGTTACAGCAGAGTTGCAATGAATTGTGCTGTACAAGACAGCTGCTTAAACGGTGAAAAAGCCGACTTTATATTGGCCTCTTGGTCTGCTACAAACGTTGCACCTTCTACACTGAAGCGCCAAAGAAACTGGTATAGGCATGCCTATTCAAATAAGAGATATGTAAACATGCAGAGTACAGCGCTACGGTCGGGAACGCCTATATAAGACAAAAAGTGTCTGGCGCAGTTGTTAGATCGATTACTGCTGCTACAATCGCAGGTTATCAAGATTTAAGTCAGTCTGAACGTGGTGTTACAGTCGGCGCACGAGCGATGGGACACAGCATCTCCGAATTAGCGAAGAAATGGGGATTTTCCTACACGGCCATTTCACGAATGTACCGTGAATACCAGGAATCCGGTAAAACATCAGAACTGCACCCTTCCGCATATTGCTGCAGATTTCAATGCTGCGCTACCAATAAGTTTCAGCGTGCGAACCATTCAACGAAACATAATCGATATGGGTTTTCGGAGCCGAAGGCCCACTCATGTATCCTTGATGACTGCACGACACAAAGCTTTACGCCTCGCCTGAGCCCAATACCGACATTGGACTGTTCATGACTGGAAACATGGTGCCTGGTCGGACGTGTCTACTTTCAAATTACATCGAGCGGATGGACGTGTACGGGTATGGAGACAATCTGATGAATCCATGGACCCTGCATGTCAACAGGGGATTGTTCATGCTGCTCTGTAATGGTGTGGGGCGTGTGCAGTTGGAGTGGTAATGAACCCCTGATACGTCTATGTACGACTTTAACAGGTGACACGTACGTAACCATCGTGTCTCATCACCTGCATCCATCCACGTCCATTGTCATTCCGACGGGCAATTCCAGCAGGAAAATGCGGTACCTCACACGCCCAGAATTGCTACAGAGTGGCTCCAGGGACACTCTTCTGAGCTTAAACACTTCCGCTGGCCCCAAGACTCCGCAGACATGAACATTATTGAGCATATCTGGGATGCCTTGCAATGTGCTATTCAGAAGAAATTTCCATCCCCTCGTACTCTTTCGAATTTATGGACAGCCCTGCAGGATTCCGTGTTGCGCAGTTCTGCCTGCTCGTGGGGGCTCTTCAGTGTAAATCTATGACAGATGTAAGGCGGGAAGATTTTGCCACAAAACATGACGTTTCATATTTCATGTTCATTTTGTGTGCTTTCACATTTCTTAGGTGGGGTTATCGAATTTATCATTTATTGGTAGTCTCATACTTACATTTCGGTAGAGTTGCATGCTCTTAGTGTCATTTCGCGGTGACCCTGACAGCAAGGAGAACAAGGATCACCCAGTCTTCGAAAGTGACACATGTACAGGGCTGGACTCAGGACCGTTTTTACGGCACTGAAAAGAACGTTATGACGGCGGCGTTTACTGCCTAGGGCTGACGCCCCTCCGAGAAGCTGGTGGAACAGGGTCCTAGTTGAACTGTGATTTTAAACTTTCAAAACCCTTTTTCTTAAAGGATTGACTTTATTTACTAGCGATTCATCAAGAACATTAACACATTTAATCACACTAGGCGAGCGTGGAAGTAGTTGCCAGGAAGTAATTGATGCAAAATGAAATTACGTTTAAAAAATGTGAATTTTATTCCTAAAAGCTTTTTCAAACACAGATTTAAAATTATAAGCAGAAAAGCACCCTCGAAATATCAAAATACAATTTTATTTAGAGGCAGAAAGACAATATTAACAGTATGAGCCTTCGGGCTGAGAAGCTTGCCTGCTCCCTCTCAACACGGCCGTAGTCATGACCACTCACAACAACCTCTGAAAGAGTACACTGGTGCAAATCTGCAACACACCAGATTACTTTAAACTAAAAAAAATTTTAACAACTCACACAAACACGTGAACTATGCACCCCGTAAGAGGAATGGAAATGGTACAACATTCAAATTATTTTCACCGAAAGTGCAATTTTTTTAAAGGACTCTTACGGTGTAAGGGTGGAAAACTAGTAACCTAAAATGACTATTTAACTAAAACCCATAAAATGCAGACTTACATAAAATGTACAACATGCTCTACATTACACTTATACCAACTCGCAAGATGATAGGCAAGATAAAAACGTATTTCAAGAATTCTGCCTTTAAGCAATAAATTAGTTAACACCGAATCCGACAAACATGACAGTGGCAGCTGTTAACGTACGGCAGACCGACAGACAGACAGACACTAACTTCCTAACAAATGCGGACGGGAGACAGACGAGCAAGCTGGGGACGACAGACTGACCAAGAAAACAAGTAGGATGTAACAAGCAAATGAAACAACATATCACAAATCACTTAACTTATAATAAACTGCGATTTCTCGAGAAGTCCTGGCGCAGCACCCCCAAATCGCTCTCCCGAACCGTCCGCTGCCAGCCGCTCCAACGGACGCAGGAAGGCCACGCCGATCTCCCGTCTCACGGCGTCGCAGCTCGCACCGGCCAGACTGATGTCGTGGGTTGACTCCTGTTGCGCTCGTGTCGACCGCGAAGTCACTACCCATCGCCATACGCCGCGGCCCACTGGACTCACTTGGCGACCTCACATGCGCCGACGCTCAAGGCGGACAAGTCATCTTGTGACCCAGTGCGCGACCGACCAATCGATCGATCCAACCGCCAATGCCCATTGCCTAAACAAACCCGAGCAGACTGGCGGCCTAACGCGCAGACTCAGATGCAGGAACTCAGCCCCGACCGGGCGACTACTAGCTGAGTTCTGCCACTGGCGGAGTGGCAAGACTCTCATTTTCTGGCCTTAAAGTTTGATCCAATCTACAGACATCCTAGCACTCCGACGACAGACAGACACTAACTGCCGCACAAATGCAAACGAGAGACAGACCAGCAAATGGTGACGTGAGACTGACCTAGCCTCACTCCGACAGACCAGACTCGTGAAGACTGACAGTGTGGTGTGCGTACTGTAAGACATTCGGTACACACACCATCAGATTATTTGACTTGTCGCTCTAGCGAAGTAGGAGAGTGTCAGGAATATGTCTCGTGGTCTTATCGTGGCGTGTTTATCTTCTGCCATTAGGTCAGACGATAAAAATGGCACTTGCACGCTTAGAGTAGCGGATTGACGGTGCCCAACTTTAAACAGAACTTGATTAATTTTCACATACATTTATTAAAATAATAAAAAGCGTAGATATTACGTAACTTGATTCTGGATGCTGTTTACAATTGACAATCTGAAGTTCCTTTGGTCTTGGTACGTTAATCTTATTCTCACATATCTCTGATACTTGACAAAGTGTGTATTGATTTATCTTCATGGCTATGTACAGGAATATGGTAATCTTATTAGGTGCAGACTGAAACTTGACTATAGACTGGTGCATAAAAATGCAGACAAATGCAGACTAATGCAGACTGATGCAGACTAAGGCATACTGACTAATCGGAGGTCTGTACACTTGTTATAATAACTCGCGCGTTCAGGTATCATTGCGCGAGTGTGATCCGAAAAGGTTCTACATTAGCAGCAATCTCATTGGCTGCGTTACATATTAATACGCGGATCGGCGGAAGCAGAATTTGGTCCGTCTCTAAGACAGCGCCATCTCGTAGTGTGGAGACGGACGAGCGCTGCGCCTGCGCTGTTGTGCTTAGCGGGGCGCGCTCTATTGGGAAAGTTGTGTACGCGCTGACTATGCGAAACTATGTACACAACAAACAGACTGCCCCCTTACCGAGCTCATAACGGTCCTTAAATGCACGTGAACAGGCAACTTTTCCCCTTTCCCGCCAGAGAGAGAGACACCGAAGCTGCGATGGCCACAGCGGCGCCACCGCCATAAACGGGTGGGCGACTGCTTTACACTACGCGCTGCGGCGGGCTCTTCAAAACAGCAATTTTTCCGCGGCTCACTAGTGGTGCTGTACCGTTGCTAAGAAAGAGTCGAGGGTGAGGCGATGCTGAAAGGTTAGATAGCAGCTTACAAGCGCCGCCACCAGTTTTTTTAGCATTGAGGTACAAGTGAGGAATGCCTGTCCCGGATCCGAGAACTTCTGGGACACTATAGCGACATATAATAGCGTCGCGTATACCCGTTTATTGCTTAGCAGTTTCATATAAAAGCTGTGCTATAAGGTCGGGAAATGAAAGTCTGTAACTTATTAAGGAGTTTTAGAGATGTTCTCACTTTCACTAATGGCAGATCTGGATTATATGACCAGAAATGCTTTTCTGGTAAGGACTTATACTTCATACCAGTCTGATGTCTTTCGACATATAAATGTTTTTCTTGGATTGTATAACAATAAATTAAAAATTATTGCAGTCAAATGGTGACTGCATTATTAAATAGAAAAGGAGTAATAAGACTCACTTTTGTCAACGTTAATGCTGGATTTCCTGATTTGTAATTTTTCCCGATTTAAACTCAATCTTGACTTTAAGGTGCGAAGACCATAATAAAAAATAAATAAAAAATGGGAGTAAAAAAAGTTAATTCTATTTCAAAATACTGAAAACAGTATTACGTAAAGCGCCGATTAGGCACAGTTTGTTAAGAAAGTATTAAGCCAAGGATAATTCAAAGATAAAAATTTTTCTTAAAAGACGAATATTAATTAATTATTACATTAATAATGTCACGTAGAAGAAGGTTAATTACATGAATGACGAACACTAACTTCACGTAACAAAGGTTTATTCAGCAATTGCACATACAAGAGCGCAGAGCGAACTTCCTCCGGCCAGAACACATACGGTATATATACAGTTACAGAACATTCTAGTACATTGGTTCTTGACATTTGTGGATACTTCTAGACTGTACTCAAACCGAATATAGAAATTAAAATTTTGCTATTCAGGGAAGTTTAGAACTCACGAGCCTCCATGCAACATTTGATATCATAACCACCATACCACGGTGACTATGCTACTTACCATCTTCTGCGACATTGCTCCCTCCTTAAGAGAACAGCGTCTCGGTGTTACGTCGTCCTAGTCCGGGAACGAGTGACCGGTCCTGCATACTCCGACTCCCGATGACTGATGTTCGCCCTGGCGGTGCTCTTCTTAGAACTTCCTCTACCGCTCGCTCTTCGTCACCTTCCCGCTTATTGCCTGTCGCCGGCCGCGGTGGCCGTGCGGTTCTGGGCGCTGCAGTCCGGAACCGCGGGGCTGCTACGGTCGCAGGTTCGAATCCTGCCTCGGGCATGGATGTGTGTGATGTCCTTAGGTTAGTTAGGTTTAAGTCGTTCTAAGTTCTAGGGGACTGATGACCTAAGATGTTAAGTCCCATAGTGCTCAGAGCCATTGCCTGTCGCTGGAGCTTCAAATTTACCCTGGGTTACAGGATCCTTATACGGCTTCATTCGAAGGACGTGGACCGTATCTCTGATATTTCGTCGTCTTGTGTCGGTATCGAAATCTTCAACTTCATAAGTAACATCAGACAACTGTTTTACAACCTTATAAGGTTCAAAATAGCGCCTGAGGAGCTTCTCAGAGAGCCTAACCTTCCGAACAGGAGTGAAGATCCAGACGAGGTCACCAGGCTGGTAGACAACAGGGCGGTGGCTCGCGTCATACCTGCGGCGATCGTTTTCTTTAGCCTGCAGCGTGCGGAGTCGAGCTAACTGCCGAGCTTCCTCAGCTCTGGCTAACACCTAGCCGATGTAGTCGTCGTCCAAGTCATCAGGATGTAAAGGAAACACAGTGTCGGTCGTCGTAGTCGTCTCACGCCCATTCAGCAGGAAAAATGACGTACATCCTGTGGTGTCTTGTTTGGCGGTGTTGTAGGCAAACGTCACGAAAGGTAGCACCTCATCCCAGTTGCTCTGCTCAACATTGACGAACATTGATAGCATGTCGGCCAAGGTCTTATTAAGGTGTTCAGTTTGCGGATGGTAGGCAGTCGTCATGTGATTAGTAATGTTGCACCGACGGTTTATCTCTGTCACAAGATTCGATTGAAAAACTTTCCCTCGATCCGTAATTAACGGCCTTGGGCACCGTGTGTTAATACAATGTCTTCCACGATGAATGTGTCTACCTCGAATGCTTCGGCTGTTTTCACGGCTTTTGTAACGGCATAGCTTGTCAGATAATCAGTGCAAACAATAATCCATCTATTGACACTAGCAGACATTGGAAATCGTCCGAGGAGGTCAATCCCAACATGTTGGAAAGGCGCTTCGGCTGGTGGAATTGGTATTAGTCGGCCACGTGGTTTCTGAGGAACTGTCTTTCTCCTCTGGCACTCTCGACAGTGCGACACACAGTGACGGACACTCCTAAATAAACATGGCCAGAAATATCTCTTGCGGGTCCTATCGTATGTCTTAACAAATCGCCCGCATCTCGTGGTCGTGCGTAGCGTTCTCGCTTCCCACGCCCGGGTTCCCGGGTTCGATTCCCGGCGGGGTCAGGGATTTTCTCTGCCTCGTGATGGCTGGGTGTTGTGTGCTGTCCTTAGGTTAGTTAGGTTTAAGTAGTTCTAAGTTCTAGGGGACTTATGACCACAGCAGTTGAGTCCCATAGTGCTCAGAGCCATTTGAACCATTTTCTTAACAAATCCTAAATGTCCGGCCTCAGGTGTGTCGTCGAATTTCTGTAGAACATCTAAGCGCATGTGTTTTGGAATCACTGGTTGCCACCTCTTTCCAAACGATCAAAGTTTTTCTTGCAAAGTAATCCATTAACTACCTTAAATTGTCCTTTCACTTCCTCTAACCAATTTAAGGCAAGCATAAATTGAGATATCTTGGCGTCCATCTTCTGCTCAGCAGAGAGATCCTGGTGTGCAGCGAGACAGTCACTATCTTCATCAAAGTCTTGATGGTCTTGCACAGGGTTTCTTGAGACAATCGGCATCTTGGTGTTTTCTTCCACTTTTGTACACTATGGTAATATCATACTCTTCAAGACGTAGCGCCCACCTGGCGAGTCGTTCTGTTGGATCCTTAAGACCTGTCAACCAACAAAGTGAATGGAATATGGAAATGAGCATTTGGCGTCATTGCCTGAGAGGCCCTTTGCAGGGCAGGTCTGGCCGCCTTGGTGCAGGTCTTCTTATATTTGACGCCACATTGGGCGACCTGCGCGCCGAATGGGGGTGAAATGATGATGAAGACAACACAACACCCTGTCCCTGAGCGGAGAAAATCTCTGACACAGCTGGTAATTGAACCCGGGCCTCTAGGAGGGCACTCCGTCACCCTGACCACTCAGCTATCGGGGCGGACAACAAAGTGAATGATGATCTGTAACAACTTACAAAGAGATACTGTCGAAATCTGCACATAGCCCAGATCACAGCAAGACATTCTCTTTCTGTAGTTGAGAAAAACATAGCCCCCTCCAGACAATCTAGTTTATCGGTAATTCGTGGAAGTAGGTAGAGTCCTTTTTAGTTATTAAGCTTCCTGTCATCAACACAAAAGCGCCAACTGACATCCTTCTTCCTGACAAGAACTACTGGTGTCTGCGCTACTCAGCTTATTCTGCAATAGTATTTAAAAGTAGTCCAAAGAAAGGAAGTTATGCGACAGTGTGATTTTTATTGTAACAATGCCAATAAACTAATTGGAAACTGTAACAGAATATTGAAATAAACAAGAGTTAAAAAATTAAGGAAAAACACATCTTTGTCAATAACACACAAAGCAGACTGATCTTAGCAGTTAAGTCCCATAGTGCTCAGAGCCATTTGAACACGCTAAGCAAAAAACGTGAGACAGGATTACAAAAAAATGTGTGTGAAATGGCTCTGAGCACTATAGGACTTAACTTCTGAGGTCATCAGTCCCCTAGAACTTAGAACTACTTAAACCTAACTAACCTAAGGACAACCACACACACCCATGCCCGAGGGGGGACTCGAACCTCCGCCGGGACCAGCCGAGACAGGATTACATCGCTGACTCTGATGTAGGTATATCTGTGCTTAGTGAACAGAAGTTAAAAACGAAAGTAATGAAACCGTATAAATTTTCGCCAGCTGGATGATAAGAGTAAGACGGTAACTTAAAGGATAAAAAAACCATTATCTCATTAGCGTTCACTACGAACTGTTTAATTTTAAGGCTAGCTACAATTAATTTTGTGGCTTTTTGCCAGGTATTCTGAGTCAGTGAGATGAGCGGTCGTCCGTACTCAAGACAATAGTTTCCGTTCCCGTGTTATGTGCAAGTTTATCAGAACAAGAAGTTGATTTTAGTACTCACCTTATTAATATTTATAGACTGCTTATCGTTAGATGCAATCTTCTATACGAGGGGCGTTCAATAAGTAATGCAACACATGTTTTTCTCGTCCAGTTTCGGTTAAATAAATACTGAATTTGTTGTGTGATATCGTGGAATATTCCCACTTCAGCCCCTATAGTTTCATGAAGTTCCGATAGGTGGTGACACTGTACGTAGCGTTCAAAATGGCGTCTGTAATGGAGATGCAGTGCAAGCAGAGAGCTGTCATTGAGTTTCTTTTGACAGAAAACCAGAGCATCGCAGACATTCATAGGTGATTGCAGAATGTCTACGGAAACCTGTCAGTGAACAAAAGCACAGTGAGTCGTTAGGTGATGCGTCTGTCATCATCGCAGCAAGGTCACGCAAACCTCTCCGGTCTCCCTGGTGCCGGCCGGCCGCGCACAGCTGGGACTCCTACGCTGCTGGAACGTGCTGACACTCTCATTCGAGGGTATCAATGGATCACAGTCAAACACCTCGCTGCACAACTGGACATCTCTGTTGGTAGCGCTCACACACTCTTCCAGCAGTTGGTGTAGACAAAGGTGTGTGCTCGCTGGGTTCTAGGCCGCCTAACAGAAGACCATAATGAGCAACGAAGGAACATCTGTTAGGGCCAATGAAGGACGCACTCCCAGGAAGCAGTATGTGGATGATGGGGAGGTTACTAATGCAGCAAGACATTGGTTCCGACGTCGATCAATAGAGCAGGTACTATGTGGACATACAGGCCCTCACAGTACGGTGGTGTAAGGCCGTCGCATTGAACGACGATTGTGTTGTAAAATAGCGTTTTGGTGCCAAACGAGTGGGGAATAACTTGGGGTATTGGAATCCTGAATAAAACCAATCTCCTTTCAGAAAAAAATGTGTTGCATTACTTATTGAGTGTCCCTCGTCGACCATTTGTAGAGCTATAATACAGAACAGTAAGCTCAGTGGAAAGATCAGTGAGTATCTGCTGTTTCGCTCAAATTGTCTTTAGAAGGGCTCTACAGGTCTGTGAGTTCACCAGCCGTTGGATAGCACCGTTGTCTTCGCCTGTGGCAGGTTCCAGAGTTTCCACGTCAGTCCGTTTTGCGCTCTTGTGACGTTTGGATGACCGCGTCACTTCCTGTTTGCAACATAGAAGGGGGGAGGGGGGAGAGCGAGCGGCCCGCCCTTGCCCCCGGGTATGGGCGCCATTGCAATCGGTGGCCCTCGGGCCGGAAGAAATTCGTGCGAGCGAGAGCTAGGTGCTCGCATTGTACTCCGCATTTTCGGATATTTCCGCCGATGTTCGGCTCGCCTCGGGTTTGCAGCTCGTGGCGGAGGCCAGTGTTAAGTTCTGCTTACTCCGCGCATGCAGAACGCCACTTCGTCGCCGCTGGATTTGAAAAATAACGAGAAACACATTTCCAGCCTGAGCGCGAAGTAATGATCCATGAAGGCCCAACGGTTCAGAGCGGCCGCTGTGGGAAGTATGGCTGGAATGTCATACGGAAGTAATGATGCTGACCAAAATATTTTCTGTATTATCAATATCTACTGAGCGTGTGATGTCGAGTATTATCGGTTCGACAATTCAGCAGTCTGTTGTTCACATTTTTCCAGTTTGCTTCTGTATAATACAGCCGATGTAGTTCATGCGGTATAGGCTTTAAAATTTTTTTTAATAAACAAAGAAATGATGACTAATTTATTTAGTTTTCGACTAACAACCCATGTCTATGCGATCAGTCATCAAAAGTCTTTTCGAACAAGCATTTTAAAAGTGCTTGGTAATAGTGTTTGAAATTTAATATCCACAAACACTCGAATCACCTGCCTGTAGGCGAAAATGGCAAAGTTACACCTATTGCTTGGCGACTAGAGATGCCTATCTTACTGCTATTTTGTTTTTCAATTAGTTGTCATATTAACATTAGTAAATAATCCCTGTCCTATATGAAAGTATGGAATTAATTTGTAATGAATTAGCTGCAACCGTTTGCTTTTGTAGGCGTTATTTTTCCGTGATGAGATTTGACGATGCCTCGCATCCCATCTTCTGATGTTCAAATTTATTTGTGTGTCGTGAACACAGTTCTCTGGTAACGGCATTGCAGAATTTTGCAAACGGAACTTTTTATGGCAGCTATTGTAAGAGATGGTAATAAAGAAACGATATTCACGGCGCGTAAATAAAGGTAAACATCTGGAGATGGGGTGAACGCAAAATCAATGTACTCTCAAAAACGCGTGTTTTGAGACATAAAGTGTTAGCGTGGCGTGTCAGAAAAGGAGTGCCATTCATATAGGTACCTTGAACCATAAACATTAATGTCGCGGCCGGCCGGTGTGGCCGTGCGGTTAAAGGCGCTTCAGTCTGGAACCGCGTGACCGCTGCGGTTGCAGGTTCGAATCCTGCCTCGGCAATGGATGTGTGTGATGTCCTTAGGTTAGTTAGGTTTAATTCGTTCTAAGTTCTAGGCGACTGATGACCTCAGAAGTTAAGTCGCATAGTGCTCAGAGCCATTTGAACCATTAATGTCGCGGACGCTATAGTTTTGAATTTATGTGCTAGGGGCGCTGCTTCGTGTCATGTGACAAGGCGGCTCGTGAACAATACGTTAGTATGTGAATGTGAGACAGGCCAACGGGTCACCAAAGGTTTCCCTTGCTTGATCTACGCTATGAAAACAGCTGACACTAACTGTACCTGGCGGGCCGTAACGAAAAAATGGTTCAAATGGCTCTGAGCACTATGAGACTTAACATCTGAGGTCCCCTAGAACTTAGAACTACTTAAACCTAACTAACCTAAGGACATCACACACATCCATGCCCGAGGCAGGATTCGAATCTGCGACCCTAGCGCTCGCGCGCTTCCAGCCTGAAGCGTGTAAGTAGGCTGTTTATGTTTTCTTATTGGCAAAGTTACGTAGCGCTCTATATGAAAATCACTAGCTGTGCTGTGTGCAGTCTGTGGCTAGTTTGCATTGTTGTCTGCCATTGTAGTGTTGGGCAGCGGCAGCTGGATGTGAACAGCGCGTAGAGTTACGCAGTTGGAGGTGAGCCGCCAGCAGTGGTGGATGTGAGGAGAGAGATGGCGGAGTTTTGTAATTTGTCATGAACTGCTATATATATTATGACTATTAAGGTAAATACATTGTTTGTTCTCTATTAATATCTTTCATTTGCTAACTATCCCTATCAGTAGTTAGTGCCTTCTGTAGTCTGAATCTTTTATTTAGCTGGCAATAGTGGCGCTCGCTGTATTGCAGTAGTTCGAGTAACGAAGATTTTTGTGAGGTAAGTGATTTGTGAAAGGTATAGGTTAAAGTTACTCACGGCCATTCTTTTGCAGGGATCTTTGATAGTCAGATTGCGTTGCGCTAAAAACATTGTGTGTCAGTTTAAGCACAGTCTTGTATAATTTGTTCTAAGGGGACGTTTCATATGTCGACCCTTAGCCTAGGATACCTCACTGGAATCTTCTGATTTTTTTTTTTTGTAGTTTGTGTATTTAGTGTAGCTTTTGTTTATTGCTAGCGCGTAATTATAGAGAGAATTTCCTTGGTAGTTGTGGTTTTTCATTGTTGCACAGTAAAGCAGTTGTGGCATGCATGTAGAGTTGCACCAAGTATTTCGCAGCTGCAATTAACTAGATATTATTTTCAGTGCTATGTTAATGTGTTCTCTTATTTTTGCTCTTCAAATTGTGTTTTTCTGTGTTATCGTGTGAAATATTGTTACAATAATGGCGTGTGAAAAACGTAACACTAGGCTCCAAAGTAAACTGAGAAATGACAGTGAAGACAAAAGTAGTGTGTTAGCGCCACCATGTAATGAATTAACTAATGTTCAAAGTAGTAATTTGGTAATTGTACATAGGGAAATGGAGCGGGCTGCAAACAGTGGTGTAGACAATGAAACAATTAGTGAACAGGGAAGCATTATCGATCGATCGGTCGGCAACAGCTCGCCTCAGGAATCCGAAATGACAGGACACAATCTTGCAAATACTGTAGATTCAGGTTTTGCGTCCTCACCGTTTTCTCAAATGAGTCAAGACACATTTTCTGCTTGTCAAAATGTGAATGCTGCCGGTGAAAACGCACTGCCAAAAAGCATAGAGAAACAGATTCCAGACACTAATACATTATTATTGCAATTAATGCAAAAAATGGAACAAAATCAGAAACAAACACAGCAACAGTTAGACACAATGGAACAAAATCTTCAAAAGTTAGACACAATGGAACAACACCAGAAACAAACACAGCAACAGTTACACACAATGGAACAAAATCAGAGACAAACACAGCAAAAGCTTCAAAAGTTAGACACCACGCTTGAACAAACACGTGAAGATTTAACTACTGAGTTACATAACATTGAATCGAAATGTCAAAAAGTCTGTAATGACGTAAAAACACAAATTTGTGAGCATTTCCAACCTATTTTTTCGCGTCATGAAAATGCATTACAGAATCACGAAGCAGCCATAAAAGAACTGCAAACTATTGTTCATGAAAATCATGAGACCTTGCAAGCTAAAATGGACTTAGTTGCATCTACCGATTCGGTTACGCAACTTGCAAAAACTCAGGAAAACTTAAAGGACACAGTAGATACTCTGAAAATTGGTTCAGAAAGACACATGGAGGAAATTAGTTCATTATCAGAGAAAGTAGCCGAACTTTCGGATCAGGTCACTAACTTATCTACGAAGGTAGATGATAATCTGAATGACACAAAACCGGTAGTCTTTAATGACACAGAAGAGTGCGAACAAATTAGGAAACTGAAACAAAATCTGAATCAAATTAATACGCAACACCAAAGAGAAATCCGGGAAGTACAAGATCAGCTGACACAGGTAATACAAGAATTACGTATTTCAGAGGACACTCGCGCTCCAATACAGGAAGAGGGACATAGAAATACGGAACAGTCACAAAATAAAAACACAGGGCATTTCGGAAGTTATGAAAGAAATTGGCAATGTGCACCGAATTTTGAGATGGAACCGCCGACACGACGTAACAGTGACCGACATGCTACTCGCCGACACGATGATTTTGACTATAAGCTGTTCATTACTACACGTAAATTCAAAACGTTTAAGAATTCTGCCAACGACATTCATCCACAAGCGTGGCTCCATCAACTCTCTTTTTTTTTTATCCCAACTGGTCATTGGAGCACAGGTTAGAATTTATGTGTGGCTACTTGGAGAATGAACCAGCTGTAAGAATGCGATCGGTCATTCACGATTGTCACAGTGAAGGAGAATTTTACCATGCGTTCCTCTCGGCATATTGGTCACAAGCTACACAAGACCGAGTAAAACATAGCATCATGATGATGAAACACTTTGAACAATCTGAATTTTCCAGTCTTGTTAAATATTTTGAAGACATGTTGCACAAGAATCAGTACCTGTCGAACCCATACAGCCCCTCAGAACTCATCCGCATTTGCTTAATCAAATTACCTAAACATTTACGGCATATTATTTTGGCAGGACGTTGCAAAGACGACATTGAAGCTTTTCAGGGACTCTTACAAGAATTAGAAATTGACACAGACAGTCGCGGGATGCGAAAACAGGAAAACAATCACTACAGGTCACATCCGTCACAATTCCGTGACGACAGAAACAATAAATGGCCACGACAAGCCTATTCTTACAACGTAAATCGTGACCAACCACTGGCAGAGTAATAGTTACAGGGAAAGATCACCTTTCCGCGGTAATGACTATCACAGAGACAATCAGAGAAACATACAATATGGGAACCAAAACAATTATTATCAAGGGAGACAGAATAACTTTAGACGCAACGGTCCAGCACGCAGTTACGATTCAGGGAGAAATTCTCCACCACGTGACCGACAAGAAAGAAACTATGGAATCTACCGACATGACGACAGACGATATGATCGTAATGACAGACCTGAACTGCATCAGAACTGGCGGGATTCTCATCACGGTGAATTTGTAGAAGTTAGGTCTCCAAATCTCAATAACGACGCGCACCAACAAAGAGACAATAGGCAATGACTCACACCGCTGGCAGCCACAAAACTGACGACGCAGCTGCCGTAGCTAGTAATTACGTAAGAATGGAAGACATTAGCGACATCTTACTCCAAGAACACGACGTAAAACATAACAACATTGCATATCCTGTGATTCACATTACAGTAAATGACGTAAAATTTCCGGCAGTACTTGACTCTGGCAGTCCCATTTCAGTAATTAGTGTACAGCTTTTAGCAAATGCAACAAATCGAACGATTGCCCCACACTTCCATTACGTAAGAGTAAATTACAAGGTGCAATCTTTGGAAAAAGTGTAGATGTACGCCAACAAACCAATTTAGAATTCTTTTGCCAAAGCCACAGCTTCTCTATGAACTTTCTTATTGTTCCATTATTGTCGACGGAAATTATACTGGGAGTAGACTTTTTGAATGAATACAAAGCAGTCTTAAGCTTTCACGATGCTGTAATAAGTTTAGAGAAAGAAGGTAAGTCAATAGCTTTGAAATTTGAAGACTGTCTCTCAAACCATGATGAGGAAATTAATCGGCTTTAAGTTCTGTTAGACAACAGTTCGGAATTTTCTACGGAACTAGACACTAACAATCACTCTGCAAGTACTGACAGGGATGACATCGACGGCATATTTGAAATTAATGAGTTAATTCAGAATAAAATTCAAACAATTGAGAATTGTAATGACACTGATAGGCAGGATCTTTTTGAGATTTTTCAAGCACATTCCACAGTTTTTACTCACAAAACAGGAACAATCAAGGGATTTCAATACCAATTTCGTGTTCGTGAGCATACTAAATTTTGTGTTAGACCATACGTAATTCCGGCGCATTATAGGGACCGTGTTAGAACAGAAATACAATCTATGCTTAATGAGGGCATTATTGAGCCTGCAGTAAGCTCATACAACAACCCATTACATGTTGTTGAGAAGAAAAATGGATCGATCAGGCTTGTCTTAGATTCGAGACAAATCAATACTATCATTATTCCTGAAACAGACAGGCCGCAGACGATGGAAGAACTTCTTCAAAATTTTAATGGTGTAAAAGTGTTGTCTTCCATTGATCTCAGATCCAGCTTTTATCAGATCGAACTTCATCCAGAATGTAGAAAATACACAGCTTTCCTTTGTATCGGCGTTTGTTATCAGTTTCGGAAACTTCCTTTTGGTTTGAACATTTCTTCAGCAGCATTCATTCGCGGGTTAAATTCCATATTACCCGAGTTCTTAAAACGTCACATCACCTTATATGTGGACGATATTCTAATAGCAGAAGCTTCATGGGAACAACATAATCGCATCCTCAACAGTTTGTTACGTATTTTTGCAGAATCTGGAATTACAGTTAACTTGGAAAAGTCTGAATTCGGTCGGACAAAGGTGAAGTTTTTGGGACATATTATTTCTTCTGAAGGCATTCAGCCGGATCCTGAAAAGTTAGAAGCAATCAGAGCCATTCCAGTTCCATCCACAAAAAAACAAGTCCGTAGTTTTCTAGGTCTCGTAAATTTTTACCGTCGTTTTCTGAATATGCAAATTCTAGTTACACCAAAACTTTGTTTTCTCGCTGGTAAGAATACTATTTGGAACTGGGACGAACAAGCACAGTTGGAATTCAATTCTTTGAAAGAAGCGTTACTTCACGCGCCAATACTAGCTCATCCAGATCTGTCACAAGATATCTGCCTTAGCACGGATTCTTCTAAAGTCGGTCTTGGTGCCCACTTATTTCAAGAAACCATAGAAAATGACATTACTGTTCAGAAAACCATTGCTTTTACTAGCCGAGTGCTAACAAAATCTGAAAAAAATTATTCCGTTACTGAATTAGAAGCTTAAGCTATCGTTTGGGCATTTAACAAATTCCGTTTCTTTCTTTCTGGTAAGCACGTAAAAGTATACAGTGATCATCGTGCATTACAATTTCTTATGTCTTCAAAATTAAATCATGACAGGTTAAAACGTTGGGCATTGTTTCTGCAAGAATTCCGCTTCACAATAGTCTACATTCCCGGCAAGGAGAACATTGTTGCGGACGCGCTGTCATGCGCACCGGTTGGACTTGAGAAAAGTAACACAGAAGGCAAACTTGAGATAAATTACAGTATTCTTTACATTCAGAAAGTCGCCTTTGAAAACTTCATCACCACATCTTTAAAGGACATTGCTCATGAACAAGATAAAGATCCGATTTGGAAAGAGATCAAAAGTAAATGGCATGAAAAGACATACACTCAGATTCGGCATTATTACCTGGTTAGAAACAACATACTCTTCAAACGCTGCACTGTTGATGACAAGCTATGGGTACTTTGCATTCCAGACGATTTTGTTAATAAGCTCATTTGGTACATTCATCTCAGCTACGCACATTTTGGTCCATGAAAATGTTATCATATTCTTCGAACGACTTGTTATTTTAACAATATGGAAAAGCGAATTCAAAGAGTCTTGTCTATTTGTAAACTTTGTCAAAAGGCGAAACCATCTACTGTCTCACATCGTGCTCCGTTGTTTCCTATTATTCCTTCTAAATTAAAAGAATTTGCTGCTGCTGATCTCTTGGGACCCCTTGTCAGACCATCGAATGGATTTTCGTACGTTCTAGTCGCTGTTGAACTTACTTCAAAATTTGTTTCTTTCACTCCGTTACGTAAAGCCACTGGACGGTCTGTATCCAACGCCTTTGTTAAAAATTTCTTACGTGAAGTTGGACACGTTAGTAAAGTCATTTCAGATAACGGACTGCAATTCAGATCTGCTGTTTGGTCACGCATGCTTCGGAATCATAAAATCAAACCTGTTTTTATTTCATTGTACTCACCACATTGTAACCCGTCTGAACGGATTATGAAAGAAATAAATAAGCTTTCCAGACTTTATTGTCACAGAAAGCATCAGCATTGGGACAGATATTTACACTTATTTCAAAACGTGCTGAATGAAATGCCTCATGACTCCACTGCTTTACCACCTACTCTTGTACTGAAGAATGAAGAACCACCGAACAGAATCAGAGAGCTTGTACCTTTCCCGAATACACGTAAACTTCGACACAAAGACATAATTGATTTGGCTCTTAAAAATATAAAATCTGCAGCAGACAAAAGGAGAAAACTACACGGTAAAGCAAATGCAAAGAAATTGTATATTGGTCAGAAAATTCTCATTAAAGCTCATTCATTGTCACATAAGAAGAAACACTTGATCCACAAATTCTTTCTAGTTTACAATGGACCTTACAGAATCCGACGTATACCACATGATAATTGCGTTGAAGTTGAAACTCTGCGTACTAGGAAGAGTAAAGGTTTACACCACATTTCACATGTAAAACCGTTTATTGAAAGATAATCTGCTTTTAACTTTGTCTTTGCCATAAAACGTTTCACTTCACGTTACTAGTATGCTTTAGAAACTGTTACCATGCAACAATGTTTGAAGTTAAATATCCAGTCAAGAACCAAGAGAACTTATTTAAACAGAAATTACGAATGCATTGTTATTGTGAACAGACGTCACAGTGTTATTGTGTGTGTACATTCTTGCTTGTTAGTTGCACGATTACGTAACGACTATAAGTCTCACATACTTAGAACATTTACCAGTACTGCTAATGAGATTCTAATGCAACATTTTGGTTTACTGGAAAATACATTTGGGATTTGAAGTACTTTCTGTGAGATTAGAGATGACTTAGTATTTGGTTTCTTTGACAGCTACACGGTTATATTACGACACTACTAATGTGTGACATAATTTACATTGTTGCTTTTGCGGTGTATCTGTTTTATATCTGCACAGTTTTTCTGAATTCTTCTGGAAAGCAAAACATGTTTTATTAGTAACTTTTGTGGTATAGCTACAAGGAGACAGCCTTTTCCATAGCACAACAATACGTTACAGCACAGTACTTTCATCATCATAACAATAAGCGTAATAACTAAGATATCTCTACGCCAAGCATTTCACTTTTGTTTATCATGAGGTAAGTACATTGGCTTCTGCTGAACTTAGCTTTCAGAGGACAATAACTACGACACTTCCACAGAGATTATCTTACAACAAGATGCACCTTTAGCGCTACAGGACACGCATTTCAGTGATTAATTTTGTACTTAAAACATTTATTTTTAATGATTTTTGAATTACAAAGAAAGTTTTCCGTGATACATTTCATTCCATTGCTGTAATCTGTAACACCTGAGGGTATAATTACATTAATCCTCAGGGGGGTACATGCTTACTTTGTGTACCATGTGTTTGGCAAGCACAAGGAACCCTAGCTAATATGGTATTTGCTTATACAACTTTACACATCGGTACCATATTTCTCTAAAACAAATTACACAGCTATCTGATCATTTAACTGAGAAATAAACATTTTTTTTGACTACATCAGTGACAGATGTTTACGTAATTACACCGTTGGATAACTTCACACTTAAGAAATTGTATTTTGTCTGTACTTTGTGAACTGTTCATATTTTTTCAGAACCATTGTGATACTATGAGAGCTTTGAATGATGTATTTGGTATGAGATCATGATATTTAAGGTACGTTTGAGGAAGATGACACTTTTGACATGAGCAGAGAATTATTTTAGGTTTTGAAATTATTGCAGGAAGCTACGACGTTTTTGAGAATTGACTGAGCTGTTATGATATTTTTACGACGACGATGTGTATTATGCTGTTGAGGTATGTTTATGTCAATAAGATGATGCTACCATATATGAGGAATGTGATTACGTGTTTATATGTATATGAATAATGAATAGAAGTTAGGGACTCTTGACTTGTGAAAAAGGATGTTGGAAACCAAGAATCGTACTTTAAGAGTTATGAAATGTGTGTAAATGCGTGAATGTATCACAATGCCAGCGAAAATTTTTTTGGACACTGTTATATTCATAGGATTTTGTTTCTACACATTTGCAACGTAAATTCTCGACCTGTGAAATTTTTATATGAGACTGTCACTGTAGCGGAAACTGCTGTCGTAAATATTTCCGTAAGAAAGTTAAGTGACCACCTGCACGTGCGTCGTGGGCACACAGCTGTGTCAGACACCTGGAGAACAAGTCATTAGGGTGCGCCTTTCCAGAAGCACAGGTAGAAAAAAAAAGGGGAGGCCATTATCCTCGCTATTAACATTTCCTTGTTGAAAGCATACTGTGGAGCTCGTAATTTATGAAATTTACTGAAATGCCTAATGAAATGACGAGAAATATTTTTACATCTGCACACCTGATTATGACAAGCGTCTTTCTACGAGAGTTGAGAGAATTTCTACTAACTTATGAAATGTCACATGACTATTGAATGATATTTTTATGCTTTGCTTTTCATAGTTGCTTATTTCACTTGATATCTGGTTTCCAGCTGTGTTGCAGCATTGCTTTTATAAAATAAAATGCATTTGCTAATGTGAACACTTTCTGTCAACAGATCTATTAAATAATAATTTTGTAATCCACATTCTTTAAAAAAAGGAGCACTTGGAAAGGAAAGAACAATAAGAAGGGACTAGTAACAGTAACTGGACACATAATTTTCTTTTCAAGTACATGGTAATATTTTTTTTACAATAAGTTGTTGTGGTGCACGACTTTAATTACATAGACATTAAGATGTGAATAGACATTTCCCTTTTCTGCATTGTTGTTTTTACTGTAATATTTTTTCTGCTTGAGCTATGTCATGTTTAGGTATAAGTTGCTGCTGTTTGCCAGGCATAGTGTTATTGAATTTGACTTTGTATTATTCTGTTAAGCCAGTTTTACTAATGATTTATTTTTATTGTTTGCCGCACATTGCCTTAGATTAGTTGTAATATTACAATTGCTTTGCTAATTTCTTAATGCTGCTTGCTTCGCAGATCTGCGTTTTTTTTTCATTGCTGTTTATATTAATTGTTTTATGTGATGCTGCATTGCCTCGTCCCTTGGTATATATATCTGAGCTCAGTAGATTTAAGTTAGCTTAAGAGGGGTAGACTATATAAGAAACTAACTATGATGACTTGGAAGAAATGTATTGAGAAGCTATATGAAAATGGTTTGGGCAAAAAAAAAAAGGATACTGTACAGTGGAGAAAAACTATTTTTGACAGAGGATGTGAACAGAATACAGAAAGCAAGCTTAAATAGGACTTTTGGGAATAATGATGAACGAAGGGAGATCTCCATGCAAAATACTGCAGTAAAACAAACCCTGTCCTTTCCCTTTGTGTTATTCCGCTATATGTTTGTGTACCCTTGTGTATTTGTGTTTTTCCTGTCTTTATGTGTTTAGCTGATGAGAGCTATGTTGTAGACTTTTTCTAATACTCTGTTATTTACTTTGTAAAGATGTTTAGACATTATTTATTCTGTTTTAATGCTCATGTGTGAAGTTGATGTTTCGCAAGTTATTCTGATTTTTTATCTATGTACTCATGTCATAATTCCTGTAACACTGATGTATATGTTTATTTCTATTCTGTTGTAAAGCCTGTACTACAAATGTTATCTGTATTGTTATGTTTTTAATGATGTATTTTGTACCTTTGTTGTTGTATTCTCATGTTATAATATTGTAATTGACACCAGTTAATCAAATTAAGTAACTTGTAAGTTCCATTTCACTGCACACATTTCTGTTGGTCATACTATATGGACAATATGTGAGAAGTTGGGACTGTTAGTGTTTGCACGTGTGTTAATAATTCAGCAAGGGACTGGATAACAGCATTGCTGGTTCTAAGGACAATTCCAAAAAACTTTGTGAGTGCACAAGTGGTGGTTTATGGATTTGCTATATTATCTGCAAGACTCTTCAATGGTGATTGTGCACCTGCGCAGTCGCAACAGATGGCTGCTGACCGTCTCTACAAGGACTACAGCGGGTCTACACCTATGATGACTCACCAGTACCATTATTTCTACAAGGACTACAGTGGGTCTACACTTTTGATGACTCACCTATACCATACTCTCTATCAGGACTACAGTGGGCTTGTCCACAATTTCTACAAGGACTGCAGTGGGTCTACACCTCTGGTGGCCCACCAATACCACAATCTCTACCAGGACTACAGTGGGCCTGCTCTGTGATGACCTACCTACCAATATTCTTCAAAACTTCGACTGACTCTGCTGTGGGTTTGCTCTGTTGTGGCCCATTACCTGTCAGCATGTCAAGAGTCAGCACTGTCTTTCAGTTGGAAGGACAACACTACTTTTTCAAGACTGCATGGAAATCCACTACTTCCGTGTGCATTGTCTTTTACTGCTCAGACTTAGAAAAAAAACACTGAAATTTTACTGTGATGAACAATCTGGACTGTCTTTATGGACTGTGAGAAAATTTTAGCTTTTGACCAACATTGTATAAATAAGTGTGTGCATTTGATATCTTTGTTTTTGTAATTATGAAAAATTTTATCAAATCATTATTGGCCACTGCCCAAAAATATTTTGTATAATTTTTTTTGGGGAGCATGGGGGCTATGTAAGTAGGCTGTTTATGTTTTCTTATCGGCAAAGTTACGTAGCGCTCTATATGAAAATCACTAGCTGTGCTGTGTGCAGTCTGTGGCTAGTTTGCATTGTTGTCTGCCATTGTAGTGTTGGGCAGCGGCAGCTGGATGTGAACAGCGCGTAGAGTTGCGCAGTTGGAGGTGAGCCGCCAGCAGCGGTGGATGTGAGGAGAGAGATGGCGGAGTTTTGTAATTTGTCATGAACTGCTATATATATTATGACTATTAAGGTAAATACATTGTTTGTTCTCTATTAATATCTTTCATTTGCTAACTATCCCTATCAGTAGTTAGTGCCTTCTGTAGTTTGAATCTTTTATTTAACTGGCAATAGTGGCGCTCGCTGTATTGCAGTAGTTCGAGTAACGAAGATTTTTGTGAGGTAAGTGATTTGTGAAAGGTATAGGTTAAAGTTACTCACGGCCATTCTTTTGCAGGGATCTTTGATAGTCAGATCGCGTTGCGCTAAAAACATTGTGTGTCAGTTTAAGCACAGTCTTGTATAATTTGTTCTAAGGGGACGTTTCAAGCGCCTAGAAGCGCTCGACCACACTAGCCGGCGGGCCGTAACGGCCTGATTGGCTAACTTCAAAGCTAATTAGCTCGGAAACGGCGCAACATATCGAATTTTTTGTTAACAATTATTTTTCAACACAACCTACCCTGCATCATCCACGCGCCTCTCTTTCGAGCCTTTTTCTGATCTCCCTGTATATTTGGGCGTAAGCCTGCTGATACTAGAGGCTGAATAAAACAATTGGTTGTTGGGAGGGAGGCCTGATTATTTTCGAAGTACAGGGCTGGAACTTTAGCGCACTGTCACACACTGTCGTCAGCTCTTCCACGGATTACCGCATATCCTGTTTGGAGAGCAGGCAATATCTGTGATGAGGCGTTTCCACAAATGCGCACGAAAGTAGCACAAAAACAGCCGACCACCTTCACCGTTTCAGAGATGCTTATTCCCAGGCTTCGGCCATAACAATATACATTTTATCACAGTCGGGTATGTCAGTATATTTCCCTTTTACCCCCCTCCTCCCTCCATGATCTTGTCGTTGGTGGGGAGGCTTGCGTGCCTCAGCGATACAGATAGCCGTACCGTACGTGCAACCATAAAGGCAGGGTGTCTGTTGAGAGGCGAGGAAACCTTGTGGTTGCTGAAAAGGGCCGCAGCCTTTTAAATTGTTGCAGGGGCAACAGTCTTGATGATTGATCGATCTGACCTTGTAACATCTACCAAAACGACCTTGCTGTGCTGGCACTGCGAACGGCTGAAAGCAAGGGGAAGCTACAGCCGTAATTTACGCCGAAGGCATGCAGCTCTACTGTACAGTTAAATGATGATAGCGTCCTCTTGCGAGCCCCTAGGGTCTCAGCATTCATTTGCTGAGTACTGGCTTGGCGACCCCGGGGTCCTGAGCTGGGGACTGGTTTGCGCCGCCAGTGTCCTGTCACCGTAAGCCCCGGACATGCTTCAGCGACCACCGTATGGCGCGGCGGTGGAATATTGTGTGCTGCGGGAAAAGGTAATCTTGGCTTGACCGCCTGGATTGCGAGGAAGGCCAACCTCTATAAAAACCGCTCAATCTTACGGTGTGCTCCGCACCTATAAGATGCATGGCTGTTGGAGAGGAACAGTCGCAAGCGAGCAACCTTTGGGGCACCAGCCGCATCCCAGTTGTATAAGGCTTACTCAGGCACGCGGGGCTCTGTCTGAGCGGACCTTTAGTTCCCTAGCTGCTCGTGGGACCGCAATGGACTCTTCGACCTTTACGTTTCCCCCTACCAGTGGATTGGGTGGGCCACTGGTAGGAAAACACACCCCATCGAAAAAGCGACTTCGTGCTGCGAGTCCTCCAGCGCCTGGTGTTGCTAGAGATTTATCAGACTGTCGTAACAGAGCACATGCTGATAATCAGAATGTGTTTTTGATTGTTAAACGGAAGGAGGGTAGCTTTGAGAGGGTTTCTCCCTTTTACATCCACAAGGGTCTTGAGGGAATTGCAGGAACACTGAAATCTGTGAAGCGACTGCGCAATGGGACTCTGTTAGTTGAGACTTCTAGTTCCCGTCAAGTCGCTTCTCTTCGGAAAGCAACCTGTCTCGGAGAGTACGCTATCGAGACCGAGCTCCACTCCACTTTGAACTACAGTAAGGGTGTTGTGACATGTAGGGGCTTGGTGGATATCCCCACAGACGAGTTAAAATCTTAGTGGGCTGATGAAGGTATTGTTGACGTGCAGCATATTATGAAACGAGTCGATGGGGACCTAGTCAAATCCGACTCGTTTATTCTCACGTTCAGTTGCCCGAGACTCCCAGAGCATGTTAAAGCGGGGTTCTTACGTTTGCCAGTACGGCCATATTTCCCGAATCCAATGCGCTGTCTTAAATGTCAGCGCTTTGGGCATACTTCGTTGGGATGTAATGGGATAGCCACTTGTGGTAAATGTGGTCAGCCTGCCCATGAAGGAGCCGATTGTTCATCGCCTGTTAAGTGCGTGAATTGCTCTGGGAATCACCCTGTCTGGAGCCGGGTCTGCCCCATCATCTCGAAGAACGGAAGATACAGGAGATTAAAACATCTAAGCGCATCCCCTATGGTGAGGCCAAGAAGCTCTTTAAGGCCATGCAGCCTCCTGTGTTTACAACATCTTTCGCTTCCACTCTGAAAAAACCGGTACAGTTGGCCACTGTTGCTACGCAAACGGAGGTTGCTAGTGTTAGCACTAATACCTGCGTTTACCAGTTCACTTGTGCTGCTCCGGTTGTTTTGAAATCTGCAGCTCTCCCCGCAACGTCGGACAAGGCCGTGGTTGCTGACATTGAGGTACTTCCTGCCCTCCCCATATGGCGCCTTCTGCCCAGGCGAGTAAAGCTCCAACTGTTGACAAGGTTCTGCATTCTAAGCCCCCCACGACAAAGACGCCGAAGGTGAAGGTTTTGCCACCTGAGGAGACTAGTCAGGGTCAGTCCGATGACGATGCCATCGTACTGTCTGACATCTCCCTTGGGTCGCCATCGGAGCTGATGGACATTGATGTCGACCTGGGGCGATCTTCTCGCCCCAGGAATAAATCTCCAGCCAGTACGGGCTCTCCTCCAAAGCACAGAGGCAGGGTGAAAGTTCAGCCACCCTGATCACTGGCTCCCATTTTACAGTGGAACGTGAATGGGTTCAGGACGCATGTGGCCGAATTACAACTCCTTGTACGAGAGTGCCCTTTGTGCTTATATCTCCAAGAGACACATTTTTGGGCCACTGATGCTCCTTCTTTACGGGGCTATACCATACATCGAAAAGATGATCTGACGGGGTTCCTTTTGCTCTCCAGCACTCGCGGATTCTGCTCTGTGGGAGGTTGCTGCTGACCTCCATTCTAGTGACCACTTCCCCCTTTGGATTCGCCTCCTGGATGATACTGTGACATTACCTGTGCTGCCCCGGTGGCACCTCTGCAGAGCTGACTGGACACTTTTCAGCCAGCTGGCTGTTTTGGAACACCGTGCCAGCGTCCACGAATGGGTCGACCATGTTACAGCCGTGATGTCCCATGCTGCTGAATTGTCAATCCCACGGTCATCCTGTCATCCCAAGAGGCGTCCTGTCCCTTGGTGGACCTCTGAGTGCCGCTCAGCCATCCTAGCCCGCCGTGCAGCTCTGCGCCGCTTCAAGTGCCGTCCCTCAGCTGACAATCTTGCGGCCTTTCGGGTGGCAAGAGCCAAGGCGCGGAGAGTGATTAAAGAGAGCAAACGACGGTCATGGCAATCGTTCTTGAACTCCATCTCCCGCTCCACTAGTTCTACGAAAGTATGGGAAGCCATCAGGAAGATTTCCGGGAAACTCAGCCAACTACCTGTCACGGCATTGCTGCATCAGGGATGTCTCCTCACCGCGCCGAGAGACATTGCCCAGACACTGGCCATGCATTTTGCGGAATCTACCGCCACTATTAACTGTGATCCAGATTTCTGCCGCTACCGCATTGCCATCGAGAGGGGTCACTTGGACTTCTGGTCTCCAAATTCTGAACCCTACAACTGCCCCTTCACAATGTGGGAACTGGATTCGGCGCTGTCTGTGGCTCATGATACTGCGCCTGGTCATGATCAAATCCGGTACAGCATGCTGCAGCACTTGTTGCTGCCAACCAAGGAAGTTCTCCTGAATTGTTTTAATATGATATGGTTATCCGGCACGTTCCCTGACTGGTGGAGGGAGGCGATTTTGATGCCCCTCCTCAAACCGGGGAAGGACCGAACGCATCCCAGTAGTTATCGAAGTATTGCTTTGACGAGCTGTGTCGGGATGACGTTGGAACGCATGGTCAACCGTCGCCTGGTTTGGCTGCTCGAGACCAGGCAGCTCCTTAGCCCCTCTAAGGAGGGCTTTCGGAGATGTCGTTCAACTATAGACAACTTGACCCTGCTTGAGGCGGCCATCCAGCAGGCCTTCCTACGTAACCAGCATTGTCTGGGTGTATTCTTTGACATTAATAAGGCGTATGACACTACTTGGCGCCGCCTTATCCTCAATCAACTCCATCAGTAGGGCTTTCGTAACCGTCTCCCCATCTTCATTCGGTCCTTTCTTTCCCACCGCCTCTTTCGATATCGGGTTGGTAATGTGCTATCTGATTTGTACGTGCAGGAGCATGGTGTTCCTCAGGGAAGCGTTTTAAGTGTCACCCTCTTTGCCGTCGCCATTAACAGTATCACGTCCACTATCCGGAGTCCTGCCCAATGCTCCTTGTTTGTGGACGATTTTGCTGTTTTCTGTTCTTCCTCCAGTCTTGTCACTGCTAGTCGGGCAGTTGCAGCTTACGATAAAGCGATTAGAGGCATGGACTGCGAAGACGGGTTTTACCTTTTCTGCAGACAAATGTGTGTGTATGTTCATTTTAATCGTTCTCGACGTCTTTTTACCTCCCATGAATTGCGTCTGAGGGACACCATTCTTCCTTTTAGAGACACTGTGAGGTTCCTAGGCCTCACTTTTGATTCCAAGTTGTCGTGGTTGCCTCACCTTAAAGACCTCAAGGTGCGGGCCCTGAAGGCACTGAATATTTTGAAGTGTCTGAGCCATCGGTCCTGGGGAGCAGATCGGGCGCGTCTGCTGCAGTTTATAGGGCTTTTGTCCGATCGCGCCTTGACTATGGTTGCCCCGTGTATGGGTCAGCAAGGCCTTCGTATCTGAAGATTATTGACGCAGTACACCATGAGGGTATCAGGCTGGCCACTGGGGCCTTCCGTACCAGTCCCATCCCCAGCCTGTGTGCTGAGGCAGGGGAACCGCCGCTCGCCATGGTGCGACGGGTGTGTCAATTCCTTGCCTGTCCTACCTCCCCTGCGTACCCTTCCGTTGCCCGACCGCCTATGGAACGTCTCTTTTTCCAGTCGTCCCAGGGCAACGAGACCATTTGGGATTCGTGCCAAGCATTTGCTTGAGTTCCTTGGTGTGAAGCGTGTGGCCCCCCAACGCCAAGGTTTTACCTGCCTGCCTCCCTGGTTGCTCAAGAGGCCCAGCGTCCTTTTAGACTTGTCGGAGTACCGCAGGAGCTGCACTCCTGCGTTTGTTTTTACCTCCTTATTTTACGATATTTTACACCAGCATCCCGACTATGTACCAGTATTTACGGATGGCTCTAAACAGGAGGACTCTGTTGGCTGTGCTGTTGTTTTCCCTGATCGAGTCGTCAAGTTACGGCTTCCTGCGGCGTTTACCATCTTTGATGTCGAATTGTTTGCGATCTTGCGGGCATTGGAGCAGATGAGATGTGTTCCCAGTCTTAAGTTTCTCATCTGTTCTGACTCCCTGAGTGCCCTTCAGACCATGCAACAATTGTACACAGCGGATACGGTCGTCCAGAACATCCATGATGCCCTACTCCACCTGCAACGGCAGGGGAAGGAGGTTTGTTTCTTCTGGGTGCCGGGGCACGTGGGTATTAGGGGAAACGAACTGGCGGATGTGGCTGCCAAAGATGCATGTTCCCTCCCTCACGCTGTTGACTGTGCCGTCCCCCTCCATGCTGTTACCTCCCTTTTGCGTTTTCGTGTTATGCGTCAATGGGAAGAGGAGTGGCTGGCAGTCGGTGAAAATAAGCTGCGTCTGGTCAAGGCCACCACGCGGCCATGGCGTACGTCCTACCAGTCATGCAGGCGGGATGAGATTCTCCTCACTCGCCTCCGCATCGGGCACAGTCCCTTAACGCATGGTTTTTTACTCCGGCGGGAGGACCTCCCAATCTGCAGTGCTTGTGGCGTCCAGATTACTGTCCGCCACATTTTACTTGACTGTCTTTTATTCTCTGACCAGAGGGCGGTGGTTTCTTTGCCACCGGATTTGCCCTCTATTTTGCAAGACGTGCAACGACTGTGGTTAAAGTCTTACGGTTTTGTGTCCTGTCCAATTTGTTGCCTCGGATTTTAGGGAGAGGGTTTTAATGTGCTGTTGGGTGACTGGCTCATCCAGGTTTTAGGTAAGAGGTCCGCCAGTCACGATTACCTCCTTGTTTCCCTTCGGTTTCTGTTCTCTTTTCCTTGTGTTTCCTTTCCTTTTTTAGTGCGCTTCTTCTCCTCTTGTTTTGCCTCTGTATGTGAGGATTTAGAACTGCTTCAGGTATGTGTCTTTTAGCCGTTCTCCTTGTTCGCTGTCCGTCTTAGTCCCTTCATTGCATGTGTTCCTGTTTTTATGTATTTGGGCGCTGATGACCACACTGTTTAGCGCCCGTAAACCTCAAACACACACACACACTCCTCTTGCGAAAAATATTCCGGAGGTAAAATAGTCCCCCATTCGGACTTCCGGGCGGGGACTATTCAGGAGGATATTGTTGTCAAAGGAAACAAAACTGGCGTTCTACGGATCGTAGCGTAGAATGTCAGATCCCTTAATCGGGCAGGCAGATCAGAAAATTTAAAAAAGGAAGTAAGTAGGTTAAAGTTAGATATAGTGGAAGTTAGTGAAGTTCGGTGGCAAGAAGAACAGGATTTCTGATCAGGTGAATACGGGGTTGTAAATACAAAATCAAATAGGGGTAATGCAGGAGTAGGTTCAAATGGTTCAAATGGCTCTGAGCACTATGGGACTTAACTTCTGAGGTCATCAGTCCCCTAGAACTTAGAACTACTTAAACCTAACTAACCTAAAGACATCACACGCATCCATGCCTGAGGCAGGATTCGAACCTGCGACCGTCGCGGTCTCGCGGTTCCAGACTATAGCGCCTAGAACCGCTCGACCACTCCGGCCGGCGCAGGAGTAGGTTTAATAATGAATAAAAAATAGGAAAGTGGATAAGCTACTATGAACAGCATAGTGAAAGCATTATTGTAGCCAAGACAGATACGTAGCCCACGCCCACCACAATAGTACAAGTATATATCCCAACTAGCTCAGCAGATGATGAAAAGAATGAAGAAATGTATGATGAGATGAAAGAAATTTTTAAAAAGATAAGGGAAACGTAAATTTAATAGTCATATGGGACTGGAATTTGATAGTAGGAAAACGAAGAGAGGGAAAAATAGTAGATGAATATGGACTGGGGGAAAGGGTTGAAAGAGGAAGCCGTCTGGTAAAATTTTGCACAGAGCACAAATTGATCACAGCTAACACTTGATTTAAGAATCATGAAAGAAGGTGGAAGAGACCTGGAGACATCTGAAAGTTTCAGATTTATTATATAATGGTAAGACAGAGCTTTCAGAACCAGATTTTAAATTGTAAGACATTTCCAGGGGCAGATGTGGACTCTGATCACAATTTATTGGTTATGAATTGTAGATTAAAACTGACGAAACTGCAAAAATGTAAGAATTTATGGAGATGGAACAAGGATAAACTGAAAGAACCACAAACTGTAGAGAGTTTGAGAGGGAGCGTTAGGGAACGATTGACAAGAACAGGGGCAAAGAATGGGCAATGAATACAGTAGAAGAAGAATGGTTAGCTTTGAGATATGAAATAGTGAAGACAGCAGAGGATCAAGTAGGTAAAAAACGAGGTTTAGTAGATATCCATATGAAGAAAATATAAAAATGCAGTAAATGAAGCAGGCGAAAGGGAATACAATCGTCTCAAAAATGAGATAGACAGGAAGTGCAAAACGGCTAAGCAGACATAGCTACAAGACAAATGTAAGGATGTAGAGGCATACATCACTAGGGGTAAGATAGATGCCGCCTTCAACAAAATTAAACAGGCCTTTGGAGAAAAGAGAACCACCTGTATGAACATCAACAGCTCAGGTGGAAAACCAGTCCTAAGGAAAGAAGGGAAAGCTGAAGGGTGGAAGAACTGTATATAGGGTCTGTACAAGTGAGACGTACTTGAGGGACGTAGATGGAGATGAGATGGTAGGTATAATACTGCGTGAAGAATTTGACAGAGTACCCGAAAACTTGAGTTGAAACAAGACCGCGAGAGTAGACACATTCCGTTACAACTACTGATAGCCCTGGGAGAGCCAGCTATCTTTTCCATCTGATGTGCAAGTTGTATGAGACAGGCGAAAAGCCTCAGACTTCAAGAAAAATGTAATAATTCCAATTCCACACAGGTGTGAAAATTACGAAGCTATCGGTTTAATAAGTCACGGTTGCAAAATGACTAACATGAATTATTTACATACGAATGGAAATGCTGGTAGAAGCCGACCTCGGGCAAGATCAGTTTGGATCCTGTGTAATGTAGAAATACGCGAGACAAAACTGGCCGTACTACTTCTATAAGAAGATAGGTTAAAGAAGGTCGTTTAAGCATTTATAGACTTAGAGAAAGCTCTGGACATTATTGACTGGAATACTCTTTTTCAAATTCTGAAGATGGCAGGGGTAAAATACAGGGAGCGAAAGGCTGTTTACAATTTGTACAGAAACCAGATGGCCGTTATAAGAGTCGAGGGGCATGCAAGGAAAGCAGTGGTTGAGAAGAGAGTGAGATAGGGTTGTAGCCTATCCCCGATTTTATTCAATCTGTATACTGAGCAAGCAGTAAAGGAAAGAAAATAAAAATTTAGAGTAGGAATTAAAGTTCAGGGAGAAGAAATAAAAACTTTGAGGTTTGCCGATGACACTGTAATTCTGTCAGAGACAGCAAAGGACCTGGAAGAGCAGTTGAATAGGAATGGACAGTGTCTTGAAAGGAGGATACAAGGTGAACATCAACAAAAGCAATACGAGGATAATGTAATGTAGTCGAATTAAATCAGATGATTCTGAGGGAATTAGATTAGGAAATGAGACACTTAGAGTAGTAAATGAGTTTTGCTATTTGGGCAGCAAAATAACTGATGATGGTCGAAGTAGTGGGGGTATAAAATGTAAATTGGCGATGGGAAGAAAAGTATTTCTGAAGAAGAGAAATGTGTTCGTTGGTTGGTTGGTTGTTTGGGGGAAGAGACCAAACAGCGAGGTCATCGGTCTCACCGGATTAGGGAAGGACGGGAAAGTAAGTCGGCATGCCCTTTCAAAGGAACCAGCCAGACATTTGCCTGGAGCGATTTAGGGAAATCACAGAAAACCTAAATCAGGATGGCCGGACGCGGGATTGAACCGTCGTCCTCCCGAATGCGAGTCCAGTGCGCTAACTACTGCGCCACCTCGCTCGGTAGAAATGTGTTAACAATGAGTACAGATTTAAGTGTCAGGAAGTCTTATCTGAAAGTATTTGTCTGAAGTTTAGCCACGTATGGAAGTGAAACATGGATGATAAATAGTTTCGACAAGAAGAGGGCAGAAGCACTTGAAATGTGGTGCTACAGCAGAATACTGAAGGCTAGATGGGTAGATCACGTAACTAATGAGGAGGTACTGAACAGAACTGGGGATAAATCTGTAGTATAACCTCACTAGAAGAAGGGGTCGATTGGTAGGACACATTCTGAGACATCAGGAGACCACCAATTTAGTACTGAAGGGGGGAAGGGGGGGGGGATCGTGGGAGACCAAGAGAATGAATAAAGTGTGCAGATTCAGAGGGATGTATGTTGCCGTAGTTAATTAGAGATGATGAGTCTTGCACAAGACAGTAGCATGGAGAGCTGCACGAAACCAGTTTTCGGACTGAAGACCACAACAGCAACATCGCCGCGAGGTACTTGAAAGAAATACTGACGTTTGCAATATCACGTTCTCAACGCTCTTCTGTTCGTGTTTTCATTCCTGGTTCGATCAGAGCATGAAAAGCCACTTCGCGGGGAATGCCGTTGTCATCGTCACTCACCGCTCGACATGCAGATCCGTCGCTGCGCGTCATCGTGGTTTTCGGCCTTTCCCCCCTCCACACACCGCCCTTGCGATGCTCATGCCACCACTAATGTCACTCGGCGCTACCATTCATCACTGTCTGACGCGAACTTCGGCTCTCTAATTACGTGAAACTGGAGTTTGCCATTTGCACTCGCTGTCCATCCGTAAGATTGCAGCCGGGTGGACTGATATGTTACCTTACGCGTACTGCTTACGTTATGTCACAGTGGTAAAACACTGCATTCCCATTCGTTACGACTGAATTCACGTGCAGTATCTGATGAATAGTGTTCGGACACCATTGCGGAACTTATCCACTCGATGTTACGAGAAATGGATCCGCCATTATAAAAGGAGGCGGAGGAATATTGTGTTCCAGCAGAGAAGCAATAACGGGTGGGGCGGTCACCAGATCTCAGTGACTGTCCATTGGATGTCACCTGAGTAACAAATCCGTCAGGGCTGTTTCTGACCTTAAGCTGCCCAAGTCGACTGTTGGTGAAGTGACTGTGACGTGAAAAGTCGATGGGGCAGCCACAGCCAGATCACGACCAGGCACATTTCATGGACTGACCCACAAGGGCTGTCGGCAATGGTGGATAGTGGTTGTAAAATATCGCATTAAAACAGCAGAAGGAATCGCTCATGAGTTTGAAAGTGCTACCAGCAATCCAGCTAACAAAACTGGAAGGGATTTGTGTCAATAAATGATGATGAGGGATCCTAGGCGGGTCTGCCAAATGTCGGGGGTTTTTAACAAGAATGCCTATACTTGTTCACTTTCCCTACTGGATCGGGTCGTTGGCTCTCGCTGAAGGCCTGTTATGAGACCCAACCTGTTAATTAAAACTGCCCCTTCACTAATTTTGATTAATATTTAATCACTAAATAGTGTTCAGGAAACTTATCACTACTAAACAAACAAGGATAGCATTGAACACATTTATTGAACAACAATCTTCCTAACATTAAACTGAACAATGACATACATTTATAAGTGATAAAATCAAGCTAGTAATGGCATTGGCCCTTAAATTCCAAAACTAACTCTTAAGGTCGGATAACGCATCTTCTCAATAAGAGCGTGGCTGGAAAACTGAGCTCTGGTAATCACAGGCGTGCGTAATATCGGATTAAATGCCGAAGCTGAGCATCACGTTACCAAATGCAGCGTCGTGGACAGGTCAGAAAGCTGCCGATGGCGTCTGTGTCGTCGAGGAGCCTCAACTGTAACAAAAATGAATTTATTTTCGCGAACAGGCTTCCTGTTCGTAAAGTCCTATTCAAAAGCTAATTCTGCTTTCTTTACAATCATCTCGCAGTCATTAAGACGGGACTCACCAGCCCAAAGGCGGAATCCAGTAACGTCTTTAATAATTTTGGCTCAAGGAAATTGCTCTGCTCCTGTCTGCTTTCTGTGAGACAGTATTCCCAACCGTAATTGGCGGAATCAGCCTAATAGTAAAACACGACAGTTCCCCTAAATGAATACTAGTTTCAGTTGCAGCTGGCAGACTTATTCAAAGTCCTGCACAGCACACTGAAAAGAATTTACTCTCCTACAGCAGAGCCGAATGCACGACGTCCGCTCGCTACAGGAGCTAAGACGCTTCTCCACGATAACAGCTCAAAAAGTTTCCCTCTGCAAAAATCAGCACCTCCACGGTATTTTTCAAGCTGGCCAATCCCGTGGCTCTAGACCAGAGTAGTTCGCTCCCACTATTATTTCCTGGCTTCTTCCAGCCAATCAAAACATTCTGCGACTTACTGCGCCTAGAATGTTCTGGAGCAAACTGAAACTCCGTTCAAAATTGAACCCAACAATCGTGTCTCTCTGTTCACCCTCGCGCGGGAAAAGGTCATTGCACTAGTTTAACCGCGTTTTTTAGAAAGCCCCAGAAACGTTACGACTCGTGGGAAGGCTCCCTTAGGCGCCAGCTCGTCTCGACATAGTGGCGTCGACGTAACGCCCAGCGCCAACGAGGCGCCGTCCCTCGAAGGCCTGCCTCTCTTGTCCAAGCAATGGGTGCCTACCTGCACCGGCGGCGCGTCTCCCCCAGTGGGACGCTTTCGCATGCCGACTCGTAATGATCGGTTGTTAACTTCCGCACCCCTCTGCCCTGCCTTTGACCAGTGCCGGTTGTCCGTTCCAGCCAAACTCCGTGAAAATATCACCTGAACCCCGACTTCATGCAACATGCGAATTTCTTAAAGTTAATACGTGTCTTATGCCGTCTGATACTTCCTATATTAATTTCAATAGGCTGATTGCCTGACAAATAACATAATAACCGATATCTAACTCGTCTTTGTAACAATTATTATATTACAGTAAGGTGCAAAATACTGCTATCTTACAAAATGACTGAGGAGAGAGTAAAAAGTACAATGATCGAGCAGTTCTTCATACACCAGACATTTCTGTGGTCAGTGCTAAGTGAAGCTTAAGATGGTGTAGACAGTAACGCCATTGGGCAGTGGATGACTGCAAATCAATGATTTGCAGTGATAAATCACGCTATACCCGATGGCAATCCGATGGAAGGATTTGGGGAATGTCTGGAGGACATTACCTTCCACCATATGCTATAGCAACTGTGATGTATGGAGCAGCAGGTCCACTTATTGTGGTTAAGAAAACTCTAGATGTGTTAGAATATGAACGCAGTTTACGGTATTCTGTACTGTGTATAGTACAGAAATAGATCGCAGACGATTATTGATTTCGTCAGCATGACAAAGCGACCTGTAATAAAGCACTGTACGTGAGGCAAAGGTTTGTGGACAATAACATCACTGCAAAGGATTGCCTTGCACATTCTCGACCTGAATTCAATAGATCAGCCTTGAGATGGCTTAGAAAGTCGACTTCCCTCCAGACCTCAGAGTCCAACACCAACACTGGTTCCGGCTCTTAAGGAAGAATGAGCTTACATTCCTCCGCAGACAGTGTGTGTCCCCAGTAGAGTCCAATCCGCCATAACGACGAAGGGTGACACACCCCATATTAATGTCCACTAATAGAAGTCGAATGATTAGATTAGTTAGTGTATCGTCCAGTAAACAGCTGTAGTCCATAACTGAAAACTACGTTTATTCTTGTAGAAACTGAATGCGCCTTTTCCATGTACCACGGCGTCAGACATTCGTTACAGTGTAAGAGCAAGGAACCGAGAGGAAATGTAAATAATGTTCCATTGGAGACAACACTGTGTCGAGTATTGACTCCTGATGAAAGCTAGCCCACGTGCGCTAGTAACAAGCATCCCACAGTAAATGCGCCAAGGTAATCAAATACTCTTTTGGCAGTGGTGGGACCTGAGGATGGCGGTAATGTGCCGCCGAAACTAGTCGTGTGACAGAATAAAGCCATTCTCAACATACAGCTATAGTGGTACTTTTTCTCGTATTAAATAATGTTGTTCAACAGCTTAATCAGGGATGCTGGGAGTTAGTGATGGTATCCAATACAACCTAGGTAAAGTGTAACGACCATTAAACGGTAAGCTGACCATTCGATCAGGAGAATTCTGTTTAAGTAGATCTGTACATAGATGAGAGACCTGTTTTTGCTATCGTATTAGCGGACGAAGCTCGTGAAGCAGTGCATAAACTAATTACAGCAGGATAGCTACATTACGGCTGCCATGGAGCACCATATTCACAGCCACTGCGAAACCGCGACCAGTGGTCAAACGCACCAACTCTGTTATAAGCTGGTGACCATTAACACTGCCTCTCCAGACGGCGGCATACGGTATATTCAAATGGTTAGTATTTCAAAAATGGCTCTGAGCACTATGGGACTCAACTGCTGAGGTCATTAGTCCCCTAGAACTTAGAACTAGTTAAACCTAACTAACCTAAGGACATCACAAACATCCATGCCCGAGGCAGGATTCGAACCTGCGACCGTAGCGGTCTTGCGGTTCCAGGCTGCAGCGCCTTTAACCGCACGGCCACTTCGGCCGGCGGTTAGTATTTCAGCGCAGCCTCACAATGTAGGTAGTAGTAAAACACTACTGGTCATTAAAATTGCTACACCACGAAGATGACATGCTACAGACGCGAAATTTAACCGACAGGAAGAAGATGCTGTGATATGCACATAATTAGCTTTTCAGAGCATTCACACAAGGTTGGCGCCGGTGGCGACACCTACAACATGCTGACATGAGGAAAGTTTCCAACCGATTTCTCATACACAAACAACAGTTGACCGGCGGTGCCTGGAGAAACGTTGTTGTCATGCCTCGTGTAAGGAGGAGAAATGCGTACCATCACGTTTCCGACTTTGATAAAGGTCGGATTGTAGCCTATCGCGATTGCGGTTTATCGTATCGCGACATTTCTGCTCGCGCTGGCCTAGATCCAATGACTGTTAGCCGAATATGGAATCGGTGGGTTCAGGAGGGTCATACGGAACGCCGTGCTGGATCCCAACGCCCTTGTGTCACTAGCAGTCAAGATGACAGGCATCTTATCCGCTTGGTTGTAACGGATCGTGCAGCCACGTCTCGATCCCTGAGTCAACAGATGGGGACGTTTGCAAGACAACAACCATCTGCACGACCAGTTCGACGAAGTTTGCAGCAGCATGGACTATCAGCTCGAAGACTATGGCTGCGGCTACCCTTGACGCTGCATCACAGACAGGAGCGCCTGCAGTGATGTGCTCAACGATGAACGTGGGTGCACGAATGGCAAAACGTCATTTTTTCGGATGAATCCAGGTTCTGTTTATAGCATCATGATGGTCGCATCCGTGTTTGGCGACATCGCGGTGAACGCACATTGGAAGCGTGTATTCGTCATCGCCATACTGGCGTATCACCCCGCGTGATGGTATGGGTGCCATAGGTTAAACGTCTCTTTCACCTCTTGTTCGCATTGACGGCACTTTGAACAGTGGACGTTACATTTCAGATGTGTTACGACCCGTGGCTCTACCCTTCATTCGATCCCTGAGAAACCCTACATTTCAGCAGGATAATCACGACCGCATGTTGCAGGTCCCGAAAGGGCCTTTCTGGATACAGAACATGTTCGACTACTGCCCTGGCCAGCACATTCTCCAGATCTCTCACCAACTGAAAACATCTGGTCAATGGTGGCTGAGCAACTGGCTCGTCACAGTACGCCAGTCCTTACTGTTGATGAACTGTGGTATCGTGTTGAAGCTGCATGGGTAGCTGTATCTGTACACGCCATCCAAGCTCTGTTTGACTCAATGCCCAGGCATATGAAGGCCGTTATTACGGCCAGAGGTGGTTGATCTGGGTACTGATTTATCAGGATCTATGCATCCAAATTGAGTGAAAATGTAATCACATGTCAGTTCTAGTATAATATATTTGTCCAATGAATACCCGTTTATCATCTGCATTTCTTCTTGGTGTAGCAATTTTAATGGCCAGTAGTGTATAATGTATATTCTGTATATGAGGGAATATTCAGCGGTGGGTTTATCATTAGGTAATAGAAGTTGCATCGACATTGTTTCTGAGAATATTGTATTTCGCATAAATATCTGCCTGCCTGTTTCACAATTTGACAGTGACAGGATCGTGACCAGCCAAGCCTGTAGTTTATCGTTACACGATGCTACTGTTTGCATCGGTCGGTAATCCATCACTATCATGCGAATATGGAAACTATGGGCTCAGGAGACCCCTATTCAAAACTGCGTAGTATCTCAGCAATCCATACGACTAACGCCCAAGAGGGCAGACGTGAATTTTTGCTGTCATGCATGACCGTAAAGCTGGGAGAGCGGCGGCTTGTCAAACGGCGACCACTGTTGCTGATTCCGTCCATCTACATGTCTACAAGGATACTCTCCAAACCACATTTAAGTGCCTGGTACAGGATTCATCGAACCACCTGCACAGTTATTCTCTATTATTCCAATATCGTACAGCACGTGGAAAAAACGAACATCTACGTCTTGCCGTGCGAGTTCTGATTTCCCTATTTTATTATGGTGATCGTTTGTTGCTATGTAAGTCGGCATCAACAAAATACTTTCGCATTAGGAGGAGAAAGTTGGTGATTGGAATTTCATGAGAAGATTCCTCCGCAACGAAAATCGCCTTTGGTTTAATGACGTCCACCCCAAATACTGTATCATTCCAGTGACGCTCTCTCCCCTATTTCGGGATAATACAAAATGTGCTGCCGTTCTTTGAACTTTATCGATGTACTCCGTCAATCCTATCAGGTAAGGATCTCACACCGTGCAGCAGTATTCTAAAAGAGGACGGACAAGCGTAGTGTAGCCAGTCTCTTTAGTAGATCTGTTGCATTTTCTGAGTGTCCTGCCAATAAAACGCAGTCTTCGGTTAGCCTTCCCCACATCAATTTCTGTGTGCTCCTTCCAATTTAAGTTATTCGTAATTGTAATTCCTAGGTATTTAGTTGAATTTTCGGCCTTTAGACTTGACTCAATTATCGTATAACCGGAGTTTAACGTATTCCTATTAGCACTCATGTGGATGATCTCACACTTTTAGTCATTTAACGTCAGCTGCCAATTTTTTCGTCGAGCGATCGGTTGTATGGGATAAGTACGGAGCTATTGTATCAGAGTACTCTGAAAGGAACCTAACTGGTATACAGTCTGGACCGGAAGGCTTCCTTTTGTTAAGTGATTTAAGTTGCTTCACTACTCCGAGGATATCGTCTTCTACGTTACTAATGTTGGCAGCTGTTCTTGATTCGAATTCTGGAATATTTACTTCGTATTCTTTGGGGAAGGAATTTCGGAATGCCGTGTTTAGGAACTCTGCTTTGACAACACTGTGATCGATAGTGTATCCATTGCTATCTCACAGAGAAGGAATTGATTGTGTCTTACTGTCTTACCGCTAGCATACTTCACATACCACCAGAATCTCTTTGGATTTTCTGCCAGGTTTCGAGACGAAGTTCCGTTGTGGAAAATATTAAAAGCACATGGAATTGAAGTCCACGTTAAATTTCTAGCTTCTGTAAAAAATCGCCAATCTTGGAGATTTGGCGTTCGTTTAAATTTGGCATATCTTTTTCTGTTGTTGTTTTTGTAGCAATGTTCTGAACCGTTTTGTGTACCATGGAAGTCAGCTCCGTCGTTTGTTAATTTAGTTGGCAAAAATCTCTCAACTGCTGCCGATAATATTTCTTTGAATTCAAGCCACATCTGGTATACACTTACAATGTTAATTTGGAAGGCGTGAAGACTGTCTCTCAGGAAGGTGTCAAGTTCATTTTTATCTGCTTTTTTGAATAGGTATAATTTTCGTTTATTTTTGGAGGATTTGTGGGTTACAATATTCAGTCTCGCTACGACAGTGCTGTGTTCACTAATCCCTGTACCCATTTTGATGCTCTTTATTACTTCAGGATTATTTGTTCCTAAGAGGTCAAGTGTGTTTTCACAACCATTTAGTATTCGCGTGGGCTGATGAACTAACTGCTCGAAACAATTTTCAGAAAATTCGTTTAGCGCAATGTCGGATGATGTTTTATGCGCACCTCCGGAATTAAACATGTATATTCGCCAACATATCGAGGGTAAATTAGTCACCAGCAACTATAATTGTCGGGTATGTGTTTGAAATCAAACTTAAGTTTTCTTTGAACCCTTCAGCAATTGTATTATCTGAATTGGGAGGTCGATAAAAGGATCCAACTATTTTATCCCGGTTGCCAAGAATGACCTCCGCCCATACTAACTCACAGGAACTATCTACTGCAATTTCGCGCCAAACTAAACTACCTCTAACAGAGACAAACACACCATCTCCAACTGTGTGTAGCCTATCTTTTAGGAACACCGTTAGATTCTTCGCAGAAATTTCGGCTGAACTTCTCCGGCTTTAGCCAGCTTTCAACGCCTATAATGATTTGAGCACCAGTGCTTTCTATTAGCACTTGGAGCTCTGGTACTTTCCCAACACAGCTACGACAGTACACAACTGTTAAACCGATGGTTCCTGTATCTACATGCTTCCTGTGTTCGGCCTGCACACTTTGTGACTGAAACCCTTTTTGTGTTTTCGCAAGACCCTCTAACCTAAAAAAACCGCCCAGTCCACGCAACACAGCCCCTGCTACCCGTGTAGCCGCCTCCTGCGTGTAGTGGATTCCTGATCTATTCAGCGAAACCCCAGCTAAACCCAACCACCCCATGAAGCAAGTCGAGGAATCTGCAGCTTTGATGTTGCAGCAGGGAGAGAGAGACGTAGCGTCTTTACATCGCCCTACAAGGCCCCCGTAAACGAGTCTAGTCGCTGTTTTGTCAAACAAGCCCGTCCACATATCTCTGAAGTTTGCCAGTTGAACTTCACTGTGAAGCAGACGCTGTTCGCAAGTATTATGGGAGAAGTGAGAATGGCCACACATGCAGACAAAGCAGACCTGGCACTGACTTTGGCATTGTGTTTAAAGAAAAAGAGGAAAACAACAGGCCACTCCAGGGAATGGCTTCGAATGAGAGAAATCTGTAAAGAAAATATTACTCTCAGAACGCAGTGATTACCGTCTTCGACTCAACAATGTACTTTTAAATACTTGTTAAGGCCCTTGTAAAAGAGCAACCCTGTCTGTCAAATTAGCTCTTACCTAGCCACGGATATGTGAAATAAACCCATACATGTACCAAGAAAGCTCGTCTATTTAACCTTACTTTTGAAGCAGTTGCTTGTCGTGTTTGCTGTATTTTGGCACTAGTGTAAATGGCTACAAATGCAGATAAATCATTTCTAATTGGCTCGGGCACTGTGCTTGAAGAAGAGGAAGAAGACAAGACGCTCCAGTGAATTGTTTAAAATGACAGAGAAGTAAACACATGAACTGTTAATGGAAATGTTGCACTCATGATCAATACCTCATGACTGCATCGATTTTCTGCAGATGGACTATGAAACGTTTAATAACGTGTTTAGAGTTTCAAATGTGTGTGAATTCCTAAGGGACCAAACTGCTGAGGTAATTGGTCCCTAGACTTACACATTACTGAAACTAACTAATGCTAACAACAACACACACCCAGTCCCGAGGGAGGACTCGAACCTCCGGCGGGGGTGGCCGCGAAATCCGTGACACGGCGCCTCTAACCGCGCGGCCACTCCGCGCGGCTGTTTAGCGTTACTTTGGCCTCACATTGAAAAAGAAGACTGAAGCGGGTGAAAATTTATCCTCTTCTACTTGGTCCTTTCAATGAAATTTCTTTGAAATATCACAACGTGGGAACACATAGTCCACACTATTCGTGGAAGAACCAGAAAACTTCCATTTATTTTATTTCAGTGCACACTCGCTTGTATGTTATGCGTTAAATGTTGATTTTTCTTCTTAACCTCTTCCTGTGTACTACGTGCCTGGGAAAGATACGATACCTCTCCTTTTTGTTAATGGTCAGTGCTGTATTGTTTTCATCCTTGACAGTAGTTTCCACAGCTGCGGAAACTCGCGATAAGTGAGGTAAATTATAGTAAAGCAAATTTTCATTAAACATAAAATGAGGCGAAACATCGACACATACAACGTCCACCATGTTGTAAAACTTCATGCCATCAAAATTTCTCACAAACATGTCAAGCACGCTCTATACTTGACGAACACGCCAAACAGTACCTTCCACGATGAAATGTGATTGAACATAGGACTGTTTGACAAATTGCTTAATCACTTTCCGGGGGCCTGTAGCAGCTACCATTGGCAAATAGCCTTACGCAGAGATGAGACATAATTCTGCCAGAACAGTTACGGCCTTGTGTTCAAGCTAGCACCAGGTAGCAACGGCTGTGGCCGAACAGTGTTGCTATCGTAGTCAATGAAATCCTAAGCAGTCAAAACAATGTACCTTGGAAATCAAATGTTACCTTCGGTGAATATTATGTCCTTCAAAAATTGTCAGCTTAATAAGCTTAGCTTTGGTGCGAATGGTGGGTGAGAATATGAAGTAATATGATACATGAATACTGTTGTCTACTGAGTAAATGGTAGTGTGGGGTTTGTGGCTGTACAGAGAGAGTGAATCATACTCTCAGGAGAAATTTTTCAGGCACAATTCGCCAGTTTAGGTACTGAGAAAGCAGCAAACATACTAAGACAGTTCAGTAAGATAAAAAGACGAGTTATTTGATATTTGTTGGTTTTTTTAATTTCTGCTTTTAATAAACTGCTCCTAAAAGCTATTAAGTTGTGACTGGTTCATAGTAGAAGACGCGGGACTGTGCAGTTTAATACTGACAGTTCATTGACTATTATGTATCTCAGTCAATCAAGAAAGTACAGGATGGCTCAAACCTATTGGGCCAAATTGAAACAGGTGATAGTGGGTCCACAGCAGATTTTATTGAGATAGGGAACCAATGGTCAAAAATGCAATTTCAGAAAATAACTGGTTGTTTTATTCAAGAGAAACTGAGCAAGACAATAACGCGTTTGTCCACCTCTGGCCCTTTGGCAAGCAGTTATTCGGCTTGGCATTGATTGTTAAATGTCCTCCTGAGGGGTATCGTGCCAAATTCTGTCCAATTGGCACGCTAGATCGTCAAAATCCCAAGACAGCTGAAGGGCCCTGCCCATAATGCTCGAGACGTCTCAGTGGGGGCACACGGTGGGATTTGGCAAGTTCGAAAAGAAGCAGTAGAAACTCTCGCCGTGTACTGGCGACCATTACCTAGCTGAAATGAAAGCTCAGGATGGGTTGCCACGAAGGGCTACAAAACAGGATGTGGAATGTCGTGGACGTACCGCTGTGCTGTAAGGGTGCCGGTTGCCATAAGCCGCACCCTTACAACACAAGTACGTCGACGATATTCTACGTCCCGTTTTGTTGCCCTTCATGGCAACCCATCTAGGCTTTCATTCCGGCGAGATAATGCCCTCCAGCACACGGCGAGAGTTTCTGCTGCTTGTCTTCGTGCTTACCAAACCATACCTTGGCCAGCAAGATCACTGGATCTGCCCCCAATTGAGAAGTTTGAAAATTTATGGGCAGGGCCCCCAACCATCTCGGGATATTCACGATCTAGCGTGCCAGTTGGATAGAATTTGGCACGATACCCCTCAGGAGGACATTTATCAATCAATGCCAAGCCGAATAACTGCTTGCAAAAGGGCCAGAGGTGGAACAACGTATCACTGACTTGCTCAATTTGTCAAGGTCTTTCTCTTGAATAAATCATCCAAATTTTTCGAAATTGTTCAAATGGTTCAAATGGCTCTAAGCACTGTGGGACTTAACATCTGAGTCATCAGTCCCCTAGACTTAGAACTACTTAAACCTAACTAACCTAAGGACATCACACACATCCATGCCCGAGGCAGGATTCGAACCTGCGACCGTAGCAGCAGCGCGGCTCCGGGCTGAAGCGCCTAGAACCGCTCGGCCACAGCCGCCGGCTCCGAAATTGTAATCATTTGTCTGTCTGTACATTTACATCAGATCTACCGATTTCCGTCCCATTCGGATAATTCCTTTGTGATGCGTCGTTTTTTTGTCTTAGACTGTAGAACAAACGGTTGGAGCACATGAGCGCCCGGAACTATTAGAAGTTTGTGGGAGACCATCACTCGGTCCAGGATCTTCTGCTAGTCCCGAATATTAACCAATTGTGGCATCCTGGCAGGCCACCGTAACCGACTCGGACGTTCAGTGGCACTGATTTTTCTTTCATATTAGTTCCTAGGACTACGACCAGAGGTTCTCTTACGGGAAATGTTGATAACACGTAATTTTAGCAAGGCAAAGGATATATTCTCAATATATTAAAAGTCACAGAGAAATTGCGTGGAGAGTGTAAAACGTAACCAAAGATTATTTACACTTCAAAATGCACAATTTCGTAAGGCAGCAAAACGTGTAAAGCAACTCACCACCAGATAACCATATGCGGTTATAAAACACCGTAAAATTTATAACTTTAACGTCACGTCCAAACTTCACTGATTACACCTGTTGTTCGACCAAGATAGAGCGTGGCACAAAGTTCGGGAAGTTGCTAGCGAGCTCGTAAACGGAACTCGATGCATTACTGGCTGTGAAGGCTGGCCAGCGGCGCAGAAGCCAAAGATAACGCTACTCAGCCGCGCTCAGGGCGACGGTGACGTGTGATGGATAGCAGAGGGCCGGGGTGGTTCTCTGGAGCCAGCCAGCCGCGGCAGCTGCTAACGGCCTTCTTTGTCGCACTTTGAGCAGATAACAATGTTTAACTATCAACTCCGTGAAGCCAGAAGTCGTTTCCCCCTATTAATTTTTGTGTGACACAAAAACGTACGCTACAAGTGACACTAGAAAACGTAAAATACGAAAATGTCCTGATCTTCGCAGCGGGATTTGGAACGCTTGTGCGGAGAGATATTTCTTCGGAGCCTGTGGTTCGTGTTGGGGTAAGCTCCTACTCGCAGGTAACAAACAGGCACACTAACAACTTTTTTCCTGTCTAGTACTGTAGCAGGTTTGCTCTCATTGATGGGAAGAACAGAATGCAAACAATCGATTCAGGCGGTTGTTGGAAAACAGTCGACCCATTCGGTTGTAGGTTTACTTATCGGTTCAATTATTCCTTTATTCACATGACCGTTTTCGGTTCCTCTAGAACCAGCTTCAAATCTGAAACGATAATGATACTAATTTACTATTTCACAAATGCAAAACTTTTTCATCCTATCCGATCGACATAAAATGTACCAGAACGTACCTGCAATTTCGGTTACAGGAGTAACCCGTCCACACACAGCAACCTTCACATGCTGCGTCACATATAATTGGTTGGCAGATTGCACGTCATTTATATTAATTATACAACTATTACCGACAGGTGGCGTCTGGTTCAAAAATGGCTCTGAGCATTATGGGACTCAACTGCTGTGGTCATTAGTCCCCTAGAACTTAGAACTACTTAAACCTAACTAACCTAAGGACATCACACACATCCATGCCCGAGGCAGGATTCGAACCTGCGACCGTACCGGTCGTGCGGTTCCAGACTGTAGCGCCTTTAACCGCTCGGCCACTCCTGCCGGCTTTGTGGCGTCTGGTACATTTGTTACATTACATATGCTGTATTAAGTAGATTTTTGTTTTTTACTTTATTTAAGTATTTTAGAGATAAAGTAAATAAGAAAAATCTACTTAATACAGCATATGTAATGTAACAAATGTACCAGACGCCACCTCTCGGTAATATTGTATAATTAATATAAATGACGTGCAATCTGCCAACCAATTATATGTGACGCAGCATGTGAAGGTTGCTGTGTGTGGACGGGTTACTCCTGTAACCGAAATTGCAGGTACGTTCTGGTACATTTGATGTCGATCGGATAGGATGAAAAAGGTTTGCATTTGTGAAATAGTAAATTAGTATCATTATCATTTCAGATCTGAAGATGGTTCTAGAGGAACCGAAACCGGTCATGTGAATAAACATTTTTGCAGTCAAGATGGATTATAAGGAACATTATATAACCAGTGATTGCGGTATCCCACAAGACATTATGTCTATTTTTGCAAAATTCTTTTATTCGTATGAGGGAACGCAATATATGGAAGCAACCGAATGAAAAGCCAGCGCAGTCCGGCGCTTTCAGTTCTGAGCGGAAACGTTCGATTGTTCTGTCATCGTTAAATTATTATTGTGACTGCTCTCTGTTACCGCCTGTCGTCATTGTTATTGCCTTTCTTGTATTTACTTTATACCGAGTGCCAACCAGTAGCTCTTACTTTAGTTTTTCGTCCGTGTTTATAAATGGCGTTTTCTTAGCAGTGAACTTTCTCCCTGGATCAGAATGCAGACACGCTCAGTGGGTTGAGAATGGAAGAAATCACATGATTGTATAAAAACTGATCGTCAAGGTAGATTCAGTGTGATGTACAGTATGTGCAAGAATGATTCATATTATGAAACTGTATTGATAAAAGAAAAGCAAATGTTTCTCGAGAAAGATACCTCCGACAAGTGACAGTGTATGCTTAAAAAGCAGGTGACTAAATGACCAAACAAATTAAAAAACTGATATATCATGCAGTTTCAGTTCATGTCACCCCAGCACTTACCAGAATAGAAGTCTCGATGGTGGGTGCACACCAGTGGAAAGAGAGATACAGTGCTTCAATAAATTTAAACAAAAAACAGTTGTTTGTTTAAACATAAATGTATAAGGTAGTACCAGTTATTAACCTTTTAAGACCAAGCAAAAATCTATATTTAGTACCAAAAGTACGAAAAATTCGTATTTAAATAGATAAATGCATAAATTTTGAAGGTACTTCATTGTTAGAATTACACTTTTTATTCACCTCTCCTTGAAACAACATAACTTCATTATTTGTCTCTAAAATAACTTGGCAACCTTAGTCATGGTTCATGTATAGCCGAAAAGGCTGAAAAATATTTAACTGAAATCATTCAAACCTGGATACTGAATTAATAATATAACTGCCAGAGACATGTGTCAGTCGGTTTTCTCACATTGACAGCACTCAAACCCAGAGTGTGGGTGAGAGAAAACATTTGTATGTCCTAGCTAACGAGGTCTCAGGGACATGTTTCATTTTGTTGTTTCAATCGAATGACAAATCGACTCAACGACAATACAATCGACTTGCTAGTCCATGGTTAAAACCAGTCGATTGTTCCGTCACTGTTCGGTTCGAGGGCGACTGTTGGGTTGTGAGTTTGTGAAGCTGACGAATGTGGAAGCAAAAAACCTGTTGCGGTGACAGATTTGTCTGTAGCATAACCCGAGGTCTGGGTTAAATTGGAATGTGACAGGCTGTTTGTGAGTTGGCGAAGCCAGCCAAATGTGAGACCATAAAACAATCTAAGGCACAGCAGAAATGTCATGTGTTACATCTCTGCACAAGTGCTGCTCCGCACCAATGTAAAAAGCCGCTTTCCAGTTATAAATGGCGTATTACGTCTTCTCCGGTTGAGAAGTGCATTGTTCACTATAGTATCTTGGTGTACAGAAACATTATTTTGCTACCGATTAGGTGCTCGCATGAATGCTGTTATCTCTGCTACAGCACCCATTTCATTTGTCATCCAAAGAGGAAGAAGAACTCATGCGATGGCGACACTCCTTCAGAGGTTATAAATGAGACTCGGAGGAGGTCCAACAGCCCTGTAGGCAATTCAAGTAGCCTGTTCGGCACACTGTTTGAGACTGCCAGGAAGTTCCATTTATTAGACAGCAGCGAAGAAGCAAATAAAAGGATGGGGAAACAAAATATTTACCGATTTGACATTTCATCAAATGTATCTGGACACCATTAGTGGACATTAATGTGGCGTGTGTCCTCCCTTCGCATTTATGAAGGCTTGAACGCTGCAGGGGACACTCTCAATGAGGGGTCTGAATGTCTGTGGAGGAATGTCAGCCCATTCTTACTCAAGAGCCGAAACCAGAGAAAGACGGTGGTGATGTTGGACGCTGGGGTCTGGAGTGAAGCGTACCTTCTAACTCATCCCAAAGGTTGAGAGGGGTAGGGCTTCTGGGAAGACTAGTGCACTTCAGTAATGGTTGCCTCACAGTTGCTGCCTTATGACATGGTGCATTGTCGTGCCGGCCGGAGTGGCCGTGCGGTTCTAGGCACTACAGTCTGGATTTTTTTACAATGGCCCTCAGCAATCTTCGACCGTTCATCTCCGTCAGTGTATGACGTCTGCCTGCTCTTGATTAAGCTGTGGTTGTTTCTTTACGAATCCACTTCACAATTACGTCAGCAACTGTTGACTGGAAAGCTTTAGAAGGGTTGAAATGTTCCTGACGGACCTGTTGGTCAGATGGCATCCAATAACTTGTGACGTTCGATGTCACTGAGCTCTTCTGATCGACACATTATACTACCACTGGTTCTCTACTGACAATACACCCTGCCTCCTTTTGTATAGACGGGTCCGCCTCTCTTGGCATCTAGTGGTCATTTCTGTATCATATAGTGGTATCTGGATACCTTTGATCAGATAGTCCAATTTCACACCAGTTGTGCTGTATCCAGATTCACAGCGAAAGTCATTAATATAAAAAACAAATGGTTCAAATGGCTCTGAGCACTATGGGACTTAACTTCTGAGGTCATCAGTCGCCTAGAACTTAGAACTAATTAAACCTAACTAACCTAAGGACATCACACACATCCATGCCCGAGGCAGGATTCGAACCTGCGACCGTAGCGGTCGCGCGGTTCCAGACTGAAGCCTCAATAATATCAATGAGCGTCATGACCAACAAAAGAATGGAAAAAATGTTAACAGATCCCATTGATTGAATAAGGGAAAACATTTCATCATGCAATTACTGAATATATTTTCCAGGTGATTTCCGGAAGGTTTTAGACACACATTCAATACTGCAAATTCATTTGCAAGCAACCATGCTCTTATTCTGAGAGGTGGCATGCCACTCTCTCACTTTAACAACATTGTCAGTCAGGTTACCATTCATATTTTAGGTCATGATCTTAGTGTTACCCTGTGCTACATTTGGTATGTGTGGTTTACGACATTTTTTACATGGGAAATGGTGTGCAGAATGTTCTTATAATTGCACATCTAACCTGTAGAGAACTTGTATCTCAGGGGCCATAGTGGAGGTGACTGAGAACAGGGAGACAGATTAATTGGGAGTCATAAATGCTGAGTGCAGTGATCTGGCTGTGTGAGTGATTCTGGGAAGCAGTGCTCAGTGGACTGTACCTGCAGGGACTTTAGGCCGAAGCCCTTTGCACCTTCCACTTAGGGTCAGACAGACGGCCGCTGGTTCGCAAAACTTTTTACATGAGTCAAGTGGCAGTCCATCGTGGAAGAAGTCATTTAAGAGAGACTACTGTAAAATGAGCCTTTGTGCAAATAGTGGGAAGATCATAAAACTCTGTACATTCTCATACACTACTGGCCATTAAAATTGCTACACCAAGATGAAATGCAGATGATAAACGGGTATTCATTGGACAAATATATTATACTAGAACTGACATGTGATTACATTTTCACTCAATATGGGTTCATAGATCCTGAGAAATCAGTAGCCAGAACAACCACCTCTGGCCGTCATAACGACCTCGATACGCCTGGGCATTGAGTCAAACAGAGCTTGGATGGCGTGTACAGGTACAGCTGCCTACGCAGCTTCAACATGATACCACAGTTCATCAAGAGTAGTGACTGGCGTATTCTGACGAGCCAGTTGCTAGGCCACCATTGACCAGACGTTTTCAGTTGGTGAGAGATCTGGAGAATGTGCTGGCCAGGGCAGCAGTCGAACATTTTCTGTAACCAAAAAGGCCCGTACGGGACCTGCAACATGCGGTCGTGCATTATCTTCCTGAAATGTAGGGTTTCGCAGGGATCGAATGAAGGGTAGAGCCACGGGTCGTAACACATCTGAAATGTAACGTCCACTGTTCAAAGTGCCGTCAGTGCGAACAAGAGGTGACCGAGACCTGTTAGCAATGGCACCCCATACCATCACGCCGGGTGATACGCCAGTATGGCGACGACGAATGCACTCTTCCAATGTGCGTTCAGCGCGATGTCGCCAAACGCGGATGCAACCATCATGATGCTGTAAACAGAACCTGGATTCATCCGAAAAAATGACGTTTTGGCATTCTTGCACCCAGGTTCGTCGTTGAGTAGACCATCGTAGACGCTCCTGTCTGTGATGCAGCGTCAATGGTAACCGCAGCCATGGTCTCCGAGCTGATAGTCCATGCTGCTGCAAACGTCGTCGAACTGTTCATGCAGAGATAGCTATTGTCTTGCAAACGTCCCCATCTGTTGACTCAGGGATCGAGACGTGGCTGCACGATCCGTTCCAACCAAGCGCATAAGATGCCTGGTATCTCGACTGCTAGTGATACAAGGGCGTTGGGATCCAGCACGGCGTTCCGTATGACTCTCCTGAAGACACCGATTCCATATTCTGCTAACAGTCATTGGATCTAGACCAGCGCGAGCAGAAATGTCGCGATACGATAAACCGCAATCGCGATAGGCTACAATCCGACCTTTATCAAAGTCGGAAACGTGATGGTACGCATTTCTGCTCCTTACACGAGGCATGACAACAACGTTTCTCCAGGCAACGCCGGTCAACTGCTGTTTGTGTACGAGAAATCGGTTGGAAACTTTCCTCATGTCAGCACGTTGTAGGTGTCGCCACCGGCGCCAACCTTGTGTGAATGCTCTGAAAAGCATATCACAACATCTTCTCCCTGTCGGTTAAATTTCGTGTCTGTAGCACGTCATCTTCGTGGTGTAGCAATTTTAATGCCCAGTAGCGTATAAGGAACACCGCAGTAAGAATTGAGTGATGGTAGGTACAGGCGAAACTTTCAAGAATTTTCGCTATTGTCTTGCAAACGTCCCCATCTGTTGACTCAGGGATCGAGACGTGGCTGCACGATCCGTTCCAACCAAGCGCATAAGATGCCTGGTATCTCGACTGCTAGTGATACAAGGGCGTTGGGATCCAGCAGCGGTAAGAGGGATTAGTACACCGTTGTAAACAGAAACTGGATTCATCCGAAAAAATGACGTTTTGCCATTCGTGCACCCAGGGTCGTCGTTGAGTACACCATCGCAGGCGCTCCTGTCTGTGATGCAGTGTCAAGGGTAACCGCAACCATAGTCTCCGAGCTGATAGTCCATGCTGCTACAAACTTCGTCGAACTGGTCGTGCAGATGGTTGTTGTCTTGCAAACGTCCCCATCTGTTGACTCAGGGATCGAGACGTGGCTGCACGATCCGTTACAGGCATGCGAATAAGATGCCTGTCATCTCGACTGCTAGTGATACGAGGCCGTTGGGATCCAGCACGGCGTTCCATATTACCCTCCTGAACTCACCCTTCCATGTTCTGCTAATAGTCATTGGATCTCGACCAACGAGAGCAGAAATGTCGCGATACGATAAAGTGCCATCGCGATAGGCTTCAATCCGACCTTTATCGAAGTCGGAAACGTGATGGTACGCATTTCTCCTCCTTACACGAGGCATCACAACAACGTTTCACCAGGCAACGCCAGTCAACTGCTGTTTGTGTACGAGAAATCGGTTGGAAACTTTCCTCATGTCAGCACGTTGTAGGAGTCACCACCGGCGCCAACCTTGTGTGAATGCTCTGAAAAGTTAATCATTTGCATATGACAGCATCTTCTTCCTGTCGGTTAAATTTCGCGTCTGTAGCACGTCATTTTCGTGGTGTGGCAGTTATAATGGCCAGTAGAGTAACATTGGATAAACCATTGAATGCGGTTATCGCATCAGACATTATGTTTGTTTTTGCAAAACCCGTCGACTAGGCTGCCGGTGTTATGACAGGTCGCGCGTGCACTACCGCGTGTGTCAAAGTTCTCGTAGGCATTTTCGGGATATATCACTTTGCAGCTGACGTGGCAGAGAGTAGATAAATCCAACCAGATGAAACGACTGACTATATAGTACACGTGATTTTGTAACTGATTAATCGATCAAACCGAATTGCAGTAGAAGGTACAGGAAGCCTGAAGCCTCTTTCCACAGAGCAGGGGGTGTCAGCAGGTCAGAGGAAAGTGGCTGCGAGTCCGGGCGGCGGTGCGTCCGGAGAGCTCCCTCGAGGTGTGCCGTGTGATCGGCTGCGGCAACACGACGCCGGCACTCGGCCTTTGAGCAGCGCGCGGCGTCGGGACGCCAAGTGTAGGCGCCGGGATACCGACGGCGGCGTCGGAGGCGTCGGGTGGCCGCCGGCTTTGTGCGTCGCGTCGCCATCGAACGTTCGCCGCCCCCTCCCCCCTCTCCCCGCCCCCTGGGACCGTCTCTTAAGAGTGCAGAACGAACAGATTTCACAAAAGTCGCGTCCAGTGTCCAGTGTCCGGGTCCTCCTAACGGGTACATCTCTCACCTCAGTAAAAGCTGAGGTAACACAGAGACCAATACGTCTGTAACTTAGCAGAATTACACTACTGGCCATTAAAATTCCTACACCACGAAGATGACGTGCTACAGACGCCAAATTTAACCGACAGGAAGAAGATGCTGTGATACGCAAATTATTAGCTCTTCAGAGCATTCACACAAGATTGGTGCCGGTGGCGACACCTACAACGTGCTGACATGAGGAAAGTTTCCAACCGATTTCTCATACACAAACTGCAGTTGACTGGCGTTGCCTGGAGAAACGTAGTTGTCATGCCTCGTGTAAGGAGGAGAAATGCGTACCATCACGTTTCCGACTTCGATAAAGGTCGGATTGTAGCCTATCGCGATGGCACTTTACCGTATCGCGACATTTCTGCTCTCGTTTGTCGAGATCCAATGACTGTTAGCAGAACATGGAAGAGTGGGTTCAGGAGGGTAATATGGAACGCCGTGCTGGATCCCAACGGCCTCGTATCACTAGCAGTCGAGATGACAGGCATCTTATTCGCATGGCTGTAACGGATCGTGCAGCCACGTCTCGATCCCTGAGTCAGCAGATGCGGACGTTTGCAAGACAACAACCATCTGCACGAACACAGCGACGACGTTTGTAGCAGCATGGACTATCAGCTCGGAGACTATGGTTGCGGTTACCCTTGACGCTGCATCACAGACAGGAGCGCCTGCGATGGTGTACTCAACGACGACCCTGGGTGCACGAATGGCAAAACGTCATTTCTTCGGATGAATCCAGTTTCTGTTTACAGCATCATGATGCTCACATGCGTGTTTGGCGACATCGCGGTGAACGCACATTGGAAGCGTGTATTCGTCATCGCCATACTGGTGTATCTCCCGGCGTGATGGTATGGGGTGCCATTGGTTACACGTCTCGGTCACCTCTTGTTCGCATTGACGGCACTTTGAACAGTGGACGTTATATTTCAGGTGTGTTACGACCCGTGGCTCTACCCTTCATTCGATCCCTGCGAAACCTTACATTTCAGCAGAATAATGCACGGCCGCATGTTGCAGGTCCTGTACGGGCCTTTCTGGATACAGAAAAGATTCCTCTCCTGCCCTGGTCAGCACATTCTCCAGATCTCTCACCAATTGAAAACGTCTGGTCAACGGTGGCCGAGAAACTGGCTCGTCACAATACGCCAGTCACTACTCTTGATGAACTGTGGTATCGTGTTGAAGCTGCATGGGCAGCTGTACCTATACACGCCATCCAAGCTCTGTTTGACTCAATGCCCAGGCGTATCAAGGCCGTTATTACTTACGGCCAGAGGCGGTTGTTCTGGGTACTGATTTCTCAGGATCTGTGCACCCAAACTGCGTAAAAATGTAATGACATGTTAGTTCTAGTATAATATATATGTCCAATGAATACCCGTTTATCATCTGCATTTCGTCTTGGTGTAGCAATTTTAATGGCTAGTAGCGTATTTTGCCACTCGACTTCTTGAATATTAAATATTGAAATGGCCACTGCAGAACGAGGTGTAGATAAGAGATTCGCAAAACTTGTTGACTGTGAACCTTATAAATGCACTAATACGGGGCAATAGGCCCTCTGCGGTCAGAGTCGTTTAACACAAAATAAGGATACGCCGTCTTTGGCGACGAAAAGTTGTCGGTTATCTGGAGCGTTAAATTCGGTTAAGGTCCCAAGCTATCGATGACTGCCTCAATCATCATCTCAGGGAACAAGTCTGCCAGTCGTGCAGTGACTACGCGAGTTTCAGTGCTGCAAAATCTTAGCTTGCAGTTGAAGATGAAGTTACGACACTTTGTGTTCTACCTTCAATATTCTTGTGTGGTTTCATGTCTGCTGCTTACGTATGGCTCCCTTGACTTGTAGCAAATTCATTAGAACATATTGCTGCTACATAAACAGTGTTTTTGTTATATTTCATCTTATTTATTGATTTAAAGAAAAAAACTATAGTAACATATTAGTCTCGAAGGACAGTCATGAAAGTGGCGGGGCTTCCTTCTTATGCGCAAATAACGGCATCTGATTGGCTGGATTACGTCATGATATGACAGAAATGGCGTATGGTGAGGTGGGGCCCTCCATGTCCAAAGATTACGTTTGCGGTCTGTATTCAGCATTGTTTGCACAGCTACCACTCGCATCAGGCGATAAAACTACGAGAAGTCTTCCTCTGTGCTCTTTCTTTATCAGCTGCACGCTTTCACACACTGCTAATTGCATAGATGGTGTGTCTACCGAAGTTCTAATATCATGCGCTGATTTTCACTTCTTCAATAATCACAGAGTCCCATTATTTCGAAGGTTGGGTCAAAATTTTCGTATGTTAAAACACATACTCATGTTTATTTAACAGAAGAAAAATGTCATGTACCAGTTAGTCGTGCAATTAAGCGAGTTGTAGAAAATGGCAACTTAAAGGACATACATTTACCAATCATTCGATAGACATGAAGGAATTGCAACAGATGAAGGTTTCTGCCTTTGACTGACAATCCACATTTGTTTTCCACAGCTCTTTACGTTGTGTATTCATGAATACATAGCTCAACAAAAAATAATTTTCTAGACAACAACTACGGCGTTCACAAAAAGCTTAATATGGTAATTCTCAATTAAAGAGACAAACGATTTGAAACTAGCTGTGAACTTTCCAGAGTTGCTAATTATGTGGTTTTTAAACTCTATTAAAACACTGCGCAACGTCGACTGTGACAATTTGCCGGTAAAAGTAGCCGGAATAAATTTTCCTTCAAGTGTTTTACTGTGATTCAGTTTGTATCTTGCATCGAACCATTTGTCGGTAAAGTTCTGAACAACTATGTCACCATGGAGGGATGTGGAACTAGATTTCCTATTGTTATTTCCGTCTCATGTCAATAATGTGTAAATTATTCTGTCTCACTACAAAAATATTTCTGTTTGCTAGTGTATGAGACAGTTTTGCATGTCGATAGCAATCAGAAATACATATCTTTATTTGTTGGCTTTATCAAAATAAACGAATAAAGTAGATGTGAAACTAAGTCAATCTAAAATTCAAGTAATTCCAGTCTTCAAAGCTAAAGGTATTACTCGTGTGTTCCGACAATAGCTTCCATCTCTAGTCTGTAATGGTCCACAAATAACATAAATAATGAACTTAGACACCGCGTTGGATGCTCGCCTGGACAGGACTAAGCAGATGCGTCCTGTTTTTAAGTTGACATAATCTTCCTTCGTCACATTTATGAACTGAAAACATAAAAAATTAACCCTCTAGCGTCCAAACAGAAACTAACCCATTGCTTGTACATCTAGTTTGTACTTCTGGTAGTTATTCTGTAAGAACTTTCTTATGACGACTCAAGTTGGATGGAATTGTGTACGATATATTACGACACTCGTTTTTTCCACATCGTTCAGTTTACTGTACGGGTATCCTCACAACAGACAGGTACAGAATCCTCCACGCGCTCTGTCTTACTTACTGCCCATTTTTGCGCCCATTTCTTTTTCTAATCGTTCTTAACAGTTCTATCTGTACTGCATAGTAGAAATGTTCTCAACAGAGCTAAATACTTTGTATGCCGCTTCATAACATAGTAACTTTTTCAGAATCTCTTCTATGATCTAAATGACACTGGGGAAAGGTACTCTAAAATTCACACATTCCTTTCTAGATCCCGAATACAGTTAATGTTGATCTTCTTCCGAAACAGTAGTCCTTTGCCAAAATGTGTCTACAGCTTATTATACGCTAAATACCCTGAATTCCGTTTTCTCTGTCCGCAGAACCCTCTTCTAAAGTCTGTCTTCCTTTTCGTAACACACTGTCATTTCATGCTTTTCTCAGCGCTCATGATTCGTCGTGCTCAAGTACTGTTTTGCTGTTTCCAAAGTTATTAAAATTGTTATTTTTATAATAACTATTATTATAGTTGTAATTATTATACATGTTCAGTATGATAACACACACTTAACTGTGCTAGTACTTCCTGTGATCAAAATACGACCAATTGTATTTACAGAGTAACAAAAATGTACATAATTAACTGGAATTTATTTATATGCAGACTGTTAATTTTGCCTGCACACTATGCAGGTATTGAACTCTTACCTGAACGTTATGAGGAAAAGAGTAAGAAAGGGTGAAGATAAAGCATGAGAGAATAAAGACAAAAATTAGGGAAGTAATTACTTTATTTTACAATTTAATGGTACTAATGAGGCAACACATAACTGACCTTGCATAAAAACTTGTTGGCTTAATAAGATTCCACCTTTTTCGAATGTTAGTTCCTGTGACTTGTCAGCGGTGACTCAAAATGCAGCAATAATTGGCAATTGTTTTCTTTGTAACTAAAAAGGTAAAATAGTAGCACAATAAGTCGTATTTATACATGTAATCATAATTTCCATATTTTGTGCCAATCTAGTTAGAACTTGGTATATAAATATAACTGCAACTTGCTATATAAATACTAGTACACAAATTCGTTCCATCAACTAATGTTTCTTTCGTATTTATATTTCTAATAAGAAGAACAATGCAATTAATTTTTAATTGTAACTTATGTAGTGGTAAACCACTTACAGACAGAATTCAAAAATTTTACTGCATAGCTATTGTTGAGTTCATAATTATTACTTAAAATAATTTTATCATAGCTGAGATAAATTTTTGCTTTTCTGGGCATACCACTGAGTATAACATTATTTATTACGGCATAATCTTCGTTTTGTTTTGCTAAAATAAGTGAATTCAACATTAATTGTGATAAATGCTTTTGTAATGTTGCCTTAAATGTAATTAATTCTATTAGTTTGATCCACATCTATTTGGTGTGGTATTTCAATAATACTGTCACCGAACTGTAGGAATTTCCTTGCTTGGTCGTCACCAAATTGTTTAAAAAATCCAAAAAACTAATTCATTTGACGAAGCCCCCATGTTTGTGAGTTAAATGATGAAATGTATTGAACGCATTTCGATGTGTAACACAATTCTCAAGTAAAGTTGCACGTGATCTATGTGGAATATCTAGTAAAATCTGTCGAAAATCAAGAAACGAAACAATAGTTTTACTTCAAAAAGACTTATCTTTGTTACATTTATTCATACAAAAGACTGTAAATACTCGTAATCCATCGACAAGTTTCAGTACTTAAAATGGGCACATGGAAACTTCATCAATACGAATCAATCAACATGAATTAAAGTAATATTGGCCATCGAATTGGCAGTTTAAATTCATAAGGGACTTACTCCAAATTATGTGGTAACGTCGGAAATGAACATAAAGTTAGTTTCATTTACTCTTAAACAAAACTAAGCGAAAAAAAGGCCAATAAACAACATCATACACAGTCTGCGTTGTCCATGAATGCTTTGTTACTGAAATGTTTTGTTTTCCACTGCTGACAATATCAATGACCAAGCAGTTCTTGTGTTGTAGCTGCCCAGTATGTTTATGTTATAGAAATGAACCATCTGCAATATTTAAACATAAACATCCCAGAAACCAATTTCACGAAATGTATTATACATTCTTAGATTTTCAATTCACGTTGTGATGTTGCTAGATTTGAAGAAGTAAGCTGAAATATCTATAGGCTGATAAGTATTTAAGTTTTCTATGTCTGTGATGTTGGTGGTTTTGAAGAAGCAAGAAGAATTCTGTAGAGGTTATTGAATAAAGTGTGGTACTGTGGGGTATTAATAGTGGAGAAATAAAGATATTATTTGAAAAAAATGAGATGTGGAATGGTGACAGAGGAAATGAGGGAAGGAAAAAAGATATTACTTTGTAGTGGTCAAATGCGTATGAAACTAAGCTTTGGTAATGATAAAGATTGGGTAAATAAACAGGAAATCATAAATGTAGTGCACCGAAGGGAAATTTTTGTTACTTCATTTCTGTCTGATTTTTTACCGCTAAATTTACCTTTCCATTATTTCTTACTAGTTATTAATATGTAATAATTTTGATGTTCACTGCTATCCATATTTACTTTTATCGCTTATTTTCTAACATGTGAAATGTTTTACCTTCACAAATGCTAGGAATATCACTCTTTTGCTTTTTTCTACTGTCATGATTACACTGCATGTGCCACTTTACATCAGTACCTCATAAACGATTACTATGTTAAACTTTTGTATCTGTATTAATTTTTTATGAGAAACTTAGTTATATCTGCTAAGGTAAATATGCTGTCAGACGTATCACTTCTCACATTCAAACATTATCTTTTGTCTTGTACAGCTCCTTTAATGTTAGATTGTAAAGTTCGTTCTATTGTGTTTCATATTAGTTTTCTTGGACTTGCCAGGGAGATAATTACTATCACCTGTGCATAATTTAGGATGTGTATGGAAAATGGCAAGTTTTAATCAAAGTTTTCTTTATTAGTTCTGGGTAGTTAGTTTCATTGTTCAATCATGATTAAATAAGGTTATCAGTTCATAGGGCTTGCAATTAGAAATTATTGATTTACCATTGCTTTACCAATTTAATAATTAACTTCACAACAGTCATGTTTTTAAGAGGAAGTAATTTTTGTAAAGCTAATTTTAATAGTTACAGAACGAGTTTCATTGCTGACAGTACAGTTTTTGAATGCTAGTCTCTTCTCCATCATTTACTAAATGCAATGTTCTCAAGCATATTCTCAACCATTTGGATTTGTAACTGCTTGTTACCGTTTTGCACTTCATGGAACACAGTAGCTAAAACTAAAAGCTTATTGTGCTTTGCATAGCTGCAAGTGCTTGCATTACACTGCCCACAGTTTTGCTTTTCTTTTGTTAGTTTGGAATTTTTGTAATCAGTTCGCGTACATTTATCTACAGGGCGTTTTAAGAGATGCATTTCAAAAAGTTATTCTTTCAAAATTCGATTTGTACTTTTACAAGACTTGTGGTGTTCAAGATTACAACACTGAGTCACATGAAGTTGAAGATAGGAAATCATTTCAGTTTATCCCAGTTTCAATTCACTTCTTCAACTTAATTTTTATGATTAAGAAGAAAAGTTAAAATTTTATTATTATTATTAATATTATTGTTATCCTAGGCATCCTTGTTACGTTAAATGTGGGATTGCTGAACAAATTGTATTTGTCATTGGAGGGGAGAAAGACAGTGAAAAACTGTGGGGTCCGTGCCAGTTTCACAAGATTCTATTCTCTTCTTGCCTGTATTCTTTAGCTTTCACATTCCACCTTTATATCAGACTACATCCCATGCAAACGCTTTCTGAAACGACTTCCTAAACTTTAAATCTATATCCTACATTAGCATTTTACTCCTTTTAAGAAAAAAAAGTTTTTTATTTTTGCAAGTCTTCATTTTACGTCTCATTTCCTTCTGCTATCGTAGTATCAAAACTCATGTACTACTTTTAAATCTCATTTGCTAATCTAATTTCTTCAGCATCACTTGATATTGTTTGACTGGAGTGCTACCCTTGCTTTAATTTGGGTTACATTCACAAAATAACATATTTCCGCCGGACAGTGTGGCCACGCGGTTAAAGGCGCTTTAGTCTGGAACCGCGCGACCGCTACGGTTGCAGGTTCGAATCCTGCCTCGGGCATGGATGTGTGTGATGTCCTTAGGTTAGTTAGGTTTAAGTAGTTCTAAGTTCTAGGGGACTGATGACCTCAGATGTTAAGTCCCATAGTGCTCAGAGCCATTTGAACCATTTTGAACGTATTTCCAAAATACTGTAGATTCCATTCAAGTGCTCTTTCAAGTCGTTTACCTCCTGCGACAGAATTATCTTATCACGGCCAACTTTAAAATTTTAATTTCATGTGACAGATCTTGAACTTTTTTCCGAAAATTTCACCACAGTTTCCCATACTGATTGCTCTAAGTAGAGACTGAATGACATGATGGCAAGCTGTAACACTCTTATTAAAATATTTTGGGGCATTATGGCTTGGTCGTTTGCGGAGGAAACCGTCAAAGGGAACTGTAGCGTTTTCTAAGATCTGATGGACACTCTGACTCACTACTCACTGTCAGAATATTTTAAAAAATGTGCCGTTTTCCGGCTATGAAAGTTCACATTTTACAATAAGGCTGTAACTCTGTCTTAACTGCTGCCACTCTATCACCTCCTTAGATTGTAATCTGGTTTCTGTACAATTTGTAGATAACGTTTCGCGTGCTACTTTTTATCTCTGATAGTGTCAGAATTTCAAAGAGTGTGTTCTACTGGATATTCTAAAATGCAAGGAGGTATATGCTGCAGACAGTAATAAAATATGTGTCAAACAGATAATGTGCAAACAGTTGAAGTAGCGGCCGGTCTCTTGAGACCAACAGTTTATAAGTCAGACAGGTTGATGGGCGCGGGGAGCTAGCCCCTGCGAGTCCCGCAACTGTGCTGTGTAGCATGGAGAGTGCTTAACTTGCGGCGGCGGACCCCCAGAGAGCACTTAGCGTCGGGCTGTTCTTGTCACTGTTTGCTGCCGCAGCAGCTGGTCCAGAACTCCTCGAGGATCACCAGATCTGTGCAATTGCTCGAAGGAGGACAGTTGCGAAGGTTTCAGAGGAGCCACGGGGAAGCGGAAGCTGTGGAAATAGGTCACCATAGATACAGATTCAGTTTTGACGTTCCCTCGTCGTACCAGCAAATTTGTTTAATCCTGCATCTAGTCACGAAAAGTGGTGCGGTGTTTATGAATACTGAGATCAAACAGTGCGGAGAGGAAAAATGCAAGACAGGCTGGAGCGATCAGTCTGCTGCAGCTTGTGTGGTAGCTGTCAGGTATTAAATTCCGTAGCGGGCGTTACGTCGTTCCTCTCTACTTAACTCCGGAAGCCAGTGATATTATGTCTTAAGCCGTTCTCACGCGGGACGTGAAAGCGTTCGTGGCGAACAGCCGGTCGAGTTTAGTGAGGTCACAACGTGGCATTTCACATTCCACAGCATTTCGCAGCTTGAACGACTGAACAAGATAAGCCTGATTTTTTTTTTCCTTCATCGAGAGGAACTTTGCCAATGAGACGCAAGTAGAACTTGAGAGACGCCTCATTGGATTAAGTCGTTTAGAACTGAAGACCATATTTGGTGGATTTTACATTATAACTTACGTCCTACAAGTATCTTCTTTAACAGAGCTCCAGGACATTGAGGATTTCTCGAAAGCACGTAGTTTTTGATTAGAGATTTTTGTAATCAAATGACGGGAAACGTCATTGTGGTAGTTAAAGGATTTTTGAGTTCGGTTGTATTCGAATTATAAGTTGTTTGTTATGAAAGTATGCCCTTTCAAGGCAACGGCACATTGAAAATTTGTCAGGAATGCGCTGATCTTGGTACGATGTATTAAATTCCAGTTAATGACGTGCGTAGGGTTAAAGTCTTCACGATATCGTAAAGTGAAGATATTCATCACACCAGTTCAAGTGAAGAAAATGATATCTTTTGCATCTCAAATCTAAATTACTAAGTGTGCAATTTAATTTCTTTAAAAATTGGGCAATACACTTTCATTTCCAAAAAAATCGAACAAATTGGCATAAAAATATCATATATTCAGCTTCTTGCAACACACTTAAAACTGTTATTTTAAAAAAAATGTTTCAAATGGCTCTGAGGGACTTAACATCTGAGGTCATCAGTCCCCTAGAACTTATAACTACTTAAACCTAACTAACCTACGGACATCACACACATCCATGCCCGAGGCAGGATTCGAACCTGCGACTGTAGCGGTCGTGCGGTTCCAGACTGAAAGCTGTTTCACTTCAATAACTTACACCTAAAAGCAATTCAAACAACGTATCAATGCAGCACGTAGCATAAAGAAAATATTCTGCGAGAACTTAATATCAATTTACGTTACTTAAAAAAATAGATTCTTCTGGATACAAAATGTAGATTGCTATGACATGCCTTTATTATTATTATCATTTCTATTAATTCCATGCTTAATGTAAATAATTTAATCGATAATCATTAAGCTATACATCAACCTTTGTAACATTATAATTCAGTGCGTTTAAGAACAAGAAAAGATCTCAGTAAAAAAATAAATAAAAACCATCGTGTAGCACATAGGAGCACACAGATGTTAAGTCGAATATAGTCGGTTCGTATTGTGCTATCCCCAAATAGTTTTTATTCAGCTTCGCGTTTTCCAAAAGATTCTGGGACGTTCTTATTAAAATAATAGAATTATATTCTATAATATTCGATGCTTCATATGCTGATGTGTACTTCCGGGAGTGAGGTTTTTGCTTGTTGCGAATACGCCAGAGAACATGGATCAACAAATTGCAAGACTGCTCTCTGCGTCAATACCTAATCCGATTCTTTGCCGTCAACAGCACTGGACGGCGACAAACACTTTCCTCCAGATTGGCACGTGGTTACACGTCACAAACTTACTAATTATGTCTACAGCATCACTTTGAAAAGCTTGTCAACAGGGAATGTGTTTACCACTCTCTTCCGGCACGTGTACGCTAATCCTACCCCCTCCACACTTCCCTATCGCTCTTTTTTTTATCTCTGCGACGGGGGGCGCCTTCGCACGTGTCGAGGACTATACCCGGAAGCGGGAGACGTTTTTATTGCCCGTATTTGGCCAGCAAGGGAAGGAGAGGTTTCGGCGTTCCATTCTCGATCAGGACAGCTTGTGCCAATGTCTAGGGTTTGAATTCCACATCTTACCGCAAAGTCTCATAGACGAGGCTGTGAAGATAACATTACAACAAATATAATACTTTGTTCCTTTTTCTTATACTTTCTTTTGTTTGTTTGTTTACTGGTTTATTTTCGTGATACAGCGAAAGAATTACTTTAGGACGAGTTTTGTAAATATCTTTCTTTCTACAACTTCGTTTCTGTAAGATGACTCATTTATTGTTCTGTCTCAGTTGCACATTTTTTGTTAACTACATGTTTCGCTCACTCAGGGTCATCTTCAGATCTAAGTAGTTGAGTCAGCAATCTGTCTTGCCTACTCAGAACCGAATAACAGAGTTTATTAATGAGAATTATCTTAATTTATGTGTATGAGACTGAAACGACGAATGAAAATTTGTACCAAGGTCGCGTCCGCAGCTCATGGTCTTGCGGTAGCATTCTCGCTTCCCGCGCCCGGGTTCCCGGGTTCGATTCCCGGTGGGGTCAGGGATTTTCTCTGCCTTGTGATGACTGGGTGTTGTGTGATGTCCTTAGGTTAGTTAGGTTTAAGTAGTTCTAAGTTCTAGGGGACTGATGACCATAGATGTTAAGTCCCATAGTTCTCAGAGCCATTTGAACCATTTTGTACCAAGGTCGGGATTCGAACCCTGGCCCCCTACTCACTAGGCAGATGTACTAAGCACTACGCCACCCTGGAACAAATATCAGAGTTCATTAATGAGAATTATCTTAATTTATGTATACGAGACTGAAACGACGAATGAAAATTTGTACCAAGGTCGAGATTCGAACCCTGGCTCCCTACTCACTAGGCAGATGTACTAAGCACTACGCCACTCTGGAACAAATATCAGAGTTTATTAATGAGAATTATCTTAATTTATGTATACGAGATAGTCCCCCATTCGGATCTCCGGGCGGGGACTACTCAAGAGGATGTCGTTATCAGGAGAAAAAAGTATTTGTATGGAGTGTAGCCATGTATGGAAGTGAAACATGGACGGTAAATAGTTTGGACAGGAAGAGAATAGAAGCTTTCGAAATGTGGTGCTACAGAAGAATGCTGAAGATTAGATGGGTAGATCACATAACTAATGAGGAAGTATTGAATAGGATTGGTGAGAAGAGAAGTTTGTGGCACAACTTGACCAGAAGAAGGGATCGGTTGGTAGGACATGTTCTGAGGCATCAAGGGATCACCAATTTAGTTTTGGAGGGCAGCGTGGAGGGTAAAAATCGTAGGGGGAGACCAAGAGATGAATACACTAAGCAGATTCAGAAGGATGTAGGTTGTAGTAGGTACTGGGAGATGAAGAAGCTTGCACAGGATAGAGTAGGATGGAGAGCTGCATCAAACCAGTCTCAAGACTGAAGACCACAACAACAACAACATGTATACGAGACTGAAACGACGAATGAAAATTTGTACCAAGGTCGGGATTCGAACCCTGGCCCCCTACTCACTAGGCAGATGTACTACGCACTACGCCACCCCAGAACAAATATCAAAGATCATTAATGAGAATTATCTTAATTTTATACGAGACTGAAACGACGAATGAAATTTTGTACCAAGGTCGGGATTCGAATCATGGCCCCCTACTCACTAGGCAGATGTACTAAGCACTACGCCACCCTGGAACAAATATCAGAGTTCATTAATGAGAATTATCTTAATTTATGTATACGAGACTGAAACAACGAATGAAAATTTGTACCAAGGTCGGGATTTGAACCCTGGCTCCCTACTCACTAGGCAGATGTACTAAGCACTACACCACCCTGGAACAAATATCAGAGTTTATTAATGAGAATTATCTTAATTTATGTATAAGAGACTGAAACGACGAATGAAAATTTGTACCAAGGTCGGGATTCGAACCCTGGCTCCCTACTCACTAGGCAGATGTACTAAGCACTACGCCACCCTGGAACAAATATCAGAGTTCATTAATGAGAATTATCTTTATTCATGTATACGAGACTGAAACAACGAATGAAAATTTGTACCAAGGTCGGGATTCGAACCATGGCCCCCTACTCACTAGGCAGATGTACTAAGCACTACGCCACCCTGGAACAAATATCAGAGTTTATTAATGAGAATTATCTTAATTTATGTATACGAGACTGAAACGACGAATGAAAATTTGTACCAAGGTCGGGATTCGAACCCTGGCTTCCTACTCACTAGGCAGATGTACTAAGCACTACGCCACCCTGGTTCAAATATCAGAGTTTATTAATGAGAATTATCTTAATTTTATACGAGACTGAAACGACGAATGAAAATTTGTACCAAGGTCGGGATTCGAACCCTGGCTCCCTACTCACTAGGCAGATGTACTAAGCACTACGCCACCCTGGAACAAATATCAGAGTTTATTAATGAGAATTATCTTAATTTATGTATACGAGACTGAAACGACGAATGAAAATTTGTACCAAGGTCGGGATTCGAACCCTGGCTTCCTACTCACTAGGCAGATGTACTAAGCACTACGCCACCCTGGTTCAAATATCAAAGTTTATTAATGAGAATTATCTTAATTTTATACGAGACTGAAACGACGAATGAAAATTTGTACCAAGGTCGGGATTCGAACCCTGGCTCCCTACTCACTAGGCAGATGTACTAAGCACTACGCCACCCTGGAACAAATATCAGAGTTTATTAATGAGAATTATCTTAATTTATGTATACGAGACTGAAACGACGAATGAAAATTTGTACCAAGGTCGGGATTCGAACCCTGGCTTCCTACTCACTAGGCAGATGTACTAAGCACTACGCCACCCTGGAACAAATATCAGAGTTTATTAATGAGAATTATCTTAATTTTATACGAGACTGAAACGACGAATGAAAATTTGTACCAAGGTCGGGATTTGAACCATGGCCCCCTACTCACTAGGCAGATGTACTAAGCACTACGCCACCCTGGAACAAATATCAGAGTTTATTAATGAGAATTATCTTAATTCATGTATACGAGACTGAAACGGCGAATGAAAATTTGTACCAAGGTCGGGATTCGAACCCTGGCCCCCTACTTACTAGGCAGATGTACTAAGCACTACGCCGCCCTGGAACAGTGGCTTTGCACACCTGCACGCACTGCTCTAACAGACCTCCCTCCTCAATCCGAGTTCCCATTCACGTCTCAGCCTACTCTCTATTCCCCCTGATCTCGAACAACATTACAGAGGCCCTTCAAATGTGTTGGCATATGAGACCTGAGTTTCTCCTGGCGTATACAACTTTCAAATAACTTCCGGGAATTCAGCCAGGTAACACGTTCAGCTAACGCCGATATTTCGCCGGGAGAACACCCCGCCAGTTTCAAGGCAAACTCAAAAATGCCTTGTAAGTGGCGGGGTGTGCACCCGCCGAAATATCGGCGGTCGCTTAAGGTGTTACCTGGCTGAATTTCCGGAAGTTATTTGAAAGTTGTATACGCCAGGAGAAACTCAGGTCTCACATTGTTTACCTCTACGGGGAGGAAATGTATCGGTGTTTACGGCAGTTGGGTAAACTTCGTAGATGTCGAGTTAGACTGCAATATGCTTTGTCGTTTTTATTGAGGTGTCGTGATGAAAATCATGTCCCAACATTTGCCAAGACTGTGCACCATATTAACACTCCTGCCGCCAATCGCATCAAGCAACGTGATGGCTTGGCTCTTGTTCGTGAAAGGATTCGTTTTACTCGTCGACGTTTGGATTCTGTTTCCAAAGAATTGTTTCGTTTTCATTTAATGGTTGCCTCCGAATTGTGTGATTTCACTTCGGATTGGTTGGACGGTGCCTCATGGACTCAAGCTGACTGGGAACACAATTCCGTTTCTGCCCGGCATTTGTGCAAAGTTTGAACGTTTTCATCGCGAGGAGTCTGATGTTATATCTCGACGTTCTGTGATAAATCTCACAGAGAAATCTCTTGACGACGCAACCTTATCCGTGCTTGGGAAGTGTTTAAATTTTCCACCCACTCCGAAGAGTTTGCTGTTAGTTGATTTTATTAGTGCAATTGAACTGGCAGTTTGTAAACTACCTCCTAACGCTGCAGAGGAGGTTAGGAGGGAGGCATGCCGTGTGTTGACTAGGGCTCGTCCACCAAAGAGTAATGTAACAGCAGCAGAGAGGGATGCTTTACGCTCTCTCGAAGTTGATTCTGAAATTGTTATTTTACCTGCGGACAAGGGCAATGCCACCGTTGTTTTAAATAAACAGTATTATGTACGAAAGATGCAACGTTTACTATCTGATTCAGCGTATCGCAGAATCGATGCTGTGTTGAGAGAAAGACTAACAGCCTCCTGAAGAAAAGTGGTTTGTCACAGGACGCTATCACGAGTCTTAACACCTACAGTGCTGTTCCCCCTAGATTATATGGCCTTCCGAAGGTTCACAAGGAAGTGGTTCCTTTCCGTCCTATAGTGAGTAATATCGGCGCTCCGACATATCGTGTAGTCAAGCATCTTGTTTCTCTGTTGAGTTCACAAGTCGTTTGGAGGGGGTGAGGTTGAATGACTGTGACATTTTAGTGAGTTTAGATGTGGTCTCTGTCATCACTTGTGTTCCTCTGTCTGATTCGTTGCGGTTAATTGAGACTAGGTTTGGTGCTGAATTAACTAATCTCTCTCGGCATGAGTTGACATCCACTTACTTTTTATTCCATGATCAGTATTAGGGGCAGACAGATGGAGTTGCGATGGGTAGTCCGTTGTCTCCTGTGATCGCAAATTTGTTTATGGAAGACTTCGAGGAACGTGTATTGGAGTCGGCAACTTTGAAACCCGCCTGTTTCTTTAGATATGTTGACGATACCTTTGTTGTTTGGCCTCATGGTAGGGACAATTTGAATGCCTTTCTAGAACATCTGAACTCGATCCACCCGAACGTTCGCTTTACGATGGAGGTGGAAGAGGATGGTTGCCTTCCCTTTCTTGACGTGTTGGTTAGGAGGAAGGATGACGGATCATTGGTACATGCGGTCTACAGGAAACGTACTCACACCGACCTGTACTTACAGGCTAATAGTTGTCACTATCCGGCTCAGCGTGAAGGGGTAATTCGTACCTTGGTACACAGGGCACACATGTCGTTTCTGACGTTGAGACTTTGCCAGCTGTGCTGTCCCATCTTGAAGTTACATTTCGTAAAAATGGATATAGTTACAGACAGATTGAACGTGCGTTGCTCTATCGACCAACTGTACGTCGGGTGATTGATTTTAATTCTGAGTCGACACCTAAGTCTACTGCCTTTTTGCCTTACGTAACAAACACTTCCAATAAGATCGGTCGTATTTTACGGAAATACGACGTGAAATGTGTTTCCCGACCTCCATCTAAAATTAGAGCACTTTTGAGTTCCGATAAGGATGAACTTGGACTGCGTAAGGTGGGTGGATATCGTATTCCTTGTAGCTGTGGCATGGCATATATTGGTCAAACTATCAGGACCTCGGAGGACCGATGTACTGAGCATAAACGGCACACAAGATTACAGCAGCCAAGTAGATCTGCTATTGCCGAACATTGCTTGGATACTGGTCATCCCATGTTATATAATAACATCGAGATATTGACATGCACGTCCAGCTATTGGGACAGTGTTATTAAGGAGGCAGTTGAGATTAAATTAGCGAGAAACCTCGTTAACAGGGATGGAGGTTCTTGTTTAAACTCTGTTTGGAATCCGGCTCTCTCCCTTGTCAAAAAACAGAGGGACAGAGTCAATGCTACCTCACCTGCGAGTTCATAGTCTCACTATCGATATCTCTGAATTTGGTCATCTTTGGTGGCACTAGTGTTCAGTGTGTGTTGTCTTTCCTGCATCAGTCCGAGGTTTTAAATTTTGCATGTACGTCGACTGTCTGTTGCAGTTTGCCTTGAAAATGGCTGAAAGTGTTGGTATAGAACCTCAGCGTCGACGAAACGGGGGATCCCGCCTGAAACTGATATAGGTCCTGTAACGAAATGAAACTATAAATTTTCATATTATGTAATTGAAAGTGGAGGGGGAGAGAAAGTAAAAGAAATCAACCAATGATCTCAGCTGCGTTGGTACTTTATGTGCAATTAGCGGCGGCGAGTGGAAATTTGTGCCAGACCGGGATTCGAACTCGGTATCTCCTGCTTACCAGGCAGGTGCGTTAACCACCACGCTACCCAGACACATTGTTTATCGGTATTGTGCGGACTATCTCGGTAAGCTCCCCAGCTGCCACCTATCAACAGTTCCTGTCCGTGTCCTCCATGCTTGCTGGTTTATAGGTTTCCGCTGGAGTCGAACGGAAATGTGCATCCACATTGAAGGCTGTGGATTAATTGCTCATCATGGCGAATCAGTTATATGAATGCGTGGTATCTGTTGTTTAGGACACTTCCGAAAGAACTGATACCACACACTAATATAACATAAATTTTCGTTCGTCGCTTCAGTATATATATATATATATATATATATATATATATATATATGTGTGTGTGTGTGTGTGTGTGTCCGCAGCTCTTGGTCTTGCGGTAGCGTTCTCGCTTCCCGCGCACGGGGTCCCGGGTTCAATTCCCAGGGATTTTTCCTGCCTCGAGATGACTGGGTGTTGTTGTGTCGTCTTCATCATCATTCATTCCCATTACGGTAGGAGGAAGGCAATGGTAATGGCAATGGCAAACCACCTCCACTAGGACCTTGCCTAGTACAGCGGTGCGGGTCTCCCACATCGTCCCCTGCGCTCCTCGGAGTATGGGACCTTATATATATATATATATATATATATATATATATATATATATGACTGGTTGGTTGATTTGGGTTCAAATGGCTCTGAGCACTATGGGACTTAACAGCTGAGGTCATCAGAACTTAGAACTCCTTAAACCTAACTAACCTAAGAACATCACACACATTCATGCCCGAGGCAGGATTCGAATCTGCGACCGTAGCGGTCGCGCGGTTCCAGACTGAAGCGCCTAGAACCGCTCGGCCACCACGGTCGGCGGTTCATTTGGGGGAGGGGACCAAACAGTGAGGTCATCGGTCCCATCGAAGTATGGAAAGACGAGAAAGGAAGTCGGTCGTGCCCTTTCAGGGGAACCATCCCGGCCTTTGCCTAATGTGGTTTAGGAAAATCACGGAAAACCTAAACCAGGACGGCCGGACGCGGGTTTGAACCGTCGTCCTCCCGAATGGGAGTCCAGTGTGCCAACCACTGTACCACCTCGCTCGGTTTCGAGACTTGAAAACGTCATTTGAATTATCTTAAACATCAGTACAGTTCTGACTAAAGACGAAAATGCCTGCTATACTGTACTTCGTTTCTATTTATGTCATGCAGTTGTTACGATTGTGATTGTATTTTCATTTTGCCGACGCTGTACAGTCGTGCGTTTATTAAAGTTTTATTTACTTTCATTTTCCACGAACAGAATAATATGATGATGTAATTTGGTATGAAACTGTAGATCGGCATACTCGATGTAGTGCTAAGTATTATGTATTGGCCGGCCGTTGTGGCCGAGCGGTTCTAGGCGCTTGAGTCTGGAACCGCGCTGCTGCTACGGTCGCAGGTTCGAAGCCTGCCTCGGGCATGGATGTGTTTGATGTCCTTAGGTTAGTTAGGTTTGAACCATTTGAACCATTATGTGTTGAGCATTGCAGAAATACATCGACAGGTCGACGGAGAAAAATATCAACAAAGAGCCTGGAGCGAGAACAAGGTCATTGTCATGTCGCTAGTGCCACTGTACTGTGGGCGATGTAAAATAGCCTTTTGATCAATGATACGCTTTTGTGGTTTCCGTGTGTCCCGTGCCTGAGGAGCTAAATAGCCATATGTGTCCCGTAGATTATTTGTCAGGATTGCTACTCGCTACGTTAATCTTAAAAACTACGGTGTGCAGATTGCGAAGCAGCGCGTATGCGCTTTTGACTGTAGACAGTGTGTATTGTTTAGTGCATACCGCAGACTTTAAATGTACTTTCTTGTCGTGAAATGAAATTTAGAATTTTGACCGTGGATGTATAGTGTGATGAGAGTGTACGGTGAGTACTGTGCACCGTAAGGATTGTTTGGTGCATACCACGGACTGTTAATTCAAATTACAAATGTACAAATTACTGTTTTTTCTTTTTGCTGAAGCGCTGCAGTCATGGACTGTGCGGCTGGTCCCGGCGGAGGTTCGTGTCTTCTCTCGGCCATGTGTGTGTGTGTGTGTGTGTGTGTGTGTGTGTGTGTGTGTGTGTTTGTCCTTAGGATAATTTACGTTAAGTAGTGTGTAAGTTTAGGGGCTGATGACCTTAGCAGTTAAGTCCCATAAGATGTCACACACATTCTAATCTTGATGTCCAGAGGGCAGAGCTCCATTATCACTAACAGAGTCCCACCTGGAGAAGTCCTATAGCCCCCTAATGACCTTAATATCATATTCCTCTGCACCCTTCTCACTGACATGGCGGGCACCACCGTCGTGAGCCTGTGTGCCCAGACTCCTGACTAGTAACCCCCTGTTGACATTAGTATGCTGTTGTGATACAGTTTTATCAAATGAGGGGGAAGATGAAATCTTTTGTGACCAATGGAGATGAAGTTATTGAGATCTGGTAGGGCTCTTTGGGTTACAGTTTCAATGTGCTTTCCAAAGTTCCACCATTCATCACTGATGTTTCCCAAATACAGGCGAATGTTCTGTCTTTGTACACCAATTCTCTCGGGTTGAGAGCAAGACATATGCACGAATTTCCCCATGGTGAGGCGTACAACGGTGTACTAATCCCTCTTACCGTGCTATATATGCGAAAATTCTTGAAAGTTTCGCCTGTACCTACCATCACTCAATTCTTACTGCGGTGTTCCTTATACGCTACTGGGCATTAAAATTGCTACACCACGAAGATGACGTGCTACAGACACGAAATTTAACCGACAGGAAGAAGATGTTGTGATATGCTTTTCAGAGCATTCACACAAGGTTGGCGCCGGTGGCGACACCTACAACGTGCTGACATGAGGAAAGTTTCCAACCGATTTCTCATACACAACCAGCAGTTGACCGGCGTTGCCTGGTGAAACGTTGTTGTGATGCTTCGTGTAAGGGGGAGAAATGCGTACCATCACATTTCCGACTTTGACGAAGGTCGGATTGTAGCCTATCGCGATTGCGGTTTACCGTATCGCGACATTGCTGCTCGCGTTGCTCGAGATCCAATGACTGCTAGCAGAATATGGAATCGGTGGGTTCAGGAGGGTAATACGGAACGCCGTGTTGGATCCCAACGGCTTCGTATCACTAGCAGTCGAGATAACTGGCATCTAATCCACATGGCTGTAACGGATCGTGCAGCCACGTCTCGATCCCTGAGTCAACAGATGGGGACGTTTGCAAGACAACAACTATCTGCACGAACAGTTCGACGACGTTTGCAGCAGTATGGACTACCAGATCGGAGACCGTGGCTGCAGTTACCCTTGACGCTGCATCACAGACAGGAGCGCCTGCGATGGTGTACTCAACGACGAACCTGGGTGCACGAATGGCAAAACGTCATTTCTTCGGATGAATCCAGGTTCTGTTTACAGCATCGTGATGGTCGCATCCGTGTTTGGCGACATCGCGGTGAACGCACATTGGAAGCGTGTATTCATCATCGGCATACTGGCGTATCACCCGGCGTTATGGTATGGGGTGCCATTGGTTACACGTGTCGGTCTCCTCGTGTTCGCATTGACGGCACTTTGAACAGTGGACGTTACATTTCAGATGTGTTACAACCCGTGGCTCTACCCTTCATTCGATCCCCATATTTCGGCTGTATAATGCACGACCGCATGTTGCAGGTCCTGTACGTGCCTTTCTGGATACAGAAAATGTTTGAGTGCTGCCCTGGCCAGCACATTCTCGAGATCTCTCACAAATTCAAAACGTCTGGTCGGTCAATGGTGGCCGAGCAACTGGCTCGTCACAATACGCCAGTCACTACTCTTGATGAACTGTGGTGTCGTGTTGAAGCTGCATGGGCAGCTGTACCTGTACACGCCATCCAAACTCTGTTTGACTCAACGCCCAGGCGTATCAAGGGGATGCCCCCAGGGTTCCGTGTTAGCCCCCTGTCGTCAGTCACCTGCAATGGTCAGATACTACTACGACATGGACGTACAGCCGGCCGCGGTGGCCGTGCGGTTCTAGGCGCTGCAGTCCGGAACCGCAGGACTGTTACGGTTGCAGGTTCGAATCCTGCCTCGGGCATGGATGTGTGTGATGTCCTTAGGTTAGTTAGGTTTAAGTAGTTCTAAGTTCTAGGGGACTGATGACCGAAGATGTTAAGTCCCATAGTGCTCAGAGCCATTTGAACCATTTTTAGGGACGTACACCGCTTTTCATGAGGAATAAGAGCTTTCCGACAATTTATCTGAACGACAGTGCAGGGGCCTCCCACCAAAAAGGACCATGCGACTGTTTTTACCTTCAATAAATCGTGCATATCAATGCCACCTTGGTTCTTGGGTACGTGTCGGTACTCTCCAAATGCAACTTTCACGACACTGTACTTATTCTTACTCGGAATTGTCAATGCGCATTCACTACTGTCACTACTGTTTAGTAAATAACAAGTGCCCTTTACGCTGCAACACGGGGGAAAAATAGCTAAGAACAGAATTTTACTTACTGCGCGTATACATTATCCTCTTCACTCCTTAGATGAATAAAAATTTCTTTTCATGTTTTGCAACAAACTAATAAACAAGCATGACGCAAATGCAAATGAAATATTTTTCGATGATTAACGAAAGCATAAATGGAGGTCTACATATGCGGAACTCAAGTCACATCGTGAAAATGCACTAATCTTTGCTTGTGTACTTGGGTTCACCTATCTTTAATAAAACATTTTATTCATCAATGTTTATTTCTTATTTGAAACAGGAAACCGCATGTGCTAATGTACACAGAATGTAGGATTCCTAATGTTAATATTTTTGAAATATATGATTTCCAATACAGGTTTTTGTTGATAGTCTAAAACAGCTTCTTAAATGCAAGAAAATAACAATCGTATAGCAATTTCTGGCAAGTAATAATTTGCTACTGCCAATAAGCAATTCTTTATGGTACGTTTTATGATAAGCTTCAGAATAATTATTTTTCACAGTACATAATACACTGCACGTTTGATGAACGTCTTTTATCTTTAATTCTAGAAGGTTTCTTGCATTTTGAGGCATTCCTTGCCTCTATAAATGTTGGCAGTTGACCATCATTGCAAACCTGATTTCTGAAACTGGTTGCAATACAGCTCTTCTTGTCTTTGTGTTCACATTTTGTACATCGTCATCTACATCTTCACTGCCAGAAGAATTCGCTGTACAAGGACGTCCTCTTCCTTTAGGTACTGGCACACACTAAACGTTCTTTTTGTGTTTACCTCTCACTTTCATCAAGCTCATAGGACAATGTTCAGTCAAAAACAAGAATTTGTCATCGTCCCAATCAGATAATTCCATATTGCTGTCATTAAGAAGAGGTACCAATTGCACGTGAGTTAATATTTCATATATTTTTGTAGAGTGTAGCAACAATGATTATTTCAGTATTCCATTAGCGAAGACGAAATTGAAATTAGAAAACATGTTTTTTGACCTGAGGTCCATGTACGAGTACGTTCAGAAAATGGTTTTCTTCACAGTGATGAACAAACTTTTGGATAAATCGAACCAATTTTCACAGTCTAGAATAGTTAGCGTACGTTAGGTAAAAGACATAGATTCTCTGTCTGATAATTAGGGATCATAATTAATTACATACCTTTTCGCTCTGTAGAAGTAACCATATTGTCTGTACGACCAGCTGTGAACTAACACACAATCGTTCCTTACAAGGTACTGCGCCCTGGTTTTAAAACTAAGAACCCAAGGTTCACACTCGTGGACAATAGATCTATCAGCGGAAAAATACGCCTGTCCACGAAGAAAAAAAATGAACGATGAGAATATGATAGGTGGTTTTTATTTTTTTGGAGTGAGAGGAGAGCAGGGAGATCTACATCTACATCTACATTTATACTCCGCAAGCCACCCAACGGTGTGTGGCGGAGGGCATTATCATTACCTCTCTTTCCTGTTCCAGTCGTGTATGGTTCGCGGGAAGAATGACTGCCGGAAAGTCTCCGTGCGCTCTCGAATCTCTCTAATTTTACATTCGTGATCTCCTCGGGAGGTATGTTGGGGGAAGCAATATATTCGATACCTCATCCAGAAACGCACCCTCTCGAAACCTGGACAACAAGCTACACCTCGATGCAGAGCGCCTCTCTTGTAGAGTCTGCCACTTGAGTTTGCTAAACATCTCCGTAACGCTATCACGCTTACCAAATAACCCTGTGACGAAACGCGTCGCTCTTCTTTGGATCTTCTCTATCTCCTCTGTCAACCCGACCTGAACGGATCCTACACTTATACTCAAGTGGCAGATTAATTTTATATGATCGACCACTTCAGATTGTTCCGTACGCATACTCCCAGATATTTTACAGAAGTAACTGCTACCAGTGTTTGTTCTGCTATCATATAATCATATAATAAAGGATCCTTCTTTCTATGTATTCGCAAGACATTACATTTTTCTATGTTAAGGGTCAGTTGCCACTCCCTGCACCAAGTGCCTATCCGCTGCAGATCTTCCTGCATTTCGCTGCAATTTTCTAACGCTGCAACTTCTCTGTATACTGCAGCATCATCCGCGAAAAGCCGCATGGAACTTCTGACACTATCTACTAGGTCATTTATATATATTGTGAAAAGCAATGGTCCCATAACACTCCCCTGTGGTACGCCAGAGGTTACTTTAACGTCTGTAGACGTCTCTCCATTGATAATAACATGTTGTGTTCTGTTTGCTACAAATTCGTCAACCCAGCCACACAGCTGGTCTGATATTCCGTAGGCTCTTACTTTGTTTATCAGGCGACAGTGCGGAACTGTATCGAACGCATTCCGGAAGTCAAGGAAAATGGCATCTACCTGGGAGCCTGTATCTAATATTTTCTGGGTCTCATGAACAAATAAAGCGAGTTGGGTCTCACACGATCGCTGTTTCCGGAATCCATGATGATTCTTACAGAGTAGATTCTGGGTTTCCAGAAATGACATGATACGCGAGCAAAAAACATTGTCTGAAATTGTACAACAGATCGTTGTCAGAGACATAGGCCTATGGTTTTGCACATCTGCTCGGCGACCCTTCTTGAAGACTGGGACTACCTGTGCTCTTTTCCAATCATTTGGAACCTTCCGTTCCTCTAGAGACTTGCGGTACACGGCTGTTGGAAGGGGGGGCAAGTTCTTTCGCGTACTCTGTGTAGAATCGAATTGGTATCCCGTCAGGTCCAGTGGACTTCCCTCTGTTGAGTGATTTCAGTTGATTTTCTATTCCTTGAATCTTATTTCGATGTCAGCCATTTTTTCGTTTGTGCGGGGATTTAGAGAAGGAACTGCGGTGCGGTCTTCCTCTGTGAAACAGCTTTGGAAAAAGGTGTTTAGTATTTCAGCTTTACGCGTGTTATCCTCTGTTTCAATGCCATTATCATCTCAGAGTGTCTGGATATGCTGTCTCGATCCACTTATTGATTTAATGTAAGACCAGAACTTCCTTGGATTTTCTGTCTAGTCGGTACATAGAATTTTAGTTTCGAATACTTGGTGTCGTCCTGTTCGCTATTATGGACACCAGATTAAAACATTTATCATCGTCTATGAAGACCAACTTCCTCCGTTCTAATCACATACGTTAACACAGTAATGTTTTTGAGAGTCGTGAAAAAGTAAATAATCTATATTGCAATATAAAGACAAGTCGTTGTTACGAAAAATCTCGAAAGGTACTTGACTGATTTAGTTCAAATCTCCATGCGACACTCTAATGAACATTCGGACAAAGAATATATATATATATATATATATATATATATATATATATATATATATATATATATATATGTGTATATATATATATCGCGAAAAGTTCTTGACCGGTTTACATAAAATTTTTATGATAAGTAATAAAACTGAGTACGCTATACATCTTTTTAACAATGTATAGGTTTTGTGTTAAAACAGACGGCGAGAAAGAAAATTCTGCGCTGTGCTGAGAACAAATTTTCCTTCTGGACCAATTTTGGTTGAAAAATACGGAATTTGTTGTTGGACATCGTGGAATATTTCCGCTTCAGCCCCTATAGTGTCATGAAGTCCCCATAGATGACTGCGCAATACGTAGTCTTCAACATGGCGTCTGTAACGGAGGTGGATTCGAAGCAGAATGTCTACAGAGACCAGACACTAAACAAAAGCACTGTGAGTCGATGAGCGAGATGTCTGTCATCATCGCAACAAGGTCGCGCAAAACTATCCGATCTCCCGTATGCTGGCCGCCCGCACACAGCTGTGACTTCTGTAATATTGGAACACAGCCACATTAACGAAAAATGACTTTTCCATCTCCATGACAACGCAAGGCCTCACACACGTATGTGCAACCGAAAGGAGCTCACAAACGTTCATTGGACCGTTCTTCCTCATCCATCTTACAGCCCGGATCTCGCACCTTCCGACTTCCATTTCTTTGGTCTAATGAAGGCCGCACACCGCTGGAAGCAATATGTGGATGATGGGGAGATTATTGATGCAGCAAGACTTTCGCTCCGACCTCGACAAGTGGATTGCTACCGTGCCGGCCTGCAGGCCCTCACAGTAAAGTGGCGTAATGACGTTGCACTGAACGGACATGATGTTGAAAACAGAGTTTTAGCCAAAGTGTGGGGAATAATATGGCGTTTTGGAAACCTGAATAAAATCAACCGGCGTTAAGAAAGAAAAATGTTACGTTATTTATTGAACGCCCCTCGCATAATTTCAGCCAAAAATTGTGTACGTAATAATGTGCTCTTTTACTTATGGCTTCTCCGGTTACGATTAAAACACTAATACAGAATCTGACTCGCCTGAAACTTTGTAATCCTACCCATTCGCAGTTTAAACTACGCGAAGTACTGTCACTGAAGCTGTTATCCTTACTAATCCAGCAGGTGGAGACATCTCTGTCATACTCCATATAGCAGTGATCCCAATCGATCTATCCATTCATTTTAAGCGACTTCAGTTCCCAATTAAGGTTTTTTTCATAATAACAATAGACAAGCCTTAAGGCCAGAGAGCCAGAGAAAGGGGTAACAGGACACAGAAGAGGAAGGGGGGGGTAGGAGATGAACAAAGAGAGGGGGAAGGTTGGTTGGTTGGTTTGGGGAAGGAGACCAGACAGCGTGGTCATCGGTCTCATCGGATGAGGGAAGGATGGGGAAGGAAGTCGGCCGTGCCCTTTCAGAGGAACTATCCCGGCATTTGCCTGGAGTGATTTAGGGAAATCACAGAGGGGGAAGGAAGTGATGCACAGAGTGGGAGGAACGTTAGTTAATTAGTTACATGTTCCATAGATCATTTGAACGAGCCTTTTATCGACATGACGCGGAACGAGTCCTACTTATGCAACTTTAATTAGTTTCTTTTTATTTTATTAATTTTAACTTTTTTATTGCCTACCAGTTTTTAAGTAGAAATTAGTCAAAGGATAGAAGGAGTTTTACAGGAGAAGTCATTTTAAATTCGATTTAAAACTTGCTTCGCTAGCGGTTAGACATGTTTTGTTATTGAGCAAATGACCAAAGAATTTGATTCCTGCATATTGAATTCCTTTCTCAGCCCCTTACAGCTTTAGCATTGGGTAGTAAACGTCATTTTCCCCTCTAGTGTTGTGAGTATGTACATCACCATTCTTCTCAAATTGTGGCGGATTATTTATGACGAATTTCATTACAGAATGCAGATACTGTGAGGGTGCAAATAAAATACCTAGCTCCTTGAAATGGTGCCTGCATAACGTCTGTGGGTGAGCACCACGTATTCTTCTTACTGCTCGCTTTTTTGCAACCAATATTTTCTCACTATGTGATAAATTTCCCTAGAAAATTATTCCTTAAGACATTATTGAGTGTAAATACCTGAAATATGTCAGGAGGTTGATACGTTTCTTTCCAAGATTAGCTATTAAACGAAAAATAATTGTTTGAGAATCTCAGTAATGTGTTGCTTTCAGTTCAAGTTTTCATTAATATGTACATCCAAAATTTTGGCGCATTCTACCCTACTCACTGACTCCTGCTCACATCTACATCTACATCTACATGGTTACTCTGCAATTCACACTTAAGTGCCTGGCAGAGGGTTCATCGAGCGATTTTCACACTACTTCTCTACCATTCCACTCTCGAATGGCGCGTGGGAAAAAGGAACACCTAGATCTTTCCGTTCGAGCTCCGATTTCTCTTATTTTATTATGATGATCATTTCTCCCTGCGTAGATGGGTGTCAACAAAATATTTTGCATTCGGAAGAGAAAGTTGGCGACTGAAATTTCGTAAATAGATCTCGCCGCATAGAAAGCCGCCTTTGTTTCAGTAAGTGCTTCCCTCAACTCGCGTATCATATCAGTGACACTCTCACCCCTATTGCGCAATAACACGAATAGAGCTGCCCTTCTTTGCACTTTTTTCGATGTCCTCCGTCAATCCTACCTGCTAAGGATCCCATACCGCGCAGCAATATTCCAGCAGAGGACGGACAAGTGTAATGTAGGCTGTCTCTTTAGTGGGTTTGTCGCATCTTCTAAGTGTTCTGCCAACGAAGCGCAGTCTTTGTTTCGCCTTCCCCACAATGTTATCTATGTGGTCTTTATAAATTTAAGTCACTCGTAATTGTAATTCCTTGGTATTTAGTCGAACTGGCAGCCATTAGATTTGTGCGGTTTATCGTATACCCAAAATTTATCGGATTTCTTTTAGTACCCATGCTGATGACCTCGCACTTTTCTTTGTTTAGTGCCAATTGCCACTTTTCGCACAATACAGAAATTCTCTCTAGATCATTTTGTAATTAGAATTGATTGTCTGATGATTTTACTAGACGGTTAATTACAGCGACATCTGCAAACAATCTAAGGGGGCTGCTCAGATTATCACCTAGATCATTTATGTAAATCAGGAACAGCAGAGGACCTATGACACTACCTTGCGGAACGCCAGATATCACTTTTGTTCTACTCGATGATTTACCGTCTATCACTACGAACTGTGACCTCTCTGAGAGGAAATCACGAATCCAGTCACCCAACTGAGACGATACTCCATATGCACGCAACTTGATTAATAGTCACTTGTGAGGAACGGTATCAGAAGCCTTCTGGAAATCTAGGAATATGGAATCGATCTGAGATCCCTTGTCGACAGCATGGAAATCAAGAACTAGAAATGTTGCACAAGAGCGTTATTTTCTGAATCCGCGTTGGTTATGTATCAATAAATTAGTTTCTTCAAGGTGACTCATAATGCTGATTGAGGTCAGTGATATGAGTCTGTAATTCAGTGGGTTACTCCTATTTACTTTCTTGAATATTGGTGTGACCTGTGCTACTTTCCAGTCCTTAGGAACAGAACTTCCGTCAAGTGAGCGGTTGTATATGATTGCTAAGAAAGGCGCTATTGTGTCTGCATACTCTGAAAGGAACCTGATTGGTATACCATCTGGACTGGAAGACTTGCCTTTCTTAAGTGATTTGAGTTGTTTCGCAACACCTAAGATATCTACTTTTGTCACTCACGCTAACAGCTACTCTGGTTTCGAATTCGTCTTCTTTCGAGAAGGAAATACAGAAAACTGTATTTAGTAACTCCGCTTTAGTGGCACCATCATCGGTAACATTTCCATCGCTGTCACGCAGTGACGGTATTGACTGGTTTTTGCCACTGGTGTACTGTAAATACGACCAGAATCTCTGTGAGTGTTCTACCATATTTTGAGACAATGTTTCATTGTGGAAACTATTAAAAGCATATCGCCAATGCGTCCGCACTAAATTTCCAGCATCCGTGAAACTTAGCCAGTCTTGGGGATTTTGCGTTCTTCTGAGTTTGGCATGCTTTTCTCGTTGCTTCTGAAACAGTGTTCTGACGTGTTTTGTGTACCATGGTGGATCAGTCCCGTCTCAGTATTAACTTATGCGGTATGAATCTATCTATTGCTGTCGAATTTGAGCCTTATCTGATCTACACTTACATAATTAGCTTGCAAGGAATGGAGACTCTCTCTTAGGAAGGCATGAAGCGAACTTTTACCTCCTGTTTTAAATAGATATATTTTTCTTTTATTTTTAGTGGTTTTGGTTGATATGATTTTGAGCTTCGCTACAATGACCTTGTGTTCACTAATCCCTGTATCCGTCATGAAGCTCTCTATTAGATCAGGATTATTTGTGGCTAAGAGGTCAAGTGTGTTTTCGCAACCATTTACAATTCGTGTGGGCTCATGAACTAATTGTTCAAAGGAATTCTCAGAGAAAGTATTTAGTACAATTTTGGAATATGTTTTCTGTGTAGCACCGGTTTTGAAAATATATTTTCACCAACAAACCGAGGGTAGATTGAAGTCTCTACCAATTATAACTGTATGAGTGGGGTAGGCTAATTATTTGTAATGAGATTCAAGTTTTCTTTGAAACGTTCAGCTATTATATAATCTGAGTCGGGGATCGGTAGAAGGAGCCAATTATTATTATGGTACGGCTGTTTAGTATAACCTCTATCCATAGTAATTCGCAGGAACTATCTATTTCAACTTCACTACAAGATAACTACCAACAGACACAAACACACCACCACCTACTTTATTTAATATATCTTTTCTGAACACGGTCTGCGCCTCTGTAAAAATTTCGGCAGAATTTATCTCTGGCTTTAGCCAGCTTTCTGTTCCTATAACGATTTCAGCTTCAGTGCTTTCTATCAGCGCTTGAAGCTCTGGTACTTTTCCAACACTGCTACTACAATTTACAACTACAATACCGACTGCTGCTTGGTCGATTCTCGTCGTTTCTTTGCCCTGCAGCCTTTGGGACTGGAGCCCTTTTTGATCTTTCCCGAGACTGTCTAACGTAAAAAACCGCCCAGTCCACGCCACACAGCCCCTGCTACCTCCTGTGTGTAGTGGACACCTGACCTCTGGTACAGAGCCGGGTGGAGGGTCTGAATCAAAGGTCCGCAATCGGTCCTGTCGACGATGCTGCAGATGGTGAACTCTGCCTTCATCTCGCTAGCAAGACTGGCAGTCTTCACCAACTCCGACAGCCGCCGGAAACCAGGGAGACTATTCCGATCCATAGCGACACACGTTATTAGTGTCGACATGAGCCGCCACCTATAGTTGGTTGCACCTTGTACCCTTCATGGAATCCGGAAGGACCCTTTCCACATCTGGAATGACTTACCCCCGGTATGCACACGGAGGGCACGTTGGTTTTGTACACAAAGTTGCAGGCGACAATGGCTCCAACTCAGCTGCTTACCGAGTTGAAATGAGCGTTTCCGTCAGATATGGGCACGCCATTCCATGGGGCTTCATCTGTGTGTCAGAGCTCATCAATTGTTTTGTAGTAGCCTGCCTGGTTTTCGGCAACGGAAGACCAGACGTTTTAAATGGGTCAGACACCTGGAGAACCCGCTGGCTGGGGTAACAATCGAATTCCCTCTGTACCACGGTATGTCAGAACAGCATAGGTAAGACGTAGGATTGCGATATCATGTTAAAAGATAGCATAACAGAGACCTAAAAGATAGGGTACAGCAATCTGCCTTGACGCGTCGTTAATGTACAGCTTGCAGCCCAAATTAAGGCTGTGCGCACACGGTTTGTGTTGTGTATCTAACGCCGAGTCGGTCAGGCCGTGCAAAACTTCACACGTGCACCATGAGCTGCTTGCGTGTGGGCGGAGGCTCAGCTTGTCTCGGCACTGCTCAGTACGTCCCAGCTTTGATCGGTCCTTCTCTCAGTTCAGCGCGATATTTTATTTAGCGGTGCGATGCGACGCTTTCTTCCAGCATTTGGTACTGCTGATTTTCCTTGGCTCGACTTCCTTCGGTTTGGCGGACTCGGGTCTTAGTGCTGTTCATACTTCGTTATTCGTTCTTGGTACAAAGGAAGTTCACAGGCCATGTGGGTGTTGGCACAAGAAGAGGCTGTCTAATGATCTACATCTACATCTACATCTATACTCCGCAAGCCACCTGACGGTGTGTGGCGGAGGGTTCCTTGAGTACCTCTATCGGTTCTCCATTCTATTCCAATCTCATATTGTTCGTGGAAAGAAAGATTGTCGGTATGCCTCTGTGTGGGCTATAATCTCTCTGATTTTATCCTCATGGTCTCTTCGTGAGATATACGTAGGAGGGAGCAATATATTGCTTGACTCCTCGGTGAAGGTGTGTTTTGGAAACTTCAACAAAAGCCCGTACCGAGCTACTGAGCGTCTCTCTTGCAGTCGTCCACTGGAGTCTATCTATCATCTCCGTATCACTTTCGCGATTACTGAATGATCCTGTAACAAAGCGCGCTGCTCTCCGTTGGATCTTCTCTATCTCTTCTATTAACCCTATCTGGTACGGATCCCACACGAGTGAGCAGTATTCAAGCAGTGGGCGAACAGGTATACTGTAACCTATTTCCTTTGTTTTCGGACTGCATTTCCTTAGGATTCTTCCAGTGAATCTCAGTCTGACATCTGCTTTACCGACGATTAATTTTATATGGTCATTCCATTTTAGATCACTCCTAATGCCTATTCCCAGATAATTTATGGAATTAACTGCTTCCAGTTGCTGACCTGCTATATTGTAGCTAAATGATAAGGGATCTTTCTTTCTATGTATTCGCAGCACATTACACATTATCTATCGTCGCTGTCGTTTAAAAATGAATAGGAATCACAGAGGAGGAGCATGAGAACTGTGAATATCCAGTACGCAGTCGCCTAGTCGATGGGTACTGCAGATTTGTAAAGTGTAAACTTTCACAGCCAGAAATGCCAGAATTAATAAAATGTTCCGGGCTATTACGCCATGGTCGAACCCATTTCATCTTAAAACTCGACATTGCGTCCCCATCTGCGGACGACATTTCCAAGGAAGATCGTAGCTTTTTTGAATGTCCGATTCACACTCTTGCCCGCTAGTGACAATAGCATAATTTTGCTTCCGCGCAGTGGCGTGACGTCACACGTTTTGAATACGGGAGCGCAATTGGCCGTTGTCGACTGCCATCGTCCGCTGTTGCTATCGTGAAGCCGGCCGGTGTGGCCGTGCGGTTCTAGGCGCTTCAGTCTGGAACCGCGTGACAGCTACGGCCGCAGGTTCGAATCCTGCCTCGGGCATGGATGTGTGTGATGTCCTTAGATTAGTTAGGTTTAAGTAGTTCTAAGTTCTAGGGGACTGATGACCTCAGAAGTTAAGTCCCATAGTGCTCATAGCTATTTTTGAACACACACACACACACACACACACACACACACGGAAGATATATCATCACCTAAAATCGGCCAACGATGCTCGCTAGCCGTTGGAATGTATAGGATTCCGTGTTGTTGTGGGGAGGTATACGAGGGTACTACAAAAAGAACTGTTAAAAAACGACTCCAAGAGCACAAGGGCAATTGGAGAAGAGGGGAGACTCACAGATCAGCTGTAACGGAACACGATTTACAGCCAGAAGATCACCACGATATGGTTTTTTTGTTTTGTTTTGTTTTAGGACTCAAGTGCTGGCAGCCACAAGCGGATACCATGAAAGGCTATACAGAGAGGCCATAGTGATTGTAAAACACCCCAGGGATTTCCATAGCAAGATGGTGCTGAAGATGTGTAGCAGTCTCCTACCGTGGGATGATAGCAACAGTGGAAGACGGCAGACGGCAACGGCCAACTGCATTCGCGTATTCAAAACGTGTGACGTCACGCCACTGCGCGGAAGCTTGCGGAAGCGGCATTTTACTGTAGGCAGTAGGGAGCCATTCAAAAAAATTTACGATCCACCTTGAAAATGTCCGCCGAAGATGGGGACGAAACGTCGGGTTTTAAGGTGAAATCCGTTCGACCATGACATAATAGCCCGGAACGTTTTATTAACTGTACAGCAGATTTGTTATGAAACAACAGCACAACCATGCTGAGAGAATTTAAAGAGCAGAGGAGCTAAAAATCAAAACGATCGACATGCGAGTTATAGAGGACTCATTGTTCTGTACATCAAGAAGTACTTCGTGTTAAACATGCAGGCACTGAACACGTGATGGAATTGGTGTGCAAGTAGCAAATTTTCTGAAGTCACACGCATTATTACATCATCGGTTGCAACAGTTTTCGATGGAATTGAACGAAGAGTATGGAGACATTATATATTACTGAATAGTACTTTGGTTAAGTCAAAGGTCATGCTCGTGAGTTTTCGATTTAAGACCCTCTAATGATGAATTTCTGAAGGGAAAATGAAAGCAAGAATGAAAATTAGAAGATCCGGAATGGATCGCAGACCTTGCATTTTAAACAGGGTTGACGGACTGCCCTCAGTAAGATACCACAAGGAAAGAGGCAACTTGTTAGTGATTTCATTGCGAAAGTGGGTGCAATTAAAAAGAAGGGGTAACTTCTGGCAGGGAACACCTACTTCTGTAAGCTCACTGGTGTTGAAGAAAGAATTTTGAACAATCCACTGTATCGTTGATGGAGTTACAGGAGCAGCTTTCTAAACGTTTGAGGACACTGCCAATCTTACATCTGTTGAAAGTATTGTTAATAAAAATTCTCTGTTTAAACTAGACTGAACTGCATGTGAATGCTTTAGTCTTTAATAAAACTTGCATCTGACTCCGTATTTAAATGAACTGAACTGAACTTTATCTGACTGCATGAAAATATTGTTGGAAAATTAATACTCAAAATACACATCTGACTGCATGAAAGTTTAGTGGTAAGAATAAATGAAAGTCACCAACCTGCATCTGACTGCGTCTGTGGACTTAGCTCGTGCACTCCTTCCCGTTTAGCCGACAATAAAACATATATTCAACTCAGCCGTAGTGCAATGGCATAAAACTGTCATTCTAGATAACTTTACTCATTTTGGTCCTGTTTGTTACTTAATAAAAATTCTGTCCTGATCCGAATAATTTGCCAACTGTGCAATGGCATATAGATTATTTTACTCTGATAAATGAAATTATTAGTTTTGCTCATGGGAACATTACTTTAATGAACCTTTTCGTTCAATGCAAGCATAGGATGCGGAGAACGACATAAGGTGTGAGATGAAACGCTAATTTTATCTAAAAAATATTTATTGTTCAAACTTTTAAGGCACATGTGAAACACTAAAAAAAACTTCTATAGCATGGATTTACGAGAAAGTTTCACAAAACGCTTATTGCATCAACAATGGGATTTCTATCTAGCTTTTAGACATTATTTAACCAAAGAAAACCTATTTTATTAATTATTCTTTCTAGTTTCCCCAGGTATGTGCCGAGTTTAGCTCAATATATAGCTTATTATGTGCGTAGCGCCAATTCTTACTTTGATGCTGTCACGACCCGACTGCCTCCTGCAGGCATCTAGCTGCGACTCGAAACACGTCTGCTGTCTCTGCGCAACTCCTCACCACCACTCAAACTTTTACCGCATGCACATAGCTCTGTTAGCTGTCAAAGATCTTACTACTCGAAGATGTACTATTCGTCCAACCTTGCGGTTGGAAACTATCGACATTTTTCACTGGCTCTATCCTGATCGAATCTCAGCACATACCTTTCACTGTTTCTGAGCTGTTTTCGAGAACGTTTGCCACTTCAGCGTTGTGCATCTGCAGAATGGAACAGGTCGACTTGCAGTGTAATTCCCGTCCAAAAGACAAATTCTTTAACGTTGTGCAGCAGGTCTAAGTTGTTTTCCTTGGGAAAACCAATTTTTCGATCAACATATTATGAAACTAAATAAGTCAAAATTACTAGACAACATGAGCGACAAAAATCGGTCTGCGTCTGTCCGCATGCCGACAGTTTGTGCCAGGTATAAATTTTATGTCTTCAGCGTCTCGAAAATAAGTTGCGAGGCAATGTTAAACATTTGTGTATCCAAGTATGTACCACTGCTAGTAATACGTTTGTTGCCTGCCGCTTTCATGTTGTTGCATTTTTAATGACCAGAAGCGTATTACGTTTGAGCTGCATAAACACCTATGTGAACACAAGGAAACGGTAAAAAAGAATTTATTTTCGAACCACCCTTAGTTGTTTGATAATACTAAAGGCCACACTGTCACGATAAGGGAATGCAGCTGTGTAATTGCTCATATTGGACAAGCAACTAGCGTTTCAAAGGTAATTGAGAAGCCGAAGCAAAAAAACACACACTGACGGAAAAAAATGCAACACCGAGAAATAATTAATGTAGAGTAATGAAATTTCGGGAATACATTTGCCTAGATAACATATGTATATGATTACCATTGCAAGATCGCAGGTTAATGTAAGAGCTTGATAGGCCCTTGCAAATGTGAAATGCTGGTACATTTGTAAACGGTGTAACCGCCATGCATGCATTGTGTTGTACAGGTTCCGGATGTGAGCTTGTGGGATGGAGTTCCATACCTGTTGCGCTTGGTAGGTCAATACAGGACAGTTGGTGGTGGTTGCGGATAAAGCTGGAGGTGTCAACCGATGATGTCCCGTATGTACTCTATTGGAGACAGACCTGGTGATTGAGCAGGACAAGGCAACATGTCGACACTCTGTAGAGCATGTTGATCTAAAACAGCGGGATGTGGGCGAGCGTTATCCTGCTGGAAAACACCCCCTGGAATGCTGTTCATAAATGGCAAAACAGATCGAATCACCAGATATACGTACAGTTTTGCAGTAAGGCTTCGTGGGATAACAACGAGGAGTTTATGACACTTACACGGAGTGACACTTGTACGGAGAGGGAATGTGTTGACATTTGTACGGAGACCAGGATATTGTACGTAGTGGACAGTGCGTTCCAGAAGTTGGATACAGCAGCCTGTCCGCCGCTACCTGCGACATATTCTGGAGAAGGCCAAAGCACATTTCTTGCACAAAATTCCATGTCCCTGCAGCAGTAAGTAGTGTGCACGGCTTTCTCCCAGAGTCCAGTGATTCAGTTGACCTCTGACTGGCAAGTAGTGTTTTGTGTTTTAGTGCTGAGATAACTGAGTTCACCCAGACCACCAAAGGGAAGCCTTTACTGATTGACGACGGGCATCAGTATGTAATGGACTAGAAAAACAAACAAGAAGTGTCCTAATGGTGTTATGTACACTTTAAAAAGAATAAATGTAAAGGAAGACTATCCACAAAAAATAACACAGTTTTAGGGGAAGGAAGCCACGTTTGTATTTCAGATGAAGCAGTAAATAAAGTGCGAAAACGTTTTGTCATTGCAAAGAAGCGGGAAAAAGAAACAGAGGCTACAGTTTCGTCGGTTTACGTTGAAGAAGTTCAATCGACAATACGACTTAGTAAGATGGTTACCATCACACAGAAGTGCGAAACAATCGTTTCTTTGTATTAGGCGAAAATATATGGGAACCACACAAGATCCATCGATTCTGGAGGGATATACTTCCAAGAAAATAATTTACTGACGAATGATTGCCGAATTTTTTTACTTGAAAATGATAACACTGGATCGTAAGACAGAGTACTCGGGTTTGTCAGAAAAAATGGAAAAGTTGTGTTTATCAAACTGTGAATAACTCTTTCTGGGCGGAACGTTCAAGAGTTGCGAGCAAGTAGTTTGGACAGTTGTTTATACTTCTCGCCGACCTTAACAGGTCTCGAAATAAACACCAGTCCAGTTGTTTACGCTTTGCTGCTAACATTTTTTTAAAGTAACGTGCTTGGAACCCTGCATGCCTGTTGATGGACTTCGAAATTGTCATCGTCCAAGCAGCTAACAGTTTGTTTCCTGAAACAGAGATTATTGGTTGCAGAGGAAATAGGCTGTCACATAATAATGTGCTCTGCTCGAGAACATCTTCCCTAAAACGTTGGACGATGGCTGGAGGACACGCGTGAAAACCAAACGCTTCAGGAATTTTCTGTTTTTTGGAACAAGATATGCCAAGAGACATGTGAAATTGCAGTGGAAGGTGTCATCGCACTAATATCGTACCAGAAGGATGGAAATGAAGAATAAATACATTATCAACAGCTCATCCAAATGTTTACTCATTAGTGAAAAATCTTCGAGACCACAGCCACCAGCTTGACCTAATTTTAGACTTTGATGGGAAAATAAAATAAAAAGAGTCAGCAATGAAGACTGACGAAACAGCTGCAAAGGCTTTAAAGAAATTCTAAACTGAAGGGAACTTAAAATCATTTCTGACATGTGTGGCCTGCGCACAGAAATTACAGTGCCGAAGAAAACGTCAGATTCATTGAAAAATTTGTAAATTTTGAAAAGTAGTTTGATGTAATGAGTGGCAAATCTTGTAAATATTGTAAATAAATTTAGTGGGGAACTGAAAAACACTATCTCTTCGTGGTGTTCCCTGGGAACGACGTAAGTCGGCTAAATGTCACTTGAAATTTGTAAAATATTCCCTAATGAAGACTAACAAGATTATCTCAAAGGCCAAACATTTTCTAGGGAATATTCGCAACATTTGCCTTGAGAGCTTCTTAGAATCAAAATCCGTCTGGGCGGACACCGAATTAAAAATATTTGCAGCTGAAAAACAGGTAAATGACTTGCAATAAAATTCATACTTTCTCCCTCCATTAGAAGACAAACAAACCAACATGTAACTGGTAAAGACAAAATAAATTACCATAAAAAAGTGACTAGTCCCAATTTTGCAACTTTTCAACATATATAATAACACGATAAAATTTTTCTGGATTTCTGACCCCATTGCTAATATGTAAAACTACCGACGTTTCGGTCACTATTGCAAGTGACCGTCTTCAGGATGATTTTGTTACTGCTGAATGAAAAAACTTTGTTTATTATATATCTGCAAACGTAGCTGTTATCTAATTCTGATAAGCTGTTAAGGATTAATAAGTGGGCTGTTAAAAGTTTTTTATTGGTGTTTTTATTTCTTTTCATTGGTGGAAATCTGACGTTTTGATTGGTGTTTGCATTACTGCTTGTGATTCATAGAAATCGTCGAATGGAAAACCAGGCGTCGAGGCAGTATTCTATGTACGTACACTCATGATCATAAATTAAGGTTAATGCTGATACATGGCGAAACAACGCTCTGGTGGGCGGTTTGCGGGTTTAAATCACCTCGGGGTATGACCATGCTGTGCATTTGACCTGCGGTCGTCGCACGGTGGCGCTGGCTGCAGTCCACATACGCAGAGGTGTGTTGGTGCATGTCGGAGTACGGCGCAGCGAGTAAGTGTGTAGACGTTTTACGACGTGCTAATGGTGACTGTGTATTGAAAATGGCTCAAAAAACACATATTGATGACGTTATGAGGGGTAGAATACTAGGGCGACTGGAGGCTGATCAAACTCAGTAGGTCGTAGCACGGACCCTCCGTGTGCCACAGAGTGTTATCTCAAGATTATGGCAACGATTCCAGTAGACAGGAAACGTGTCTAGGTGCTACAGTACTGGACATCCACAGTGTAAAACACCACAAGAAGACCGATATCTCACCATCAGTGCCCGCAGATGGCCACGGAGTACTGCAGGTAGCCTTGCTCGGGACCTTGCCGCAGCCACTGGAACAGTTGTCTCCAGACATACAGTCTACAGACGACTGAACAGACATGGTTTATTCGCCCGGAAGACTGCAAGGTGCATTCCGCTGACCCCTGGTCACAGGAGAGCCCGTAAAGCCTGGTGTCAAGAACACAGACATGGTCATTGGAACAGTGGTCCTAGGTTATGTTCACGGACGAGTCCAGGTATAGTGTGAACAGTGATTCTCGCCGGGTTTTTATCTGGCGTGAACCAGAACCAGATACCAGCCCCTTAATGTCCTTGAAAGGGACCTGTATGGAGGTCGTGGTTTTATGGTGTGGGGTGGGTTTATGATTGGTGCACTTACACCCCTGCATGTCTTTGACAGAGGAACTGTAACAGGTCAGGTGTATCGGGACGTAATTTTTCACCAGTATGTCCGCCTTTTCAGGGGTGCAGTGGGTCCCACCTTCCTCCTAATGGATGATGACGCACGGCCCCACCGAGTTACTATCGCGGAAGAGTACCTTGAAACAGAAGATATCAGGAGAATGGAGTGGTCTGCCTGTTCTCCAGACCTAAAGCCCATCAAGCACGTTTGGGATGCTCTCGGTCGACGTCTTCAAACCCCTAGGACACTTCAGGAGCTCCGATAGACACCGGTGCAAGAGTGGGAGGTTATACCCCAGCAGCTGCTCGACCACCTGATCCAGAGTATGCCAACCGTTGTGCGACCTGTGTACGTGTGCATGGTGATCATACCCCATACTGATGTCGGGGTAAAGACGCAGAAAACAGTGCCGTTTTGTAGCACATGTGTTTCGGGACGGTTTTCTCAACTTATCACCAATACCATGCACTTACATATATGTGTCGTGTGTTTTCCCTATGTGCCTATGCTGTTAGCGCCAGTTTTGTGTAGTGCCACATTGTGTGGCACCACATTCTGCGATTATCCTTAAATTATGAGCGGTCTACCGCGCGCCTATGTGTATTGCTTCACATGAGCTGGTGACCCGTAACGCTGTTGTTTATTGCTGGCCGTGGAAGCCTACGTTTATAAAAGTAAAAACTGTTGAGGATGTGGCTAGGCGAGCAAGAGAGTTCACGGTTGTCGTCCGCCACCTGGGATGTGTGGGCGCTATCTGCACAATGGGCCGGTCAGACGTCGTTACGTGGCGCAGCACGGCCGACTGGTATCGCAGGACAAGTGCAGACAATGTAATGCCTTCAGAGGAATGACCATGCAGTAAACACGGCACAGTGCTTAAGGGGAGACGCCACCCAAAAAGTTAACTTTTCTTCTACTTCGCGGCTAGCAACCAGATTTTTAAATCGTGCCTATTATGTAAAGATGTAGCAATACCGAAATTTTGAAGTCCATAATTTCATTGGTTTTAGAGTTTGAAACGTCCCCTTAGAAAAATTATATATGACTGTGTTTAAACTGACACACAACATTTTTTTTAGCGCAATGCAATCTGACTTTCAAAAATCCCTACAAAAGAATGGCCCTGACTAACATTAACCTATACGTTTCACAAATCACTTACCTCACCAAAAATCTTCGTTACTCGAACTACTGCAATACAGCGAGCGCCACTACTGCCAGCTAAATAAAAGATTCAAACTACAGAAGGCACTAACTACTGATAGGCATAGTTAGCAATTGAAAGATGTTAATAGAGAACAAACAATGTATTTACCTTAACAGTCATAATACATATATATAGTAGTTCATGACATCCAGTGTTACAAATTTCAAAACTCCGCCATCTCTCTCCCCACATCCCCACTGCTGGCGGCTCACCTCCAACTGCGCAACGCTACGCGCTGTTATCATACAGCTGCCCAACACTACAATGGCAGACAACAATGCTAACTAGCCACAGACTGCACACAGCACAGAGCACTACGTAACGTGGCTAATAAGAAAATATAAACAGCCTACTTACATAGCCCCCATGCTCCCCACAAAAATGTTACAAATTCTTTTGGGCAGTGGCCAATAATGATTTGATAAAATTTTTCATAATTACAATAACAAAGATATGCAATGCACACACTTATTAATACAATGTTGGTCAAAAGCTAAAATTTTCTCACAGTCCATAACGACTGTCCTGATCATTCATCACAGTAAAACTGCCGTTTCTTTTATCAAAGTCTGAGCAGTAAAAGACAATGCACACGGAAGTAGTGGATGTCCATGCAGTCTTGAGGAAGTAGTGTTGTCCTTCCAACGGAAAGACAGTGCTGTCTCTTGACATGCTGACAGGTAATGGGCCACAACAGAGAACCCACAGCAGAGTCATTCCACGTTTTGAAGAATATTGGTAGGTAGGTCATCACAGAGCAGACCCACTGTAGTCCTGGTAGAGAATATGGTATTGGTGGGCCACCAGAGATGCAGACCCACTCCAGTCCTTGCAGAAATAATGATATTGGTGGGCCATCAGAGATGCAGACCCACTGTAGTCCTTGTAGAGATGGCCAGCAGCCATCTGTTGTGACTGTGCGGGTGCACAATCACCATTGAAGAGTCTTGCAGATAATAAAGCAAGTCCATAACCACCACTTGTGCACTCACAAAGTTTTTGGAATGTCCTTAGAACCAGCAATGCTGTTATCCAGTCCCTTGCTCAATTATTAATACACGTGCAAACACTATCAGTCCCTACTTCTCACATATTGTCCATATACTATGACCAACAGAAACGTGTGCAGTGAAATGTAACTTACAAGTTACTTAATTTGATGAACTGGTGTCAATTACAATTTTATAACATAAGAATACAATAACAAAGGTACAAATTACATCATTAAAGAACATAACAATACAGATAACATTCATAGTAATACAGGCTTTACAAAAGAATAGAAATAGACATATACATCAGTGTTACAGGAATTATGACATAAGTAAATACATAAAAGATCAGAATAACTTTTGAAACATCAACTTTACACATATGCATTAAAACAAAACAGAATAAATAATGTCTAAACATCTTTACAAAGTAAATAACATATTATTAATGCAAATTATACACTCCTGGAAATTGAAATAAGAACACCGTGAATTCATTGTCCCAGGAAGGGGAAACTTTATTGACACATTCCTGGGGTCAGATACATCACATGATCACACTGACAGAACCACAGGCACATAGACACAGGCAACAGAGCATGCACAATGTCGGCACTAGTACAGTGTATATCCACCTTTCGCAGCAATGCGGGCTGCTATTCTCCCATGGAGACGATCGTAGAGATGCTGGATGTAGTCCTGTGGAACGGCTTGCCATGCCATTTCCACCTGGCGCCTCAGTTGGACCAGCGTTCGTGCTGGACGTGCAGACCGCGTGAGACGACGCTTCATCCAGTCCCAAACATGCTCAATGGGGGACAGATCCGGAGATCTTGCTGGCCAGGGTAGTTGACTTACACCTTCTAGAGCACGTTGGGTGGCACGGGATACATGCGGACGTGCATTGTCCTGTTGGAACAGCAAGTTCCCTTGCCGGTCTAGGAATGGTAGAACGATGGGTTCGATGACGGTTTGGGTGTACCGTGCACTATTCAGTGTCCCCTCGACGATCACCAGTGGTGTACGGCCAGTGTAGGAGATCGCTCCCCACACCATGATGCCGGGTGTTGGTCCTCTGTGCCTCGGTCGTATGCAGTCCTGATTGTGGCGCTCACCTGCACGGCGCCAAACACGCATACGACCATCATTGGCACCAAGGCAGAAGCGACTCTCATCGCTGAAGACGACACGTCTCCATTCGTCCCTACATTCACGCCTGTCGCGACACCACTGGAGGCGGGCTGCACGATGTTGGGGCGTGAGCGGAAGACGGCCTAACGGTGTGCGGGACCGTAGCCCAGCTTCATGGAGACGGTTGCGAATGGTCCTCGCCGATACCCCAGGAGCAACAGTGTCCCTAATTTGCTGGGAAGTGGCGGTGCGGTCCCCTACGGCACTGCGTAGGATCCTACGGTCTTGGCGTGCATCCGTGCGTCGCTGCGGTCCGGTCCCAGGTCGACGGGCACGTGCACCTTCCGCCGACCACTGGCGACAACATCGATGTACTGTGGAGACCTCACGCCCCACGTGTTGAGCAATTCGGCGGTACGTCCACCCGGCCTCCCGCATGCCCACTATACGCCCTCGCTCAAAGTCCGTCAACTGCACATACGGTTCACGTCCACGCTGTCGCGGCATGCTACCAGTGTTAAAGACTGCGATGGAGCTCCGTATGCCACGGCAAACTGGCTGACACTGACGGCGGCGGTGCACAAATGCTGCATAGCTAGCGCCATTCGACGGCCAACACCGCGGTTCCTGGTGTGTCCGCTGTGCCGTGCGTGTGATCATTGCTTGTACAGCCCTCTCGCAGTGTCCGGAGCAAGTATGGTGGGTCTGACACACCGGTGTCAATGTGTTCTTTTTTCCATTTCCAGGAGTGTATTTGAGGATAACATTATTCCTCATCATAGTTCATGTAGCTGAGTATTAGAAAAACTCTACAACATAAGTCTTATCAGATAAACATATAAATACAGGAATAACATAAATACACAAGGGTACACAAACATATAGCGGAATAATACAAAAGGAAATGATAGGGTTTGTTTTACTGCAGTATTTTGCAAACAAAACTTTCTTTGCTTCTTGGAGATCTCCCTTCATTCATCATTATTCCCAAAAAGTCCTATCTATACCAGCTTTCTGTATTCTATTCATATTTCTTTCAAAATAATTAATTCTCAGTGTACAATACTCATTTTGGCCCAAATCTTTTTCATATAACTTCTCAATGCAATCTTTCCCTATTGTCCATAGTCAGTTCCTTATATAGTCTACCCCCTCTTAAGCTAATTTAAATCTACTGAGCTCAGATGCTACACTAAGGGACGAGGCAATGCAGCAGCATAAAACAATTACAAACAGCAATGAAAAAAAATGCAAATTGGCTAAGTAAGCAACAATATTACAACTAATATAAGGCAATGAGCAGCAAACAAGAAAAATAAATCAGTAGTAAACTGGCTTAGCAGAGTAACACAAAGTCAAATTCAGTAACACTATGCCTGGCAAACAGCAGCAGCAAATGAAATAACTTATATCTAAACATGACATAGCTCAAGCAGAAAAAAAAATTACACTAAAGACAATAATGCAGACAAGGGAAATGTATATTCACATCTTAATGTCTATGTAATTAAAGTGGTGCACCACAAAAACTAATTCTACAAAAAATTACCAAGTAGTTGAAAAGAAAATTCTGTATGCAATTCCTGTGAAGGGAAATGTCTTTTTGTGCTCCTTCGTTTTTTTGAAGTACATCATAAAGTTAGTCTTTACTGGGTCTGTAAGCATAAAATATTTATATTAGTATGCTTTCTACCTTTTTTTTCTACCTGTGCCTCTGAAAAGGCACACACTAATGGCTTCTTCTCCAGGCGTCTGACACAGCTGGGTGCCCATGACGCATTACGTGCAGGTGGTCACTTAACTTTCTTACGGAAATATTTACGACAGCAGTTTCCGCTACAGTGACAGTCTGATATAAAAATATTTCACAGGTCAAGAATTTGCGTTACAAATCTGTAGATACAAAATCCTATTGATATAACAGGTCCAAAAAATTTTCGTTGGCATTGTGATACATTCACGCATTTACATACACTTCATAACTCTTAAAGTACGATTCTTGGTTTCCAACAACCTTTTCATAAATCAGAGTCCCCTAACCACTACTCATTATTCCCTACCTTATTACACATATACATATTCGTCGACACTTCTTCGATATATTATCATAATAAATACGTAGCATAATTAAATTCCTGATATAGCATCATCTCATTGATCATAAACATACCTCAACAGCATAATACACATAGTCATCGTAATAATAACATAATAACACCTCAGTCAACTCTCAAAATCGTCGTAGCTTCCTCCAATAATTTCAAAACCTAAAAAAAAATTTTCTGCTCATGTCAAAAATGTCATCTGCCTCAAACGTACTTTAAAAATCGTGATCCCATACCAAATATATCATTCAAAGCTCTCATAATATCACAATGGGTCCGAAAAAATATTAAAAGTTCACAAAGTACAGACCAAATACAATTTCGTAAGTGTGAAGTAATCCAACCCTGTAATTGCGTAAACATGTGTCACTGACATAGTAAAAAATGTTTATCTCTCAGTTAAATGATCAGATAGCTGTGTAATTTATGTGTTAGAGGAATATGGTACCGATGTGTAAAGTTGTATGACCAAATACCATATTAGCTAATTCTCCTTGTGCTTGCCAAACACATGGTACACAAAGTAGGAGTGTACCCCCCTGAGGATTAATGTAATTATACCCTCAGGTGTTACAGATTACAACAATGGAATGAAATGTATCACGGAAAACCTTTGTATCATTGTAATTCAAAAATCTTTAAAAATAAATGTTTTAAGTACAAAATTAATCACTCAAATACGTGTACTGTAGCGCTAAACTGCGTCTTGTTGTAAGATAATCTCTGTGGAAGTGTCGTAGTTATATTCCTCCGAAAGCTAAGTTCTGCAGAAGTCAATGTACTTACCTCATGATAAACAAAAGTGAAATGCTTTGCGTATAGATATCTTAGTTATTACGCTTATTGTTGTGATGAAGAAATTACTGTACTGTAATGTATTGTTGTGCTACGGAAAAGGCTGTCTCATTGTAGCTATACCACAAAAGTTACTACTAAAACATGTTTTACTTTCCAGAATAATACAGAAAAACTGTGCAGATATGAAACAGAAACACCGCAAAAGCAACATTGTAAATTGTCACTCGTAGTGTCGTGATAAAATCGTGTAGCTGTCACATAAACTAACCACTGTCTCATCTGGTATCTCACAGAAAGTACTTTAAATCCAGAATGTATTTTCAAGTAAACCAAAATGTTGCATTAGAATCTCATTAGCAGTACCAGTATATGTTCTAAGTATGTGAGCCTTATAGTCGTTACATAATCGTGCAACTAACAAGCAAGAATGTACACACACAATAACACTGTGTTGTCTGTTCGCAATAACAATGCATTCGTAATTTCTGTTTAAATAAGTTGTCTTGGTTCTTGACTGGATATTTAACTTCAAACATTGTTGCATGGTAACAGTTTCTAAAGCATACTAGTAACGTGAAGTGAAACGTTTTATGGCAAAGACAAAGTTAAAAAGCAGATTATCTTTCAATAAACGGTTTAACATGTGAAATGTGGTGTAAACCTTTACTCTTCCTAGTACGCAGAGGTTCAACTTGAAAGGAATTATCATGCGGTATACGTCGGTGAGGAATGCTAAAATTTTTCTCAAGGTTAGCGTCTATGTTATTTTGCTCTGAGCCAGCCGGCGCACGCGGCTGCCTGCGGTGCGAGTCATTGTCTGTTCCTTTGTTGGCGCACGTCGTTATTGGGATTAGGAGACCTAGCTTCTACAAATTCACGTTGTCGAAAGTGCCCTGCTCTGTTTGAATCGCGCCAGTTCCGATGAAATTCAGGTCTGTCGTTACGATTATCTCGTCTGTCGTCATGTCGGTAGATTTCATAATATCTTTCTTGTCGGTCATGTGGTGGAGAATTTCTTCCTGAATCGTAACTGCGCGCTGAACTGTTGCGTCTGAAGTTATTCTGTCTCCCTTGATAATAATTGTTTTGGTTCCCATATTGTCTGTTTCTAAGGTAATCTCTGTCATATTCATTACTACAGAAATGCGATCTTTCTCTGTAACTTTATTACACTGCCAGTGGTTGTCATATGGGTGGTGTCTGTTTTGGTCAGGATTTGCGTTGTAAGAATAGACTTGTCGTGTCCAGTTATTGTTTCTGTCATCACGGAATTGTGACGGATGTGACCTGTAGTGATTGTTGTACTCCTGTTTCCGCATTCCGCGATTGTCAGTGTCAATTTCCAGTTCTTGTAACAGTCCCTGAAAAGCTTCAATGTCGTCTTTGCAAAGTCCTGCTAAAATAATATGTCATAAATGTTGAGGCAGTTTGATTAAGCAAATGCGGATGAGTTCTGAGGGGCTGTATGGGTTTGAAAGATACTGATTCAACATGTCTTCAAAATATTTCATAAGACTGGAAAATTCAGATTGTTCGAAACGTTTCATCATTATGATGCTATGTTTTACTCGGTCTTGTGTAGCTTGAGACCAATACGCTGAGAGGAAGGCATGATAAAATTCTCCTTCACTGTGACAATCGTGAATGACCGATTGCATTCTTACAGCTGGTTCATTCTCCAAGTAGCCACACATAAATTCTAACCTGTGCTCCAATGACCAGTTGGGAGGAAAACAATGAGAAAATTGCGGAACGCTACGCGCTGTTAACATCCAGCTGCCCAACACTACAATGGCAGACAACAATGCTAACTAGCCACAGACTGCACACAGCACAGCCAGTGATTTTCATACAGAGCGCTACGTAACGTTGCCAATAAGAAAATATAAACAGCCTACTTACAAGTTTTGAATTTTTAATACACTGGAGAGCCAAAGAAACTGGTACACCTGTCTAATATCGTGTAGGACCCCACGAACTTTCAGAAGTGCAGCAACACGACATGGCATGGACTCGAGTAACGTCTGCAGCATGCTGGAGGGAACTGACATCATGAATCCTGCAGAGTTGTCCATAAATCCGTAAGGGCACGAGGTCGTGGAACAGGACGTTGCAAGGCATCCCACATATGCTCAATAATGTTTGGTGGGCAGAGGAAGTGTTTAAACTCAGAAGAGTGTTCCTGGATCCACTCTGTAGCAATTCTGGACGTGTGGGGTGTTGCACTGTCCTGCTAGAATTGCCCAAATCCGTCGAAATGCACAATGGACATGAATGGATGCATGTGATCAGACAGGATGCTAACGTACGTGTCACCTGTCAGAGTTGCATCTAGACGTATCAGGGGTCCCATATCGCTCCAACTGCAGACGCCCCACACCATTACAGAGCCTCCACCAGCTTGGACAGTCCCATGCTGACACGCAGCGTCCATGGATTCATGAGGTTGTCTCCATACTAGTACACGTACATGCGCTCGATACAATTTGAAACGAGACTCGTCCATCTAGGCAACATGTTTCCAGTGATCAACAGTCCGATGTCGGTGTTGATGGGTCCAGGCGAGGTGTAAAGCTTTGTGTTGTGCAGTCATCAAGGGTACACGAGTCGGCCTTCGGCTCCGAAAGCCCATATCGATGATGTTTTGTTGAATAATTCCCAGCTGACACTTGTCGATAGCCCAGCATTGCAAATGCAGCAGTTTGCGGAGGGGTTGCACTTCTGTCACGTTGAACGATTCTCTTGAGTCATCATTAGTCCCGTTGTTGCAGGATTTGTTTCCGACCGCAGCGATGTCGGAGATTTCATGTTTTACGGGATTCACGGTGCACTCGTGAAATTATCGTATGGGAAAATACCCACTCCATCGCTACATCGCTCGTGCGCCGACTGTAACACCACGTTCAAACTCACTTAAACCTTGATAAACTGCATTGTAGCAGCAGTAGCCGGTCTAACAAATGTGCCACACACTTGTTGTCTTATGTAGGCGTTGCCGACCGCAGTGCCGTGTTCTCTCTGTTTACGTATTTCTGTATTTGGATATGCATGCCCATACAAGTTTCTTTGGTGCTTCAGAAAAAGGTCTATGTACTCTCCAAAACGGTAGTGCGAACTGAGTCTGTCAGTGAGTGTGATTAACGTGCGCCGGCGACTTCGTACTGCTGGTTCCCGTCACAGCAAACCTGGGAGAAGACGTACCATTTTTTCTCGTCACTGAGAAGCACACATGGCTTTTTTGTCTTCAGCACCACCCAGAGAGCAAAGAGCAAAGGAAAATGTTTTTTATTCCTATGAATATGGTGGATTCCCTTTATAGGTCGCAGGCTTTCGCGGCCGGAGGCTTGTGTGTGTGTGTGTGTGTGTGTGTGACCGCGTAATATCTGATAAAACTACCGACGTTACGGCTGCCATTACTGGCCGCCTTCTATACGGCCAAGTAGTCAATCTGATGAAGGCTGCCTTGCAAGAGTAGCTGTGACGTAGGTAGTTTTATCAGATATTACACACTAATACGCCCAGAACAATTTTACGAAATATCTTTGCAGACTCCAGATATCATTCGATATTCTCCAGACCACGTTGTTGCCACAGTAAGAAGTGGAAGGATGAGCTTGGCTGTTTGGAGATGGTTGGTTGCAGCACGAGTGGGAGAAAGTCCACGCAGGGTGGACTAGGAGGAATACTCTCAGATTTTAGAACAAAGTACTCTACCAGTCATTCGATGTCTTTATCCTGCTGAAGGGATGCAAATTATCCACTTCGTTCAGGATAAGTAAAAATTGGCTGTATGGACTCTCAAATAATCACTTTTGGAAAGACACAAAAAAAATCTCCATACGTCAGTTGAGGATATTTGGTCATTGATAGTTCGACACTTGGAGATGCGTCAGGAACGTACCCTAGAGATATTTTGTGGTCTTTTCTTTGTGTTATGCGATGGTGGATTATCAATGCGAGATGGTGAAACATGTGTTATGAATGAAACAAACACAATTTAAATTCCGTAGTTTACATTATCATAAAAAACGCATCTTGTTCGTAAAAGGAGAGCAGTTACTCCCACAGCCCTCGATACAAATTCTGGACAAAGAGTATATGTCGTAGTCGTATAAATATGAAGAATTATTGTGGGGCGACTGGTTAATAATACAAAATAAGAAATATTGCACGCCGTCTTCTACGAGCTACTGAAAACTATTTTTGTGGTCAGCCAGAAAGCGATGGGGAACATACTGACCATAGTTTCCAGTCTGCAAGTCCACATTCTTTTCTTGTCCACTGAAAGAAATGTTTCTACTCTCTGATTACTCTGCGGGATCAGAAACTACAGTTATAAATAAAAGTTTTGAGTTCCAACTGATTCAATTATATTTAAGAAAATTTTCACGCACAACACAGCATTATTCCTAATAATTAAAATAATAATGATGTCTCTATCATAAACAGCACTACGAGCAATTCAGAGGCGACCTCTATGGCCAGTTCCCATTAAATGGATTTTCGTTAATTGCTCGCCACCAAAGTGGAAAATAATGTCACCATTTGCCACCCGGTTTTGTTATCATTACGGGCGGCACACGAACAGTTACTCCGCGAAGTCTAAGCGATCCAGGACGGTGTACAGTCCACGCGGTTCACTTCCTATTTGTAACGAAAACATGCGTTTAGTTGCAGCCTGGCTGTGACGTCACCCGCCGCAGGGTGTAACCCGGCATTTGACTAACGCGGACCGGTTGGTAGCTGGGTGCGAAGTGTAGTCAATTCACTATCTCTCAGGCCCTATTTATACACATATAAAAAAAGTTTGGCATCACCTCGGTTCCGAGAGTTCCGGAACCTGTAAAGAAAATTGGAACAGAAGCAATATAAACATCATTTCTGCCCTTTTTATTGCTCATACAACACGTTGTATGTTGTACCACGGTACAGCGAGACTTTCAGAGGTGGTGGTCCAGATTTCTGTACACACCGGTACCTCGAATACCCAGTAGCACGTCCTCTTGCACGGATGCATGCCTGTATTCTTGGTGGCATACTATCCACAAGTTCATCAAGGCACTGTTTGTCCAGATTGTCCTACTACTCAACGGCAATTCGGCTAATTCCCTCAGTGGTTGATGCGTCCCGTCATTCACAAATAGCCCTTTCAAATCTATCCCAGGCGTGGTCGATAGGGTTCCTGTCTGGAGAACATACTAGCCCCTCTAGTCGAGCGAAGTCGTTATCCTGAAGGAAGCCATTCACAAACACGATTGGGGCGCGAATTGTCGTCCATGAAGAAGAATGCCTCGCCAATATGCTGCCGATATGCTTGCACTATCGGTCGGAGGACGGTTTTGACATATCGTACAGCCGTTACGGCGCCTTACATGACCACCAGCGGTGTACGTCGGCCCCACATAATGCCACCACCAAAACATCAGGGAACCTCCACCTTGCTGCATTCGCTGGACATTTTGTCTAAGGCGTACGGTCTGACCGGGTTGCCTCCAAACACGTCTCCGGCGATTGTGTGGTTGAGGCATATGCGACACTCATCGATGAAGAGAACGTGATGCCAGTCCTGAGCGGTCCATTCGGCTTGTTTTTGGGCCTTTCTGTACCGCGCTGCATGGTGTCGTGGTTGCAAAGATGGACCTCGCCATGGACTTCGGGAGTGAAGTTGTGGATCATGCAGCCTATTCCGCACAGTTTGAGTCATAACACGACGTCCTGTGGTTGCACAAAAAGCATGGTGGCGTTGCCGTCAGCGTTCCTCCGACCCATAATCCGTAGGTAGCGGTCATCCACTGTAGTAGTAGCCCTTGGGCAGCCTGAGCGAGGCATGTCATCGACAGTTCCTGCTCTCTGTATCTCCTCCATGTCTGAACAACATCGCTTTGGTTCATTCCCTTGTTGAGAGCCCTTCCTGGCACAAAGTGATAATAAGGACGCGATCGAATCGCGGTATTGACCGTCTAGGCATGGTTGAACTACAGGCAACACGAGCCGTGTACCTCCTTCTGGTGTAATGACTGAAACTGATCGGACCCCCTCCATCTAATAGGTGCTGATCGTGCATGGTTGTTTACATCTTTGGGCGGGTTCAGTGACATCTCTGAACAGTCAAAGGGACTGCGTCTGTGATACAATATCCACAGTCAACGTTTATCTTCCGGAGTTCTAGGAACCGGGTCGGTGCAAAACGTTTTGTGTATATAGGCGCAACTGACGGCCGAAGAGAACACCTGTCGTCATCCGCTCTACACCCCGGTAGCAACCTCTAAATGACCGCTTTCTCCGGCACATATTATAACATTGTCATGAATCAATTTAGAATCTTCGCAATTTTTGTATGAATGTTGGTTTAATCAAAGAAAAAGTTGTAGTTCTCTTTCATTTAAATTTTGCTGGCTAGAATTTTTAGAACGGAACCAACAGTAGAACATGATCTATGAATTACATCTTCGAGACCTTGTATTGATTGTTATTTACATCAAATTCTTAAAACTTGTTATAGCTTTGTTATTTAATGAGTTTAATCATGTGCTGTAATCAGAATTTTCTAGCAGTAAAATAACTGTTATTTATTGAACTACAAATAAGGACATTTTTGTTCCAAATTTGGTTTTCAGTAAATTACTCGAAAATTATTAGATGTACCTTAATAAGGTCACGTAGTTAACGTTTTTATATCAAACAGACGCTTCAAACCATATTTTGGCTCTATAGCTTTATTATTTAGCAGCACTGGTTTTTTTAATTTAAAATGATTGTATTTAGGGAAACGTATTCATCTGACCACTCTGAAGTTTAACAATTTTCATACCTATATCCTGAAGCAAATGTTGACAAAGTCAGGAAGAGCTACATTAATTTTATAATTTAATTCTTAAATTATGGAGCAATACCTGTATGCTAGGCCGGCTGTGGTGGCCGAGCGGTATTAGGCGCTTCAGTCTGGAACCGCGTGACCGCTACGGTCGCAGGTTCGAATTCTGCCTCGGGCATGAATGTGTGCAATGTCCTTAGGTTAGTTAGGTTTAAGTAGTTCTAAGTTCTAGGGGACTGATGACCATAGTGCTCAGAGCCATTGGAACCATTTTGTATGCTACGCACAGTCGGATTATGATGACATGGCGCTTGTAGCAGTGAACTGGGGTAAGTCCCGGCATACTCGCTCCCCTCTGTGTCTCTTAAACGATACAGCGCTTGTTTCGCCACACTATGTAATTTACAATAATTTGCACATTTTTAAAGATATTTTGTATTGTATTGTATGTTTACCGGGAACATAGAAACGACGGAGAGTCTCCATCCCCACCGCAGCCACAGTGGTCCACAACCCCATGACGACTACCGCAGTCCACTTCACCCCTCCGCCGCCCCACACCGAACCCAGGGTTATCGTGCGGTTCGGCCCCTGGTGGACGCCCCAGCAAACGTCTCACACCAGACGAGTGTAACCCCTATGTTTGAGTGGTAGAGTAATGGTGGTGTACACGTACGTGGAGAACTTGTATGCGCAGCAATGGCCGACATAGTGTAGCTGAGACGGAATAAGGGGAACCAGCCCGCATTCGCCAAGGCAGATGGAAAACCGCCTAAAAACCATCCACAGACTTGCCGGTTCACCGGACCTCGACACAAATCCGCCAGGTAGATTCGTGCCCGGACCAGGCGCTCCTTCCCGCCTGGAAAGCCGTGCGTTAGACCACACGGTCAGCTGGGCAGGTTAAAGATATTTTAGTTATTTTTATTATTTTTCACAGTGACTTATAATAAAACTCATCAAGAAAGATATTTATTCCCTGTTATTTTACGGTCATATTGAGGTATACCAACAATAAGGAAAATATTGACAATTGCATGCTGGATTTTAGTTTACAATTAACAGTTTTATCACGGTACCGCCACTCAGTATTTGGAAAGTTATTTTATTAATCTGCTTAGAGCAAACTTACCAAATAAGTAACAGGCATTCAGTTTCCGGAGCAAAATCTATCAATCAATCATTTTTGCTAGTTATTTATAGTGAACACATCATTAATAATTATTATGAGGGCGTGAAATACCCTCCATTCTTCAGACGGCATCAGAGTATTTCAAGTAATCTTCTCATATTACAAAATCGAATCTTCATCTAATAAACATGTTACAGTGTGCATATATATGTTAATCTTGGAAAACTAATTTTCTGGTAAAAAACCACGAATGTAACAAAATAATGTGTAAAGTTGTTCCCTATATAGTATAAAAGAAGACAACCTAGGAACCAAGAAATTCTGGTTATCAGCCACTTGTCGTCCTGTTGAGATTACGTATTAGTTACTTCTTTCCCACCCTCTGCAAAAGTATCTCACCGTAGGCAGCGAAAAGTACGATTTAGCTGTGGGCATCTGATTGATGAATTCTTCTGCACGCACTTCGAAATTCCTCCTACTGTAGTTACAAAAATCATTAATGTAACACATTAGAACGATTCGCTTGCTTTTAACTACACACCTTAATAGATTGTGCTGTGGCTATTCAGTAAACGTACATCGTCAAAACGAAAAAAAGAAAGGTATGTAGTGGTCTGCAGATTGGAGTGAGAAAATATCGATTGCTTAACCATGTTGTTAGGATAGAGACACTGCAAATAGATATGGATAGCTTGAAGTCTGGTGTTGTAGTAATCAGAGAACAGTGGTTGCAGAATGGACAGGATTTCTGGCCAGACTATTACAGAATTATCAGCACAAAATCAAATAGCAATAATGCAGGAGTTAGTCCAATAAAGAACAAGATAACATCCATGCGTTTGACTTGTTATGAACAGCACAATGAAAGAATTATCATAACCACAAGCCATCACAGATGATGACAAAATTGAAACGAAGTTGGACGAGCTAAAATCCATTATTCAGTTCCTTAAGCAGAATGAAAATTGCATCGCGATGGAGAACTAATTCGACAGTGACAATAAGGTGAGAAGGAAAAATAGCGAGAGAACGCGGAGTGAAGGAAAGGAATGAAAGAGGAAGCTGCCTGGTGGAATTTTGAACAGAGCACAATTTAATTGTTGAAAACACATGATACAGGGTACATGAAAGGCAGCTGCATATTGTAGAGGACAAGGGGTTATTTTTAGGAAATATGGTGCAAAATTGTGATTTAGTGTGTTTCAGTGCGCGATGCGCCAGCCACACGACAGATGGCGGACAAAGGTTGGCCGGCGCGTTATGCAGGTGACACAGTTTTGAAACGAGCGTTGGTATGTGTGCATGTGCGCGGCAGCCATCAGAACGCAACATTTGCAGAATTACGCAGGCGAGGGCCACGTGTAGCGCGGTTGCATTAGCCAACTCCTCGAGAACCTTCTAATAAACACGGCGCCGCATAACTGGCGGATTCAGCAGCGAGCTGCACTATTTAAGGGCATCAGAGGTGGGCGTCGGCATTCGGTTCGACCGATTGGGCGTTCGGTCGCTGTCATGTCGTTGTCATCAGTGACGCTGTCCCCGAGGACTGGCCGGCGGAGGGCATTGCCCGCTGCTGCACCGGCGACTCCCGGCGTCATCACGAGCCGCCGCCTCTGCAGGGGGCGAGCTGGGCCGGGCCTCGTGCCGCTAACCTCCTACTGCCTGCGCAGCCACTGACTGAGCATGGCGTTGCATTCCCTGGACTGCGTGCATCAGCATGTCTCCATCACGACATGAGCGATGGGGCTGAGCTACCGGAAAATGTATTGGGAGAACCAAGAATAAAGAGGAAGATTGCTAAAAACAGCCACCTTCTTCTACCCAGTCATGCCCAATAACCTCAACCACTTCACTCGCTCTGGTCATCCTCTTACAATATAAGGGAGAGACCTGGAGACAACGAAATATTTGAAATACAGTACACTGAGGTGACGTGGGATAACGATATGCAGATACACAAATAGCGGTAGTATCGCTTACACAAGGTATAAGGGGCAGAGCATTGGCAAAGCTGTCATTTGTCCTCAGGTGATTCATGTGGAAAGGTTTCAGGTGGATTTACGGCCGTCCGACTGGAATTTACAGACTTTGAACGCGGAATGGTGGTTGGAACTAGATGCATGGGACATTTCATTTCGTAAATCGTTAGATAATTCAATAATCAGAGATTCACAATGTCAAGTGTGGATCGAGAACACGAAGTTTCAGGCATTCTTCTCAGCACAGAGAACGCTGTGGCCGATGGCCTTCATTTAACGATCGACAGCAGCAGCGTTTGCAAGGATTTGTCAGTGCTAACAGGCAAGCAACACTGCATGAAATAACTGCAGAAATGAATGTGGGACGTACGACGAACGTATCCGTTAGTGCAGTGCGGCGAAATTTGACGTTAATGGGCTGTGGCAGCAGACGACTGACGCAAGTGCCTTTGCTAATAGAACGACATCGCCTGGAGTACGTCTCCTGGGCTCGTCACCACATCGGTTGGGCCCTAGACGACTGTAAAACTATGGCCCAGTCGGATGAGTACCGATTTCTGTTGGTAAGAGATCATGGTAGGGTTCGATTGTGGTGCAGACCCCAGGAAGCCATGGACCCAATTTGTTAACAAGGCACTGTGTGAGCTGGTTTTGGCTCCATAATGGTGTGTTTATATTGAGTGGACTGGGTCCTTCCGTCCATCTGAGGCGATCATTGATTGGAAACGGCTATGTTCGGTGACTTGACTTCATGGACTTCATGTTCCCAAACAACGATTTCATGCGACCAGAGCACAATTGTTTGCGATTGGTTTGAAGAAGATTCTACACAATTCGAGTGAATGATTTGGTAACCCATATCGCTCGCCATGAATCCCATCGAACATTTCTGGCTCATAATCGAAAGATCAGGCCATACACATCGTCCTGCACCAGCGACACTTTTGCAATTACTGACGGCTATTAGGGGCAGCACGTCTCAATATTCCTGTAGGGGACTTGCAACGACTTGTGGGTCCACTCCACCCAGAGCTGCTACACTACTTCGGGCAAAAGGAGGTCCGACACGATATTAGGAAGTATCCGATGACTTTTGTCACCACATTGTGTATTCCGGAATGGTGTCCGCACATAAATTGGTAATGCACTGAGCAATATTGAAGCAGCGGTGCATAATAAACACTGACGGGAAAAAATCGCAGCGCCAAGAAGGAATTGTGCGACGTAAACGAAAGTCGGTAGGCTTTTTGTTACATATGAAGAATGATGTCTGTTCAAATTTCGCGCCAGTCGCAAAAGAGTTGCGCTAGTAGCGCCACTATGACGATGCAAATCGGGTTTGCTTTAAATACACACTTTAACGGTCGTGAGTATTAGATATCTTTGGACGTGGTGACTTGATATTAGTCAAGAGTGCCCTCAAGGCTACAAAATCGCCTTTATGAACACGTCACTGAGTTTGAATGGGGTCGTGTAACAGGGCTACGAAAATCAAATTCCTTCTGCGTTACTGCAGAAAGATTTGGCATGAATATAGCCACTGTCCATGACTGCTGGCAGCGGTGGTCAAGAGAATGTACGGTAGCAAGAAGCCTAGACTCCGGACAAGCAAGTGGCACTACCGAGAGGGAAGACCTTCGTATTCGGCTTATGGCTCTGGCGCATCGTACTGCGTCTGCAGCACCAATTAGAGCAGCAGTTGCCACTACAGTGACATACCGAACTGTCACAAATCGGTTACTTGAAGGACAGCTCCGATCCGGATGCCCTGTTGAGTGCATTCCACTGTCCCCAAACCTCTGCCATTTGCGACTTTTGTGGTGCCACGTGAGAAATCGTTGGAGGGCAGGGCGGAGGATCTGTTGTCTTTTCTGGTGAACACTGGTTATGCTTCGATGCCAGTGATGTCCGTGTGATGGTTAGGAGAAGGCCAGTTGAGTACCTGCAACCAGTCTGAGTGCTAAAAACAAGAAGCATAAACCTGGAGTTATGACCCTGGGTGGGATTTAGTATGACAGCAGGAGCTCTCTCGTGCTTATCCCACACAATCTGACTAAAAATTTGTGCTTAAATCTTGTGATTTGACTTTTTGTGCTGCCAATCATAAACAGCATTCCAGGGGGTGTTTTCCAGTAGGACAGAGTTCCCCCATATGCCGCTGTTGTCACCCAATAGAGTGTCTACATGTTGCCTTGTCCTAATCAATCCCCAGATCTATCTCCAATCGAGCACATATGGGACATCATCGGAGGACAACTCCAGCGTCATTCGCAAGCAACATTAACTGTCCGTGCATTGACCGACCAACAACTATGGAGCTCCAACTCACAAACTGACATCCAGCACCTATACAGGAAAATGCATGCAGGTTTGCATGCTTGCATTCAACACTCTGGCGGTTACACTGATTATTAATGTACCATAATTTCACATTTGCATTGGTTTATCTCGCCCTTATATTAACTTGTGATCTTTCAGTGTTTATAACTTAAGTATCTTAGCTAGACAAATGTATTCCCTTAAGTTCATTTCTCTGCATTAATTATTTTTTTGTATTGCAATTGTTCCTCCGTCAGTTTAATTACGTTCTGCAAGCAGAGCGTCTATAGACAGTTGCATGTGTGGAATAAGTGCATGCCGCGTATTGATCCAAGAAGAACCAATAGCAAAACCTCAAATTTCGTTTTCACGAAAGTTCACTAATATTCAGAATACATGGAAGACGCCTGGAGATACTGACAGGTTTCAGATAGATTATATAATGGTAAGACAGAGATTTAGGAACCAGGTTTTATATTGTAAGACATTTCCAGGGGCAGATGTGGACTCTGACCACAATCTATTAGTTACGAACTGTAGATTAAAACTGAAGAAACTGCAAAAAGGTGGGAATTTAAGGAGATGGGACCTGGATAAACTGACTAAACTAGAGGTTGTACAGAGTTTCAGGGAGAGCATAAGGGAACAATTGACAGGAATGGGGGAAAGAAATACAGTAGAAGAAGAATGGGTAGCTTTGAGGGATGAAGTAGTGAAGGCAGCAGAGGATCAAGTAGGTAAAAAGACCAGGGCTAGTAGAAATCCTTGGGTAACAGAAGGAATATTGAATTTAATTGATGTAAGGAGAAAATATAAAAATGAAGTAAATGAAGCAGGCAAAAAGGAATACAAACGTCTCAAAAATGAGATCGACAGGAAGTGCAAAATGGCTAAGCAGAGATGGCTAGAGGACAAATGTAAGGATGTAGAGGCTGATCTCACTAGGGGTAAGATAGATACTGCCTACAGGAAAATTAAAGAGACCTTTGGAGAAAAGAGAACCACTTGTATGAATATCAAGAGCTCAGATGGAAACCCAGATCTAAGCAAAGAAGGGAAAGCAGAAAGGTGGAAGGAGTATATACAGGATCTATATAAGGGCGATGTACTTGAGGACAATATTATGGAAATAGAAGAGGATGTAGATGTAGATGAAATGGGAGATATGATACTGCGTGCAGAGTTTGACAGAGCACTGAAAGACCTGAATTGGAACAAGGCCCCGGGAGTAGACAACATTCCATTAGAACTACTGACAGCCTTGGGAGAGCAAAATGTATAAGACAGGCGAAATACCCTCAGACTTCAAGAAGAATATAGTAATTCCAATCCCAAAGAAAGCAGGTGTTGACAGATGTTAAAATTACCGAACTATCAGTTTAATAAGCCACAGCTGCAAAATACTAACGCGAATTCTTTACAGACGAATGGAAAAACTAGTAGGAGCCGACCTCGGGGAAGATCTATTTGGATTCCTTAAAAATATTGGAACACGTGAGGCAATACTGACCCTACGACTTATCTTAGAAGCTAGATTAAGGAAAGGCAAACCTACGTTTCTAGCATTTGTAGACTTAGAGAAAGCTTTTGACAATGTTGACTGGAATACTCTCTTTCTAATTCTGAAGGTGGCAGGGGTTAAATACAGGGAGCGAAAGGCTATTTACAATTTGTACAGAAACCAAATGGCAGTTATAAGAGTCGAGGGACATGAAAGCGAAGCAGTGGTTGGGAAAGGAGTGAGACAGGGCTGCAGCCTCTCCTCGATGTTATTCAATATGTATATTGAGCAAGCAGTTAAGGAAACAAAAGAAAATTCGGAGTAGGTATTAAAATCCATGCAGAAGAAATAAAAACTTTGAGGTTCGCCGATGACATTGTATTCTGTCAGAGACTTCAAAGGACTTGGAAGAGCAGTTGAACGGAATAGGTAGTGTCTTGAAGGGAGGATATAAGATGAACATCAACAAAAGCAAAACGAGGATAATGGAATGTAGTCGAATTAAGTTGGGTGATGCTGAGGGAATTAGATTAGGAAATAAGACACTTAAAGTAGTAAAGGAGTTTTGCTATTTGGGGAGCAAAATAACTGATGATGGTCGAAGTAGAGAGGATATAAAATGGAGACTGGCAATGGCAAGGAAAGCGTTTCTGAAGAAGAGAAATTTGTTAACATCGAGTATAGATGTAAGTGTCAGGAAGTCATTTCTGAAAGTATTTGTGTGGAGTGTAGCCATGTATGGAAGTGAAACATGGACGATAAATAGTTTAGACAAGAAGAGAAACAAGCTTTCGAAATGTGGTGCTACAGAAGAATGCTGAAGATTAGATGGGTAGATAACATTACTAATGAAGAGGCATTGAATAGGATTGGGGAGAAGAGAAGTTTGTGGCACAACTTGACTAGAAGAAGGGATCGGTTGGTAGGACATGTTCTGAGGCATCAAATGATCACCAATTTAGTATTGGAGGGCAGCGTGGAGGGTAAAAATCGTAGAGGGAGACCAAGAGATGAATACACCAAGCAGATTCAGAAGGATGTAGGTTGCAGTAGGTACTGGGAGATGAAGAAGTTTGCACAGGATAGAGTAGCATGGAGAGCTGCGTCAACCAGTCTCAGGACTGAAGACCACAATAACATTCAGAATCATCATTATTGTCATGACTAATACAGAACAACTTCGGCACTCAGTTTTTTTTATCATGAAACGCAGCAAAATTACTAAAGGTTATAGCTGCTGATAAATAGTTAAATCATGATAAAGTTCGCTTGGTCACAAAAGAATCAGTCCCTCCCAAATTCAAAGTCTGAAATATTCCAAGTTTTTAACTCTCAACCACAAAACATTTTGACCCCGACGAATGGTGGTGTCTCACGTTCTGTAGTGCTTTGCCCGTCGAAACGCTCACCAACCCCTCACCTGGAGTTCTAGCCGACTAAGGACCTTATCTCAGTTAAGAACACCGGCAGAAGACAACAAGCTGCGCTGTTTCTGCTGTTTTAAAGACTCACTCATATGAACATTACTTAAAACAGGACAAATACTTACAAAATGAACGCCTTACACATTAGTTCCACATATAACGGGTGTCTCTCCTAAGAGTCGTAAGCCGTGTTTTACCTGTTTTTTCGGCAGATATTTGTAATCTCGTATTTTCGGTGCATAGCTGCAGTCACCCGAAACAAATGCTGGTCATCACGAGAGAAAGGTCGATTTGCTTCACGTTAGGGGCAAAATGGTTTGTAAAACGGAATTTTACGCACCCATTCGATAGAGTACTCCTAAACTACTTTAGCGCGATGCTATATTCGTTTTGTCGGTATATGTGAACAGGGATAGTAAAACACGGAGAATAACAAGTAGTCCAGCACCGCCCCTGCCCACTTTGGGTGCTACCACAAGCTGTTCAGTCACTGCTGGACTACTGGTTATTCTCCGCGTTTTACTGTCCTTGTTAACAAACATCGATAAAACGAATATCGCATCACGCTAGGCTAATTCCGGACCGCACTGCCGAATCGGCAGAATAAAGCTCCGCTTTAAAAATCATTTTGTTCGTGACGCGAAGCAAATCACTTTGCTGTCGAGACTGGGCGTCGCATGCAAGATGTGATGAGCAGATTTTTTTCGGGTGACTGCTGCTGTACTCTGCAAACACGAAATCGCAAATGTGTGCCGAAGCACCAGAGGAAGTTCGGCTGAGACTCCTAGGAGGGACGCTCTTATATGTCTATTACAACATAAAATAAATAATCATGCTCAAATTGGAACTTCGTAATGAAATATTGTTACATATTTTTTAGCACGTGTGAACAAATTTATGACTACCTCGCCACATCCGGCTTTAACGTTTCCTTATTCAAGTTGCTAATCTCAAATACATGATGAACACTGAATATGGTTAACTAAACGTAGAATTTTATTGGATCATGGACAGTGACACGTGCTGTTATTATATAATGTGATGACGTGGAGGAATTCGTAGTTATAGCACTGTTTGCATGTGGAGTCCGCGCAGGATGCAGTGGCTGATGTGCACTGACCAAGTTTTGTCCAAAGCGCTGAGCGAGTTCATTTGTTTGTTCGGAAGGTGAGGCCGACAAGTGTTTGTCAACTTTCGGCCGATTGGCGATAAGAAAATCGAGGCGTACGCCCTGCAGTATTTCGCAAACTATTTTACAGAATTTATTCGATAAAAAATTTCATTTTTGCTTTACTTGTAGCTTCATATGTCAGGTTCATGATGATGTGCCCATCATTCTGTTAATGGTCACAGTTATTGTGATATTTTCGTAGAAATAAGACACTTTCCGAAATTCGAATAAATTTGTAATGAAAATAGGGACAGCAATGGTTTTGTCGTTGGTGCATATTGCATAATATGTTGCTGAGTATGAAATTTAGGTAATATATTAATTTTTCTTGAGACTTGGGTGGAGGTGTCACCAATCTCGACAAAACTGATCTGACGTACCGCACTCATTTGCGACCGCAACGCGCCAGCGACAAAGATAGAGTGAAATATCCACAACAATCCTCATATTTCATAAACGGCTTTAGACATCGAAATGAGATTTTGGCAAATGATAGCACACAACGAGAGTCTTTTGCCATATGGTTATTATGCAAAATTTCATTATCTACATTATCATAACGACCGGTGTGCTGACCACACGCCCCTCCTATCCGCATCCTCCTCGGAGGATGACACGGCGGTCGGATGGTCCCGGCAGGCCACTCGTGGTCTGAAGACGGAGTGAGTGAGCGTAATGTAAATTTAAGGGCCATTGGTAGCTGGTGAAACGAGAAATGCTATCAGTTCTGGAACAACATAAGTGAAGACATAAGCTACTGACTTTACTTTTTCTCAGTTCCTCAGTTAATAAACTTCATAAACCACTGTTCAGAAGTCTCTCACAACTGGATCCACACAACATGTTAGTGAGGTGAGCTAACGATTTTTGGCGAAATTCTTTTTAGATACTAACAAAAGCAGATGCGACAGACTTGAATGGTCACCATGCAAGTGTGGGTGTGGAGGGTCCCGCTTAGTATTTACAAAAAATGTGTGTGTAGGCTTCAGTTTAGAACGGCACTTCCCCTCCAGTGCTCAGCATTTCCCCTACAGCGCCTGCCCACAGCCCCCACCACTACCACTCTCCCCATGTGTGCTCTGCCATCTGCGCATCTATTGCCAGGACTAAAAAAAAAAAAAAAAGGAAAAAAATGGTTCAAATGGCTCTAAGCACTATGGAACTTAACATCTGAGGTCATCAGTCCCCTAGACTTAGGACTACTTAAACCTAGCTAACATCACACTCATCCATGCCCAAGGCGGGATTCGAACCTGCGGCGACAGCAGCAGTGCAGTTCCAGACTGAAGCGCCTAGAACCACTTGGCGACAGCGGCTGGCCGAGGACTCAAAACAAATACATTGTTTATAACTGCTAACTGATTTGTTTAATATCAATAGGAATTTGTTGTTAATTGCTGACATCATCGGCTTTCATTTGGTATATCATAAATGCAAATTGTGTAAATATTGTTTATAAACAAGTTTTAATATGCAATGAGCTCGTCTCGTTTCCACAATTCATAAGCTGTACTTAGTATCCTTCTAGAACACCCGTAATGCATTTTATGTATTTCAGTGAATAGTAGTCTTTATTTCAAGTCAGTGGGACCTCCGTACTGCGCCTCCTCCTCTATTAGTAGACAATATACTTTCAGCATGCCTCGGAAAAACCCTAGTCTCCTGCTTTCCGTGGTCTGTGCTCAGAGCTCCGTCCTGCTAGTAAGCCCACCACGTTACTGCAGCCACCACTATGCGTTCTCTCCTGCTGTCAGCCTCCACACCAAGTGTACTAAGCACTACGCGAGTCGCGTGGGGTAGCCGTGTGGTCGGAGGCACCTTCCAATGGTTTGTGCAGCTCTCCCCATTGGAGGTTCGAGTCCTCCCTCGGGGAAGGGTGTGTGTGTTGACCTTAGCGTCACTTAGTTTAAGGTAGATTAAGTAGTTTGTAAGCCTAGGGACCGATGGCTTCAGCAGTTTGGTTGCATAGGAACTTACCACCACCCCACCACTACTCTTCCAAATTTTCTAACCTAACCACTAGTATGGCCACAGTGGCCTAACTAGACTGCGGTTCATCAGTCTGCGATATTGCTGCTTGGGTTGACTGGGATATCACAACTGCCATGCCAATATGGAAACAGTGATATGAGAAATGCTGCTTCAGTGCCATGCAGGTTCTCAGTGATCTCATGCACTCCAGCACCAGAGAGGACAGACATTTCGTGCAGGTCTGCTCATTCACATCACATACTCTGAGTCGGCAAGGGGGATTGTCAGTGACATAAGAAGATTGCTGGAGAATCACAAACTAACAGGCACAGCGACCAGTTGTTGCGGCTTCTCGAGAGTGCCACACTGCTTTCACGATCATGTGGGCCAAGCGCATGACATGACACTACGAGGAACCGCTTGGTGCATAGTACCCATTTGGTTTGCATAATCGGTAGTTTGGAGAGCTGGTGCTGCATCTCTGATGTTTTAAGGCGGTGACTGTGCCAGGCTTTTTAGTCTCTGTGACGCTGTTTTTCAGCAGGGTGATGCAAGTCCGCAAATTACGTATGCTGTCCTGCCTTGATGGACTGTTGCTAGTTCAGTATGTTCTCCAGATCTCCCGCCGACTTCAGACACTTGCCCACGGGTTGACACTATGCTGGTTCGCACCCACTCGCCATCCATCATGCTCTGGCACAGAGTTGAAATGGCATGCAATGACAGACCCGTGTCTACAATTCAATTGTCAGCAGGGATAGAGGCATTGATGCAGCCCTTTATACTAAACATCACATCCTGCATACCTCAAAATGACCTTAAAAGTTTAATAATGTGTTCTTCCTGCTTTACTGAGGAGTTACACTAAGCAGTTTGTCAATAGTTTTGGATTAAAGGAAGCCACTCACCGAAAAGCAGAGGTGTTGACTTGTCGATGTCACACAAAAAGAAAGAAAACATGTTACCTTTCGGAGTTATCCTTTGACCTCAATGGGTAACTCCTAAAGCTACCAAGTTTCTTTTTGTGTGACACCGACAGCTCAACGCTTCTGCTTTTTAGCGAGTGGTTTCCTTAATCCAAAAATATTTACATTCTACAAGAACTTCCATACAACACTAAGTTGAAGCTCGTTATTTCTAAGGGCCAGTCAAATGGAAACGACACAGACGGAAAAAATGTAACTGAAATACTTATTATTTCAAAAGATATCGACATAACTGTTCAAACAATGGAAAATCCAGGATGGAATGTAACAATACCAGGGAAGGAAGGTTGCTGCTCACCATATAGCAGAGATGCTGAGTCGCAATAGGCACAACAAAAAGATTCACACAATTATAGCTTTCGGCCATTAAGGCCTTTGTCAGCTGTAGACACACATACACACAAGCACACACTGATGCAAACGCAACTTGCACACACATCTGCAGTCTCAGAGAGCTGAAACCACACTGCGAGCAGCAGCACCAGTGCATGATGGGAGTGGCGACTGGGTGGGGGTAAGGAGGAGGCTGGGGCGGGGAGGGGGAGGGATAGTATGGTGGGCAGGAGAGAAGGTGCAGAGGGGGGAGGGAGTAAGTAGTGGAAAGGAGAGAAATAAAAAGAAATTAAAAGACTGGGTGTGGCAGAGATATGACGGCTGTGTAGTGCTGGAATGGGAACAGGGTGGGGGCTGGTTGGGTGAGGACAGTGACTAACGAAGGTTGAGGCCAGGAGGGCTATGAGAACGTAGGACGTATTGCAGGGAAAGTTCCCACCTGCGCAATTCAGAAAAGCTGGTGTTGGTGGGAAGAATCCATATGGCACAGGCTGTGAAGCAGTCATTGAGATGAGGGGTATCATATTTGGCAGCGTGTTCAGCAGCAGGGTGGTCCACTTGTTTTTTGGCCACAGTTTGTCGGTGGCCAATCATGCGGACAGACAGCTTGTTGTTGTCATGCCTACATAGAATGCAGCACAGTGGTTGCAGCTTAGTTTGTAAATCGTCAAAAAAGGATAAAATAAAAAGGACGCAAAGCAAAAATATATCAAACATAGCTTCAATATTTCGTCGCACTTACACAAAATATATTTTCGTTATTCATAAAAGACTTCCACATTTAACAATAATAACAGGAAACTCTTGCCTTTGATCATGACGAAGAACGTTCTATTGAATATGTAACAACAACAATATATGTTTGTGCATGTAAACTGTACTTCCATCAAAACTAATTGCTTTGGTTACATAAAAAAGGAGGTTTTACCCCATCAGATAATTTCTGTTACGTATAAAACCCATTTTATAATCTGTAAGGATATACAACACACAATGGACTAATGGACTAACACTGAGTGATGTGCGGTTCTAGATAGGTGCAAAAAGAAAAAAAAAAAAATACAGGAAACAAAGACAAGTCGTCGGCTCTCAGTATCCCTCTTACACATTGATTTATGTTTATTTCGCTACTAATGCTACAAACACTATAAGTAATCATACTATTTACTACATTTATGTACTGTACCAAAACCACAGAACCACAGATTTGGTAGAGCGCGGCTCTGGCAAAGGGCGATCCAATATGTCGCCAACTTTGCTTCGACTACGCTACAGAAGTTTCACTGCGAAGCCCCTACACATCCTCCACACAGTTTCGAGATGTACCACGCGATTTCCGCATTTTTGAACTCTTGAAGAAAGGTATTCGTGTGGCTGTCGCATTGCTTCGGACGAAGAGGTACACAACTGGGTATGCTCATGATTCCGTAGGCAACTGCAAACATTTATCCGCGAGGGCACTGACGGACTTATCTCACAGTGGAATTAAGGCCTCAACAGTTATGACGATTACTTTTGAAAAAATAAGCAGTTTGCTTACTATTCTTCCATCGCTCTCGTTTTCATTTGACTGCCCTTTATACATTAAAGAGCCAAACAAACAGGTACACCTGTCTAGTATCGTGTAGCGCCCCCACGAGCATGCAGAGGGGCCGCAACTCTACGTGACATAGACTTTACTAACGCCTGAAGTAGTGCTGGAGGGAACTGACACCAAGGAATCTGCAGGGCTGTCCAAAAATCCGTAGGAGTACGAGAGGGTGGAGATCTCCTCTGAACAGCACGTTGCAAGGTATCCCAAATTTACTCAATGATGTTCATGTCTGGGGAGTTTGGTGGCAAGCGGAAGCGTTTCAATTCGGAAGAGTGTTCCTGGAGCCACTCTAGCAACTACGGACGTGTGGCGTCTCGCATTGTCCTGCTGGAATTAACCAAGTCCGTCGGAATGCACCATGGACTTGCATGGATGCAGGTGATCAGACAGGATGCTTACGTACGTGTCACCTGTCAGAGTTGTATCTAAACGTATCAGGAGTCCCATATCACTCCAACTGCACACGCCCCACACCATTACAGAGCCTCAACCAGTTTGAAGAGTCCCCTGCTGACATGTAGGGTCGATGGATTCATGAGGTTTCCTCCATACCCGTACACGCCCATCTGCTCGATATAATTTGAAACGAGACTCGTCCGACCAGACAACGTGTTTCCGTTCATCATCAGTCCAATGTCGGTTTGACGGCCTAGGCGAGGTGTCGTGCGGTCGTCAAGGGTACACGAGTGGGCCTTAGGCTTCGAAAGCCCATATCAGTGATGATGTTTCACAGGCTGACACTTGTTGATGGGCCAGCATTAAAATCTGCAGCAATTTGAGAAGGGTTGCATTTCTGTCACGTTGAACGATTCTCTTCAGATGTCGTTGGCCCAGTTCTTGCAGGATCTTTTTCCGGCCGCAGCGATGTCGGAGATTTGATGTTTTACCGGATTCCTGATATTCACGGTCATTCGTGAAATGGTCGTACGGGAAAATCCACACTTCATCGTTACCTCGAAGATGCTGTGACCCATCGCTCGTGCGAACACCACGTTCAAACTCACGTAAATCTTGATAACCTGCCATTGTAGCAGCAGTAAGCGATCTAACAACTGCGTCAGACACTTGTTGTCTTATATAGGCGTTGCCGATCGCAGCGCCGTATTCTGCCTGTTTACGTACAATTGTGTCTGAATACGCATGCCTATACCACTTTCTTTGGCGCTTCAGCGTACTATCCATCCTAGGATAGCAATTGTGGTGGTCAGCAACGTTTGTTATAACGGGAAGGTGTCGTCAGCATCCTTCTAAAACATCGCTGTCCCGCTAGGGCTGATGAATCATAGGTTAATTGCATTTCATATGGTATCCTATTAACAGCAATCAAATGTACGTGTTGTTAATAACTCGTTTGATTTTAATAATCCATTGCGATGTAATTTCGAATAAACATGAAGTTCAGAATCCTGTAGTTGGTTGGTTGGTTGGTTCCGTGTTCCATTGATCAATCTCACGGTACGGTAGCCGTTATGATGTGGAACGTGTCGAGTGCACAAGAAATGCAGATGTGAAACAAGATTTTTTAATATATTTATTACAGTACAGTGTTAAAGATTAATATTTGTATTATTTACCTCATTCCCTTAAATGGCACAACATACATACACTCCTGGAAATTGAAATAAGAACACCGTGAATTCATTGTCCCAGGAAGGGGAAACTTTATTGACACATTCCTGGGGTCAGATACATCACATGATCACACTGACAGAACCACAGGCACATAGACACAGGCAACAGAGCATGCACAATGTCGGCACTAGTACAGTGTATATCCACCTTTCGCAGCAATGCAGGCTGCTATTCTCCCATGGAGACGATCGTAGAGATGCTGGATGTAGTCCTGTGGAACGGCTTGCCATGCCATTTCCACCTGGCGCCTCAGTTGGACCAGCGTTCGTGCTGGACGTGCAGACCGCGTGAGACGACGCTTCATCCAGTCCCAAACATGCTCAATGGGGGACAGATCCGGAGATCTTGCTGGCCAGGGTAGTTGACTTACACCTTCTAGAGCACGTTGGGTGGCACGGGATACATGCGGACGTGCATTGTCCTGTTGGAACAGCAAGTTCCCTTGCCGGTCTAGGAATGGTAGAACGATGGGTTCGATGACGGTTTGGATGTACCGTGCACTATTCAGTGTCCCCTCGACGATCACCAGTGGTGTACGGCCAGTGTAGGAGATCGCTCCCCACACCATGATGCCGGGTGCTGGCGCTGTGTGCCTCGGTCGTATGCAGTCCTGATTGTGGCGCTCACCTGCACGGCGCCAAACACGCATACGACCATCATTGGCACCAAGGCAGAAGCGACTCTCATCGCTGAAGACGACACGTCTCCATTCGTCCCTCCATTCACGCCTGTCGCGACACCACTGGAGGCGGGCTGCACGATGTTGGGGCGTGAGTGGAAGACGGCCTAACGGTGTGCGGGACCGTAGCCCAGCTTCATGGAGACGGTTGCGAATGGTCCTCGCCGATACCCCAGGAGCAATAGTGTCCCTAATTTGCTGGGAAGTGGAGGTGCAGTCCCCTACGGCACTGCGTAGGATCCTACGGTCTTGGCGTGCATCCGTGCGTCGCTGCGGTCCGGTCCCAAGTCGACGGGCACGTGCACCTTCCGCCGACCACTGGCGACAACATCGATGTACTGTGGAGACCTCACGCCCCACATGTTGAGCAATTCGGCGGTACGTCCACCCGGCCTCCCGCATGCCCACTATACGCCCTCGCTCAAAGTCCGTCAACTGCACATACGGTTCACGTCCACGCTGTCGCGGCATGCTACCAGTGTTAAAGACTGCGATGGAGCTCCGTATGCCACGGCAAACTGGCTGACACTGACGACGGCGGTGCACAAATGCTGCGCAGCTAGCGCCATTCGACGGCCAACACCGCGGTTCCTGGTGTGTCCGCTGTGCCGTGCGTGTGATCATTGCTTTTACAGCCCTCTCGCAGTGTCCGGAGCAAGTATGGTGGGTCTGACACACCGGTGTCAATGTGTTCTTTTTTCCATTTCCAGGAGTGTATAAAATTTATAAATTTATTTAATCTTATTCAAGAATTCATCTATGGTATAGAATAAGTTGTCAAGGAGATATGATTTCAATTTATTTTTTAGCTATTACTGCTGTCTGTCAGACATTTTATTTCATCTGGTAATTCGTCAAAAAATTTTATAGCTGCATATTTTACCCCTTTCTGTGCCAAAACAGGTTGTGTAAACGATAGTGTGAGTCTCTTTATTCTGGTATAATCATAAATGTCACTGTTGTTTTTAAACTGGTCAATGTTGTTGAGAACAAATTTCATTTGTGAGTAAATGTACTGTGAGGCTGTTGTAAGAATTCCCAATCTTTTAGTAAGATGCCTGCAAGATGTGCGATTATGATCCCCACACATTATTCTAACCACTTTCTTTTGAGCAGTGAATACTTATTGTGTAAGTGTTGTATTGCCCCAAAATATTATTCTGTATGACATCAGAGAGTGAAAGCACGCAAAGTGCATTAGCTTACTAATTTCTATATCCTCAAAATTGTCAATTATTCTGATTGCAAAAGTTGCTGAACCTAGTCGCTTTAGAAGATCCAAAATATGAATTTTGCAATTAAGATTCTCATATATATGTACATCCAAAAACTTAGTATGGTCTACCCTGTCTACTGACTTTTGCTGATGTGTTGTATTTATTGAAGGAACTGTACTTTTTGAAGCAGAAAATTGGATGCACTGTGTTTTTTTTTTCATAGTTTAAAGCAAGCCCATTTGCAGAAAACCAATAAATGACCTTCCCAAAGACCTTATTTGTATCATTTTCACTTGGACTTTCCTTTACTGGGTTAAAAACGATGCTTGTATCATCAGCAAACAGTGTCAGTTCAGCTACTTGTTTCAGATAAGAAGGGAGGTCGTTCACATATATCAAGAACAGAAGGGGACCCATGATTGAACCCAGTGGAACACCTAATGTAATTTCACCCCAGTTAGATGAAGTGGCAAACTTATTTTTAGGATCTTGCATGCTCTGTCAACCTTGTGTATGACCTGTATTTAATGTAATATTCTTTGCTACTTTTTTTAGAATAAACAGCTGAGTGTATATAAAAATATTATTTCTTGTGATTGTGTCGTGTTTGTGGTCGGACTAAAAGTCTGATAAGGGAAATGTGAGATGAGTCCAGTTCGTTTACATGAAGCTGCCAGCACGTTCTTATTGCCTTTTCGCCGCGCTGTACAGATCTTTCTCATCGCCATGTTGCAGCAAACGGTTATCACGAGTTAAAATATCGAGACACGTGGTCAGAAGACGTTAATTGTCCGTGACGAAGCTCTCTCTTTGATTCTCACATGGCGTGACTGGCTACACTTTCCAGGGCGTGAGAACATGCAGTAGCAGCAGCCATTCAATAAAGGGGCATCAAGCAGCCTGCAGCAGGTGGCGAGATGAGCTCGTCAGCAACGCGATTCTCGTTAGCCGGGCTAAACCGGTTGTTACAGGGTCACAGTTATTGAACTATATGAAAAAAACGTAAATTAGTTACAGACTACGGCGTGCACACACTTTATTCAACATTTAAACGTCACTACAGATATTCGGATTAGGTTATGACATGTTTGACATGCCTACCATCATTGGCGATGATGTGGCGTAGACGAATAGCGAAATTCTGCATGACCCGTTGAAGTGTCGGAACATCGATGCTGTCGATCACTTCCTGAACGGATGTTTCCAGCTAAGCAATGATTTTGGGGTTATTGCTGTACACCTTGTGTTTAAAATAGACCCAATAAAAGGAGTTGCATGTGTGCAGATCCGGAGAATACGGCGACCAATCGAGGCCCGTGCAAGTGGCCTCTGGGTACCCCATAGCCAGAATGCGGTCCCCAAAGTGGTCCTCCAGGACATCGAATATTCTCCTGCTTCGATGGGGCCGAACTCCGTCTTGCATGAGCCACATCTTATCGAAATCAGGGTCACTTTGGATAATGGATATGAAATCGTCTTCCAAACCCTTCACGTACCGTTCGGTAGCTATCGTGCCATGGAGGAATATCGCACCGATTATTCTGTGACTGGACATTGCACACCACACAATCACCCATTGAGGGTGAAGAGACTTCTCGATCGCGAAATGCGTAGTCTCAGTCCCCCAGATGAGCCAAATTTGCCTATTGACCAACCAATCCAAATGAAAGTGGGCTTAATCGATAAACCAAACCATACAGAGCATACATACTAATTCCAATCATGCCCCCCGGCCAACCGTGCAGTTTGAACGTTCTAACGCAAACCGTTCAGAAGTTACAACGATTTTATTCCATATAGTTCAATAATTGGCACTCTGTAAGATAATCGTTATAAACACAAATCAAAAAATGTTTTGAATCACCTCGGTTCCGAGAGTTCTGGCACCTGCACAGGAAACTGAAATAGAGATAAACGTAAACATCATTTCCGCCCTTTTTATTGCCCATGAAAACCACACATTGCACGTTGTACCACCATACAGCGAGACCTTCAGAGGTAATGGTCCATATTTCTGTACACACCGGTGCCTCGAATACCCAGTAGAACGTCCTCTCGCATTGATGCATTCCTATATTCGTCGTGGCATACTATCCGCAAGTTCATCAAGGCACTGTTGGTCCAGATTGTCCCACTCCTCAAGTGCGATTTGGCGTAGATACCTCTGAGTGGTTGGTGGTTCACGTCGTCCATAAACAGCCCTTTTCAATCAATCGCAAGTATGTTCGATAGGGTTCATGTATGGAGAACATGCTGGCCACTCTAGTCGAGCAGGGTGATGCAAAACGTTTTTTGATATGCGTATTTCCTCAGATTCAACATTACAAGGATTTAGCGGAAGACGAAATCAAATGAGAAATTATTAAGAGGAAATAAGGAGTGGATGAAGCGGCGTTGGATATTTAAGTTAGAGGCGTGAGCAGAATTACTGAATGAGAGCTTTGCCACTATAATAGCAGAAGTGTAGTCAGGATAGAAGTAGTAGAAGTGAGAGCTCCAAAATTAACTTGAGATGTAGAACTAATGAAAACACGATAGGTAGATGATTTAAATTGATCGGTTATCTGTCTTCCTGCAAAAATAGACGCAATAGAAGAAGAGACTAAAAAATTAGATAGATTCGGTGAATAAATGCTCAGAGAAGAACTGGGAAGATTGTAGATAGAAATCAATGCAAAGTCGAAAGCTAATCGAGAAATGATGTGCATGGCGAAGAAGACGGAAACTGTGAGCACACATTTGACGAAGAGGTGAAGAAGGAGATGATAAGAGGGAAATTGTCATGAAGGAAGAAGGAAGGAAGATTATGGTTTAATGTCCCATAGACAGCGAGGTCATTAGAGATGGAGTGCGAGCTCGGATAATGAAAGGATTTTTTTTTTTCATCAGTCTTCTGATTGGTTTGATGCGGCTCGCCACGAATTCCTCTCCTGTACAAACCTCATCATCTCAGAGTAGCATTTTCAACCTGCGTCCTCAATTATTTGCTGGATGTACTCCAATCTCGGTCTTCCTCTACAGCTTTTGCCTTCTACAGATCCCTCTACTACCATGGAAGTCATTCCCTCATGTCTTAGCAGATGTCCAATCATCCTGTCCCTTCTCCTTATCAGTGTTTTCCACATATTCCTTTCCTCTCCGATTCTGCGAAGAGCCTTATCAGCCCATCTAATTTTGAGTAATCGTCTGTAGCATCACATCTGAAATGCTTCTATTCTCTTCAGCTCCGCTTTTCCCACAGTCCATGTTTCACTACCATACAATGCTGCGCTCCAAACGTACATTCTCAGAAATTTCTTCCTCAAATTAAGGCCGATATTTGATATTAGTAGACTTCTCTTGGCCAGGAATGCCTTTTTCGCCATAGTTAGTCTGCTTTTGATGTCCTCCTTGCTCCTTCCGTCATTAGTTATTTTACTGCCAAGGAAGCAGAATTCTTTAACGTCATCAACCATGATGTTAAGTTTCTCGCTGTTCTCATCTCTACTACTTCTCATTACCTTCGTCTTTCTTCGATTTACTCTCAATCCATACTCTGTACGTTCAGCAGATTATGTAATTTTTCTTCAATTTCACTCAGGATAGCAATGTCATCAGGGAATCGTGTCATTGATATCCTTTAATCTTGAATTTTAATTCCACTCCTGAACCTTTCTTTTATTTCCATCTTTGCTTCCTCGATGTACAGATTGAACATTAGGGGCGAAAGGCTACATCTTTGTCTTGCACCCTTTTTAATACGAGCACTTCGTTCTTGGTCGCCCACTCTTATTATACCTTCTTGGCTGTAGTACATACTGTATATGACCTGTTTCTCCCTATAGCTTACCCCTACTTTTTTCAGTATTTCAAACATCTTGTACCATTTTACATTGTCGAACACTTTTTCCTATGAACGTGTCTTGATTTTTCTTTAGTCTTGCTTCCATTATTAACCGCAACGTCAGAATTGCCTCTCTAGTGCCTTTACTTTTCCTAAAGCCAAACTGATCGTCATCTAGCGCATCCTCAATTTTCTTTTCCATTCTTCTATATATATTGTTGTAAGCAACCTGGATGCATGAGCTGTTAAGCTGATTGTGCGGTAATTCTTGCTCTTTTCAGCTCTTGCCATCTTCGGAATTGTGTGGATGGTGCGTTTCCGATAGTAAGATGGTATGTCACCAGATTCATACATCTACTCACCAGCGGGAATAGTTGTTTTGTTTCCACTTCACCCAATGAAAGAAATTCTGACGGAATATTATCTATCCCTTGTGCCTTATTTGACCTTAAGTCCTCCAAAGCTTTGTTAAATTCTGATTCTAATACTGGATCCCCTATCTCTTCTAAATCGACTCCTGTTTCTTCTTCTACCACATCAGCCAAATCTACCCCTTCATAGAGGCTTTCAATGTATTCTCCACTCTCTCCTCTGCATTTAACAGTGGAATTCCCGTTGTACTCTTAATGTTACCAACCTTGCTTTTAATGTCACCGAAGGTTGTTTTGACTTTCCTGTATGCTGAGTTTGTGCTTCCGACAATCATTTCTTTTTCGATGTCTTCACATTTTTCCTGCAGCCATTTCGTCTTAGCTTCCCTGCACTTCGTATTTATTTCATTCCTCAGTGACTTGTATTTCTGTATTTCTGAGTGTCCCTGAACATTTTTGTACTTCCTCCTTCCATCAATCAACTGAAGTATTTCTTCTCTTACCCATGGTTTCTTTGCAGTTACCTTCTTTGTGCGCATGTTTTCCTTCCCAACTTCTGTGATGGCCCTTTCTAGAGATGTCCATTCCTCTTCAACTGTGCTGCCTACTGACCTCTTCAAGCGTATCTCGTCATCCCTTAGTACTTCGGTATCCCACTTCTTTGCGTATCGATTCTTACTGACTAATGTCTTAAACTTCAGTCTACTCTTCATCACTACTGTATTGTGATCTGAGTCTTTATCTGCTCCTGGGTACGCCTTACAATCCAGTATCTGATTTTAGAATCTCTGTTTGATCATGATGTAATCAAACTGAAATCTTCCTGTATCACCCGGCGTTTTCCAAGTATACCTCCTCTTCTTGTGATTCTTGAACAGAGTATTTGCTATTACTAGCTGAAACTTGTTACAGAACTCAATTAGTCTTTCTCCTCTCTCATTACTTGTCCCAAGCCCATGTTGTTCTGTAACCTTTTCTTCTACTCCTTCCCCTACAAGTGCATTCCAGTCCCCCATGACTTATAGATTTTCATCCCCCTTTACATACTGTATTACCCTTTCAATATCCTCATACACTTTCTCTGTCTCTTCATCTTCAGCTTGCGACGTCGGCTTATATACCTGAACTATGGTTGCGGTGTCGGTTTGCTGTAGATTCTGATAAGAACGACCCTATCACTGAACTGTTCAGAGAAACACACTCTCTGCCCTACCTTCCTGTTCATGACGAATCCTACTCCCGTTATACCATTTTCTGCTGCTGTTGATATTACCCTATACACATCTGACCAGAAATCCTTGTCTTCTTTCCACTACATTTTATTGACCCCTACTATATCTAGATTGAGCCTTTGCATTTCCATTTTCAGATTTCTAGTTTCCCTACCACGTTGAAGCTTCTGACATTCCACGCTCCGACTAGTAGAACATTATCCTTCCGTCGATTATTCAATCTTTTTCTCATGGTAACCTCCCCCTTGGTAGTCCCCTCCCGGAGATCTGAATGGGGGACTATTCCGAAATCTTTTGCCAAAGGAGAGATCGGCATGACACTTCTTCAATTACAGGCCACATGTTCTATGGATACACGTAACTTGTCTGTAATGCAGTGGTTTCCATTGCCTTCTGCAGCCTAATGCCGTTGATCATTGCTGATTCTTCCGCCTTTAGGGGCAGTTTCTCACCCCTAGGACAAGAGAGTGAACTGTGTCTTCTCCTCCGCCCTCTTTGACAAGGCCGTTCGCAGAATGAAGGGGACTTCTTATGCCGCCAATGCTGATTATTAATCAAAATTTAAGCAACGGTGGGATTCGAACCCGGGGCCGAAGACGTTTTGATTATGAAGCAAAGACGCTACCCCTAGACTACGGGCATAATAGTGAAGGAAATCAGCCTTGTACTTTTCTGAGGAACCATTCCAGTATTTGCCTGGAGTGATTTAGGGAAAGCCGGATGGCGAGACGCATTTCTGAATTGTCATCGTCCTGAAAGTTAGTTCGGCGTGCTAACCAGTGCAACAATTCGCTCGGTAAATAGCGATAAGGAAAAGAATTTGTTAGTAAAAAGAGAACACAGTGTGAAGGAGGTAGGAAGGACAGAGGTACTCTCAACTTTATTGGACGAATAGACATTCTGGAAGTCGTTGTGTGTGTTCTCATTAAATGTAAAGAAAAATATAAATGAAGACCTGCCGCTAATAAAGATTTTGAAAAGGGACTACCAGCAAGAGAAGAATTAGGAGGAAGGGATCATTCGAGCAGTATGCTTGACGCGATGTGCGTGTCTCGTTGTTAGGTACCTGTCATTAGTACAGGACACCGGCTGTTCCAACCCGTGTGGCCGCCAGTGGGCAGATGTGGTCAAAAGCCTGATGCGTGGGCAGTGAGGCAACGGGTCCGTAGCCTACGGTACCGTACTGCAACTGCCGAACGCACGTGGATAGCGGTGATCAAAGTGGTCGCGCATGCGCAGAATGCATGCAATAGGGCCACCTGCCATATAGCCTATACTAGTTGTGCCAGGCCGAAAGCCAGCTAAGAGGCGCCCGGGCTCACCTGCGCCCTATGTATGGGACGGTGTTGGAACAACCTGTTACATGGTGTCAAGAGATGGTTCGCTACTGCTTCTCGTAAGTATCAGGTTAAAAAAAGAGAAAAAAAACTGTTGGAAAGTGCGTCAGTTAATGTTTCTTCCTAAGAAAATAAAGCAGTGAGAGGCGACAAATGACAAGGAGGGGAAGGAACTAATGATTTTGGCTGCATCGGACATGTCCAAAGGAACAGACACCACTCACTTATATAACTGATTCGCCTCGATGGGCAATGAATTGACCACCTTCAGTGCAGACACACAATTTCGTCCGACCTCCTGCGGGATCACAAAGTAGTGGACATGAGGACATGTATTGGGACTGCGGATAGTAGATGAGCCGTGATGCGGCTCGCGTTGGTGCTCTGTTTGTAGGTTTCCGCGCTCTGTTTGAGGCCAGCCGGCATCGTTTAGTTGGCATGGTTGCGGTTGTTTGTCTTCTTCTCGTGTTGACTGACGCCACTCGGTTTTGTAAGTGTTCCCTGTCCGTTAGTGGCAGCAGCGGCGGTTATCGATATGTAGTAATTGTTGCTCTATCTTTGGGGCGGCGTCGTTGTTATTTCCGGGTCGTGTGAGTGGGCCAGTTCGGTTGGAGACTCAGGAGCAGCCAGGTCCGCGCAGTGCCGGGACACGCCGGGACCGCTGGCGGCACGCATGGACTGCCGGATGGAAGGCCAGTGGTCACGAGGGTGCACGACCTCGCAGTAAACCGGATCCAGCAAGCTTTAAGATGAGTGCATTTCAGTCCAAGTAAAGAAACCTCCACCATTGCGATATCTCGCGATTCTCCAGTGACTTGGTTTCGTGTTGCTGCTCGTAGTGTCGCCAAGGCGAAGAGCAGCGAGTGGAGTGCTTGGGGAAGGCGGATATGATTAGCTTTCCTCGGCTTCTTATTACTGTTTGCTGCTTTCAACTTGTTACTATTTGTTAAGTTCAACCAGCGGTAATTTTTCTTGCCTGGTGGCCGCTAACGCCCCAGTTACCTGCCCTGCGGGTTAGTGTATGTAACGGCAGTGTACGTTTTCTCGCCTTGCCGGTGCTGTCCGGTAAGGCGTGTAGTTTTGGCAGCTTTCTTGATTTTAGGCCGATGGGTGATTCGTCTACTCTGGTGGTAGTGATGCCTTTCTCGTTCCGAGCGGTCTAAACACAGTATTCTAGGGACGTATAGCAGACCGCCGGTTCCGGCTTTGGCTATTGTTTCATCGTTGCGTTTGGTTTATCGGACGTCAGGTAGCCTCAGAAAGATTATAGTTAGTCATTCGTTAGACTGCCACTAGTCTAAGTTACCATCTTGTGAAGTGAATACAACTCTTGGCTGCCTATCTCATCGCTCGCGAAAGTGTTTGTTGCCGGACCTTCTCAGAGGTCGATTCCTGGAGCAACGTCTGTGGGCCGTTGGTTCTTGTAAGACTTGTGTGTTCTAAAAGGAGGTCCGATGGCCAGTAGTTCTGTGTAACGCTCCTTCAGCCCACGTGTTCTAAGGGTATAATCTGCCTCAGTAACCTTTAAGGAACGTATGTACTAGTCCTTGGGTTTTATTATTGTATTATTTATTACAATACCTTGTAATGCCTACATTAAAGGTTATATATGTCTAGTTGATAGTTCTGGTCGCCTTCTGGGATAAATCTGGCAGTGAAGTGTTCAGTGGATGTTGAGGGTTATGTTACAAAGTTTACTATCATCTCATTTCACCTGTTTGGTCACCAGTTGCATGGTTTTTCTTAATTAACCTTTGCTATTGTATTTGCTGATTTACAGCAGGTTTCTAAATTTTTCATATTATTGCCGTTCCTGGTTTGTAAGGCCTTCAGCCGCCATCGTGGTCATTTGCCTTAAAATTCTAATTTGGCATTTGTATTTTAGCAGTATGCCTTAAAACCTTATTTACTGCCATTCCCGATGCCTTCTGCTGTGTTTATGGCGACTTAATATTTTAACACCTGTAAGTTGTAAATTGCAGCGAGTTTTAAACAATTCTTAAATTATTTCCATTCCTGGTGTGTAAGGCCTTCTGCCCAAATCACAGTGGCTTGCTTTTAAAACATTATCTGCTGTATCTGTATTTATCGGTGATTTGCTAAATCGTAACTCATTGAAAACACTATTATTTACATAGTTGTTTATTTCTTCATCAATAATGTATGGTATTTTTATTTATTGTTGAGTCTGGAATTACTGGTTTAAAATAAATTGTGTGTAACTGTAAAAGGCAACCAACAGTAACTGATTACGGCCCCGTCCACAATCGTAACCGAATCGTGCCTTCCCTTCACTACCAGGTTTCAACTAGCTGTACCCGAATACATTGGAATGACTCTTTTTCTTTCTAAGTAGGTACACATACACAAAACAGACAAATATATACTTAAAAAATAAACGGAAGACAATAATTTTTTTGTGCATATGTCACGTACACTGAAGGAAAGGAAATCGCAACACCAAGGAGGAGTTGCGCGACGTAAACGATAGTAGCTTGTCGTATTTCTACATGTGAGAAATAACGTGTATTCAGATTTTACGTCAGTCGAATAAGTGGCGCTAATAGTGCCACCATAAGGATGCAAGCCAGGTCTGCTTTAAATACACGACTGTAACGGTCGTAAGCATTCTTTAGCTTTGAGACTGGACGTGCAGAGTTGATGGGTAGTCAACAATGCCTTTAAGACGACAAAGACGCTATTATCAACAACTCACTGACTTTGAAGGAGGACGTGTAATAGAGCTATCAGGAGCTGAATATTCCTTCTGCGATATCGCAGAAAGACTTGGCAGAATGTAACGACTGTATATGATTTGCTGATAGCGGTGGTCACGGGAATCTACGGTCGCAAGAAGACCAGACTCCGGGCGGCCACGTCGCGCTAAATGAACTAACAAACAAACAAACACCCAGAATGAGATTTTCACTCTGCAGCGGAGTGTGCGCTGATATGAAACTTCCTGGCAGATTAAAACTGTGTACCGGACCGAGACTTGAACTCGGGCCTTTGCCTTTCGCGGGCAAGTGCTCTACGTGTTAGAGTGCTCTACGTGGTAGAGCACTTGCCCGCGAAAGGCAAAGGTCCCGAGTTCGAGTCTCGGTGCGGCACACAGTTTTAATCTACCAGGAAGTTTCATATCAGCGCACACTCCGCTGCAGAGTGAAAATCTCATTCTGGAAACATCCCACAGGCTGTGGCTAAGCCATGTCTCCGCAGTATCCTTTCTTTCAGGAGTGCTAGTCCTGCAAGGTTCGCAGGAGAGCTTCTGTAAAGTTTGAAAGGTAGGAGACGAGGTACTGGCAGAAGTAAAGCTGTGAGGACGGGGCGTGAGTCGCGCTTGGGTAGCTCAGTTGGTAGAGCACTTACCCGCGAAAGGCAAAGGTCCCGAGTTCGAGTCTCGGTCGGGCACACAGTTTTAATCTACCAGGAAGTTTCATATCAGCGCACACTCCGCTGCAGAGTGAAAATCTCATTCTGGAAACATCCCACAGGCTGTGGCTAAGCCATGTCTCCGCAATGTCCTTTCTTTCAGGAGTGCTAGTTCTCAAGGTTCGCAGGAGAGCTTCTGTAAAGTTTGGAAGGTAGGAGACGAGATACTGGCAGAAGTAAAGCTGTGAGGACGGGGCGTGAGTCGTGCTTGGGTAGCTCAGTTGGTAGAGCACTTACCCGCGGAAGGCAAACAAACACCATCTGAACTAGCCTTGGAGGTCCAATGGTGCCGACTGGCCGCTGTGACATTTTGAGCCCTTAGGCGTCACCGGATGCGGATATGCAGGGGCATGAGGTCAGCACACCGGTCTCCCGGCCTTTGTCACTTTTCGTGACGGGAGCCGCTACTTCTCAGTCAAGTAGCTCCTCAATTGGCCACACAAGGGCTGAGTGCACCCCAACTGCCAAAAGCACTCAGCAGACACGGACAGTGACCCATCCAAATGCTAGCCAAATGCGACAGTGCATATCTTCGGTGATCTGACGGGGACCGTTGTTACCAATGCGGCAAGGTCTTTGGTTCCACGTGACACTACCAGAACGGAGGACCACCTTGTTATGCATATAGCTCTAGCGTATCATACAGCATCTGCAGCAGTAGCAATCTGAGCAGCAGCTGGAACAACAATGAGACAGTGAACTGTTACAAATCGGTTACTTCGAGGACAGCTCCGAGCCAGACGTCCCGTAGAATGCATTCCACTGACCCCAAACCATCGTCCTTTCTAACTTCAGTGATATCAAGCGAGAGCTCATCAAAAGGAGTGGAGGTCCGATCTGTTCGCTGGTAAAAGCTGGTTCTGCCTCGGTATCAGTGATGACCGCATGTTGGGTAAAAGGAGGCCAGCTGAGGGCCTGCAACCAACCTGTCTGCGTACTAGATACACTGGACCTACATCCAGAGTGCGATTTCAAATGGTTCAAATGGCTCTGAGCTCTATGGGACTTAACTTCTCAGGTCATCAGCCCCCTAGAACTTAGAACTACTTAAACCTAACTAACCTAAAGACATCACACACATCCGTGCCAGAGGTAGGATTCGAACCTGCGACCGTAGCGGTCGCGCGGTTCCAGACTGTGGCGCCTAGAACCGCTCGGTCACCCCGACCACCAGTGCGGTTTCTTATGACAGCAGGAGCACTGTCGTTGCTATCCCCCCCATCCTGACTGTAAATTTGTACGTCAGTCTGTTGGTTGACCTGTTGTGCTGTCATACGTGAACAGCATCCAGACGTGCTCTACGGAATGTGGACATGTTGCCTTGGTCTGCTCGATCACCAGCTCTGTCTCCAATCGATTAGATATCGGACGTCATCGGACAAGATCTCCAGCGTCATCCAAAAACAGCACTAACCGTCCATGTATTGACCAACCAAGTGCAACAGGCATGGAACTCTATCCCACAAACTGACATATGGCACCTGTACAACACAACGCATGGACGTCTGCATGCTTGCATTCAACATTCTGTCGGTTACACCGGTGATTACTGTACCAGCAGTTCACATTTGCTGTGGCTTATCTCGCGCTTATATTAACCTGTGATCTTTCAATGTTGATCATTTAAGTATACTACCTAGGCGAACGCATTTCAAAACTTTCATTACACTACATTGATTATTTTTTGGTACAGCAATTATTTTTCGTCAGTGCATATTTAACGAACCCGTTCTTCCCTGTTTCACACCATGCGACCCTATAGACTGCGTTACTCGTATCTTTGCTACTAAGGCGTGTGGCATAATATTTGACCCTGAAACACGTTGCCAAGTTATTGGTTCGTTGCCGTGGTCGTTGTAACCACGTAACTGATGCACTGAACAACACATGTAAGAGACAGACTACAGTTCATACTTTAAAGAATTACAAGTCAATTAATTACAGGAAAGTAATATCAAAAGTTAGTTTTCGGACGTTTCTGCAAGTCACCCCTTTTCACCCTCATCTCACCCCTACCTGTTGTATGGACATCTTTCTCCCACGCCAGCCGAAGTGGGCTATGGTTGCAGGTTCGAATCCTGCCTCGGGCATGGATGATGTCCTTAGGTTAGTTAGGTGTAAGTAGTTCTAAGTTCTAGGGGACTGATGACCTCAGATGTTAAGTCTCATAGTGCTCACTTCCATTTGAACCACCTTCCATCCACGATATTTTTATACGAATAAGGAACCACAGATATACCAAATTTGGTTGAAATTGCTCCAGCTGTTCCTGAGTTATGTTTTCATGTAACCCATTTTCACCCTAAACCCTCAACCATAGCAGTGATAGGGGTGTCTTATTGTTATTGTAAATTTTTGCAGATAGCAAGTGCAAATTTTGGTAAAAATTCCTCTCTCTCTGTCTTTACACTGCGTCTGGTTCCTTCCCCAAGTCTAAGGGTGAAACGTCATCTTGACTGCCACCGACAAGTCCAGCGATTCCCAAAGCTATGGATTCGGTATTAATATTGGGCGTAACGAATATATTTTAATATAACGTCTTCTCACCATCAACAGCATGCCTCTAGGGTTGGTTAGGGTATACTCCCTCACAATATTTTTATGCAAATAATTGTACAAATAGTGACCCATATTTACATGGTGTTTCCGTAAGAGGATGCAAAAATGTAACAGGACATAGAGAATGCTCCATTGAACAGTTTAAGGAAGGGAACGTGGGGTCGGAGAAGCCAGCTTAAGGATACATGGAAGTAAAGTTGTCTACCGCTTTGTGTAGCATTTCTGCTTTCCAGCTTACTTACGACTAACATGCATCCAAGTTTACACGCACTGTCCTATTTATGTACTTTTACATTCTCTGTTTCCTACAAGGGAACAAGGAGGGTGAAGCTGATTACCAGGAATTCATGATGCAGGTTTTATTTACTTGTCCATAAGGTGGCTCTGTTGTATTTACACTGTCCCACGACAGAACGTGCCATGAATCAACGACAGACCCATTCATTAGTCAGTGCTATTCAGAGATGTACAGTACAGTAAGACGGGGCATACCGGTACAGTATTTCCTGGTCGCTGGACTGGAATGGGAGGTCCTATTCCATGGCTTACGAGGTCACCTGATCTGAATTCCATTGATTATTTCCTATGAGATGTAATGGTATCAGACGCCAAATGTGGCGTATTGACACCAAATGTAGTGGATGGGTGCCAGGAGGTGCCATATTAAAACTCGGCGAGAACTTTCCAAATGATTTATTCGTTTCCACTACAGTGCCCCATTCACCTTGGTCCGCGTCACAGGGTCCCGCAATGCTGAGGCCACTGCCCCAGCGACCCAGTGCAATGCGCTGTGTCGAGCCGGCCTTGTGACTCGGCGGTCTGCGTCCCTGCCGACTCAGCACTGCTCGGTGTGAGTTGCAGGCGGCCAGCTGCGTCCTTCTCCTCGCAGGCGGGGCTGAAATCACAGCAACGAACAAGCGCCCACTATCCGACGTCCTTACCTGCGATCCTCGCCTTCGAAGTGAATACAGAAGTGAATGCAATTAGTTGCCAGAATTGTAGCTGCTTGTGACATGATTCGAAACACACCAGGGACATCTAGGGTGCACCAGAATCTTGTTCGTCGATGTCATGCTCGCAGTGAGCCTGACGGGCGTCAGTTTCAGCACATTCTGTATGATACAGTACAAATAGTATGTTCATTGTGCCAATGATGGTATTTGCAGTTAACTGATGTAAGTAACTGAAGTACTGAGTAACTTGATTTCATTCCTATTATCTCCTTGCGCTGGCTTCTCTGACCCAACGTTCCTACCTCAAATTGGTTACAGGAGCGATATCTGTGTCCTGTTATATTTTTGGACGCTCTTACGGAAACACCCTGTATACACAATTTGATTCAAATTTCTCCAGACATTCATGAGTTAAGCTTCTGTATCACCCTTTTCTTGTTCCCACCGCTACAGGTGGCAGATGGATAAAGGCTCAGAGAAACCTAAGTGGGCGCGAACATATCAACTGACAAAGTTTAATCGTAATCAGGTACATGGTATAGAAATACACACAAGACGATCAAGACAACATTCATTTTCATACACAAATCAAAAAAAAGTTTGTCATCATCTCAGTTTCGAGAGTTGGGGAACCTGTACTGAAACATGATTGCCGGCCGGTGTGGCCGTGCGGTTCCACGCGCTTCAGTTTGGAACCGCGTGACCGCTACGGTCGCAGGTTCGAATCCTGCCTCGGGGATGGATGTGTGTGATGTCCTTTGGTTAGTTAGGTTTAAGTAGTTCTAAGTTCTAGGGGACTGATGACCTCAGTAGTTAAGTTCCATAGTGCTCAGAGCCATTTGAACCATTTTTTGAAACATGATTTCCGCCGTTTTTATTGCTCATGAGAACCACACATTCCATGTTGTACCACCATGTACCGAGACCTTCAGAAGTGGTGGTCCAGACTGATGCACACACCGGTATCTCTAATACCCTGTAGCATGTCCTCTTGCACTGATGCATGCCTGTATTCATCGTGGCATACTATCCACAAGCTCATTAAGGCACTGTTGGTCCAGATTGTTCCACTCTTATACGGAGATTTAGCGTAGATCTCTCAGAGTGGTTGGTGGCATCGACTGTGCCGCTGGTCACGGTGGAGTTTCGAGTCCTCCCTCGGGCATGGGTGTGTGTGTTTTTCCTTAGGATAGTTTAGGTTAAGTAATGTGTAAGCTTAGGGACTGATGACCTTAGCAGTTAAGTCCCATAAGATTTCACACACATTTGAACAGTGGTTGGTGGGTCCCGTCGTCCATAAACAGTCCTTTTCCATCTACCCCAGGGATGTTCGACAGGGTTCATGTCTGGCGAACATGCTGGCCATTCTAGTCGAACAATGTCGTTATCCTGAAGAAAGCCGTACACAAGATGTGCACGATGGGGGCTCGAATTTACGTCCATGAAGACGAATGCCTCGCCAGTATGCCGCAAATATGGTTGCACTATCGGTCGGAGGATGCCATTCACGTATCGTATAGCCGTTACGGCGCCTTCTATTACCACCAGCGGCGTACGTCGGCCCCACATAATGCCACCCCAAAAACAGCAGGGAACCCCCACTCTCTGGACAATCTGTCTAAGGCGTTCACCCTGACCGGATTCCCTCCAAACACGCCTCCGATGCGACACTCATCGATGAAGAGAACGTGAAGCCAATCCTGACCGGTCCATTCGGCATGTTGTTGGGCCCATCTGTACCGTGCTGCATGGTGTCGTGGTGGCAAAGATGGACCTCGCAATGGACGTCCGGAGTGAAGCTGCACATCATGCAGCACATTGTGCACAGTTTGAGTCGTAACAAGACGTCCTGTCGCTGAACAGAAAGCATTGTTCAAAATGGTGGCGTTGCTGTTAGGGTTCCTCCGACCCATAATCCGTAGGTAGCGGTCATCCACTGCAGCAGTAGCCGTTGGGCGGCCTGAGCAAGGCATGTCATCGACAGTTCCTGTCTCTCTGTATGTCCTCCATGTCCGAAAAACATCGCTTTGGTTCACTCTGGGACCCCTGGAAACTTCCCCTGTTGAGAGCCCTCCCTGGCACAAAGCGCGTTCGAACGGCGGTGTCGACCGTCTAGGCATGGTTGAACTACCAGACAACACGAGCCGTGTACCTCCGTCTAATGTCCCTCCGTCTAATAGGCGCTGCTCATGCATTGTTGTTTACATCTTTGGGCGGGTTTAGTGACATCTCTGAACAGTCAAAGGGAGTGTGTCTGTGATACAATATCTACAGTCAACCTCTGTCTTCAGGAGTTCCGAGAACCGGGGTGATGCAAAACTTTTTTTTAAGTGTGTATATTAAATTTTCTTGCTATTGCAAGACTACATCTCATATACTTTATAGTCCTGTTGTCGATAATTATTGCCCCCTCCCCTCTCTCAAACAATACACACCTACTATATTCAGTGTCTCGTGTAATCTAATACCTCAGTATCACTTTATTTAATTTGTCGACATTTCATAACTCTTGTTTTATTTCTATTAATGTTCATCTTATAACTTCTTCTCAAAACACTATCCTTGGAAGTGTCTGGCCTGCTCTCCAACTGTTCCCTGTCTTCTGACAAGTGTTCTACGGGCTGGATTACTTTCATAATTTGCCTCGGCATTCTCCAGATTTCCTCCGTAGCTGTGTCGACTGTTTCTGTAATTGCCGCAGTAAACAACTGCGATGAAGAAAGACCGCAACGAAAATTAGTGCGAGTAATACGTACGCTTCTGGCCAGGACGGCGCGGTAGCGGCTCTGCGGCCGGAGATTTAATCTGCTATGCAGAACGCGCGGTCGTGCTGTGCGCTGGGCCAACGTAACAAGCGGCGCTTCTGAGAAACGCGAAATGGCGCCGAATACGAGCGGCCCCAGCGCTGTGCCGCGTGGGAGTCACACAGCAGCAGCAGCAGCAGGCCGGGCGAGGTCGCGGTCTGCCGCCAGCGCTGCTGGCTTTACTGGCGCCACTTCCCAGAAGCGGTCCACAAACCACACAGTCTGTACACATCACAATCTACATTTACATAGATACTCCGCAAATCACACATAAGTGCCTGGTAGACGGTTCATTGGCCCACCTTCCCGACTATTCTCTAGTATTCCACTCTCGAACAGGGCGCTGAAGAAAAGAACACGTACATCTTTCTGCGTGAGCCCTGGTTTCCCTTATTTTACTATGGTGATCGTTTCTCTCTATGTAGGTGATATACTCTTTCTACAGGGTCAATCAATAACTATTCTCCCAACCAACTTCAATAACAAGTGACAAACAATCAGTTATCTTTAACGGTAATGATAAGGGGAAGGATTAATTCGCCCCAACGCTTCACTTTAGATGTTGCATTTATTGCCACACCCCTCAGTGTAAACCACAGAAGAAGCAAGTGTAACAATGAGAGAATATTTTCACTCGTAATATTTGCTATATAACTTAAGAATTATTTAATAAACAACGGGGATCTACAATTATTACTTTTTAACAAACATATTTTAAGATCATAAACAATAAAGATCAACGGTTAATAAAATCCCATGAACTTGAGCAAGGATCACCCTTTTCAGTCTTTGAATGAAGTCAGTAGATGACACAGGGGACAATCAGACGTACATTAAATGTTACACCATTAAGGACGATCACTCATTAAAAATTATAACCACAAACTAAAGAAGATTCATTTAAAGCAATTAACATCAATTGCAAATAATTAAGTTACGTCTCATAAAATGTATCAAAACCAAATCTTTCAGTTCTGAAACGATGTTGGATCGTGGAATACGTCGGATTACCGACACAGAAGGCTAAATTTTACCAAACAGCAATTTCTCCAAACCTAGAACTGTCTCAATAGTGTACAATACTTAGGTTATCCAGAACTACTCTAATTCGCCTTTCTTGGGTATAACGGTGGAGTAGATAATTAACCTCTTATTTCATTCTCCTGAAACATTGAGTGGCAATAGACACTCGGGCAACTCTTACCCCAGCGTGGCTCGGCAAAGAGGATGGCTCGACCAGGAGGAGGAAACATTTACCTGAAATGGAAAGGGAACACGTCTAACACGAGCCACTAGGTTGGACGAAGACCAGTTGGCGATTTTTAATCATTAACCAATGTTTGCTGGCCAGCGGACGAAAATTACAGAGGGAAAAGTAGCTTTACTTGTGCTCAGAAGAATTGATAACTTCTGCAAATGAGATTCCGGCAGAACTACCGCCGTAGTATCAATATGGGACTTCGGAGCTGAGGAGAGCAAGTCAGCAACGGTCTCTACCCAATAGGCTCAACATTTCAGACTGACCGAGCATCCGACATCAGTCATCGCTAGGCGGATTACCAAATAGAAACTCTAGCACTACCTTGAACGTAATGAAATAGAGCACTTAAATGCCACGGAGACTACACTCGTTAACACAAGAATATATACACAATAACAAAGACTAAAGCTAAATATGCCTACGTAGTAAAACACAACAGATATTGGCGAACATTAACATAATCTCGCATTTCAGACTTCCATAAAATTAATTGGCTCTATCTCTCCGCCAGACAGTACAAGGTTATTTAACATTTAACAACGCGCTTATCCAAACAGTACGCCGACCATGAGAAAACAACGGCTTGCAGAAGATCCACAGCCAAAACATTTTTCTTTTTTTTGTTTCTTTACGACGTGCGCCTTAAGTCAGCATGGCGTTCAAATGCAAGGGGGCAGTAACACACACGTAAGGCAATTTCCGATCACAAACTCAAAGCAGAGAAACTTTGCCACACAGTTATTAATAGCTTCCACAACACCGGGAGATTGGCCCCGCCAGGCGACGGCCGTTGCACTAACTAGATGAAAAATCTTACTTTCAGTGACGACACCAACTTCTGGAGGTTATTGGCGGCCGCAGACGGACTTCATAGCTTCCCCAGCCCATGAACGGAAACCAAACGTTGCCCACAGATTTACGGCTGCTTGTGTGATCACGCCCCGGGTTTTCGGACCCATCCAGACTTAGCATAGAGGGACCGAGCGACCGCGGTGGTCTAGCGGTTCTAGGCGCGCAGTCCGGAACCGCGCGCCTGCTACGGTGGCAGGTTCGAATCCTGCCTCGGGCATGGATGTGTGTGGTGTCCTTAGGTTAGTTAGGTTTAAGTAGTTCTAAGTTCTAGGGGACTGATGACCACAGATGTTAAGTCCCATAGTGCTCAGAGCCATTTGAACCATTTTTTTTTTGGACCGAGCGTCCCGCTGCAGAAAGGTCGTCCAGGGCGAAACACCCGTCTCAACTGCTCCCTCCGCCCAGGGCACGGCACACAGCGTCTCATCCCAGCGGGCGCGCTAGCAGCGCGCTCGTGGGTAGAGAGCCTGTATGGGGAGACGGTGGCCAACCAGACGATACGTCGGCCGGTTTCCTGCCAAACTGCGGGCGGGACTTTCGAATGGCCAGTAGTGGAGTACACACTCACCGAATCAAAAGCACAAGACAATATGGCGAAATCATTCGTTAAATGCCTTTGCTTATAAGAATAACGTGTTATAATAATTTTCACAAAGACTTACTTCGCATAGATAAGAGTACTTGGTTGGTTTCCACAAGGCTCCTGTTTGGTTTATGTCAGCCCTGTTGAATGCGACTGCCCACTGCTGTCTTCATTGCGTGGAAATGCTAACATGCAAAATCCACCTTCGCCTCTATTGGAACAACCAAATGCAGCACAACCTTGCATCGTTTACGAAAGTCTGCAGAACGAATTACAGATGTCAAAAACAATACTGTGCAATTACTAAGGTTTTTACTTCAAACATGTAGGCCTACCGACTTCATCACAACTTCATTATTTCAACTCGTATTTAAGATCGCAAACGCTAATTACGTAGTAAAAACGATATACAACTAAACCGAACATGCATGCACAACGCATAACAAGTCTCTCAATAATTCAAATACCTTTTAATCGTTTCCAAAAGTCCTCTGAACTTCAGTTCAAATGAAAAGCACGGCGAACGTAGGAAGCGCGAGAGACGCTTGGCGCCATTTTTCTGCCAAAGCTAATCAACCAGTCACGGGCAACTTCACCTTTGGCCTCTCTCTCTGTATGCAGGCTCTCTAGCTCGCGGAAGTTCCGCAACGCCCTCTAGGAAAGCGCGGAAACTCCAAACAGGAGTAAACCAAGGGAAAAACAGGAACCGTGACAAACGACACGGTTCAGTAGGTCGGCGTGAACAAAATATTTTCACATTCGGAGGAGAAAGTTGGTGATTGAAATTTCGTGAGAAGGTCCTGCCGTAACGAAAAACGCCTCTGTTTTAATGATGTCCACGCTAAATCCTGTATCATTTCAGTGACACTCGCTCCTCTATTTCGCGATAATAGAAAAGGTGCTGCTCTTCTCTGAACTTCCCCGATGTACTCCGTTAATCCTATCTGGTAAGAATCCCACACCGCGCAGCAGTACTCCTAAAGAGGGCGGACAAGCGTAGTGTAGGCAGTCTCTTTAGTAGACGTGTTGCATCTTCCGAAGCGTTCTGTCAATAAAACGAAGTATTTGGTTCCCCTTCCTCACAACATTTTCTATGTTCGTAATTGTAAATCCTATGTATTTAGTTGAATTTACGGCCTTTTGGACTTCACTGATTTATCGTGTAACCGAAGTTTAACACATTCCTTTTAGCACTCATGTGGATGACCCCACACTTTTTATTATTTAGGGTCAGTTGCCAATTTTTGCACCATAGAGATATCTTTTCTAAATCGTTTACAATTTTTGTCTGATCTTCTGGTGACTTTACTTGACGATAAACCACAGCATCACCTGCAACCAACCTGAGACAGCTGATCAGATTGTCTCTTAAATCGTTTGTATAGATAAGGAACCTCAGAAGGCCTATAACGCTAGCTGGGGGAATGCCAGAAATCACTTCTGTTTTACTCGACGACTTTCCTTCAGTTACTACGAACTGTGACCTCTCTGGCAGGAAATCATGAATCCAGTCACGTAACTCAGGCGATAGTCCATAAGCAAGCAATATCATTACAAGCCACTTGTGTGGCAGAGTGTCGAAAGCCATCTGGAAATCCAGAAATATGAAATCAATTTGAAAACCCTTGCCAATAGCACTCAACACTTCCTGTTTGTAAAGAGCTACATGTGTTTCACAAGAACGATGTTTTTTTTAAAATCCGTGTTGACTGTTTGCTAATAGAGCGTTCTCTTCGAGACAATTAATTATGTTCGAACACAATATGTTCCAAAATCCTGCTGCCTATCGACCTTAATGATATGGATCTGTAATTAAGTGGATTACTCCTATTACCTTTCTGGAATATTGGTGTGCTCTGTGCAGCTTTCTAGTCTTTGGGTACGGACCTTTCGTCGAGCGAGCGGTTGTATACAGTTGTTAAGTAAGGAGCTATTGCATCAGCAAACTCTGAAAAGAACCTAAATGGTATAAAGTCTGGACCGGAAGACTTGCTTTTATTAAGTGATTCAAGTTGCTTTACTACTCCGAAGATATCTACTTCTACGTTACTCATGTTGGCAGCTGTTCTTGATTCGAATTCTGGAATATTTACTTCGTCTTGTTTGGTGAAGGAATTTCTGAAGGCTGCGTTTAGTAACTCTGCTTTGGCAAAACTGTCGTCGATAGTATTTCCATTGCTATCGCGCAGAGAAGGCACTGACGGCGCCTGGCCGCTAGCATACTTCACATACGACCAGAATCTCTTTGGTTTTTCTGCCAGGTTTGGGGACCGAGTTTCCTTGTGTAAACTATATAAGCTCCCACACACTTACCATAGCGCCTAGCACTGCAGCTTGGGCTTTTTTGTCTTTGCCTTCACAATGATGCTCCAAAACATTCTAGCGTCCAGCATAATAGGGCATTGTTCTACAGTTTGAGCGGAATAGAACAGCGATTGACGGTGGTTGGACTTACCGGAGGTATGTAGCACCACATTTGTTGGCACAGGTCACGTAATTCCTGTAAACTTGGCTCCTGTGATTTGTGGACGTGGAACTGACGCCCGATAGCGCCCAAAATATGTTTCATAGAGTTCAGATTAGGTGCATTTGTTTGACAACCCACCAGCGTTAAGTTAACATGCTTCTGAAACCATTTTAGCTCGGTTCTAGCCTAGTGGTACGGACAGTTGTTTTGCTGGAAGATGCCACCTCTATCGGGGAGGTATCAAGCATGAAGGGATGGCCGGCCGAAGTGGCCGAGCGCTTCTAGGCGCTACAGTCTGGAACTCCGCGACCGCTACGGTCGCAGGTTCGAACCCTGCCTCGGGCATGGATGTGTGTGATGTCCTCAGGTTAGTTAGGTTTAAGTAGTTCTAAGTTCTAGGGGAATGATGACCTCAGAAGTTAAGGCCCATAGTGCTCAGAGCCATTTGAACCATGAAGGGGTGTGTACGATCCGCAATGGTGCTCATGTAGTCCGCATCGATCGTGGCGCATTCTGTTACTACCATAGGTCCCATGGAAGCTCAGGTGAATGTCCATCGTAGCGTAATACTGACGCCACCGGCTTCTGTCTGTGGCGTAGTTAATGTTTTGAACAGCTTTTGGCTTCGCTGACGACCAATTCGGACACGACCATCGATCTGGTGTAACGAGACCAGGCGACACGTTTCCATTGATCTGCGGTCCAATCTCGATGATCGCATGTTACTGGAATCTGAACTGATTAACTATCGTCGGATGGCCGTGGGCGTATGTGGGGCATGTCTGCTGTGGAGTTCTATCTATTTATCTTTTTTTTTTTCAAAGGAGAGTGTCTGTTTGTTTGCAATTCATACAAATCCACGCTTTTATTCCAATTGTAGGGATCCAGCTACACAGAAAAATTAAGACCTAACCTACTATGCCATCCAGTTCAGTTATGAATCACGCCATATGTAGTGATAGTCTTGCCACTAAATTTTCACCAAACTACCACAAAACACTGAGTCAATCCTGCTCGTTGCAAATGTGATGTGGTGTGGAAGAAACTCTCCCATTTCCACTAAAAGAAATTTAACCATTCTGCCTAACATTTATTTCCGCAAACACAGTTAACTACGGCACAGCTGCATGAATATACGGTTAAGATACGGCAATAGGACATTTGCTTCTAAGGGAACACACAGTGCTCAACCTGACACTTGTTATTACACTCCTGGAAATTGAAATAAGAACACCGTGAATTCATTGTCCCAGGAAGGGGAAACTTTATTGACACATTCCTGGGGTCAGATACATCACATGATCACACTGACAGAACCACAGGCACATAGACACAGGCAACAGAGCATGCACAATGTCGGCACTAGTACAGTGTATATCCACCTTTCGCAGCAATGCAGGCTGCTATTCTCCCATGGAGACGATCCTAGAGATGCTGGATGTAGTCCTGTGGAACGGCTTGCCATGCCATTTCCACCTGGCGCCTCAGTTGGACCAGCGTTCGTGCTGGACGTGCAGACCGCGTGAGACGACGCTTCATCCAGTCCCAAACATGCTCAATGGGGGACGGATCCGGAGATCTTGCTGGCCAGGGTAGTTGACTTACACCTTCTAGAGCACGTTGGGTGGCACGGGATACATGCGGACGTGCATTGTCCTGTTGGAACAGCAAGTTCCCTTGCCGGTCTAGGAATGGTAGAACGATGGGTTCGATGACGGTTTGTATGTACCGTGCACTATTCAGTGTCCCCTCGACGATCACCAGTGGTGTACGGCCAGTGTAGGAGATCGCTCCCCACACCATGATGCCGGGTGTTGGCCCTGTGTGCCTCGGTCGTATGCAGTCCTGATTGTGGCGCTCACCTGCACGGCGCCAAACACGCATACGACCATCATTGGCACCAAGGCAGAAGCGACTCTCATCGCTGAAGACGACACGTCTCCATTCGTCCCTCCATTCACGCCTGTCGCGACACCACTGGAGGCGGGCTGCACGATGTTGGGGCGTGAGCGGAAGACGGCGTAACGGTGTGCGGGACCGTAGCCCAGCTTCATGGAGACGGTTGCGAATGGTCCTCGCCGATACCCCAGGAGCAACAGTGTCCCTAATTTGCTGGGAAGTGGCGGTGCGGTCCCCTACGGCACTGCGTAGGATCCTACGGTCTTGGCGTGCATCCGTGCGTCGCTGCGGTCCGGTCCCAGGTCGACGGGCACGTGCACCTTCCGCCGACCACTGGCGACAACATCGATGTACTGTGGAGACCTCACGCCCCACGTGTTGAGCAATTCGGCAGTACGTCCACCCGGCCTCCCGCATGCCCACTATACGCCCTCGCTCAAAGTCCGTCAACTGCACATACGGTTCACGTCCACGCTGTCGCGGCATGCTACCATTGTTGAAGACTGCTATGGAGCTCCGTATGCCACGGCAAACTGGCTGACACTGACGGCGGCGGTGCACAAATGCTGCGCAGCCAGCGCCATTCGACGGCCAACAGCGCGGTTCCTGGTGTGTCCGCTGTGCCGTGCGTGTGATCATTGCTTGTACAGCTCTCTCGCAGTGTCCGGAGCAAGTTTGGTGGGTCTGACACACCGGTGTCAATGTGTTCTTTTTTCCATTTCCAGGAGTGTATGTTTACTCGCGTCTGCGTGTATTGCACCAATCGGGTGTAAGCAACTCTGCTGTCATTGCCTGTTGCATTCAGCTTAATGGCGGACGCCACAATTCGAACAAATACAATGCCTAAATAATTGTGCATTAAATTCACTCACAAATGGTTCAAATGGCTCTGAGCACTATGCGACTTAACTTCTGAGGTCATCAGTCGCCTAGAACTTAGAACTAATTAAACCTAACTAACCTAAGGACATCACACACATCCATGCCCGAGGCAGGATTCGAACCTGCGACCGTACGCTCGCTCGGTTCCAGGCATTCGCTCACAGAAACTAGGGTGCACCCATGTTTCATACTCACCTAAACATACTTAACACAGCAGGTAGTGGCAGCAGCGCTAAAATTAAGAATAAGAGAAATAGGCAGAGGACTGGAAACAACTACGCTAATGTCTACATTAATAACAAAATTTTGCTAAAATGATATTTATTTTAGAGAAGAAGCAAATTAAAGCGCAGTTTCTTTGAAGCTCTGTTCCGAATAGAAAGCTGACAATTTTAATAGTTGTTCTAGTCTTTGACGAGAGCTAAAGCAGCTATCCTTACCTGTTACGATGCAGGCGGCGAAGTGCAGTGTCATCGGCAGCTTATCGTTGCAGACGGCGTGTTGATATCACCTCCTACATGTGTAAATGCTGCAGGTGAATTCTCATGTGGAATTTTACTTTCCACTCGGCGACGATTCCATCAGAGGCGTATTATAGGCCAATGGATAGTTGGACGTTGTTACAGTTGTTGGCAACATTCAGTTTTGCACGAGCGATTTATTATGTCTCTCATGCACAACGCTGAAGGAACACAGTTCAGTAGAGGGTTTTAAAGTTATTTCAATCGCGGAATAACAGTCTGTTCGCTTGCCACGCGAATAACACGACCGCGAACTCGCCACTGCTGGCGGTAACATGCAGATTTATAAAAAACAGTTTCTGTACGCCTGTGGCACAATTAATGGTTCATGCGCACGGTAGTCAGCAATGGCGCGAATTTGCATTGACATAACGATGGCGCGAATATGCACTGAGAATTATAAAGTATCTAAAATGCACACGGCACAGTCACAGGAAACACAGTTCTTTCCAGAACATGATAACTACCATGTCGTCTGTCCATAGCTATATTGCTGTAGTCATGCGACACACTTCGTTTGGCCGTTTTACACAGTTCATCTTCTCTGTTCACCTAAAACAATTTTTACATTCGATTACAGGAAGGAGTAGAAATATATCTCATAATTAATCAATTTCGTTCGCACAGATTGTTTCACGACACGATGTAGTCAGCACACTTTTAACCTCCTTCCGCCTTCTCAGTACAGAGATGAGTGCAACATACGCTCTACTCACACTGTTCGACCCTCACTATCTATATTATGATAGCTCTCGCTGTGGTTGTACAATATCTCAGTATACATTTAACTTTACAAAGTATTCCAATCAAAATTAATGCAATAAATGATAAACGAAGAATAAAAATATTTTACATATTCAATAGGCAATAAAACCTAATTAAGCCGGACGAAGTGGCCGAGCGGTTCTGGGCGCTACAGTCTGGAACCGCGCGACCGCTACGGTCGCAGATTCGAATCCTGCCTCGGGCATGGATGTGTGTGTTGTCCTTAGGTTAGGTAGGTTTAAGTAGTTCTACGTTCTAGGGGACTGATGACCTCAGAAGTTAAGTCCCATAGTGCTCAGAGCCATTTGAACCATTCAGCCCAAAACCTAATTACTGATGTCCAAAAGGGAAATAATATCAGTTGCATATTATTTTCAACAAACAGTTACTATGCCATATCACAAGAAATTCATGTACAGCTACGAAAAAGGAAATATAGCAAGAAAGAAAACAGAAGAAAACCTCTTATATAGGTCGCAACTAATGATGTCTTCACACAGTCTTGATAAAATTTTTCACAGTTTACCTTCAAGACCGGGAAACCACCACTGGAATCACTTCCCTAGACCCTCATGTGGTGGACCTCTCTGGCGAGGCTTCCGCCACAACAAGACCTGCCGTAAGGCAGAACACCTTTTTTACCTTCAAGACAAGTCATGGTACAGCGATATGCACACGCGCAGACGGCGGTAGTATCACGTATACAAGGTGAGAAAGGGCAGTGCATTGGTGGAGTTGTCATTTATATTCAGGTGATTCATCTGAAAATATTTGCGACGTTATTACGGCCGCGCGACACTAATTAACAGACTTGTAACGCGAAAAGGTAGTTGAAACTAGACCCAAGGAACATTCTAATTTGGACATCAATATTCCGAGATCCACCGTGTCAAGAGTGTGCTGAGAATATCAAAGTTCAAGAATTCCCTCTCACCACGGACAACACAGTGGCCGACGGCCTTCACTTAACGACCGGGACCAGCGGCGTGTGCGTAGAGCTGTCAGTGCTGACAGACAAGCAACACTGCGTGAAATAACCGCAGAAATCAATGTGGGGCGTACACTGTACGTATCCATTGGGATAGTGCGGCAACATTTGGCGTTAATGAATTATGGCAGCAGATGACCGATGCGTGTGCCATTGCTAACAGCACGACATCGCCTGCAGCGCTTCTCTTTGGCTCGACCCTAGACGACTGGAAAACAGTGGCCTGGTCAGATGAGTCCTAGTTTGAGTTGGTAAGAGCTGACGATAGGGTTTGAGTGTGGCGTAGACCACACGAAGCTATGAACCAAGGTTGTCAATGAGGCACTGCGCAAGCTCGTGGTGGCCCTATAATGGTGTGGGCTCTGTTTACACGGTCCTCTGATCCAATTAATGACTGGAAATGGTTGTGTTCGGCTCCTTGGAGACCATTTGCAGCCATTCATGGACTTAATGTTCCCAATCATGTCACGGGGCCACAATTGCTATGGTCTATGTACATAAATGATCTGGCAGACAACTTGGGAAGCAATCTGCGACTGTTCGCTGATGAGGCTGTGGTACACAGGAAGGCGTCGAAGATGAGTGACGGTAGGTTCGTACAAGATGACCTAGACAAAATGGCAGCTGGCTGTTAATGTAGAGAAATGTAAGTTAATGCAGATTGAAAGGTCCCTGTTGGATTCCTTTCATGTTTGATTTCTTAAATCTGTTGGCATTTACGGCATAAATTCCTCTTCTAAATTTACTGTGGCGTTTCTGACTAACTGGGAGGAGACTGAGTAGTGGAACGTGTTACTTTTACACATAAACAAGAACGATCTGTCACACTACTACACTTTAAAACACAGTTTATATGTAATTCATGTCACACAGTCTCATACGGAACCTACATCCGCTTTCTTTTATATACTGTATATGATAAGATACTGTCATCCCCCTTCCCTTCTGTGTGAGAGGATGAATGAGCAAATGTATTTCTAGTTGCATGCTTGAGGGTAGCAGACAAGCCTGTCTGCTAGAGAACAGTAGGACCAACGTCGCAACAGGTAGCTACGCTTTCTAAAATCAAAGAGGTTTCTATCCTTAGTGTGGTTCTGTCCGTCCTTCGTCATGTTGGTATAGGAATCTGCCTCTCTGGCCACTTCCGTTGGTATTTGTGAGCCACCCCTCAGGAAGGGACCAGGGCAGTCTGTCCGTGGCGAGCTTCTGAAGTGGTAAGATCTCCGGCTAAGCGCGTGTCTGCTAAGTCCGTAGGACAATGGATTTCTTAAGTTCAGCCTAACTGAAAATTTAATCACCTTTATTTCAGGTTTAGCTCTAAAATATCTAATGTTATCTTAAATTGCAACGCAGTGTAATTCGCGTGTGATGTTCAGATTATTTTCCGGTAGTTGCTTTGTCACTACTTTGTGAGTGAAGTGGAACCACGTGTTGATCAGTAACTCTAACTAAATCTTAAATGTGAATGTGCGTGAGATTATAACGTCTCGTCTTGACAGTATTTTTCGATATAGCAACTTTTCTTTATGTTCAACCCACGTGGGGTGTACCTTGTGAGACCAGTACCACGTGCTTATACAATTGTTTGACCCATCAGGTTAATAGTAAGACGTTGCGACAACGTTACAAGATGAGTAGTAGAAACAAACCCGTAATGTTTGCATACAGCATTAGTAGTGTTCTGCTTAACACAGTCACGTCGTTTAAGTATCTGAGACTAACGTTGCGAAGCGATATGAAACGGAACGAGCATGTGCGGATTTTGGTAGCTATGGCGAATGTTTGAGATCGGTTCATTGGGAGAATTTTAGGAAAGAGTGGTTCATCTGTAAAGGAGACCGTATATATGACGCTAGTGCGACCTATTCTTGAGTACTGCTCAAGTAATTGGGATCAGCACCAGGTCGGAATGAAAGAAGACATCGAAGCAATTGAGAGGCCAGCTGCTAGATTTGTAGCTCGTAGGTTTGATCTGCATCGAAGTGTTACGGATATGCTTCGGGAGCTCAAGGGGGAATTCCTGAAGTGAAGAAGACATTCATTTCAAAACACACTACTGAGGAAGTCTAGAGATGGTGGCGGTGTTTCGTTTGTGGGGCGCTCAACTGCGCGGTCATCAGCGCCAGTACGAAGTCCCAATTTTTACCCAGTGCAATTTTTCACGCAATCCAATATAGCCGCTGTCACCGATGATGATGATGATGATGATGATGATGATGATGATGATGATGATGATGATGATGATGATGATGATGATGATGATGATGATGATGATGATGACACCCAGTCCCTAACCAGGCCGGGAATCGAACCCAGGATCCCGTGATCCAGAGGCAGCAGCGCTAACCACTAGACCACGAGCTGCGGAGAAAGAAGTTAAGGGAACAGGCATTTGAAGCTGACTGCAGCATGATTCTTCTGCCGCCAACATACATTTCGCGTAAGGGCCACGAAGATAAGATACGAGAAATTAGGGCTCATACGGAGTCATTTGGACAGTCGTTTTTTCCTCGCTAAAAATATGGCGTGGTAAACCGACTAATTCCCATCGCGAAAACAAATTACAGCGGCAGTACTCGAGGTGATCAGTACGTAGTACCATCAGACGACACTAGATCGCGGAAAGAGCGAAAGCACGAGATTTGACAGAAACATGATAGCAAATTCTTATTTACTGATTAGTCGCTGTTGTTACACATACCATATACACTGGAAGATATTTTAGTCCGTGGTTCACACTTATTATTATTATTATTATTATTAAAATCAACAGTGCCATACAAACGCCAAGGTAGGTCGTGGATGTAGTACCAACAGAAGTAACTAGATAGCAGACCAATCAAAAGATCGAAAAGAATCCGAGATTTCTAGAACTGTGACGTAAACTGTTCGAGTAGTTCGATTCGTACTCAAACACAGCCCTACCTGAAACAGTGAAAACTAAGCTGAAAGTGTCCGCAGCTCATTATCTAGTGGCTAGCGTTGCTGCCTTTGGATCCCGCGTTCGTCGGCCGTTGTGGCCGAGCAGTTGTAGGCGCTTCAGTATGGAACCGCGAGACCGCTACGGTCGCAGGTTCCAATCCTGCCTTGGGCATGGATGTGTGTGATGTCCTTAGGTTACTTAGGTTTAAGTAGTTCGAAGTTCTAGGGGACTTATGACCTCAGGTGTTAAGTCCCATAGTGCTCAGAGCCATTTGAACCATTTGATATAAAGTTTGCGAAAATTTGCTTGAAATAATGAATTAAAAATGCTAATAGGAATTAATTTTTATTAGCATTTTTAATTCATTTCTTCAAGCAAATTTTGAAATGAGTTAAAAATTCTAATAGGAACTAATTTCTATTAGCATTTTTAATTCATTTCTTCAACCAAATTTTCACTAACTTTATATTTTCCCTACGCGAAAAGATGATAAACTGAACCTTCTGTTGTTACATTTTGCGACAAGTAGCTCATTGTGTTTTTGGAGAACGTGTTCTATAGTTTCAGTTCAGTTTTCACCGTTTCATGTAGGGCTGTGTTAAACGCAGGAGACGAGGTACTGGCGAAAGTAGTGCTGTGAGGACGGGACGCGAGTTGTGCTTGGGCAGCTCAGTTGGTAGAGCCCTTGCCCGCGAAAGGCAAAGGTCCAGAAATCGAGTCTCAGTCCGGCACATCCTTCTAATCTGCTAGGGAGTTTCATATCAGTGCACACTCGGCTGCAAAGTGAAAATTTCATTCTGGATCTACTCTGGATGTTAAAATACATCGGCACGATAGTGTATGGAGTGTTTAGTAGAGTGTGCCCACCAAGCAATACACGGCCATGTACATAAGTAAATGATACTGTTCGCCCCACGAGCCCCGGAGGGTCCAGCGGTACCGACCGGCCACCATGCCATGCTCAGACAGGTGACATCACTGGGTGCGGTGTGGAGGGTTCATATGGTTCAAATGGCTCTGAGCACTATGGGACTTAACTTCTGAGGTCATCAGTCCCCTAGAACTTAGAACTATTTAAACCTAACTAACCTAAGGACATCACACACATCCATGCCCGAGGCAGGATTTGAACCTGCGACCGTAGCGGGTGTGGAGGGCTGTGGGGTCAAGACACTGCTCTCCCGGCCGTTCTCAGTTTCCGTGACCTGGAGCCTCCACCACTCGGTCGAGTAGATCCTCAACTGGCACTAAGAGACTGAGTGCACTCTGGACCGATCCTTCCACCGAAGAAAAATCGCCAGCAATACTGGATACCGAACCAGAGGCCCCCTCACACCTGTCGGGTGCGTTGACCGTCTTTTTAGGTCAACATTACGAATTAGATTCGCATCCTGCGACTATGCATTGACGTCAGCTGCTTGCGACACATGAAAATTTATGCCTCATCGGGGCTCGAACCCTATTTCCCACTTATTTCGAGCCTCTCCTTAAGAATTTTTTTTTCTACTTGTTTCTCGCAGCTTCCGCTTGAAGGATGAACATTTTATCACTTTTTGTCTTTTTTCAGCCTCTGGTTTCCAGTCACTTGCCCTAATGTTTCTTCAAAAACTATCTTAAACACTTTTTTTTACCTCCCGAAGTTTTACTTCAAAAAAGGAAAGACAGACGTTTTCATTTTCAGAAAAATCGAAAGAAACATAAAAAACCAAGCCACGACCAAAACCCGAACACGTATCAGCAGCTTGGCGGTCCAGTGCTTTGACTTTTTTTTTTTTTAACAAGACCAACAGGGCCACAAGAATGAAATAAACTGCGAATCAATGACTAGAAAGCCACTAGGACCAGTTAACTCAACTGATGCCTTGACAACGAAATGCAAGACTCAGCAAGGTGGCGAAAAAGTCGCGATACAGTAGCAGTCGCTAACACAATCCAACATGCGGTGGCCATATATTGGGGGGAGGCGAACGGGTTTCTATCGCCCCCTCTATCTACAGTTTAATGAACATACTGGCCCAACAGCCATGCGGTTGTATTTGACTTTTCCCTCGGAAAGTAAGAGTTAGTCTGGACGCAACAGGATATCAGCCGAAAAGGCAGTTTCATCCGACAGTGTTAGAAACGCTAATTGTCTTTCAAGCCAGTGACCATGACACGTAAATCTGTGTTGTTACGTGTCTATGGCGGGACAGCAACTGCACTGGTCCGCGATACTAAGTTCAGTTCGAGATATGATCTCACTGGTGGATAACAGGTTGTGGACCACTTGATACTACGAGGACGCCACCACCATTGGTACAACAGGAGGGCTCAGATGAAACCACACCATCTTCCACGAAACTTGTGAACTTCATGACACTAGCAGGACCAGCAAGATAATTTCATTGACCACGTTTGGCAGACAGGTGTTGGATTCCTTTTGAACATATTCTTATGACAGTTCCAGTTCCTACCACAGTGTCAGGAAGACACTACAATTTGCCACTCAATGTACAGAGTATAGTAGCTAAAGCGTGGGAGAACTTCTGTTCGAAGCACAATCGACTGGTTTTTAGTAGTTAAGGTGCAGTAAACATTAATGATGGGTTGTGTTAATCTGTCCATATGTTGTTGCTTAGTGATTAAACAGTTGTGGGAGAGGATAAGAAGAGGCACAACAGTTAACGATATGTTTTTACAAAATTGTGTTGTGGAACAATGGCCACATCACCAAATACATATGTCATCATCCATTCACACAAATGTCTTGCAATAACATGCTGAAATTTTGATATATATATCATTATGGTCTACTTATGCAGTGTGTGAAATTTGGCTTGGATACCACTTGTCCCTTTTGTGCTACCACACTTCGAAAATCCGTGTTTTTCAGGTAATTTTACAAATTTTTGTATTTTTGTGTGCATGTAACTCAGTTTTTGTGACTGATATGGGCATGATGAGTTCTGTGTGTGTATAGGCCACATTAAGCTTACCGAAAAAAATTTATACCCTTTTTGAGTGAATTATATTTGGCATAGATGGCGCCTACAATATTTATCTTTTAACGTCTTACATTTTTTTAATCATATTTTGGAATTTTTTATTTTTCCTCAGAAATATGTTGTTGGTGTTTTGATTCATGGAGTGTGTTCTCTAAATGGATGTTACTGGGTTGTAAAAATTTCACTGGTCTGTGTGGAATAGTTACAAAGTTATTAAGACCTGAAGTTGAGTCTGTGGAGCACGACAGTCAACGCTCGTACAGTAGTCGCGGACGTGCCAGTTTATGGCAGTCTTTGTTGTAATCGGACGAAAATATATGTGATGTTATAATTACAGCAGGGGCTGGATGACGGTGCCCTGTTCTCAGTTTTTGTGCGTACCGTGAAGCGAGAGACATGAAACTGATCTTCAAACTTATTTTATATGCGAACGGTACATTTCCGGACATTGGCGATGACCCGTTCAATAGGCGCCATACAGTCAGTCACTCCCCAGTGCATTAACAAAAATGTGATAGTGAGATTCTGCCTCTCTAGAGTATCAGCCCCCAAATAACTGATAGCAAAATAAAATTCACGGACACGTTTTCACGGACATGTTTTAACTGGAAATTCAGCCGATCAACAGACACGCGGATCAAGACCGCCCGGCCGCAGGCAGCAAAATAACCGAGACGTGAATATGTGGACTGCGTAGAGATTGTCAACACGGCGCGCCGAACAAATAACGCAGACGCTTTCCTTTGAATATCGGAAAGTTCCAAACCCCCGAGGGGATGCACCATTCACCTACGGAGGCGGACGGTAGTTATACAACTGTTTAGCAAAACTCGAGTTCAAAGACGGTCGATGCGGTTTTCATGATGTTTCTAACGAGCTTTTAACGGTTGAAACCAGCAGCACCACCATACTGGTCCTCTGACCTTTTGCCATGCAACCAAACACTCGTTAGATTACAAATATTGCGTAGGTGGCTTGACTAAAGAAAATCACAAAGCTCACTGATTCTCTCAACACTTTGACAGATACAGTGCAAGAGAGCAGATGAATGCAATGAATGCACAGCTCCATTATCAGCGATCCTACGTAGCTTCGTCACTCAGGTCGTACGTAGGATAAATTGACATAGATGGTCGAAACAGATACGCTTCATTAAAAGACATAACAGACATAAACATTCACAACTGCAGCTTGCATTCACAACAGGGACGTCGATTCAGGTAGACGTTTAAATGAAGGTCAGCATGTGTATTTCCTACAGAATTTACAAAACTATTGTTGAAAAAAAAACGAACTGTACTACGAAAAGTTGTGAACGGAATGGATAATTTTTTGCAACCGCGTTTCCGTCGTACTTTAGCGACAGAAAGAAGAGAGAAATTTTGTGAGTAATATTGTTTCTGAAATATCTGATGTTGTCAGTTTTACGAAGATGACACACACACACACACACACACACACACATACACACACACACACACACACATTCGCGCTCGCTTAAACGCTATCGCAACTGTAACTCCCACTTACTTACATAGTTGTAAATAGCGAAAATAGATTCCTTTATTTACTATACAGTCAAAAAATGGTTCAAATGGCTCTGAGCACTATGGGAATTAACAGCTGAGGTCATCAGTCCCCTAGATCTTAGAACTACTTAAACCTAACTAACCTAAGGACATCACACACATCCATGCCCGAGGCAGGATTCGAATCTGCGACCGTGGTGGTCGCGTGGTTCCAGACTGACGCGCCTAGAACCGCTCGGCCACTCCGGCCGGCACTATACAGTCATACAAAGAGGAAACATAAAATGCATCGCGTACCTAACATACAAATGTAAACCGTCAAGTACTTGATCATACGTATTTGTTCGCGAAAAGTGTAGTGCTCAGAAAAACGAATCAGAAATTTCAAAATGACTGATGTCAGGAAACGTTTATTGTCAATGAGAAGTAATTTCGGTCTTCAGACGCCGCAGGCTTTTCCAGAACAGTGAGGGATTAAGAGCAGATGATGGCGTATGTCAGCAGTTTGCAATGTTTATCTGACAACAGTTTTATTGTCAGTTTACGTTCTTTTATTGCTCTTCAGAATATTCTTATACAATTGTAAGTTGTTAAAAGATTTCTCTCAACCGCAAATTGTGACGGACATCTGACCTGCCTTTCCGATATTATTTAACGTCAGTGTGATCTGTAGAACATTAGAACTTCGGGAGATGCAGTTCTATAGAAGGTTACTCCACGTCCTGAGAAAATCCCAGAAGATTTCATTGTGGATAAGCTTTACACGTGTTCTCGTGCACGATGTTGCTCGACGCTGCCTCACTGCCAGTGAACTAATGCCGCCATGTTGGTAACACCGCTCGTACTTGACGCTGTACACGAAACGGGGGCGATCGTTCTCAAGCGGGATCTGTTCCGCGCAGGTAATTAGACACGCCGGCGGCTGCCAGAATTCCTGGTTCTTATGCATATGCATGACTCGCCCCACTTCTGCCTGGCGCACGCGAGGAGTGTATGTGTGCCGAATTTACGCGTTCGTAGAGCATCCCAGGGGCGTAGTAAAAATACGCTGCCTTCACCTCATTGGACGCTGTATAATGTGGAGTGACACTCCACAACACATAGTGTCACTCCACGAAGAGGCGTTAAGGACTGGAACTGGGATCTGCTTGCTGCACTGTTCACTGACAGTATGACGTCTGTGATTCGAACCACCACGATCTCGGTCAAGCTGACAGTTAGAATACTGTACTTCACTCCTTGTGAGAGTACTGTGTCTGTTACACGCATTACTGCGCTAGATGGCGAGTCTGGCATTCTGAAACTTCGGGTATTTTAGGCGCCTTTTCTCAGCGGTGACAATGAGATGTGAACTGTCTCATCTACAGGAGCCCACAGAATGGATTATTACTCGTCGTCGGGTTCTCTTCTACGTGACGGACGACGTCTGTGGAGCACGACAGTCAACGCACCTACAGTAATTGCGGACGTACCAGTTTATGGCAGTCCTTGTTGTAATCAGACGAAAATATATATGATGTCATAATTACACCAGGGACTGGATGACGGTGCCCTGTTCTCAGTTTTTGTGCTTACTATGAAGCGAGAGACATGAAACTGGTCTTCAAACTTATGCAAACGGTACATTTCCAGATATCGGCTCCTGATCAAAACTTTATGTACTAAGCCTCCTGTACAGTCCCCCAAAGACTGTAATAGGAATTGCGAAACACTCTGTTTTAAGCATTCAGGGGCTTAATAGACCAGTAAGAAGATGAGTTTCGCTTTGGTAACTTTTCTCGTGCTACGTTTTCAAGAAATACAACAAATGGATTCTCTATTACGCTTGCAGATCGGCGGTTCTCAAATTATAAACAATTAGCTGACAAACCCGGCATTGCCGGGGTATTCGTTTTGCCAATTTTCTACTAGAAACGAAAATACAGAATGAACTGTGCAGATAAAATAGCTCCATATTTAGCAATTATATACAACCACCCGCTCACAGAAAGATCCGTACCTAAAGACTGGAAAATTGCTCAAGTTACACCAATACCCAAAAAGGGAAGTAGGATTTATCCGCTGAATTACAGGCCTATATCACTAACATCGATTTGCAGTAGGGTTTTGCAACATATACTGTATTCGAACATTATGAAGTACCTCGAGGAAAACGTTTTATGACACACAGTCAGCACAGATTCAGAAAATATCTTCTTGTGAAACACAACTAGCTCTTTATACTCATGAAGTAATAAGTGATATTAACAGGGGATGTCAAATAGACTCCATATTTTTAGATTTTCAGAAGGCTTTCGACACTGATCCTCACAAGCGTCTTCTAACCAAACTGAGTGCCTATGGAATATCGCCTCACTGTGCGACTGGATTCGTGATTTCCTGTCAGAAAGATCACAGTTCGTAGTAATAGACGAAAAGTTATCGAGTAAAATAGAAGAAATATCCGGCTTTACGCAAGGAAGTGTTGTAGGACCTCTATTGTTCCTGATATATATTAACGACATAGGAGACAATCTGAGTAGCCCTCTTAGATTATTTGTAGATGGTGCTGTCATTTACCGTCTTGTAACGTAATCAGATGACCAAAACAAATTGCAAAATGATTTAGATAAGCTATCTGTGTGGTGCAGTTGCCCCTGAATAAAGAAAAGTGCGGAGTTATTCACATGAGTACTAAAAGAAATCAGCTAAATTTCGATTACGCGATAAGTCACACAAATCTGAAGGCTGTAAATTCAACTAAATACTTAGGGATTACAATTACAAATAACCTAATTTGGAACGATCACATAGCTAACATTATGGGTAGAGCAAACCAAAGACTGCAATTCATTGGCAGAACACTTAGAAGGTTCAACAGGTCTACTAAAGAGACTGCTTACACCACGCTTGTCCGCCCTATTCTGGAGTATTGCTGTGCGGTGTGGGATCCGCATCAGGTGGTACTGACGGATGACAACGGAAAAGTACAAAGAAGGACAGCTCGTTTTGTATTATCGCGAAATAGAGGAGACAGTGTCACAGACATGATACGTGAATTGGAGCGGCAATCATTAAAACAAAGGCGTTTTTCGTTGCGACAGGATCTTCTCATGAAATTTCAATCACCAATTTTCTCCTCCGATTGCGAAAGCATTCTGTTGGTACCCACCTACATAGGGAGAAATGATCATCACGATAAAATAAGAGAAATCAGGGCTCGCACAGAAAAATTTAAGTCCTTCTTTTTCCCGCGTGCCGTTCGAGAGTGGAGCGGTAGAGAGACAGCTTGAATGTGGTTCATTGAACCCTCTGCCAGGCTCTTTATTGTGAATGGTAGAGTAATCACGTAGATGTAGATGTATAGTAAGGTATCAAAAAAATTTCATTTCCTTGCATTCGTGAAAACATCTTTGAAATTATGAAACAGCCGTACAAAGAAATATGCTTAATGCACAAATGTGCAAGTATTGAATCCAAATTAAGAGACGTGATCCTGCACATTGTTCGCTGCTCCCAGCTGCTACGCGGGTCTACAACCAGCACGTTTCAGGAGGTGCTAGGAGAGTCGTTCAATAACTAATGCCGCACATTTTCTCAGAACATATTTATTGTTAAGAGTCAGAATTTGGTGGCAATATACATCAACATGTCTTGTCCATTTCCTATTTTTCTACGTAGTCTCCACCACGGCCTGTGGCCGTACGCCAACGTTGTGGAAGAGCATGTATTCCCTGCTGGTAAAAGCTCTTGTCCTGTAGGTGTAGCGATGTTTTCACTGCATGACTAACACTCTCGTCATCTTCAAAGTGTGTTCGCCGTAGAGAATCTTTAAGCTCCAACAATTCAGATGAAATGGCCTTTCTTGAATCTTGTGGTCCGCTGTGAGCATTCGTGGAACCCATCGTGAGCACCTCTTTGAATATCCGAGACTCTCGATCATTGCAGGCGTAGTTCCAATGCTGGCCTTCAACTGTAGAGCCAATTGTCGAGTTGTGATGCGCCGGTCGTCACGAATAATGGCATCCGCACGATTCAGCATGTCTGGAGCAGTCGCTGTGACAGGACGTCTCGTGCGTGGCTGATCACGGAGCTCTGTTTCTGCATTTCCTGAGGCTGTAACTTTCTTCACCAATCGCCCAACTGTACTCCTATCAACTGCAGCGTCGCCATACACTGTACACAAACGTTTATGGATGTTCATCACCGTTTCTTTTTCTACACTCAAGAATTCAATAACAGCACGCTGCTTGTAGCGTGAGTCGTATGTAGACACCATTTTGACGCTGTACTACGGCTCTGCCGTCTGCCAGAATGGTTCGAAACTTCACCGGCGCACAGAACAAACATAAAATATGAAGCACCAACAAGGACGTTTGTGTATGTATATAAATGGCTTTTTTAAAAAAAATTGTGGAGCATTAGTTATTGAATGACCCTCGTGTTTGTAAACTTTTCTATAGCGACGCCTGTTCATAGCTTTATAGAAGGCTCCTGTTTCCTCCCACAGCCGTTTCCGCTTCTCGGTTGAAAGCTATCAGAAGCGCATTCGGCTGTCAACGATTTCCTTAATCTCACGCGACTGTACTGTCAAAGAATAAATGTATTAAAACTTAACGCATTATGCGGAAGTTATTCACTCATCCCGATGTTTATTATGTCATATCGCCCGAACTATGTGTGGTATCATGATACATTTCTTTAGGCGCATTTAACACCATGTGTAGATATTGTCTACGAAATGTATTGACAGAATACAGTTCGAAGGACAGTAATAATACATTTAAACGTCATGCATGACGCTGTAGCTTTTCACGCATCTCATTGTTTATGACATCTTATCTCCTAAAATACACTACTGGCCATTAAAATCGCTACACCACGAAGATGACGTGCTACAGACGCGAAATTTAACCGATAGGAAGAAGATGCTGTGATATGCAAATGATTAGCTTTTCACAGCATTCACACAAGGTTGACGCCGGTGGTCACACCTACAACGTGCTCACAAGAGGAAAGGTTCCAACCGATTTCTCATACCCAAACAGCAGTTGACCGGCGTTGCCTGGTGAAACGTTGTTGTGATGCCTCGTGTAAGGAGGAGAAATGCGAACCATCCTTTGATAAAGGTCGGATTGTAGCCTTTCGCGATTGCACTTTATCGTGTCGCGACATTGCTGCCCGCGTTGGTCGAGATCCAATGACTGTTAGCAGAATACGGAATCGGTGGGTTCAGGAGGGTAATAGGGAACGCCGTGCTGGATCCCATCTCCACGAACAGTTCGACGACGTTTGCAGCAGCATGGACTATTAGCTCGGAGCCCATGGCTACGGTTACCCTTAACGCTGCATCACAGACAGGAGCGCCTGCGATGGTGTACTCAACGACGAACCTAGGTGCACGAATGGCAAAACGACTGCTGCCCCGGCCAGCACATTTTCCAGATCTCTCATCAATTGAAAATGTCTGGTCAATGGTAGCCGAGCAACTGGCTCGTCACAATACGCCACTCACTACTCTTGATGAACTGGGTATTGTGTTGGAGCTGCATGGGCAGCTGTACCTGTAACGCCATCCAAGCTCTGTTTGACTCAATGCCCAGACTATCAAGGCCGTTATTACGGCCAGAGGTGGTTGTTTAGGGTACTGATTTCTCAGGGTCTATGCACCCAAATTGCGTGATAATGTAATCACATGTCAGTTCCAGTATAATATATTTTTCCAGTGAATACCCGTTTATCATCTGCATTTCTTCTCATAGTAGCAATTTTAATGGCCAGTAGCGTATGTTAGGTAGGCAGTTCTTACCCAGTAGCAATTGTTGCCTGACAGTAAACGATATTTGTACCACGTATGGTTGAAATCAATCCAGTGGCTTAGGAGAATATACGAAAAACACACACACACACACACACACACACACACACACACACACTCACACACAAACACACACTCACTCACTCGGCCGGTGTAGCTTAATGTTCAGCACGCTAGTTTGCGGGTGGAGGAGGTCGGCCAGACCATGCTCGAATATGCGGATAAACGACCGAAAGCTGATTGGTAGACTGGCCACCTGAGAGGGGTTTTAGGCGGTTTCCCACGCTAGCTTAGACGAATCCTGGGCTGGTCCCAAAATTATACCTCAGAGAATACAATATGCAAACAGTTTAAATAGGGTAGCATACAGAAGAAAGTTCGCACGATTCCAGACGGACAGGGCAGTGGACTTCGTCTCCCTAGGTTACTCTGCCGAACGTGGCCTCAGGAAGAGCATCCGGCCACATAGTTAAAATAAATAAAATTTGACACATACTGAAAAAATAGGATCCAGTACTGAACGGGGAAACGCTAGGGAAAGAAAGAAACATGTGTAGATTTTTTTCGTCTTCTTCCTGAAGCGTTTCTTCTTATGCAGGTCGTTCACAGAACCTCTTCCACTCTTCTGTTTTATCTCACGATCCATCGTACACCATTTTTTTCCCCACTGCAGCCCTCTGCGGTTCAAATCTTCCTTCACCTGCTGTCTCCATCCTGTTCTTGGTCTTCCAACAGGTGTTCTTGCAGATTATATCCGTTCTAGCGCTCTTCTTCGAAGCCTTTCTTACCCCAGTCTTTTAACGTGGCCACAAAATTTCCGCCTATTTCTCTGCATACTTTCTGTTAGCGGCATGATCCGAAGCGCATTCGTATTGTTTCATTCCTTATCCTGTCCCTTCCCGTCTTACCAGGATCCCTCAAAGAAAGCCCATCTCTGTCGCTTGTACCCTGCTCAGATCTTTTTTTTACCCAAGTCGAACATTGACACCCATAACGTCTAAATTGTTGGATAATATGACCTGCATATCATAATTTTTGCTTGGGCAAGTATTTTACAGCTATGTCCGAAACACAATAACAACATTTTGAACAATTTTCTATGCTTTCTGAAATTTCATCATGTGTTTCTTTTCTTGGTTAGCTCACTTCTTAGATACTTGAGAGCATCTACTTTTTCCATAACAACTTACGTGCTTCATGTTTTCATTGTTTCCGAAGATTTTCATTACCTCACTTTTTGTTAAGGTTATTTGTGTGCCTACTTCAACCACCCATTTCCACGTATTTAGCTGTTGTTCCAGTTTCTGCTCATTCTCTCCCCAAATCATCACATCGTCTGCATATGCTATGATTTCATATCATCAGCTGTTGACACTTGGCGAAATTTGTTTATAATGTTGCACATTACTACACTGAAGATCACTGCTTGTCGAACGTCTCTATCTTTTCTAAACTATTCTGATTTTCTACCATTATTATAACACAGTTCAGACATTTGTTGCATTTGTTTATGATTCTGAGTTACATTTGTTTTGATAATTCCGGTCTATTCATAACCTTAATATCGCTTTTCGTCTTACAGGAACCCTTAGAAGTGAACCCCGGGGCTCTGGTGAAGCTACGATAGGCCCAGCAAGCTATTAATGGATACCCCTTTTGCTTTCAACAACAAAATGTGCCTGGCATCAGAGGAAGTATGGGCTAACCCTCGAATAAAAACAATCCATATAATGTATGTCTTCTCTGCGATGGATACAGAGAAATTTTTTTTATTTTTCCTATTGGTACTGCAGTTTCTGTGGGTTTATTTATGTATTGTCGTTTTTGTTTTGAAGTTCAAGTTGTGAAGTTATGTTTCAGTTTACGTATCTGAAATTTAAAACTATGATTGTGACAAATTCGTTGTCCCATTCTACTGCGTCGTTTAAGCATGTACGTATTATGTACGTTGAGTATACCAATATCGTATTTGTTTACTGATTTTGTACTGGAGAGGCTGATGCTACTTGCAACGATTAAGCAGACTTCCTAATCACAGAGCACCAGATTTATTAATAATTACTACGTTTTCTCTAAACTTCGTGACTGGTGCCGCGCACAGCACTCATACTTCATATGAAAATGCAAATAAGCAAGGTGTGGATGAAGTGGAAGTCCTAATTAAGTTCGTAGAACGTAGTCGTCCGACAAGTACACGCAAAATTTCTGCGTGTATCAGTGATCCACATACAAGAATATGGCGGACATTTCGTACGGCCGGCCCATGTGGCCGAGCGGTTGTAGGCGCTTCAGTCTGGAACCGCGCGACCACTACGGTCGCAGGTTCGAATCCTGCCTCGGGCATGGATATGTGTGATGTCCTTAGGTTAGTTAGGTTTAAGTAGTTCTAAGTTCTAGGGGACTGATGATCTCCGATGTTAAGTCCCATAGTGCTCAGAGTCACTTGAACCATTACGTACGCACAGCCTCCACCTTATCATTCCCAGTGGGTTCAACACTTTCGAGAAAAGATAAAGGTAGACGATTAGAGTTGTGCTGTTGGCTAATTACAAATTGCCGAGAAATGACATTAATACCGTTCACTGATGAAGCCACTTTTTGAGCATCTGCGCATTTGTCATCAGGTGATGTCATCTAAACCTACCGCTCCTCGGAAGACAAAACAAGCAGAAATGATAACGTTTCTTGCCCACCGAGTCACCGAGGTGCTCAGACCTTACCACTTTAGATTCTTGCCTGTGAAGATGTTGGAAATGCGAGCTCTTTAAAGAGAACATAAACATAAGAGACGAATTTATCGGATTATCACTAGTGCAGCCTCCAAAAAGAAAAACCTCAGAAGAGCCACATGTGGTGTTGTCAAGAAAATTCGGAATTGTATTGAAATCGGAGGTGGAATTTATGAAAATCAACTTTGAACTTAATAAGTTGCCTTTTCTTACCACCTTACGCGAATGTTTGTTTGAGTTACATTCTAACAGCTGTAACTCAGTAACCATAGAAATCATGTCAAATGTTTTGTTCCAATTAGTCTATACTACACCTCCTAGTATATTCACTACTCCTGCCGAAACAGCCTGTGTATTGGTGGAATAAAAAAAAAAAAAAAAAAAGCGTTTGGGCGCCTTTGTGGCCTGGGCAATGCTCTAGGTCTAGTAATTCATGAAGAAGCAGTCTTAAGAGATTTGGTTAATAATTTATCCTCCAAGATCATGTTGTCTTCCCTGGGGGAGATAGGATATTTCTGCCCATTGATAAAGCTTAGAAGATAGCCGGAAGTGGCTGAATGCCCATAAACAGATGGAAGAACATGATCAAGACTTCCAAGCACTTCCGTGTCCATAATCTTCGGATCATAACGTTCGTGTCAGCACCTCGATCTTTGTGGCTGTGAATCTTACTCCAACCACCCTTAAAGGGTTGTACGAAGCTGTTTAAGCAGCACGGAGACTTCTCAACACCTGATGGAGTCACTTAGACGTTGTATAAATTTACGTGTTTCATAACTGTGGGTATTTTGGATTCTAACAGATTGTACAGGTAAATAAGGCTAATGGAGCGTATCCGAACTAAGTTAGGCGGTGCTTATGCAGTTCGATTAAGTAAAGACAGTCCCAAAAAGAAACAGATTACTTTTGGTTTTTTGGCAGAAAAATAACTGATGATGATTAGAGAGAATATAAAATGCAGACTTACAAAAACTGCTACTGAAGAAGAGTAATTTCTTAACAATGAATGCAGATGCAGTAATAGGAAGCCTTTTCTGAAGATTTACGTGTGAAGTATGCATATACAGATGGCAAACGAAGGCGATAGTCATTACAGACAAGAGGAGAGTACAAGCTTTTGAGATGCCAGGCTACAGAAGAATGACTGAGTAGATGAGATGAGAAATGAGGTGCTGAATCGAATAAAGAATAAAGGAATACTTGACTAAGGACCGGTTGATAGAACACATCCGGAGGCATAAAGGAATCGTAAATTTGGAAATGGAGGGACGTTTGGGGCTTCATATGCTTCAAATGGCTCTAAGCACTATGGGACCTAACATCTGAGGACATCAGTCCCCTAGAACTTAGAACTACTTAAACCTAACTAACCTAAGGACATCACACACATCCATGTCCGTGGCACGATTCGAACCTGCGACCGTAGTGGTCGCGCGGTTCCAGACTGAGGCGCCTAGAATTACTCGGCCACAACGGCCGGCGTTTGGGGCTTAAAAACGGTAGGGCGAGACCAAGATCGGACAACAGTAAGCAAGTTCAAATGAGTGTAGGTTGCGGTAGTTTTGCAGGCATTAAGAGGCATGCACAGGATAGAATACCGCGGAGAGCTGGAGAAAACTACACGTGATAATGTGTTTCAGAATTCGAAGTAGGCGCTCCCATATCTTGAATTATCTGCTGTTGATTCTATAGTTTCCGCCAATAGGTTCTTGTAACTGATTTCTCATGTAACAGCGCGTGTTACACGTTTTAGGTGGATGATACCGATTTACATTACGACATTCAAGGAGCAGTCACTGTGGGGAAGACGCCGTCGGCCTGAGCCCTGGCCGGCGTAGTGGGACGAAATTGAAGCGTCACACATCCACCAGTGTCAGCCCAGTTTGCAGGTGAATATAAGTTTAATTTAGTTTTTGTTTATGTATTTTTGTAATATTTTGTAATGGTTGTGAATTGCCTAAAGTTTTGTATTTTTTTTATGTTTCATGTACGGAGAGGGCGGCGCAACGAACGGAGACAGCATCTTCGCTGCCGCGACCAGAGAGAAAATTGCTGGCCACTATACGTCGCGGGTCGACAGCCAAAGAGCAACAGAAGATCCTGGAACCGAGTTGTTGCGTCGTGCTTCTAAATATTGATAAATGAAAATATGTAATTTTTTTTGTACAACAATGATATCATAGGAAGTTTAATCTTATTGAAAATGTCAGTCCTATCTTGTCAAGGCTCAGGTTCACGTCTGTATGTAGGAAGATAATAAACTAGTGGATGCTACTAAAGTTGAAATACGTGTTCCGAGGATTTGTTTATGAAGAATTATGTGAATGAATTAATAATATATTTGACAAGATTATTAATTTTTGACAGCGTTCATCGCGACTTTGAGTCTTGAAAGTTTATTCAATGTGGCTCTAATATCTATCAAAGCAGATAACCTGCATTAATATAATCTCTGAGGAGAAACAAACGACATCTAAATTGAAAAGGTTTACGCAAACCAATTGGCCCGAGTGACGTAATTCTATGCATACGACTAAAATGATGTTTTACAGTTTCGTTCAAGAACCATTCTGGGACAATTTAAAAAGAATATAAATAATTTTGAAGTGGGTTGTAACTGACGTAGGTGACGAAGTCTGCACATGGTCATACATCAAAAGAAAACCATTTATAAGAAACTTACGTCGTTACACTACACCGGCTGCGCAAACGGCAGGGCAGCGCCCACATTGCTGACGTCACGGTCAGTGGGTCTGACCAACCGCAGGATACGGCGAAGACGGCGATACGTCGGACTACAGACGGCGCGGCGTGCAGTGTCCAGCGGCGACGGATATTGCAGATACTGCGACAACAGACCGAGCGGCGGCGCCCGCCTTTGAGAAACGCCTGCAGGGCGGCCGCTCAGTGGTGCAGCCCAGCCAAGCCCTGAGGCCCCTGAGGACGCGGCTGGGCCTACAGGCTGCTTCCCGCGTCACATTACCGAGCACATCTCAACGCACATTTCACTGCACTGCTACTTTCCTCTGCTTAGACTTCGGGAATATACTTGTTTAATGTGAAAACCTTATACTTACACTTCCACACCAGGGTATACAAAACAAAACCGGCCCGGAAAGTATTTGCAGTAAGACTGATGCGGGAGTGGCTCTTGTTAATGTACACCACAAAAAACGCTGAAACTGGTCAACGTTGCGCAGATGTAGCGCCCTGCTCTGTATACACACCTATACCGTAGCAGCTCTGTCTGATGGATAGCAGAGTAACGTAGCTAATGTCCCGTAGTAGCTCTTGAGAGGTTACCTACCAAAAACAGTGAACTAAAACTTGTATTTAATTGTTGTTAAGTGACATGTCTTGTGTTGGCAGAAGAGCCAACACCGTGTTCCTAGTGGAGGCCGAAATGCACGCGTTTTAGCTCACGCAGGCTGGCGTGAGGAGGGAAGAACTATACTGACGTGAGGTCTGGAACATGACAAGGAATTAGAATTCAGAAAGCGGACGTAATTAGTTTCATACTTAACTTTAATCCATTAATGATGAACGTCGCTCTTGACGGTACATGATTCACAATATTATCTGTTCAGAATACATTCTTGAAGAATATGGCGCTTTGCTAAGTCGTAGTAAATGACGTAGCTGAAGGCTATGCTAAACTGTCGTCACTGCAAATGAGAGCGTATGTAGACAGTGAACCATCGCTAGCAAAGTCGGCTGTACAACTGGGGCGAGTTAGTCTCTCTAGACTAGACCTGCCATGTGGCGGCGCTCGGTCTGCAATCACTCAAAGTGGCGACGCGGATCCGACGTGTACTAACGGACCGCGGCCGATTTAAAGGCTACCACCTAGCAAGTGTGGTGTCCGGCGGTGACACCACAACATGTATAGCAGATAACTTCAATGAAGATGTGGGCCAGAAATGTAAGTTGATGCATCTTACCTCGCAGTGCGATAAAGGTGGTTAAGATTCCATTAAGACTTTTTACCTCAAAGGCGCCCTCTTCTTATTCCACTGCGTCAGACTAGTGAGCAAAACCGGTTAAGGCTCTTGTTCGATGGCGGGTGACCGATCAGTTCACTACAATTATTACAAAAATGTCACGTAAGGTATTGAATGATCAGTACAGAATATCTCATGGACACTTTAATTTCATTTAAAGAAGCAACTGACGAGAGACTGCAGTTAACATTCGGTCGTTCGCCGTCCAAAAATTCGTTACCAATCCCTCTTATTTAAAGTAGGAATTTTTTTTAAAAACATAGTGATAATTATTCGCACGAGAACACACGGGATAGGTAATGCAATTAATATGTCCGGCGCACCTATATATAATACAAAAAGTAATTATTCAATTGATTTAACTCACAAATCAAACTTACACGTTTCCCATAAAACGTCAGACAAGTGTTTGCAGCCTCTAGACAGCAGAACCACGATTCTTATTAATTTTTTCCTTATGATATTATACATGTTTCCTTTTATGAATTTTATAGACATTAAACTCTAATGTGATTCCATAGAAATGTTTGCACTAACATGTTTTCTACATTAATATGTAACTTTCTTGTAAAACGAGACAAGTTTGAGTTGTTTTAAAAGTAATACTTTAGTCTTTCGGCTATTAGGGATTACTTGAGCACAGCTGCTGCTTCAGTTTACCCCACAGGGAAAATAGCATGGAGGGAGAACAGACGATCGATGCGGCCAGGATATCGCACTTAACACCTCAGGTTATCGAGGAGGTGCGTGTTATTGATCCGTCTTGCTGAAAATCTCTCTTCAGTCGCTTATCTTCTGTTATTTGATCCACATACCGACTAAATAGTTTCTGGGCATACTCGTCAACGTCAACAGTCTGGAGAATCGTGTTACGATTGAACAACAGACATTGCACACTAAACCGAAATTGATATTATACAACGACTTTTCAGTGTACTAATGGGAATTTTCTAATGCATAATGGTGCATGTTCTGTGAGTTCACGTACCTGACGGGCTGAACCGAGCCTCATCTGAAGAAATGAAAAACTGAGGATCCAGAAGTCCTGATTAAGCTTCACTCAAAAACTATCGCCAGAATGGAACAAACGAAAGTTCGTCTGGATGCTTAAACTGTTGCACAACAGTAAGTGTGTGAGCATACATACGCAGGTAATTTTTGATAAGATTTCTACACAGCTATATTTTAATTCCCACTTGCACAAATAAACCGTAAGAGATTTCGTCGGACTTTGTTGCAGGTTTTCCTCCACTTGAGTAGTGTTTCCTGGTGTTTGGATTCTTTTCAGACAGTTACGGTTTTATTTCGCTACAGAAACCGTCTTGCGCTATTTTGGCACAACGTTTATTACTGAAGACTTTATTGGTGGTTTTTCCGAACACTTCCAGTCTTAATCTCTTATATAAATAGCTGCCGAGAATTCATCCCTGTTGTATGGCCGTGGTCCGTGGAACTCTTCTATCCCTTGAAACATCCCCTTAGAACTATTTATACACGACTGTGCTTAACCTGACACACAATATTATTTAGCGCAACGCAATCTGACTTTCAAAAATCCCTACAAAAGAATGGCCCTGACTAACATTAAACTATACCTTTCACAAATAACTTACCTCACAAAAATCTTCATTACTCGAACTACTGCAATACAGCGAGCGCCACTATTGCCAGCTAAATAAAAGATTCAAACTACAGAAGGCACTAACTACTGATAGGGATAGTTAGCAAATGAAAGATATTAATAGAGAACAAACAATGTATTTACCTTAATAGTCATAATATATATATAGCAGTTCATGACAAATTACAAAACTCCGCCATCTCTCTCCCCACATCCACCACTGGTGGCGGCTCACCTCCAACTGCGCAACGCTACGCGCTGTTCACATCCAGCTGCAGCTGCCCAACACTACAATGGCCGACAACAATGCAAACTAGCTACAGACTGCACACAGCACAGCCAGTGATTTTCATATAGAGCGCTACGTAACGTTGCCAATAAGAAAACATAAACAGCCTACTTACATAGCCCCCACGCTCCCCACAAAAAATTTTACAAATTTTTTTGGGCAGTGGCCAATAATGATTTGAAAAAAATTTTCATAATTACAATAACAAAGATATCAAATGCACACACTTATTTATACAATGTTGGTCAAAAGCTAAAATTTTCTCACAGTCCATAAAGACAGTCCAGATTGTTCATCACAGTAAAATTTCAGTGTTTTTTTTTTTTTTCAAAGTCTGAGCAGTAAAAGACAATGCACACGGAAGTAGTGGATTTCCATGCAGTCTTAAAGAAGTAGTGGTGTCCTTCCAATGGAAAGACAGTGCTGACTCTTGACATGCTGACAGGTAATGGGCCACAATGGAGCAAACCCACAGCAGAGTCATTCGAAGTTCTGAAGAATTTTGGTAGGTAGGTCATCACAGAGTAGACCCACTGTAGTCCTGGTAGAGATTACGGTATTGGTGGGCCACCAGAGGTGCAGACCCACTGCAGTCCTTGTAGAGATTGTGGTATTGGTGAGTCAGCAAAGGTGCAGACCCACTGTAGTCCTTGTAGAGATTGTGGTATTGGTGAGTCAGCAAAGGTGCAGACCCACTGTAGTCCTTGTAGAGATGGCCAGCAGCCATCTGTTGTGACTGTGCAGGTGCACAATCACCATTGAAGAGTCTTGCAGATAATAGAGCAAGTTCATAACCACCACTTGTGCACTCACAAAGTTTTTGGAATTGTCCTTAGAACCAGCAATGCTGTTAGCCAGTCCCTTGCTGAATTATTAACACACGTGCAACCACTAACAGTCCCTACTTCTCACATATTGTCCATATACTATGACCAACAGAAACGTGTGCAGTGAAATGGAACTTACAAGTTAATAATATGATGAACTGGTGTCAATTACAATTTTATAACATAAGAATACAATTACAAGGTACAAAATACATCATTAAAGAACATAACAATAGAGATAACATTTGTAGTACAGGCTTTACAAAAGAATTGAAATAACATATACATCAGTGTAACAGGAATTATGACGTAAGTAAATACATAAAAGATCAGAATAACTTTTGAAACATCAACTTTACACATGAGCATTAAAACAAAATAAATAATGTCTAAAATCTTTACAAAGTAAATAACATATTATTAATGCCAATTATATTTGAGGATAACAGTATTCCTCATCATAGTGAATGTAGCTTAATATTAAAAGAAGAAAAAATTCTATGAAACTACACAGAGACAGGAAGAAAACAAATACACAAGGGTACACAAACACATAGTGGGATAACACAAAATGAAAGGACAGGGTTTGTTTTACTGCAGTATTTTGCATGGAGATCTCCCTTCGTTCATCATTATTCCCAAAAGTACTATCTAAGCCGGCTTTCTGTATTCTGTTCACATCCTCTTTCAAAATAGTTTTTCTCCCCTGTACACTACCTTTTCTTTTTGCCAAACCATTTTCTTATATCTTCTCAATGCATTTCTTCCAATTCATCATAGTTAGTTTCTTATATAGTCTACCCCCTCTTAAGCTAACTTAAATCTACTGAGCTCAGATATATATACCAAGGGACGAGGAAATGCAGCATCACATAAAACAATTAATATAAACAGCAATGAAAAAAACGCAGATTTGCGAAGCAAGCAGCATTAAGAAATTAGCAAAGCAATTGTAATATTACAACTAATATAAGGCACTGTGCAGCAAACAAGAAAAATGAAACAGTAGTAAAACTAGCTTAGAAGAGTAACACAAAGTCAAATTCAGTAACACAATGCCTGGAAAACAGCAGTAACTTATACCTAAACATGACATAGCTCAAGCAGAAAAAATATTACAGTAAAAATGGCCATGTTTAATACCTATGTCACATGTTAACACTAGAGTGATGCATCACAATTTATTCTACAAAAGAAATTACCAAGTAGTTGAAAAGAAAATTCCGTATGCAATTCCTGTGAAGGGGAACGTCTTTTTATGCTCCTTCGTTTTTTTTTGAATAGATCATAAAATTATTTACTGGATCTGTAGGCATTTTGTTGTTGTGGTCTTCAGTCCTGAGACTGGTTTGATGCAACTCTCCATGCTACTCTATCCTGTGCAAGCTTCTTCATCTCCCAGTACCTACTGTAGGCATAAAATATTTATATTAGTACATCTATTAAATTTTATTTTAACCAATGCTGCAGCAGCTAGAAACATGATATTACACAAAACGAGTAAATAAATACATACAGCAAGCCATATGGCATTTTTCTCAACTAGCAAGATAATAGCCGTGATATGTTTCTGATCGTTTCATTAGGCATTTTAGTAAATATCATAAATTACGAGCTCCACAGTATGCTTTCAACAAGGAAATGTCAATAGCGAGGACAATGGCCTCCCCTTTTTTTTTTCTACCTGTGCTTCTGACGAGTCACTCACAAATGACTTGTTCTCCCGGCGTCTGACACAGCTGCGTGCCCACGACGCATTACGTGCAGGTGGTCACTTAACTTTCTTACGGAAATATTTATGACAGCAGTTTCCGCTACAGTGACAGTCTCATATACAAAACTTCACAGGTCGAGAATTTGCGTTGCAAATGTGTAGAAACAAAACCCCATAAATATAACAGTGTCCAAAAAATTTTCGCCGGCATTGTGATACATTCACGCACTTACACACATTTCATAACTCTTAAAGTACGAATCTTGGTTTCCAACAACCTTTTTCACAAACCAGAGTCCCTAAACACTACTCATTATTCCTTACCTTATTCGTCGACACTTCTTCAATATTTCATCATAACAGCTACGTGGCTTAATCAAATAACTCATATAGCATCAGCCTATTAATCATAAACATACCTCAGCAGCATAATACACATCGTCGTCGTAATAATAACATCATAACACCTCAGTCAAATCTCAAAATCGTCGTAGCTTCCTCCAATAATTTCAAAACCTAAAAAGAATTCTCTGCTCATTTCAGTAGTGTCATCTACCTCAAATGTACTTTAAAATCATTCTCCCTTTTCCAAATACATCATTCAAAGCTCTCATAGTATCACAATGGTACCAAAAAATATGAACAGTTCACACAGTACAGACAAAATACAATTTCGTAAGTGTGAAGTAATCCAGCTCTGTAATTGCGTAAACATGTCTCACTGACGTAGTAAAAAGTTTGTCTCACTCAGTTAAATGATCAGATAGCTATGTAATTTATGTGTTAGAGGAATATGGTACCGATGTGTAAAGTTGTATAAGCAAATACCATATTAGCTAGGGCTCCTTGTGCTTGCTAAACACATGGTACACAAAGTAGGCGTGTACCCACCTGAGGATTATTGTAATTATACCCTCAGGTGTTACAGATTACAAGAATGGAATGAAATGTATTACGGAAAACCTTTGTATCATTGTAATTCAAAAATCTTTAAAAATAAATGTTTTAAGTACAAAATTAATCACTCAAATACGTGTACTGTAGCGCTAAACTGTGCGTCTTGTTGTAAGATAATCTCTGTGGAAGTGTCGTAGTTATCGTCCTCCAAAAGCTAAGTTCTGCAGAAGCCAATGTACTTACCTCATGATAAACAAAAGTGAAATGCTTTGCGTATAGATATCTTAGTTATTACGCTTATTGTTGTGATGAAGAAATTACTGTGCTGTAACGTATTGCTGTGCTACGGAAAAGGCTGTCTCATTGTAGCTATACCACAAAAGTTACTATTAAAAGATGTTTTACTTTCCAGAATAATACAGAAAAACTGTGCAGATATAAAACAAAACACCACAAAAGCAACATTGTAAATTGTCACTCATTAGTAGCGTTGTGATAAAATCGTGTAGCTGTCACATAAACTAACCACTGTGTTATCTGGTATCTCACAGAAAGTATTTTAAATCCCGAATGTTTCTTCAAGTAAACCAAAATGTTGCATTAAAATCTCATTAGCAGTACCACTATATGTCCTAAATATGTAAGCCTGATAGTCGTTACGTAATCGTGGAACTAACAAGCAAGAATGTACACACACAGTAACACTGTGTCCTCTGTTCACTATCACAATGCAGTGGTAATTACTGTCTAAATATGTACCCTAGGTTCTAGACTGGATAGTTAACTTCAAAACATAGTTGCATGATAACAGCTTCTAAGTGTGACAATGCATACTAGAAATGTGAAGTGAAACGTTTTATGGCAAAGACAAAGTTAAAAATCAGATTATCTTTCAATAAATGGTTTCACATGTGAAATGTGGTGTAAACCTTTACTCTTCCTAGTACGCAGAGTTTCAACTTCAACGCAATTATCATGTGGTATACGTCGGATTCTGTAAGGTCCATTGTAAACTAGAAAGAATTTGTGACTCAAGTGTTTCTTCTTATGTGACAATGAATGAGCTTTAATGAGAACTTTCTGACCAATATATAATTTCTTTGCATTTGCTTTACCGTGTAGTTTTCTCTTTTTGTCTGCTGCAGATTTTATATTTTTAAGAGCCAAATCAATTATGTCTTTGTGTCGAAGTTTACGTGTATTCGGGAAAGGTACAAGCTCTCTGATTCTGTTCGGTGGTTCTTCATTCTTCAGTACAAGAGTAGGTGGTAAAGCAGTGGAATCATGAGGCATTTCATTCAGCACATTTTGAAATAAGTGTAAATGTCTGTCCCAATTTCAGAGTGCACTCAGCCCCGTGATGCCAATTGAGGAGCTACTCGACCGAATAGTAGCGGCTCCGGTCAAAGAAAACCATCATAACGACCGGGAGAGCGGTGTGCTGACCACACGCCCCTCCTATCCACATCCTCACCTGAGGATGACACGGCGGTCGGATGGTCCCGGTGGGCAACTTGTAGCCTGAAGACGGAGTGTGCTGTCCCAATGCTGATGCTTTCTGTGACAATTAAGTCTGCAAAGCTTATTGATTTCTTTCATAATCCGTTCGGAGGGGTTACAATGTGGTGAATACAATTAAATAAAAACAGGTTTGATTTTATGATTCCGAAGCATGCGTGACCAAACAGCAGATCTGAATTGCGGTCCGTTATCTGAAATGTCTTTAGCAACGTGGCCAACTTCACGTAAGAAATTTTTAACAAAGGCGTTGGATACAGACCGTCCAGTGGCTTTACGTAACGGAGTGAAAGAAACAAATTTTGAAGTAAGTTCAACAGCGACTAGAACGTACGAAAATCCATTCGATGTTCTGACAAGGGGTCCCAAGAGATCAACAGCAGCAAATTCTTTTAATTTAGAAGGAATAATAGGAAACAACGGAGCACGATGTGAGATAGTAGATGGTTTCGCCTTTTGACAAAGTTTACAGATAGACAAGACTCTTCGAATTCGCTTTTCCATATTGTTAAAATAACAAGTCGTTCGAAGAATATGATAACAAATTCGTGGACCAAAATGTGTGTAGCTGAGATGTATGTACCAAATGAGCTTATTAACAAAATCGTCTGGAATGCAAAGTACCCATAGCTTGTCATCAACAGTGCAGCGTTTGAAGAGTATGTTGTTTCTAACCAGGTAATAATGCCGAATCTGAGTGTGTGTCTTTTCATGCCATTTACTTTTGATGTCTTTCCAAATCGGATCTTTATCTTGTTCATGAGCAATGTCCTTTAAAGATGTGGTGATGAAGTTTTCAAAGGCGACTTTCTGAATGTAAAGAATACTGAAATTTTTCTCGAGGTTGCCTTCTGTGTTACTTTTCTCAAACCCAGCCGGTGCGTGTGACAGTGCGTCCGCAACAATGTTCTCCTTGCCGGGAATGTAGACTATTGTGAAGCGGAATTCTTGCAGAAACAATGCCCAACGTTTTAACCTGTCATGATTTAATTTTGAAGACATAAGAAATTGTAATGCACGATGATCACTGTATACTTTTACGTGCTTACCAGAAAGAAAGAAACGGAATTTGTTAAATGCCCAAACGATAGCTAAAGCTTCTAATTCAGTAATGGAATAATTTTTTTCAGATTTTGTTAGCCCTCGGCTAGCAAAAGCAATGGTTTTCTGAACAGTAGTGTCATTTTCTATGGCTTCTTGAAATAAGTGGGCACCAAGACCTACTTTAGAAGAATCTGTGCTAAGGCAGAAAATCTTGTGACAGATCTGAATGAGCTAGTATTGGCGCGTGAAGTAACGCTTCTTTCAAAGAATTGAATTCCAACTGTGCTTGTTCGTCCCAGTTCCAAATAGTATTTTTTCCAGTGAGAGAACAAAGTTTTGGTGTAACTAGAATTTGCATATTCAGAAAACGACGGTAAAAATTTACGGGACCTAGAAAACTGCGGACTTGTTTTTTTGTGGATGGAACTGGAATGGCTCTGATTGCTTCTAACTTTTCAGGATCCGGCTGAATGCCTTCAGAAGAAATAATATGTCCCAAAAACTTCACCTTTGACCTACCGAATTCAGACTTTTCCAAGTTAACTGTAATTCCAGATTCTGCAAAAATATGTAACAAACTGTTGAGGATGCGGTTATGTTGTTCCCATGAAGCTTCTGCTATTATAATATCGTCCACATATAAGGTGATGTGACGTTTTAAGAACTCAGGTAATATGGAATTTAACCCGCGAATGAATGCTGCCGAAGAAATGTTCAAACCAAAAGGAAGTTTCCGAAACTGATAACAAACGCCGAAACAAAGGAAAGCTGTGTATTTTCTGCATTCTGGATGAAGTTCGATCTGATAAAAGCTGGATCATACACCATTAAAATTTTGAAGAAGTTCTTCCATCGTCTGCGGCCTGTCTGTTTCAGGAATAATGATAGTATTGATTTGTCTCGAATCTAAGACAAGCCTGATCGATCCATTTTTCTTCTCAACAACATGTAACGGATTGTTGTATGAGCTTACTGCAGGCTCAATAATGCCCTCGTCAAGCATAGATTGTATTTCTGTTCTAACACGGTCCCTATAATGTGCTGGAATTACGTATGGTCTAACACAAAATTTAGTATGCTCACGAACACGAAATTGGTATTGAAATCCCTTGATTGTTCCTGTTTTGTGAGTAAAAACTGTGGAATGTGCTTGTAAAATCTCAAAAAGGTCCTGCCTATCAGTGTCATTACAATTCTCAATTGTTTGAATTTTATTCTGAATTAACTCATTAATTTCAAATATGCCGTCGATATCATCCCTGTCAGTACTTGCAGAGTGATTATTAGTGTCTAGTTCCATAGAAAATTCCGAACTGTTGTCTAACAGAACGTAAAGCCGATTAATTTTCTCATCATGGTTTGAGAGCCAGTCTTCAAATTTCAAAGCTATTGACTTACCTTCTTTCTCTAAACTTATTTCAGCATCGTGAAAGCTTAAGATTGCTTTGTATTCATTCAAAAAGTCTACTCCCAGTATAATTTCCGTCGACAATAATGGAACAATAAGAAAGTTCATAGAGAAGCTGTGGCTTTGACAAAAGAATTCTAAGTTGGTTTGTTGGCGTACATCTACACTTTTTCCAAAGATTGCACCTTGTAATTTAATCTTACGCAACGGAAGTGTGGGGCAATCGTTCGAATTGTTGCATTTGCTAAAAGCTGTTTCACTAATTACAGAAATGGGAGTGCCAGAGTCAAGTACTGCCGTAAATTTTACGTCATTTACAGTAATGTGAATCACAGGATATGCAATGTTGTTATGTTTTACATCGTGTTCCTGGAGTAAGATGTCCCTAATGTCTTCCATTTTTACGGAATTACAAGCTACGGCAGCTGTGTCGTCAGTTTCATAAGTACGTCTTGTGGCTGCCAGCGGTGTGAGTCATTGCCTATCGTCTCTTTGTTGGCGCGCGTCGTTATTGGGATTTGGAGACCTAACTTCTACAAATTCACCGTGACGAGAATCCCGCCAGTTCTGATGCAGTTCAGGTCTGTCGTTACGATCATATCGTCTGTCGTCATGTCGGTAGATTCCATAGTTTCTTTCTTGTCGGTCACGTGGTGGAGAATTTCTCCCTGAGTCGTAACTGCGCGCTGGACCGTTGCGTCTAAAGTTATTCTGTCTCCCGTGATAATAATAGTTTTGGTTCCCATATTGTCTGTTTCTCTGATTGTCTCTGTGATAGTCATTACTGCGGAGAGGTGAGCTTTCCCTGTAATTATTACTACTCTGCCAACGGTTGTCATACGGGTGGTGTCTGTTTTGGTCACGATTTGTGTTGTGAGAATAGCCTTGTCGTGTCCAGTTATTATTTCTTTCATCGCGGAATTGCGACGGATGTGACCTGTAATGATTGTTTTCCTGTTTTCGCATCCCACGACTGTCTGTGTTAATTTCTAATTCTTGTAAGAGTCCCTGAAAAGATTCAGTGTCGTCTTTGCAACGCCCTGCCAAAATAATATGTCGTAAATGTTCAGGCAGTTTGATTAAGCAAATGCGGATGAGTTCTGAGGGGCTATATGGGTTTGACAGGTACTGATTCTTGTGCAACATGTCTTCAAAATATTTCACAAGACTGGAAAATTCAGATTGTTCGAAATGTTTCATCATTATGATGCCATGTTTTACTCGGTCTTGTGTGGCTTGAGACCAATATGCTGAGAGGAACGCATGGTAAAATTCTCCTTCACTGTGACAATCGTGAATGACCGACCGCATTCTTACAGCTGGTTCATTCTCCAAGTAGCCACACATAAATTCTAACCTGTGCTCCAGTGACCAGTTGGGAGGGAAACAATGTGAGAATTGATGGAGCCACGCTTGTGGATGAATGTCGTTGGCAGAATTCTTAAACGTTTTGAATTTACGTGTAGTAATGAACAGCTTATAGTCAAAATCATCATGTCGGCGAGTCGCATGTCGGTCATTGTTACGTCGTGTCGGCGGTTCCATCTCAAAATTCGATGCACATTGCCAATTTCTTTCATAACTTCCGAAATGCCCTGTGTTATTATTTTGTGGCTGTTCCGTATTTCTATGTCCCTCTTCCCGTATTGGAGCGCGAGTGGCCTCTGAAATACGTAATTCTTGTATTACCTTTGTCAGCTGATCTTGTACTTCCCGGATTTCTCTTTGGTGTTGCGTATTAATTTGATTCTGATTTTGTTTGAATTTCCTAATTTGTTCACACTCTTCTGTGTCAGTGATGGCTACAGGTCTTGTGTCATTCAGATCATCATCTACCTTTGTAGATAAGTTAGTGACCTGATCCGAAAGTTCGGCTACTTTCTCCGATAGTGAACACATTTCCTCAGTGTGTCTTTCTACTGTGTCCTTTACGTTTTCCTGAGTTTTTGCAAGTTGCGTAACCGAATCGGTAGATGCAACTGAGTCCATTGTAGCTTGCAAGGTCTCATGATTTTCATGAACAATGGTTTGCAGTTCTTTTATGGCTGCTTCGTGATTCTGTAATGCATTTTCATGCCGCGAAAAAATTGGTTGGAAATGCTCACAAATTTGTGTTTTTACGTCATTACAGACCTTTTGACATTTCGATTCGATGTTATGTAACTCAGTAGTTAAATCTTCACGTGTTTGTTCAAGTGTGGTGTCTAACTTTTGAAGATTTTGTTCCATTGTGTCTAACTTTTTAAGATTTTGTTCCACTGTGTCTAACTTTTGAAGCTTTTGCTGTGTTTGTCTCTGATGTTGTTCCATTGTGTCTAACTGTTGCTGTGTTTGTTTCTGATTTTGTTCCATTTTTTGCATTAATTTCAATAATAATGTATTAGTGTCTGGAATCTGCTTCTCTATGATTTTTGGCAGTGCATTATCACCGGCAACATTCACATTTTGACAAGCAGAAAATGTGTCTTGACTCATTTGAGAAAACGGTGAGGACCCAAAACTTAAGTCTACAGTGTTTGCAATATTGTGTTCTGTCGTTTCGGATTCCTGAGGGGAGCTGTTGCCGACCGATCGATCGATAATGCTTCCCTGTTCACTAATTGTTTCACTGTCTACTCCATTATTTGCCGCCCGCTCCATTTCCCTATGTACAATTACCAAATTACTACTTTCAACATTACTTAATTCATTACTCGGTGGCGCTAACACACTACTTTCGTCTTCACTGTCATTTCTCAGTTTACTTTGGAGCCTAGTATTACGTTTTTCACACGCCATTATTGTCACAAATTTCACACGACAACACAAAAAAAAACACAATTTGAAGAGCAAAAATAAGAGAACACATTAACATAGAACTGAAAATAATATCTAGTTAATTGCAAGTGCAGCTGCGAAATACTTGGTGCAAATCTACATGCATGCCACAACTGTTTTACTGTGCAACAATGAAAAACCACAACTACCAAGGAAATTCTCTCTATAATTACGCGCTAGCAATAAACAAAAGCTACACTAAATACACAAACTACAAGAAAAATATCAGAAGATTCCAGTGAGGTATCCTAGGCTAAGGGTCGACATATGAAACATCCCCTTAGAACTATTTATACACGACTGTGCTTAACCTGACACACAATATTATTTAGCGCAACGCAATCTGACTTTCAAAGATCCCTGCAAAAGAATGGCCCTGACTAACATTAAACTATACCTTTCACAAATAACTTACCTCACAAAAATCTTCATTACTCGAACTACTGCAATACAGCGAGCGCCACTATTGCCAGCTAAATAAAAGATTCAAACTACAGAAGGCACTAACTACTGATAGGGATAGTTAGCAAATGAAAGATATTAATAGAGAACAAACAATGTATTTACCTTAATAGTCATAATATATATATAGCAGTTCATGACAAATTACAAAACTCCGCCATCTCTCTCCCCACATCCACCACTGGTGGCGGCTCACCTCCAACTGCGCAACGCTACGCGCTGTTCACATCCAGCTGCAGCTGCCCAACACTACAATGGCAGACAACAATGCAAACTAGCCACAGACTGCACACAGCACAGCCAGTGATTTTCATATAGAGCGCTACGTAACGTTGCCAATAAGAAAACATAAACAGCCTACTTACACCCTGACATTTCGTCCAAGGCTACGTTGGACATCTTCGAAGGTGCTCCTGGTTGTGTTGAGTCTTGCCGACTGACGAGTCGGACGTCGAAGAACGGCCTAAATATCGTGGAAAGTGGGCGTGGTCTGGATATAAACCTTGTCAAGGATAAAATATAACTATCGATCATAGTACGTCAAAGATAAAAACTTCTCATCGATTCTGTAGCGCCACTGTCCATATATCGTCGAGTTTCATAGTTTCTTATTTACTGTTAAAATTATTCCCATGTTTATATATTTTGATGGCATCTCTATATAGCCGTGGTAATAGTTCATTATAGAACATAAAATTTCGAAAAATTTCACTACGTGATCACCCTACTGAAGAGCATGTTCCGCCACGGCTGACTTGTCTGTTTTCCCTAGTCGGCAAAGAATTTTATGTTCCTTCAACCGTGTATTCATACTTCTCTTTGTAGTTCCAATGTAGACCCTACCACATGTATACGAAATCTTGTATATACCACTTGCAGACAGAGGGGGACGTTTATCGTTAACGGAATGAAGTGATTGGCCTATTTTCTTAGTTGGTCTGAAAATCGGTCGAAAGATATGTTTCCTTAAAATCTTGCCGATTTGATCCGTTACCTTCATAAAAAAAGTAACCGATCAAATCGGCAAGATTTTAAGGAAACCTAACGTTCAACCGATTTTCAGACCAACTAAGAAAATATGCCTGGTTCAGTACACATTTTCGCTTGGAATGCCTTCTCTTTCCTTTCTTCCCTCCCCCCACCCTTACCGCTACCTTCAATTTACGCTGCTGCGTATTCCGAGTAGTGTCCGTTCCTTCATACATGTCCGAAAGAACAGACATCAAACATTCATATAATACTTCACATGTTTTCCCCGAACAGTGCTTCGCTTAACGCTCGACCGTGAAAATCTGCTGTTTTATCGTGAGCACCATTCTATGTTGCACTGAACTGCTCATTCAACACCTCTGCTCCTCTCACTCACTGAAACGTAATGACACAGAGGAGTACTTGGGACAGAGCGTGCCGAAGCGTCTGTGAATACATGTCGCAGCAACCGACTGTCGCATCGAAATCACGACTTCCAGCATTTTCCGAGATGGGCAGTACTCCTGTTCATTAGCAAGGGTTAATTCTGCGTCAGTCTTACAAATATTTTCCACGCCATTTTTGTTTTAGCTACTCTGTCTATCTCTACTCTAGAAGCCATTTTATGGTGTGTGGCGAACAGAGATGTGCCGAGGTGATTTTACACTCCAGACGGAAATGCGTAAGGTGCCCCTAGCCTCTCTAAAATTACTTTTCCAAAATTTCTTCTACACTACTGATAAATATCAGTTAAATGAACCATTTTGACGACAAATTTGCACACAAATTAAACGTATCATTACAAAATGGACGAATTTTCTAAAAATAATGAAAGTAAAAGGGCTGCTAGTGTACATTGCTTTTAATGTTGTGGTCTTCACTCCAGAAACTCCATGCTACTCTGTCCTGTGCAAGCTTCTTCATTTCCAAGAACCTACTGCAACCTACATCCTTCTGGATCTGTTTAGTGTATTCATCTCCTGGTCTCCCTCGACGATTTTTACCCTCCACGCTGCCTTCCAGTACTAAATTGGTGATCCCTTGATGCCTCAGAACATGTACCACCAACCGATCCCTTCTTCTAGTCAAGTTGTCTCACAATTTTCTCTTCTCCCCTATTCTATTCAGTACCTTCTCGTTACTTGCGTGATCTACCCAGCTTGCTTTTAACATGATGTGTAATGCAGAGCAGATTTTATTCACTCCTCACAAATCCTTAACAGTGCATAAGTTATTAATTAGAAATACAATAAAAGGAAAAGTGGTGTACTTGAGAGTTTCGAGAAACTGTGATTTTTGCTACCGTTTTACATTCCTTTTACTTACTTTGAGTGAATCAAGCTCACCTATTATGTCCTTGGCGTCAAGTTTAGCACTTGTTTAGTTTCCTACGGACAAGATAACTAAATTTCACAATCTTCTTTCAGCATTAGCTGTTTTTCACCATTTTTAACTTCATGAAACTGTATTCAAAAATTATGCAGCCACTGGCATTAACATAAATATCCAAAAACAACTGCCTTGTTTCAATAAGCATCTATTAACATACACTTCGAAAAAAACTTTTGAAAGCCGTGTTAACTCTAAGGTCTTTCAACTGGAAGTTAAAGGCTGGGTTGGAGGAGAACATGAATATAGTCCCCACATTTTCTGCTCGCTACCTCCACTTTCGGGCCTCGTTCCAGTCCTCAGTCGGCAGGAATCAGTAAAAACCGGAAGCCTTCGGTGAAATAGCGTATTTGGTTGAGCAGCCGATCATCGGCGTTTCAGATCCTGTAGAATGGTAGTGAACCAGCAGCAAGGACGTTGTTGAACATGAGTGAGACTGCAAGTGGCAACTGCCTCAACCACGTAAATTTTTGTCACACGTACCTTGTTAGCGACAGATGTCTGTTCGGTAGTAGTCGTTTCATTATGACACTACGCTGTAAAACTGACACCGTGTCGATAACGTGAGATTACAGTCGCCGATCGAAGGGAAAGCTTCCTCTCGTCGGCAGAAGATAGGTACCCGGAGGTTGGGAGAACTCACGTACCTATCCTGGTTGATCCTTAACGGTCTTCCTTGTTTGTCTTTATTTTTGGTCAGTTTTTGCACTCCCTCGGAGCCTGTTCCTTTCACGGGGCCCTACCCCGCTACGCCAGCGGTAGCGGTACGACCCTGGTGGCGGTGGTGGATGGGGAGGGGGGGGGGGTACTTCGTGCCACAGCCTCTGCCCCACTCTCCTGCTCCACTCGCGAGTGGTGGGCGGTGACTATTGGCAGGCCTCCATACGAACTCGAATCTCTCTTCATCTTTAGGTTGAAGCTCCCACTTTTATCCATGTTTGCACCAAAAACATTTGCTTTTTGGGTAAGCTCCACCTTCAGAAAATACTATTTTTTTCCTTCTTCTTACCCAGAATTGTTTCACTGAAGTTTACTGCGCCATCAGTTAGTTTTGTATTTTCTTTCCTACCACACACTGAAGTCTGAGGGAATTTCACCTGTCTCATACATCTTGCTCACCAGATAGCAGAGTTTCTTCAGGGCTGGCTCTCCCAAGGCTGTCAGTGGTTGGGAAGGGAGTGAGACAGGGTTGTAGCCTCTCCCCGATGTTATTCAATCTGTATATTGAGCAGGCAGTAAAGGAAACGAAAGAAAAGTTCGGAGTAGGTATTAAAAAAAACTTTGTGGTTCGCCGACGACATCGTAATTCTGTCAGAGACAGCAAAGGACTTGGAAGAGCAGCTGAACGGAATGAACAGTGTCTTGAAAGGAGGATATAAGATGAACATCAACAAATGCAAAACGAGGATAATGGAATGTAGTCGAATTAAGTCGGGGGATGCTGCGGGAATTAGATTAGGAAATGAGATACTTAAAGTAGTAAAGGAGTTTTGCTATTTGGGGAGCAAAATAACTCATGATGGTCGAAGTAGAGAGGATATAAAATGCAGACTGGCAATGGCAAGGAAAGCGTTTCTGAAGAAGAGAAATTTGTTAACATCGAGTATAGAATTAAGTGCCAGGAAGTCGTTTCTGAAAGTATTTGTATGGAGTGTAGCCATGTATGGAAGTGAAACATGGACGATAAATAGTTTGGGCAAGAAGAGAATAGAAGCTTTCGAAATGTGGTGCTACAGAAGAATGCTGAAGATTAGATGGGTAGATCACTTAACTAAGGAGGAGGTATTGAATAGAATTGGGGAGAAGAGGAGTTTTTGAGGCACAACTTGACAAGATGAAGGGACCGGTTGGTAGGACATGTTCTGTGGCATCAAGAATTTACCAATTTAGTATTGGAGGGCTGCGTGGAGAGTAAAAATCATAGAGAGAGACCAAGAGATGAATACACTAAGGAGGTTCAGAAGGATGTAGGATGCAGTAGTTACTTGGAGTTGAAGAAGCTTGCACAGGATAGAGTAGCATGGAGAGCTGCATCAAACCAGTCTCAGGACTGAAGACCACAACAACAACAACCACATGCTGCCGTTTTAGTGGATTTCTGTTTTGCGTTATAACTATTCTTGCTTCACAGTTTGTGAAACATTAAAAGTGCCGTGTTCACAGTGAAGATAATGACAAACTGCGAAAGAAAACTCAAAACACAGAAAACACCAAAGGCACAGCATGTTGTTAAAAGAAATGAAATAAAAAAACCACTCAAGACGCTATAACTTCAGCGAAACGTGTCTGTATATGAACACCTGTCTAATGTCTCTTGTATTACAAAAATGGTTCAAATGGCTCTGAGCACTATGGGACTCAACTGCTGAGGTCATTAGTCCCCTAGAACTTAGAACTAGTTAAACCTAACTAACCTACGGACATCACAAACATCCATGCCCGAGGCAGGATTCGAACCTGCGACCGTAGCGGTCTTGCGGTTCCAGACAGCAGCGCCTTTAACCGCACGGCCACTTCGACCGGCTCTTGTATTACCTTAATTGTTTATTTGCCAGACTTAAAAGTAGTAATCATAAAATTTTAACTATCACCTCGAAAAGAAAATGAAGCTACGTAATTACTTTTGTTTTTGTCTGCAGGTCCACGTCTGCACTCCTGATACACACTGATATCCCCAAGGCGTTGTACCGTAGCATGTCGCTAGAAGAGCTAATTCATAACGGCGCAAGCCAATGGTAAATTGAGGTATCGTGCGGTAATTGGTTTTCTGCATTTGGATGGGATCATGACCAGGTGGTTAGGTGGAGCAGACGCTTCCAGTGCGGTCAAACAAGTCTGAATGGTGAAGAACGAATTGGTAGACCACCTTTCTGTGAAGAACTGGGAATCACAAGAGAAATGGAGGCCCTGGTGCTCGAACACCAGAGTATCACAATCGAGGCGGCAATGGAAAAAGCTAAAATCAGCCATGGATCAGTTTTCAACGTCTTGCAAGACTTTTTTTTAAAGATGACAAAGATCACCGCCCTCTGGGTTCCGCGACTGCTCACACGCATTCGAAAATCCCGTCTAACCAAGGCAGCTGCAGGAATGTTGCAGTTCTGTCACACCAGTCCTGATGAATTTTCTAGCCAGCTACTTACTGTGCACGAGTACCGAGTGTATCACTGTAAGCAGTTATACAGCTTAACATTAATTACTAGACTTATGGGTGTCCTCCTGAGAGGTATCTTGCCAAATGCTGTCAAATTGGCGCTGTCGTGTCCTGACATAGGTGGGAGAGGGAGAAAAGGGGTTGCTGGTCAGTCTGCGCTCCCAAGCGGTACAGAGCAGAAGGCAGAAGGGCAATTCACAGTGAAGGCATTTTATTGCTTTCTTCTATCTGACCTAACACTAGTACGGGCATGTACTAGAAATGCAGATTGTGAGACTTGGCAGAAAGTTCGTCGTGGAGGCTCTTGGATAAACAGGGTTTTGAAATTGTTGTTTAATGCAGACAGGACTAACTAATAGACTGGAGGGTAGTTCTAGGGTTAGAAAAAGCATGAATAACACTGTTACAAGAGAAGTCAGTGCACAAGTCCCAGGAGTGGATGCTAACCACAGTAGCAAACACTAACAGCATCTTAAGGCAACAACTTAGTGGCAAAACAAAACATACTGAATGTGACACTATTCACTGAGGCACTCCAAGTGAGAAAGAAGACTTGTGCTGAGCTGGACCGAGGCTTCAGTCAACGGATACGGATTCGGCGCCCAGATCGTCCGACTGAGAACTCCGCCAAAATGCGGGATCTAGCGGTTTTAAAGAGTCGCGTGGGGGAACTGTTTTTCCCACTTAAAGCCACCCAGCAAATCCCGCAGGTCTCTTACAGGCGCCTGCCAATCACGGCTTAGTTAGGTCCCCTCTACTGATCCTAAGGCGGGGATGTTAATGCAGTTGCACTAACTAAGTCCGTATTTGGTATCAACATTGTTCAGTTGAAAGCTAAACGTAACTGCTCTGCCAAATAAGGTTTGCAACATTATTGTTATACGTCATTTAGCCCCACCCCTTAGTCTCCCCGGAGTAGGGACTGCTAGGTCAACAGTCTTTTGGCGTTTTCGCTCTCTTTCTAACCCTTGTGAGCCTGCTGACGTTGCTGTTCTCACGGCTGGTATCAAGCTGGCTTTATACGCTAGTACGTGCCTGTTGGTTACAAAATTCTAACCTGGCAACCTACCACAGCGTCTAGACGACATATGAAGTTACATGTTAATTCCTTGAGTAACTAGCGCCCTGGGACCGCGTCTGCATTTTCATAAGGCTCTCCCCTTACGGTTTACTTCATGTAACAACATCTCTCCTAGTTTCGTCTGGCCTCAGAATCGTCTCTGCTTCCGCGCCTTGGAGCGCCTGTCCTCCTTCCTTTCTCACAGCTTCCAGATAACACTGCAGTAGCAATGAATAATCAATATAGCACAGCAAGCCAGATTGTCAAAATCCCGGGATGATTGGAGGACGCTTCCCATAGTGCTCCAAACGTTCTCAGTTGGGGAGAGATCCAGCAACCTTGCTAACCAAGGAAGCGTTTGGCAAGAATCACGAAGACGAACAGCTGAAACTCGCAGGCAGGCATACCATGACGGACAATAACACGGTGTGTATAAATCGTCGACGTACCGCTGTACTGTAAGCACGCCGCGGATGATAACTAAAGGAGTCTAACTATGTAAAGAAATGGCACCCTAGACTGTGAGGTCGTATGGTGGGCGACAGTGAGGTTGGTACCCCGCTACTGTCTCGGGCATATCCAGACATGTCTTCCCTTGTCATTGGGGCTCAGTTTGAAACCAATTCTACTCCAGCCAATGAGATTCCAGGCCGAAGACATGGGTGGAGACGTCCCCGACAGTGGAGAGATACCAACCTGACTGTCACCTGCCATATGTCCCAACAACCAGGATTGATGGTGTGGGGTGGCATTTCTTTCCATAGCAGGTGCCCAATGACTGTCATCCATGGTACGCTTACAGCACAGCGGTACGTCGACAATATTCAACGCCTCATTTTGTTGTCTTTCACGGCAAGCTATTCTGGGCTTACATTTCAGCAAGGCAATGCGATCGCAATCGTTTTGAGCATTATGGGCAGGGACCTCCATCCAGCTAGGGGTTTAACTATCTAACGCGCCAATTGGGCAGCATTTGGCGCTATACCCCTCGGAAGGACGTCCAGCGCCTCTGTCAGTATATACCAAACCAAAGAACTGCTTGCATAAGAGCCAGAGGAGGACCATCTCATTGCTGTCTTGCTCATTTAGCGAAATTATCCAATTTCTCTGAAATTCTACTAATTTATTTGTCTCTACATGTACATCACATCTACCGATTTACGTCCCAATCGGATAATTCCTTATGGTGCGTCCTTTTCTTTTCTTTCTCTATTTTTTTTTGTCTTACAGTGTACTTCGGGACACGATACGCAGAGCATGGCAGCTGCTTCAGAAGTGACGTTAAATTTGACGGACTGTCCGCCTCCGTAGCATAGCGGTAGTGTTACCGCCTACCACACAGAGGGCCCGGGTTCTATTCCAGAGGACTGGGTGTTGTGTGTCCTTCATCATCACTGACTCGCTAGTCGCCGATGTGGCGTCAACTAAAGAGGTCTTGCAATACGGCGGCCGAACTCCCCCGAATGGGGCCTCCCAGCCAACAATGCCATACGATCATTTCCATTTCCATTTGACAGACTGGTTGTTTCGTCTGCGCGCTTGTTTGACAAACACATAGATAGCAAACAGAGGAGTTGACAAACAAGTTTGATCGTATATAGGATCCTAAATAGATTGCGTTTGTAAGCCGCAAAACGTCACAAGGGAATACTACCGTAATCTCCCGACAAGGTTGCGGGAGGCTGTCAAATCAATGAGTTGCGGGAAACTGCCCCGAGTGGTGTTTTTGCTCTACGCAACTCCCCAGTTCATTCTGCACGGGACGCATTACTTCTGTTGGCGTCAGATTAAATCTCATAGCTCCTCTCCTTCCTATCCTTTCCGTATTCTCCTAACATAGCTCGCGGTGACCTCCCCTTTCCTGGGATGAAGACACCGTTGGGTAGTAAGTACTTCCAGAATGAAGACGAGTTGATTTTCGAAGAGAACCATTTTCTGAGCAGCTGCAGTCTAGTCAACGTCGCTGGCGAGCCATGCACAGATCAAAAAATGTCCAGTACCGAAGTATCTCTAAAAGATTTATAGGTGAGGGCACAGGAAGCTCATACGTTGCATACTTGATGTCGCTTTTAACTTGTATTGAAGAAGAAATACCAGACGTTGATTTTCACTTTTCAGTGAATCACAGCTTGTTTCAAATACCATGTTTCCCCATTTCGGACTAGCTTTTACCGTAGACGGTCTCTTTTCGTAACGTTTAGGCACCTGTCGAAGCTGGCGAACACCGCTGCCGGCACGCTACCGCGGGTACAGCGCATCAGCCCCGCACGGCTGCCCGCCGCTCGTGACGTAATCTGCGGCGCTGTTAGTCGTGGGCGCCGTCAGATGGAGTCCTCGTCCACCCTTAATCCCGTCAACTTGCTAATAATAGCCAGCCTGCTCAATGGCGATAGTGTGCCCTTCTCATACTGCAGCCGCCATTTACAGGACAGCAGTTTGTTTGAACTTACAAGGGGAGGTCACGACGAAGGGATCACGGATTTACTTCAAACTTTGTACACCTTTAGTAAGTCGTTAAAACAACATAACGTGAAAGTAGTAAGGTGTACTACCCTGGCAATTCCGAAAAAAATCGCAAGAAAAGTTTTACGAGTCCTTTATGTAACTGATGAATCTGTGAAAACGTGTCGGGCGTAAGGAGCCGTTGTGGTCATGTGCTTAGTTTTCGCACTTAGCAAGTGGGTCGTTCACGAGACGACAGATCGAATCCCGATAATACTTGCCTATTAATCTATTTTTTATCACTGGTCACATTATTTAATTTATACGACATTTAGGAGTTAATATAATGAAAAAACCCTTGTGCATTTTCATGAAGTTGCAGTGACTTTCTTATGTTATTTGCCTATTTACTACTTGTAATTAAATTTTCAAGGATGAGGGACAGACTTGGAAAGCCCAAATCAAACCCCAATTTACAATGATTGAAATGTCCCCTTAGAAAAATTTCTAAATTGCTGTGCTGATAAACCGCTTTTTTTCTCTACCTAATGGCTTTATTTTGTAAGACGACTACCTCTCAGCTGGGCGCCCAAAACGCATTATGTCAAGGTCACTTACCTTTCTTACTGAAATATTTACGACAGCAGTTTCTGCTACAGTGGCAGTTTCATATAAAAAAATTCCACAAGTTGAGAATTTGCGTTACAAATGTGTAGAAACAAAATCCTATTGATCTAACAGTGCCCAAAAAGTTTTCGTCGGTATGGTAATACATTCATGCATTTACATGCATTTCATAACTCTTAAAGTACGATTCTTGGTTTCCAACAAACTTTTTCACAAACCAGAGTCCCTAACCACTACTCATTATTCCTTACCTTATTACACAATTTACATACATATTCGTCGACACTTCTTCAATATTTTATCATAATAAATACGTAGCATAATCAAATTCCTCATTCAGCATCAGCTTATTGATCATAAACATACCTCAGCAGCATAATACACATTGTCGTCGTAATAATAACATTATAACACCTCAGTCAAACCTCAAAAACGTCGTAGCTTTCTGCAATAATTTCAAAACCTAAAGAAAATTCTCTGCTCATTTCAATAGTGTCATCTACCTCAAATGTAGTTTAAAAATCATGATCTCATACCAAATACACCATTCAAAGCTCTCATAGTATCACAATGGTTCCGAAAAAATATGAACAGTTCACACAGTACAGACAAAATACAATTTCGTAAGTGTGAAGTTATCCAACGGTGTAATTACGTAAACATGTCTCTCTGATCAGCTGTTTGAAAAGCAAATAATGTAAGAGGTTTATCAGCACAGCAATTCAGAAATTTTTCTAAGGGGATGTTTCATGATTTGAATGACGTTATTCACAGTCAGTGATGGAGTAAGTCACAGTGTGCCAGACCACAAGAGTAATATAGAATTACTCAGTGTGCTCTCAATACACGTTGCAGGATGTTGTTTGTCATACAGACATGGAGAAAGTAAATTGAAACTTCGTGAAAATACTTCATCCAAAACACGTGTTTTTCCATTACATCACCTTTCAAATGTCATATAAATTAAATAATACGACCAGTGATGAGGAAAACTGGACTAATAATGAAGTTTGAGCGGAAAATCCAACAGCCGGTTCATATGTGTTCGGCAGAGAGATTTACGAGTTGGCTTATAGCAGATCACTGGAGTAGTTTACGAACAGTTGCCAAAAATATTTCTGACCTAGTGTATGCCTCCTATTGAACAACGTTTGGTACCCAGAGGGAACTACCCATTTAGGCAATATATTGGATATTAATAAATGGTTTAAAGCCAACTCACTGACATTAAACTTCGAAAAGACTCAGTATGTGCAATTCAGAACCTGTAAGAGGTTTCCACCTAGCATATGCATAAAGTACGAAGAAGAGCAGATAGAATAGGTTGACAGTCTTAAGTTCCTGGGATTACAACTTGATAATATATTCAATTGGGAGGAGCACATCACAGTACTGCAGAAACGCCTTAACAAATCTGTATTTGCAATTCGAGTGTTAGCAGACATAGGCGACATAAAAGTGAAAAAGCTTGCATACTTTGCTACTTTAATTCCATAATGTCATATGGTATAATATTTTGGGGTAACTCTCCAAGTCAAACAAAAGTTTTCAGAGTCCAAAAGCGTGTAATACGTATTATTTGTGGAGTAAACTCACGGACGTCTTGTCGAAACCTCTCCAAACAACTGGGTATACTAACTACTGCCTCTCAGTATATTTACTCCTTAATGAAATTTGTCCTAAATAATATATCTCTTTTTCCAACAAACAGCTGAGTTCATACATACAATGCCAGGAACAAAAATGATCTGCACAAGGACTTAAAAGCACTTGCTTTAGTTCAAAAAGGGGTCCACTACTCAGGAACACTCATCTTCAATAACTTGCCAGCAAACATAAAAAATTTAGTTACAAATAAAGATCAGTTTAAAAGGAGCCTGAAAGACTTACTAGTGGCCAACCCTTCTACTCCATTGGCGAATTTTTTTAATAGAAACAAATGATGTATTGTATATATTCATACTACTAGTATTGTTATTTCAGCTTAAAAAAATAAAGTGACATATACCACATCCAAGAGGATCTCCTCAACACGGATCTATGGAACGAAAAACTAATCTAATCTAATCTAAATTCCTACCAAACCTGTGATGCATGGGTTAAAAGTCTTTGCTCTGGCCGATGTAAAAACGGCTTCACTCTCATCTAACAACTGTACGACGCCAAGCAACCAGAGTTGTCATACAAAGTCAGTAATTCGGTTGAAGCTATTGTTATTCATGAGGTTGGATCGGTACAAGATAGAAATGTTAGTGACGACAGCTAGTTTACCAGTTTGTCTTTGGTCAAGAACTTCCAGCCCAAGAAACCGGCTATGACAGTACAGTACGAAAAGAGCAAGAGAGATCTACCGAAAGAATTTGTACAAAAAAAAAAAAAATCATCCATCTTTAGATTTCAACAAGATTGTACGTTAACCTCACAGTGTCGACAGAAAAGCAGGACAGTTTTGGGGGTGTCAAGTATGCTATTCGATAATGCTGTAAACTGTTCAATGGGAGAACTAAAGACAAGTCAAATGATTGCCTTCCATAATATGTCAAAAATGGGGATAGATCTTCTGGATCAGCTATGTCAGAAAAACAATGTACCACACAAAGTGGCCCGTGGTACTGTTTGACAATGTTTTGAACATTCCAGAATTAAATGCTTTACAGATGTACAGGGTGTAGTGGGGTAAGTGCAAATATTTTCATATGTAGTTCTTTAATATGTACACACGTCAATATGCTGATTGGTTTTTTCTTGCATCAAGCAGTCTTCCTAAAAACAAGTCACATAATTTACTACCTCGTGTTTTGTGCACGATCATAACTGCACCAATAAGTGGCCTACGCCAGTCAGTACACGCTAACCGTTTTGCGTCAACGCGTCCACACTTCAACCCCTAACATGCTGCCCAGCGGAAAATAAACATTAATGGCTTACTTTTGTTTCATGTATTTGGAGGTATTAACAAACCTAAAAGCGCACTACTCCTAGTAGCTATAATCATTAGTCTGTAAATGAAGTAAATACATATGTATGGTTGTACAGTACACAGTTTTCAGTCACCAGTTTTATACTTGTACCCGTTACACCCTGTATAAGTATCACTGCGTGGCTTCAGATCAGGTTGCAAAGAGGACTGATGTTATTGAAAAAATCAACTGAGAACTAGTGAAGCCGCAAGTAGAGTAACTTCCCTTACTGAAAGTCTTCCAGGTGTAATTCGGTTCTAAGCACTACAGTCTGGAACCGTACGACCACTATGGTCGCAGGTGCGAATCCTGCCTCGGGAATGGATGTGTGTGATGTCCTTAGGTTAGTTGGGTTTAAGTACTTTTAAGTTCTGGGAGATTGATGACCTCAGAAGTTAAGTCCCATAGTACTCAGGGCCATTTTTGAAATTCGATGAAGAAATTGTAGAACGGGCAGAAAAAACAACTGGATCACGTGCCTGGTGTTATATATTCGGAAGAGCAGTAAATAAAGCAACCTGCAGCTGGTGTGCTGCATCCAACAACTGGACATGCGTGGAACAACTGAAAGAAATATGTGTAAACTGTGTACACAAAATATGTGTTCTCCACTTACTCTAGGAATTACTGTTTGTGTGCACCTATCAGTCGGGAACTTGTTTTGAAATACATATTATTTTGATAAGTATTTGTATTGTTACGCATACAAAACTGATGGATGCAGAAAATATGAAAATGCAGTAAATGAATCACGCGAAAGGGGAGACAAACGTCTAAAAATTGAGATTGACAGGGAGTGGAAAATGGCTAAGCAAGAATGGCTAGAGGACAGATGTAAGGACTTAGAAGCATGTATCACTAGGAGAAAGATAGATGCTATCTACTGGAAAATCAAAGAGGCCTTTGGAGGGAAGAGAAACAGCTGTATGAATATCAAGAACTTAGATGGAAAACTGGTCCTAATCAAAGAAATGCAAGCTGAAATGTGGAAGGAATATCTAAATGTGGAAGGGACTGGGCAGTTTTTTAGGTTAGAGGGTCTCAGGGAAACACCGAAAGGGCGTCCGTCTAAAAGCGGACAGGTAAAACACAGTAAGTTAGTTCTAGAAACGATCGGTATTATACTTGTAAATTGTCGTAGCTGTGTTGGGAAAGAACCAGAGCTCCACGGTCTAATAGAAAGCACTGAAACTCAAATAGTTATAGGTACAGAAAGCTGGCTAAAGCCAGAAACAAGTTCAGCCGAATTTTTTTCAAACGATCTAACAGTGTTCAGAAAGGATAGAATAAATACAGTTGGTGGTGGAGTATTTGTTGCTGTCAGAAGCAGCTTGCCTTGTAGTGAAATTGAAGAAGATAGTTGCTGCGAAATAGTATGGGCAGAGGCTATACTTGACAATACGACTAGACTATTAACTGGATCATTTTACCGACCCACCCAACTCAGAAGATAGAGTTGCTGAACACTTCAAAGAAAACTTGAGCCATTTCAAATAGGTACCCCACTCATACAGCTATGGTCGGTGGTGATTTCAGTCTACCCTCGATATGCTTCAAAAATTAGTCGTTTAAAGCCGGCGGCAGGCATAAAACGTCATCTGAAATTGTACTGAATGCTTTCTCAGAAAGTTGTTTTGAACAATTAGTTCATGAGGCCACTCGAAGCATAAATGGTTGCGAAAGCATACTTGACCGCTTAGCATCAAATAATCCTGGACAAGTAGTGAGTATCGTGACAAATACAGGGATTATCGACCACAAGGCAGTTGCTGCTAGGCTGAATGCCGTAATACTTACAAGCATCAAAAAGAAACGAAAAGTATATCTATTTAAAAAAAGCTGATAAAAATGCTCTTAACCCCGTTTTAAATGGTTCAAATGGCTCTGAGCACTATGGGACTTAACATCCTAGGTCATCAGTCCCCTAGAACTTAGAACTACTTAAACCTAACTAACCTAAGGACATCACACACACCCATGCCCGAGGCAGGATTCGAACCTGCGGCCGTAGCAGTCCCGCGGTTCCGGACTGAAGCGCCTAGAACCGCACGGCCACCGCGGTCGGCCGCCGTTTTAAGAGACCACTCCTTCCGATCTGATCATGTAAGCGCAGAGAAGTTGTGGAATGAGGAATGATTTCAAGGAGACAATATCGACAGCAATTGAAAGATGTATATCACATAAATTAGTAAGTGATGGTACTGATACCCCATAGTACACAAAACGGGTCAGATCGCTGTTGCAGAAGCAGCGAAAAAAGCACGCCAAATTTAAAAGAACGCAAAATTCCCAAGACTGATAAAGTCTTACAGAAGTTCGAAATACAGCGCTTACTTCTATGCGAGATGCTTTTAATAATTTCCACAACGAAACTCTGTCTCGAAATCTGGCAGCTCGTTTTGTATTATCGCGAAATAGGGGAGATAGTGTCACAGACATGATACGTGAATTTGAGTGGCAATCATTAAAACAAAGGCGTTTTTTGTTGCGACTGGATCTTCTCATGAAATTTCAGTCACCAGTTTTCTCCTCCGATTGCGAAAACATTCTGTTGGCACCCACCTACATAGGGAGAAATGATCATCACGTTAAAATAAGAGAAATCAGGGCTCGCACAGAAAAATTTAAGTGCTCGTTTTTCCCGCGCGCCGTTCGAGAGTGGAACGGTAGAGACAGCTTGAAGATGGTTCATTCAACCCTCTGCCAGGCGCTTTTTTGTGAATAGAGGAGTAATCACGCAGATGTATATGTAGATGTAGATGTAGAGGATCTATACAAGGGAGATGAAGGTAATATTGCACTGAAGTGACAAAAGTCATGAGAAGCCCTCTAATATCATGTCGGACCTCCTTTTGTCTAGTGTAGTGTTGCAACTCGACGTGGCATGGACTCAGCAAGTCGTTGGAAGTCCCTTGCGGAAATACTGAGTCATGCTGCCTCCAAAGCCGTCCATAACTGGTCAAGTATTGCTGGTGCAGGATTTTATGCACGAACTGACATCTTGGTTATGTCCTATAAATGTGAGATGAGTTTCACGTCGGGCGATCTAGGTGCCCGAATCAATCGCTCGAATTGTCCAGCTTGGTCCTCAAACCAATCACGACATGTGACGTGGTGCATTGTTGTTGTGGTCTTCAGTCCAGAGACTGGTTTTATGCTACTCTCCATGCTACTCTATCCTGTGCAAGCTTCTTCATCTCCCAGTACCTACTACAACCTACATCCTTCTGAATCTGTTTAGTGTATTCATCTCTTGGTCACCCTCTACGATATTTACACTCAACGCTGCCCTCCAATACAAAACTGGCGATCCCTTGATGCCTCAGAACATGTCCTACCAACCGATCCCTTCTTCTAGTTAAGTTGTGCCACAAATTTCTTTTCTCCCCAATTCTAAACAATACCTCGTCATTAGTTATGTGATCTACCCATCTAATCTTCAGCATCCTTCTGTAGCACCACATTTCGAAAGCTTCTATTCTCTTTCACTCTAAACTACTTATTGTCCACGTTTCACTTCCATACATGGCTACACTCCATACAAATACCTTCAGAAAAGACTTCCTGACACCTAAATCTATACTCGATGTACCGAGCGAGGTGGAGCAGTGGTTAGCACACTGCACTCGCATTCGGGAGGACGACGGATCAATCCTGTCTCCAGCCATCCTGATTTAGGTTTACCGTGATTTCCCTAAATCGTTTCAGGCAAATGCCGGGATGGTTCCTTTGAAAGGGCACGGACGATTTCCTTCCCCATCCTTCCCTAACCCGAGCGTGCGCTCCGTTTCTAATGACCTCGTTGTCGACGGGACGTTAAACAACACTAACCTACCACTAAAGCAAAACAGAAATCCACAAAAACGGCAGCATGTGGTTGTTGTTGTTGTGGTCTTCAGTCCTGAGACTGGTTTGATGCAGCTCTCCATGCTACTCTATCCTGTGCAAGCTTCTTCAACTCCATGTAACTACTGCAACCTACATCCTTCTGAATCTCCTTAGTGTATTCATCTCTTGGTCTCTCTCTATGATTTTTACTCTCCACGCAGCCCTCCAATACTAAATTGGTAAATTCTTGATGCCACAGAACATGTCCTACCAACCGGTCCCTTCATCTTGTCAAGTTGTGCCTCAAAAACTCCTCTTCTCCCCAATTCTATTCAATACCTCCTCATTAGTTAAGTGATCTACCCATCTAATCTTCAGCATTCTTCTGTAGCACCACATTTCGAAAGCTTCTATTCTCTTCTTGCCCAAACTATCTATCGTCCATGTTTCACTTCCATACATGGCTACACTCCATACAAATACTTTCAGAAACGACTTCCTGGCACTTAATTCTATACTCGATGTTAACAAATTTCTCTTCTTCAGAAACGACTTCCTTGCCATTGCCAGTCTACATTTTATATTCTCTCTACTTCGACCATCATGAGTTATTTTGCTCCCCAAATAGCAAAACTCATTTACTACTTTAAGCGTCTCATTTCCTAATCAAATACCCACAGCATCACCCGAATTAATTCGACTTCATTCCATTATCCTCGTTTTGCTTTTGTTGATGTTCATCTTATATCCTGCTTTCAAGAAACTGTCCATTCCGTTCAGCTGCTCTTCCAGGTCCTTTGCTGTCTCTGACAGAAATACAATGTCATCGGCGAACTTCAAAGTTTTAATTTCTTCTGCATGGATTTAATTCCTACTCCATATTTTTCTTTTGTTTCCTTTACTGCTTGCTCAATATACAGATTGAATAACATTGGGGGTAGGCTACAACCCTGTCTCACTCTCTTCCCAACCACTGCTTCCCTTTCATACCCCTCGACTCTTATAACTGCCATCTGGTTTCTGTACAAATTGTAAATAGCCTTTCGCTCCCTGTATTTTACCTCTGCCACCTTCAGAATTTGAAAGAGAGTATTCCAGTCAACATTGTCAAAAGCTTTGTCTACGTCTACAAATGCTAAAAACGTGGGTTTGCCTTTACTTAATCTATTTTCTAAGATAAGTCGTAGGGTCAGTATTGCCTCACGTGTTCCAACATTTCTATGGAATCCAAACTGATCTTCCCCGAGGTCGGCTTCTACCAGGTTTTCCATTCGTCTGTAAAGAATTCGTGTTAGTATTTTGCAGCTGTGATTTATTAAACTGATAGTTCGGTAATTCTCACATCTGTCAACACCTGCTTTCTCTGGGATTGGAATTATTATATTCTTCTTGAAGTTTGACGGTATTCCGCCTGTCGCATACGTCTTGCTCAACAGATGGTACAGTTTTGTCAGGGCTGGCTCTCCCAGGGCTATCATTAGTTCTAATGGAATGTTGTCTTCTCCCAGGGCCTTGTTTCCACTTAGGTCTTTCAGTGCTCTGTCAAACACTTCAAGCAGTATCATATCTCCCATTTCATCTTCATCTACATCCTCTTCCATTTCCACAATATTGGCCTCAAGAACATCGCCCTTGTATAGACGCTCTATATACTCCTTCCACCTTTCTGCTTTCCCTTCTTTGCTTAGAACTTTGTTTCCGTCTGACCTCTTCATATTAATGCAAGTGATTCTCTTTTCTCCAAAGGTCTCTTTAATTTTCCTGTAGGCAGTATCTATTTTACCCCCAGTGATATACGCCTCTACATCTTTACGTTTGTCCTCTAGGCATCCATGCTTAGCCATTTTGCACTTCCTGTCGATCTCATTGTTGAGACGTTTGTATTCACTTTTGCCTGCTTTATTTACCGCATTTTTGTATTTTCTCCTTTCATCAATTAAATTCAGTATCTCTTCTGTTACCCAAGGATTTCTATTAGCCCTCGTCTTTTTACCTACTTGATCCTCTGCTGCCTTCACTATTTCATCTCTCAAAGCTACCCATTTTTCTTCTACTGTGTTTCTGTGGTGCATTATAATTGATAAAAATTCCATCTTTGTTTGGAAACATGAAGTCCAGGAAAGGCTGCAAATGGTGTCCATGGTCTCCAAGAAGCCGAACATAAGCATTTCCAGTCAATGACATGTTCAGTTGGACCAGAGAACCCAGTGGATTCCATGTAAAAACTGACTACCATTATGTAGGTAACAAGTGAATAGTGCCTTGTTGACAGCTTGGGTCCATGACTTCGTGGAGTCTGTTTCGGCGTAACATCAAGCGCCGGCACATCGGCCTAAACGAAACGGCAGAGAAGGCTGTGAGAAGACGTCAGCTAATAGAACGCTGACTAGGACGACACCACGACAGGAGCGGCACCTATACGAAGAGAATATAAGCGCCGCTCCAGGCAGCCTCGGCCGCACTACAAGAGCCGCACTAGAAGACGAGCCGTCTTCCTAACTTTTTAGTCGTGACTTATGTTTTGCTTACATGGAAACTGTATACACCACGAGATCAAAAGTATTCGGACACATGGCTGAAAAAGACTTACAATTTCGGGGCGCTCTCCACCGGTAATGCTGGAATTCAATATGATGAAAGCTTTATGGTAGCTTCCACTTTCAGTCAGGTGCTGGAGGGTATGTTGGGGAATGGCAGCCCATTATTCACGGAGTGCTGCTGCACTGAGGAGAGGTATCGATGTCGGTCGGTGGCGCCTTTCACGACCTCGGCATTCCAAAACATCGCAAAGGTGTTCTGTAGGATTCAGTTCAGAACAAGTGCTCGATCGTGTTGAAAGATGCAATCGCCATCCCCGAATTGCTCTTCAACAGTGGGAAACAAGAAGGTGACTAAACATCAATGTAGGCCTGTGCTGCGATAGTGCCTTGCAAAACAACAAGGGATTAAAGCCACCTCCATTAAAAACACGACCACACAATAACAGCACCGCCTCCGAATTTTACTGTTGACACTACACACGCTGGCAGATGACGTTCACTGGGCATTGCCCATACCCTGCCATCGGATCGCCACATTGTGTGCTGTGATTCGTCATGCCACACAACGTGTTTACACACTACAGTAGTCCAATGTTTGCTCTTCTTAACACCGAGCGAAGCGTCATTTGGCATTTACCTTCTGCTCCTACCAGCTGAAGTCGGGACTTATCTGACCAGGCGACGGTTTTCCAGTCGTCTAGGGCCGAAACAATGTGACCACGTGCTGTGGGAGGCGCTGCAGGCGGCGGCGTGCTTTTAGCAGACACACTGGCGTCGGTCATCTGCTGCCATAGCCCACTAACGCCAAATTCCGCCCCATTGCCCTAACGGACACGTTCCTCTTAAGACTCAAATTAATTTCTGCGGTTATTTCACGCAGTGTTCCTTGTCTGTTAGCACTGAAAACTTTCCGCAACCCCGCTGCTGTTGGTCGTTAAGTGAATTCCGTCGGCCACTGCCTTGTCTATGATGAGAGGTAATGCTTGAAATGTGGTATTCTCTTCACACTCTCGATGAAGTGAATCTCGCATTATTGAATTCTCCAACGACTTCCACTCCGCGTTCAAAGTCTGTTAATTCCCGTCGAGCGGCCACAATGACGTCGGACTCTTTTTCACACGAGTCATCTGAGTGCAAGTGTCAGCTCCGCCGATGCACTGCCTTCTTATACCTTGTGTAGGCGATACTATCGCCATCTGTATATGTACATACTGCTATAACATGTTTTGACAGCTCTATGTATGGAACTGCAAGAGAATGTACACTACTGGCAATTAAAAATTCTACACCATGAAGATGACGTGCTACAGACGCGAAATTTAACCGGCACGAAGAAGATGCGGTGATATTTAATGATTAGCCTTTCAGAGCATTCACACAAGGTTGGCGCCGGTTGCGACACCTACCTGACATGAGCAAAGTTTCAAACCGATTTCTCATACACAAACAGCAGTTGACCGGCGTTGCCTGGTGATATGTTGTTGTTATGCCTCGTGTAAGGAGCAGAAATGCGTACCATCACGTTTGCGACTTTGATAAAGGTCGGATTGTAGCCTATCGCGATTGCGGTTTATCGTATCGCGATATTGCTGCTCGCGTTGCTAGAGATCCAATGACTGTTAGCAGAATATGGAATCGGTGGGTTCAGGAGGGTAATACGGAACGCCGTGCTGGATCCCAACAGTCTCGTATCACTAGCAGTCGAGATGACAGGCATCTTATCCGCAAGGCTGTAACAGATCGTGCAGCCACGTCTCAATCTCTGAGTCAACAGATGGGGACGGTTGCAAGACAACAACCATCTGCACGAACAGTTCGACGACGTTTGCTGCAGCATGGACTATCAGCTCGGAGACCGTGGCTGCGGTTACCCTTGACGCTGCATCACAGACAGGAACGCCTGCGATGGTGTACTCAACGACGAACCTGGGTGCACGATGGCAAAACGTCCTTCTTTCGGATGAATACAGGTTCTGTTTACAGCATCATGATCGTCGCATCCGTGTTTGGCGACATCGCGGTGAACGCACATTGGAAGCGAGTATTCGTCATCACCCGGCGTGATGGTATGGTGTGCCATTGGTTACACGTGTCGGTCACCTCTTGTTCGCATTGACGGCACTTTGAACAGTAGACGTTACATTTCAGATGTGTTACGACCCGTGGCTCTACCCTTCATTCGATCCCCGCGAAACCCTACATTTCAGCAGGATAATGCACGACCGCATGTTGCAGGTCCTGTACGGGCCGTTCTGGAAACAGAAAATGTTCGATTGCTGCCCTGGCCAGCACATTCTCCAGGTCTCACCAACTGAAAACGTCTGGTCAATGGTGGCCGAGCAACTGGCTCGTCACAATACGCCAGTCACTACTCTTGATGAACTGTGGTATCGTGTTGAAGCTGCATGGGCAGCTGTACTGTACACGCAATCCAAGCTATGTTTGACTCAATGCCCAGGCGTATCAAGGCCGTTATTATGGCCAGAGGTGGTTGTTCTGGGTACTGATTTCTCAGGATCTATGCACCAAATAGGGTGAAAATGTAATCACATGTCAGTTCTAGTATAATATATTTGTCCAATGAATACCCGTTTATCATCTGCATTTCTTCTTGGTGTAGCAATTTTAATGGCCAATAGTGTAGATGAAGATGAGATGACAGATACACTAGTGTGAGAAGAATTTAAAAGAGCAGTGAAAGGCCTACGTCGGAACAAGGACCCAGGAGTAGACGACGTGCCATCAGAACTGCTGATAGTCTTTGGACGGCAAGCGATGACAAAACTCTTCCACCTGGTGTGGGAGACTTCAAATGGTTCAAATGTCTCTGAGCACTATGGTACTTAACATCTGATGTCATCAGTCCCCTAGAGTTAGAACTACTTAAACCTAACTAACCTGAGGACATCACACACTTCCATGCCCGAGGCAGGATTCGAACCTGCGACCGTAGCAGCAGCTTGGTTCCGGACTGAAGCGCCTAGAACCGCTCGGCCACAGAGGCCGGCTTTGAGAGACTTCAAGAAGGATATAATAATTACAATTCCAATGAAAGTAGGTGCGAGCAGGTGTGAATATTACCGAACTATCAGTTTAACAAGTCATGGTTGCAAATTACTAACACGAATTCCTTACAGAAGAGTGGTAAAACTGGTAGGGAAGATCAGTTGGGAGAAATGTAGGAAAGCGCGAGCCAATGCTGATCCTACGACTTCTCTTAGAAGACAGGTCAAGGAAAGAGAAACTTCCATTTGTGGCAACCGTAGCTTTTGACCATATTGACTGGAATACTCTGAAATTCTGTAGGTAGCAGGAGTAAAATGCAGGGAGGGAAATGATATTTACAACATGTACAAAAACCAGACGCAGTCATACGAGTCAAGGGGCATGAAAGATCAGTGGATGAGAAGGGAGTGAGACTAGTTTGTAGCCTATCTCGATGTTTCTAACCTGTAAATTAAGCAAGCAGTGAAGGAAATCAAAGAAAAATTTGGAGTAGGAGTTGGAGTCTAAGGAGAAGAAATAAACAATTTGAGATTTACCGATGACATTGCAATTTTGTTAGAGACAGCAAAGGACTTGGACGAGCAGATGAATTTAATGGACATTGTTTTCCGAGGAGCGAGATGTATGGCGTCCTTCTAGAGCAGTGGTGCCCAATCTTCCTTAGACCATTACCCGTGAGTGCAATCAGACATTGGCTACTATCTCCCCCCCCCCTCCCCCCTCCCCCCCACACCCTGCCATCATTTCTCCCCCTTCCACTATAACCAAATTTAGCACTAACTGAAACAATTTTCCTGGAACATTTTTATTTTTTTAAATGATGAAAGATGAATGATCATTTAATGTGTGTGTGTGTGTGTGTGTGTGTGTGTGTGTGTGTGTGTGTGTTTTAGAATGAATGATGAAGCAATTCGAGGTGCATCTCAAGTGCTACCCAGAACTCCTTCTTAGACAAGAAAGCTAACTATGAACAGTGAGGGAAGGCTTTCGTTACCGAACATACTTCCCCTGCGTTACCCCTCTCCAATGCGACGCTTGCTTGACCTGCACACTGCGACCCCATTTAAAATCAAACAGGTTCAGATGGGTGCACTATGCTTGCTGTTTGTAAGTCACTTGATTGCTGAACTACTTACTTCTGAACCGGCAGAAGTTGCACGACTTCAGGTTCTTATTGCTTTGTGTCTAACCATTCTAATAATAACAATAATAAAATAGTAATAATAATATTGTGTACAGCTCTATAGTAATCCTTATGTAGTTGCGACTTGCTACTGTGTCAGTTAATTCATTTATCTGTTTCGAAACGAGCAATGAAGGAATTTCTGGACTACTGCAGTTGCTATCTACAACTTCGAGGAGACATTTTGTTGAGATATTTAGCATTTGTTCCATATACGAGTACATATCACTGTTATCATGAGCGATGTACTGGACGAAGCACAACATACGCGTCTACTAGGTAGATTATGTGAGGAACCTGTAACCTCCACCACATTGATACTAACTGAGAAAAAGTAATTATTGACAACTTATATAACCAGTATTAGAGTCTTACAAAATTGTGATAATAGTAACGATCTTTCAACAATAATTTAGTTTCGTGACTGAAAAAAGTCGAATCGTTTGGTTTTTATCTCACAGAAAATTTCATTACTCTTGAGGCGTAGCGCCGTATACCGATCCTGCCTAGGAGGCGTTTAAATGGGAGATGTGTCGCAGACCTGGATAGTGACAGGTGATGACGCGAGACTGGATGCGCACGTAGTTTATGTATCAGCCGATAGAGGACAGTATTGGACAGGGGACTGTGATTTAGTTTCGATTGTGCCCACTAGAGTGCACTAAAGTAATAGAATGTTTTTCATAAACTGTTCTAGTATTTTGATAAAGTGTTATTATGTCTTTTTGTGTATGTAAAATGTTATAAATGTGTTTTAGCAGCATGAATGATGCGTGAATGTGGTTTAAGGTTAATATGAAGATAATAGTGGGATTTAGTGTGGGAACATTTCGAAGAAGTATGGATGCGGACAAAGGGGATTTTTGTAGAATAGATTTGTGAAGTAAGTTTATGGTAAAGGGAAAGTTAATTCAGGTATAAATAACAATAGTAAATAACTTTATGCATATTTAAAACTTCAGCATATTAGATGATTACGTCGATAAAAAGTGCAGTCGTTAGGTTTACTATTTTGCGATTGGTTATTGATGAAAAGCGCGGACTGACGCAGGAGAATGTTGTTTTGCTATTGGCTGTTGAGTAAATTCACCAATGGTAAAGCAATATTTTTCGCGCGCCTTTCTCTGGTGGTAGAGAAGACAGAGTATTCTAGAGAGGAGTCGGAGCCTAGCCATGAAACAGTTCGTACGTGTGTAGTAGTAATTCCGATGGAAATGATAAGTTGCCGGATCTAGCAGTGTTTCATACATGAAAAGTGTTGTAAAGTGACGGCATAATTATTGCGATGGGTGTGTAGAAATTTCGGATTTTTTAAGTGAATTTTGTGACGAGAAAAGACATATATTCCACTTGACGTGTTGAGCAGGTCGGTGGCTGAAAACTGTGACTGCATTAGGTACGGACAGACTTACTATTTGGCGAGCGTTATCAATAAAAAAACAATCAGTATCTTTGTAGCTATTACGTTTTCGGGAAATGCAACACCATAAACTTCCTAACGTGAGTGAAAGGGATTGTGAGTGACTGTGTTAAGACTAGCACGGGCTTGGTAGTGATACTTGTTCACCTAAGTTTCAGAATATATTAATTAAGGACAAAATTTCCAACCTTTCATTTCTTGTGAAAACTTTCTCCCGAAAAGCAGATTAGTGACTTTAATTGCAGCCTGGTTCACGTCGAAGTACAGTAGGTTTCATTCGGCTTCCCTGCTGATGATCTGCTGAGACAATGTTCACTGGTAGGTGGAGATTCGTCGTAAAGCGACGGAAGGAACCGCGCCGCCACACTCTCCCACACCCCTCCCGCCCTCGTACCGCCTCCACCCCCACTCGGGGGTAATTACTCCTCTCGTGATGACTGGATGTTGTGTGCTGTCCTTAGGTTAGTTAGGTTTAAGTAGTTCTAAGTTCTAGGGGACTGATGACCATAGATGTTAAGTCCCATAGTGCTCAGAGCCATTTGAACCATTTGGTAATTACTCCCAGGATGGGAAGCACTGTTCTGGAGTGTGTCGGTTAAGATTTTGTAAAATTTCTGTTGCACTCTGATGCCAGTGAACCAATCTATGTAGGTGCTCCAGCAGTTACTGGGATCGTGCGTATCACTCCTAGGGATGAGCAGACGTCTGGGGAGCGAGCCTCAGCGACGGCCGCACAGTGTTTCCGCCGGCGGCAAGTGCAGAGTACTTCCCAGCGGGCCGGAGCAGCTGTCTCGGCCACACCCGGCCCTCCATCCGCGGCTAAGCCGGCGGCCAAACAGCGCACACTGCTCAGCTAAGTCGCCGCGAGATTGCTGCGACCGGCGCCACGGCTTCCAGGAAGCCCGCCACCTCGGCTGGCTGAACAAACCGCGCGTATCCAGAACGGCGGCGTGGGTGGCAGTTTGTCGCCGGGCCGGCAGCTACAGAACACGGATCGTCCGAAAGCTGCCGAAAGCTACACTACTGGCCATTAAAATTGCTACACCACGAAGATGACGTGCTACAGACCCGAAATTTAACCGACAGGGAGAAGATGCTGTGATATGCAAATGATTAGCTTTTCAGAGCATTCACACAAAGTTGGCGCCGGTGGCGACACCTACAACGTGCTGACACGAGGAAAGTTTCCAACCGATTTCTCATACACAAACAGCAGTTGACCGCCGTTGCCTGGTGAAACGTTGTTGTGATGCCTCGGATAAGGAGGAGAAGTGCGTACCATCACGTTTCCGACTGTGATAAAGGTCGGATTGTAGCCTATCCCGATTGTGGTTTATCGTATCGGGACACAGTCGAGATCCAATGACTGCCAGCAGAATATCGAATCGGTGGGCTCAGGAGGGTAATACGGAACGCTGTGATGGATCCCAACGGCCTCGTATCACTAGCAGTCGAGATGACAGGCATCTTATCCGCATGGCTGTAACGGATCGTGCAGCCAAGTCTCGATCCCTGAATCAACAGATAGGGACGTTTGCAAGACAACAACCATCTGCACGAGCAGTTTGACGACGTTTGCAGCAGCATGGACTTTCAGCTCGGAGACCATGACTGCGAGTACCCTTAACGCTGCATCACAGACAGGAACGCCTGCGATGGTGTACTCAACGACGAACCTGGGTGGACGAATGGCAAAACGTCATTTTTTCGGATGAATCCAGGTTCTGTTTACAGCATCATGATAGTCGCATCCGTGTTTGGCGACATCGCGGTGAACGCACATTGGAAGCGTGTATTCGTCATCGCCATACTGGGGTATCACCCGGCGTGATGGTATGGGGTGCCATTGGTTACACGTGTCGGTCACCTCTTGTTCGCATTGACGGCGCTTTGAACAGTGGACGTTACATTTAAGATGTGTTATGATCTGTGGCCCTACCCTTCATTCGATCCCTGAGAAACCCTACCTTTCAGCAGGATAATGCTCGGCCGCATGTTGCAGGTCCTGTACGGGCCTTTCTGGATACAGAAAATGTTCGACTGCTGCCCAGGCCAGCACATTCTCCAGATTTCCCACCAATTCAAAAACTCTGGTTAATGGTGGCCGAGCAACTGGCTCGTCACAATTTTTTTCAAATGGCTCTGAGCACTATGGGACTTAACATCTGAGGTCATCAGTCCCCTAAAACTTAGAAGTTCTGAAACCTAACTAACCCAAGGAAATCACACACATCCATGGCCGAGGCAGGATTCGAATCTGCGACCGTAGCGGTCGCGCGGTTCCAAACTGAAGTGCCTAGAACCGCTCGGCCACACCGGCTGGCGGCTCGTTACAATACGCCAGTCACTACTCTTTATGAACTGCGGTATCGTGTTGAAGCTGCATGGGCAGCTGCACCTGTACACGCCATCAATGCTCTGACTCAATGCCCAGGCGTATCAAGGCCGTTGTTACGGCCAGAGGTGGTTGTCCTGGGTACTGATATCTCAGGACCTATGCACCCAAATTGCGTGAAAATGTAATCACATGTCAGTTCTGTTATAATTAATTTGTCCCATGAATACTCGTTTATCATCTGCATTTCTTCTTGGTGTAGCAATTTTAATGGCAGGTAGTGTACACAATACGCAAGCCACCAAGCGGTGCATGCGGGAGGGTACCTTGTAACACTACCAGTCATTCCCGTTACACTCGCAAATGGAATGAGGGAGAAAAGACGAGCGCTGATTTCTCTCATCTCGTCTACGTGAAATGTACAGGGGGTGGTCAAAAATAGGAAAACACTAGAAATGCGACACATTACAGGGAAGTCTGAATAAAGATGCCTCTAGTCACAATTTTTTTCGTGTTTTATTAAACCTTTACGATGCATTTCTGACCCTATGGATCTATCTTCGGTGCAAATCGTCTGGTACATTATTTACATTCGCTCTTGGGTGAGCTGAAATGTGTTTTCCTATTAGGAGAAAGTTAGATGTATTTCGTGAATAGTGTGCGGAAAATACGTGAAAAACAGTAGAAAAAAAAAGTGAAAAACTTACCGAACAAACAGCGAAGACATTTATAACGCTCTGAGGTGAATACACGTTGGTTCATTCATGTTTTTCACTGTTTTTTCCCTCTGTTTCTTGCATATTTTCCGTATTCACGTAATACAAAACCTAGCATCTAATTTTTTCATAATCGGAAAACGTATGTCATCTGACTCAACAGCGAGTGTACATTATGTATTAGACGATTTTTACCTGAAGATGGACCCGCAGGGTGCGAAATGCACCATGTAATTTGGTAAAACACGAAAGAATTCTTGAATGAAGGTGTTATCATTCAGAGTTCGTGCGAGTTGAATACAGTTACGTTCACAGTTGCTACATATAGACAATTTTAAAAAAAAAAGGAAAAAGAAAAAATTACCTTGCCTAATACAGTGTGGGGAACGATTTGGTATTCAGAGAAACATCCAGTCGTCTCGGAATGGATAGTTATATGTCCAGTATACTTTTTCACGGGAATCTTATTCGGTTCCTCCTTGCAAAATATTTGCACGTACGGGTAACGTCAGCGATCATGCACCCTCTCTCCAAAGTAGACAAGAATGGTTCAATAATACTGACATCTGGTGACTGTGGTGGACAGCGGAAATGAGGCAGTTCATCTCCCTGTTAACAAAATACGTCATCGACGATGTGAGATGTGTGCACAGACACCATTGCGTCTTGGAACACACCATCTCGTCATTGGAGAAGAAACATTGTTGCAAGGGATGGACTTGATCAATCTCAATGGTCACATAACCCTTCGCGGTAATGCGACCATGGCGCCCATGGAATACCACGATATGGCTGCCCAAATCACCACCCAACCCCAGACATGTTTCATTCTTGGGACATAAACTCGGCCAAAAGTTAGAAACAGTGTGGAACAAGACCCATCCTACCAAACGACTTTCTTCCATTGCTCCATATCCAGGTTTTATGCCTTCGACACTACGTTTTACTGTTACAGGCATTTGTGTTACGAGTGGTTGTGGAATTCTAGCTCGCCCTGCGATTCCCTGGGTATGGAGCACTCTGCGTGCTGTTTTGATGCTGACAGAGTCCGCAAGTGCGACATTCATTTCTGCCGTGGCTTTTTCAACTGACGTCATCTTATTTTTCGCCAGAATCCGCTTCAGTGACCGTCTGTCACGATAACTCAATACATATTGCTACATCTACATTTACATTTATACTCCGCAAGCCACCCAACGGTGTGTGGCGGAGGGCACTTTATGCGCCACTGTCATTACCTCCCTTTCCTGTTCCAGTCGCGTAGGGTACGCGGGAAGAACGACTGCCGGAAAGCCTCCGAGCGCGCTCGAATCTCTCTAATTTTACATTCGTGATCTCCTCGGGAGGTATGAGTAGCGGGAAGCAATATATTCGATATCTCATCCAGAAACGCACCCTCTCGAAACCTGGACAGCAAGCTACACCGCGATACAGAGCGCCTCTCTTGCAGAGTCTGCCACTTGCGTTTGCTAAACATCTCCGTAACGCTATCGCGCTTACCAAATAACCTTGTGACGAAACGCGCCGCTGTTCTATGGATCTTCTCTATCTCCTCTGTCAACCCGACCTGGTACGGATCCCACACTGATGAGCAATACTCAAGTATAGGCCGAACGAGTGATTTGTAAGCCACCTCCTTTGTTGATGGTCTACATTTTCTAAGGCCTCTCCCAATGAATCTCAACCTGGCACCCGCCTTACCACCAATTAATTTTATATGATCATTCCACTTCAAATCGTTCCGTACGCATACTCTCAGATATTTTACAGAAGTAACTGCTACCAGTGTTTGTTCCGCTATCATATAATCATACAATAAAGGATCCTTCTTTCTATGTATTCGCAATACATTACATTTGTCTATGTTAAAGGTCAGTTGCCACTCCCTGCACCAAGTGCCTATCCGCTGCAGATCTTCCTGCATTTCGCTGCAATTATCTAATGCTGCAACTTCTCTGTATATCAGCATCATCCGCGAAAAGCCGCATGGAACTTCCGACACTATCTACTAGGTCATTTACATATATTGTGAAAAGCAATGGTCCTATAATACTCCCCTGTGGCACGCCAGAGGTTACTTTAACGTCTGTAGACGTCTCTCCATTGAGAACAACATGCTGCGTTCTGTTTTCTAAAAACTCCGTCAGAGTTGAAACTTCCTGGAAGAGACTCGAACTCAGGACCTTCGTCTTTCGCGGGAAAGTGCTCTACCAACTGAGCTACGCAAGCACGACTCACGACCCTCCCTCACAGCTTCAATTCCGCCAGTACCCCGTCTCCTACCTTCCAAACTTCATAGAAACTCTCCTGCAGACCTTGCAGAACTGGCACTCCTAGAAGAAAGGAGGAAGGAGACATGGCTTAGACACAACATGGGGGAAGTTTCCAAAATGAAATTTTCACTCTAGCGGAGAGTGCGCTGATATGAAACTTCCTGGCAGATTAAAACTGTGTGCCAGACCGAGACTCGAACTCGGGACCTTTGCTCTACCACTGAACCACCCAAGCTGTACCAACGGCTCACAACCCCTCGCAGCTTCAATCCCTCCAGTACCTCGTTTCCTGCCCTCCTCCCAGGAAGGCTAGTTCTGCAAGGTCTGCAGGAAAGCTTCCATGAAGTCTGATCTGGAAGGTAGGAGACGAGATACTGACGGAATTGAAGCTATGATGGTTAGTCGTGAGTCGTGGTTGGATAGCTAAGTCGGTAGAGCACTTGCCAGCGAAAGGCAAAGGTCCCGAGGTCGTCTCAGTCGGGCACACAGTTTAAATCGGCCAGGCAGTTTAATATCAGAGCACACTCCGCTGCACAGTGAAAATTTCGTTCCGTCAGAGTTGTTAGTTAGCGAATGGTGTTTTTCTGCTTTCCTTTACGCGGTTGTTGTTGTTGTGGTCTTCAGTCCTGAGACTGGTTTGATGCAGCTCTCCATGCTACTCTATCCTGTGCAAGCTTCTTCATCTCCCAGTACCTACTGCAACCTACATCCTTCTGAATATGCTTGGTGTATTCATCTCTTGGTCTCTCTCTACGATTTTTACCCTCCACTCTGCCCTCCAATACTAAATTGGTGATCCCTTGATGCCTCAGAACATGTCCTACCAACCGAGCCCTTCTTCTAGTCAAGTTGTGCCACAAACTTCTCTTCTACCCAATCCTATTCAATACTCCCTCATTAGTTATGTGATCTACCCATCTAATCTTCAGCAGTCTTCTGTAGCACCACATTTCGAAAGCTTCTATTCTCTTCTTGTCTAAACTATTTATCGTTCATGTTTCACTTCCATACATGGCTACACTCCGTACAAATACTTTCAGAAATGACTTCCTGACACTTAAATCTATACTCGATGTTAACAAATTTCTCTTCTTCAGAAATGCTTTCCTTGCCACTGCCAGTCTACATTTTATATCCTCTCTACTTCGACCATCATCAGTTATTTTGCCCCCCAAATAGCAAAATTCCTTTACTACTTTAAGTGTCTCATTTCCTAATCTAATTCCCTCAGCATCACCCGACTTAATTCGACTACATTCCATTATCCTCGTTTTGCTTTTGTTGATGTTCATCTTATATCCTCCTTTCAAGACACTATCCATTCCGTTCAACTGCTCTTCCAAGTCCTTTGCTGTCTCTGACAGAATTACAATGTCATCGGCATACATCAAAGTTTTTATTTCTTCTCCATGGAATTTAATACCTACTCTGAATTTTTCTTTTGTTTCCTTTACTGCCTGCTCAATATAGAGATTGAATAACACCGGGGAGAGGCTACAACCCTGTCTCACTCCCTTCCCAACCACTGCTTCCCTCTGATGTCCCTTGACTCTTATAACTGCCATCCGGTTTCTATACAAAATGTAAATAGCTTTTCGCTCCCTGTATTTTACCCCTGCCACCTTCTGAATTTGAAAGAGAGTATTCCAGTCAACATTGTCAAAAGCTTTCTCTAAGTCTACAAATGCTAGAAACGTAGGTTTGCCTTTCCTTAATCTAGCTTCTAAGATAAGTCGTAGGGTCAGTATTGCCTTACGTGTTCCGATATTTCTGCGGAATCCAAACTGATCTTCCTCGAGTTTGGCTTCTACTAGTTTTTCCATTCGTCTGTAAAGAATTCGCGTTAGTATTTTGCAGCCGTGACTTATTAAACTGATAGTTCACATCTGTCAACACCTGCTTTCTTTGGGATTTGAATTATTATATTCTTCTTGAAGTCTGAGGGTATTTCGCCTGTCTCATACATTTTGCTCACCAGATGGTAGAGTTTTGTCAGGACTGGCTCTCCCAAGGCTGTCAGTAGCTCTAATGGAATGTTGTCTACTCCCGGGGCCTTGTTTCTACTCAGGTCTTTCAGTGCTCTATCAAACTCTTCACGCAGTATCGGATCTCTCATTTCATCTTCATCTACATCCTCTTCCATTTCCATAATATTTCTCTCAAGTACGAGGGCAGTTCAATAAGTAATGCAACACATTTTTTTTCTGAAACAGGGGTTGTTTTATTCAGCATTGAAATACACCAGGTTATTCCCCAAAATTTTAGCTACACAACACTATTTTTCAACGTAATCTTCATTCAATGCTACGGCCTTACGCCACCTTGAAATGAGGGCCTGTATGCCTGCACGGTACCATTCCACTGGTCGATGTCGGAGCCAACGTCGTACTGCATCAATAACTTCATCATCCGCGTAGTGCCTCCCACGGATTGCGTCCTTCATTGGGCCAAACATATGGAAATCCGACGGTGCGAGGTCGGGGCTGTAGGGTGCATGAGGAAGAACAGTCCACTGAAGTTTTGTGAGCTCCTCTCGGGTGCGAAGACTTGTGTGAGGTCTTGCGTCTTGCGTTGTCCTTCGAATAATCCAACTGGTGAACAATTGTGACAGCACTACCAACAGAGATGTCAAGTTGAGCACTGAGTTGTTTGATGGTGATCCGTCGATCATCTCGAACGAGTGTGTTCGCACGCTCCGCCATTGCAGGAGTCACAGCTGTGCACGGCCGGCCCGCACGCGGGAGATCAGACAGTCTCGCTCGACCTTGCGGCGATGATGACACACGCTTTGCCCAACGACTCACCGTGCTTTTGTCCACTGCCAGATCACTGTAGACATTCCGCAAGCGCCTATGAATATCTGAGATGCCCTGGTTTTCCGCCAAAAGAAACTCGATCACTGCCTGTTGTTTGCAACGCACATCCGTTACAGACGCCATTTTAACAGTTCCGTACAGCGCTGCCTCCTGTCGGAAGTCAATGAAACTATACGAGACGAAGCGGGAATGTTTGAAAATATTCCACAAGAAATTTCCGGTTTTTTCAACCAAAATTGGCCGAGAAAAAAAATGTGTTGCATTACTTATTGAACTGCCCTCGTACATCGCCCTTGTATAGACTCCTTCCACCTTTCTGCTTTCCCTTCTTTGCTTAGGACTGGGTTTCCATCTGAGCTCTTGATATTCATACAAGTGGGTCTCTTTTCTCCCAAGGTTTCTTTCATTTTCCTGTAGGCAGTATCTATCTTACCCCTAGTGAGATATGCCTCTATATCCACACATTTGTCCTCTAGCCATCCCCGCTTAGCCATTTTGCTCTTCCTGTCGATCTCATTTTTGAGACGTTTGTATTCCTTTTTGCCTGCTTCATTCACTGCATTTTTATATTTTCTCCTTTCATCAGTTAAATTCAATATTTCTTCTATTACCCAAGGATTTCTACTAACCCTCCTCTTTATACCCACATGATCCTCTGCTGCCTTCACTACTTCATTCCTCAAAGCTACCCATTCTTCTTCTACTGTATTTCTTTCCCCCATTCTTTTCAATTGTTCCCTTATGCTCTCCCTGAAACTCTGTACGACCTCTGGTTTAGTCAGTTTATGAAGGTCCCATCTCCTTAAATTCCCACCTTTTTGTAGTTTCTTCAGTTTTAATCTACAGTTCATAACCAATAGATTGTGGTCAGAGTCCAGATCTGCCCCTGGAAATGTCTTACAATTTAAAACCTGGCTCCTAAATCTCTGTCTTGCCATTATATAATGTATCTGAAATCTTAAGCGGTATAAATCTTCAAATCGGTGCCTCTTCAAGCACCAAACCGTACAGCTTCCTTTGTTACGGAGACACCCACCATAAGAGGGCCAACAATCTGCTCACATTCGAGTTCACTTAGCTCTAACAACTACACAGAAGACCGTTCTCACCACGACTGATAATTGCAACATAGTGAGGACATAGCTCAAGTGCCGTTCGTGGGCAAATGCAACAGAGCAACCTGAAAGTTTAGCTAGCACCTGCATTTATGTATAAGTAAGGATCTCTCCGGTTTTTTTCCATATTATTGTTCACCTCCTATACGTTGGCAACAGTAAAGAGTACTGCAGTCAGCTTGAAATACCGGTTCTCTAAATATTCTCAACACTGTTTCCCGTAAAGAACGTCCTCCAGGGATTCACATTACAGAATACGATGTGTTTCCGAAATTCTTGTTGACAGGCACTACCGGCAACAAATCTAGCACCACGTCTCTGAAGTCGATGTCTTCCTTCCGCCCGACCTAGTGGGGATCAAGACTAGGTCGCTGAAACCTGGTGGCAGTCAAGGGAAGGCAGGATTCGGTTACGATTGTGGTCGGGGCCGTAATCGGTTACTATTGGTTGCCTTTTACAGTCACACACAATTTATTTTAAACCAGTATTTCCAGACTCAACAATAAATAAAAAATACCACACGTTATTAATGAGGGAATAAACGGCAGTGTAAACAATAGTGTCTTCACTGAGTTACAATTTAGTAAATTACCATTAAGTACAGATACAACAGATAATGTTTTAAATGCAAGCCACTATGATCTGGGAAGAATGCCTTACACGCCAGGAATGGCAATAAATTGGGAATTGTTTAAAACTCGCTGCAACTTAAAAATTACAGGAACTGAAATATTAAAGGCGAATCGCCACAAACACAGCAGATGGCATCAGACGCCAGGAATGGCAGTTCAAATGGTTCAAATGGCTCTGAGCACTATGGGACTTAACTTCTAAGGTCATCAGTCCCCTAGAACTTAGAACTACTTAAACCTAACTAACCTAAGGATATCACACACATCCATGGCCGAGGCAGCATTCGAACCTGCGACCGTAGCGGTCGCGCGGTTCCAGACTGTAGCGCCTAGAACCGCTCGGCCAACCCGGCCGGCGAATGGCAGTAAATAAAGTTCCAAAGGCTTACTGCTAAAATACAAATACCAAATTAAAAATTTTAAGGCAAATAACCTGAAGTCTTACACGCCAGGAACGGCGATAATATAAAAAAATTTTGAAACCTACTGTAAAACAACAAGTACAACAGCAAAAGTTAATTAAAAAAACAAGCAACTGTTCCAGACGGTGCTCCAGGAGTCGACCTCTGAGAAGATCCGGCAACAAACACTTTCGTGAGCGATGACATAGGCAGCCAAGAGTTGTATTCACTTCACGAGATGGTAACTCAGACTAGTGGCAATCTAGCGAATGACTAATTATAATCTTGCTGAAGCTACCTGGCGTACGATAGACCAAATGCAACGATGGTACAATACGCCAGAGCTGGAACCGGCGGTCTGCACTACGTCCAGAATACTGTGTTTAGAGCCCCCAGAACGAGAAACGAATCATTACTACCAGAGTAGAGGAACCGGCCTACAATCAAGAAAGCTGTCAAAACTACACGCCTTATCGGACAGCAGCGGCAAGGCGAGGAAATGTACACTGCCGTTACACGCACTAACCCTCAGGGGAGGTAACTGGGGCGTTAGCGGCCACCAGGCAAGAAAAATTACCGCTGGCTGAACTTAACAAATTGTAGCTATTTGAACGCAGTAAATAGTAATACGAAGCCGAGGAAAGCTAATCATATCCGCCTTCCCCAAGCACTCCACTCGCTGCTCTTCGCCTTGGCGACACTACGAGCAGCAACACGAAACCAGGTCACTGGAGAATCACGAGATATCGCAGTGGTGGAGGTTTCTCTATTTGGACTGAAATGCACTCATCTTAAAGCTTGCTGGATCCGGTTTACTGCGAGGCCGTGCACCCTCGTGACCACAGGCCTTCCATCCGGCAGTCCATGCGAGCCGCCAGCGGTCCTGGCGTGTTCTGGCACTGCGCGGACCTGGCTGCTCCTGAGTCCCCAACTGAACTGGTCCACTCACACGACCCGGAAATAACAACGACATTGCTCCTAAGATAGGGCAACAGTTACTACTTACCGATACCGCCGCTGCTGCCACTAGCGAACAGGCAACGCTTGCAAAACCGAGTGGCGCCAATCAACACGAGAAGAAGACAAACAACCGCAACCATGCCAACTAAACGATACCGTCTGGCCTCCAACAGAGGGCGGAAACCTACAAACAACACTAACGCGAGCCGCATCACGGCTCAGTCGCACTAGCGTTTTGTACGGGGTCTTCTTTATAGATGAGGTAAACTTTCCTAAAAATCTCCCAATAATCTGCCTTCGACCATTCGCCTTCCATACTACCGACCTCACTTGCTCGATCAATGTCATATCGGTTTGCAACATTACACCGAGACATTTAATCGACGTTATTGTGTGAAGTAGCACACGAATGAGGCTGCGGAATAGTGAGAGAAATACAATGACGCCTGCCTCCATTACAGACGAGCCACTGCACTTGGTATGTTCAGTGCTTGCCCAGTCACATATTTCAGATGTTTGGCTTTGTCATTCTGCTGTCTACGTACATAATAGCCATTTGGTTGAGCAGAAAGGGTGTATGGTACAAGATGAAATGAAAACATTCTATTATTCCACGCAGTCGATGATTTCACGTCGGAGACGTTAATTCCAGTTTGGTATCACCATTCTGAGATTATTTTGGCCGTCTGATTTAGATGAACTAATGTCGTCCTGAAACTTGTCGATGATGTGTAGATAGAGATGTCATCTGTGCACTGCAGGATCTTAGTTCAAGGTCCGTTTCGATTTCTATAGGGGCAATGACAATGAGTATAAATGGATTTATAGCTGATCCTTGTGGTACTCCTTACACAGCGATTGTGGCCCATAAAGTGATTTATCGCGTTGTCGTACGTAAATAACGCGACGGTGTGGTACACCGAGGTGACAAAAGTAGTGGGGTATCGATATGCACACCCTACAGATGGCGGTAATATCGCCTACACAAAGTACAAAAGGGCAGTGCATTGCCGAAGCTGTCATTTGTACTCTGGTGATTCATGCAGAATGGTTTACGATGTGATTATGGCCTCACGAGGGGAATTAACAGACTTTGAACGGGAATGGTAGTTGGAACTAGACACATGGGACATTCCACTTGGAAATCGTTTGGGAATTCAGTATTCCGAGATCCACAGCCTACAGAGTCCCCCGAGAATACCAAATTTCAAGCCTTACTGCTGATCACGGGCAACGCAGTGGCCGACGGCCTTCACTTAACGACCGAGAACAGTTGCATTTGCATAGGGTTGTCAGTGTTTGCCTAGTACGGCGGTGCGGGTCTCCCGCACCGTTCCCCTACGCTCCGTCATCATCATCATCATTATCATCAGGGTTGTCAGTGCTAACAGACAAGTAACACAGCGTGAAATAGCGGTAGAAATCAATGTGGAACGTATGACGAACGCATCCGTTCGGTCAGTGGGGCGAAATTTGGCGTTAATGTGCTATGGCAGCAGACGACCGACGCGAATGCCTATGCTAACAGCACGACATCGCCTGTAGCGCCTCTCCTTGACGACTGGAAAGCCGTGGTCTGGTCAGATGAGTTTCGATTTCAGTTGGCGAGAGCTGATCCATGGATTCAGGTTGTCAACAAGCCACTGTGCGAGCTTGTGCTGGCTCCATAACGGTGTAGATTGTGTTTACACGGAATGGGCGGTCCTCTGGTCAAACTGAACCGATCATTCAGTGAATATAGTTATGTTCGTCCAACTGGAGACCATCTGCAGCCATTCACGGATTTTATGTTCCCAAACAACAATGCACCATGCATTGGGCCAAAGTTGTTTGCGACTGGTTTGAAGAACATTCTAGACAACTCGAGCGATTGATTTGACCACCCAGTTCGCCTGGCATGGATCCCATCGAACATTCGTTGGAGAGGTCAGGTCCTGCACAACGCTCCGCACCGGCAACACTTCCGCAGTTATGGACGGCTATAGAGGCAGCATGGCTCAATATTTCTGCAGGGGGCTTCCAAAGATTTTTTTAGTCCATGCCACCTCGAATTGCTGCACGACGCCTGGCAAAACGGGTTCAGACACAATATTAGGTGGTATTCCATGACTTTTGTCCCCTCAGTGTATATTGTTGAGGTAGTTGATGAAGTGGGTTGTGAACCCCATCGACCGGAGTTTGCGCATCACCAAACTGATATCCACACTGTCGCACCCCCTGTAAACATCGAGAAACATCGCAGTCAAATAGCATTTATTTAAGAATATACGCTCGATGCATATTGTTACTAAGCTCGGAGAGTCCATCGCGCATCTTCTGTTACGGAATCCTTACCGTATGTCAAGGAAGAAGCACTTATTCTCTAACAACCATTCAGTACGACGCCTTCAGATTCGTTCTAAAGTTTTCACTACAGTTGAGGATAACGAGATGGGACGATAAGATGAAACAGGTTGGGATCTTTTCTGGGTTTGCAAATAGTTATTATTATATATTTGTAAAGCCATGTAGAAATTCGTTCTCCGTATCCTTGGCTGCGTCACTAGAATTTTTTAATCCCTCAAGTGTGGCTGACGGCATATGCTCGCGCAGTGTGTGAAACGTCAATATGTCGTCTGCACTTTTCGAATACGTTTTTGGCTTTGCGTGGGCGCCGATTTTCCTACGCAATGGCAGGGCTGATTGAAAATGAAGTTCTCCGACTTCTGTCGGAGAATGATAATAAGGAAGACAAATTTTTATTGTCTTATGATGGCCGACCGCTGTGGCCGAGTGGTTCTAGGCGCTCCAGTCCGGAACCGCACGCCTGCTACAGTCGCAGGTTCGAATCCTGCCTCGGGCATGGATGTGTGTGATGTCCTTAGGTTAGTTAGGTTTAAGTAGTTCTAAGTCTAGGGGGCTGATGACCTCAGATGTTAAGTCCCATAGTGTTTAGAGCCATTTGAACCATTTGTCGTATGATGATTCTTCAGATGACGAATTAACAGTACCGGGTGCAGTCTTAACTGACTAGAAGAAATGTGACAATATTTCTGCACCAACTGAATTTACATCGAGCATTGTTGAAGACAACCAGAAACACCGCATTCCTGGTGATATGAAATGAATGCGTGCCGTCGGTGATGATAAAAAAAACACCACACCCAGTCCACGAGTCGAGAAAAATCTGTAACTCGTCCGGGAATCGAACCCGGGCCCGGTAGGCAAGCACGTAATCACTCAGCTAAGCAGGCGGGACGAACTCCTGGTAATGAAGAGCCATTAGCTTACTTTAAATTGTTCTTTGACGATGAAATAATAGAAACGAATTGATTTTCAAAGAACAAATCAATATCCGGAAAGTCGTTTAAGACAAAGAAAGAGAAAAAATATTTTCTCTGAAGAAATCGCAAATTGTAAGCTGGTTTCCAACTGATGTTGATAAAGTCAGAGTTCTTTAAGCTTATCGACTAAAATGTCTTTTACCAGAAAGAATACACTAGAAACGTCCTTCTTCTCTAATGTTATAAGTGAGGAAACATTTCATCTTCTGAGAAGCTCACTACATTTTGCTGACAACAGAGAGGTCGAACATGTACACAGTAGTAAAAACGTTTATAAAATGACGTCTGTGATAAAGCATTTGAAAGCAAGATTTCAGAGAGCTTATGAGCAGGAAATAAGTATTGACAAGGGCTTGTTACTGTGGAAAGGGAGACTCTTGTGGAAGCAGTACTTACCTTCGAAAGCAGCTTCCGAATGAACTTAGCTGTCAAATAACAAAAGATGATGACCTTGCGTCAACAAAGGCGGTGTTAAATTTATGAAAAAATTTATAGATGCAGTTAGGTTTGTTGTATGGACAATTAGTCAGTTCCACAAGAAAGTGTACTCCGTAATTTTAAATGATACGTCTGCAGCGACATCTTTGGTAGTGGTCTCAAATGTGTAATCCGTGCAATTTTACACAGTGTATATATGAACAGTGAGAGAGTCGAATGTTTTGTTTTGTCGATTGCAGTTTATAATGAGTGCTTGAAGAGGATAATGATCCGAAACATCGCAGCCGTCTCTGTACAGCGTGGAAACAGGACAATAGTGTGTCCACGATGGATTGGACAGCAATGTCTCCACATGCGAATCCGATCGGAAATGTTTGGTCGTATATTAAGATGCAATTAAAGGAAACTATGCAGCTGTCACATCGAATCAGGACAATATGGAGATCGTTACCGAGAGAATTTGCAGAAAATCTCGCGAAAAGCATGCCAAAATGGTGCCAAGCTATAATCGACAATGGAGGCGATTGTATTAACTATCAGGTAATCACGCAGTTGGTAATAACACGTATTTTAATGCAAGCATATATTTATAATAGTGTCTTTCATTTCATACAGATAACGGCGTACGCTTTCTTGTGGAACTGACTGTACTGCTCAAGTCCTCACCTGTTCAAAAGACTTGTGGACAGGAATACTGGTGCAGCAGGAACAGCTAGAACTTGTAGGAAAGGAATGCCACACATTGTAAATAGGAAATTACAGATCATCAGTGCATAAAAGGGGAAACTGGTGACTCTGAAATGTAAGGATAAAATGGAAGTTACAAAGATAACAACTAAGCATGTACATTAACAATAGATGTGCGAAGAAGAGGAAGAGGGAGAGGAGTGCAAGTGACCAGATACCACGCTGTATTTCTGACTACAACCAGAACATGGGGTGGGGGGTGGGGGGAATGTATTTGAAAGACGAGTTACTGGAATCTTTCCTTGTGGAAAGAAAGAAGAGCAAGATTTGCTACAAAAAACATATTAAGCATTTGTTAAATGTGTATCAGAATACCGTATTATCAGAATGGAAAAAGGTAATAGATGAGTTCATAACTAATTACCACCACAGGGCCATTGAACAAAAGCCCTCTGACATTGTCAGTGATTGTCGCCGACCCGCAGGAATACACTTCCCAGGAGAAAATCCAGCAACAAAAAACGGAAGAGTGGGCCTAAGGAGATGTGTACTGTCCTGTAGGCCCAGCATTGTGTATTTTGCCGTGCTTTGAGCTTTATCACTCTCGAAAACCATTGTAAACAAGTAATTTTTATAGCATGATTAAAACTCTTTGTACCTAAAGTGATTTAGCCTGTTAAATCCTAAAAGTTTAAGTGTTCAACAATTTTTTCAGAATGTTACTTCCAGTATTTTATTAGACATAGCGTTTGCAGTTTGGGAGGTATGCAGCACTCAAAATAGATGTCATGCTGCAAGAGCTTCGTAGCGTCATGCTTGAGGGGTTAAAACCAATTCTAGTTCACCGATAGTGAATATCCAGGATAACAGTCACTTCTGAAGCGAAGAATCATCCCACATTCAGTGTGGGAGTGGTTCCGAAAGAACTGAGCGTTGAGCAACTATTTGAACAAATGACTATCCAGTCTTTCTGTGAAGACCTCTTTTTAAATTGTCGGACTACAGACCATGCAGTCGACATAGGCGTGGGGATCAGAAAATGAGATGTTACTTATGATCAAAGAGGACAGTCGATGAGGGTGTGGTTAGTGTTCTTTGCGCCAGACATACGCAGGAGAAATTTAGTGCACTATAACCGATGGACGTGCTGTTTAAGCCTCCCTTCCTTGGCAAAGCGGGAGCGGAAACAAGGCACAGGAAACTTGCTATGAATCTCTCCATACTGCAGATATAAAAGTCGAATGACATGAACGGCAGGGATCAGTACATAGATCAAGCACTAAACAAAAGTAAGGAGAAATTTGGAAACGCAATTAAAATTCTGAGCGAAGACACAACAACAAAGTTTTTTCACAGGCAGGGTAACTGTGTTATAAACAACAAACGACTTCGAACGGAATCGGTAGTGTCTTGGAAGGAGGCTATAAGATAAACACGAAGACAGCAAAATGTGTGTTCAAATGTGTGTGAATTTCTAAGGGACCAAACTGCCGATGTCATCGGTCCCTAGACATGCTATTTAAACTAACTTAAACTAACTTACACTAAGAATAATACACACAGCCATGCCCAAGAGAGGACTCGAACCTCCGGCGGGAGGGGGCGCACAGTCAGTGACATGGCGCCTCTAACCGTGCGGCCACTCCGCGCGGCTCGAAGATAGCAGAACAAGAGTAGTGGAAAGTGTGGAATTAGGCCTAGACGATAAGGCAATTAGACTAAGAAATGAGATTCTGAAAGTTGCAGACGGGTTTAATCAAACACCTGACACTGTAAGCAGTGAAAACTCTCCCTCCGTCCGAACAGGCCTCGGAAGACCGAACGGCACCCACCGACCGCCGTGTCGTCCTCTGGATTCACGGCACGTTGGTGGGAGGGGCATGTGGTCAGCACATCGAGCCCGAGACCAGAACCGCTACTTCTTAATCAAGTAGCTCCTCAATTGGCCTCACAGGGGCTGAGTGAACCCCGCTCGCCAATAGAACTGAGTAGACCGGAAGGTCACCCATCCGACTATTAGCCAAGAGCGGCACCGCTTAACTTTGGTGATTTGACGGGAACCGGTGTTAGAACTCCAGAAAGGCCATTAGCATCTTTTCTGGAAGTATATGTGTAAAAGTGCAAAAGAACCATGGACGATAAACAGCACAGAGAATATGAGAACAGAAGCTTGCGAAATGTGGTCATACAGAAGGATATTGAAAACTGAATGGTTAAATCGAGTAACTAAGAAAGAGGTAGTGAACTGATTGATAAGAAAGGAGGTTTGAGGCACTGCTTAACTAAAGGAAGGGGTAGGCTAATACGGCACATCCCGAGGCATCAACAAATAACAGATTTGCTAACAGAGGGAAGTATCGGTTGTAAAAAGTTGTACATGGAATACAAGACTATAATGCAGTTTTATTTCAACGTCGATGGTTGAAGCTCTGTGCGCGTTTTCGTGGTTTATTAGCGACCATATTAAGACATTCAATACAGTTTTCTTTCTGTGAATCGGTCGTTGCACTGCTAATACTCATGTCGTGTTTCGGTTATCTATTTATAGGGAACGGCATAGCTTTGCCGTCGGTCGTAACTGTAGTGCACTTTCTCAGAAAACTGTACAGAAATTTTTTAGAGCAACCACAATCCACAACTGCTTTCTATGTTTAACATCGTAACGATCTTCCAAGGTCACACCTAAATACTGGAAAATTGCTCAAGCCACACCAGTACCCAAAAAGGGAAGTAGGAGTAATCCGCTGAATTACAGGCCTATATCACTATCGTCGATTTGCAGTAGGGTTTTTGGAACATATACTGTATTGGAACATTATGAAGTACCTCGAAGAAAACGATTTATTGACACATAGTCAGCAAGGATTCAGAAAATATCGTTCTTTGAAACACAACTAGCTGTTGATACTCATGAAGTAATAAGTGCTATCGACAGGGAATGTCAAATAGACTCCATATTTTTAGATTTTCAGAAGGCTTTCGACACCTTTCCTTACAAGCGTCTTCTAACCAAACTGAGTGCCTATGGAATATCGCCTCAGTTATGATTCTGGATTCGTGATTTGCTGTCAGAAAGGTCACAGTTCGTAGTAATAGACGGAAAGTCATTGATTAAAACAGAAGTAATATCCGGCGTTCCCCAAGGAAGTGTTATAGGACCCCTATTGTTCCTGATCTATATAAACGGCATAGGAGACAATCTGAGTAGCCGTCTTAGATTGTTTGCAGATGATGCTGTCATTTATCGTCATGTAAAGTCATCACATGATCAAAACGGCTTCCAAAATGGTTTAGATAAGATATCTGTATGGTGCTAAAAGTGGCAATTGACCCTGAATAAAGAAAAGTGTGAAGTTATTCACATGAGTACTAAAAGAAATTAGCTGAATTTCGACTAAGCGATAAGTCACACAAATCAGAAGGCTGTAAATTCAGCGCCGGCCGGGGTGGCCGAGCGGTTCTAGGCGCTACAGTCTGGAACCGCGCGACCGCTACGGTCGCAGGTTCGAATCCTGCCTCGGGCATGGATGTGTGTGATGTCCTTAGGCTAGTTAGGTTTAAGTAGTTCTAAGTTCTAGGGGACTGACGACATCAGAAGTTAAGTCTCATAGTGCTCAGAGCCATTTTAACCATTTGTAAATTCAGCTAAATAAGTCACACAAATTATAATTACAAATTACCTAAATTAGAACGATCACATAGATGATATTGTGGGTAGAGTAAACCAAAGACTGCGATTCATTGGCAGAAAACTTAGAAGGTGCAGCAAGTCTGCTAACGAGACTGCTTACACCACGATTGTCCGCCCTATTCTGGAGTGTTGCTGTGAGGTGTGAGATCCGCATCAGGTGGGACTGACAGATGACATCGAAAAAGTACAAAGAAGGGCAGCTCGTTTTGTATTATCGCGAAATAGGGTAGATAGTGTCACAGACAAGATACGTGAATTGGAGTGGCAATCATTAAAACAAAGGCGTTTTTCGTTGCGACGGGATCTACTCATGAAATTTCAATCACCAGTTTTCTCCCCCGATTGCGAAAGCATTCTGTTGGCACCCACCTACATAGGGAGAAATGATCATCACGATAAAATAAGAGAAATCAGGGCTCGCACATAAAAATTTAAGTGCTCGTTTTTCCCACGTGCCGTTCGAGAGTGGAACGGTAGAGAGACAGCTTGAAGGTGGTTCATTGAACCCTCTTCCAGGCACTTTATTGTGAATAGCAGAGTAATCACGTAGATGTAGATGTATGAGATGGATGCGTGAGGGATGAAAAATCAAATCTATACAAATCGTGTAGAGCACTACATATTTCTCTAGAACCAAATCTGTACTGCCATTTACAGACTAACCACAACAGATCTCGCTCATCTGAAGTGGTACGTGCATTCTAGTTAGTAGAGAATCCACGCTTTACATAAAAACAAAAGGTACGTACTACGTGAGAGATCATTTTTTGCAGTTGCCATAAAGGGATCGCTGAAATCAACAATTTCCGTATCTTCTTAATGCAGCGGTTCCCAATCTTTTTCCACTCGGCAATCCCTTCTGCAATGGTATGAATTGGATGAACCATTGGCTCTTAAATATACATACAGTAGACAAGCATATAATTTAATTCCAAGCAAAAGGTTTAACGATCTTAAACTAACATAACCGTTAACGATTTAAACTTAAAGCTACTCTAGTTACGGCTTGAAAGTTACACTACGTCTAAGTCCAGTCGCAATAATAAATATAAGTTTTCATTGTAATCATTCACCTCTTCCTTGGAATTTAGTGAGAAAGTTGCGCCTGCTTTCCATGACACAGAGCATTAAAATCAGCGACTACAAAAGTAAAATAAATTCTCATATCACTTTCAGTACTAGATCAGTTTCTGTACTAATTTTTTAAAAAGGATTATGAAGAAAACGACTTTTCGCTCAAGTGTGTGGATGAAAACTGTAATAAAGCCGTTACGGCTTTATTCGATAACACTGGGAACTCCTTTAAACTTGAATGAAATTGCCATTCTCCAGCGGAGTACGCGCTGATATGAAGCTTCCTGGCAGATTAAAACTGTGTGCCGGACCGAGTCCCGAACTCCGGACCTTTGCCTTTCGCGAACAAGTGCTCTGTCATATGAGCTACCCAAGCAAAACCCACGAACCATCCTCATAGCTTTAATTCAGCCAATACCTCGTCTTCTACCTTCCAAACTTCGCAGAAGCTCTCCTGCAGCACTTGCCCTCGAAAGTCAAAGGTCTTGAGTTCGAGTCTCGGTCCGGCACATAGTTTTAATCCTTAAGCATAACCAAAAACAAATTACTGAAAAAGATTCATAACTCTTCTGTGACTGAAAATCAGTGGAAATTTGAAGTAGCTGCTCTTTTTTATTTAGAGTTAATATGGATTCTACAATTGTTGACTCTTCTAAGGCGTTGCGAATCCATTTGTTATTACTGGACACAGCAGGGAAATATTCTTTCCCTGATAGATTTTCTTAAGGTTTTTTCTATTGTTCTTTAACCGTGTTCTTGATATTTCGTACAAAGAAAGATGATTTTCCACTAGGAAGTCAATAAGGGTATCAAAGCATTCGGTCTAACACCTACTGAAACACGTTTCCCAAATTTAAGATTTTTGATGAATGATTCGATACGGTCTTGCACAATATGTGGGGACGTAGAACCACTGGCTCTTCCCCCCAATAATATCGCTGCCCTACAGAAGCAGGAACAACTGTGTCTTTGCCAGATCAGTTCTGTGTACGAGGTGCATTCAAGTTCTAAGGCCTCCGATTCTTTTTCTCCGGACTGGAAAGAGATAGAAACATGTGCATTGTTTTAAAATGGGGCCGCGTTCATTGTCAATATGTCCCAGAGATGGCAGCACCGTACGGCAGATGGAATTTTACCGCCAGCGGCGAGAATGAGAACTGTTTTAAATACTTAAAATGGCGACGTTTTCCTTACTTGAACAGCGTGCAATCATTCCTTTTCTGAATTTGCGTGGTGCGAAACCAATTGAAATTCATCGACAGTTGAAGGAGACATGTGGTGATGGAGTTATGGATGTGTCGAAAGTGCGTTCGTGGGTGCGACAGTTTAATGAAGGCAGAACATCGTGTGACAACAAACCGAAACAACCTCGGACTCGCCCAAGCCGGTCTGACGACATGATCGATAAAGTGGAGAGAATTGTTTTGGGGGATCGCCGAATGACTGTTGAACAGACCAGCTCCAGAGTTGGAATTTCTGTGGGTTCTGTGCACACAATCCTGCATGACGACCTGAAAATGCGAAAAGTGTCATCCAGGTGGGTGCCACGAATGCTGACGGACGATCACATGGCTGCCCGTGTGGCATGTTGCCAAGCAATGTTGACGCGCAATGACAGCATGAATGGGACTTTCTTTTCGTCAGTTGTGACAATGGATGAGACGTGGATGCCATTTTTCAAACCAGAAAAGCGCCAGTCAGCTCAATGGAAGCACACAGATTCACCGCCACCAAAAAAATTTCGGGTAACCGCCAGTGCTGAAAAAATGATGGTGTCCATATTCTGGGACAGCGAGGGCGTAATCCTTACCCATTGCGTTACAAAGGGCACTACGGTAACAGGTGCATCCTACGAAAATGTTTTGAAGAACAAATTCCTTCCTGCACTGCAACAAAAACGTCCGGGAAGGGCTGCGCGTGTGCTGTTTCACCAAGACAACGCACCCGCACATCGAGCTAACGTTACGCAACAGTTTCTTCGTGATAACAACTTTGAAGTGATTCCTCATGCTCCCTACTCACCTGACCTGGCTCCTAGTGACTTTTGGCTTTTTCCAACAATGAAAGACACTCTCCGTGGCCGCACATTCACCAGCCGTGCTGCTATTGCCTCAGCGATTTTCCAGTGGTCAAAACAGTCTCCTAAAGAAGCCTTCGCCGCTGCCATGGAATCATGGCGTCAGCGTTGTGAAAAATGTGTACGTTTGCAGGGCGATTACGTCGAGAAGTAACGCCAGTTTCATCGATTTCGGGTGAGTAGTTAATTAGAAAAAAAAATCGGAGGCCTTAGAACTTGAATGCACCTCGTAGTACTCGCTCTATGGTACACGCGTTGTGTTTACGCTGCGAGAGTAGAAGTATTCATAGTAGGTAAGGGGAGTGCGAGTTACTTGTCGTAATTACCACGCCCGCTCTCCACTACCTACAAATATAAACGTGTATATTTGATCCTTGAAGAGATAAATTTAAGGCCGTCGCCGTGGCCGAGCGATTCTAGGCGCTTCAGTTTGGAACCGCGCGACTGCCACGGTCGCAGATTCGAATCCTGCCTCGGGCATGGATGTGTGTGATGTCCTTAGGTTAGTTAGGTTTAAGTAGTTCTACGTTCTAGGGGACTGATTACCTCAGATGTTGAGTCCCATAGTGCTCAGAGCCATTTTTGAGATAAATTTAAACGGTTAATTTTTGAGAAAATGTCTGCCATAAACTAAAGTCTGCAGCCAGATTTAATCTTTCATGCATTTTGCGTTGTAAAAGGCACTTTTGTCGGACTGATACACATCACTGGAAGCTAAATGACCTGTTGACACAAAATTGTCATTTCGTTAAATCCTGTTTCCCTTTCAAACTCCAACTTTTCAACCAGTTATCCATTGTAATGTGAACGGAGCTACTCTGATACACGACTGGCAACTTACTGCATTTTACATAAGGAAAGAAGAAGCAGCCTATTGTCGAAAATCAAACGCCTGTCAGCCATGTTAGCGTTGCATAGTGGGGTCGCGGTACTTTTATTAGTGTTGTTAGAACACAGACTAAATTTCCACTGTAGAGAAAGCAAGTGCATTCTTAACGTTATTACATAACTGCAAATCATGCATTCACGGTTAATGTTAATTTATTGTGGTCACAATGTGATAAAAGCCCGATGTTACCCATATGTAACAAGGGCATTATAGAATAAATTTAATTTTAAAATAATAATAATTTTTATAATTATTACTATTGTCGTTATTATTATGTCAGTGTCGCAGAAATTAAGGAAAATGTAACACACCTAACCTCGAAACCCGTCGTTATGGAAAATATTTTTCGCGAACCCTATCTTTACGGACCCCCCTGGGGACTGAGAAACGATGTCTCATCCGATAATATCCTCACGGGTGAACGCTGTTGACGACGTCTTTCAAAGCGCGATCACAATGTCGCTGAGACTTTATTTGTCTCTGACTGGTGCGCAGAGGCTGAATGGATGGGCGAGTACGTAGCAGACAGCGACCGCTAATTGCTCTGTTTTATTACCAAACGATGAAATATATTTTCCACGCGTTTGCGGCTTGCAGCCACAACGAAATGCACTAAAATTACGTTGTCGTTCTGGAGAATACCTCGTGTAGAAGAATATTTTCCTTGTCAACAACTTTCCCCCGCGCCGAGTAATTCAATGCGAGAGGCACACGTGTGCCCCGTAACCACAATGGCCACGTGGCGGAATGCTGTTGACGTCTGCTCTCCCACGATGATTGCTTCTTTCGAGGGTTTTTTGTTTTTCAGGGGAGCTGCTACATGGACACGCGTGCGGTAGAGACAATCGCTGAGTCGAATCCTTATTTTTCATTACGGTTGATGTAATCTCTACACGTGTTCAAAGGTGACTCTACAACACTGGAAGCATCGGGCCACGCGCAACTTTCGTTATGAATACATGGGAAATAGACGGCGCAAACAACTGATTTTCAATTTTCAGATTTTTTTTAGTTTTAATTTATCCACGCACAAAATATTACTTTGAACGTCAGTGATATCATAGGAGTTGCAAACATCCTATTCTAATGGTAAATGTACACATCAAAAAAGTTTTGCATCACCCTGGTTCCCAGAACTCCTGAAGATAGACGTTGACTGTGGATATTGTATCACAGACAAAGTCCCTTTGACTGTTCAGAGATGGCAGGCAGGAGTGGCCGTGCGATTCTAGGCGCTCCAGTCTGGAGCCGAGCGACCGCTACGGCCGCAGGTTCGAATCCTGCCTCGGGCATGGATGTGTGTGATGTCCTTAGGTTAGTTAGGCTTAATTAGTTCTAACTTCTAGACGACTTAAGTCGCATAGTGCTCAGAGCCATTTGAACTGTTCAGAGGTGTCACTAAACCCGCCCAAATATGCAAACAATCATGCATGAGCAGTGCCAATTAGACGAAGGGGATCGGACAGCCGATAAGTTCCAGTCATTCCACCAGGAAGGATGTACATGGCTCGTGTTGTCTGTAGTTCAACCATGCCTAGACGGTGAATACCGCGGTTCGATGGCGTCCGCATTGTTACTATGTGCCAGGAAGGGTTCTCAACAAGGGAAGTGTACAGGCGTATCGAGAGTGAAGCAAAGCCATGTTGTTTGGATATAGAGGAGATACAGAGAGACAGGAACTGTCGATGAAATGCCTCGCTCAGGCCGCCCAACGGCTACTGCTGCAGTGACTGACCGCTACCTACGGATTATGGCTCGGAGGAACCCTGACAGCACCGCCACCATGTTGAATAATGCTTTTTGTGCAGACACAGGACTTCGTGTTACTACTCAAACTGTGCGCAATAGGCTGCATGATGCACAACTTCATTTCCCAACGTCTATGGCGAGGTCTATCTTTGGAACCAACAACATGCCGAACGGACCGCTCAGGATTGGTATCACGTTCTCTTCACCGATGAGTGTCGCATATGCCTTCAACCAGACAATAGCTGGAGACGTGTTTGGAGGCAAACCGGTCAGGCTGAACGCCTTAGACACACTGTACAGCGAGTGCATCATGGAGATTCCGTGCCGTTTTGGGGTCGCATTATGTGGGGCCGACATAATGCTAGTGGTCATGGAAGGCGCCGTAACGGCTGTACGATACGTGAATGCCATCCTCCGACCGATAGTGTAACCATATCGGCAGCATATTGGCGAGGCATTCGTCTTCATGGACGACAATTAGCGCCCCAATCGTGCACATCTTGTGAATGACTTCCTTCGGGATAACGACATCGCCCGACTAGAGTGGCCGGCATGTTCTCTAGACATGAATCCTATTGAACATGACTGGGATAGATTGAAAAGTGCTGTTAATGGACGACGTGACCGATCAACCACTCTGAAGGATCTACGCGAATTGCCGTTGAGGAACGGGATAATCTAGGCCAACAGTGCCTTGATTAACTTGCGGATATTATGCTACGACGAATACAGGCATGCATCACTTCAAGAGGACCTGCTACTGGGTATTAGAAGTACCGGTGTGTACAGGAATCTGGACCACCACCTCTGAGGGTCTCGCTGTTTGGGGGTACAACATACAACGTGTGGTTTTCATGAGCAATAAAAAGGGCGGAAATGATGTTTATGTTGATCTCTATTCCAATTTTCTGTACGGGTTCTGGAACTCTCGGAACCGAGGTGATGCAAAACATTTGTTGATGTGTGTAACGGTAACAGCTTTCTTAATGTGAGGAACTTGGGTAATGATACCTTCAGAAGATGTTCTGTACATAAAGCGGAAGGAAAACTACAGAAATACCAAAGAACTTTAGTGCATAACTTTTGATGATATTTTAAACCATGAAAGTGATAGGTAATGAACATCAATTAGATGTAATTTAGATTATTGCTTGGAAAGTAAGTGTATTAGAAACATGTCTCCACTAAGCGGTGTGGCGCAGAGCTCAGCATACGGGACTTGCATTCGGGGGGACGACGGTTCAAACCCGCGTCCAGCCGTCCTGATCTGAAAATGTACGTTTGGGAATGAGAGCGTTCTGCACAGAATCGGCGAAGAAAGGAATGTATGGGAACCACTGATAAGAAGAAGGGACAGGATGATAAGACATGTGTTAAGGCAGCAGAGAATAACCTCCATTGTGCTAGAGGGAGCTGAAGAGAATAAAAACTGCACAGGAAGACAGAGATTGGAAAACATCCAGCAAGTGACTGAGGACGTAGGCTACCGCTCGGTGTAACTGCAAGGTCTTGGGCGCCTTGCATGTTTCGCGCGGCTGCCCCCTTCGGAGGTTCGAGACCTCCCTTGGGCATGGCTATCTGTGTTGTCCATGGCGTAAGTTAGTTTGATTTTTATTTTTTTTTGGTCATCAGTCTACTGACTGGTTTGATGCGGCCCGCCACGAATTCCTTTCCTGTGCTAACCTCTTCATCTAGGAGTAGCACTTGCAACCTACGTCCTCAATTATTTGCTTGACGTATTCCAATCTCTGTCTTCCTCTACAGTTTTTGCCCCCTACAGCTCCCTCTAGTACCATGGAAGTCATTCCCTCATGTCTTAGCAGATGTCCTATCATCCTGACCTTTCTCCTTACCAGTGTTTTCCACATATTCCTTTCCTCTCCGATTCTGCGTAGAACCTCCTCATTCCTTACCTTATCAGTCCACCTAATTTTCAACATTCGTCTATAGCACCACATCTCAAATGCTTCGATTCTCTTCTGTTCCGGTTTTCCCACAGCCCATATTTCACTACCATACAATGCTGTACTCCATACGTACATCCTCAGAAATTTCTTCCTCAAATTAAGGTCGGTATTTGATATTAGTAGACTTCTCTTGGCCAGAAATGCCTTTTTTGCCATAGCGAGTCTGCTTTTGATGTCCTCCTTGCACCGTCCGTCATTGGTTATTTTACTGCCTAGGTAGCAGAATTCCTTAACTTCATTGACTTCGTGACTATCAATCCTGATGTTAAGTTTCTCGCTGTTCTCATTTCTACTACTTCTCATTACCTTCTTCTTTCTCCGATTTACTCTCAAACCATACTGTGTACTCATTAGACTGTTCATTCCGTTCAGCAGATCATTTAATTCTTCTTCGCTTTCACTCAGGATAGCAATGTCATCAGCGAATCGTATCATTGATATCCTTTCACCTTGTATTTTAATTCCACTCCTGAACCTTTCTTTTATTTCCATCATTGCTTCCTCGATGTACAGATTGAAGAGTAGGGGCGAAAGGCTACAGCCTTGTCTTACACCCTTCTTAATACGAGCACTTCGTTCTTGATCGTCCACTCTTATTATTCCCTCTTGGTTGTTGTACATATTGTATATGACCCGTCTCTCCCTATAGCTTACCCCTACTTTTTTCAGAATCTCGAACAGCTTGCACCGTTTTATATTGTCGAACGCTTTTTCCAGGTCGACAAATCCTATGGAAGTGTCTTGTTTTTTCTGTAGCCTTGCTTCCATTATTAGCCGAAACGTCAGAATTGCCTCTCTCGTCCCTTTACTTTTCCTAAAGCCAAACTGATCGTCACCTAGCGCATTCTCAATTTTCATTTCCATTCTTCTGTATATTATTCTTGTAAGCAGCTTCGATGCATGAGCTGTTAAGCTGATTGTGCGATAATTCTCGCACTTGTCAGCTCTTGCCGTCTTCGGAATTGTGTGGATGATGCTTTTCCGAAAGTCAGATGGTATATCGCCAGACTCATATATTCTACACACCAACGTGAATAGTCGTTTTGTTGCCATTTCCCCCAATGATTTTAGAAATTCTGATGGAATGTTATCTATCCCTTCTGCCTTATTTGACCGTAAGTCCTCCAAAGCTCTTTTAAATTCCGATTCTAATACTGGATCCCCTATCTCTTCTAAATCGACTCCTGTTTCTTCTTGTACCACATCAGACAAATCTTCACCCTCATAGAGGCTTTCAATGTATTCTTTCCACCTATCTGCTCTCTCCTCTGCATTTAACAGTGGAATTCCCGTTGCACTCTTAATGTTACCACCGTTGCTTTTAATGTCACCAAAGTTGTTTTGACTTTCCTGTATGCTGAGTCTGTCCTTCCGACAATCATATCTTTTTCGATGTCTTCACATTTTTCCTGCAACCATTTCGTCTTAGCTTCCCTGCACTTCCTATTTATTTCATTCCTGAGCGACTTGTATTTCTGTATTCCTGATTTTCCCGGAATATGTTTGTACTTTCTCCTTTCATCAATCAACTGAAGTATTTCTTCTGTTACCCATGGTTTCTTCGCAGCTACCTTCTTTGTAACTATGTTTTCCTTCCCAACTTGGCCCTTTTTAGAGATGTCCATTCCTCTACAACTGTACTGCCTACTGCGCTATTCCTTATTGCTGTATCTATAGCGTTAGAGAACTTCAAACGTATCTCGTCATTCCTTAGTATTTCCGTATCCCACTTCTTTGCGTATTGATTCTTCCTGACTAATGGCAGCCTACTCTTCATCGCTACTATATTGTGATGTGAGTCTATATCTGCTCCTGGGTACGCCTTACAATCCAGTATCTGATTTCGGAATCTCTGTCTGACCATGATGTAATCTAATTGAAATCTTCCCGTATCTCCCGGCCTTTTCTAAGTATACCTCCTCCTCTTGTGATTCTTGAACAGGGTATTCGCTATTACTAGCTGAAACTTGTTACAGAACTCAATTAGTCTTTCTCCTCTTTCATTCCTTGTCCCAAGCCCATATTCTCCTGTAACCTTTTCTTCTACTCCTTCCCCTACAAGTGCATTCCAGTCGCCCATGACTATTAGATTTTCGTCCCGCTTTACATACTGTATTACCCTTTCAATATCCTCATACACTTTCTCTATCTGTTCATCTTTAGCTTGCGACGTCGGCATGTATACCTGAACTATCGTTGTCGGTGTTGGTCTGCTGTCGATTCTGATTAGAACAACCCGGTCACTGAACTGTTCATAGTAACACACCCTCTGCCCTACCTTCCTATTCATAACGAATCCTACACCTGTTATACCATTTTCTGCTGCTGTTGATATTACTCGATACTCATCTGATCAGAAATCCTTGTCTTCCTTACACTTCACTTCACTGACCCCTACTATATCTAGATTGAGCCTTTGCATTTCCCTTTTCAGATTTTCTAGTTTCCCTACCACGTTCAAGCTGCTGACATTCCACGTCCCGACTCGTAGAACGTTATCCTTTCGTAGATTACTCAATCTTTTTCTCATGGTATCCTCCCCCTTGGCAGTCCCCTCCCGGAGATCCGAATGGGGGACTATTCCGGAATCTTTTGCCAATGGAGATATCATCATGACACTTCTTCAATTACAGGCCACATGTCCTGTGGACACACTTTACGTGTCTTTAATGCAGTGGTTTCCATTGCCTTCTGCATCCTCATGTCGTTGATCATTGCTGATTCTTCTGCCTTTAGGGGCAATTTCCCACCCCTAGGACAAGAGAGTGCCCTGAACCTCTATCCGCTCCTCCGATCTCTTTGACAAAGCCGTTGGCAGAATGAGGCTGACTTCTTATGCCGGAAGTCTTCGGCCGCCAATGCTGGTTATTTATCAAAATTTAGGCAGTGGCGGGGATCGAACCCGGGACCGAAGACGTTTTGATTATGAATCAAAGACGCTACCCCTACACCACGGGTAGTTTGATTAAGTTCTGTATAAGCCAAGGGACCGATGACGTCAGAAGTTTGGTCCCATAGGAACTTAACACAAATTTCCAATTTTACAATTTGCATTTACTACACCGAGATGAAGAGATTGGCACAGGAGAGAAATTCCTGGCGGGGCACATCAAACCAATCAGACGACTGAAGTGGCGGAGCATCGGGCGTAAGAGCGTCCAAGCAGGAAGTGAAGTGAATAGCGTCAGGTTAAGTGTTCATTAAACGCCAACGGGAATTCCTCAATCATCGGACGACGGTTCCAGTTGAGCAGAATCCTTAAAAAGCGTATGCACATGCGCAGCCTGTTGCTTGGCGGGCGAGGAAAACAGAACAGAAGTTTTTGGTGGATACAGAGGCTCAGGTGTCGGTAACTAGTCTGTACCTCCAGGGTAGGAAGATATTGAAATCCCGAGGACATAGGCTACGTAGACTACGGTACAATGATGTGGCATCACTGGGGTCAGCATTGTTCAGCTTCTGCACCGGAGCAAGAAATTTTCAGGAATATATTTAAGTATTACTCTCTGTTTACACAGACGAAAGGGAAACCAACCCTGTAATGTTCAAGTAGAGTATTAGTTCAAATGGTTGAAATGGCTCTGAGCACTATGGGACTTAACTGCTGAGGTCATCAGTCCCTTAGAACTTAGAACTACTTAAAGCTAACTAACTTAAGGACATCACACACATCCATGCCTCAGGCAGGATTCGAACCTGCAACCGTAGCGGTAGCGAGAGTATTAATAATGTGCTGCTTGACACAATCACGTCGATTAAATTACTTGGCGTAACGTTGCAAAGAGACATGATATGATACGAGCATGTAAAGATTGTAGTAGGGAAGTCGAATGGTCGACTTCGATTTATTGGGAGAATTTTAATTAAGTGTCGGTAAAGGAGACCACTTGTAGAAAACTACTGCTCGAGTGTTTTGGATACCCACCAGGTTAGATTAAAGGAAAATATCGAAACATATCAGAGCCGGGCTGCTACATTTGTTACCAACATATTCGATGAAGAAACAAGTAATGATATCTGAATTCAAATGGCAATCCGTGAAGTGAAGGCGACGTTCTCTGCCAGTAACATTCTTGAGAATGTAACTAGCATTTGAAGCTGACTGCAGAACAGTCCTACTGCGCCAGAGTATATTTCGCGTAAAGACCACGTACATAAGATGGGAGAAATTTCGATTCGTAGGGAGGCATGGTGACAGTCGTTTTTCCCTCGCTCTATTTCTGCTCGAAGAACATGAAAGGAAATGACTAATACTTTTACAAATTACCCTCTGCCACTCACCATACGGTGTCTTGCAGAGTATGTATTTAGGTGTAGATGTCGGTGGGGGTAGTGCTCAGTCCTAGAGCTAGATTTTCTGAATAAGCACCACGTAAAAACCGATCTTTCCCAGCATAGAATCTGACTGAGTGGGGCGATGTTCGTGCTGGGTAGGACAGCTGAAAGTGATTCACTATCGCTGCGTGATCCGATCAAGAAAGTGGAGCCAAATAAACTGTGTACACGTTCATTAAAGCTCAGTTCGCATGATGAAGTACTGAGTGTTACAAGGAAATTACTCTAGGTGAGTGTGGATACTGATCTACCGGACGACGTGTCGTGTATTATAGAGACGCTGGAACACAATGACAAACTGGGCACATCGGATTGTTTTGAGAGTAGAACTGCGGCTCGCGTACAGGAAATCGATGCAGATTATGTGGTTCTGGTGAGTGTTGATTATTTTGGCTTTTTCAAAGCAGATCTGTCCAAAGGGTTAGTGGCTGCCAATTTAGATGTCCTAAGCGAGGACAATTTATGTAGATCGAGTGGTGACTCCTCCAGCAAGCAATCCGTCAATGCATCTGCATTTCGCGAGAATGTGAGGGACATAAAAGAGAAGTATAGGTCAACTATGGAGCTTTGTTAATACTCTTCGCGGATTTGTTCAGTCCTGATGGACCATTAACGGCGACACCTTTCTTGCGTCTATCGTTTCTTTTGTATTCTGTATAAACAATATCTGTGTAAGTTGGTAGTCATATAATCTTTGTCTGCGACATTCAGTTGTCACCTGCCGATTGCCTAATACAGATTCAGTTTATGCCATAGTAAATTTGTGTTTCTTTAGTAAGTTTATGTCAACATTTGAGAAATGCTTTCCTGAAGAGATATCCAGCAGATCCATTAAAAAAACAAGTAAGCTTTGAATAATAAAGGGAATTAAAATCTTATTTAAGAAGAAGAGAGAAATTTATATAATGGTCAGTGCAAGTCAAGATCATACATTACTTGCATACTACAAAAAATACTGTAGTATTAAGGAAAGACTTTAAAATGTCCAGAAGTATACACGTCCTGACAGAAATGAATAATGCAGATAATAAGAGTAAAACTATACGGAACACTGTCAAACGAGAGACAAGACAGCCAGTCAGTGTACAAGATTACATAACAATTAAACTAAATGACAATGTTGTGATTGATAATTCACAAGTTGTAATACTTTTAAAAATCACATTCTAAGCGTAGCGGCAAATGCAGGATTAAAAGGTTCAGTTGAAGAAGCAAGAGAGTATATTAAGTATGTTATTCCATAAAATTTTAACCAACTAGAAGAGCACCAACAGCCTCCACTGAAATTAATACAATTACAAAAATTCTAAACAACAAATGCTCACGTGGAGTTAACGGTATTTCAAATACAACCCTGAAAATTTGTTCCAACTTAATAAATAGTTCAAGGCGGCCCTGGTAAAAGGAATTTTTCCAGACTGGTTAAAATACGCTGTTGTTAAATCACTTCACAAGAAAGGTGGCAAGCAGACTTAAACAATTATCGTCGAGTTTCCTTACAGACACCTTTTTCCAAAATCATCGAAAAAGTAAGTTACTCAAGTGTGGTTACGCGCTTAAGTGGAAACAATTTACTTAGCACATCACAGTTTGGATTCCAGAAGGGTTGCTCGGCTAAGAATGCTATTTATACATTTACTCGTCAAATAGAAGAAGCTTAAATAATAATATATGGCCAGTTGGTATTTTTTGTGAACTTTAAAACTTGTTTGATTGTGTGGATTATGCTACTCTCTTAGAAAAGCTGAAGTTTTGTGGAGTTAACGGTTTTATACACAGATGGTTTGAATCCTACTTAACGATCAGAATGCAAAAGGCTGTGCTGAAAAATGCAGGCCATGTTGGAAAGGCAGGAAACTTAAGTGACTGCGGAAAAGTCACAAAGGGAGTGCCACAAGTATCTGGGCACACTCCTGTTCCTTATATATGTAAAGGACCTTCTAGTTAACATTAACCAAGTAAAATAGGCACTTTTTGAGACGATACGAGAGTTATAATAAATCTCATTAGAGAGAAGCAACAGAAGAGTTGGTAAATGATATTTTCTTAAGAATTATTAAGTGGTTCTTTGATAATGCACTCTCTCTACATCTCGAAAAAAACACACTTCATTCAGTTCTGTACAACATACAGAGTCATACCAATAATTGACCTATCACATGAGCAACAGTCAGTGAGTAGGGTAGAATGCTCCAAATTTTTGGATGTACATATTAATGGAAACTTGAACTGAAAGCGACATATTACTGAGATTCTCAAACAATTACTTTTCGTTTAATTGCTAATCTTGGAAACAAACGTATCAGGCTCCTGACATATTTCGCATATTTACACTCAATAATGTCTTACGGAATAATTTCCTAGGGAAATTTATCACATAGAGAGAAAATATTGGTTGCAAAAAAGCGAGCAGTAAGAAGAATACGTGGGGCTCACGCACAGATGTTATGCATTCACCTCTTCAAGGAGCTAGGTATTTTAATTGCACCCTCACAGTACCTGCATTCGGTAATGAAATTCGTCATAAGTAATCCGTCACAATTTGAGAAGAATGGTGATGTACATACTTACAACACTAGAGGGAAAAATGACATTTACTACCCATTGCTAAAGCTGTAAGTGGCTCAGAAAGGAATGCAGTATACAGGAATCAAATTCTTTAATCATTTGCCCAATAACGTAACATCTCTGACAGCTAGCGAAGCAAGTTTTAAATTTAATTTAAAATGATTTCTCCTGGAAAACACCTTCTATAGATTGACTAATTTCTACTTAAAAACTGGTAGCCAGTAAGAAAATTAAAAACAAAGAAAAAGAAAGTAATTGAAGTTGCATGAGCAGGACTCGTTCCACATCATGTCGATTAAAGGCTCGTTCAAATGATCTATGGAACATGTAACTAACTAACTAACTCTCCTCCCACTGTCTGTGCATCACTTCGTTCCCCCTCTCTCTGGTCAACTCCTACCCGCCCCCCCCCCTTTTTCCTCTTCTGTGTCCTGTTCCCCCTATATCTGGCCTTGGGCTTGTCTATTATTATTATGAACAAAATCTTCATTGGGAATTGAAATCGCTTAAAATCAATGGATTGATCGATTGGGATCACTGGTATATGGAGTATGACAGAGATGTCTCCACCTGCTGGTTTAGTAAGGATAGTAGCTTCAGTGAAAGTATTTCGTGTAGTTTAAACTGGGACTGGGTAGGATTACAAAGTTTCGGACGAGTCATATTCTGTATTAATGTTCTAGTGGCAACCCGATAAGCCATAAATAAAAAAGCACATTATTATATATACAATTTTTGGTCGAAATTATGCGAGGGGCGTTCAATAAGTAACGCAACACATTTCTTTCTGAATGCAGGTTGATTTATTTCAGGATTCCACCATATTATTCCCCACACTTTGGCTGAAACTCTGTTTTCAACATCATGTCCGTTCAGTGCAACGTCATTACGCCACTTTACTGTGAGTGCCTGTATGCCGGCATGGTAGCAATCTACTGGTTGAGGTCGGAGCGAAAGTCTTGCTGCACCAGTAATCTCCCCGTCATCCACATATTGCTTCCCGCGGTGTGCGGCCTTCATTAGACCAAAGAAATGGAAGTCGGGAGGTGCGAGTCCGGGCTGTAAGATGGATGAGGCAGAACGGTCCAATGAACTTTTGTGAGCTCCTCTCAGATGCACAGACGTGTGTGAGGCCTTGCGTTGTCATGGAGATGGAAAAGTTCTTTTTCGTTTATGTGGCAGTGTTCCAATATTACAGAACTCACAGCTGTGTGCGGGCGGCCAGCATACGGGAGATCGGATAGTTTTGCGCGACCTTGTCGCGATGCTGACAGTTGTATCACCCATCGACTCACCGTGCTTTTGTTTAGTTTAGTTTCAGGTCTCCGTAGACATTCTGCTTCGACCCCACCTCCGTTACAAACGTCATGTTGAAGGCTACGTATTGCGCAGTCATCTGTGGGAACTTCATGACACTATAGGACCTGAAGCCGGAATATTCCACGATGCCCCACAACACATTCCGTATTTTTCAACCAAAACAGGCTCAGAGAGAAAATGTGTTCTCAGCACAGCGCAGAACTTTCTTAGTGTATGACAAAAATTTTATGTAAACCGGTCAAGAACTTTTCGCGACTTCGGGTAACAACTGTCCATTGATCGTGACTGGGCCAAATATCTCACGAAATAAGCATCAAACGAAAAACTTAAAAAGAAAGAAACTTGTCTAGCTTGAAGGTGGAAACCAGACGGCGCTATGGTTGGCCCGCTAGATGGCGCTGCCACAGGTATTTGTGTATTACGTAAAGAAATATGAATGTTTTAGTTGGACCACTTTATATTTTATAAAATATATGGTCTCTGTCCGAATGTTCCCCGCCACCTTGATCCCCCTCACCCCCTGGTTGCTCCTCTCCTCTCCCATCCCCACCCCCTGCCACGTCTTCACTCTTGTGTCCCCCCTACCCTCCATCTCTACACCCTTCATCTCCTTTCCCAAGGTGGCTTCCATCAACTTCCCGTCCCAGATGATGCTCTCTCTCCCTCTATTTATCCCTCCTATCAACCCTGATCCTCACCTCCCCTCCTTTCCTCCATCCTTTTCCTGGGCTCCCTCTTCCCCCTTCCATCCTCTTCCCTCCCACCCCCCCTTCTCTCCCCCGAGTCCTTTTGCATTTCCCTCCTCTGCCTTTTCCCATTCCCTCCCCCCCCCCCCGCATTATCTCTCCCTCCTTTGGTTCCCCCTTTCGTTTTTCCTCTCCTCACTCCTTGTTTTCTCCCTATCTGCCCAGGTCCCCCGCCCCCCCCCCCCCTCTCATCTGACCTCGGCTATGATGTGTTATCTTTGTGTCGCATTTTAGTACAGTGTTTTACAGTGAGTGTTCAGTGTTATGTGTCTTCTCTGAAGTGTTGCGAACGGCCATCATATTGTCGCTGGGTGTGATTTTTATCTCGCTTGTGAACAGAAACCAGACTGTCGCCATGTTTTTTAATTGTCTGTCTACTATGTTCCCTGTCTGCTTCCTGTACATTTTATTAGCTTTGCCGACCCCTTGCTTTATGTTTTAACTTTCCACAATTTTCCGCCGTTTTTACAATTTCAGTCACCGTTTTATCGCCTGATTTTATTGTTTCTTATCTTCTTTCTTACATTTTAAAAAGCAGAGCAGCGTAATAAGCTGCTGCCAGCCCGCCCCCTTCGGGGGGAGTCGAAATACAATAAAGAAAAAAACATCCGAATGTTCATTAGAGTATCGCATGGAAATTTGGACTAAATCAGTCAAGTACGTTTCGAGATCTCTCATAACAACGACTTGTCTTTATATAGCAATATAGATCATTCCCTTTCTCATGAGTGTCAAGAACATTATTGTGTTAACGTATGTGATTAGAACGGAGGAAATTGGTCTTCATAGAAGATGAGAAATGTTTCAATCTGGTGTCCATAATAGCGAACAGGACGACACCAAGTGTTCGACTAGAAACGATAGTGTTACACGTGGTTCAAATCCGCACCACTCCACCCTGAATAATCGCTTGCTGCAGTTCCGTGATCTGTCGCTAACGACCACGACGTCGACGGGGCAGTTAAACTCTGTGTCCCTTTGCTCCCGTTTTCTACCCTTTATTGCGACCACTCGCCGCCCACTTTCTGGCTGCCAGCACCGGTGGGCGGCGGCGGGGGCGGTTATCGCGATGTTATCGCGCCGCCTCCGGAACAATCAATAAGCCAGCGGGTCGGCCTGCCGGCCAGCTCCCAGAGGCTCTGCGGAGGACTCGCTCCCCATGGGGCAGATCTCGTCGCCTCTAATGGCCTGATCAGGCCCCTGCTCGCCCCTGTTTATACACGGAATTCTCCACAAAGGTCGAAGGGGCTCCCGTACAAGCGTCGGCACTTCCGTGTAATATGTCATGGCACGTCCATTAACTTTATGAGGTAGTGCAGTTGCCGGCGTTTCGTTCCAGAAAAGGGCGTTGCGTTCTACGGCCGCTTCTTCGAAAATAGATATTCGAAATTAGCGGTACCTATTTACAGCCTGCGACTCCATTCAGTAAATGTGCTACGAAATGCGCGAGACTCATTGCGTGAGTCAATTAAGCTTTTCACAGTTTCACACCTGCATCGAATTACACAATCTCATCAAAGCATCCGGGAACTCCTATGTAATCAGGAACTGACCACTAGATGTCACCACAGCCGGACCGCGCCAGCTTGAAAGGAGGCGGGGGTTTTTGAGTTGCCATGAAGAAGCAATAACAGCAGAAAGGTTCGTTTAGGAGAGCCCAGTGACTTCGAAAGTGGACTAGTCTTTGCGTGTCACCTTTGTAACAGATCCTTCAGAGACAGCTCAACACTTCCAAAGCTGTCCACTATAATTATGCGGGCTGTTATGCCGTGGTCGGTTGATGAATTCTGTGTCAATTCTCAACGTTTCGTCTCCGACTGCGGGAGACATCTTCAAGGGGGTCCGTAGCTCGATGGAAGGTCCAACACACCCAATGGCTCGCTACTGACTGCCGCTAAACTCCTTGTCCGCGCGCTCCCGCGCCGTGGCGTGACGTCACGTGTTTTGAAAACGTCATTGCAATTGGCCGCTGTCCGTCGCCGTCGACAAGCCCAAAAGGAAGATACAGGAATACCTTAAGCCTGCCAAGGACGCTCGCAAACCATTGGAAAAAGCTGGAGTGTATAGGGTCCCATGCAGCTGTGGAGATGTTTATGTGGCTACCACTAAAAGAACTGTTTCTAAACGTTTGGAAGAGCACAAGGGCAATTGTAGAAGAGGAGAAACGGAACGATCAGCTGTTGCGGAGCATGTCAAGCATTGTAAAAAAATCGCCTGCAACCAGCAGAAGGAATCACTCGTGAGTTCCAAAATAGACCAGCTAGCACAATGTCTGCCCGTAGATCGCATGTAAAGTATGCTAGCGTCAAGACACAGTCAATGCCTTCACTGCGCAATAGCAGTGGAAGTACTATTGATGCTGAGCGAGGTGGTGCAGTGGTTAGCACACGATTCCCTATCGGGAGGACGACAGTTCAAACCCGCGTTCGGCCATCCTGATTTAGATTTTCCGTGATTTCTCTAAATTGCCTCAGGCAAATGCCGGGATAGTTCCTTTGAAAGTGAAACGTCCCCTTAGAACAATTTGTGAATTACTGTGGTGGTAAACCCCTTACGTTATTTGATTTTCAAACAGCTGAGCAGAACTGAACGTACTCAGACATTTCTCTCTTTACTTATTCTGATCAACACTAAACTGACACACAATATTTTTAGCGCAACGCAATCTGACTTTTAATAATCCCTACAAAAGAATGGCTCTGAGTAACAATAACCTATACATTTCATGAATCAGTTACCTCACAAAAATCTTCGTTACTCGAACTACTGCAATACAGCGAGCGCCAATACTGCCAGCTAAATAAAAGATTCTAACTACTGAAGGCACTAACTACTGACAGGCATAGTTAGCAAATGAAAGATTTTGATAGAGAACAAACAATGTATTTACCTTAATACTGTTCAAAAGTCATAATATATATAGCGGTTCATGACATCCAGTCTTACAAATTTACTGTCTCTGATGGACACACGTCCAGATCATCCGCTCTCAAAACTCCGCCATCTCTCTCCCCACATCCACCACTGCTGGCGGCTCACCTACAACTGCGCAACCCCACGCGCTGTTCACATCCAGCTGCCCAATTCACATCCAGCTGCCCAACACTACAATAGCAAACAACAATGCAAACCAGCCACAGACTGCACACAGCACAGCCAGTGATTTTCATCTAGTGCGCTACGTGGCGTTACCAATAAAAAAAACCTAAACAGCATACTTACAAAAGGGCACGGCCGACTTTCTTCCCTAATCCGATGGGACCGATGAACTCGCTGTTTGGTCCCCTCCCTAAGATCAACCAACCAACCAAATATTATCGGTGAGAGTGCTGCTAAAGCAGAGTTACTAAACACAGCCTTCCAAAATTCCTTCACCAAAGCAGCACACTAAAAGCACTCCGTCGTCAGGCCACGAGTGGCCTACCGGGACCATTCGACCACCGTGTCATCCGCAGTGGAGGATGTGGATAGGAGGGGCGTGGGGTCAACACACCGCTCTCCCAGTCGTTACGATGGTATTCTTGACCGAAGCCGCTACTATTCGGTCGAGTAGCTCCTCAATTGGCATCACGAGGCTGAGTGCACCCCGAAAAATGGCAACAGCGCATGGCGGCCTTGATGGTCACCCATCCAAGTGCCGGTCACGCCCGACAGCGCGTAACTTCGGTGATCTCACGGGAACCGGTGTATCCACTGCGGCAAGGCCGTTGCCTTTCATCAAAGCAGGCGGAGTAAATATTCCAGAATTCGAATCAAGAACAGCTGCCAACATGAGTAATGTAGAAGTAGATATCATCGGAGTAGTGAAGCAACTTAAATCAGTAAAAGCAAGTCTTCCGGTCCAGGCTGTATTCCAATTAGTTTCGTTTCAGACTACGCTGATGCAATAGCTCCATACTAAACAATCATGTACAACTGCTCGCTAGACGTAAGATCTGTACCCAAAGACCGGAAAGTTGCACAGGTTACATCAATATTCAAGAAAGGTAGTAGGAGTAATCCACTAAATTTCAGGCCCATATAATCGAGGTCGATATGCAACAGAATTTTGGAACACGTATTGTATTCCAGCATCGTGAATTACCTCGAAGAGAAAGCTCTGTTGATACACAGTCAACACGGATTTAGAAAATATCGTTCTTGTAAAACACAATAGCTCTTTACTAAGTGTTGAGTGCTATTGGCAACGGATTTCAAATTGATTCCATATTTCTAGATGTCCAGATGGCATTTGACACTGTACCTCATAAGCCGCTTGTAATAAAGTTGCGTGCTTATGGAATATCGTTTCAGTTATACAATTGGTTTCTCGATTTCCTGTCAGAAAGGTCACAGTTTGTAATAATTGACGGAAAGTCATCGATTAAAACAGCAGTGATTTATGGCGTTCCGCAAAGTAGTGTTATAGACCCTGTGGTGTTCCTTGTCTATATAAACGATTTATGAGACAGTCTGAGCAGCCTTCCTACGCTGTTTGCAGATGGTGCTGTCTCTTATCGTCTAGTAAAATCATTAGAATATAAAAGAAATAGCAAAACCATTCAGGAAAGCTATTCGTATGGTCCGAAAATTGGCAATTGCCCTAAATAATTAAAAGTTTGAGGTCATCCACATAAGGGACGATAAATCAATAGAATCTAAAGGCCTTAAATTCAACTAAAGAACTTGAAATTACAATTACGAACAACTTAAATTGGAAATAACACGCAGAAAAAGTTGTGGGGAAGGCGCGTTTCAGTTATGCAGTTGATTTCGCGATTTCTTATCAGAAAAGTCAGAGTTCGTAATAACTGACGGAAAGTCATCGATTAAAATAGCAGTGATTTATTCCGTTCCTCAAAGTAGTATTATAGACCTTGTGGTGTTCCTTGTCTATAAACGATTTAGGAGACAATCTGAGCAGCCGTCTTACGTTGTTTGCAGATGATGCTGTCGTTTATCGTCTAGTAAAACCATTAGAATATAAGAAGATAGCAAAACCATTTAGGAAAGTTATTTGTATGTTGCGAAAATTGGAAATGGACCCTAAATAATTAAACGTTTGATGTCATCCACATAAGGGACTATAAATCGATAGAATCTAAAGGTCTTAAATTCAACTAAATACCTTGAAATTACAATTATGAACAACTTAAATTGGAAAGAACACGCACATAATGTTGTGGGGAAGGCGAACCAAAGACTACGTTTTATTGGCAGAACAGTTACAAAACGTAACAGATCTACTAAAGACAGTGCCTAAACTACGCTTGTCCTCAATACTGCTCCGTAGTGTGGGATCCTTACCAGATAGGGTTAACGGAGTTCAAATAAGGGCAGCATGTTTTATACTGTCCAGAAATAGGGGAGAGAGTGTCACTGAAATGATACAGGATTTGGGCTGGACATCATTAAAACAACAGGCGTTTCTGCTTGCGGAGGGAACTTCTGACGAAGTTTCAATCACCAGCCTTCTCTTATGAATTGGAAAATATTTTGTTGACGCCGACCTACGTAGGGAGAAACAATCGCCATAACAAAATAAGGGAAATCAGAGAGAGCATGGAAAGATATAGGTGTTCGTTTTTTCCGCGCGCTGTTTGATAGTGGAATAGTGGAGATTTATTGTGAAGGTCGTTCGATAGATGCTCTGCCAGGCCCTTAAGTGTGATTTGCAGAGTATCCAAGCAGCTGTAGATGAATGGCGTTGCAATGGTCGAACAGCTCCTCATAAGCTGTATAGTTTTGTAGCCAGTGCTAAGCGCCACTTGAAGTTGCGTAAAGAGCGACGCCTCCGTATAGTGGATGAACACGGTACATCCCCTGGCAATCCGATGAAAGGCTTTGTGTTTGATCAGTGACTGGAGAACGTAAGCTGTCTTCATGTGTAATGCCAACAGTGAAGTACGAAGGATGTGGTGTTACGGAATGGAAGTGTTTTCGTGGTTAGGGTGTCGTCCCCTTATTGCACTTGATAAAACGCTAAGTGGGGCAGAATATGAATACATTTTACAGCATTGAGTACTACGTACGGTAGAGGAACAGTTCGCAGACGATGATTGTATGAGGACGACAATGCACGTGTCATAAAACGTACCTGCAAAGCAACGGTCCCTGAAATGGACTGACCTTCCCTGAGTCCCGATCTGAACTCAATGAAAAACCAGTGAGATAAGTTAGAACCTCGATTTCACTCCAGACACCAGCGTCCATTATATCTTCGATGTCTTGTGTATTTATTTCTGATGCTGTTAACTTTATTTGAACATTAAGACACAACATGAACTTCTTACAGACGTAAAAGACCATTTTGTTTCTTCCATGAAACTAATAAAGCCAACAGAAAATAATAGTGGATACAATAACATTGTCTATGTCCTATGAGGTACAAAAATCGGAATAGGTAGGCTAGATTAGACTGCACTTTACACTATACGCAATAATTCCATTCTGTTCGCTGGACGTCCAGGCTTGTCTTCACAGAGCCAGTATATCATGTACGAGCAACGTTGTTCAGATCGACCACCGTGCATTTGTAAAATACTTCGTCAATCCCTGCATTATATTTTACTGGACCCTATGCAACACACCTGCATCCACCATTGCTGGGCGGCATGCACGCGAGCTATTAGGTCGCTTTCATCCACAGGTGGAGTCGCCCCCACAAATGAAAATCTAGTGGCTTAGGTCCGGGGAACGTGGTGGCCAGAACATTTCCCTGGAAACGCTTCATTTAAATAGTTACGCACAGTCATTCCAAACTGTGGTGGTGCACCATCATGTTGAAACCATAGCTGTCGACGAACAACAAGTGGAACGTTTTTTAATGCGACAGGCAAAGTATTGCAAAGAAGCGTACAATAAAACATCGCATTCGACTTGTCCGGCATTAGGTAAGCGCCAAAAACCACTCCTCTCATGATTCCTGCCCACAGGTTTATGCCAAAGAGTGCCCGAAACCCACGTTGACGTGTGACTTGTGGATTGTGTTCCGATCAATAATAATTGTTGTGGAGGCTGAAAAATCCCTTCACGAGTGCAGCTAGATTCGTCAGTTCATATCACGTTATTTATAAGATGTTCATTATCTTCCACTTGGTGCAAAAGTCATTCACAACACCGTCTCCCGGCTGCTGGTGTTGAGTTAAAGTGTAATGGTATGGATGCAGTTCTTTATCGTGAAACATTAGAACAACCAGTCTTTGAGATACCTGGAACAGCCTTGCAGTATCACGGACACTTCGCCGAGGTGACAGATGAAAGGTTTCAAGAATCGCGTTCTCTGTTTGTGAACTACGTCTAGTTCTTGGACGATCTCCATGCAACACCTGTGGAAGAAAATTACCGCTTTCCCGAATGCGACGAAAAAGATTCTTATTGGGATAGCTCCTTTGAGGGTACTGCGCAGCATACGTGCGACCAGCACCAGCTGGGTTATCAGATGCACCCATATCGACGTATTCATCGTTTGTGGACTCCGTCGGGAAGTTGCTCTATGTGAATTTGGCAGGACCAGTTAAGGTCCTAAACTGCACGATTAGCAGACACATGCGAGCAGTTTAGTAAGATCCAACTGTCATGTGATAGGCAGTTTTCATGTGACAAAATGATGTTCTACTTATAAACGACGAGAAGTAGGGAATTGACGTCTAAAAGATAAAGAAAAAGGAACCCGACCAGGATGCGAACCATTTCTCCAACAAGGCAGTAGTACCAGCTGAAACAAATAATGCATACCAACTTGTTAATTGGCCATCTGATCATGATGAACAGTCAGTAGGAATAAACAATATAGCAGCACCTTACAGCTCAGAGTCAGGTTCACACAAAGCAGTGAGGTTTATTAATAACGACAGAAGAATAAGTTAAAAGAGGACACATGGGATGAGCTAATGTGATGCTAATGTGAAACACAATGTATTCTACAGTAAATTTGTGTCAATGTTTGAAAGCTGCTTTGCTAAAAACGTATCCAGAAAACGCATTACAAAAACTAAGAGGATTAAAATCTCATACATCAGGAAGAGAGGACTTTATGTGAAGGCCAGAATAAGTCAAGTTCCATCGTTACTTGGGTTCTAAAAATTGCTGTAATATTTTAAGAAAACCCTACAGAACATCAAGCAACTGGAAGTAGTACGAACAACCTTCACTGAAATTAACAGAATTTTAAAAAATTCCAAAAGAAAAAAGCTCATATGGTCTTGATGGAATATTAAACAGAATTTTGAAAGGTTTTTAGTGATATATGTAATTCATCACGTGCACAAGGAATATTTCTTGCCAGATTACAATATGCAGTTGTTAAAACTCTTTGTCAGAAAAGTGACAAGGAAAACTTAACTGTCGTCAAGTTTACTTATTGACATCTTTTTCCAATAATTAGAAAAGCATCGTATTCAAGAGTTGTCTCACATTTAAGTAGAAACAATATAGATAGGACATCAAAGCTTTGCTTCCAGAAGGGTTCTTCGACTGATAATGCTATTTACACATTCAATCACCAAATATTAAAAGCCTTAAATAATAAAATACTGCCAGCTGGTATTGTTGAGATCTTTCCAAGGATTTTTATGGTGTAGATTATGTTACTCTCTCACAAAAACTTAATTTTTTTGAAATGATGGCTTTACACACAACTGGTTTGAATCACACTTAAAAATTGGAATAAAAAAAGTGCTGAATAATTCTACAATGTTGTTACGGGAGAAAATCTTAGTGACTGGTCATAAATAACGAAAGGCGTCCCACAAGATTCAGTTTTTTATCCTCTCCTATTCCTTATGGACGTGAGTAACCTTCCACCTGACATTCATTAAGAAGAATTGCCATTTTATGCAGACAATACAAGTATTATAATAAACTCCATTAGAGAGAAAGCGACAGAACAGACTGTTAATGATGTTTTCCAAAGAATTATTAAGTGGTTATCTGAAAATGAACTTACCCTTCTTTATCAGAAAACTGATTATATCCAATTTGTACAACAAACAGAGTCATACCAACAATTGATATAACACATGAATAGGCGTCAGTAACCAGGGTGAGCTGCTGATAATTTTCAGGTGCATATATTGATGAAAACTTGAATGGGAAGAATCAAATTACTGAACTGTTCAAACAATTAAGTTCAGCTACTCTTGTTCTTCGTGATATGACACTATAAGGGCAAATATCTACAAGGTTTCCCAGATGAAACGTCAATATTTAAGGAAATGACAGGAACGAATATTCCAAGGAAAAATGCCTCTAAAATGTGTATCTTAAGATCTATGAGAACTTGTTCACCTTCACTACTGTGAAACACTTCGTTTTACTGAACAAGTGCTCGTTACTCTTATGGCATACATTTTAGAATCCACGTTTACTAGAATTTTTGTTTTGTTTTGGTTCATGCTAGTATCTCTCACACTATGGAAAGCAAAGAACTTGCTGTTGAAGAGATTTGTTCCACAATATCGAAAATGAAGAGATGTTGCACAATATCGAAAATGAAGACATGTTGCACAATATCGAAAATGAAGAGATACTCATAGCACTTAGGCATGCATTTCAGAGGCCAAATTTACTAGACCCTTTTTTGCTTCGAATTATCGTTCCTGTCATATCCCTGAATGTATAAATTCAATTTGTATACTACTATTCGTGTGTAATGTAGTACACCACAGTTTGTGCATCGTCTGTGACTGTCAAAGACCAAACAGGTTTTAGTTTGCTTTATCCACTGATAAAAAAAGTTTAATAAGACTTTACTGTAATGAGAGAGAGAGACTTCAGATGTGTATCTACAAGTAGCGTCTTTCTCTGTAACAATGAATGGGTGGCAGCTAGATGAAGATGGTTGATTGTTGAACAGGCAGTTAGACGAAGGTGGTTGACCGATACGCAAACACGGATATTGAGTTTATAACCAAAGACATACAACCCGTGCTGCATAACTTGTGGGCTTCCTTCTCCAATGTAGGGGGAATCAGCTGCCTTAGGAGGGAATTTAGAGCGACAAGTGCCTCAGGGGGTCATATAGGGGGAAGTGTGCCTTATGAGGAATCTTTAGGGGCTTCTAGAAAATGAAAAATTCATATCAATTAAAATTATTTAGCCCTAGTTAACACTGAAATATTTCATTCTTGAATTTTCATTGGCAGCTCTCCTTCACTATAGCTTCCGCAAATTAATCTGTTCTTGAATTAGGGATTATTCCGATCATGGTTATTCAGTGGCTCCAGACAAAGATTATAGATCAGATGAGATAGTAGCTGTCAATCAGTAAAAAGGAATGTGTAGTGAAACTTGTGTGCTAAAGTTGAGAGATTGCAGCGCACTCTCACTTTTTATATGGTGTCATGCTGCTTAATGTTCTTAGGGAAGGTGGTCTTTATTACTTGGTTGCTATATTGATACGATCTGACTTCATTCATATGATGAAATGGTTGGCAGTAGTTAATGCTCTTGCCTGTGTGCTCTAGTGAAGGAATAGCGGTAAGCTTTACCTGCATTCAAAGGAAGAGGGTGCCAAGTTAATTGACTGCTGCAAAAGCATACGGCAGCTGAGGGCCAAGGAGAGCGTTTTTTCTGCAGAATCTGGGTGAAAACGTTTGAGGACTGCCAAGTCCCTCGGTCTTATTGTGCAGACACATTGGGCAGCGCTGGTCGGTCGGTGGCCACGTCCAGGTAGGCCGACTAGCGCCGGGGAGTCGCTGCAGCTAGGAGCAGAGCTTTGTACGAACTGATGACCAGCAATAAAGCAGAGGATGGGCCCTTGTTAGGTAGGAAGCTGATGAGACGGCTGTGAGTTTCTGCGAATTTCCGTGGGACACGACAGTGGGACCCAAGCGTCCAGACTTTGCTACAAAACATATTGGTGAAGGCATGAGGCTTTTAGTGAGTTTATGGCAGTTTTTTGGAAAGTTCGAAATGGACACAACAGGAGAGATAACGATCTTTTTATGGAGGGCTGTGGTTCCATCCACGCCATACTTTTAGCGATGACATGGCGTAAATACGTGGGAAAGAGGCTGCGAAACTGAATCTTTCTCCTTCTCTCCCATTTTTTAAGTCGCCGGTTGGTTAACTCTGTATGGCAGAGCAGCGGGCGGTCTCCCAGCTTCGAATGCCGAGCTCCAGCTTGTGATTGGTCTGTGCAAAGTGGGTATAGTCTAAGCATGTAAATGTGCTATGCTACCGAGCTGGCGAGGCAAGCTGAGAGAAAAAGAAGAACTCACTCTAGTACTGGCACTTCGCTAGTAAAGAACGGCAGGTCTTTCCCTAAACAGTGGGACTTGTGTCCTTTGCTAGTGTGCCACTTAGAGCCTGTGACAATCACCATCTGAACAGTCAGAGGCACTGCTTCTTGCATCATGCACACGACGAGTGATGCGTGGGGGTACTTATTTGGTTTGAGTCAGCCAGTTAAACGTTTGACATATTCTGTCACGTATAGTCCTGTCACAGAGTCAAATTGATTTGGCAGTTCAGCAAATGCGTCCACCTACACACTGGAATCCACTGGAGATTCAGAGGCCCTGCATTCCGAATCAACTGAATGCGAGACCACGTATTTGCATACTTCTTGGTGCGCGCTTTTGATAACGGATTGTCGCTGTCCATGACTTCAGTTGGCGACCATGGCAAGCTGTGCGGGTCTCACCCGCAGAAGGGTAAAGTATTTGCTGCCATGGCGTAAGGCTCCAATATATGCTTCTCAGCACCCTGTTCTTTGGGAACCATACTTTTCTTTATGGAATAGTACAGTATAGATGCTTGATACTAGCGTAGTTTTTGGGCCATACCACGGATTTACATTTATGAAGTCAGACAAAGCGATTAGTTTTGGTTAGTGTGGTGTGTTGATGCCCAGCTGGTCACTTTATTAACCAGAGACCCCATATTATTGAAAGCGTTTGTCAAATAAAAATGTTTGTGTGGCGTTTCTTTAGCTATCTTTTGTCATGTGATGTTAAGAATGAATAAATCTATTGTTATTTACACCACAACTCCTCCAAGTGTTCTGATAACGTTACATTAAAGTGTTGATTGCAATTGAAAGAGTCGGCAGCTTGCAAAGTCTGCAAATGTTGTAGTGTGTATACATTAAGTAAATATGGCATACAGAGATATGAAGAATTTCCACAAACGTACGAAGACGTGTTATTCAAATCCCTTGCCGATAGGTACGTTGATCACCGGTTTATCTGATTTTACGTGCAAAGCTGAGCGTGACGACGTTACATAGCTTGTTCCGCCACCTACATACTGCGGTTTACATCTTAGTGTGCTGTGCCGAGGTCACTCCTTTTTTAGCAAGCACTAAAGCGTGAAATATTAAACATTAGTAATTTTTGCCGCAGTGGACTTCGGGAATGAATGCGCGAATACGTCACTCGGCATATAGAGTTTTTATGGAAGTTCACATCGTTTAAAATAAATACTAATTACTGCTCTCTATCAAGTATTTTTCCGCAGTGCACTTTTGGAATGAATGCACGAATATGTCGCTCGACATGGAGAGTTTTAATGGAGGGTTTCGTCGATGATAATAAATACTAATTACTGCTCTCTACGTGTTTAATGCCTTTAATAAAGAGATTACCATTAATCAGTAACAGACGCCGAACGCCTCGTTGCTTTTCAGTCTGGTTGGTCCGCGACCCATCTGATCAAGAATACCGAGCCATTCTACGCTTAAAGCTCTTTATAAGGAACTGATAGATGATGCAAAAGGTAAAAGTCGGAAAGAAAAACATAAAAAGGAAAAAATAACAAAAAATGCCAAAAAATAAAGTCTCTAGAAATCGACAGCCATGTTAAAAGGGCAGAATCTAAAGTTGTTGTTTATGTTGCCCAAAACTCCCCCATTAGTAGTGTAAACCACCTAGAACTGCTCCAATGTTAGCACATTCAACTTCTTTGCAGAATCTAAAAATACAACACACAAAATGTACCATGATCATTAAAACGGTAATTGGTCCTTGTGTGCAAGAGTGTTTAATCCTATAAATAGGAAATTCTCCGTATTTTGTAATTGTTGATGAAATTACACATTGTAACGACTTAAAGGCAGCTTTGGATTTTAGTCACGCACCTTTCCGTTTCGAAGAAATGCGTTATAACTACATAGTTTTTCATTCAGCAGTTAACCACTGGTGATGTTCACACCATTTAGAATTTCCTAAATTCAAAATTAGAAAGCTATGATTTTAAATTGGAAAATTTGATAGGAATGGAGGAGGACGATGCAGGTGTAATAGTAGGAGTCGATAGCTCTATAACAGTTCTTGTGAAAGAAATAGCTCTTGACATGATTGTTATAAAGTAAGTTTGTCATTCTCTTCATCTTTGAGCAGAAAAATCTGCAGCAGTCTTCCAATATCATTTGGAATTCCTTATTAGAGAAACATACAGCTGGTTTTGTTTACAATCCTAAGAGACTGGACCAATACAAACAGTTATATAAAACTATGAGTGATAACTGCAATCCTAATAAAAGTCAAACACTCTCTTGTACACATTGGCTACCTAGGTATTCTGCTATTTACAATTTTGAAACCACAGGAATAACTAAAACTACTTTCTCTCACTAAAAGTGACAGTAAATGGCACATATTTTAATAACCGTACAATATAATGAATTGTCAGCGTACAAAATCCTAACGAAATTAATTAAGATCCATACGAAGAATCAATTTGCTTTTTCAAAGTGAGATTATTGACGTTGAGAAAGTGTTCTAAGATGTCTTTCTGTTCTTCAGATCACTACTCAGGAAGATTGTTGTTGCCGCTCAGTTTGAAGAACAAACTGATGACGAATTCGCAAATTTTCATGTTGAAAATCACCTACTGCATACTTCAGCCTTGTACTTGGATTACGAATCTCAATTTACGGCACAGGTTCTTTAGGCAGAAGAACATTCCGATGTCTGTGGGAGATAGAAGAAATTTCTAGTAAAATTTTGTACAGAATTTCAAAATCGATAGCCAGAAAATATAGTATTTTTCCAAAAGATGGCTATATTTCATTCTTCCATTGCAACTTTCCAGCAGAGACCAGATATTTTTCCACTTGTCTCCATCTTCAGAAGTACAAAGATAATTGACAGAACAGATGACATCATGTCAGAATGGAACACCCTGTCAAATAATCAGTGGAAAAGGTTTGACACTTTATGTTTCGGGTCACAGGCTTTGCAAGATACAGACAGCTAGTAATGCCAGAGTTTGGAATACATGCAAGTTTACAGCTGCGTTAACTATCATTGCGCATATAGAATGCTACAGTTGAACGACTATTTTCAGTATTTTCTTGAATAAAAAATAAACTCAGGAGTAGGCTTTCTACACAGTTAGCAAATGCTTTGCTAACTACCAGATACTATTTAACAAGGAAAGACAGGTACTGTACTCGTTTCAAATGATCCTCCAAAACAATGAAGAAGTTCAACGTATCCTTGTGCGACCACAGACAAACAGAATTACGGAAAGAAGAAACAGAAGTTCTGGAAGACCTAGGAGACGTCTCGAGATTACCAACTTCCTTTTTTGTGGTACATAGAGAAAAGATGCTTTGCAAGTACCTTAAGATATCATTGAAATGGTTGTTACATGAATACTGAATCATCGGAATTTGGTACTTACTATTGAAATAGTGACAAACGACACACTAAACACCTCAGATTTCTGCGACCATGCAGTTCTCTTGAGATGTTCACCGCATTGTAATCTATACTACTATACAAAAACAGGTCGCTGTTTAACGTTGTTACCAAAACTCTCGAAAAGTTCTTGACATATTTACTTCAGATTTTTTCATGATACCGTAGTGAATGTTTGGGCAGACACACACACACACACACACACATATATATATATATATATATATATATATATATATATATATATATATATATATATATGCGAGGGTTGGAACATTAATAGTGGCAACTATTTATTTACAGCTCGTTCAAAATTGATACTGTACGTGTTTCAGAGTCTTACTGACCTTGAAAGTAGTCACCAGCATTGTGTATAACACGTTGCCAGCGATGTGGAAGACGTAGGATAATCTTAGCAGTGCCAGATGTGTTGACAGTTCGAGCTGTGCGGTCTATTACCCGACGAATTTGTAGCAGTTCTGAAGCGAATGCCATGAAGTGTTTCCTTCAGTTTAGAAATCCAGTTGAACATACGAGGGCTTACGTCAGGGGAGTGCAGTAGGTAGTATAGCACTTAGCAGCCCCATCAGTCAAACAAATCAGTAACAGCTTCCACTGTACGTGCTTGGGCATTGTCCTGAAAAATGATGGTCAGGTCCTGCAGAAAGTGTCATCACTTCTGTCTCTATACTGTTCATTTTTGGAACACAACCTACGAACAGCTTAGAGACAGAAGTGATGACACTTTCTGCAGGACCTGCCCATCATTTTTCAGGACAGTGTTCACGCAGGTACAGTGCAAGCTGTTACTGATTTGTTTGACTGATGGGGCTGCTAAGTACTATACTACCTACTGCATTCCCCTGACTTAAGCCATCGTAAGTTCAACTCGATTTCTAAACTGAAGGAAACACTTCACAGTGTAGGGGAATGTTGGACAAGGATGTAAACCGTCAGGATGCGCCGTATTAAAACCCGTCCAAGGTTCCCAAGTGATTTATTATTTCCAGCTGCAGTGCCCCCATTCCTCTCGGTCTGCATCACTGGGTCCCACAATGCTAAGGACACCAATTTGCTGTCTGCGAAATGGCTTGGCATGCAATGGCTGCCTCAGCGACCCATGCAATGCCCTGCTGTGTGTCGGCCTTCTACGGCTGTGAAGTTGTGACGATGTCAGGCTGTGCCGGCAGTCAACTCAGCAGTCTCCGTCCCTACCACTTCAGAGCTGCTGCGACATGCTTCCTCGCCAGGGTGCCCAAGATCATGGCGACCACAAGCGCCCGCAGTCCGGCGTCCGAATCTGTGGCCATTGACTTGGGATGCCTTAGGCGTGTGTTGGGAGCCAACGAGACGACACACAGTAGCGAGCTGTGGCGTGGCCCGCCGCTGGCTGGTTGCAGACCCTGTGCTGGCCTCAGTCGGTCGAACCAGCGATCTGCTGTGGACTGGAATGCTGGGGCCCCATCTGCTGCAGCGTGTAGCCGGTGGTGTGACACGCCCCGCCGTCCAGGAGAGCTGTCACACTTGAATGCATTGTTAGTGAACCGGTGCCTATTTATACGCGGCTGTGCGCCTCTGTTTTGCTAATGCGCCACTCCTAGTCATGTACTCATAACACCTGGTAAGCATAACTTACTGTCAACAGGCCCGCGCCTGGCTGTAACTTGTGTGCTTAGAAATATTGCACCGAATCTAACTTTTTCCTATCTTAAACGGTGGTGCCGCTATATTATTCCCCCCTTCGGAAAGACCAGTCCCCGGGTCGACTTCTAACTACTATTAAACTTATTTGGGACGGCACGTACTTATGACATATTTACTACTACTATTAGAAGACTTAGACGTGGTCTAGTCCTCTTAAAATACATGACATGAGACAAAATGTAAAAATTCCTTACTGGATGACCACTTAATGCTCGATCAATCCCTTACCTACCTGTCTTACGTGCTTTGTATCCAGTCCACTGGGATTTGGACTACCATCGGTTCCCTCTTGGACTTGGCTCTCTGCCTGATCAGAATTAAAACAATAAAGGTAAGGCTGCGATGGCACTTGGCACAGAGGTGCTCAAAACGATAATTACTTGTCGTTGCCTTTTCCTATATTGAGCGACATGCTGCACAAGCTGCTCGGCTGATATGCACCCCTCTTACTCTGAAATGAACTGGTTTATGGATGTCAACAGACCTGACTCCAGAGTTTGATTTAACAAGGTCAGATTCTGCTTTCGCAAAAACTCTTAAGTTGCTTCTGGCCAGTACAGCAGTGGCTGTGTAACATTAAATTGCATGACTCATGAAACTGACGCTGCAGTTCCATTGATTAAAATTCCACTCCCGTCGAGCTCTATACGTTTAGTTTTGGCAAACACTGCTTGCTCAAAATAACTTACTACTACTATTAATTTTTCATAGGTGGAGAAGATCCAGTGCATCCTAACCCATTGCAAGCTCAGTTTTGGCTTCATGATATCCCTTGGACAGTCTATTTCTTCCCTCCTGGCTAAAAATAACTGCATCGTGCACGTGTCTAGGTTGGTGCTTATCACCCTGGCTGGACATGCCGTTACCTTCCCTGTATGACAGCTCCATAATTCCTCCCTTGTCATCTCGGCATACTGGCTGTTAACTGATGAGGTCAGCAATACCTCCTCAGTTTTTTACTTCTACCAACATGCTCAATGTTCCCCTTTTCAGTGACCTGAGGACAGTGATCACCATCACCCTTCCTCCCTCTTCAAAAAGACTGCTGTCCCTAGCAGGCTCACAATACTCGAAAATACATACAACAAATGAAAATACAATGCCTAATTAATCAACCCAAACCCAATGACACATAAAAAGTAAACAAAAAAATCACAAATACCCCACTTCTTTCTGGATCACAAAGCATACGGTACATCATGCTGTATCTTCCTGGTTTCCTCTCCGCTCAACACCTCTCTTCACTCTCTCTTTCTTCCTCTTCCCTTCCTGTGATGTGCCTGGAATCACATCCAGACAACCATTAAATGGCCGCAACAGAACAATGTGTACTATCGTTGTTCTGGTTGGCAGCTGAAGCTTAATATTAATGAGGGATGTGGTTTCAACTACTTGGTATGGCCCTTGATACCTCCTGACGAACTTCTTCGTTTTCCCTTTTGGTGTATAGAGGCTGGATAACATTACCCATTGCCCTACTCTATACTGTGGTAAACTTCCTTTCCTCTTCACTGCATCTTCCTGCCTTTCCAAAGCCTTCGTATTCGCCTTTTGTACCCGTTTCTAAACATCCAGAATTGTCCTTGCAAACTGACGTACAGTTTCACCGGTCCTTCCTTTCTGTAGCTTCACTAAATCAAAAGGTGACGGCATTTCTCGCCCGTACACTACCTCATACGGAGACAAATCGGTATTGGTATGGACTTTTGCATTCCATGTGCATACAACATGCTTCAAATACTCGTCCCACTGACGGTGATGAGAATCCACATAAAAACTCAGCATCTTCCCGATTGTTCTGTGTACCCGTTCTGTCCTTCCGTTCACCTGTGGATGCGACGCACTCATCCTCAACTTCTTTACATTCAACAATTTACACAGTTCCTTCATTAAATCTAACATGAAGTTGGTTCCTTGGTCAGTAATTATTGTCTCGACTACACCAAACTTCAAAATCCAGTTATTTACTAATGCTTGAACGACCATTGCTGCCTGTTGATTTGGCATAGCCACCATCTCCACATACCTCGAAAAATGGTTCCCTGATGGTTTTCACCTAAAAGGTCCTAAGACATTAATTTCCAACATAGAAAATGGACATGTTGATTCTGGCAATCGTTGTAGCTGTATCCGTTTACGACTCAAATCTGCTCTCTGCCCTCATGGTATACAATTCTTGATTTACTGATCCACATCCACTTTCCTACCTCTCCACTAATACCTGTCCGCCACTCTCCTATTCGTCACTCTACATCCGCCATGACCAGATAATATGTGATCATGTGCTTCCTTTAAAACATCTCTCAGTTTCGCTGGCACTACTACCCTTGGCCCTAACTTCGTTTCCCTGCACAGAAGACCATCGTACATATTAAATTCGGTAGGTCACAACCTATGACTTCTACTTTTGCCGCCTTTCTACTCAGTGCATATGCATTGCCGTGCTTCTTCCCAGGCTTGTGCACCACCTCGTAGTCGCATTCACTAAGCCTCACAGCCCACCTAGCGAGTCTAGTGGACGGATCATTCAATCCCAACAACCACTTCAACGCAGCATGATCTGTCACTACCCGAAATCTTCTCCCACGTAAATAACATTTATAATATGTAATTCCATAGATTATGCTAAGCATCTCCCTCTCTGTTGTTGAGTAATTCCTCCCTGCTGCATTCAACTAACTAGATGCATAGGCTACAGGATGCTCTTTCCCATCAATTTCTTAAGAACACACCCTAATGGTTGATTTGATGCTTCGCATGTTAGAATAAATTCCTTTTCAAAATCTGGAAACACAAGAACCGGACTTGGTGTTAAAACTTCTTTCAATTTGTCAAACGCTTTCTGACACTCTTCTGTCCACTCAAATTTCACACCCTTCCATAACAATCATGTCAATGGCTGTGCTAAGGTTGCAAAACCCTTCACGAACTTTCGATAGAAATTGCAAATTCCTACGAATGATTGCACTTCCTTAACTTTTTCCGACTCCCAAAAATCCCTTACAACCTGTACCAACCTCGGATCTGTTCGCACTCCGTCCTTACTAATGATATGACCTAAATATTTCACTTCTTACAATGCAAAATGACACTTTTCCAGGCTCAACGCCAAACGAGCTGCCCTTAACCTCATGAAGACTTTCCTTAACCGCTGTCTATGCTGCTCCATACTACCTGAAAACACTATAATGTCATCCAAATAGACAAGACACTGCCGTGGTTTCAAACCCCTCAACACACTGTCTAGCAACCTCTGAAAGTTGCCGGAGCGTTTTTCATACCGCATGGCACTCTCATGTAGTGGTAATGGCCTCCAGAAGTAGAGAAAGCAGTTTTTGGACGATCCTCTGGAGCCACCTTTAACTGATGATAACCACTTGTCAAATCCATCGTAGAAAAATACTGGCACTGTCCTAAGTGATCCAAAGTCTCCGATATGTTTGGAATGGGGTATGCGTCCATTACTGTCTTATTATTGAGGTATCGGTAGTCACACAACAGAACCTGTATTTCTCAGTTCCATCCATAGACTTTCTAGGCACAACGACAATGCCTGGTCCTCAGCATCTATAATACCGTCTGCAAGCTGTTGATCAATGAAATTCTCCACAGTCGGCTGCAAATACCTTGGTATTCTGTATGGTTTATGGTAAACAGGTTCTTCGTTACCTGTTGGTATCCTATGTTGAACTAATGGAGTTTCTGGTAACGACTCTTGTAGAAAAAAAGAAATCCTTAAATTCCCACAACAGTTCTTCCACGTGCTCTTTTTATTTTCCTTTGAAATGCTTAACTTTGTTACGCAGTACAGTTCTATCGGCAGTTAGTGGTTGATCACTACGCCTGCCTCTCGAACACCAGTCTTTGTCGTCTGGCACATCCAAATTCGCTACTAAAACTCCTTTTCTCAAATTCGCGTCTACAGCGCTAAAATTATCCACGTTCACGGGGACTACTCGCACGTCGTTTCCCTCTTGTAGGCGTGCAATACTACGTTTCACAAAACAACCTAATGGATCCAAAACTTCATTATCCTCCAATGGTTCAATAACACATAACGTACCCACAGGTAGATTTGACTCTACACTTACCCAAAACGACTTCCCAGTGCCACTAGACACACACTCATGGGAATTAAGCCTTAATGCTAATGTTCGCGGTTCAATTGATTTGTTCATTACATTGAACGCCCCTCGCGATAGCTCTGCATCGACAACTAGCTGAAATAACATTCCACCAAGTTTCACAGTTCGTTGTCCAAGGTCAATTTTGGCATGATGTTGATGCAAGAAATCTACTACTAGGATTGTGTCGTAGCCCTCGCTTACCCATGGTACTACCTCCATGCATGCATCAAATCGGACTTTCCCTATGCGAAAGTCAACTGACACTGACCCCAAAGGTGTGACCTTCTTATCCTCCACTCCACACAACCTAAACTCTTTGCAACCACTGACACTTGCGCCCCTGTGCCCAACAAAATCTTAAACGTTTTATTTCCTATGGATCCTACCACTGAACATTCCACCTCTGCCTACGCATTCGTAGCAGTGAAATTAAACGGGAGTTCCCTTAGGTGAGTCTTGGGAACCCTCTGCCGTTTAATGATTGTCCACCATTACTAGCTCCACTTCTCCATTCTCCACGCTGCTGATTTCCACCCCTTCCTCTATGACTCGGTGACTGGATACATTGTCTCTGTACATGTCCTGTACAACCACACTCATAACATTTTAACATTTTATATCCACTGTAAATACTGCTTGTCTATTCTGTACCCCCATTGCCACATCTATTTTCTCACATTGGATTGCCACCTGAATGGCCGAATGCAAATGTTTTGGAGTCCCTTCACGCACTTTCCACGACATGTGCACCGGTAACCCCCTCAAAAATACATCAAGTGCTTTTGCTCGGCCTCCTGCAACAGAACGCCATTTGCTTCATCGCTCTGACCCAACTCGTAAGTATACTCGCTAATTTCTCTTATCCTGTCTGCAAATTTCTCTACCGTCTCCCCCTGTCTCTCTGTCATTGTACTCAACGTCTCCATGAAGTACCGAGAGATATTTTGTTTCTTGTACCTCTGTAAAAGCCCCTCCTTCAACTGCTCAAACTGTCCTGCCTTCCTTAAGGCCTATGAACACCTTACATATGTCTTCACGTTACCCATTAATCTAATCTTGGCTACGTGTAACAATTGTTCATCAGACCAACCATTCATCACAGCTGAAGTTTCCACGTCCTCCACAAACAAACGCACATACTCAGATGCGTTGCCAGAAAACAGAATAATTAAACTCGCGGCGGCTGGATCAATCTCCTGCTGCGGCGCCCTAGACAAAAACGACTGATCTGACACGGTTTTCCACTCAGTTCTAGATGTTAATTCACTTCTCAACTGCGAATTGTCTGCTGTCAATCGTGCTACGCCGGCCGGAGTGGCCGTGCGGTTCTGGGCGCTACAGTCTGGAGTCGAGCGACCGCAACGGTCGCAGGTTCGAATCCTGCCTCGGGCATGGATGTGTGTGATGTCGTTAGGTTAGTTAGGTTTAATTAGTTCTAAGTTCTAGGCGACTGATGACCTTAGAAGTTAAGTCGCATAGTGCTCAGAGCCATTTGAACCAATCGTGCTACCTTTTACAACACAATCCGTACCTCTTCTTGTTCCGACACACCTCGCATCCCTGACTCAGTCATTGCATTGCTTTTGTTCCCAGTTAGTCCAGAAACACAACATTTAAGTACAAGAATAACTTGACTTCCTACAGCTTCATATCATCATAGTATAATCATACACTAATACAAAAGTAATCAAATGCCCTGAAAAACAACAGCTTACTGCCACAAACACACTAACACTTATTCTGAGAAAAAAAATAATGTGCCTCTGCAAAACATCTAAAATGTCCTGTCAGGAGCCATGCTCAAAACACAAACAAAAAACGAAGAAAGAAAACGTCCAACACTCAAACAGAAAAATTGGTCGACATTCACCACATGTTGTGACTGTAATGCAGGCATTGGGCTTGAACGTCGTACTGTACTGACGACGCCCGCTATTCTGACACCAAATGTAGATCGTAGTGTTGGACGAGGATGGAAACTGTCAGGATGCGCCATATTAAAGCCCGTCCGAGTTTCCCAAGTGATTTATCATTTCCAGCTACAGTGCCTCCAATCCCTTTGGTCTACGTCACCGGGTCCTGCAATGCTGAGACACCACTTTGCTGTCTGCAAAACGGCTTGGTGTGCAATGGCTGCCTCAGAGACCTGTGCAACACCCTGCTGTGTGTCAGCCTTTTACGGCCACGCAGTTGCGACGACGTCAGGGTGCGCTGACAGTCAACTCCCCTGCCACCTGAGTGCAGCCCGCTCAAGGCAGCACACGGCTTGTTTCCTCACTGGTGTGGTTAAGATCGCGGTGACCACAAGCGCGCGCGATCCAGCGTCTGAATCTGCGGCCCTCGCCTTGGGATGCCTCCGGCGTGTGTTGGGAGCCAACAAGACTGCCCACAGTAGTGCGCCGTGGCCAACTGCTGGCTGGCTGCGTGCCCCGGGATGGCCTCAGAGGGTCGAACCAGTGACCTGCCATGGACTGGAACGCTGACGCCCCATCTGCTGCTGCGTGTAGCCAGTGGTGTGACATGCCCCACCGTCCAGGAGAGTTGTCACACTTGAATGCCTTGTTAGTGAACCAGCGCCTACCTATACGTGGCTGTGCACCTCTGTTTTGCTAACGTGCCACTCCGAGTCATGTACTCACAACACCTGGGTTGGGCCAGTGGGCCCTTTCTGTCTGTAACTTGAGCCATGCAAACCGCTGCGTTTACTCTTTTCAGAGGGTCTATGACCCTTTGGCCTCCATTCTACTTCACAAATACTGGTAAGCGTAAGTTACTGTCAACTTGTACACTCAGAAATATTGCACCAAATCTAACTTTTTCCTATCTTTAACGGTGGTGCCGCTACAATGGCATTCACTTCAGAGCTGCTACAAATTCGTTGGGTAATAGACCATGCCGCTCGAATTGTCAACATAACTGGCACTGCTAAGATTATCCTACGACTTCCACTTTGCTGGCAACGGGTTATACATAATGCTAGTGACTACTTTGGAGGTCAGTAAAACTTTGAAATGCGTATCTATTTTGTGTGATCTGTAAATAAATAATTGCCACTGTTAAAGTTCCAACCCTCATATATATATATGTCCGGTTTCCCGAGCACGGGGTCCCAGGTTCGATTCCCAGCGGGGTCAGGGATCTTCACCTGCCTCGAGATCACTGGGTGTTTGTGTTGTCCTCATCATTTCATCATCATCCATGCAAGTGGCGAGATTGACTGAACAAAGGTTGGGAATTTGTATGGGCACTGATAACCACACAGTTGAGTACCCCACAAACTAAACATCATCATCATCATCATCATCATCATAAAGTCCGGGAACACTTTCAATTATTTATTGCACAAGAACCAAAAATTGTACAGATATCATACATATGTAATTTTGAAGAGAAACCCTGAAAGTTTTTTTTTCAAATATACCGCCACAGCGCAGTGTAATAACTTGCAGAAAGTCAGCGCTAATCGCAAATACGGCGAGTTCAGGTGCGGAGCGAGCTTCCTGTGTGTTGGAGATCGACAAAAATAAGTATGCTACAGCTGTTCAATTGATGTTTAGAAAAAAAAATAAGGTAAGAAGCTATCAACAGGAAAGGCCATTTACCACAGGCACAACAAATTCGTTATGAAGGGTTGCTTGTGCCCGGCAAAGAGAAGCGGACGTCCCAGTGTGAGTGAAGTGAATGTGTAGCGTGCAAGAGAGACATTCATAAGGAGTCGAAAGAAATCAATGCGTCGTCCACCCGTCAACTCAAAATGGCTCCAATGGCAGTGTGGAAAGTCCTGCAACAGAAGCCGTCTATGAAATCTTTGAAGTTGGAGCTAGTGCAGAAGCTCAATGACGATGACAAAGACAAGCTTTTTGATTTTAGTTCGCAGTTGCAACAATTGAATGAGGCTGGGGATGGCATTGTTCATCACTTAATTTTTAGTGGCAAAGCCACTTTTCACATTGATGGGAAAAAGAATAGGCATAGTTGTGGAATCTATGGTACAAAGCATCCACACGAATGCACTGAATTTGAGAGTGGTTCCCCAAATGTAAATGTTTTTTGTGTATAGTCTTGTCGAAAACTGTACAGGCCATTCTTATTCACTGAGAATACTGTCACTGTATATTCCTGCTTGGAAATGTTGCAGCACTGGCTGATACCTGAAATGCAATCGGACTCTCTGCTCATCTTTCAGCAGGATGGGGCTCCACCCCATTTTCTTCGTGAAGTTCATGGGTACTTGAACACGGAGCTGCCGCATCGATGGATCGGCCGTGCTACAGAACGGGACAGTTGTGTCATGAAATGGCCTTCCCAATCACCAGATCTCACTCCGTGTGACTTTTTCTGTGGGGACACATTAAAGATCTGGTGTATGTACCACCTCTACCACGTGGTATAGCAGAGCTCTGGGAGAGAATACAGGAAGAGGCTGCCACAGTCGACGATGCTATGCTGGGACGGGTATGGCAGGAATTCGATTACCGTGTTGATGTCTGCAGGGTCACTCATGGTCCGCATATAGAATGTCTGTAAAAAAAATTCAGAGTTTCTCTTCAAAATGCAATATTTATGACATCTGTACAATGTCTAGTTCTTGTGCAATAAATGGGAAAAGTGTTCCCAGGCTATATATATATATATATATATATATATATATATATATATATATATATATATATATATATACTAGCAAAAGTCTCCAAAAGTTCTTGAGCGATTTACTTCAAATTTTTTAATAATATTCTAATAAATGTTCTGACGGCTTGGTAGTGGGAATGAGAGAGCGGAAAGACAATTTTCAGCTAGTAATAGCGAATACTCTGTTCAAGGATCGCAAGAGGAGGAGGTATGGTTGGAATGGACTTGGGGATACGGGAAGATACCACCTGGATTTCATCATGGTCAGACAAAGATTCCGAAATCAGACATTGGATTGTAAGACGTCCCCAGGAGCAGATATAGGCTCAGATCACAATTAATGATAGTGTCGACTGAAGTTTAGGAGACTCGTATGGACGAATCAGTGTGGATGGAAGTGGGACACTGAAGAACCAACGAATAATATAATAAGTTCACTAAAGATGTGGATACTAGGATGAGGTATACCACAGAAGACAGTTAGTTGAAGAGGAGCGGACACCGCCAAAAAGCGCACTCACAGATGTTGGAACGACAGATACAGGTATTAGGAAGGTAACTGTGAACAAACATTGAGCAACAGAAGAAATACTTCAGTTGATCAACAGAAGAGGGAAGTCCAAAAATATTTATTATTATATATTCAGGGAAAGATAGGACAGAGCACTCTCTAGATTATGGCAACAATGATTTGTGCTAGCAGAAAGAGGCGACGTGTGACTTAACCTCTCTAATGAAAACGGGACCAGCGATGTTGAAAGTTTATCGTCTAACCTCCTTGCCTAGGGACGCCAGATGAAAGTTGACGTCGTCAAGCCCTGAATGAAAAATTGCGCAACGGATAACTGGGGAGGGGAGCTTGAGAGCGCTACCTAGAGAGCGTGCCCTTTCTGTACGATACTAGGCAAGGGGCTGGAGGGCTCGCACGCTGATGTGTGGGTCCCTGCATTCTATATCTTCTATTTTTAAATGAACTCCTTTAACTTGACTTCTTTGTGATTTTTTAAGGTATGTTAAAGATTGATGACAGTTGATTACCTATTTATTTTAAACATTATCACTCGACTTTACAGAGATTGCAGCAATTGTTCCACTTTACAGATATTACAATTTTACAACTTATAGCTCGGGTATATTATATACTAATCTGCACGCACATTTCTACGGGCAAGACGGAATTGTGTTGGCCAAATGTATACCACCAAAGTCTCCCAATATTTTACATAGGACATCCACTATGTGAGGAGGATAACGGGCAAACTGGGGACCACATACATTAACACAGGGGGTCAAATTTCCTAAATTAACGAGATCATTCATTTCCTTACACAATCCGAAGCTGGAAATAAAAGAATTAGTACAAATATTCAAATACCTCTCTTCCATGCGTGAACATTGAGACAGACGCACTGAGGGCACGTCTGCTCACTTACCCGTCTTCTGTAACACTCCTCCACGAATATGGTTGGCACCCGGAGGTCTTCCTGGGCCCCGGTGGAGGGGGTGGTCGAACCTCTTGGCCGTGACCAACCTCTCCACCCCAAATCTTGTGACACTGGAAAGTCTTTGACTTTTTACCTGCCTGTGCTGTCTCTCTGATCCTCTACCCAGGAGTAAGATTGGCACTACTATACTACAGGACTACTTCCCAACAAAGATTTGGCCACGCTTTACGGAAAGGTGTGAGGAGGATTAGGAAAGTTCATGTGCAGATTCACATTCACGTACAAGAAATGCATAATACACGGCACATATAAATATGTATTATGAAGCCTGACACATTTCTTTCCACCCGTCCACATGGGTTCTGTTTCACCCGCGGCCGGCCGCGTCGTGTTATAAAATTGGCTGCGGAGCAGCGAAACCTGCTGCTTATAGAGCGGAAACCACTGTACCGTTTCATCACCCCATGCGTGGATGGAAAGAAATGATCCGGAATGTTCTTCTCATGGGAGGACAATTCTGGTTCATTTCTTTTAGCAATGTTATGTTCTATGCTTACGTAACAGAAAAATGGAAACAATTGCAAACAGTAGTTTGTGCTATAGAAAAGGACAAAAAACATTGCACCGTCCTGCTCTCTGGCATGAATGAATATTCCCGCTATGAGTGTATCAAATATGCGGCTACTTGGCATAAGGCGATGGCATTTAAACGACATAGCAAGTGAATAACATAGGATATGTCTAAATTAACCTCCTAGGCAAACAAGTGATGACCATACAAAATCATTCATTTCGTGATGAAAATATAAGTTAAAATGAACCACAGGAATGTCATTTGCAAAATCGGATGGTGCTGCCAAGCACATGTAAAATTCTAAGTGAAAAGTGCAAGATCAACAAACCAATCCAATAATACTAAAATAATTAATGGAAGAATTTACGTTAAGATGAGCCAAAGAAATGTCATTTTCAAAATCAAATGATGCTGACATACACTTAATAATCTGAGTGAAAAGAGCAAAATTAACAAATAAATTAGGCATAAAATACAGTGGGCCCCCTTTTTACACTAAGGGCAAAACAAAACAAAATATTGTTATGGAACGACACAATACTATACCACATCAAGACGTCCGTGTCTTAGCAATCAATTATTAAAGCGTCATCCACGAACAGCATTAACCATTCCCGTATTCACCGACCAAGTGCAACATGCACGGAACTCGATCCCACAAACTGACATCTCGCACCTGTACTACACAACGCATGCACGTCTGCATGCTTGCATTCAATATTCTGGCGATTACACCGTATATTAATGTACCAGAATTTCACATTTGCAATGGCTTATCTGGCGTCACTTAAACTCGTGATATTGCAATGTTAATCAGTTTAATGCGTTACCAATTCAGATGTATTCCAGAAATTTCAATAATCTACAATTAATTTTTTGGTGTTGCGATTTTTTCTGTCAGTGTAGCTGCCTACGGTTCAGGAAGCCGACAATTTTGAAAGCAACGCTATATTTACGACGTATGAAGCCTATTGGCTGTGCACTATTTTCGAGGTCTCCACGAAGCTGTCTTTCAAGACAATAACGCAAAGTAACATGTAAAATGTATTGATGTACCTACCTCGACAATGAAGGCATTCGACTGTTGCCCTGGCTACTAAGTTCTTCACATCCACACACTAGAAACATCTGGTCATGGGTTACCGAGAGCGTGGCACGCCATCAGACGTCGACCACTACGGTTCATCACCCGTGGTACAGGAGTGCAGCAGTGTGCAGTGACGTACCCGTACCTCTCATCCAAGCTCATTTCGACTTTATGCTCTGCCGGACTGAAGGCACTGTAGGCACCAGAAACGGCAGCTCTGTGTCCTACATTTCGCAGTATGTATAGCCAAAAATCAGTTACTTAAAAATGGTTTCTTCCTAGTATTCTGTATATGCAGAAGTGGGAGATGGTTGTCACATTGCCAGGTTTCAAATAATTCTTTGCTCTCTGTAATCTGAATCATATACAACGAAGGTGTTCTGTACCAAGTGATTGATTACTGAAGACACACTATAAGATAAAAAAAGACGCACCGCGAAGGAATTACTTGAATAGGACTGAAATCGGTAGATGTGATGTACTTGTACATACAAACAAATGATTACAGTTTCCGAAAAATTGGATGGTTTATTGAAGAGAAAGAACTTCACAAATTGAGAAAGTCAATAGCGCGTTGGTCCAACCCCTCTGGGTTTTATGCGAACAGTTATTTGGCTTGCCATTGATTGACAGAGTTGTTGGATGTCCTTCTGAGGGGTATCTGCCAAATTCTGTCCAGTTGGCTTGTTATTTCCCTAAACTCCCGAGATGATTGGAGGACTCTGCCCACAATACTCCAAACTTTCTCGATTGGGGAGAGATCCGGCGACCTTGCTGGCCAAGGTAGGGTTTGTCAAGCACGAAGACCAGCGGCAGAAAGTCTCGCCATGTGTGGGTGGGCATATCTTGCTGAAATGTAAGCCTAGGATGGCTTTCCATGAAGGGCAACAAAACAGGGTGTTGAATATTGTCAATGTACCACTCTGCTGTAAGGGTGCCGTGGATGACAACCAAAGGGGTCCTGCTATGTAAGGAAATGGCACCGCATACCGTCACTCCTGCTTGTCGGGGCGTAAGGCGAGCGACAGTCAGCCTGGAATCTGAACAGAACTGTGTTCGGAGATGAGTCCCGATCATTGGCGAAGACGTGTCTGGAGAAGCCCTGGGTTGCGATGGGACACCAACCTGACTGTAGCCCGCCACTAACAGGAGTGACGGTCCAGGGTGCCGTTTTCATCCTTCGTGGTGCGTCGTTTGGTAAGCGACCACGTGGCATCAGCGTGTGCCCTGTTTGAATGACACAAAGCAGTTTAGCCTGCTTCTCCCTCTGTTTCCGGCTGGTCCTCTGCAAGCTGCTCAGACTGTTGCTTGCACTTACTGCTATGGGCGACTGAGGTAGTAAGTGGCTTTGGAGTTGCTTTCTGGTGATCGTTCTCATGCAACGAGTAAAAAAGTATAGCGAGATTGCGGCTTACATTTTGTCAGCTTGGCTTAAAATTTGCTTGCAGCATTTTCAGGTCGTTAATGTGTCTCTACTTGTGTTAAAACTTACTGTCTGTTGTTCGGTGAGGTAGTAGGCTTTCGGTTCACGTGGTACAGATTAGGGGTTTCATAAACCCATCAAATAATAGGCGTTGTAAGGTGGCGTGGTCTCCTGACCTTCATTTCTTACATATTCCGACCTCACCATCGTATTCTGCGTATCAAGACGTTTCATTCGAGCCCAAACTCGTTAGGGTAGAGTCAGTTTTACACATTCCCATTTAATTGATATGTAAATCTAATAAATAAATCGCAAGTGCGCACCGAGATTAAAAAATCGATGCCGGCGAACACAAACATTCAAGACACGATGGCCACATGAGTTTTTGTTCGGCGGAGGCAACCAGTCCGCTGGAAAGTCCGTAGGAGGGTGGTTCAGCCCACAGACCAAAACAATTTTTGCCAGAGAAAAGGGATAATGGTCTGCGTGTTCACCTTAAAAGCAAAATCCGCTGTATTGTTGGGAGAGCCGCAGCATACGCATTTTTTTGACGGACCTGGTGTGTTTCAGAGTTCTCCCAAGTGAACAGTAAATGCCTAACGCAGATGCTATATATTTCCAGATTGGTTGACTTAGCCATTCTCCCGTTTGTAAGAGTAACACTGATTGGTGGACTATTTCTGACGCAATGAACCGGAGGAATGAGGCAAAGACAACGGCTGATATACCCTTTCGCTTTTTGCGTGGAGGGAAGTCGTCCCGCTGTCGCCCTGGTTGTGGAAACACGTAGCGGGAGCGAGTACGCTCGTGCATGTACGCAGAGAGCGAGGAACAAAGTCTCTATTCAGTTCTGCACTGAGAGAGCACCTCTGTCGCTAGCGAATCGGAGTGATACTCTATATTGAGTCGCTTGCGATTAAACGTTTGTTCATTGTGTTGGCTACGACACTTAATGTGCGGTGTGAACACAGAGTATTAGTTAACGCCAGCGAGCGAACATTGAGTGGTATCACGGTGGACTGGTTATCTGACCGGTATACCGCGCCAATAGTTAGACTAGGGGCAGACAGGAGTCCTTGACTTCATCAAGGTGTAGTGAGAGTTTGATTGGCGAAGGTCAGTCCAGATAGAAAGAGATAGTTTTGTTGCATTTCAGGTGCGAACGACGCAGGCAGCAGACGTCGCAGCTCACGGTATTGTGCGCTACAGCGTAGGCGAGCCCCATCTTTCCTCCATTAGAAATAACATACTTCATTCACGTCACTCCATTACATTTCTCACGCGACAGCATCGACCGTACTTAGAAAAATTCAGTTGGATAATTATTCAAGTTGAGTAGGCGCGGCTCTCAGCCATTCTGCCGAGTAAATAACATTCTTAAAGAAAAGGGATAAAAGAGCTTTCCCACACTTTGTATTTTTTTTTTTTTGGTGATCAGTCTACTGACTGGTTTGATGCGGCCCGCCACGAATTCCTTTCCTGTGCTAACCTCTTCATCTCAGAGTAGCACTTGCAACCTACGTCCTCAATTATTTGCTTGACGTATTCCAATCTCTGTCTTCCTCTACAGTTTTTGCCCTCTACAGCTCCCTCTAGTACCATGGAAGTCATTCCCTCATGTCTTAGCAGATGTCCTATCATCCTGTCCCTTCTCCTTACCAGTGTTTTCCACATATTCCTTTCCTCTCCGATTCTGCGTAGAACCTCCTCATTCCTTACCTTATCAGTCCACCTAATTTTCAACATTCGTCTATAGCACCACATCTCAAATGCTTCGATTCTCTTCTGTTCCGGTTTTCCCACAGTCCATATTTCACTACCATACAATGCTGTACTCCAGACGTACATCCTCAGAAATTTCTTCCTCAAATTAAGGCCGGTATTCCGTTCGTTTAATGTTTTTCTTACACTAACTAGCAATACTCCAGTACCCAACTATCCCACTAGTTACGTAAGAAAATAGAATATTTTTGTGTCTTTCCCTTACAGCGGACGACTTCAGAAGATATTTATTGCTGAGGGTTTTTCAAGCATTTCTTTTTGGTACGTTAGGAGCGTCTGTCTGACTTCTGTAGTAGTGTGGGGTGGAAATTGCTTCTTGCAGGAGCCAAAGGGTACTTGTCAGATCAATCCGTTGCGAAACTCGTCAACATAACACCCACACACTGACAGCGTGATACATACGTCATACCTTCGATTATTAAATGATTCCAGGATTTTCTAACGCATAAGAGCCGTTCAAAAAGTTTCCTTTCGAACGCCCGTACGGTCCAGAATCGGCGTGCCAATAAGGCAAAACCGCCGTGAACATTCAGGCTATATCCCTACGATGTACCAGGTCGAAGATACCCATTTAGTAAAACACCGTACCCTGCTGCGGGAAGAAGTCCGCAACTGTCTGTTGCACATTCTCGTCCGACAGGAATCGTCGACCCTTCAAGGCCTTTATCAAGCGACAAGAGAACAGGAGTAACTGCCTTCCACTTTAGCTGGCGCAACTTCTGATCTCTCAGATCGACCGCCGAGGAACCAGCGAGGAACTTTGCTCACCATTCCACAATTGTGGTTTTCAGCAGGTATACAAATTCTTCATTCTCCGATGGACGTCTTCCGGTGTTTGTCCTTCGCCAGCCAAGAAATGAATAAGAACAGGTTGGTCCAGTATGGACCCATTTGGTAATAACGTCGCCGTAATTCACGTAGCTAGCCGAGCAGTCTAAGGCGCTGCAGTCATGGACTGTGCGGCTGGTCCCGGCGGAGGTTCGAGTCCTCCCTCGGGCATGGGTGTGTGTTTGTCCCTAGGATAATTTAGGTTAAGTAGTGTGTAAGCTTAGGGACTGATGACCTTAGCAGTTAAGTCCCATAAGATTTCACACACATTTGAACATTTGAATTCACATAGCCGCATTTACCGCAGGAGCTCGCAAAGACAGGAATCCTCGATAAAGCGGTAGTTATGTTTACTTCCACATCACCTTAAGCTGGCCTCTCCCACCCCAGGTTCCCTACCTCAGATTGTTTAGTGGGGCATCCTCTATATCCTGTTAAATTATTGCACGCTGTTACGGAAACACCCATGTTGTACACCTGCATCGGGGTTGTGCTACATTGCACACCTGTGTAGGCTGCAGCAACGCCCCGAAACGGAAACTTGCCTCTAGAATTCTTTGTTCAGTTCTTTGCTATTTGGTGGCCTTATATTCTACGTGTAGCACATACGAACAACTGTACTCTTCCTTGTATCAGTGGTTATGTTTCAACTCGAAATAATTACATATTGACCTGAAGCTTATATGATTACATTCCTGTGTCACTGATGAGTTTATGTTTACACGGACGAAAGCTTCTGAGACGCTGTATGTATCTTGCCCTCAAGTCGAAGCATGAACTTTCATCGGTATTCTGCCTTCAGCAGTAATGTTAGTCGATGTAAGTGACTGGGTGGAACTTCTGAAACAGCTTGTTGATTATCTTATTGTAGCTGAGTAGTCAGCGCGACGGAATGTTATGCCTAACGGCTCGGGTTCGATTCCGGGCTGGATCGGAGATTTTCTCAGCTCAGGGACTCGGTGTTGTGTTGTCCTTATGATCATCATTTCATCCCCATCGACACGCAAGTCGCCGACGTGGCGTCAACTCGAAAGACTTGCACCGGGCGCACGGTCTACCCGACGGGAAGCCCCAGCAACGCAGCATTTCAATTTCCAACGACAGAATTGCTTTGGATCTTTGTATTTTAGGTTTTGTGTACAAAAGGTATCAGGCAGAGCCACGCGTGCTTCTTGTACACGATTCACCTTTAGAGTGGATCATATTACATTCTAGGTCAAAACTTTCTATAGAGTGGGTGCAAATGGTTCAAATGGCTCTGAGCACTATGGGAGTTAACTTCTGAGGTCATCAGTCCCCTAGAACTTAGAACTACTTAAACAAAACTAAGGACATCACACACATCCATGCCCGAGGGAGGATTCGAACCTGCGACCGTAGCGGTCGCCCGGTTCCAGTCTGTAGCGCCTAGAACCGCTCGGCCACTATGGGCGGCTGTAGAGTGAGCACATACTCAGGAAGCTTTTTTCTAAAGACATACTTTCATGTACTCAGGACAGCACAAAAAAGAGTACTTGCTAACGCAACAAGTAAATGCTGTTAGGAAGAACTGCGCTTAAAGATGGTAAAATTGTTGTTTATTAAGACACGACCGGTTCCGCGACTTCAAGCCGTTTCATGAGATGAACTTACGAGGGATAAAGCAAATTACAGTGTCACCACATGTTTTCTGGATATTAAGTTTAATAAAGGAATGTCTAAAATATACTCACGACTTTAAAAGATCATAGGCTTACCCATCGCTCCTAGTCAAAATTTACTATCCAGAGAATATCGTCAATACTATGGCGAGCGAAAGGTACGGAAAGTGTCTCACCAGTGCGACAGCAGGTCAGCTAAGTGCAAGGCAAGACAAAAGATGACACTTTCCACATACTAATTTGCATGTGCCGCGAATAATCATGTTAGTAGCAACAATTCTTTATCGCCAAGATGGCCTCTCCTTTTTGTTAAAAAAAAGTTGGCGTCCACTCATCATAAAATATTTTCTTTTTTCTTTTTAGGTGGAGGCAAATATTAAAGAATGGAGCACGTCTGTTTTGTTTGCTATCCTTCCCAGTGCTGCAATTTCGGCAGTCTGCTACACAAATTTCAGCCAGTAAACAGCGTCACTCGCCCGATTGTCACATGACATTGCCGCGAGAACACGTGTGCTCGTTGTGAACGGCACGTGCCGCTTATTTGCATGACACCAGTCTAATTTTTGTATGGCTCGTGTAAAAACAATCTGCTTACTCAGTCGCCTTATTGATGCAAAGTAATGAATCTAGACGTGTGGGTCGCATCAAAATAAAACTGTCGGCCGAGCCCTGTAAGCCTTCATACGCTGCTTTGCTTTACTTTTATCTTTATAGCTGACGCTATAATTCTTATTAATGACAACAAAGTAAACAGGCGTATCCCTCGGGTCCCAGGAAATGCACCATAAACCGGTGTAACACAGCACGTGGTACGGTGAATGAGCTTCACGCCATTCATAGCAGCGGCTTGCAGCTTTACGCAGAGAAATACCCTACTGACAGCAGTGTATTAATGTCCAGAGCGTCTGACATGAGTCGTCTACTAAAAGAAGTGAACTGCTTCTCATTAAGTTCTTTATTTTCATTTTGCCTACAACGTCAACTTCATCTTGCCTTGGCATATACCTCGGCGTCGTCATAAACGCTTTTCATCAGGGTTCAATCTGCCGCATCTAGTCTCAGAACTGTTTACCTCAATCCATTTACCGAATGTTTTCTTTCCCAGAAACGAGGGAGCATGCACGTAACTCGTAACAGGCTTTCTTAGCGAGTGTAAAAACGCGCAGACTGAACTAGAGACAGCTTATACAGGGTGTAAATTTTGACAAACCTGAATAACTCGAAAAATAAGCTTCACACGAAAAAATGTGTAGAGTCCGAAGTTGATTATTTTCGAGGGGGACATCTCCTGGTGCTAAAATTAGCCCGCCACCCCAGTCCCCTGGGGTGGGGCGGGAGGCAACTTTAAAATTTCAAATGGAACCTCCATTTTTTATTGCAGAATCAGATTCTACATAAAAAAAACTACGTACATTTAGTCTTAAACATTTGTTTTGATTCTTGGTAGTTAGCGCTGTAATTCAAGAAAATCAATGTTCTCATTTTTTCGTGGAAAATGGTTACGGATAAATAAAAAATACTTATTTACTTCGTAAATTTTGATTCGCTAAAACGAAAACTCTCTCTCTTTCTTAGCGAGAAAGAGGAATTAGAGTTTTACAAATGTTGACTCAAATACTATATTAATTTTTTCCACAGATTAAGCCTTTGCATTTCCCCTTTTTAGATTTTATAGCTTCCCTGTCACGTTCAAACTTCTGAATTAAACGCCCCGACTCGCAGAACGTTATCCTTTCGTTGGTTATTCAATCTTTTTCTCACGGTCACATCCCCCTTGGCACTCCTCTCTTGGAGATCCGAATGAGGGACTATTCCGGAATCTTTTGCCAATGGAGAGATCATCATGTCACTTTTTCCAATTAGAAGCCACGTGTTCTGTGGATACATCTTATGTATCTTTAATGCAGTAGCTTCCATTACCTTCTGCATCATCATGCTGTTGATCATTGCTCATTAAGAATCCATTTAGGGGCAGTTTCCCATTTCATGGACAAGAAAGTGCCATGAACCTCTGGCCACTCTTCCGCCCTCTTTGACGAGGTCGTTGGCAGAACGAGGGTGATTTCTTATGCCGGAATAGTTCGGCCGCCATTACTGAAAATTTTTACTATCAATTTGAGTAACGGCTAGGTTCCAACCGCTTATTAAAGACGCTACGCCTAGACTAAGGGTCAAAGTGACGCCGCTCGGTGAAACTTAGAGCATACATAGAAAGAACAAGTACATCATTGTACACAAGGTAACTGAAAGAAATACGGAATGAGACGAACAGAAATGACACCTGTATTCCAAGACCAAAATGACACTGAAGACATCACAATTCATGATGGTTCTTTGGACATTATAAAAAGCGGAAATGATTCTTAATAGGGTACGTGAAAGAAAGGATGGCAATGGGTTCTCTGCAGCGTGATCCCATGCTGGTGACAACGTTGTTGAGGAGTTTTTGCGGTAGGGTCTTGCATTCTTCATCCAGCTGCTTGATGGCCATAGGCGCATCTGGACGTGCTTTACTGCGTCTCTCCAACGCATTTCACACACTATCGATTGGATTAAGTCCGAGTACAGGCAAGCTGCATTCCCCGAATAGCTTCTCGTTCCAAGGGCTCCACTACCTGCGCTTATTGACGCTGTCGCGCGTTGTCATCCAGAAGAGTGAAGTCAGGGCTGAATGCACCCCTGAAGAGACGAGCATGGGGAAGTAGTACGTTGATTGGTGAAGGCACTGTGTTCAAAGATTTGGATATCGGCACGCCCGCGCAAAATTATGCCTCCCCACATGCAGCGGTCCGGTTACGTTCGTCCATTACCTGCACCTACCTGTGGACTCGTTGCAGCAGATCGGCGGTAAGAAAGCTTAGCAGAAACCTACCGTACTGCAGCTCGAACCAGGCTGCATACAACGTAACTGTTCTAAGAATCGGGAAAATGTCTTAATTTTGAATGAAAGGTGGAAATACTGGCAAAAGTTCGGTATATTCTGAACCTTGATAATGTACACGTTCACTGCCAAGCCCGTGCTAATCTTGACGCAGTCATGGACAGACCCTTTCATTCACGTTAGCAAGTTCATGGTAACGTATTTCCCGAAATCTGTATACCTACTAAGCACGGATTGTTCTTAAATAAAAATGCTCGTCACACTATTACGTTCATCGGTGTCTAATGCACTCAAGTTTTTAGTCACAGATCTGCTGAATATGTCACGGAATTACTGTCTTTTCTCATACACAAAATTACTTTAAAAATCCTTACTTTCAAAAAAACACACCGGAATATATATGCGTTCACTTTAAAACACTTTTGAAATATGTAGCACAGCTAAAACCTCCAAATTATAGATTCCTTCGGAGCTCATACTACACACGACCGTAATATTGAAAGGTTGGGCTCCGACTCTCTTAGACTGCTGTAAGCATTCAATCTCCCCATGAGAAAAGACGCCAGAAGAATACTCCGTTCTGATTTGTCAGTTTTCTTTAAGGCCAATAGAAAAACATTATTCTCCTGAGTTATTCCGCTCTTCTCATGAGTAACCAATCAACAAATAACACACTTTCTAACTGTATTTTTTCCGAAATAAATATTTAACATTCTGATATTTTGTTTATACTTTACGTTATTAACTATTTTCGTTTACTCTTGAATCAGCTTTCCTTTACCATAAACTTGGTTAACATATTATGATAGAAAATTCCCCGTCGTGTACATTCACACTGTCTTCAGACTTTTTCATACAGCGTTCATCAGTAGAACAATGATCTACATATTCACTTTAGACCACATTCACGCATCATTCACACTACTAAAAGCATATACAAACCTGTAGAAACATAAATAAACAAATAAGCCTTCAAGAAACAATTAACAAAAACATTCTATTGATATCTTTCTTGAATGTCTCTGAGCTCTACTGGACTCTGGTGGTCAAAATTCTTAACTACGAGGGTAATCCCAAAAGTAAGGCCTGCTATTTTTTTATAAGTACATAGAGCTGTTTATTTCTACAATGGTTTACATCGGTTTACAGCTTGAACATTTAGCTATTTTTCGACATAATCACCATTTCTGTCAATGCATTTTTGTAGACGCTGTGGCAGTTTTTGTATGCCCATGTCATACCAGCTCGCCGCCATGCTGTTCAGAAAGTTATGAACCTCTTCTTTCACCTCGTCTTCGGAGCTGAATCGCTGGGACCACAATTAACGCTGACACGTACTGTGAGACTGCAAAAACTCAAACGGGCAATTCAAACGGGAGAAGAGGAATGTTGAGCAAGGGCGTACACATTCTCCATGACAACGCTCGCCCACACATCGCTCGGCAAACTGTTGCTCTCCTGCAACAGTTTCAGTGGAACATAATCACCCACCCATCCTATAGTCCTGACTTGGTGCCCAGTGATTATCACCTGTTCCCTAGGTTAAAAGAACATTTGGCCGGAAAGCGATTCAGCTCCGGCGACCACGTGAAAGAAGAGGTTCATAACTTTCTGAACAGCATGGCGGCGAGCTGGTATGACATGGGCATACAAAAACTGCCACAGCGTCTACAAAACTGAATCGACAGAAATGGTGATTATGTCGAAAAATAGCTAAATGTTTAAGCTGTAAACTGATGTAAAACATTGTAGAAATAAGCAGGTCTATGTACTTATAAAAAATAGGAGAACTTACTTTTAGGATTACCCACGTACATTATAATTATTTTTGTTTAGTCCTGTACGCTGCTGTCCTCTAGCACATGAAAATTAGAACGTACTTGACTGAACCCGTTTCAGACCTCTGTCACTATGCACGCATGGGTCATTCTCCCGATAAACATGCTCTAGACAGGAGCGGTATAAAGGCGCCACGCATCGCCACACGATGACACCTGGGCCACCAAAACGATAATGTTCGTAATGCTGGACGTACCCTCCTATGGAGAGAGATGGGAACCCGTAACGGAGCCAGGAACGTTGTCGCTCGTGATCGTTTTGGTGGTCCAGACATTATGGTGTGGGAGGATAAAGTTGCAAGGGCGTACTGACTGTATCACCGTACTCCTTCTGCATGTGCATTTCTTCAGGTGTGTATTGGGCCCTGACTTCATTTTTATGCGGGACAATGCGCGACCCCACAGAACAGCGCAGTGGAAGAGCTCTTGGGACAGGAGTATATTCGGCGTATGGACTGCTTTCCTGGGCTCGGACTTAATTGCCATCGCGCACGTGTGGGGCAACGACCACCATCCAGCGGTTTGCCAACCTCTCTGATGGAGGAATGGAACGCTCAACCACCTCAACTCCCTACCAGTCTTGTGGCTACCATGGAGGCACCTTGCAGCTCGTGCACTGTTGTGTGTGGTGATCGGAGAACCTATTACGAACCATGTTCCATCGTTTGTAATGTGCAGGGGACCACCATAAATTGCGATGACTTCAGTTTAATATCATTTCTGTTCGTGCCATTGCGTGTTTCTTTTAGTTACGTTTTGTACAATAATGTAGCAGTTCTTAGTATGTATGGTCCAAGTTTCGTCGAGCTAAACTGTGTTATCAGAACCATCCGGACACCTGGCTGAAAATGACTTACAAGTTCGTGGCGCCGTCCATCGGTAATGCTGGAATTCAATATGGTGTTGGCCCGCTCTTAGCCTAGATTACAGCTTCCACTCTCATAGGCATGTGTTCAGTCAGGTGCTGGAAGGTTTCTTTGGGAATGGTAGACCATTATTCAAGGAGTGCTGCACTGAGGAGAGAAATCATTGTCGTTCGGTGAGGCCTGGCACGAATTCACCGTTCCAAAACATCCCAAAGGTGTTCTATAGCTTTCAGGTCAGAACTCTGTGCAGGCCAGTCCATTACAGGGATGTTTCTGTCGGGCAACCACTCCGTCACAGGCTGTTCGTTATGAACAGTAGCTCGATCATGTTGAAAGAAGCAATCGCCATCCTCGAATTGTTCTTCAGCAAGAAGGTGCTTAAAACATGAATGTTGGCCTGTGCTGTGATAGTGCCACTCAAAGCAACAAGGGGTGCAAGCCCCCTTCATGAAGCACACGACCACACCATAACACCACCGCCCCCAAATTTTACTGTTGGCACTACACACGCTGGCAGATGACGTTCACCGCGCATTCGCCATGCCCACACCCTGACATCGGATCACCACATTGTTTACCGTGATTCGTCACTCCACACAACGTTTTTCCACTGTGCAATCGTTCTACGCTTTTTACACTAAGCGAGGCGTCGTTTGTCGTTTACCGGCGTGATATGTCGCTTATGAGCAGCCCCCCGACCACGAAATCCAAGTTTTCCCACCTCCCGCCTAGCTGTTATAGTACTTGCTGTCGATCCTGATGCAGTTTGGAATTACTGTGTGATGGTATGGATAGATGTCTGCCTATTACACATTACAACCCTCTTCAAGTGTCGGCGGTCTCTGTCTGTCAACAGACGAGGTCAGCCTGTACGCTTTTTTGCTGTACGTCTCCCTCCACGTTTCCACTTCACTGTCACATCGGAGACAGTGGACCCAGGGATGTTTAAGAGCGTGGAAATCTCGCGTACAGGCGTATGACACGAGTGACACCCAGTCACCTGACCACGTTCGAAGTCCATGGGTTCCGCGGAGCGCCCCATTCTGCTCTCTCAAGATGTCTAATGACTACTGATGTCGCTGATTTGCAGTACCTGGCAGTAGGCGGCAGCACAATGCACCTAATGTGAAAAACGTGTGTTCTGGGGGTGTTCGGACTCTTTGGTCACATAGTGTATGTTACTTACAGATGGAGGCCATGGCATTCGGATCAGATAAACTTTGTACATCTTCATTAGACCATTAAACCGACGCAATGTGCAAGTAGTAAGGTGCACTACTTTGAGAACTCCGAGTAAATCGCAACAGAAATTTTAGGCGTCTATTATGTAACTGATGTGTATGTGCGTTGGTGGCAGACGCTCAAGTTCATGATGGTACAGTGGTTAGCTTTCGGGCGTCGTATATGAAGCAACAGTTAGACTCCTGCTCATACTTAGTTTTTATCTATATTTTTTCATCACTGGTCATATTATTTAATTTATATGACATTTGAGAGGTAATATAATAAAAAAATACGTGTATTTGCATGACGTTTTAGTGAATTTCTTGTTACTTAACTATTTAGTATTTTAATTCAATTTAATTATTAGAAGAAACATATTAATAACTATCGACAAGTAAATAAAGAAACGCGTAGCGTTTTTCTGAAAAATTTATGCCTGTCGTGTTTTGCGAAACCCTTATATACATGCAGTCCGGAATCGTACCCAGAACTACTTTGCACCTCGACGCTTCAAGCTACAGCCGCAGAGGCAGGCTTGACAGTTCACCTGCTTAGCGGTGAGACGTTGCTAATGTAGCGAACAAATAGTATATGTACAAATTATCTGAATATCACAAAATTTACACTTGTACTACAAAAATGACTCGAGCGGAAGTCGAACCGTCGCCTCACACAGGTTTGTCTCAGGTAGCTCGAGTGCTAACCGCTTGTCCCCATGACCCTTAACGCCCGGAACCAACATACAGACACATCAGGCCCATAACTGACGCATAAAACTCTCTCTTGCGATTTTCTCGGAGTTTCCAGGGTAATGCACCTTACTACTTGCAGATTACGTTGTTTTAACGGCCTACGAAAGGTGTACAAAGTTTGAAGTAAATCCGCGATCCCAACGTCGTGGCCTTCCATTGTTACACCCGTGGTCTAGGGGTAGTTTCTTTGACTGACAATCCTAACCACTGCTCGAATTTTGAGTAAAAATCATCAGCTATGGCCGCCGAAGCCTTCCGGCGCAAGAAGTCATTCTTGTTGTGCAAGGGCCTTTTCGAAGAGGGTGGAGGAGCGGGCAGAAGTTCATGGCACTATTTTGCCCCAGGGGCGGGAAACTGCCCCTAAAAGGCACATGAATCAGCAATGATCAACGGCATGAGAATACAGAAGACAATGGAAACCCCTGCATTAAACACAAATAAGGCGTATCCACAGGACATATCGACTGTAACTGTTCGTTTCACAATGTATTTTTTTGAATTATCATATGTGCTATACTGTAGCAGTTCTTAGTATTTACTGTCCAAGTTTCATCGAGCTGTGCTACTCGGCTGTGACTTATGATGCAAACCTTACTTACGTCCTTAAGATTTGCTCACTAGTACGAGGGGCGTTCAGTGAGTAATGCAAGACATTTTTTTTCTGAAAGCAGGTTGGTTTTGTTTACGATTTACATACACCATGCTATTCCCCACTCTTCTAAGCTACAAAATCCTATTTTTCAATATAATCTCCGTTCAATGCGACGGCCTTACACTGCCTTATTGGGAGGACCTTTGTGCCCACATGGTACCGATCTACTGGTCGAAAGAGTTCTTCCCGCAGTATGCATCTTTCACTGGTCCAAATAGATCGAAGGTGAGAGATCCGGGTTGTAGGGTGGATGTGGGAGAACAGTCCAATGAACTGTTGCCAGCTGCTGTCGAGCGAGCGGACTCGTTCAAATGGTTCAAATGGCTCTGAGCACTATGGGACTCATCTGCTGAGGTCATTAGTCCCCTAGAACTTAGAACTAGTTAAACCTAACTAACCTAAGGACATCACAAACATCCATGCCCGAGGCAGGATTCGAACCTGCGACCGTAGCGGTCTTGCGGTTCCAGACTGCAGCGCCTTTAACCGCACGGCCACTTCGGTCGGCAGCGGACTCGTGTGAAGCCTTTCGTTATCATATAGAAGCAGAAGCTCGTTTGCATTTTTATGGCACTGAACACGCTGAAGACGTTTCTGCGATATCCTAAGGTTAGCACAATACACTATAAAAAGACCCGCCAGGGTAGGCGAGAGCGCTAACGCGCTGCTTCCTGGACTCGGGTAGGCGCGCCAGCCCCGGATCGAATCCGCCCGGCGGATTAACGACGACGACGGTGTGCCGGCCAGCCGGGATGTGGCTTTTAGGCGGTTTTCCACATCCAGATACGTGAATACCGGGCTGGTCCCCACGTCCCGTCTCAGTTACACGACTTGCAGACATTTGAAACACATTCACCCTATTTCACGATTTACACTAGACGCAGACAGCTGGGGTACACTAATTCCGTCCCGAGGGGGTATGGGGTGGCGGCAGGAAGGGCATCCGGTCACCCCTTACAATTAACCATGCCAATTCCGTACTTAACCCTGCCGACCCTGCGCACAATGCGGGATAAAGGCGGTAGCAAAAGAAAGAAAGAAAAAGAAAGCACAATACACTATAATCGTTGCAGTGTGATGAATGAAATCAAACAGAACAACACCTCCAGTGGTCCGGAAGACCGTCGCCGTTACTTTACCGGCTGAAGGTGTGGATTTGAACATTTCCTACGGAGAACAAGTGATGTGGCACCACTCGATGGATTGCCGTTTTGTTGCAGTTTCGAAGTGACGAGTGCACGTTTCATCGCCTGTGACGATTTTCGATAAAAAGTTGTCACGCTGAGCTTCGTAACGCACAAGCAATTCCGCACAGATGGTCATTCGTTGTTCTCCATGTTCCCCGGTTAGGCGGCAAGGAACCCAGCGGCCACACACACCTTCGAGTAACCTAATTGGTGTCAGCAGGGGAAACAGAAAGGTCCAGTTGAGATGCGAGGTGTTTGACTGCGATCCGTCGATCACCTCGAGTGAGAGTGTCCGCACGTTCCAACACTGCAGGCGTGTCACAACTGTGTGCGGCCGGCCGGCTCGCGGGAGACCGGGCAGGTTTGCGCCACTGTTGTATGATGACAGACGCCTCGCTTTTGTTCTCTGCCAAGTCTCCGTAGTCATTATGCAAACGCCTACGAATATACAGGATGGTCCATTAATCGTGACCGGGCTAAATATCTCACGAAATAAGCGTCAAACGAAAAAACTACAAAGAACGAAACTTGTCTAGCTTGAAGCGGGAAAGCAGATGGCGCTATGGTTGGCCCGCTAGATGCCGCTGCCACAGCTCAAACGGATATCAACTGCGTTTTTTTTTTTAATACAAACCCCCATTTTTATTACGTATTCGTCTACTAAGTAAAGAAATGTGAATGTTTTAGTTGGATCACTTTTTTCGCTTTGTGATAGATGGCGCTGTAATAGTCACAATCATATGGCTCACAATTTTAGACGAACAGTTGTTAACAGGTAGGTTTTTTCAAATGAAAATACAGAACGTAGGTACATTTGAACATTTTATTTCGGTTGTTCCAATGTGATACATGTACCTTTGTGAACTTATCATTTCTGAGAACGCATGCTGTTACAGCGTGATTGCCTGTAAATACCGAATTAATGCAATAAATGCTCAAAATGATGTCCGTCAACCTCAGTGCATTTGGCAATACGTGTAACGACATTCCTCTCAACACCGAGTAGTTCGCCTACCCTAATGTTCGCACATGCATTGAAAATGCGCTGACACATGTTGTCAGGCGTTATCGGTGGATCACGATAGCAAATGTCCTTCAACTTTCCACGCAGAAAGACATCCGGGGACGTCAGATGCGGTGAACGTGTGGGCCATGGTATGGTGCTTCGACGAGCAATCCACCTGTCATCAAATATGCTATTCAATGCCGCTTCAACCGCATGCGAGCTATGTGCCGGACATCCATCATGTTGTAAGTACATCGCCATTCTGTCATGCCGTGAAACATCTCGTAGTAACATCGGTAGAACATTACCAAGGGCCGAGCGGTTCTAGGCCCTACAGTCTGGAACCGCGCGACCGCTACGGTCGCAGGTTCGAATCCTGCCTCGGGCATGGGTGTGTGTGATGTCCTTAGGTTGGTTAGGTTTAAGTAGTTCTAAGTTCTATGGGACTGATGACCTCCGATGTTAAGTCCCATAGTGCTCAGAGCCTTTTGAACCATTACGTAGGAAATAAGCAAACACTGCACCATTTAGTTTGCCATCGATAAAATGGGGGACAATTATCCTTCCTCCCATAATGCCGCACCATACATTAACCCGCCAAGGTCGCTGATGTTCCACTTGTCGCAGCCATCGTAGATTTTCCGTTGCCCAATAGTGCATATTATGCCGGTTTGCGTTGCCGCTGTTGGCGAATGACGCTGCGTCGCTAAATAGAACGCGTGCAAGAAATCTGTACTCGTCCCGTAATTTCTCTCGTGCCCAATGGCAGAACTGTACACGACGTTCAAAGTCGTCGCCATGCAATTCCTGATGCATATAAATATGGTACGGGTGCAATCGATGTTGATGTGGCATTCTCAACACCATCGTTTTTGAGATTCCCGTTTCTCGCACAATTTGTCTGCTACTGATGTGCGGATTAGCCGCGACAGCAGCTAAAACACCTACTTGGACATCATCATTTGTTGCAGGTCGTGGTTGACGTTTCACATGTGGCTGAACACTTCCTGTTTCCTTAAATAACGTAAGTATCCGGCGAACGGTCGGGACTCTTGGATGATGTCGTCTAGGATGCCGAGCAGCGTACATCGCACACGCCCGTTGGGCATTTTGATCACAACAGCCATACATCAACACGATATCGACCTTTTCCGCAATTGGTAAACGGTCCATTTTAACACGGGTAATGTATCACGAAGCAAATACTGTCCGCACTGGCGGAATGTTACGTGATACCACGTACTCATACGTTTGTGACTATTACAGCTCCATCTATCACAAACCGAAAAAAGTGGTCCAACTAAAACATTCATATTTTTTTACGTACTACACGAATATGTAATAAAAAATGGGGGTTCCTATTTTAAAAAACGGCAGTTGATATCCGTTTGACCTATTGCAGCGCCATCTAGCGGGCCAACCATAGCGCCATCTGGTTTCCCCCTTCAAGCTAGACGAGTTTCGTTCTTTGTAGTCTTTTTCGTTCGATGCTTATTTCGTGAGATGTTTGGCCCGGTCACTATCAATGGACCACCCTGTGTATGATGCTCTGGTTTATCGCCGAAATAAACTCAATGACAGCTATCTCCCTGGAACGTACCTCCGTTACAGACGCCATTCTGAAGCGTCTGTATAGCGTCGCTACCTAACGGAACTTTATGTAGCTCTAGGGGCTGAAGCGTGAATATTTCACGATTTCCCACAGAAAATTCCTCATTTTTTCAGCGAAAATTGAGTGACAGAAGAATGTGTTTCATTACTTATTCAACGCCTTTCGTGTACACTGGTTTACTTTTTAGGCAATCTCTTCAGCTGCAGGCGGCTCTCCCGTGCGTTCCGTAGTTAATTCCGAGTGTAACAGGGCAGTAGGCGGGTGTCGGTGACACGAGTGGTTTGGCCGGTGACCCGTGAAATGCACTGCCGCCATCTTCGGCGCCAGACACGCAGTGACGAGGCCGGTCTGGCCATCAATCAATCACCCAACAGCCGCATCACTCATCCACTCGTCAGTGGCTGCTGGCTGCTGGCTCGTCTCTCCCACTCTCACCCTGCCTACTTACTGTCGCCACCATCTCACACACACACACACACACACACACACACACACACACACACACACACACTGTGCGAGTAGACAAAGTACGTCATGAACGTAGCTGACGACCTCTCGGAGTTGCTACCTTGGTTGACGCGTCTCAGCGCTCTGGTACTCGCTTGAAACGTGACGGATTTAGACCGAATAGCTTCTCCGTAAGTGCAGGCAGTAGAAGTCAAACGTAAACCAGCAACAGACTCTCATGATAGTGGCCCTCAGACTTCGTGACCGCAATTAAAACTGAGATTTTTTCCGAGTCTGAAGAAAACGCTAGAACGACACTCGAACCCACACACAGACGCCTTTCTCTGACAATTGTCTCCCACTGGAACCTCAATGGCCGAGTAAGAGCTTTGTTTCCCTGTTAGTTCCCCTCCATTACTGAGGAAATGTGCTAAGTCCGTCTGAGCATGCTGTAGCAGTAGTGTTACAGAGAGGTTAAGAATACGGAATCAGAGTTGACAGCAGACTCAGGTTTCGGAACGGAAACTAATGTTGTTATGCTTTTACAGAGTATACCCTTCCAATTGTTCAGAAGACAACCTTACCCTCTTCTCCATATTTACAGGCTTATCAATCCCATAGTGGGAAGACCTGTTTCCAACTTGGATGATATGGAGTGGAGCACGCCGTTTTTTTAGTCCTTTCCATCACAATTTAAAACTGCATCTACATTTGTACACTCTGAGGCACTGTTTTGTGGGTGAACGTGAATTTTTTTTTAAGTTTTTTCTCCACCAGGCACAGAGCCGAGCTAAGACAAGCTCTAATGCAATGTCTCTCAATTGAAATATGAATCACGAAGGAAAGCCATTGCTGTAAATGACGAAGCACACCACCGGGGCATTGTCGAATAACTATCGAGCAGAGAGCGGAGAATGCAGCCGCAGAAGACTTACAGATGAAGTAAGACTGTGTAACGCACATGGAAGACCGCCTCCAAAATCTCCAGACTTTGCAGAAAGTGCAAGGTTTAAGATGCGTGAGCAACATTCGGGACATAACGTTGCGGTATAGAGTACTGACAAGCCTAGAAAATGCCGACTAATTTGCTCAACATCACAGCTCGGTAAAGTCATTGGGACGACCTAACCGATCTAGTAGGATTAGTCAGTATCATAGTTTTGTAAGTTACAGTGAATCCACTTCGAGCTGTTCTGTGACATGTCTGATGGCTTTAACTCTCAGAACGCCAGCCAAATGGCCTGATGCACTCCGCTGCCATGGATTGCCGTTTCTGCCATCCTTGCTGCCACCGATGTGAGGAGTGTCTTCGAGCAACAACCCACTGGGTTCAAATGGCTCTGAGCGCTATGGGACTTAACATCTGAGGCCTTCAGTCCCCTAGAACTTAGAACTACTTAAACCTAAGCAACCTAAGGACGTCATACACATCCACGCCCGAGGCAGGATTCGAACCTACGACCGTAGCGGTAGCGCGCTTCCGGAGGGGGTCAATTGAAGGTATCCTCTTGTTGGGAATCTGGGGGACTCTCCACGTCTACCATCATCCCCTGTGGAGTCGATGGCTGCTGACAACACTTCAATCTACAGTGCCCACAAGTACGTCTTGGGAGAATGGGTCACCAAGCAGTTATTGTCCATTGTCCTGGCTGGACGAAGAACGCTGGGAGACCTCCAGGCTGACATCAAGTATGACGCTGATCTGTTGAGTGCGTGGACCCCGACTGTACCAAGCATCGTCGCCACCTAACAGGTGAGCCAGCAACTCCCAGCTGGTCTCCACTACAAGCTTTCCTTCCCCAATCTGTGTTTGTGCTCAGTATCCCGGTAGCATTCTGTGTCAAACAGCAGTCCGTCAAGAGCCACAGTAGGGAATTACTGCCCCATCCATAGGCTTCCGCCAACACCACAACACAGATGGTTGTGTTCGGATTGGTGCCATAACTGGGAAGCATACACTGCTGTTGAATGGCGTCGCATTGCTTTCAGTAACGAGTCGTCTTTCTGCACTACCTTGGATGACCATAGCTGCGACCTTGGGAGAGGAGCCATTCTTCCTCTGTTTGGAGAGGTGCAGCTGTGTTACTGCTGGCGACATGGTGTGAGGAGCCATTCGCTATGACTTCTGGTCACTGCTGACAATACATTCTTTCTTTTGCTACTGCCTTTATCCCACATTGTGCACAGGGTCGGCGGGGTTCAGTACGGATTTGGCGTGGTGAATTTTAAGGGGTGGTTGGATACCCTTCCTGCCGCGACTCCATACCCCCGTGATGAAATTAGTGTACCCCAGCTGTCTGTGTCTAGTGTAAATCTTGAAATAGTGTGAATGTGTTTCAAGTGTCTGCGACTCATGTAACTGAGGCGGGACGTGGGGACCAGCCCAGTATTCACCTAGCAGGATGTGGAAAACCGCCTAAAAACCACATCCAGGTTGGCCAGCACATCGGCCGACGTCTTTAATTCGTCGGGCGGATTCGATCCGGGGCCGGCGCGCCTACCTGACTCCAGGAAGCAGCGGATATCCTGGCGGGTTGGTCACTGCTGACAATGGCTGAGCGAATTTGACAGTACTATGGTAGTCACGGATGTCTTGCGTTATCACGTATCAGGCGAGAGTACTGTGGTGCCATTTTTCAACAGGACCATGCTCATGCACATATGACACCTGTCTCTAAAACTGACGACATGATTATGAGGTATTCCCATAGCCAGCAATATCCCCAGATCTGTCACTGATAGCCCACGTGTAGATGCAGCTCAGACCTAAAATTCGTCCCAGTACCCGTATCCAGAATATCAAGGACCAGTTACAACAGTTCAGAGCCAGCTTACAGGATACAACAGCGACATGGCACTCATCAAAAATGGTTCAAATGGCTCTGAGCACTATGGGACTTAACATCTTGAAAGGTGGCTACACTGAGTCACAGCGCCAGAGATTGCGCCAAAGAGTATTATTCAGCCGCCTCCACTGGCAGTGTTTGTCGAGAAGTCGTAGTGGGCAGTGCTTGTTGAGATGTAGCAGTGGTGAGTCGTTGTTGAGAAGTTCCCATGGAGAGTGCTTGTTCAGATGTTGTCATATTGTTTTGATGGGCTAGACACCAGATATTGTTGGACTGGGGATGCTGTAATGACCAGAGTGTGCTTTTCGTCAATATATATGAAGGTAAAAAATTCCTTTTTTTAATTGTTTCAATGTCTTAAACAATAATGCCTCTTGGTAACAGGTTCAGTCAACAAAGCATCTGGCTCGTGTTCTTGTATCAGACTGTATTGTGGTTTCTATGTGCAATTATAGTATTTCAGTTTTATTTAATTAATTCAGTGTAAATGGTATTTAAAATATCTGGTCTTATTGAGGAAGAACCGTGCCAGATGTGTACGTTGAATCACACTTCCACACACAGAACAGCTACACTTGTGTTTTGTTGTTTCGTAGGTTTTATAGTTGCTGGGGACTTAATTAATTAATTGTGTTAACGGAAGTTTTCTTTCATTTCTTGTTGTTATTCTATGCAGTCAGATTGCGTACTAATACCAGTCAGGGCCAACCGGTTGCGAGACTGCGTAACCGGACAGACAGCGACTAAGATTAAAATTATTTGCATTCAGTATTTCAAATGGTTCAAATGGCTCTGAGCACTATGGGACTCAACATCTTAGGTCATAAGTCCCCTAGAACTTAGAACTACTTAAACCTAACTAACCTAAAGACATCACACACACCCATGCCCGAGGCAGGATTCGAACCTGCGACCGTAGCAGTCCCGCGGTTCCGGACTGCAGCGCCAGAACCGCTAGACCACCGCGGCCGGCCATTCAATTTTTAATTAAGCCCCCATGCACGTGGCGACCGCTGCTTCGGATCGTCCCTTGGAATTCTTCTGATAGTAAAAATAGCAGACAGTAGTATTGTTGAAGTAATTTGTAGTTTAGTAATTGTAGTCTATATTGCATGTGTAGATTTGGTAATGAACATTTGTAGTTGTCTTGTCTTTCTTCTAATGGTATTTTTGCAGAATTTAATTTTTTATGTCTTGTACACGGGTTTGACAATTTTGTGCAATTATGAAGATTTCAATTGTTCGTTAATCGTGTTTGTCGGAAAGCTTTTCGTGTGAATGGTATTGTTGGAGATAAAGTGTCATTCCGTGTAATTTTCGTATAGGGACGAGTTTTGTATATTTTGTAAATGATTACGCGATCGATGAAAAAGGCAAAAATGATGGATAGTCAGAATGACGAAATTGTTGACATGGCGAACTCGCCAACACAGGACAACAGTATGATGAATAATGAAGTTGAAAACAATTTAATAAGTCGGGAAAATAGTTTGGAACCTGTTCAAAATTTTTCACAATCAAAAAATTTTCAGAATACGAGATTAACGACAGAAGATTCTGGAATAGTAGATAGCTTTACAGCTATGACGAAAGAAGCTGGTTTTGCGGGAAATGTTAGGGGCGAAAAGAATTTCGAACCAGTTAATATGCAGCAGTTAATGGGTGCTATATTAAATTTGGGATCGCAGTTAGGATCTGAATGAAAAACAGAGATGGGAACTTTGGCAACACGGTTAAAAACTGATATGGGAACAATGGAAACACGGTTAGACTCACTGGGATCGCAGTTAGGATCTGAATTAAAAACAGTGGCAACACGGTTAGACTCACAAATAGGAACAATTAAAACAGAGATGGAAACAATGGAAACACGGTTAGACTCACGAATAGGGACATGTTTCAAAAACATGAAAGATGAATTAAAGAAAGAAATTAGAGAAGAAGTACAACCGATTTTGAATGCTCACAATAATAGATTAATTTCAATAGAAATCAGACAAAAGGAACAGGATAGAGAACAGGAAGAAAGAGATCGCGCGATAGTACAAAAATTTTCAGAGTTAAATTTAAAACGTGCACACGATAAGGAAGAAATATTTGAAAGAATCGAGGAATCCGTACCAAATGACAGAATAAATAACTTAACACAACAGTATGAACAATTAACTACTAAATGTGTTAATACTGAAACTCGAGTCGCGACACTTACGGAAGACGTAAATAAACAGAAGGAACAAATAGGTGACTTATCGGAAAGAGTTGAGGAGATTTCAGATAAATTGACAAGTCTTAGTTTAAATGGGGACAGAGATTCAGATGATACAGCTCCATTGCCATTTGCAGAAACAGAAGAGTACCAGAACATAAATAAACATGTTAAAAATCAGGGAAAATTTAATGAACGCATTAAAACGGAATTTGAGGCATTAGGAAAGCAAGTCAAACAAATTGAAAGCGAATTGTAGGAAAAGACAGCAGAAGAAATTTAGAATCACAGATAGCAGAGGGGTTTGAAGAAAGTAATTTATTTCATTTACGAGGAGCAACAAGAGAGCTCCAGGCACGCGAACTTGACAATAATCGACATTGGGACAGGGACAGACGCGGTAGGTCTTTGTCGCCACGAGGAGAAAACTTTGACTATAAACACTTCTTAACTGTTCGGAAATTTAAGATCTTTCGCTATTCTAAGAATGACATACATCCACGTTCATGGTTAGATCAATTTATGTACGCACTTCCACCAAATTGGCCACTAATTCACAAACTGGAATTTATGTGTGGATATTTAGAAAACGAACCGGCGACGCGGATGCACGCACTTATTAGAGGTTGTAATAATCTAAATGATTTTTATCATGCATTTCTATCGGCATATTGGTCCGAAAACACGCAAGACAGAGTCAAACATAGTCTTATTACGCAGCGTAATTTTAAACAGTCTGAGTTCCGCACGCCAGCAGAATACTTTGAAGACATGATTCGAAAGAATCAATTCCTTTCCAACCCTTATAGCCCGACTGAATTAATTCGCATTTGTTTAACTAACCTGCCACAATCGATAAGACAAATTGCTTTAGCCGGAAGATGTAAAGACGACATTGAGACTTTTAAGACGTTGCTACAAGAACTTGAGTATGACAACGACGACGGGACTTCTTGCAATTTTTTCAGTAACATTAATTACAATAGATTTTTTAAAAAAAGGATAATGATCGGAACGGACGTTATATGGGTAATTTTGAGAATGACAGACGAAACAGACAGGATAATACACTCCTGGAAATGGAAAAAAGAACACATTGACACCGATGTGTCAGACCTACCATACTTGCTCCGGACACTGCGAGAGGGCTGTACAAGCAATGATCACACGCACGCCACAGCGGACACACCAGGAACCGCGGTGTTGGCCGTCGAATGGCGCTAGCTGCGCAGCATTTGTGCACCGCCGCCGTCAGTGTCAGCCAGTTTGCCGTGGCATACGGAGCTCCATCGCAGTCTTTAACACTGGTAGCATGCCGCGACAGCGTGGACGTGAACAGTATGTGCAGTTGACGGACTTTGAGCGAGGGCGTATAGTGGGCATGCGGGAGGCCGGGTGGACGTACCGCCGAATTGCTCAACACGTGGGGCGTGAGGTCTCCACAGTACATCGATGTTGTCGCCAGTGGTCGGCGGAAGGTGCACGTGCCCGTCAACCTGGGACCGGACCGCAGCGACGCACGGATGCACGCCAAGACCGTAGGATCCTACGCAGTGCCGTAGGGGACCGCACCGCCACTTCCCAGCAAATTAGGGACACTGTTGCTCCTGGGGTATCGGCGAGGACCATTCGCAACCGTCTCCATGAAGCTGGGCTACGGTCCCGCACACCGTTAGGCCGTCTTCCGCTCACGCCCCAACATCGTGCAGCCCGCCTCCAGTGGTGTCGCGACAGGCGTGAATGGAGGGACGAATGGAGACGTGTCGTCTTCAGCGATGAGAGTCGCTTCTGCCTTGGTGCCAATGATGGTCGTATGCGTGTTTGGCGCCGTGCAGGTGAGCGCCACAATCAGGACTGCATACGACCGAGGCACACAGGGCCAACACCCGGCATCATGGTGTGGGGAGCGATCTCCTACACTGGCCGTACACCACTGGTGATCGTCGAGGGGACACTGAATAGTGCACGGTACATCCAAACCGTCATCGAACCCATCGTTCTACCATTCCTAGACCGGCAAGGGAACTTGCTGTTCCAACAGGACAATGCACGTCCGCATGTATCCTGTGCCACCCAACGTGCTCTAGAAGGTGTAAGTCAACTACCCTGGCCAGCAAGATCTCCGGATCTGTCCCCCATTGAGCATGTTTGGGACTGGATGAAGCGTCGTCTGACGCGGTCTGCACGTCCAGCACGAACGCTGGTCCAACTGAGGCGCCAGGTGGAAATGGCATGGCAAGCCGTTCCACAGGACTACATCCAGCATCTCTACGATCGTCTCCATGGGAGAATAGCAGCCTGCATTGCTGCGAAAGGTGGATATACACTGTACTAGTGCCGACATTGTGCATGCTCTGTTGCCTGTGTCTATGTGCCTGTGGTTCTGTCAGTGTGATCATGTGATGTATCTGACCCCAGGAATGTGTCAATAAAGTTTCCCCTTCCTGGGACAATGAATTCACGGTGTTCTTATTTCAATTTCCAGGAGTGTAGATACCAGCCTTATGACAATAACAGACGGTCTAACAGAAATTACACAGACAATCATAATAACGGAAATTCCTACCGGAATGATCAATCATACGGAAACGGTAATCGGTATCATCAAGACAGAAATTATTCATACAATAATAGGAATTCTTAATACAGAAATAACCAGGGTAGTAGATATAACAATAATTTCAGAAGTGACAGTCGAAATTACACATAAAGTAGTCGTGCAGATAGCCAGGAAAACAGAAATTTTAATAACAGACACAACCAAGAATTTACATGTAACAGACAGGAGGGACCTAATTGGCATCCTCCGCGTGACAGTAATTCAGAGAGACAAGTGGAAATACTAGAAATTGATCCGCGAAATGACAGGAATAATCAAAGACGTGACGCGAACAATCGACAATGACTTGTAGCTTCGGTTTCTGGCAGCAATATAGACGGTTCAGAAAGTAATGACACTACGACTTTACACTACGTACGCCTGGAAGACATGAGAGACATTTTGCTAGACGAAAAGGAAAATAATGTAGACGCATTTTTACATCCTGTTATTGAAGTATGTGTGGGTAAGAATAAGTTCACTGCAGTTTTAGATTCTGGGAGCTCATTGAATGTCATTAGTGAATCAGTTTTTCGTATATGTGTAAGAACTATTGCTTGTCCTGTGTTACCTGTTTCTAAAACTACAAATCGAGGAGCTATTTCTGGAAAAAGCGTGGAAGTCAAACAACAGACCAACTTAAATTTCATTTGTCAAGGATACGAATTTTCTGCTAATTTTATTATTGTTCCATTACTCAGTACACAAATTATATTACGTATGGAGTTTCTTAACGCACATAAGGCAATTTTAAACTTTAAAGAAGGAAGTGTGAATTTGACTGTTGCCGGAATGCCGAAAAGTTTGAAATATTTCGAGTGTTTAACAAAATCTGAATCAGACACAAAATGTTTAAGGTTTCTTACTTCTGATGTTTTCGCTGAGCATTATGACGACAATGTGTTCATTCATGACAATGACAATAGATACAGAGACGGGATGGATGATATAGTTAATAGCGAAGAATTAATTAATGAAAAGGTTAAGAAAGCTGAAGTGCCAGATGACGTTGCAAGAGAAGAACTGCACCAAATTTTGACTTCACGTGCTACAGTATTTAGTCAACACACAGGAACTATACAAGGCTTACAATATTTATTTAAAGTAAAAGAACACACACCATTTCGGGGGAAAACGTGCGCTATTCCTTTGGCTTACAGAGACAAGGTTAAGAGTGAACTTCAATACATGTTAGATCAAGGCATTATTGAGCCAGCAGTCAGTCCTTATACCAGCCCATTACACGTCGTTCTTAAAAAGGATGGGTCAATTCGTTTGGTTCTGGATTCCAGACAGATAAATAATATCATCATTCCTGAAACTGACCGTCCACAAAATTTAGATGAACTTCTTCAACATTTCCATGGAATTAAAGTTTTATCCACGATTGATATGCGCGCAAGTTTTTGGCAAATAGAACTCCACCCTGATTGTAGAAAATACACTGCCTTTTTAGCCTTTGGTAACTGTTATCAGTTTCGGAAATTACCGTTTGGACTTACTGTATTTTGAGCAGCATTCATTCGTAGTTTAAACGAAATTTTACCTGTTCATCTTCATGACAATATTACTTCATATGTTGACGATATTCTTATTGCTAAACGTTCTTGGAGTGAGCATAACAAAATTTTGGATTCATTATTACGTATTTTTGCAAGAGTTGGCATTACAGTGAACTTGGAAAAATCTGAATTTGGTCGTTCTCAGGTGAAATTTCTTGGTCATATTATTTCTACAGAAGGTATTCTTCCTGATCCAGAGAAACTAGACGCTATTCGTAATTATGCTGTTCCTAACACAAAACGTGATGTTCGTAGTTTCCTTGGTGTCTGTAATTTTCTTAGACGCTTTGTTAGATTGGACGATTTGGCCACACCTCGTTTATGTGAACTATCTGGAAAGAATTCTAATTGGTGTTCGGATGAGGAAGCTCAGTCAGAATTTGAACAACTTCGTGATGCTTTAGTTGCTGCTCCACTTCTTTCACATCCGGATTTATCTAAAGATTTTTGTTTGGCGACGGACTCATCATACAAAGGCCTAGGTGCACATTTATTTCAAGAGATAGAAGAAAACGGCGTTGTAATACAGAAAACTATTGCATTTGGAAGTCGTGTTCTCTCTAAATCAGAAAAGAATTATTCGATTAGGGAACTTGAAGCCTTGGCTGTTGTTTGGGCTTTCACAAAATTTCGCATATTTTTGTATGGCAGACATACTAAAGTTTACACCGATCATCGAGCTCTGGAATTTCTTATGTCAACAAAATTAACTCATGGTAGATTGTCACGATGGGCGTTGTATCTACAGGAATTTGACTTTAGTATTATTTACATACAGGGTTCTTCAAATATTATTGCTGATGCTTTATCACGTGCACCGATGGGTTTGAAACAAAGTGCTGAGGAGGACTGCAAAGAAAACAATTATTGTTTGATGTATATTCAAGGTGTTGCGTTTGAGAATTTTATTTCGTCTTCGCTCCAGGACATCGTTAAGGAGCAAAATAAGAATCCAGTCTGGAAGGACATTAAGGAGAAGTGGAGGAGAAAGGAAAGCGTAGCGATTAGACAGTATTATTTAGTTCGCAATGATATTCTTTTTAAACGAAAGTCGGTCGACAACTCTGTTTGGTTAGTTTGCATTCCTGATGAGTGGGTTAATAAATTGATTTGGTACACACATTTCAGTTATGCACACTTTGGTCCCAGAAAATGCTTTCATAAATTACGAGAAAATTGCTACTTCAGTAATATGGAAAAACGTATTCGATCTGTTCTTGCCAAATGCAAATTATGTCAAAAGGCTAAGCCGCCAACTATTTCTCACAGAGCACCGTTGTTTCCTATCATTCCAGCGAAATTAAAGGACATGGCTGCAGTCGATTTGTTCGGTCCAGTGGTTCGTTCTACTAATGGTTTTGCATACATTTTGGTGGTAGTGGAATTGACATCAAAATATGTGTGTTTTACATCTTTACGCAAAGCAACAGCTCGTTCAGTATCTAACGCTTTCATCAAACATTTTCTTAAAGAAGTGGGTCATGTTGATAAAGTTATATCAGATAATGGATCACAGTTTCGTTCTAAAATTTGGCTTCGTACTCTACGGCGTCGTAAGATTAAACCAATTTTCATTTCACTTTTTCAACCTCAATCTAACGCTTCAGAGAGATGGATGAAGGAAATCAATAAATTGTGTCGACTTTATTGTCATCAGAATCATAGAACATGGGATCAGTATCTTCATATTTTTCAAAACATTCTGAATGAACTCCCTAATGATTCAACTTCTTTACCGCCTATATTGATACTAAAAAATAAAGCACCGACAAATCGCATTTCTGAAATCGTTCTTTTTCCGCCTACATGGAAACTGCGGCATTCTGAAGTTGTCAGCCTGGCTCTACGAAATATGGCATCTGCGGCTGCTGGAAGAGAGAAATCAGCTAAACGTCCTGGTCGTTTAAAAACCTTGTCAGTTGGTCAAAAGGTGTTAATTAAGTCTCACCGTTTGTCTCACAAAGGAAAAGGCTTGTGTTGCAAATTTTTTCTGCTTTATAACGGTCCATATAGAGTTCGCAAAATTATTCATGATAACACTGTCGAAGTAGAAACTCTTAAATCTCGGCGCTCTAAGGGAATACATCACATATCGAACGTTAAAATTTTTGTGGAATGACATACTTTCCAGAAACCAACAGTTATACGTAAACATGCAAAGAATACTAGGATACCGCGCTGTGTTTTGGCGGCGGCACATACTCAAAGCAACAGTCAAGTCTGCGCGCCGCACAAGGCAGTCGTTGACCGCAAACAATTACTTCTTACGTCACGCGTACCTACAGCTGATCGAGCGATCAGTGCGAATGCACTGACAGCCGTAAACAAATACACAGTCTAATTTCTCCGATTAAATTCAGTATAAAGCTATAGTGACTTGATAAATTATGTTATTAACGTTCAGTATTTTTCAGGATACGGTTGTATAAAATATTTAAGAACTTCAGGTAAATTCTGTGTGTGTCCGACGTTAAGAGGACTTGCTATCGAGAAAATTTCGGGAAGAATGTAATTTCGAAGAAGAAACTAATAAACTAAAAAGGTAACTATTAATTGAGTTTATTTTTCAGGTAACATTATTTCCGCTTAGGTACGTACTTTAGACATAATTTGCTGCTCGCGATTACGTGATTTATACTTTGTGCTAAATTTCATGTTCTATGAATTTACTTGTGAAGCGACGTGCTTGCGTACATTTGCTGATTTTGACAATGTTTTATTAATGAAGAGGGTTGTTACTTGTGTATATTATGCATCGCTTGGCTGCTATGCTTCTTCACTGATGTCATATTTTTTTTATTATGTGCCTGCTGTGCTTATTTATTTAAATTATAATTGTCACCTGATTAATTGTGCTGATGTGGTTATGTATGTAAGTTATACTTTGTGATTTATCTGCTTGCGCCTTCGTGTTTACTTATTAAGATTACATATGAACATTTATTTGCTTATGCTGATATGATGCTAATGACCTGTTTATTGTGTAAGATATATATTTGCTGCTTTGCGTATGGATTGCATATTTACACATTTCTGTTTTGTTGTCATAACTACTCATTAATTTGGTATATAGAAATGCTGATATACGGTGTACGAACATGGAGTTTAGGTCACACTATGGTATTAATTATAGATTGTTTGCTTGGCAGAGCCTCGTTGTAGGGATTGTGCTTGACATTCTGTTCTCTACTGGTATATTTACTCGCTATTGCATGTTTTGCTTACGCTCAATGCTTTATATTTTAAGATAAGAAAATGAACTGCTATAATTGTACGAACGACATTGGTACAAGAAACTTAATCGAAGTCACATGAGCTGGAGGTTTTATGGAAGCTGTATAAATTTATGCTAATAGAAAGGAAGCTAACGACATGAAATACCAATACTAGGTTTAGACCATTGACAGTTATTACACTGCGTTCTTCGTGAGCAATTGAATTAGTAAGTGACACTTGACACAAGAAATACTCCAAATGTTTGCTTCTGTTTTGCCATGATTCTTGAAGTGGTGTACACACTGTGAAATATTACGATTTATTCATTCAAAGTCTTATGTGATCTTTCATACTACGTACTCGCACCTACTTACTGAAAGTTATTCAAACTGAAGGCTGTTAGAGGTCAGGTATGCATTTCTTTTATTTAATGATGGACAAGGTAACCAAAATGTATTTTATAATTCATAATGAGTAGAAGATTTGGGCCAGGTGGATTACACAGAGGTTGTGTGTGGACATTGTGTCTTCGGATTGTATGGGATGATGAATTGAAGTTTGCACTAGGATTTTGTCTGTGCTTGTTCGAGGAGACTGACTAGAGGAAAGAGTTGTTATGGAAGTGAAATGATATTGGTAATAAGGTTTATATGTATTGACATATTGAAGAGGTATCATTGAGGTATTGAGATTGTGTGAAGCTGATGATTATTTGGTGGACAAGAGGTAAGGTAAATGATATTGATGATAAGGTTTATATGTATCGACATAAGAGGTATTATTGAAGTATTAAGATTATGTGATGCTGATGATTATTGGAGTTTTGGTGGATAAGAGGTGAAGTAAGTGAGGAGCATTTTTTTTTGTTTGTTGGTCCATATGGAACAAGGAGGATGAAGATAGCAGACTAGAACACTCAAGTGGAAGGAAGATTGTCTACACACACACACTTGGTTAAATCACTAAGCAGTATATACTTTTTTTTTTTTTTTTGGAGAGAGGAAGCATTTGCATATTTTGACACACTGACAGTTGTTCAGAAACCGTACATTTTGATTTGGCTTGACAAACATTGGTCTTGACATGATGACTATGACATTGACTAACTATTATTGACTGTTATACACTGCTGCCACTACTACTTGATACACATGTCGAAAGTCAAACCTTTGACAGAATTGCATTTACACAGTTAACACTATTCAATTACACAGTAGTACTTAAATGTGGATGAAAGATGAGTGAGTGTGTTTTGTGTGTTTTCCCTTCCTAATCCCAAATAATTGGTACCGACCTATCTCCTAAATATTATTTTACTTGTTTGTTGCGGCTTGCACTGACACCCATTAATATTATAGGTTTACTGATATTTGTGTATTTGTAATAGTTAATATGACAATTCTCTGATATCATTTGTGTGTTTGTTATAATTTGTATGTTTAGTGTAAGAGCATTGATAATGATTTTGTAAAAGCAATTGTGTGTGCATTCAAACTGTTGTTCGTGCTTGCACCTATTCAACATTGCTGGGTGCCACTGGAAATGTTTAATTTCTGCTGATAAACTCTGATGAACTGTCTAATTAGTGATAGTGAATACTATGGACTGTTACGTACACTTGTTCAACATGAAGGGTGCCACTAGGAGATGTTTAATTTGTGCTAATGAACTTTGATGAACTGTCTAATTATTGATAGTGAATATTATGGACTGTTACTTGCACCTGCTCAACATTACTGGGTGCCACTGATGGACTGCTTCTACTGAAATGATGTCACTTGTTGGTGTCTGCACCTGTTCAACATTACTGGGTACAATGATGGACTGCTTCTACTGAAATGATGTCACTTGTTGGTGTCTGCACCTGTTCAACATTACTGGGTGCCACTGATGGACTGCTTCTACTGAAATGATGTCACTTGTTGGTGTCTGCACCTGTTCAACATTACTGGGTGCCACTGATGGAACTGCTTCTACTGAAATGATGTCACTTGTTGGTGTCTGCACCTGTTCAACATTACTGGGTGCCACCGATGGACTGCTTCTGCTGAAATGATGTCACTTGTTGGTGTCTGCACCTGTTCAACATTACTGGGTGCCACCGATGGACTGCTTCTGCTGAAATGATGTCACTTGTTGGTGTCTGCACCTGTTCAACATTATTGGGTGCCACTGGTGGAACTGCTTCTACTGAGATAATGTCACTTGTTGGTGTCTGCGCCTGCTCGCCATTTTTGGGTGCCACTTCAGTCAGATTGCGTACTAATACCAGTCAGGGCCAACCGGATACGAGACTGCGTTACCGGACAGGCAGCGACTAAAATTAAAATTATTTGCATTTTATTTAATTAAGCCCCCATGCACGGCATAGAATAACAACAAGAAATGAAAGAAAACTTCCGTTAACACAATTAATTAATTAAGTCCCCAGCAACTATAAAACCTACGAAACAACAAAACACAAGTGTAGCTGTTCTGTGTGTGGAAGTGTGATTCAACGTACACATCTGGCACGGTTCTTCCTCAATAAGACCAGATATTTTAAATATCATTTACACTGAATTAATTAAATAAAACTGAAATACTATAATTGCACATAGAAACCACAATACAGCCTGATACAAGAACACGAGCCAGATGCTTGTTGACTGAACCTGTTACCAAGAGGCATTATTGTTTAAGACATTGAAATAATAAAAAAAGGAATTTTTTACCTTCATATATATTGACGAAAAGCACACTCTGATCATTACAGCATCCCCAATCCAACAATATCTGGTGCCTAGCCCATCAAAACAATATGACAACATCTGAACAAGTACTCTCCATGGGAACTTCTCAACAACGACTCACCACTGCTACATCTCAACAAGCACTGCCCACTACGACTTCTCGACAAACACTGCCAGTGGAGGCGGCTGAATAATACTCTTTGGCGCAATCTCTGGCGCTGTGACTCAGTGTAGCCACCTTTCAATCTATGGTCGTCAGTCCCCTAGAACTTAGAAATACTTAAACCTAACTAACCTAAAGACATCACACAACACCCAGTCATCACGAGGCAGAGAAAGTCCCTGACCCCGCCGGGAATCGAACCTGGGAACCCGGGCGCGGGAAGCGAGAACGCTACCGCACGACCACGAGCTGCGGACTGGCACTCATCCCAACCGCGTCAGCGCATGCATGCAGGCCAGATGGGGTCCAACGTCATACTAATGTAAGTGGGCTCTTACTGCCAAGATCTTAATAAATCTGAAGCGATTTTGTAATCAGCGAAACTACATCAGTTACTACAATCTGATCTTTTCTTAACGTATTATTTAGACTTTTTCAACTATCAGATTCTCTACTTTCCCAAGTAACTGACGTTTGTAGGTTCCCTCCCACAGTTACATTTTCTGTTCTAAATTATGTACGATCACTGAGAGGAAAACCTGAAATGAGAACAGTTTTAAATGTGAATATCAGTTTTATTTGAGTTTATTTTGCATATACCGTATTTTACAGTCTATTAGAATCACGCTTTCCTTCGAAAAATTGCCTCAAAATTCAGGTGCGTCTTATACTCGAGATCAATGTAAAAATGTCCAGTGTTTGTTTTAAAATCCCCGCCAGTCTTAAAAATGGCGATGTATTCGATGCCGTGCCAAACCCCCTCCATCTGGCAACATTTAAAGTGCATATGAGAGAAGTGTGGAACAAATCGATGGTGGATGAGACCCAACACGAGTTCACGCCGAAGGGAGCTTTAAAACGATCTACAATCAAACAGGTGTGTCATTGGATAATGACAGTCGTGATCTGGAGTGAGAGAAGACATTATTGTTAAATCCTTCTGGAAGTGCGGCATAAATAACGTTCTCGATGGTGGTTAAGACTATCTTATATATGAAGGGGACAACGATGGCGACCAAGAGGAAGAAGAAAAACGAAGTTCAGATGACGATTTTCAGGGTTTTTAAAGGTGAGTTCAGTTTTATAAACTAAGCATTTTTTTGGTGTGGCTTTGCAGTCCAATAATAAAAATGGTAAAAATGACATTTTTAAAAAGAAATTGCTTAAAAATTAAGGTGCGTCTTATGATCTGTAAAAAAAAAAACGGGCTATGTCTACCTGTCGGTGATCACACCCAATCACTCTCGATATCAGATTTTCATCTTTACATCAGAGTAGTTAGTTGGTTGAGATATCAGATTATTATCACTCTCAAAGCTAATTTAATACGAGTTCGGTTTGCTGTTCCTTTCACTCGATAGAAGTACTGCACAACTGCTGTATTGGGCTCTAAGTAAAAAGCTCTCAGCTGATAAACCAATGACTTCATCTGACGCGTTTCAGGAATAACCTATCCTTATACTGTCTGCAAACCAGAAATCAATAGCAAATAACTGAATATGTAACTACACGAAGATATACAAGAGTATCAAAACACAAGTACCGTCAAAATTAAACAGCTGAAATACACACCATAAACATCTTGTGTATGTAACGAACAAAGCTGTCATGGCAGACTGAGTAGCTACAACACGATAAACAGGTAGACGATTTTGGCCATCAGAGAGAGATAACGAATGCAAAAGTAATGCTATGTAGCCACAAATGCAGCACGATTTCTTGCTAATATTGCGTAGGTTTCAGTTCTTGCTTTTATTACTTCTGTTTCGCTGTATCCTACTGTTTTTGTCTCCCTTCACTTGTTTTATTGAATTTTATTGAATTTATATGATTTCTTTGGAATTTTCATTCTGCTTATCTGTCATTTTACATGTATGTCTTTTCATGATATTTCCTATGTAAGTGTAAATGTCTTTTCTTCATCCATTTAATTATTCGCACTTCGTAAAGTTTTGTAAAAGTTTAATTTTCTATACTACATTTCTTATGAAAAAGAAAAACAAATCTTTCGGCTTTTGTCTCTACGTGACGTTACTTTTGTATTCATGAGTGCCCTCTGCTGGCTTAAATTCTCTACCAGGTTATCTCATTGTAGCTGGTCAATTAGTCTGCCATGACAACTTTGTTTGTTACGTACTGCCCTCATTATCTAACCACAAAGACGTTCATCGTGTGTATTTCAGCAGTTTAACTTTGACGGCACTTGTGGTTTCATACTCTTATATATTCTTTGTGTAGTTACATTTTCTGTTATTTGCTGTGTACCTCTGGTTTACAGACAACCTGAGGAAAGGTTCTACCCAAAACGCGTCGGATAAAGTCACTGGTTTATCAACTGGTGGCTTCTTATCTAATGACCAATACAGCAATTGTGCAGTATCCTTATTAATTTGCAGTAGGGTCGCATTCTCCTTGCTTGACTTCAGTTCACAATTACATCCTATCACTCGAGAGTGCAAAGCTTTATAATAACTGTTTTAAGTGTGTTTATAGTCACAGTGCAGCCATTATAAGAGTGTCCTCCTCGATGAGAAATTTCAGTTAACTTCACCGATTCCCGGCTTACTCATAGTAATTTTCAGTATCTCGAATTTTGATACTCTTTAAGTCTTTGTATCACATTTGTACACCTATCTCAACCCTATTGTTATCAGTATTATCAGTGGCAGTATTAGTAGTAGTAGTGCTGGCATTAACGTTATCAGTTCTTTGTCACTATTATTTAGTCACGTGGTCTTTACATACATTTAAATCATTTTTTGTTCTATTAATGCCTTTTTATTACTAGGAAGACTGTTCGGAATGTAAGGTCCGATAGTTCGCGAAATGGAAATGTCAGTGAAAATCCAATGAAGCTTTGTACAGATGTGCTGGATGGTGTCTCTAGGATGCCTGTAGATCTCTCTTTTCAGTTCTGAATATACAGTGAATATGTAAAGATGCCTGAAACAATAGCGCCTCCTGCCAAGTATGGGTGCCCGCTGCGAGGTTTCTTCTGATTTCATGCAACCCCACATAATGTACGTGTCACGCATTTCCTTCTTCATGACAGTTCTCGGCCGCACACCGCAGGTCGCCACTGTAGCATTTTCGACGGGAAGTGTTTGGTCACCATGGACTTGGCCCCCTCTGATGTTCATCTCTGCTTACATGAAGCGGTGGCTATGAAGACAACATTTTGTCACAGACAACGAACTGCAGACCAGCGTAGAGAAGTGGCTGACAGCACGGGCGGCTGTCTCCCATGACGAGGGCATTGGAAAGTTGGTACAACGCTACGAAAAATATTTCAGTCGGAGCGGTGACTATGTAGAAAAGTATCTGGAAGGCGCAGAAAACTGTTGCAAATAAAATATTTTTTATTTTCACAGTGGCTTCCATATCGTGACCGAACGAACCTTACTTTCGGAATAGCCCTCGTGCTTATCATATAATTTTTTTTTTATAATTTCTTAAGTAAATACGAAGTAAAGAAATACTGTGTGTGTGAAACACTAGTCCTATGTAACAGAGGATCTAACGGCCCTAATCCGATCAAGTTAAATAAATAATCACAAATTTTTATCGAAAATTATATCATTATGGAAGCACTCCCGACTTATTCTGTGTCTCTCACGTACAGAAAAAGGTGACGATTGACTGAAACAGGGGAAATGAATACAATAAAAGGTGAATGGATGACTTTGAGAGATGAAATTGTGGATGCAAAACAGGATCAAATAGACAAAAAGAATAGGTACGGTAGAAACATAAGAGTTATTCAGTTAACTAGACCAAAAGATAGAGATTCAGCAAGTGAAGCAAGCGGCAGGGAATGCGATGCCTAAAAAATGAGAAATGGGAAATGCGAAATTGCTAAACGGAATGGTTATAGTACACATGCAAGTCCGTAGAAGCATGCGCGACTGGAGGAAAGGCAGATGTCTATAGGAATTTCAAAGTGACCTTTGGATACAACGGAAGCAGCTGCATGAACGCCAAGAGCTCAGGTGTCAGGTCCTTGCTAAGCAAAGACGGGAAAGCTGAAAGGTGGAAGGAATGTACAGTAAGATTAAACAAGGGAAGTGAAAATAATATTACAGAAAGGGAACAGAATGTAAATGAAAATGAGATGGCACATTTGAAACTCCAGGAAGAATTCGACAGAGCACTGAAAGAAGCTAGGCCTTTGGAATAGACGACATTCCGTCAGAACTATTGACGGCCTCGACAGAGCCACGCATGACAGAAGACTTCCATCTGGTGTGGAAAATGTATGAGACAGAGGAAATACATCAGAATTCGAGGAAAATGCAATAATTTCGATTTCACGGAAAGCCAAAGAAAGCATGTGCTGACATGTGAATAATACCGAACTATCAGTTTAATATGTAATGGTAGCGAAGACTGACCGAATTATTTACAGAACAATGGAAAAAGTGGTAGGACACCATTTTGGGTTCTACATCTACATCTACATCCATACTCCGCAAGCCTTTGTGGTGTATGGCGGAGGGTACCTTGAGTACCTCTATCGGTTCTCCCTTCTATTCCAGTCCCGTATTGTTCGTGGAAAGAAATATTGTCGGTATGCCGCTGTGTGGGCTCTAATCTCTCTGATTTTATCCTCATGGTCTCTTTGCGAGATATACGTAGGAGGGAGCAATATACTGCTTGACTCCTCGGTGAAAGTATGTTCTCGAAACTTCAACAAAAGCCCGTAGCGAGCTACTGAGCGTCTCTCTTGCAGAGTCTTCCACTGGAGTTTATCTATCATCTCCGTAACGCTTTCGCGATTACTAAATGATCCTGTAACGAAGCGCGCTGCTCTCCGTTGGATCTTCTGTATCTCTTCTATCAACCCTATCTGGTACGGATCCCACACCGGTGAGCAGTATTCAAGCAGTGGGCGAACAAGAATACTGTAACCCTTTATTACGGTATATTGATAATTTTTACTTATGGACCGTCTGACAGCAACTGAGTAAAACACAATTTTAATGCAATACGCGTTTCGCCTTTATTTTCTGCAAGGCATCATCAGTGGCCTGGAATATGTACATAAGTTAGTTATTTAATTTACATTTTTTGTCACTGTGCCTACAGATTATAAACAGTTGTGGTGGTTGGTATTTCCTATTGAGTAGTAATGTTTTGAACAGTACTTACAGGTTGCGTGGACAATTTCTTACATATTACGCTCCTGTTGCATTTTTGGTGTTGTTCTTCTTCTTATGAATGCCAGTTTGCGGTTTTTTTCCCACATTCCACAGCACTATGAACTGAACGCTTGTTTGAATGCAATGTTTTGGTTTCTGTTGCCGACTGTCAAATGTTTTTGCCAAAGATCGAATGTTATTGCCAAACTTTCGAGTGTAATTATTGAAGTATCTGTGATCTGTTTGTGTATGCATATGTGTGTGCGTTTGTGTGTGTGTGTTTTGATGTGATATAATTTTTTTGTGCTGTGTGTGTGTGTGTTTTTGTGTGGTATAATTTTTTTTGGCTGTGTGTGTGTGTGTGTGTGTGTGTGTGTGTGTGTGTGTGTGTGTGTCCAGATGCTTTGGGGAAGAGTTTTTTTTTGTTTGTTTTATGTTATCATTTCCTTTATTAAGTGTAGTAGGGAGCCTGTGCTGATGTGTGTTTGTTCATTTATCACATGTTTGTTTTCTGCTATGGCTTTCTGGATGTGGAAGTTTTCTTGCGTTTGTATAAGATGTTTGTCATGATTGCTTATTCTCATTCTTTTCATTTCTTGTTCCATGTTTGTAGGGTGATGGTTATGGTATTTTAAATGCTCTGTGATGTGTTGGCAAATGTGCCAATACCTTGTAGATAGAGGAGGCCGAAATGCACGCTATCTAAAGCAGACGGGCGTGAAGTCTGGAACAGGATACGTAAATTAATGCTATACTGAAAAGTACGTAGCTGAGGTTATACTTAACTTTTATTCCATCATTGTGGTACATCGCTATTGGTTATACAAGTGACTCTTTCCAGATATGGTTAATGGCGCCTTGCTAGGTTATAGTCATGGACTTAGCTGAAGGCTATTCTAACTGTCTCTCGGCAAATGAGAGAAACGCTTCGTCAGTGTAGTCGCTAGCAAAGTCGTCGTACAACTGGGGCGAGTGCTAGTCCGTCTCTCTAGACCTGCCGTGTGGTGGCGCTCGGTCTGCAAATACTGACAGTGGCGACACGCGGGTCCGACATGTACTAATGGACCGCGGCCGATTTAAAGCTACCACCTAGCAAGTGTGGTGTCTGGCTGTGACACCACACTCTGCACATGTGGAATGGTTTATTTCTTACTTCCAACATCTGATATGTTCTTTGTATCTTGTTTCAAAATTCCTGCAAGTCATGCCTATGTATCCTGCATTACAACTTTGACATTCAAGTTTATATATTCCTGATTGTTGGAATTTGTCCCTCTTGGTAGCTGGCTGGCTTAGATGTGACTGGAGGGTTTGCCCAGGCTTATATGCTATTTTGAAGCCCTGTCTCTTTAGGATGTTTGCAATTCTGTGTGTTAGTTTATGTGTGTAGGTCATGGTGTACCATCTGGTTCTTTCTGTGTGGTGTTGCCTTTGTGTGTGTTTGTAAGTTTTCAGCTTGTGAGTTCTTTTGTATTCTGGAAATGTTGTGTTTGTTGTGTATTTGTGTTTTTATTTTTTGATTGAGCCTGTGTACCACATGTGTGTTATACCCGTTGTACCTAGCTATTTGTATGATTGTACTCATTTCTTGTTCATAGTTTCTCTTGCTGAGTGGGATTCTGTTTAATCTATGTAACATGTGTCTTAGGATTGCAAGTTTCTGGCTGTGGGGGTGGTTGGATGTGAAATGTATTATTGTGTCTGTGGCTGTTGGTTTTCTAAAGCTGTTAAATGTATGTTTGCCATTTTCTTTTTTTATTGTAATGTCAAGAAAATTTATTTGATATTCTTTTTCAAGTGTGAATTTTATGTTCTGATGAGCTTTGTTTGTTTCTGAATGGAGTTCATCTATTTTTTCACTTGGCTCATCTACCAGACAAATAATGTCATCCACGTATCTGTACCAATATATGATTTTGAAACTTTCATTAGTGGTTATCTTTTCAAATATCTGATTTTCTAGGTGACTGATGCAAATGTTTGCTAGTGTTCCTGATATTGGGGATCCCATGGGCAGTCAATCGCTTTGTAGATAATATTCTTTCTCAAACTGAAAGTAGTTTTGTTGAGTTGTCAGTCTGAGCATGTCTGTTATTTCTTTTATTGCGTCTGTGGTGAGGTTGCTGTGGGATGAGAGATTTTGTTGTATGATTTCTATTGTTTCTGTGATAGGGATGTAAACCACTTCCTTTGTTTTCGGACTGCATTTCCTTAGGATTCTTCCAATGAATCTCAGTCTGGCATCTGCTTTATCGACGATTAATTTTATATGGTCATTCCATTTTAAATTACTCCTAATGGGTACTCCCAGATAATTTATGGAATTAACTGCTTCCAGTTGCTGACCTGCTATATTGTAGAAAAATGATAAAGGATCTTTCTTTCTATGTATTCGCAGCACATTACACTTGTCTACACTGAGATTCAATTGCCATTCGGTGCACCATGCATCAATTCGTTACAGATCCTCCTGCATTTCAATACAATTTTCCATTGTTACAACCTATCGATATACTACAGCATCATCCGCGAAAAGCCTCAGTGAACTTCCGATGTTATCCACAAGGTCATTTACATATACTGTGTATAGCAACTGTCCTACGACACTCCCCTGCAGCACACCTGAAATCACTCTTACTTCGGAAGACTTCTCTCCATAGAGAATGACATACTGCGTTCTGCAGGAATGAATGAACAACCGAGGCCCTATATTAAAATAAATAAAAACCTATGCTTATAGTATTTTTATATTTAGAGACATCGTTTGACAATGATGACCCAAATGCATTCGTTACGTCGAACGCCGAGGCAGCATTGCTAGCGTACCTCTGCGGTATTGATTGGAGATGTACGAGTAAAACCAGCAGGACATTGCTTCTTGCCACTCGCATAGTGCAACAGTCGCAGTCCCTAATTGCTGTAATTAGCGACGTGTGTGGTCGCCAGCTGTTGCTGAGCAATGCAGTGGGTGGCTGTTGGATGAATGAGGCCATACATCAGCGCTGCCCAGTTTGTGACGAAACTGCTGGACCGAGTAGAGCGGACATTATGATGGCTATTTTATTCGGACATGCTATCAGCACAGCTTAAAATAAGGGGATGATTTCTAAATTGAATATTGGTCACCATTCGGTGAGGCCCATGGACGAAACGAGTGCCATGCCGATGGGAGCGTACGTGGAGTCACTGTGCATCTTGGTCCGCGTGTCATTTCCCCCCCCCCCCCCCCCCGTTCCTGTGCCCTTCGGTTTGCTTCTGACCTGGCATTCCTTAATTCCATGTGCCTATGCAGGTTTTCGTAGTTGATTCGAACCTTTCTCATAACGAATGTATAGATGGCGAGACACTTTATAGCAAGTTAATACGTTCTTTTTTAGCGATTATAGTACCTAAGACCATAGTGCCTGGACAGGTAAAGTCCAGCATACAGGTTTTAATCGCTCGTCACATTGTCCTAAATCGTGTTATGAATAGCTTCCTGTGTGCATATTCCTGACGTCCTTATATGAATAAAAGTAAATTATAATATGTATTGTTGTAAGGCGCTAATGGATAATGTCTGTGCGTCAGATGCTTTTACTTTGTAATTGACGTACTTTATAGTGATTATAGTATGTACAGGAAATGTGTGCTTTGCATGGGTATGTGACAAGCAGTTATAGTAAAGTTGTGTTTTAGTGGTAATGAGTGGTTATACCATGGGACTGTGTATGCGCTGCTTGGACAGCGCTATCTGGTGGCTGGTTGTGAACCGCCAGAATCACAGCGGGTAAGCCTGCGCGGAACAGGGCAGTGATGATGCCGACCGGTGTTAGGCGAGCAGTGGTAGTTTCATCTGGTGACTTCAGTTTTGTATTTTATGGAAAGAACGACAATGATTTTATCAGATGGTCTGCCTCATGTGCCATGATGTCCATATGGTTTTATAAATGTTAATCCACGTTTCAGGTATGTGGTTCTGTAATAATTGTAATGTATATTGTTAACTCATGTAAGCCCTCCGTCAAACCTGTTATGTTATACCTTCACAGTTCCGATGATGGCACCTTCAGAGTGTTGAAACCGGTCATCTAGTAAGCGATATTGAAGCGAACGTGGCTTTTCAATTATTTTAAAAACAGAGTGATCTTCCCACGGCACACCATGTGTTCAATGCAAAAAAGGTGCTGAACTCATTTTCCAAATGTTTCTTTATAATGGAAAACCCAGTAGTATCGTCGCAGTTTGATTCTCTCGCCAGTGGTATAGATATTAGTGTCAGTGGAGCTGAGAAACAACAGAAATCGCTAAAATAACTGATCTACAGGAACTAGTGGAAACCCTAACAGATTCTATACAGAATTTACGTCTAAGTAAACCCATCTTTTAACCATGATATACTTTAGGTCCCTCAAACAAGAAAATTCACCCTGTAATTGCAACCATCTAAAAGAAGGGTCGCAATAGTGATCCATAAAACTAATGTGAAATATCTCTGATAAATATCCATTTTAGTATATGTGAACATATTCTGAACTCAAATGTAGCAAGATATCTCGAACAGGATGACGTCTACAATTGCAACCATCACAAAATCCAAATATACACTCCTGGAAATGGAAAAAAGAACACATTGACACCGGTGTGTCAGACCCACCATACTTGCTCCGGACACTGCGAGAGGGCTGTACAAGCAATGATCACACGCACGGCACAGCGGACACACCAGGAACCGTGGTGTTGGCCGTCGAATGGCGCTAGCTGCGCAGCATTTGTGCACCGCCGCCGTCAGTGTCAGCCAGTTTGCCGTGGCATACGGAGCTCCATCGCAGTCTGTAACACTGGTAGCATGCCGCGACAGCGTGGACGTGAACCGTATGTGCAGTTGACGGACTTTGAGCGAGGGCGTATAGTGGGCATGCGGGAGGCCGGGTGGACGTACCGCCGAATTGCTCAACACGTGGGGCGTGAGGTCTCCACAGTACATCGATGTTGTCGCCAGTGGTCGGCGGAAGGTGCACGTGCCCGTCGACCTGGGACCGGACCGCAGCGACGCACGGATGCACGCCAAGACCGTAGGATCCTACGCAGTGCCGTAGGGGACCGAACCGCCACTTCCCAGCAAATTAGGGACACTGTTGCTCCTGGGGTATCGGCGAGGACCATTCGCAACAATCTCCATGAAGCTGGGCTACGGTCCCGCACACCGTTAGGCCGTCTTCCGCTCACGCCCCAACATCATGCAGCCCGCCTCCAGTGGTGTCGCGACAGGCGTGAATGGAGGGACGAATGGAGACGTGTCGTCTTCAGCGATGAGAGTCGCTTCTGCCTTGGTGCCAATGATGGTCGTATGCGTGTTTGGCGCCGTGCAGGTGAGCGCCACAAGCAGGACTGCATACGACCGAGGCACACAGGGCCAACACCCGGCATCATGGTGTGGGGAGCGATCTCCTACACTGGCCGTACACCACTGGTGATCGTCGAGGGGACACTGAATAGTGCACGGTACATCCAAACCGTCATCGAACCCATCGTTCTACCATTCCTAGACCGGCAAGGGAACTTGCTGTTCCAACAGGACAATGCACGTCCGCATGTATCCCGTGCCACCCAACGTGCTCTAGAAGGTGTAAGTCAACTACCCTGGCCAGCAAGATCTTCGGATCTGTCCCCCATTGAGTATGTTTGGGACTGGATGAAGCGTCGTCTGACGCGGTCTGCACGTCCAGCACGAACGCTGGTCCAACTGAGGCGCCAGGTGGAAATGGCATGGCAAGCCGTTCCACAGGACTACATCCAGCATCTCTACGATCGTCTCCATGGGAGAATAGCAGCCTGCATTGCTGCGAAAGGTGGATATACACTGTACTAGTGCCGACATTGTGCATGCTCTGTTGCCTGTGTCTATGTGCCTGTGGTTCTGTCAGTGTGATCATGTGATGTATCTGACCCCAGGAATGTGTCAATAAAGTTTCCCCTTCCTGGGACAATGAATTCACGGTGTTCTTATTTCAATTTCCAGGAGTGTATGAGTCATGTGATTTTCTCACTCGATATCCTGAAAGCCACGTAGTACTATGGACTTTTGAAAAGCTTTTGACTCAGAATTAAAAAATGCTATGGGATGCGTCAAATGGAGTTTGTATCATGGCTCAGGGTTTCTTGATAGGGAGGACGCAGTACATTCACAGATGTACGAGGGACGTTCAATAACTAATGCAACACTTTTTTTCTGAAAGCAGGTTGGTTTTATTCAGGATGCCAGTACAACACACTATTCCCCACTCTTTTGACTACAAAGTCCTGTTTTTCGATATAATCTCAGTTCAATGCGACGACTTTGCGTCACCTTATAGGGAAGGACTGTATTCCCGCATCTTACCACTGTACTGGTCGAAGTCCAATGAAGTTTTGTAATCTCCTCTCGTGTGTACAGACTTGTGTGAAGCCTTGCGTTGTTGAGAAGAAGGAGAAATTAGTCTGTAATTTTGTGGCGATAAATACGATGGAGTCGTTTCTTTAGTTTCCTGGGGGTAGCACAATTCACTTCACAGTATATAGTTGCAGCGTGAGGGAGTAAATCAAAGAGAATAACGCCGATAAGACCGTCGCCATAACTTTTTCGGCTGACGGTGGAGAGGGGGCTTTGCGCCACTGCATGGATTGCCGTTTTGTTTCCGGTTCGAAGTGACGAACCCATGTTTCACCGCCTGTGACGATGTTCGACAAAATATTGTGACTATCAGGCTCATAAGGCGCAAACAACTCCACACAGATGATCCCTCGTTGCTCTCTGTGGTCTTCTGTTACGCGGCTAGTAATCCAGTCGACACACCCCTTCGAGTATCGCAACTGGTGGACGAGTGTGAGGATTACCAGTAGAGACGTCCAGCTGTGCAGCGATGTGTTTGACTGTGATCAGTCGATTACCTCGAATGACAGTGTCCGCCCATTCCAAGATTGCAGTCATAAGTGTGTGCGGAGCCGGCCGGTGTGGCCGAGCGGTTCTGGGCGCATCAGTCGGGAACCGCGATGCCTCTACGGTCGCAGGTTCGAATCCTGCCTCGGGCATGGATGTGTGTGATGTCCTTAGCTTAGTTAGGTTTAAGTAGTTCTGAGTTCCAGGGGATTGATGACCTCAGGTGTTAAGTCCAATAGTGCTCAGATTTTGTTTTTTTTTTTTCTTTATTGAATTTCAATTCCCCCCGAAGGGGGGCGGGCTGGCAGCAGCTTAGTATGCCGCTCTTCAGCCTACAGATTTTGTGACAAAGATCAGGAGAACAAATAATAATAAAAAACAGGCGATAAAATCGGGGACTTAGAGAGTAACAAGGCGAAAAGAAATCGTGGAACTTAAAACAAACAACAGAGGGATGATGATGCTAATAAAAAAACATACGGAGCAGACAGGGAAAACAATAGACAATTAAAAAACACGGCGACAGTCTGGATTCTGTTCGCAAAGACATAAAATTCACACCCAGCGACAGCATGGTTTCTGTTCGCAACACGAGAAAGACAAACAACACGGAATAGTCACTGGAACACTGCACGAAAAAGTTGGCAAATGTGACACCACAGTCGAGAGCAGGTGGTGGGAAACTGGACGAGAAGATGGGAAAACAAAAAAGGGGGAAAAGGAGAGTAAAAGCGAAGGGGGGGGAACCGGGAAAGGAGCTGATGGAGGATGAGGACCCATAAGAGGGGTGGGGGGCAGACGCGACAGGGAGGGGGGTAGGCAGAGGAGGGGAATACAAAAGGACTGGGGGGGACAAGGGAGGTAGGGAGAGGTTTAGTGGGGAGGAAACAGGACGGAAGGGGGGGGGAAGAGGGAGTCCAGGGAAAGGGCAGAGGAAAGGAGGGGGAGGGAGGATCAGAGTTGATAGGAAGGATAAATGGAGGGAGAGAGGGCATCATCCAGGAGGGGGAGTTGACGGAAGCCACCTTGGGAAAGGAGACGGAGGGTGTAGAGATGGAGGGTAGGGGGGACACAACGGTGAAGACGTGGCAAGTGCTCAGAGCCATTGGAACCATTTTGAACTGTGTGCAGCCGGCCGGCACGTAAGAGATCGGACAGGCTTGCGCGACCTGTTGTGATGATGACAGGCCCCTGCCCCAAGGTCTCACCGTGCTTGTGATCACTACTAGATCCCCGTACACTTTCTGCCTGCGCCTATGCATACCTGTGATGCTCTGGTTTTCCGCCAAAAGAAGCTCAATGACAGCTCTCTGCTTGGAAAGCACCCATTACAGGCGCCATTTTAAACGCCATGTATAGTGCCGCCACCAACCAGAACTTCATGAAACTACAGGGACTGAAACATTAACATTCGATGATGTTGCATAACCGAAACTGACCGAGAAAAAAAAGTGTTGTATTACTTATTGTACGCCCCTCGTGATGTAATTTCAGGCATGCTCTAAGGAAATGTGCTGGGACTTTGCTCTTTTTTCTGTGTATTTACTTTAACATAAAATAACAACCTCGAGCTTTTGGCTGACGATGAAGTTATCTATAATTAAGAACTGTTTGTTAAAATATGCACAACAGTGATAAAAATTTCAAAGTTGTGCAAATGTTGGCAACTTTCTTTAAATGTGTATGCAGCAACGTAAAACTGTGTGACCTGTGTGCGGTTCATGTTCGTGCCATTTATTGCTTGACATCTTGTCTTTGTGGTACTGCCGTCCCGTTTCTTATTCGATTTACTGGCGTCAACACTCCGTGCTCAGCCGCGCGGGGTAGCCGAGTGGTCTCAGGCGCCTTGTCACGGTCAGCGTGGCTCCCCCCACTCCCCCCCCCCCAATCCCCGTCGGAGGTTCGAGTCCTCCCTCGGGCAAGGATCTGTGTGTTGTCCTTAGCGTAAGTTAGTTTACGTTAGATTAAGTAGTACTTAAGCTTAGGTACTGATGACCTCAGCAGTTTGGACCCATAAGACCTTACCACAAATTTCTAAAACTTTCTGTGCCTAGTAGACTATTTATTCGTCGGGTATGTCCTGTAATTTCTCGCTTTCACCCAGGATAGCAATGTCATCAGACAATCTTATTGTTTATATTCTTTCACTCTTACTTTTAATCCTATTTTCAGCCTTTCTTTTATTTCTGTCGTTGCTTCTTCGATATTTATATTGAACAGTAAGGGTAAAAGGCTCAATCCTTGTGTTGCACTGTTTTTAATCTGAGCACCTCGTTCTTGGTCCTCCATTTTTATTTTTCCTTCGCATTTGTTACAATATTGTCTTTGGGCATTCAAAAATGAGTGACACGACAATTTTTTGTGTTCACAGGAACCAATTATGGAAAATGAATACAGATTATATTACAGATATTTCTCGTCAACGTCTATGCACTTTTGCCTTCGTACTGGCAGCTTCCGCATTTGCCTAGTAAACGATTCTCTGAGTGTATCATGTTGCTGCTGGCGGACAACTGAATGATATTCATCGTTGGTGGTGGGCTTCTTACCTCGCATGAGCACTTTCATTACGTGGGACATAGTTGCTTGGATTCAAGTCCAGTGAATATGGAGGCTGTGGTAGCACAGTAAATGCTAGCTCACGCACGGTGGCAATCGTCTGGCGACTAGCGTGTGGAGGCGCATTGTCGTGTTGGAGCAGAAAGCGACAGCCCCATTTTCCCTGGCGGCGTTGTCGAATGCGTCGGCGGAGCTGCTGCAGTGAACTGCAGTATGGAACACCGTCGAGGTTTATATCGGGAGGGTGCCAGTCAACCAGCAGCACCTTTTCCTGATCCCATAAGATAGTCGCCATTTGTTTGTGCACGAATAGTCCCGGCCGTGGCTTCTTTGGATGCGGTATCGCAGTGCACTTCTACTTGTAAGGAGACTGTTTAGGTTTTTATGTTGATAACGCCACGTAGCGCCCTGTATGAAAATCACTGACTGTGCTGTGTGCAGTCTGTAGCTGGTTTGCATTTTTGGAATTTTTGCTATTGTAGTATTGGGCAGTTGGATGTGAACAACGCGTAGCGTTGCGCAGTTATAGGTGAGCCGCCAGCAGTGGTGGATGTGGGGAGAGAGAGGGCAGAATTTTGAGAGCGAACGATGTGGACGTGTGTCCATCAGAATATACATATAATGACTTTTGAATATTATTAAGGTAAATACATTGTTTGTTCTCTACAAAATCTTTCATTTGCTAACTATGCCTATCAGTGGTTAGTGCCTTCAGTAGTTAGAATCTTTTATTTAGCTGGCAGTATTGGCGCTCGCTGTATTGCAGTAGTTCGAGTAAAGAAGATTTTTGTGAGGTAAGTTCAAATGGTTCAAATGGCTTTGAGCACTATGGGACTTAACTTCTGAGGTCATCAGTCCCCTAGAACTTAGAACTACTTAAACCTAACTAACCTAAAGACATTACACACATTCATGCCCGAGGCAGGATTCGAACCTGCGACCGTAGCGGTCGCGCGGTTCCAGACTGTAGCGCCTAGAACCGCTCGGCCACCCCGGCCGGCTGTGAGGTAAGTGATTTATGAAAGGTATAGGTTATTGTTAATCATGGCCACTCTGTTGTAGGGATTATTGAAAGTCAGATTGCGTTTCGCTAAAAATATTATGTGTCAGTTTAGTGTTGATCAGAATAAGTAAAAAGAGAAATGTCTGTGTACGTTCAGTTCTGCTCAGCTGTTTGAAAATCAAATAACGTAAGAGATTTATCAGCAGAGTAATTCATAAATTTTTGTAAGGGGATGTTTCATAGTCAGAACACTGGCGACTCATTTCTGGAGTCTCGTGCAAGGACTATGACTCATCGACGGTGACCAGACGCTCCAAGAAATCCGCTGGATCTGCACTGAACTGTTGCACCAACTGTTGGCATATATCCACACGCTTCTGTTTCTGCACAGCAGCGAGGGAATGGCGCACCCGTTGTGCACACATCTTCTTATTTTTGAAATCCTCATGAATGATGGTTTGGAAGCTTCTCGGTCATATACGTACAAGTTCCCTCCCTTAGTTCGTCATATGCGATTCGCCTGTGCCCTATTATAAGTCATTAACAAGTTGTCCAATTTTTTGGTATGCGTGCAGCTGCTGGACACCCAGTGGTTATACGTTTTTCAGCACAGTGCCTGCCATATCTAAACACCGATACACAGTGAAAGACGGATCTATGACTTGGATCCATTCCCTCACATACAGCTACCAACCCGTTGTGGGTGTCTGAAGCAGTCACTCCTTCCCTCCAGAGAAAACACGCTGTCCACTGTTTCCCACGCTGGCTGTTTCCGTGTTGTCTTATCGGTGTCCACCAGCGTACCCGCCAACTAGAACAGGTTCTGCTGCAATGCGCCACTTCTGGGAAGCAGCAACATCATCTGGTGGTGGTATACAGCACTATAGTCTATCTTCAAGCATACATCGGCACACATTTCAAATTGCTACTTTCGAAGAGTTGAAAGGGGACTGCCAATCAGTACTGAACGAACTAAATTTATTACCCGTATTACACTATAGCTTGTATTTCTTCTGGGCATTTCAAATATCTTGCTCTATTTTACACTGTAGAACGCTTTTTATAGGTCGGCAGGTCCTATGAAGGTATTTTGACTTTTATTCAAGTCTAGTTTCCATTATCGAGCGCAGCGTCAGAATTGCCTTTGCAGCGCCTGGGACTGTATAAATTTTTGAAAATATCGGGAGGCCGATATATCGGTATTTTAAAAAAAGTATCGTTACAGGCCATCTATATATAGGACAAAGCATCGAAATACCGATGGATAAAATATCGACACACCTTCCTATAATGATATAGACTGCACATTGTAAATATACTACAAATTAAGGGCTGTATATTTAACTATTGATTTGTTGTTAGTTATTCTTCACACCTGCGTCTCATCCTTAGAGAAAGACTGGAAAGGAAAACGATGCACGTTCACACTTGGGGAAAACCTCTTTGCAAACAATGGTAACTTCACGTGAGCAGCATAATGAAAGGTGTCCGATGGGTCCGTCGTTCGGTTTCGTCACATATCAGATTTGTCCGGAATACTTCATGTCGACGTCCCTGTCTTTTCGTTTCTGCAAACGCCAGAGACCTAGCAGTTGTTGTGTCAAAACGACCCGGTGAAGCTAAACGTTGCACTAGCTGCTGGTAGCGCCGAGCTACCATTACGTCAGCATTTCCCCTCACACGTCTCCGCCCACTGCGAAGACCAGTTCTGTCATTTAGATTATTATTATTCATTTTCAGCAACTGTTTTTGAAGAATAACGAGTTGCAGAAACAGCATACTAGTTGCGTTAATTGTTTTTAACGTAATTGGAGTGCTATTTCTTCACATCCATTCACACCCCGCCACCAACCCGTGCAATCGGACTACTTCTTTGTGCCATCTATTCTGGCTTCACACAGGCAAAAAGAAACACTGGAAGTGTTTACACCTCAAAAACTAGTAAGACTCCTTCATACAATTGAAGGTAAAAATATGGTTCAACTGGTTGAAATGGATCTAAGCACTATGGGACTTAACATCTGAGGTCATCAGACCCCTAGACTTACACTACTGGCCATTAAAATTGCTACACCAAGAAGAAATGCAGATGATAAAAGGGTATTCATTCGACAAATATATTATACTAGAACTGACATGTGATTACATTTTCACGCAATTTGGGTGTATAAATCCTGAGAAATCAGTACCCAGAACAACCACTTCTGGCCGTAATAACGGCCTTGATACGACTGGGCATTGAGTCAAACAGAGCTCGGATGGCGTGTACAGGTACAGCTGCCCATGCAGCTTCAACACCATACCACAGTTCATCAAGAGTAGTGACTGGAGTATTGAGACGAGCCAGTTGCTCGGCCACCATTGACCAGACGTTTCGAATTGGTGAGAGTTCTGGAGAATGTGCTGGCCAGAGCAGCAGTCGTGCATTTTCTGTATCCAGAAAGGCCCGTACAGGACCTGCAACATGCGGTCGTGCATTATGCTGCTGAAATGTAGGGTTTCGCAGGGATCGAATGAAGGGTAGAGCCACGGGTCGTAACGCATCTGAAGTATAACGTCCACCGTTCAAAGTGCCGTCAATGCGAAAGGGAGGTGACCGAGACGTGTAACCAATTGCACCCCATACCATCACGCCGGGTGATACGCCAGTATGTCGATGACGAATACACGCTTCCAATGTGCGTTCACCGCCATGTCGCCAAACACGGATGTGACCACCATGATGCTGTAAACAGAACCTGGATTCATCCGAAAAAATGACGTTTTGCCATTCGTGCACCCAGGTTCGTCGTTGAATACACCATCGCAGGCGCTCCTGTCTGTGATGCAGCGTCAAGGGTAACCGCAGCCATGGTCTCCGAGCTGATAGTCCATGCCGCTGCAAACGTCGTCGAATTGTTGATGCAGATGGTTGTTGTCTTGCAAACGTCCCCATCTGTTGACTCAGGGATCGAGACGTGGCTGCACGATCCGTTACAGCCATGCGGCTAAGATGCCTGTCATCTCGACTGCTAGTGATACGAGGCCGTTGGGATCCAGCACGGCGTTCCGTATTACCCTCCCGAACCCACCGGTTCCATATTCTGCTAACAGTCATTGGATCTCGACCAACGCGAGCAGCAATGTCGCGATACAGTAAACCGCAATCGCGGTGGGCTACAATCCGACCTTTATCAAAGTCGTAAATGTGATGGTACGCATTTCTCCTCCTTACACGAGGCATCACAACAACGTTTCACCAGGAAACGCCGGTCAACTGCTGTTTGTGTATGAGGAATCGGTTGGAAACTTTCCTCATGTCAGCCGGCCGCGGTGGTCTAGCGGTTCTGGCGCTGCAGTCCGGAACCACGGGACTGCAACGGTCGCAGGTTCGAATCCTGCCTCGGGCATGGGTGTGTGTGATGTCTTTAGGTTAGTTAGGTTTAAGTAGTTCTAAGTTCTAGGGGACTTATGACCTAAGATGTTGAGTCCCATAGTGCTCAGAGCCATTTTTTTCCTCATGTCAGCTTGTTGTAGGTGTCGCCACCGGCGCCAATCTTGTGTGAATGCTCTGAAAACCTAATCATTTGCATATCACAGCATCTTCTTCCTGTCGGTTAAATTTCGCGTCTGTAGCACGTCATCTTCGTGGTGTAGCAATTTTAATGGCCAGTAGTGTAAAACTACTTAAACCTAAGTCACCTAAGGACATCACACACATTCATGCCCGAGGCGGGATTCGAACCTACGACCGTAGCAGCCGCGTGGTTCCGCACTGAACCGCTCGACCACAGCGGCCAGCTGTAAAATTATGTTCTATTACAACTTCAAAAGGGCACCATAGTTTGAAAATGCCGCTACAGTTGTAAGGTTCTTTTATTTAGAGCACGACCGGTTTCGGGCCCTTATACGCCCATCTTCAGATGTCGTTACTTGTTATTGTGACTCCCAGCACCGTGGTGGGCGAGTACAAGGCGTGGTGTGCTACCAACGAGCGCAGAGCGTGAAGAACAATTTCAAATATTTTCCGAAGTTGGCGAAAAAATATAAAGTAAAATAAAAATTTCAGGACTCGATATTGCCGTTTCGATACCGATATATCGATATATTGTGGAGAAATGCCGCCGATAAATATAAATACTTTTTGGAAAAACCATCGATATATCGATATTTTATGGACTGCCCTAGTAAGGCGTTTGATTTGGTAACGCGAAACTGATAATAACGGATAACATTTGAAAACTGCTTTCGCATCGAGAAATTAATACTATTTTCGTGCTTGTGAAGCGACGGTAGTGCGGAGTGAGGGAGCTGTGAGCGCTAGGAGGGCGCCACGATTGGACCTGGGACCGCGGTCCAGCACGTGCTACCACTGGAGAGGCCTATGGGCACCTCGGGAAGGCTCTGGAGATCGACGGCCGGCCGCCACCCGTGGGGTCTCTGCGGGGGGACTCGTCAGCGCCCGCGACGTCTACGGCTTCCCGCGACGTCGGCGCCGTGCCCTGCGCCCATTTCCCTATTCCGGCCCACAGCCGGCGCTCCGAATGCAGCAGAACGGCTCTGGGGAACATCACTTCCCTACCGTGACACCTCTTTTCCACGTCACTACCGGAAACGTGGCGGTGTAGGCCGGTACGCAACAGCCAGGCATGTCACGCGGGCGCTGCAGGGAACACGTACACATCAGGTACACTTCGCCAATGTTATTCCCACTCACCTTGTGTTCTTTTTAGCTGTACCCCTCATGCAGACGATATCGCAAAGTCGTACGCACCATGATAGTGTGTCGAGTGTAGTTCTAGAAAGATCTGCTAATGATATTTTCATGGATATTAATAAATGGTTTAAAGCCAACTCACTGACATTAAACTACGAAAAGACTCACTATACGCAATTCAGAACCTGTAAGAGGTTTCCACCCAGCATATACATAAAGTATGAAGAAGAGCAGATAGAAGAGGTCGACAGTATTAAATTCCTGGGATTACAACTTGATAATAAATTCAGTTGGGAGGAGCACATCACAGAACTGCAGAAACGCCTTAAGAAATCTGTATTTGCAATTCGAGTGCTAGCTGACATAGGCGACATAAAAATGAAAAAGCTTGCATACTTTGCCTACTTTCATTCCATAATGTCATATGGTATAATATTTTGGGGTAACTCTTCAAGTCAAACAAAAGTTTTCAGAGTCCAAAAGCGTGTAATACGTTATTTTGTGGAGTAAATTCACGGACGTCCTGTAGAAACCTCTTCAAAGAACTGGGTATGCTTACTACTGCCTCTCAGTATATTTTCTCCTTAATGAAATTTGTCCAAAATAATATATATCTTTTTTCAAACAAACAGCTCAGTTCATACATACAATACCAGGAACAGAAATGATCAGCACAAGGACTTAAAAGCACTTACTTTAGTTCAAAAACGGGTAAACTACTCAGGACCGCCCCCACTGCGACACTGACAGAAAACACAACACAGGAGCTGGGTTGGGAAGCGAAGCCGCACCCACCTTATTCATCTGATCTTGGGTCCTCATATTTTAACCTTTTACGCTCTCTATCGAAGAGTCTTTAAGGCACTTTGCCTCCGGATGAAAATGCACTCCGAATGTGTCTCGACGAGTTTTTCGCCTCACAGTCGTGGAATCGAAATATTACCGCATCGTTGGCAGACTGTTCGAAATAGTGAAGGAGAATGTTGTTGTTGTGGTCTTCAGTCCTGAGACTGGTTTGATGCAGCTCTCCATGCTACTCTATCCTGTGCAAGCTTTTTCATCTCCCAGTACCTACTGCAACCTACGTCCTTCTGAATCTGCTTAGTGTATTCATCTCTTGGTCTCCCTCTACGATTTTTACCCTCCACGCTGCCCTCCAATATTAAATTGGTGATCCCTTGATGCTTCAGAACATGTCCTACCAACCGATCCCTTCTTCTGGTCAAGTTGTGCCACAAACTTCTCTTCTCCCCAATCCTATTCAATACTTCCTCATTAGTTATGTGATCTACCCATCTAATCTTCAGCATTCTTCTGTAGCACCACATTTCGAAAGCTTCTATTGTCTTCTTGTCCAAACTATTTATCGTCCATGTTTCACTTCCATACGTGGATACACTCCATACAAATACTTTCAGAAATGACTTCCTGACACTTAAATCTATACTCGATGTTAACAAATTTCTCTTCTTCAGAAACGCTTTCCTTGCCATTGCAAGTCTACATTTTATATCCTCTCTACTTCGACCATCATCAGTTATTGTGCTCCCCAAATAGCAAAACTCCTTTACTACTTTAAGTGTCTCATTTCCTAATCTAATTCCCTCAGCATCGCCCGACTAAATTCGACTAGATTCCATTATCCTCGTTTTGCTTTTGTTGATGTTCATCTTACATCCTCCTTTCAAGACACTGTCCATTCCATTCAACTGCTCTTCCAAGTCCTTTGCTGTCTCTGACAGAATTACAATGTCATCGGCGAATCTCAAAGTTTTTATTTCTTCTCCATGGATTTTAATACCTACTCCGAATTTCTCTTTTGTTTCCTTTACTGCTTGCTCAATATACAGGTGGAATAACATCGGGGACAGGCTACAACCCTGTCTTACTCCCTTCCCAACCACTGCTTCCCTTTCATGTCCCTCGACTCTTATAACTGCCATCTGGTTTCTGTACAAATTGTAAACAGCCTTTCGCTCCCTGTATATATATTATTTATATATATATTATTGGAAACTAAAAACAATTCTAAGAACTTATGCACCAACCAAATACACTGCTAGCGACAAACCAAGCAGAAGGCGTGGTCGAATGTGAATCTAACTTCGTACACGTAGAGACCTTCGGCGGGTATATAACATTACCGTCACCTGGTAGGGTAAATAAGGGGAGTAAACAGGGTCAGACGTTGAGTGTTCACTGTGTAGAGCACGGAGACGCTGTGCATTGGTGTGAGACAGCCTTGTCAGTACTTAAGCGCGTTTGACTGGAGCATCATTTTGCGTCTCTGTGTCGCCGGCTGCTCGAATCGTGAAATATCCAGACCTGTAGGGTATTCAGATTTGACAGTGGCCGACGTTCGATTGCATAGTAATGTGAGGGCAGACATATTCATCAAAGTTTCGATCGACCACGTCTTACCAACGCAAGGGAAGATCGCCTTATTGTGCACCATGCGCGTCTTAACTCCTTCACACCTGCTTCTGTCATCCGACAACAGGTAAATTACTCTATGGAGAATTCTGAGCCATACCGTACCACTGGTCGGAGACCAGCAACAGCCGCAGTAGGGAATTGCCGTCCCACGTGTAGGCTGCCGTTTACACCGCACGGCAAAGCGCCGAGTTTGGAGTCGTGCCAAGGCTGGGAAGGAGACCTGTTGATATTTTTAAAAATATCGTAAACCATACATATCGATACTAGAATAAATATCACTAATTGCTTTCAATAAATCGGGGAAATACTTACATATCGATATATCGATGGCAGAAAGTTGGACGTGCCGGTCAATAAAATTATTAGCTGCACATCGTAAACATACTGTCGGTTTTAGAGCTGTATATTTAAGTATTGATTTATTATTAGATATTCTGTACATCAACAAGCTAGCAGCCTGCCTATTCCCAGTAGAGCACGAACTGAAAGGAAAACCATACACTTTCACGCCAGCTGTTGTGTCAAGCTTGCGTGGTGACGCCAAACGTTGCAGTTTCCGTTGGTAGCGCCGATTACGTCAGCGTTTACCCTCAGACGTCCCCGCCCACCATAAAAGCCAATGTTGTCCTTTAGATTTTTATCCATCATTTTCAGCAACTGGTTTTGAAGAATGCCGATGTGAAGAAATAGCACACTAATTGATTTAAAAATTGTGTTTTAAGGCAACTGGTGTGCTACTTCTTCTCATCAGGGATCTTGTTATTCCATTCACACCACCACCCCCCCCACGGCAATCGGATTTCTTCTTTGTGCCACCTGTACTGGCTTCCCACAGTCAAAGAGAAAGAGTGGACGTGATGAAAGCTCAAAAAGTAGTAAGACTCCTTCACACAGTGAAAGTAAAATTGCGATCTATTACAACTTCAAAAGAACAACTTAAAGTATTAGCCGAAAATTGTTTACAAATATATGTAAAATAAATATATCGGCTCTCGATCCAGTTATTTGATATTGATATATCGATAAAACGACGGAAGATATATCGTCGGTTTATGACCATAACTTTTGTAGAAAATATCGATAGATCTATATTTTATCAACAGCCCTGCTAGTAAGCATGGACTGCTGGCGAATGGCGTCACATTGTGCTCAGCAATGAATGGTGATTCCGCGCTTCCCCGGACGTCCACCGTCGGCGATTGTGGCAGCGAGGTGGCGAGAAGTCCCATTCCTCCAATATTTCGGAGAGACACAGCAGTGTTAAGCCTCTCTAGGCTGCCGTTACCGACCCCGGACAAAGCTCCCAAACTCGATTACTCTCTTGGACACATATGGTCTGTCGATGATAAGTTGCTCGATGGTCACAATGTAGTCGATTGTCGGCGATCTTTTATCGTTATCAATAAAGAAGTGTGGAAAACATGTGTGTAGGAGAGCGCCAAAGCGTGATTCCCGCTGGTTTTGTTATATAACATTAACGAAACTACCGACGCGCCAGTCCTAATTCAGTGTATTTTAATTAAGAATATTAAAATCTATTTATTTCCAAGCAATCCAGTTTCTCTGGGCTTACCCCAGACAGTTATATAAATAACTCCTCTCCACAGACTCCCTCAGCACCATGCAAGATCCCCTCGCTTCTAAACTGATACTGTTATTATTCAGCTTAACCACTGGATTCGTGATTTCCTGTCAGGAAGGTCGCAGTTCGTAGTAATAGACGGCAAATCATCGAGTAAAACTAAAGTGGTATCAGGTGTTCCCGAGGGAAGCGTCCTGGGACCTCTGCTGTTCCTGATCTACATATAAATGACCTGGGTGACAATCTGAGCAGTTCTCTTAGGTTGTTCGCAGATGATGCTGTGATTTACCGTCTAGTAAGGTCATCCGAAGACCAGTATCAGTTGCAAAGCGATTTAGAAAAGATTGCTATATGGTGTGGCAGGTGGCAGTTGACGCTAAATAACGTGAAGTGTGAGGTGATCCACATAAGTTCCAAAAGAAATCCGTTGGAATTCGATTACTCGATAAATAGTACAGTTCTCAAGGCTGTCAATTCAACTAAGTACCTGGGTGTTAAAACTTCAGTTTGAAAGACCACATAGATAATATTGTGGGGAAGGCGAGCCAAAGGTTGCGTTTAATTGGCAGGACACTTAGAAGATGCAACAAGTCCACCAAAGAGACAGGTTACGCTACACTCGTTCGTCCTCTGTTAGAATATTGCTGCGGGGTGTGGGATCCTTACCAGGTGGGATTGACGGGGGACAGCGAAAGGGTGCAAAAAAGGGCAGCTCGTTTAGTATTATCACGTAATAGGGGAGAGAGTGTGGCAGATACGATACGAGAGTTGGGATGGAAGTCATTAAAACAAAGACGTTTTTCGTCGCGGCGAGATCTATCTACGAAATTTCAGTCACCAACTTTCTCTTCCGAATGCGAAAATATTTTGTTGAGCCCAACCTACATACGTAGGAATGATCATCAAAATAAAATAAGAGAAATCAGAGCTCGAACAGAAAGGTTTAGGTGTTCTTTTTTCCCGCGCGCTGTTCGGGAGTGGAATGGTAGAGAGATAGTATGATTGTGGTTCGATGAACCCTCTGCCAGGCACTTAAATGTGAATTGCAGAGTAGTCATGTAGATGTAGATGTAGATGTAGAGTCCGTAGAGGGTGATATATGTGACGTACAGTATGACCGGTCAGCATTTCCACCCGGAATTTGCGAGTCGGACCTTCCTTGATCCGCCTTCGTGGGTCGTGTCGTTGGATTTCCTCCTACCTGTGCGCGGTGCAGCTCTCGTAAATGTCGTCCCGTGCTGATTCTTCATTGGCGCATTGTATGTCTCTGTCGCTGGAAGTTAATTATCTGAAACTGCTGTCGGTCAACTTTAGTGTATCTATTTACTCGAAATTAACATTCAGAATGCCGTAATATCACGTTTATTCCTATTAGATCAATAATGAAACACTCATGTCACAAACTACTCGTAACCGAGAGCATGGCTACCATCGAACAAGACAGGAAGAGCTCTTCTTAACGCCGACTGCCGACTTTGGCGCGCAGTTCGTATCTCTTACTACTTTCGTGACAGTTCGTGAATTTCCGGTCAATTTCGTACTTACTAAGATATGCATTTGTTAATCAACGGGTGTGAATCTTAACGAGGCAAAATTATAATAAATAGTTTAAAACATCCAGAGGCTCCTCCTATTATTCATGTTGTCATAAATGACTTTAATTATTAAATATAAATAAACAAAATCGGTGACTGTGGCGCCAAAATGGCGGTACTTCCCGTCACATATATTTCCTACGCTAAGGCCGGTATTACACTATCAAATTTCTTTGTCCAATATCTTTGTCCAATATCTTTGTCAAAGATATTTGATAGTGTAATAGGGACTTTGTCAAATGTCGTCCAATATTTGATCAAATCTAGGGCCTCGCTGTATATTTGATCAAAGAAACCGCTTGTCTTCTGTTCACTGCATTGTGATATGTTACCACATGGAGCGCTAGCATTGCTGCAGCGTATTGTCGTCTGTAGTGTTTTTATAACCATTGCCGGTAAATACAATTGGTGTGTGCCGACAACTACAAAATTAATAGAGATGTCTGAAGCTGATGAGGTGCTTTACAACGTGAGGCACCCTGAATACAAAAATAGATTAAGAAGATTGGAGACCTAACCTGATCTAACCTAACCTAACCTAACATAACCCTCTCCTGTAGCAAGGAATGGGAGTGTTATAGTGAGCCTGTCTTCTGAAGATGTAGCAGTTCTTAAGTGAATATTGTGCCTTGTGATATGAGGATACACTTCATTGAGCACATACAGAAATGTATGCTCATCCATTCTTAAGTAATTGATGTACGACTTGACGTCTTCCACTGTAAGCTCACGTAACAAGTTTTGTTGAATGCTTTTATCGTGTCGCCGTAAAACCCACGGCTTCACCCAGATTAGATTAGTTTTTCGTTCCATAGATCCGTGCTGAGGAGAGCCTCGTGGATGTGGAAAATGTCAATTTTTTTAAGCTGAAATAACAATACTAATAGTATGAATAAATACAATACATCATTTGTTGCTATTAAAAATTTCGCCAATGTAGTAGAAGTAGTTGGCCAATAGTAAGTCTTTCAGGCTCCTTTTAAACTGATCTTTATTTCTAACTAAATTTTTTATATTTCCTGGCAAATTATTGAAGATGAGTGTTCCTGAGTAGTGGACCCCTTTTTGAACTAAAGTAAGTTGGTTGGTTTGTGGGATTAAAGAGACCAGACTGCGATGGTCATCGGTCCCTTTTTCCAAATACTAAAAACACCCACAGAGAATAAAAACGAGTAACAGAATAGATCACAGACGATTTTAAGTCCTTGTGCAGATCATTTTTGTTCCTGGTATTGTATGTATGAACTGAGTTGTTTGTTGGAAAAAGAGATATATTATTTACGACAAATTTCATTAAGAAGTAAATATACTGAGAGGCAGTAGTTAGTATACCCAGTTCTTTAAAGAGGTTTCTGCAGGTCCGTGAATTTACTCCACAAACAATACGTATTACACGCTTTTGGACCTTGAAAACTTGTTTGACTTCAAGATTTACCCCAAAATATTATCCCATATGACATTATGGAATGAAAGTATGCAAGCTTTTTCATTTTTATGTTTCCTATGTCTGCTAACACTCGAATTGCAAATACAGATTTGTTAAGGCCTTTCTGCAGTTCTGTGGTGTGCTTCTCCCAACTGAATTTATTATCAAGTTGTAATCCCAGGACTTTTAAGAGTGTCAACCTCATATGTATGGTTCCATTTTTTCCCCCACTTCTTTTCCGCATGTGCACACAATGCACGTAGAACTGCTGCGGTTAGTAACAAGTTGTTGTCAGCCATCTTGAACTTTGACGAAAAATTTGATGACAGTGTAATACTCCCTCTAGCGCTACGTCAAAGATCTTTGTCAAATATATTGGACGGAATATTGGATCACATCTTTGATCAAATCTTTGACAAAGAAATTTGATAGTGTAATACCGGCCTAACGCTTGTTGCTACGGTCCAGCGCCGAGCCCCACCCCACTAAGCGCGACATATGGTCGCTTCGTCACCTAGCCAGCCAGCGTGGGAAATGTTCTCCGATTCATGGCTGTCTACGGACTGCAGCACTTCCTAACTATCGTGAATACATCAATGAGAGACAATATTGAAACTGATAAAAATGTCTTCCTCACTTAAGAGGCACCTTACAACCAGGACAAATCCGTGGAAACCTGGACATACTGCAATTCTTCTGATAGTGTCATGGTGTCAGCAGCCATCGGGTACGACGTCATGTCACGACTTGAGGGAACTCTGGTGTCTTAACTAGAGATGGGCAAAACTGTTCTTTTCAGAGATTGGATCAGAACTGTTCACTCCCTGAAATGAATTAGCTCTCTTTCATGACTCACCACTCATTTACAATAGAAAATAAATGGAAGGCACATTGCCCTTTAAACTTGGTTTATTCCAGTACTATACCTGTATTTTGATCTTATTTGATCCTATTTTGAAGTAACACAGATAATGAGTAAGAATTTTGTATTGTTTATTGAAATTTCCACGATTTGACAAAGTTTTTGATTATTGATTTATTTTGCACTATCGTGGTTTTTTGGGTGGTCGGAAAATGTTGTAACTTGAGATTTACATTAACAATATATTTGGCTATAATGTATTAAAATTTCATTAACCTCATACAAATACATCGCAAGCCATATATTTTTAAAGTGAACGTTTCCTTCCGAAGACGCCTAAAATCGCAAAATCCGTACCAGAATAAGAAAAAAAATATAAATTTGACTGTAAAACGAAAGTGATGCATATAGCCTTACGCAGAATAAAACAAGGAAAATATTGGTGTATCACATTTTGCGATACGTTTATCGGTTCGCTCGTAATTAAAGCGTAAATTCGAGTGTCCATAATAAAAATCCTATAGTAAGAGGAGTCATCATGAACCTAATCTAATCAGTTTAAACAAATAAAAATAAAATAAAAACAATTGATGTATACATAACATAATAATGTAATATACATAGCGGTATTACTACGAAGAACAATATCCAGTAGAGACGGACTCCGATGCAGAGGCGCTGAGTCGAGTAGGTCGAGCCGCGAGCTGTATTACTGCGTGAGCTGAGACCGCAGAGACCAGCCGTGACACCTGAGTCGCTTTGCTCAACGCTCTGGCTAGAGTCGAGATGGTGGGGCGAGCGTTGAGTGGGCGAGTTCCGAGGGTGGGGGGAGCGGTGAACTCACCCGCTCCGAGACAAATCGTCCATTCCCTTGCGAGCAGGTTTTTGCAAGTAGTTCCTATGTTATCCGCTAGGTGGCTCTCTGTCCTGTTGCTCGCATCAACTGCCCAGAGGGCAGGACGTGCGACTGAAACGATCGCCGACAGAGAGCGATGCGAAGTTACGCTGCGCCAGACACTGCAGGCGGCAGACGACGCACAGAGACGGCACGGCATATGTGAAACACAAAATCCAATGGGGCACTGCACAATGCAGGCAGCCAAGGTAGAAGCAGGGCAGAGGCCGGCGCTGGCTGTGTTGTGTGCCGTGCACTGTGCTCTGACCAGCAGAGGCGCTGCTGATATGCTCCGTCTCTCTCTCTCTCTCTCTCTCTCTCTCTCTCTCTGCCGTGGGAAACGTTTGGAGCTACCGTTCTTTTTTTCTGAATCACTGATTGTTCACTCCTTTGAAAGATTCAACTTTATGAATTAGTTCACGAGCGGATCCCCCATCTCTAGTCTTAACGGCACGTCTCCGATATCCTGCGTTCTCGTGTGTTACCTCACATGCGACAGTATAATGGTGCCACTTTCCAACACGATAATATTCGCCCACACTGACACATGTCTCTATGAACTGTCCCGTGGCCAACAAGATGTCCAGAACTGTCCCCGATAGAACATGTGCGGGACCAGGTCGCACACATGCTTGGTCCCAGTGGCAGTAGGCAGGATTTCAGGGATCACTTACATTATTTGTAGAGCAGTTTGCCTCAGGAGAGAATATAACGGGTGACTCCCTGCCCAAACGAATCAGTGAGTGCACCCAGGCCAGGGGTGATGCAACGTCGCCCTGGTAACGTGCACACTGCAGAGAGCTTCATAAAATAATTTGATTCGATTTTCAGTGACTGAACTAACAAGACGTACCCTTTCAGCCCGTGAAGGTCCATTTCGTTTCCTCCTCCTGAATGATACCTGTCGTCTTTTACTAGTGCCAGGCACTGGTAGGATCAACTTCGCGAAATGTCGCAGTTTTGATTTCCTAACTGAATGGAATGGCTCTGAGCACTATGGGACTTAACATCTGAGGTCATCAGTCCCCGAGAACTTAGAACGACTTAAACCTAACCAACCTAAGGACATCACACACATCCATGCCTGAGGCAGGATTCGAACCTGCGACCGTAGCGGTCGTGCGGCTCAAGACTGAAGCGCCTAGAACCGGATTTCCTAACTCTCAACAATGACTGTGCAAGTATAGTCTACGTTCACTTGCTTCGAATAAGTACCAAACACAAAATTTCTGATTAGTGGGCCAAATTTATTTAAATGTTAATTAATTAAACTGATAAAAGGGTGCCACCTCACAGATCATTTGACGATTTAATAAAATACCAATCTACATACCGGAAAACAATAATCACGATAAATTTCATTGAAACTTTATTAAAGGGAGGTGCAAACTGACTGATTTTAAGGTTCCTGACTAGGGAGCGGAATGGTGCTGTGAGATGTAATAGCAACGAATTTAACAATAATTAACACCTATTTCCTCATTAAACATTACACACATAGATGTTAAGTTAAAACACAGTTACTTGCAATGCAGACGAGTGAATTTCGACACAGTATACAACTGGACCGACACGTGTGAGGCAAGTCTGCTAAATTACTGGTTACGATCTATCAAAATCACGCACACCACGTTCACACTGATCACTCACATAATGAAAGAAAGTAGAAAGAAGCTTCCCTACACCACGTGTAAGCTCAATGGGTCAGAGCGCGACTGGCTTTAACGGTCAATTTCAGAGAGCAAGTCCCACTCCTGAAATTCCGTACAACTAAGTAATTTTGTAAATAAATTTACCAAATGTGAGCGCATCTACTCCGTTATGAAACTAAGGCTTCAGTTCGAACACGAGAGGTGTTTACGTCGAATTGGAGCCTCATGATTTACAAAGAAACACAGATGGTGCAGCAGAGTACGGGCTAATAAGTCCGTGGGGCTGAAATAGAAATTGGACGGTAAATTAAATAAAATTTAACACAAGCATTCCACAAAGCACACGACACATTCAAAAATAACACACGAAACTAAATAAAACTCTACAAAACGTGGCGACACCGCTCGTCCACGTCAAGTTGCAGTTGCACATAAGATCTCATCCTATAAACTGAATACTGATGAAATTAACACCGTTCCCTTACTGAAATATGGTGCGACATGAAGGTCAATGCCACACACGAGAGGGACTACCGGAAATTCAAACAAAACTAACTCCTACATATTTCAACTTAGCAACTGGAGACTCTACTTGCACACCGGCGTCCTAGGGAGGAGTTAAAACTAACCTGCCCCATCTTCACACAGCAACCCGGAATGGGCCAGAGAGCGTAAGCAGTTTCTACCTATACCAGCCTCACAATGGATGCTGGCCAGTGGCCACTAACGCCTCTCTGGCCCAACGTAGCCATATAAAAAGCTCTACACAAAGGTTGGCTAAATTGCCGCTAACAATCAAGGAAACCTCCTCGCAACTAAAGAAACCTCAGCTGCCAGCTACAGACAGCCCACACATTCATACTAGCACACGACAGAGGCGACAGGAAAGATATGATATGAATACGTGATATTGGATTACACAAATACATAAAGAACATACACTACTGGCCATTAAAATTGCTACACCACGAAGATGACGTGCTACAGCCGCGAAATTTAACCGACAGGAACAAGACGCTGTGATGTGCAAATGATTAGCTTTTCAGGGCATTCACACAACGTTGGCGCCGGTGGCGACACCTACAACGTGCTGACATGAGGAAAGTTTCCAACAGATTTCTCAAACAGCAGTTGACCGGCGTTGCCTGGTGAAACGTTGTTGTGATGCCTCCTGTAAGGAGGAGAAATGCGTACCATCACGTTTCCGAATTTGATAAAGGTTGGATTGTAGCCTATCGCGATTGCGGTTTATCGTATCGCGACATTGCTGCTCGCGTTGGTCGAGATCCAGTGACCGTTAGCAGAATATGGAATCGGCGGGTTCTGAGGGTAATACCGAACGCCGTGCTGGATCCGAAAAGCCTCGTATCACTAGCAGTCGGGATGATAGGCATTTTATCCGCATGGCTGTGACGGATCGTGCAGCCACGTCTCGATCCCTGAGTCAACAGATGGGGACGGTTGCAAGACAACAACCATCTGCACGAATAGTTCAACGACGTTTACAGCAGCTTGGACTATCAGCTCGGAGACCATGGGTGCGGTTACCCTTGACGCTGCATCACAGACAGGAGCGCATGCGATGGTGTACTCAACGACGAACCTGGGTGCATGAATGCAAAACGTCATTTTTTCGGATGAATCCAGGTTCTGTTTACAGCATTATGATGGTCGCATCCGTGTTTGGCGACATCGCGGTGAACGCACATTGGAAGCGTGTATTCGTCATCGACATACTGGCGTATCAACCGGCTTGATTTTATGGGGTGCCATTGGTTACACGTCTTGGTCACCTCTTGTTCGCATTGACGGCAGTTTGAACAGCGGCCGTTACATTTCAGATGTGGTACGACCCGTGGCTCTACCCTTCATTCGACCCTGCGAAACCCTACATTTCAGCAGGATTATGCACGACCGTATGTTGCAAATCCTGCACGGGTCTTTCTGGATACAGAAAATGTTCGATTGCTGCCCTGGCCAGCACATTCTCCAGATCTCTCACCAACTGAAAACGTCTGGTCAATGGTGGTCGAGTAACTGGCTCGTCACAATACGCCAGTCGCCACTCTTGATGAACTGTGGTATGGTGTTGAAGCTGCATGGGCAGCTGTATCTGTACACGCCATCCAAGCTCTGTTCGACTGAATGCCCAGTCGTATCAAGGCCGTTATTACGGCCAGAGGTGGTTGTTCTGGGTACTGATTTCTCAGGATCTGTGCACCCAAATTGCGTGAAAATGTAATCACATGTGAGTTCTAGTAGAATATATTTGTCCAATGAATACCCGTTTATCATCTGCATCTCTTCTTGGTGTAGCAATTTTAATGGCCAGTAGTGTAGTTATGAATTTGAAATTGAAATAAGCATTCTTCTTTGGCATTGAAATGTCGCTGTAATATCACGCACTCACGTCCATCTTCCTCTCCAGGTGTAGTCATACCGAACATATGAGTTATTAAGAATTGTAGCAAAACCGAATGTTGCTTTGCAAGATCAATGGAACGGCTCACATTGAGACGTTCCATTCCACTTTTGTATGCTTCACTGTTTTTTTCAGGTAGTGCATTTATTGAGGATGACAGGATGTTTTTTGTTTATCACGAGAACTAGCCATGTAGAAAGCGTTACACAAGTAATACGAGCAGTTTTAATAATAATCACACAGCTGAAGTACATATAAATGTGTACAATTTACAACGTGCTCCTGCACTTTGTATGTCTTTCGTCGTGTACATTCACCCTCAGACTGAAGGCAACCTTCGTGTCAGGCCCTTGCGGAGTCATCGAATGCTACCCAGTCAGAGGGCAGAAAAGGCAACGCCTCCTTATAAGGGCACGCTGTGGGCAGCAATTGATCGATCACGCACGCAGTACTTGATGACGACGCAATGTCTGTCCGCTAGTTGAGGTTATCCCATACTACACAACGTTCTAGTTTCCGTATAACGCATTATTTGCCGGGAATAAACTCCTCCTAATACATCAACATCATGTATCAGATCTGGCGGATCTCAGCTTAGACAAAAAATATTACAAGTTTGAATATTCCGTTTGAAATAATTTTCCTGTCTTGAATGTTCCTCATTATTTCAAAATGCGTTCAATTCTAGGATGTGCGGAAAGAGAAAAGAAGCATAACCAGATTAACAAACTGTCCAGTTTGCAAGGTCCCCTATTTAAATCTTGCCTCATGACACCTACAATCTTCGTTGCTGTTTATTTCTCGGCTAATCATAGAAACATAAAGAATACTTGGCTTTGCCTACAGGAGTGGGAAGGTATCACATGAAATGACGTACATTAATTTGTGAAAACTGCATTTATTCGGCACTGTATCCAGTATCACTCACGTTAAAGTTCCGTCTGCGACAAGTAGCCTTCAAAATTATTTTTAATTATCAGTTCAATAAAATGTGAGGCTGAAATTTGAATCGTTACTGATTTGTGGACATATAATTATTTCCACAGTGAATAATATTATTAGAGTAACTCGTGAGAACTCTTGACCTTAAGAAGCATTTACAAAGAAACGGTATATTGTATATTTTTGAAACCTATTTTATACAGCATCAATATCCTCTTATCTACAAAGGAAACATAGTAAACAATCAAAATTCTCGTTTTTGTATTTTACTCGCATCACCCTAGTGAGCGGGGTTAAGCAAGTAATTAGAGTTCCCTGCTTGTGGCGAAGTGGGTACTAAGCAAATTTATCACAAACGAAGATTTTTTTCTTTCCTGTTTCGGCACAGTATTCATGACACCATGAGCTGTATTTCTCGCATTGAATTCAAGACACATAATCGACTGCTACTTTGTTCAGATAAGGACTTGCCACAAAATTTCACACAGATTTGGATGAAAGTTTGTTCGTGCGAGGCTCTCTCCCCTTTGAGAATGCTTCTGTGAAATTGGCAGTCTATTCCTGACCTCAGTGTTTTGTATTCTTTGAAAATCTATCAGTATTTCTGCCACTTGCCTCTTAATTTCCCCTCAACGCTCAGGCCTTTGATCAGTTTTTTTCGCAGTAGGCCTCTTGCGGCTTCCGACTCCTCTGTCCTTTGCTCCCACTGCTAGCTGCTTAAGACCGTCACTGAATTTTCGTTGTACTGGTCCGGAAATTAATTTTCGTCCCGGAACTGCCAGGTGATTTAAAGCGAAAGTTACCGTCCCTCTAAAACCATTATCGCCTGGCGCGGATGGTTGAACATCCATTTATGGCACATTTGCTTCTAGAACGTTTTCACTGGCTTGAAAATTGCCATGTACATATACTTGAGTGCATGTGTTGTATGGCTTGGGAGGCATAACTCTCAGCGTCATGTTTCATATAACATTCAAGAACATTAACCGATTTTTTGAGGATTGTATGGATGTCATCAAAAACACTAAAAGTACAATGGCATGCACAAAGTGTTTCTCCATTATATAGCTTGATCCTGTCAAATTTACAGCTATCCATTATGGATGTCAGTTTTAAGCCTCCGCCGCGCGGTATTAGCCGAGCGGTCTAAGGCGCTGCAGTCATGGTCTGTGCGGCTGAGGACGGCGGAAGTTCGAGTCCTCCCTCGGGCATGGGTGTGTGTGTTTGTCCTTAGGATGATTTAGGTTAAGTAGTGTGTGAGCTTGGGGACTGATGACCTTAGCAGTTAAGTCCCATAAGATTTCACACACATTTGAACATTTGATTTTTAAGCCTCCTTCCTTTGAACGCAATGAATAGACTACTGAGAATTCCTATAGCGTTCCTGTACGCTACTACACTCTCATTTTCTCCCCTCTCCAGGAAACGATGACAACGTTCCTTCGCCGTTTAGTAGCAATGACTCTAGTAGGAGATGGTTACTGAGAACAAGACCAGTCTCTTCAACGTTGAACATCCTCTTGTCTTTTTCCTCTAAGTCCAAGTCTAGCTGAACTCACTCCAACAGGTATCAGTATTCAGTGAGGGTTTTTCTTACCGACCCAGAAACACTGGACTGCCAAATAGAGACAGGTGTTTTTTAGGGACAGCTCTCTATGTTGTCCCATTAATTTTTGGAACCGGTGGTGCCCAGCTATTTTTCTGTTGTTGAATTTTGAGTCCTGCGTAGAGCAAGGCTTCCTTGCGAACATCCTGAGGGGTGAGAGGAAAACCCACTATTTTTGCCTTATCTTCAAGCCTCCTCGTTGAAGCTGTTTTTTACTCGTCAGAACAGTCTGTTTTCCTATGTCGCTGGTTGTGTCATTTTCTCTAGCGCGAAGCGTGGTGTACTGTAGTGTTTCATAATGCACTGCGCATTTAACCCCTGCTGCAAGCATAGTGGTCCCATTTCTTTCGGTTTCCATTGCCCTTCCCACCTGCTCGGGTTTTCAATTGAATAGAACGCTTTCTCATTCTTCACGTACGTACGTGGCGTTTACAAGACGTAGTTCACATTTTGTTACTCACCTTAACCCTCAGTGTAACATTTTGTGATACCCACAATATTTCTATTTATACAACGTCGTAAGCAACTCAGATCTTACAAATTGTGTCATAATCATATGCATAAACATCATACTAAATTCTTGTCATTCATATGCCCTTCACAATCGAAATTACGTTTAATATGATCTAACCAAAATTTACATAGCGGAAAGATTTGTTGCCACAGGCTACTCATCTCGAAGGAACACAATCTCTCCTTGAATACAACACAGACGAAGCTGCTAGGGTTTCGGTGGTTTTTACTGTCGTGAATCACAGAACACATTGCTACCTCCAAGCCCACTTTTCTCCGTTGTTGTTTTCGTTCCTTACGGCCTAAACAGCAACAGAGAGAAACACCTAAACGAGGTTTACAGAACGTACTATTGTTAGTGAATACAATCTCTCAGCATTTAGTCCCATTTAACAGATTGCAAGACATCACTGAAAACATCACTATTCTTTATAAGACAGGAAAATTTAGATTATTGACTATCCAAGAACAAATAGAGATATAAAGTCACATGACGAAACACCTTGATAACGTCCTTAATGAAAAGACAGAGCTACGAAATAAGATGTATACACAGAACTTTAACAGTGTTTTGATTGAACAGGTTCGTATTAGAGTTTCCTCTGTTTTCTTGCTTGTAAAATTGACTAAATTTGATAAGATACGTTGGTTCATCGCTAGATCCACGCTCGAGCTGATAATCGCTTTATAAGGTACAGCAAGATTTTGTTGTATTATGCCTATCTTGCTCACTGTGTTGTTCGTGACAGTTAACATCAGTTATATACATTATACCCTCATCTACATCATGTATAAAAGCCTTATGTACTAACTGTGCAAGCATAGTATTCAATACATAATTAGTGTCATGTTCCATGGATCATTTTGCACGATAAATCGTAATGATGTCGAACGATTCATTTTACATTCACATCGCAAACTAATTTGTTCTTATGGTTACATGCTGAACATTTCTAAGTATTTTTTTCTTTTTTTTCTCAAAAAGAATAAAAAGATGTACAGATATGAGTTCGTAATTCCTATCCACCATCTTTTACACATTACAGTAATAGAAATTCTTCTACAGAATAAAAGGAGTTGCCAAAGAGAATGTATCTGAGTTTATTTTCAAATCTGATTCGCTGTCCGCCAGACATTTTACATCACTGGGAAATATTTGCACCCTTTTTTCTGCTAAAGACAACCTTAACGTGGACAATGAATGGTGTTTTTCCTTCTGGTATTATAATTCAGTACATCATTGTTCCTTTTGAACTGTAGTGGATTATTTACAACAAACTTCAAGAGGGAATATACTGTAAAGCAGTAGTCAGAATAACCAACTCCTTAAACAGATCTCTACATGTTGATCGCGGGTGAGCACCACATATTATACTCACAGCACGTTTTTACGCAATGAAGACTTTCTTTCTTAAAGATGAGTGACGCCAGAACATTGTTCCATATCGCATTACTGAATGAAAATATGCAAAATATGTCAACTTACTGATTTGTCTCTCTCCGAGATTTACAATGATTCTAAGTGTAAATGTGGCTGAACTAAGTTGTTTTACGAGTTCCAAAATGTGCTTTTATCAGTTTAAATTCTTATCGATAAGAAGAGCTAAGAACTTTGAAGTTTTCACCCTATATGGTGAGGCCAGAGATGTATCTACACTCATGCTCATAAATTAAGGATAATGCTGATACATGGTGAAACAACGCTTACGGGTTTAAATCAACTCGGGGTATGACCATGCGGTGCATTTGACCTGCGATCGTCGCACGGTGGCGCTGGCTGCAGTACACGTTCACAGAGGTGTGTTGGTGCATGTCAGAGTACGGTGCAACGAGTAAGTGTGCAGACGTTTTCAGACGTGTTAATGAAAATGGCCCAAAGAAACACATTGATGACGTTATGAGGGGTATAATACTAGGGCTACTGGAGGCTGATCAAACACAGCAGGTCGTAGCACGGGCCCTCCGTGTGCCACAAAGTGTGATCTCAAGATTATGGCAACGATTCCAGCAGACAGGAAACGTGTCCAGGCGCTACAGTACGGGACGTCCACAGTGTACAACACCACAGGAAGACCGATATCTCACCATCAGTGTCCGCAGACGGCCACGGAGTACTGCAGGTAGTCTTGCTCGGGACCTTACTGCAGCCACTGGAACAGTTGTCTCCAGACACACAGACTATAGACGGCTGAGAAGACATGGTTTATTCGCCCGGATACCTGCAACGTGCATTCCACTGACCCCTGGTCACAGGAGAGCCCGTAAAGCCTGGTGTCAAGAACACAGTACATGGTCATTGAAACAGTGGTCACAGATTATGATCACAGACCAGTCCAGGTATAGTGTTAACAGTGATTCTCGCCGGGTTTTCATCTGGCGTGAACCAGGAACCAGATACCAACCCCTTAATGTCCTTGAAAGGGACCTCTATGAAAGTCGTGGTTTGATGGTGTGGGGTGGTATTATGATTGGTGCACGTACAGCCCTGCATATCTTCGACAGAGAAACTGTAACAGGTCAGGTGTATCGGGACGTCATTTTGCATCAGTATGTCCGCCTTTTCAGGGGTGCAGTGGGTCCCACCTTTCTCTTGATGGGTGATAACGCACGGCCCCACCTAGCTGCCATCGTGGAGGAGTACTTTGAAACAGAAGATATCAGGCGAATGTAGTGGCCCGCCTGTTCTCCAGACCTAAACCCCATCGAGCACATCTGGAATGCTCCCAGTCGACGTATCGCTGCACGTCTTCAAACCCCTAGGACACTTCAGGAACTCCGACAGTCACTGGTGCAAGAATGGGAGGCTATATTCCAGCAGCTGCTCTATTACCTGATCAGAGTATTCCAATCCGTTGTGCGGCCTGTGTTCGTGTCATGGTGATTATATCCCATATTGATGTCGGGGTACATGCTCAGAAAACAGTGGCGTATTGTAGCACATGTGTTTCGGGACGGTTTTCTCAACTTATCACCAATACTGTGGACTTACAGATCTGTGTCGTATGTGTTCCTTGTGTGCCTATGCTATTAGCGCCAGTTTTGGGTAATGCCACGTTGTATGGCACCACATTCTGCAATTAATTTATTAGCAGGAGTGTAGATATGATCAAAGGGATAAAAGAGACCTGTAACATAGACTCTTTGCCCTGACCACTAGTAACATAGTTAATTCCGTGCCCATAATGTCCAATGTGACCACGAAGAGTGGTCGTTCAGCGTTTGGTAGGTGTGACACGTGCGCACGACGATATGTGTACTACAGAGATGGTTTCTTTCACGATCAAATTGGCGTAGTTACATTTTATATATCCAACTTATTTTACGTTTTCTACGTCCACATCTGTTCTGACGCCATAGACATTATATAATTGACACGCGTATCATTTGATGTGGATGTGCACAATATGTAAGAAATCTCACGTTGCTACTGTCATGAGTACAAAATTTTATTATGTTGCAGATATCGATGTATATGGGTCTGTTTGTATCAGATGTCATTGACTAAGGGCTGTATGTCCGAATACCTTTCTGGCAGTTAAATATTTTACGTGCAGTTCATGATGAACAGCAACGTATCACATATTTTAAACAACAGCTGGTACGTATTCCCGAACGTTCGAAGATGGTCGTTTCTTATTACTAACATCGTTTTCGTTATGTTGATCTTAACGTATTATTGTTGCATGACAATTAAAATTACTTTCTCCGTGCCTTTAACAGATATTGACTTTTGTTGATAATAAATATGCACATTCGTTCTGGTTTCCATTATGCTAGCCGATTCCCGCCACAGTGTGGTTAACGCTCAATCTCACGCTTTCAGCTACGTTCCATTTTAACGTCAACTGATGGAATCCTTGTTTCAGTATAATGGGTTATTGGTGAAGTATAAGTCGCGTCTACGTTAAGAGAATGCTTTTTTGTAGTTTTTATATATTGACATTACAGTTTCTCTATGGTTTAACGCAGAAAAAACTTCGGGGTATTAAAACAGCAGTGCGCAACTGCGGCCCCTAGCGTGGCGATAATCTTGTCCAGGCACTACGTCAGCCAATACTTCTGCAAATAAATCATTATAGCAGACTGAACTACGCGTCGGACCATGACTAGGACACGGACCCTTTACCTTTCTCTCAGGAGTGCGCTGGTGGAACAAAGTGTACAGAAGAGATTATGCAGACTGCCCACCTGAGGAGGACTTTCAACCATCCTGATGCAGTACCTACGGTGTTAAGTGACAATGCTTCAACGGCTGACCTAGTTTTAAGTTTTCTCCGGCATGGGTTTTTAGGCTGGAGATTTTAGTGTGTGGCAGAGTGGCTGGCTCATACCTTCTTATTCTTGCAATCAGCCAACCAAGGCCGCCTACTCTATTGTTTTAACGCCTTCTACCGCTTTTTTCCTTTTGGTTAATGTTTTTAATTTTGGCTTGATACTTGCGTGTTCTATTTCAGATTGGTTACACACATAGTTTTACGCATTTAGTACCTTCGCCAGATTTCACACGATAGGATTATTTTGGAGCATAGTTTTAATCCGAGGGCGATGTGGCTAGGGAAGGAGGGTCATAACCTTGCAGTTTAGTTCCTTTAATCTACAAACCAACCAAACAACCAAACAGCAGAGTGCAGGAAAGAGGAACGAGTCATGAGCTGTGTCTGAGTAGCTCATTGCCAGTACCAGACCAACACATAACATTAATCTTTCGATAACTTCGCCAAAAGTGTTGTCCACAGCAGAGTGGCACATTCTTTTTCTTTACTTCGGCGAATGTTCGATGTAAGACAGATTAGTGTTTAATGTCTCAGCGACGACAATGTCCATAATATTATTTAATGAGAGGGAAAGAAGGGAGATAAGCATCTTGCAGACACAGATGAGGGAACAGGTAATGGAGATTATTCCAATGTTTTCCAACAACATAGTGAAACTGAGGAAAGAACTAATACAATTGCAAACTACCTTGCGTAAATAAATCTGAAAATCCGTGTAATGTAAGTAGTAGGGAAGGGGTGACATTAGTCGAGAGTGCATTGTTGTCTGATATATCCAAGATGGCGGCCTGCAGACATGGCAACAATGAATGACATAATCCAAGATGGGGGCTGTGACGTCAGCTGATGACACGAGTACTGTTATCCAAGATGGCGGTTTTGTTGGGAAAGTGCCACGCCTCCTGCCATGCCCCCCTAGCAGGAAGTTTGAATTTTGGCGTGAAGTTTGAATTTTGGTGGGAAATCGAATTACGAACTTCTACAGGTCACCTGGCAGTCCCCCAGCCCCGTTTCCGACTTTTCACATGATGGCGCGTTATCCTCTAGGAAAATGGTCGGGAAAATTTGAATTTTTGAGGGAATTTTGAATTAGTAGTGTGCTGCCCCCACTAGATACTGCTCATGATGTCATTCAATTCGAATACAATTTGTTTAGATCTCTAAAAATTTATTTAAAATTGGAATTTGTTTAAATTTATTATCTACCTACAGCACTAGTGGCTTAGTGTGGTGTTGTCACCACAAGAGGCTGATATATCAGTGCTTGTTGATCTGTCAGTGTGGAAGGAGCATGTGTTCAATTATCAAAATGTTGGTGCCAGACAGGAGGAGTTTTAATAGATGTATTATGTGAATCAACGGCTCACTGCATGAAGAATGGAAGTGAGTATTAATGCTTGAACATATCAAGAGGAAGAACACGGTCCTGCATATAAATGCTTTGCACCAAGATGCATTAAAGATGCATTACACAATGCATGGAAACATCTGTCTCTGGCCGGTCGGAGTGGCCGAGCGTTTCTAGGCACTACAGTCTGGAGCCGCGCGACAGCTACGGTCGCAGGTTCGAATCCTGCCTCGGGCATGGATGTGTGTGATGCCCTTAGGCTAGTTAGGTTTAAGTAGTTCTAAGTTCTAGGGGACTGATGACCTCAGAAGTTAAGTCCCATAGTGCTCAGAGCCATTTGAACCAGCCATCTGTCTCTGCTGGAACTGTCTGTCATTCCTAAAACGTACATATAAGCTCCAACCCCACAAGAGATAACTGCCTCTGATCCAGCAGACCAAAGAACTGAGCTAGTTCGTGAGTTCACCACAAGAGGGCGACGTGATAGGTCACGTGATCACGCAGTTCAGCCAATAGGAGCACAGCATCATGATGCTGTCAAGTGTTTTTCTCAGCTGGACGTGTGCCCCAGCCTCCTCATCCCCCTCCCCCCTATCCCCCCACCCCACGGCGGTCTGGAGGGGAAAAATGGCTCAAAAAGGACTCAGCCTCTTCTGTGCTGCTGGAGAGAGGTAGGAGTGTACTTTATTTATTTTTGGAACAATTTATTAGGACTGGATTTCACTTAGTTTATTTATTACGCTGATACAAAACACTCACCTTGATGTTTTTGAGCTCACGGTAAATAGTCTACGGACCTGCAAACTACTCGTAAATAATGCAGTACACTGATGTGCAGAGACGCAAACAACTCGTAAATTACCGAAATAATCCAGTACACAGCATACGTACATGCAAAATTCTCGTAGATCACCGAAGTAATGCATGTGTAATGCTATGCATTCATCAAATGTCTCTGAGAGCACTATAATGTCATGTAAATAACAAAGACACATTGTCTACTTCAGGTGCCTTAGAAGATTGTCCATCATTCGTTCAAAAGTTGCTGGTGCATTACACAAACCAAACGGCATTACTTTAAACTCATACAGGTCCTCAGTGGTGATGAATGCAGTTTTCTCACGATCAGCCTCATCTACTTCGATTTGCCAGTGTCCTGAGTACATTTCCATGGTTGAGAAAAACTTAGCCCCCTTCAGACAAGCTAGTGTATCGTCAATTCGTGGAAGAGGGTAAACGTCCTTTTTAGTTATATTAAGCTTCTTGGCTTGTTGGTTCAAAAGGCTCTGAGCACTATGGGACGTAACTTCTGAGGTCATCAGTCCCCTAGAACTTAGAACTACTTAAACCTAACTAACCTAAGGACATCACACACATCCATGCCCGAGGCAGGATTCGAACCTGCGACCGTAGGGGTCGCGCGGTTCCAGACTGTAGCGCCTAGAACCGCTCGGCCACTCCGGCCGGCCAAGTAGGAGAGAGCAATATCCACCACATTCTGCAACCTGTTTAGAAACAGAGTGAGCTGAGTTAATGCTAAAGGAGCGTGTTTTGACCCCTCAGTGGAAGTGAGAACATGTTCTCGTAGCTCCACCACTTATGTACGATGTTTCAAGTCAGCGTCAAATGAAGCCTGCTCCAGCAACAAGACGACAGTATGAACAGTTACGGTGGTGTTTCTTGCTGCGAAAATTAGGAAGACTCAACATCCAAGCAGATCCGCGTCTATCAGAATCCATTCACGTCTCTCACTCAAACATTCTATCATCGTTATTCTGTACCATCCAGCAGAGAATAATTACGAACTATCTGCACGCTGGCATCTAGCACATGTAACGATCATATACAGATATTGATCCATTGCACAGACCAGTGTAAAGTTGCATTGCCTGTACTGTAGGAGGATGGCCGTATCCCACAACCTGTACAATAAGTCGCAAGAGATGCTCCCTGTGACTCCGTGTCATTGTTGGAAACATTGCTTTTTCTGCTGTAACACGCTTTGTACACTGCCGTACATTTTGTTTTTCCAGCCATGACTTCGAGGTCTGTGTCAGGTTCTAAACTGACATTAATACGTTCTGATCCATTGCATCCCACAGAAAACTGGACGTCGCACGGTATAAATCATGTTGCTACTGCTGTTACTATAACACAGCACACACACTGGATGATTTTAACTGAAAGACAGTTGCAACATAAGTAACCTGGAAGAGTTTGGCGGTTTGATGGAGAGTCTCCAAAATGCTGTCCGAAGGTGATTGACGACCTCTACATTTAAACTCATCTGCCACAGTGACGGAATAGCTGATGGGTCTGCGTTCTGTTTCGACTGATTCCTCATATTGCAACCATGTACGCGATCACTGTTTAGATGCTAGCCATCCACAGAAGGTGTTGCCCCTCCACCAAAACTTTCTCCATCTCAAACGAGCGATGTCAGTCAATCATTATGTGGTAACCAACAGCGTACCAGTGTACAGATGGGGTGGAAAAGACACCGTCGATGTACTGTAATAATAAACATAACAGTTGATAGTGCAAACAATTCCAGCAATTTTATAGTAACTTCAACACCAACCAATGATGCGACAGCATGTTTTCCAATTTCCGTATAATCGCTAAACCGTCCCTTCTCTACTTTGTGTCATTGCGAATGTGGATAGATGACTGCACAGTACGTCCATTCATTGTTAATTCTCGAACATGTACATCGTCAAAGTATACCAGACAGCACTCTACATATTTCTAGCACAATGCATAATTTACGATCTATCTCTATGCGGATGAGAGTCACAAAGCATTCTTGCAGTCTTAGGATAAAATCAGACCGAAAGACCCCCTAGCACGGTCTTTGACCAATCCACCCTGCCGTACCATTACCGATTTAATCTGCAGCTGACCAGAATCAGACCGCTACATTCCGCGTCTCGTGAATAAATGGAGTTTGCTGAGTCCTCGACCATCTAAGTGCACCAGATTTCTACAGACGCGCCCATGTCGAGGAGGTTAGCACCCCTTATCGGTGTATAGTAGAAGATTTGAAAGTGCTGTGATGTAATAGCAGGCAGTTAAGAAAAACAAGAAACGGGTGGTTTTTATGCATGGTGGAGCTCCAGACGGATCGAGTTCGAAGCATTTTACGTAAATCACCTACGCTATCAATTTTAAAGTATTGTTCTATTGTCTGGGATCAGTACCAGGAGGGTATTGTTAAGAGAGAACATGAACACACACACTTCTAAGGCTACACGGTTCTTCACTTAAAGTAGGCTATGATGTTAGATCGCTTGAGTTTCTGACCTATTAGTCACATGAAATGCAGCGCTGTTATCATTCCAATGTAAGAAATATATTTCCTGCGCATGACATACATCCTTCCTGCAGGTTTCTCTAAACTATGGTAACAAACTGTAAAATAAAAAAAAAAATTCCTTAAAATATCGACTCTGTGTGATACGTGCACAGAGTAGCTTTCCAGAGATGTATAGCGTCCACCGTTCACATCCGATCACGGTTCAGAAATTATGCTACGCTCGCATCAGTCCTATATAAAATGATCCTTAGTCACGGAGAAAACCTCTAGCAAGGAAGCAGATAAATGCATAGCAGCGGCGTCCGACATATGAAATTACACAACATGTCGCCACTAACTCTGTAAACAGGACTCTGTCAAGCAGATGTATACATGGGGATTGCAGTGTCTCACAAACACCTATCGTTAACTTAGAATCATCTTAGTAATGAAACTGAAGTATTGATTTTATACCCAAGATGCGACAAGGGAATGGAGTACATCGCATAAATCTTCGTTCGTTTAGAGGAATGTGTCGAAACAGCATGGTCACGTTTCATCACACATGAGATGGAAGTCCTCTGATGACGGAGAGGTTTGCTGTTAACGATCACGAGTAGACAGTGCTCTAAGTTAAATACAGAACTCATGGTTGTATACGAGTCGAACGCAGGATACGTCACGCGACTGATGCATCCTGACAGAACAGCGGAAAATATGGTCAAATGACCTCCGCCAGCATCTCCATCCCTCTCTAGAATGCATCATCAGTCTGTCATTAAATCGTACCTCGTTACAGCTCCATCTCAATCAATCACCGTGTACACTCTCTGTTATCCTTTATATCTCTGCCTCGTGATGACTGGGTGTTGTGTGCTGTCCTTAGGTTAGTTAGGTTTAAGTAGTTCTAAGTTCTACGGGACTGATGACCATAGATGTTAAGTCCCATAGTGCTCAGAGCCATTTGAACCATTTTTGTTATCCTTTAACGTAGATGCATGTAATTTTGGAGGCAGATGGTTCTCTATCTTCCTGAAAAGCGTCAAATACAGTAGTCAACTCGCGTGTATCACTGTTACTTCAATAGTCATACAGTAGAACGCTGTCTCGACGGAAAAAAGTACCTCTCTGGCCCCCTTCGCTTCCATGTCGACGTTTTCTCGGATTCCTCTTGCTGTCGCATACTTGTTCCCATGTACAAGAATTGTTTTGCGCCAACCAGAACACACGCAATTACTTCCTCAATTTCCCCGCATTTCAGCGTATTTTCGCTCAATTTATACGTATTTTCCATCATTTTTTGCAATTCTATCAGTTTTTTTATGACACAACTTCTCGTTCCGTGTTCTAAAACAGTTTGTGAATGTAGTGCAGCTGCCAACACCTAGCGCAAATCCGCTATTTTTCTGGTCGGTAGGCGTAGTTTAGGACTGTACTTGATTGCATCCAGTAGCCTCCACCCGCATATTCCGCATTTTCCGTGCGTTTGCTCTGTTTTATCTATGTCTGTATATGTGCAAGTGTCGCGGATGTCTAGGAAACAAGAAAAGAGAGGGTGTTCGCGCCAGCAAGGGGAATTGGAGAAGAGTGTCCCTTTTTGTCCGCGACCCATGTGGGCCTAGCTGACTGAAAGTTGACACCAAGAAGTACGATTGGTTGCCTGATCTCAGAGTTTAAGCGACTTTCTTAAGACATACCATGTCGGTTCCCAACCAAAGATATACCTACTGTAGCAGACAGGTGATTGACCATAGATTCTTCGAAATATGCAATCACTATCGATACATGTGTGAAAACAGCATGAAAGGTGTGTACAACAAACTGCTTTCAAAACGTTTGTCACGCCTGAGCACTGAGCATCAACTAACATAAACTACATTGCTATTGTTAAGTCAAGGACGACTGTGAAGTTAGGTTACGACACGAAAAGCATATTCGTGGGCCCACGGATGTAGGTTGTGCTGAAGTGTACATGGACATATAATAAGGGGGCAGGGGGGTATTGTCATGATTTCACAATATTGAAGCCCCAAATATGTGGGTATGGTGGAGGTGCTTTGATCAAAAATGCCTACTTGCATCATTTCCAAGCTACTAATGTTTATTAATATAGCCTAAAGCGTGAAGGAATCACAGTTCATTCGTAAGTGGTCTCGTTCAGGCGGTAGTTTCTTTTATAGTCATGAATTTTGGTTGCGCTGTGTACTTTTACTGTAGTGGTTCCATTTATGTTATTCGAGTTTAGAAGAAAGAATTTCGAAGGAGAGACTGATTCCAGGCGCAATCTGCCATCGAGGCAATCGATGGTGAGAGTTTAAAATTTGTGGCTTACCGGGAATCGAACCCAGAGCTCCCGCTTAACGCAAACGGTCGCCTTAAGCGTTTCGACTATTCGGACACGTTTCCCTTCCGACCCAAAATTACCAGCTTGTGACACGTTGGTAGGGCCCACCGTCCATTCACGTACTTGCTCGCAGCGAGTCCTTTGTTCCCACAAGAGGCATGGAACCCTTTATGCATCCTCACTGAAGTTGTCAAGGCAGCCATAAAACAGATACCAGATGTAGTATATACACTGAAGAGCCAAAGAAAGTGCCACATCTGCCTAATATAGTGCAGAGTCCCCGCGAGCATGCAGAAATGCCGCAACACGACCTGGCATGGACTCGTCTAATGTCTGAAGTAGTGCTGGATGGAATTAACACCATAAATACTGAAAGGCTGTCTATAAATCCGTACGAGCGGGTGGAGATCTCTTCTGAACAGCACATTGCAAGACATTCGAGAAATGCTCAATAATGTTCATGTCTGGGGAGTGTGATGGCCAGCGAAAATGTTTAAGCTCAGAAAAGTGTTCCTGGAGCCAATCAGTAGCAATCCTGGACGTGTGGAGTGTCCATTGTCCTGCTGGAATTGCCCAAGTCCGGCGGGATGCACAATGGACTTGGATGGATGCAGGTGATCAGACAGGATGCTTATGTACGTGCCACCTGTCAGAATCGTATATAGACGTATCAGTGATCCCATATCACTCCAACTAATCACGTCCCACACCATTAAAGAGCCGCCGGCCGGTGTGGCCGTGCGGTTCTAGGGGCTTCAGTCTGGAATCGCGTGACCGCTACGGTCGCAGGTTCGAATCCTGCCTCGGGCATGGATGTGTGTGATGTCCTTAGGTTAGTTAGGTTTAAGTAGTTCTAAGTTCTAGGGGACTGATGACCACAGATGTTAAGTCCCATAGTGCTCAGAGCCATTTGAACCATTAAAGAGCCTCCACCAACTTGAACAGCCCCTGCTGATAGCAGTGTCAATGGATGTTTTTTCCGTACTGGTAACCGTGCATCCGCTCGATACAATTTGAAACAGGTCTCGTCAAACCATGCAACATGTTTCCATTCATCAACAGTCCAATTGCGAGGTGCCGGTGCTAGCAGTATATGTAACACTAAATTCTTCTAGAATCTTCATATGGAAATGATGATCTAAGCCCCCCCCCCCCCTTTCTAACTCCGACATTTGCTGTTGCACATGGATTAAGAAGAAACGCGAACTGACTGTAATCGACCCTGCAAGTGGAGTAGAAAAGAGTTTGGTACCTGCAATAATTTAATTTGATAGAAATTAATTAGATAAAGGAAAGTTTCATTAACGTAGTGAGAAATGAAAGGGTGGCTCTACCGATTAACAGAATGAAAGTTCTGTCCAAAATAACAATTTGATTTATTATGAGTAAACCTAAAATAATAAACAAAACACATGAAACATTTACAATACATCAAATTGGATACTCAAATAAATGCTGTGAAGGTGAGGTTGTCCACGAACTAGATTGTGACATTTATGACCAAGTGGTATGTGGAACCAATTCCTTGCAACTCAAATCTTAAGAGAAACACCCAGCCAACCCAACATTAATTGCTACTACAGTAGTGAGAACTCAGACAATGAACACCCAAGACAGAATAAAGCTAGAAAATACGAACAGGCGCGCTCTGCTGAGCTGTGATTATCACCTAGCAAAATTCCCTAATCTGCCGGTGCTGCGGACATACATCACCAAGCTGCCTTCTTAACTGCCAGGACACGATCTGGCGTACCAGAGGCTATGGCTGGTTGCTTCGACGTCCCATCATGGTGATGATAATGTCGCGAGTATAGCCCGAAACAAATTATCCTGGTCTGGTCGTTCCAGACTGAAGACTTCCTAGCAATACAAATGCGCCTCTGAGGGTGACAAAGAAGGCCCGACAGACAATCACTGACGGTACAGTGATTGATTTTAACAAGCGAAATCACACAGTAACTCTGATGCAGTCAACTTTAGCTAAAACTGCTCAAGACAGACAACATAGGCCGCTTGTACGCAGAACGCTCAATTGCCAACTATACTCGGAAAGTTACGTTGAATTCGAAACTTCAGCAATTCCGTCAAACAGTTACAATTAAATGAAAGTATATTAGACAGCCAACGGAAGGCAGGCTGTCCAGAGCAGCGAGAGCTCAGTCTTGTAACCTACTCAGACCGAAAGGCGAGAGCCGACTCCTCAAGAGCACCTGTACAAGCCGAATACAGAACATTCCCGCGCCCACGACAGTGGCCGTGGTTAAACATTCCAATCAGCAGCTCGAAAACGGGCGGAAAATTCCACTATATTGTCGACGCACTAGTATTCCACCAATGGAGATACTTGGCGCCAATTTCTGCGCCGGTTTTGCTACGCCACGGAGCTATCCCGTGAGCAAGCCAATCACAGTTATGATTTTGCAGAAAACGCGGGAATTTCCCCGCCAAAACTGCTTGGGAACACAAGTCATTCCCATGCCTCGCTGGTAGCCCGCCAGAAAGTGTTTTCACTAAGTTTCTGCGAAGTAACGGAATCTCTAGCCCAGCTGCTCCGTCAGGCCCCTGTGGGCGTGTCGCCCCCGCTCGCCCCGGACCACCTGGGTGACGAGAGACGCTGCGTGGGAAGTCTGCGTGTGAAGGAATAGCAACTTTTCACCGCATGCAATTAGAGAGGAAAATCGAATTACTCAGAGTAAGATAGAAATATGAGATGGGGCTCATGCCACCTCTCATAGCCCTTACGGCATTTTAGATTGTAATTGGTGAGTGGTAGACTCACTAAGGAGCAAGGTAGTGAGTCAATCGTCCAAGAACAATCTTGCAAACTGACGCCACATGCCGCACTCTACAAAAAAAAAAAAAAAAAAAAAAGAAATAACTGCGACAGAAGATGCAGCTCATAGAGGGAGGATTATTTATGATGTAGCCAACTTCACCTTCTTAATGTGGAAATCTAACACTCACATCACACATCTATACCCAGGGAGCCCCTTCCAAACACCGATTCACACAGACATTCACACTCTAAATATGGCCCGGGCATGTGAGCCAAATTTGTAGCAGTTTATTCTTTACGATCAGAGTTGGAGTGCTCCGCAATTAAATACCCCAGATGTTATAACAATTTCAATCATTAAACTAGCCTGAACTCAATCACACATGATACTATTTAAGTTAACAATCTCTTTGTGAGCTTTCAGACTCTAATTACAACCCCCGATTCATTCTGCCTCTCTGCAGCAAGAATAACCTTTTAAAAAGGTTCCCTGAACTGATGGTCCATTCAAAATGACAGTGGTGGTATCTGCTTCAGTTTATGGGGACTTCAGGCACACTGTTTGCATACACACAACAATAAGTACAGAATACAAAAAAAAACCTGGTGTAGAGAACAATACAGTAATTTGTGCGCCCTACTCTATTACTTACATAAGAATGACAATGCAAAACACAAACACATACAAGGTATAACATACATTACAAAAACAACACTATAGCAAGAAATTAAAAAAAAAAACAAGGTTAATGGGGTATCAAGTTGTGCTTGCACATTGCACAATATTTACGACTGTGCTGAGAATGTGGCACTAAATCACATTATTGGAAATATTCGAAGCACTTCACAAATTCGTTGGTTTCTCTGAGGGGCTTGGTCTGTTGGGTCATATGAATTAATACACGTGGTTGCATGTCTTGAGCATCGGAGGGGGCTTCTGGGATGGGGCCACAGTTCTGACATCACATAGTGCTAAACGTTGGGCGTTGTTGCCACGTTGTTGCAACAGCAATGGGGTGTGCTGGAGCATCTGCAGTACGCTGTTGAGATTGCAGCAAGACCCACACATGTGATCACGACGGTACGGTAGGAAGCCATAGTGATAGGCTCTCCTCACATAGATTAATTGCAGGATTCATGGTGTTAATTCCCTCCAGCACTACTTCAGACATTAGACGAGTCCATGCCTTTCGTGTTGTAGCATTTCTGCATGCTTGCGGGAACTCTGCGCTATATTAGGCAGATGTGGCACTTTCTTTGGCTCTTCAGTGTATATACTACATCTGGTACCTGTTTTATGGCTGCCTTGACAACTTCAGTGAGGATCCATAAAGGGTTCCATGCCTCTTGTGGGAACAAAGGACTCACTTCGAGCAAGTACGTGAATGGACAGTGGACCCTACCAGCGAGTTGGGATGCATCACTAGTCCAGATCTCTTCTCTCCCTGGACAGTACTTTACATTTCCCAATATTGCAGTTCAACGAGGGATGATGGCACGAGGAGTGACTCCATAAGTGTGTGAGGTCATCCAGACAGGATCGAACTAGGAGCGACGATTGCTACAACTGCTCTCGAAGTAAGAGGAGAAGTCAGAAATGAGACAATTCATTTGTTAGAGTTTGTGGCACAATACTGCTTTGTGTATGCAGATCGGCCAATGCTAGTGAGTTGTAAAAACTCAAACAGGTGAGTATATAGCGTCCCTTTCTGTCCTGTCCACATGAGGCGTAGTTTCTGACACCATACATGATCTTCTTCATGTACTCACGACAACGTGGTCTGCCGCAGGGAATCCCTCCAAACGGCTACCGCGTCCGGAGAGCTAGCTGGCTGTTGCGTGCTGGTCACGTGTCAGTGTCAACGGCCAGCATCACTTTCACTTGTGGCCCCGCGAGGGTTGTCCCCTGCTAATCCCTCAGGTATACGTCCTAGAGACTGTCAGCTTGTAGGACCGGGCGCTCCCGCGCCCCTCCCGTCATCTGCACAACTCTGACAAAAATCTTATGCCTAACTTTTTCCAATGACCTTCTATGTTATAATAAATCTACATAACGATACATTGATGGTCTGTCATTTCAGACACTCTTATTTTAATCTTATAGTTATTAATCTATGGCTATCATTATAACAAAATCTTGGTGTATTTAATGTAGACATCGAAATAATTTATCTTGATATTTGTATAGAGACCGATCTCACTACTATACATGGTGTGTGACAACTGATGCTATGTATTGGATGAGCAACTAAATGTGCGGGCCCACACAAATATTACTATTAATTATATAGAGCGACAGTAGACATGCTCAAGAGTTAACTACCATTTGCCAAATTGGCAAATAAATTATGTTATTATGCAGGTGGAAGTTCTACTGAGTTATAAAGAACATGCAACTATTCTACGTTTGCTCGCCCGTCGTCCCTCCATCTCGGGTCTGTGGTTTGGTGACCTGAAAAATAGCATCCTAACAGGCGCGCGCCAAAAATTCCTACTTGTAGTAGAAAACCCCCACAATATTAAGGATCTAGTTATTGCTAAATCCTAAAGTTTAACTTATCCTAATATGTGGTACTCTTTTTTTTACAATACTCTTACATAATTCCTGTTACTCTGAGGTGTCTCGTTGCTCGCCTCTATTGACGACGATAGTGATGTGCGCGCCGTACGACACGGCCTCCGAGTTCTCACTACGCCTCACTGAAACTCCAGAGACTGGGTTAGCCATGGCTATACAAGACAATAAATTTATAGTTGCAACTTCTTTTTCTATGTGATGCTGTTTTAGCGATCGAAGTGCACCTTTCCAGAGGCAATGTAATATGACCAAGCCAGGACTGGTTCCTGTTGAAGATTCAGTCGCCCACCACACGCCAGCTACACAGTATGTCACGAATCTCCAAGTATAATTCCTTGGTTATACATCTGTGACAGTCACGAGCAGCACGCTAAACCCCAACCAGCAAATTGGCATGGTAGGCTTTATGCCCGCATTTCTACCGTCTAGGGCACCATTGGAGTCAAACGCTCACAGGTTCACCCCGACTTACAAGACAACGATGCTGGCGCATCACTGTAAAAACTATACTGCCCATATTCATCCTCGAAATCACGCAATATACCACAATCTTGCAGTGCACTGTCGCGTGCGTGCAAGCATTGGTATGAACTTCTCACGAACTGGTTGTGGCCACTATGGAGAGTATCACGACTTCTCAGAACGCTTCTAAGAGCTTGTATGCGCCCGTTTGTGCGACATCTCCTCACTCATCATTATCCCTCTACATGGACACCAGACAGGAAAAGGACAAAAACATTGCTCATGGAATGGTAGTGCCTCCTACTCCATCGACATTGGAAGTCGCGAACACAAACAGAAAAAAAAGGCTAACAGCAGTAAATTCTTTTTACAAGACAACGCAGCGTGTTAATACTTTAACAATCTTAACCTATTAACGCAAGTATCATTGTAACCTGTAGCAAGGTTTATGTATTTGCTCATTCTACTATGTACACCACTTACACTACTACTATAGTAAAGTTCATGTATTTGCCCATTCTACTATGTACACCACTTACACTACCACAATTCCACGAACTCCTTTATGTGAGAGATGTGGTGGAGTCCTATGGACTTCTTTCTTTTCAGCGTCTCCAATTCATAAGCATTGTGGTGAGCTGCTCTCCTTATACGGTACGGGCCGTTGTGAACAGAAGAGAATTTTTGGCATTTCATTTTTTGTTTGTTCGAGAGTCGGAAAGACTTCTCGAGCACCCTTTGTCCAATTTGGAAGTGTCGTACACGAGCTCCCCTGTCGGCACGTCTCTTCCTAACCTCTGCTGCAGCCCATATCCTCTTGAGAGCCAAATCCACTACGGCTCGGTGCTGCGTTCGCGCCCTTGGTGGGAAGTTTACGACCTCGGTTATCAAGTCCTTAGGAATCCGGTTTTTTAGTACTGTAATGGGTGCCAATTTTGTTATCCCATCGGATGCCTCATTGATCACCTCCTGGAAGTCTTTAAGGAAAACGTCCCATGTCGTGTGCTGTTTGTTACAGTACAACTGGCACAAGTTTCCGATTTCCTTAATAACCCGTTCTGCAGCATGGAGCTCGGATGGTGTGATGATATAAAAATGGCATCAATTTTACATCGACGCAACGTCTCCTTCCATGTTTTTGACTTAAACTGTGGCACTTTATCAGAAATAATTCTGCTCAGATGACCAACCTGTGGTAGGAAATCCCGGATTAGGGCTCGTGATACAGTTCGTCCTGTCGCCCTCTTCAGTACCGTAAAGGTAACGTATTTGGACGTTAGTTCAACAAAGACTAATATGTAAGTATATCCTCTTCTTGTTCTTGGCAAAGGCCCTATCAAATCTGTTGCCGCTAATTGTCTTAATTTGGTCGGTACCTTTGGGTATAATGGTGCTTGCACGCTCACAGTGGTGTGCTTAGCCTTTTGGCAGTCTTTCCACACCGACAGTACCAACCGAATTCGATGCTCCATGTTTCGAAAGTAACACATCGTCCTGAGCTTGAGATTGCACTTGCGTGGTCCGAAGTGTCCATAGCTGAGTTGAGTGTGCCATATAACCTTGTTTATTAGGTGTTCAGATATGCGTACCCCCCATTCCGTGTCATTAGCATAATTTCGGTGGAAGATTATGCCTTTCCGCCAGAGGTAGAACTGCCTGACGGTGGCGTGTCTTCTGTCTATCCATTTCTGTTTCGATAATACTAGGGCAGGGTCCTTGTCTTGCTCCTTCTTGATGTCCTGCATACTGCAGGTAATAAAATTTTGAAAGGCTACTTTTTGCATATAGCAAATGCACTAGTGATTTTCCTCCGGATCTTCTTGCATGTTGTGGTCAAATCCGATCGGTGACCGTGATAAGGCATCTGCAATAATGTTCTGACTGCCAGGGATATATTCTATCGAAAAATTGTACTGCTGCAGGTATGATGCCCACCTAATGAGCCGCCTGTGATTAAGCTTTGCAGTCATCAGGAACTCGAGTGCCTTGTGGTCTGTGTAGACCCTCGTCTTGCGACCAAACAGAAGGTACCTAAATTTTTCAAACGCCCATACAATAGCCAGCGCCTCTAACTCGGTTACCTAGTAATTCCTCTCACTCTTGGCTAGTACTCTGCTACCAAACGCAATTGTATTCCACACCCTGTTTCCTTCATGTACATAGTCTTGGAACACCATGACACTCAGACCTGAGTATGAACTGTCCGTTACTACGCAAAGCTCTTCTGCTAAATTAGGGTGTGAGAAGCTGGGTGCTTGTAGTAATGCGAATTTTAATGCTTTCCTTTCAGATTCGGCGGCCTCATCCCATTCCCAAGGAATATTCTTTCTTGTAAGTTGGTCCAACCTAGGACTGCTCTGAGTTTTGACATGAATGAAGCGATTGTAAAAATTTATGATCCCTAAGAACCCCCTTAACTGCATCTTTGTCGTAGGAATGGGAAACTTTTTAATCGCTTCGATCTTTTCGGGATTTGGAGCAATGCCCTCACCCGTGATGATATGTCCTAGAAATTTGGCAGAGGACGTCCCAAAATTCGATTTTTCGATATTGATAGTCACTCCGTATTCCTTGAATGTCGCTAAGAGTTCACCGAGGACCGGATTGTGCTCTCCCCAAGATTTCTCCGCGATCAGCAAATCGTCCACATAGCTGGTGACATGACGTTTCAAATTATCGCTTAGTATGCAGTCCAGCCCCCGAATGAATGCGGCAGACGAAATGTTCAAACCAAATGCTAGACGACGAAACCGGTAACATCTTCCAAATGCTAAAAAGGCTGTGTACTGTCTGCAATTTGGGTGGAGCTCAATTTGCCAGAAACTCTATTTTACACTACTGGAAATGGAAAAAAGAACACATTGACACCGGTGTGTCAGACCCACCATACTTGCTCCGGACACTGCGAGAGGGCTGTACAAGCAATGATCACACGCACGGCACAGCGGACACACCAGGAACAGCGGTGTTGGCCGTCGAATGGCGCTAGCTGCGCAGCATTTGTGCACCGCCGCCGTCAGTGTCAGCCAGTTTGCCGTGGCATACGGAACTCCATCGCAGTCTTTAACACTGGTAGCATGCCGCGACAGCGTGGACGTGAACCGTATGTGCAGTTGACGGACTTTGAGCGAGGGCGTATAATGGGCATGCGGGAGGCCGGGTGGACGTACCGCCGAATTGCTCAACACGTGGGGCGTGAGGTCTCCACAGTACATCGATGTTGTCGCCAGTGGTCGGCGGAAGGTGCACGTGCCCGTCGACCTGGGACCGTACCGCAGCGACGCACGGATGCACGCCAAGACCGTAGGATCCTACGCAGTGCCGTAGGGGACCGCACCGCCACTTCCCAGCAAATTAGGGAAACTGTTGCTCCTGGGGTATCGGCGAGGACCATTCGCAACCGTCTCCATGAAGCTGGGCTACGGTCCCGCACACCGTTAGGCCGTCTTCCGCTCACGCCCCAACATCGTGCAGCCCGCCTCCAGTGGTGTCGCGACAGGCGTGAATGGAGGGACGAATGGAGACGTGTCGTCTTCAGCGATGAGAGTCGCTTCTGCCTTGGTGCCAATGATGATCGTATGCGTGTTTGGCGCCGTGCAGGTGAGCGCCACAATCAGGACTGCATACGACCGAGGCACACAGGGCCAACACCCGGCATCATGGTGTGGGGAGCGATCTCCTACACTGGCCGTACACCACTGGTGATCGTCGAGGGGACACTGAATAGTGCACGGTACATCCAAACCGTCATCGAACCCATCGTTCTACCATTCCTAGACCGGCAAGGTAACTTGCTGTTCCAACAGGACAATGCACGTCCGCATGTATCCCGTGCCACCCAACGTGCTCTAGAAGGTGTAAGTCAACTACCCTGGCCAGCAAGATCTCCGGATCTGTCCCCCATTGAGCATGTTTGGGACTGGATGAAGCGTCGTCTCACGCGGTCTGCACGTCCAGCACGAACGCTGGTCCAACTGAGGCGCCAGGTGGAAATGGCATGGCAAGCCGTTCCACAGGACTACATCCAGCATCTCTACGATCGTCTCCATGGGAGAATAGCAGCCTGCATAGCTGCGAAAGGTGGATATACACTGTACTAGTGCCGACATTGTGCATGCTCTGTTGCCTGTGTCTATGTGCCTGTGGTTCTGTCAGTGTGGTCATGTGATGTATCTGACCCCAGGAATGTGTCAATAAAGTTTCCCCTTCCTGGGACAATGAATTCACGGTGTTCTTATTTCAATTTCCAGGAGTGTAGATCAACCGATGAGAAGGTTGATATTCCATGGAAGTTTTGTAAGAGTTCCTCTAATCGTTCCGGTCTGTCTGTTTCGGGTTCTATTATGGTATTAATCTGTCGCGAGTCCAAGACTAAACGAATACTACCATCTGCCTTCTCGACTACTCTTAACGGGTTATTATAGGCTGAAGCCGTAGGTTCTATTATTCCTTCACTCAGCATTCGCGTAATTTCAGCTGCTACTTTCTGCCGATATGCCAAGGGGATTGGGTAGGGTGACACACGAAACTGGTTGTGCGGACGTACACGGAATTCATACTGGAAGTTCTTTATTGATCCTGTCTTGGGAATGAAAACCTCCGAATGTTCTATTAGTAATTTATGAAGTTCTTTGCGTTGGTCGGACCTTACATTCTTTATTGCTTCCACTTTTTCTCCCCTTTTCTCCTTTATTTCTCCCATTATTACGACTTCATTCTCATCCGTGTCCTCTCCCCTACCCGCAACGTCGACCTGTTCTTCCTTTCTGTCTTTCTGACACGCATAGTTTATCCGTACACAGTTAGACGGTCGTTGAGCTGGGGTCAGTTGGTCGTCGAACTTAATGTGGACGGGATTCCCTTTCCTCAAAACCACTTCACCTCCTCCTAGATCAACTATCGCTTCATGCTCATTTAGGAAGTCCGTTTCTATTATCATGTCGATCGCCAGATTTTGCACGATCCAGAAGTTAGACTCTATTTTGTGTCTTTGGCAGGAGAATTCCAGTCTTGTTTGTTGGGTGACCTCCGTACATTTACCCGCTAATGCCCCTTTTATTTTGGTTTTTTTAACCGATAGGACAGGCCAGGCCATCTCCTGAGAGCACCTCTTGTACGCTGCCTCAGATATTGCCTTTATGTAGCTTCCACTATCTATGATCGCATTCATACTCTTTTCAGTTGCTGCTACTGTGATAAGAGGCTGCCGATCCCGTCGTGAAGTTGTTTTATGTTCTTCGAGCAGCATTTCTGATAAATCTGCGTAATTTATCATCCGTAGTTGGCCAGGTCCGAGATTACGTCCGAAATTCCTGCGGCCTGTGTTCGCACTAGTCTGGCGTCAATCTCTCGTTAAACTCCCCCTCCTCTGACATGCAATAGGATTTGCGGGTCTAGTTTCAATCTCCTGGCTCCACTGTTGTCCTTGGTTTCTCTCTCTCCAATTACGGTCGCTTTGCCGTTCGATATTCCTCCTGTCCCAGATTCCTTGTCTAGTTTGACCCTGTTCCTTGACGTTCTGGCTTCCGTGTGTCTGGTTTCCATAACGTTGAATAGCGTAACCTTGATTTCCGTAACCCTGGTTTCCTAACTGACCAGTGTGATTATTCGAGCTGTGGTCGTCCTCCCTTGCTGGTCGTTGGTATTTGTTAGTCTGCCCCTTCTTCCTGTCATTTGCGTCTTGTTTATCTAGGACTACTTCGAGCTCACGCAATAGACTCTTGAATGCTTCTATGTCAGATCCACACTTCCCGACAAGTGTCTGTTGGTACCTAACTGGCAATTTGGAAAAGCAAAATTTAATGATTTCTCCGTTGCTATATGGACTATCTAAAAATGGATTCTTCTTGAGTAAATCATCAAAAAATTTGGTTGCGCTCCTTTGCCCGGACATTTCCAGTTCAGGACAAAATATTATTTCATCTTTAATCCTGTCTTGCGTTTCCTTTGACCAGTAGGTCCGGAGGAATGCACCAACAAATTCTTGATAAGTCCGACATGTCGCTGCCACACCACGCATCTTTTCCGCGGCTTGGCCTTCGATGTGTCAACACATAAATTCTAATTTTGCCTGGGTTGGCCATGATGCATCACCCAGCTCTTGGGATGCATCGACCCTCCATTATCTTTGAACTTCTGGAATTTTAGTATCGACAGGAAGTGATTGTGATCAAAATCCTGCCCGATCCTCGCACTGGTGTTGCCACTCGTTTCCGATACTTGCACGTCTGCTGCGTGTCCTGATCTGTCTTGCTGATAACTGTGATGTGCTACCTCTGTATCACAGTGGAAGTGGCATTCAGCATTCACTCTGCTAAGTGGGCTGCAATTATTGGAGATATTACTCGCTGTTTCTGCGTGTGCATTGTTAGTTCCGCACTCGGTCATTGGGCTAGAGCACGGCGGGCTTTTCCTCGGAGAGACAATTCTGTGTACTCCATCATTCGTATCCGAACGCGCAGTGCTCGTGTCCCCGTTTCGCTCTAGTGTTGCTATCCGACTCTCAACTTCTTCCATTCGTTTCGTGGTGTTCGTAACCGCGATGTTACCTTGGGTTTTTAAGAACACTAGTGATTTTGAGTGGGCTTGTGTTGTACGACGCAAGCGCCCTGCGAGTTTAGAAGTTGCTTCCGCGACTTCCTTTGTCTCTATTGCTGCTGTTTTGGCCAGGCCGTCTACTTTTTGTGCAGCCATTGACATTTGTTTTACTTCTCCACATTCTTTCTTTATTGATAGTAATTCCCCACGAATTTCCCCTATATGCGAAATTATTGCCTCAGTGTCCTTCTTACGCTGTTCGTCAGCTTCTTCCTTCTCCTTCTTACGTTGTTTCTCATCTTCTTCCTTCTCCTTTTTACGCTGTTTCTCTTCTTCTTCCTTCTCCTTCTTACGTTGTTCGTCAGCTTCTTCTTTCATTGATCGTAGGAAGCTTAGTATTGGGTTAATGTCATCTTTTTGATCCTCGTCACACATGGGCGATGTAACTCTGGACACCTGGGCGCTAGAGCTCTGACGTGACCGAGCTGTTCTCTGTCTGCTCTCGTTCGTTTGACTATAAATTTTTCTTACCGTCTCGACCTGTGTGCCTGTCTCTGTTTCCTCCTCTACCTCACTATCATAATCACGGCCGCGACGTTGCTCTAAGATCGGGTCCAAATCACCTTCCTCATCAATGACCCTGTCGTCCTGTCCTGCTAAAAATGTGCCCATCTCATCTCCGAACCTATCCCCGTCAGTAACCTGCCCCTTATCAATTATGCTATCCTCTTTTGTTCTAGCTTCGCTCGATAGTAGTCGTGCCGTACTTCTGGTGATCATTCATGAAAAACAAATTTATCTAAAATGCACAATAAAAATAATCTACTCCCTATATTTTTACACTTACCCATAAATTTCAACAACGCCGTTCCAACGCTGCAATTACATGCACGATTTGTTGTGGTACAGAAACCGCACACAAACCCGACAAAGTGTGATGTGGTACGGACACCACGTCAAAGAAACACAAAAAACAATGAACAAACAATATATATATATATATATATATATATATATATATATATATATATATATATACACTGAAAACAAAAACTGTAATCATGCGCCACTACTTAAAAACTAACTGCGAAACTAGAAGAAAAACAACTTGGCTATTAATCATTAAAAAGTAGAGAAAAAAATTTGAATGTTCCTACTGAGAATACTGTTTGCTTACCAATGATTGACAGGAAAGATCCGAGGCTAAGAGTCGCCATTTTATGCGAGGTGCCGGAGCTAGCAGTGTATGTAACACTAAATTCTTCTAGAATCTTCATATGGAAATGATGCTCTAAGCCCACCCCCCCTTTTCTAACTCCGACTTTTGCTGTTGCACATGGATTAAGAAGAAACGCGAACTGACTGTAAACGACCCTGCAAGTGGAGCAGAAAAGAGTTTGGCTCCTTCAATAATTTAATTTGATAGAAATTAATTAGATAAAGGAAAGTTTCATTAACGTAGTGAGAAATGAAAAGGTTGCTCTACCGATTAACAGAATGAAAGTTCTGTCCAAAATAACAATTTGATTTATTATGAGTAAACTCAAAATAATAAACAAAACACATGAAACATTTACAATACATCAAATTGGATACTCAGATAAATGCTGTGAAGGTGAGGTTGTCCACGAACTAGATTGTGACATTTATGACCAAGTGGTATGTGGAACCAATTCCTTGCAACTCAAATCTTAAGAGAAACACCCAGCCAACACAACATTAATTGTTACTACAGTAGTGAGAACTCAGACAATGAACACCCAAGACAGAATAATGCCAGAAAAGACGAATAGGCGCGCTCTGCTGAGCTCTGATTATCACCTAGCAAAATTCCCTAGTCTGCTGGTGCCGCGGACATACATTACCAAGCTGTCTTCTTAACTGCAAGGACACGATCTGGCGTAACGGAGGCCATGGCTGGTTGCTTCAATGTCCCGTCATGGTGATGATAATGTCGCGAGTTTAGCCCGAAACAAATTATCCTGGTCTAGTTGTTCCAGACTAAAGACTTCCTAGCAATACAAATGCGCCTCTGAGGGTGACAAAGAAGGCCCGGCACACAATCACTGACGGTACAGTGATTGATTTTAACAAGCGAAGTCACACAGTAACTCCGATACAGTCAACTTTAGCCAAAACTGCTCAAGACAGACAACATAGGCCGCTTGTACGCAGAATGCTCAATTGCAAACTGTACTCGGAAAGTTACGTTGAAGTCAAAACTTCAGCAATTCTGTCAAACAGTTACAATTAAATGAAAGGATATTAGACAGCCAATGGAAGGCAGGCTGTCCGGAGCAGTGAGAGCTCAGTCTTGTAACCTAATCCGACCGAAAGGCGAGAGCCGACTCCTCAAGAGCACCTGTACAAGCCGAACACAGAACATTACCGCCCCCACAACAGTGGCCATGGTTAAACATTCCAATCAGCAACTCGAAAACGGGTGGAAAATTCCACTCTATTGTCGACGTACTACTATTCCACCAATGGAGATACTTGGCGCCAATTTCTGCGCCGATTTTGCTACGTCACGGAGCTATCCCGTGAGCAAGCCAATCACAGTTATGATTTTGCAGAAAACGCGGGAATTTGCCCGCCAATAATGCCTGGGAACACAAGTCATTCCCACGCCTCGCTGGTAGCCCGCCAGAAAGTGTTTTCACTAAGTTTCTGCGAAGTAACGGAATCTCTAGCCCAGCCGACCCGTCAGGCCCCTGTGGGCGTGTCGCTCCCACTCTTATGACAATGTCGGCGTCTGGAAAGCATCCACTCGACTCCCTCACACGCGTCGGCTTAACCCCCTCAAAATCAGCAGAACACGCCTGTCACCGGACCGCCCAGGTGACGAGAGACGCTGCATGTGAAGTCCACGTGTGAAGGAATAGCAACTTTTCACCGCATGCAATTAGAGAGGAAAATCGAATTACTCAGAGTAAGATAGAAATATGAGAGGGGGCTCATGCCACATCTCACAATGTCGGTGATGACGGGCCCAGGCTGGGCGTAAAGCTTTGTGTCTTGCAGTCATCAAGGGTACACGAGTGGGACTTTAGCTCCGAAAGCCCATATGGATGATGTCTCGTGGAATGGTTCGCACACTGACATTGATGATGGTCTAACATTGTAATCTGTAGCAATTCACGAAAGGGTTGCACTTCTGTCACGTTAAAAGATACTCTTCTGTCGTCGTTGGTCCCATTCTTGCAAGAGCTTTTCCTGTCGGAGATTTGGTGTTTTACCGGATTCCTGATATTTACTGTACACTCGTGAAATGCTCGTACCGGAAAATTCCCACTTCATCGCTACCTCGGAGATGCTGTGTCCCATCGCTCGTGAGCCGACTATAACACCACGTTCAAACTTACTTAAAACTTGATAACCTGCCATTGTAGCAGCAGTAACCGATCTAAAAACTGCGCCAGACACTTGTCTTATACGGGGGTTGTCGACCACAGCGCCGTATTCTCCCTGTTTACATATCTCTTTGTTTGGCGCTACTGGGTAGTATAGGAAGACTTTCAGTGCGTCGTTAAAGATCGACGGGTACACTCTCATCCTGTGGGTACCTACATTAACTGCAACTCTATGCCTATGTTAACCTCCACCGTCTTCTACCCCCCACCGAACCCGCCTCCCATCCGCCCCTTCCCTTGCTCAAGGGGACTTACCAGTCTGGTCTAGGAGTTCGGAGAGTGGGCTGTACACAGCGGTCACTTAAGACCCGGAAGACAAAGCAAGATGCACAGATGACAAAAGGTGAAGAGAGACTTCTTGTAAGCGGTGGGGATGTGCGTCTTCTGACGGTATCGTTCCCGACGCCTGGGTGCCTGCCGACCGCATGCTCTGACCCTCTGCGCCTCTCCCCTATCGGGCCACGATTTGTGGGTCTGGAGGGCGGCGAGCCAATCGTTGCAAATCCGAGGCGCCCTCCGTCCCAGCGTTTCCCAGAAGGCTGCTTCCTTGTTAACTGAACAAAGGTGCGGGCAGCGGCGCTGGCGGCGGAGGAGTCTGACAACTCCAGCAGTCAAAGTTTCCTCCCCGAGTTGGACGTCTTCGTGGTGCGGCCTCACTTCCTGAACACATTAGCCTAATGACTGGAAAATTACACAGGTCAGGCCAGACCAATACTCGAGAAAGGAAATATCAGTATGAACTACAGATACATATCAGTGACGTCAATTTTCAGTACCATCATGGAACATACACTCTGTTCGAACATCATGAATTACTTCGAAGAAAACGATCTGTTGACACGTAGTCAGCAGATATCTAGAAAATCCCATCCTTGTGAAACACATGTAGCTCTTTATTCTGACGAATTAATTAGCGCCATCGACAGTCAAATTCTTTCCACATTTCTAGTTTTCTCTCAAGCTGCTTCTAATGAAATTACGTCCCTATGGAGTTGTGGCAGTTCAAGATAGCAAAACGAAAGCTGAAGTTTTAAATTTCATGTGTAAGAAGTCATTCGCGCCAGAGGATGATAGAGAATTACCGTCACACAGACACTCAAGTGGAGGACACAATTACAGGCGCCCCTGACTTAGAGAAGCAATTGAAAGGGGTGAAAACAAACAAGTCGGCAGCTCTGGATGAAATCCCCATTCGGTTTTACAGGGACTACACTACGACATTACCCCTCACCTAGCTTCCAATTATCGCGAATCTCTCGTCCAGCGCAAAATCCGAGGCGACTGAAAAGAAGCGCAGGTGACTCCTGTATATAAGAAGGGTAAAAGAATGGACTCGCAAAATTGAAGACCAATATCCTCAAGATCGACTTTCTACAGAATTCTTGAAAATATTCTGACTTCGAATTTCCTTGAGACCGAACAGCTTATGTACACTAATGAGCACGGTTTAAAAAGCATCGCTCGTACGAAACTCAGCTTGGCATTTTCTCACATGATACACTTAGAACATTTCAGTAGTTGCAGGGGCAACAGTCTGGATGATTGACTGATCTGGCCTTGTAACACTAACCAAAACGGCCTTGCTGTGCTGGTACTGCGAGGGGCGGAAAGCAAGGGGAAACTACAGCCGTAATTTTTCAAGAGGGCATGCAGCTTTACTGTATGGTTAAATGATGATGGCGTCCTCTTGGGTAAGATATTCCGGAGGTAAAATAGTCCCCCAATCGGATCTCCAGGCGGGGACTACTCAAGAGGACGTCGTTATCAGGAGAAAGAAAACTGGATCGGAGCGTGGATGTCAGATCCCTTAATCGAGCAGGTAGGTTAGAAAATTTAAAAAGGGAAATGGACAGGTTAAAGTTAGATATAGTGGGAATTAGTGAAGTTCGGTGGCAGGAGGAACAAGACGTTTGGTCAGGTGAATACAGGGTTATAAATACAAAATCAAATAGGGGTAATGCAGGAGTAGGTTTAATAATGAATAAAAAAAATAGGAGTGCGGGTAAGCTACTACAAACAGCATAGTGAACGCATTATTGTGGCCAAGATAGACACGAAGCCCATGCCTACTACAGTAGTACAAGTTTATATGCCAACTAGTTCTGCAGATGATGAAGAAACTGATTAAATGTATGATGAGCTAAAAGAAATTATTCAGATAGTGAAGGGAGACGAAAATTTAATAGCCATGGGTGACTGGAATTCGAGAGTAGCAAAAGGGAGAGAAGGAAACATACTACGTGAACATGGATTGGAGGTAAGAAATGAAAGAAGAAGCCGTCTGGTAGAATTTTGCACAGAGCATAACTTAATCATAGTTAACACTTGGTTCAAGAATCATAAAAGAAGGTTGTATACATGGAAGAATCCTGGAGATACTAGAAGGTATCAGACAGATCATATAATGATAAGACAGAGATTTAGAAACCAGATTTTAAATTGTAAGACATTTCCAGGGGCAGATGTGGACTCTGACCAGAATCTATTGGTTATGAACTGTAGATTAAAACTGAAGAAACTGCAAAAAGGTTGATATTTAAGAAGATGGGACCTGGATAAACTGACTAAACCAGATATTGTACAGAGTTTCAGGGAGAGCATAAGGGAACAATTGAAAGGAATGGGAGAAAGAAATACAGTAGAAGAAGAATGGGTAGTTCTGAGGGATCTACATCTACATCTACATCTACATCTACATCTACATCTACATTTATTCTGAGCAAGCCACCCAACGGTGTGTGGCGGAGGGCACTTTACGTACCACTGTCGTTACCTCCCTCTTCTGTTCCAGTCGCGTATGGTTCGCGGGAAGAACGACTGTCTGAAAGCCTCCGTGCGCGCTCGAATCTCTCTAATTTTACATTCGTGATCTCCTCGGGAGGTATAAGTAGGGGGAAGCAATATATTCGATACCTCATCCAGAAAAGCACCCTCTCGAAACCTGGCGAGAAGCTACACCGGGAAGTAGAGCGCCTCTCTTGCAGAGTCTGCCACTTGAGTTTGCTAAACATCTCCGTAACGCTATCACGGTTACCAAATAACCCTGTGACGAAACGCGCCGCTCTTCTTTGGATCTTCTCTATCTCCTCCGTCAACCCGATCTGGTACGGATCCCACACTGATGAGCAATACTCAAGTATAGGTAGAACGAGTGTTTTGTAAGCCACCTCCTTTGTTTATGGACTACATTTTCTAAGGACTCTCCCAATGAATCTCAACCTGATACCCGCCTTACCAACAATTAATTTTATGTGATCATTCCACTTCAGATCGTTCCGCACGCATACTCCCAGATATTTTACAGAAGTAACTGCTACCAGTGTTTGTTCCGCTATCATATAATCATACAATAAAGGATCCTTCTTTCTATGTATTCGCAATACATTACATTTATCTACGTTAAGGGTCAGTTGCCACTCCCTGCACCAAGTGCCTACCCGCTGCAGATCTTCCTGCATTTCGCTACAATTCTCTAATGCTGCGACTTCTCTGTATACTACAGCATCATCCGCGAAAAGCCGCATGGAACTTCCGACACTATCTACTAGGTCATTTATATATATTGTGAAAAGCAATGGTCCCATAACACTCCCCTGTGGCACGCCAGAGGTTACCTTAACGTCTGTAGACGTCTCTCCATTGATAACAACATGCTGTGTTCTGTTTGCTAAAAACTCTTCAATCCAGCCACACAGCTGGTCTGATATTCCGTATGCTCTTACTTTGTTTATCAGGCGACAGTGCGGAACTGTATCGAACGCCTTCCGGAAGTCAAGGAAAACAGCATCTACCTGGGAGCCTGTATCTAATATTTTCTGGGTCTCATGAACAAATAAAGCGAGTTGGGTCTCACACGATCGCTGTTTCCGGAATCCATGTTGATTCCTACAGAGTAGCTTGTGGGTTTCCAAAAACGACATGATACGCGAGCAAAAAACATGTTCTAAAATTCTACAACAGATCGACGTCAGAGATATAGGTCTATAGTTTTGCGCATCTGCTCGACGACCCTTCTTGAAGACTGGGACTACCTGTACCCTTTTCCAATCATTTGGAACCTTCCGTTCCTCTAGAGACTTGCGGTACACGGCTGTTAGAAGGGGGGCAAGTTCTGTCGCGTACTCTGTGGAGAATCGAATTGGTATCCCGTCATGTCCAGTGGACTTTCCTCTGTTGAGTGATTCCAGTTGCGTTTCTATTCCTTGGACACTTATTTCGATGTCAGCCATTTTTTCGTTTGTGCGAGGATTTAGAGAAGGAACTGCAGTGCGGTCTTCCTCTGTGAAACAGCTTTGGAAAAAGGTGTTTAGTATTTCAGCTTTACGCGTGTCATCCTCTGTTTCAATGCCATCATCATCCCGGAGTGTATGGATGTGCTGTTTCGAGCCACTTACTGATTTAACGTAAGACCAGAACTTCCTATGATTTTCTGTCAAGTCGGTACATAGAATTTTACTTTCGAATTGACTGAACGCTTCACGCATAGCCCTCCTTACGCTAACTTTGACATCGTTTAGCTTCTGTTTGTCTGAGAGTTTTTGGCTGCATTTAAACTTGGAGTGGAGCTCTCTTTGCTTTCGCAGTAGTTTCCTAACTTTGTTGTTGAACCACGATGGGTTTTTCCCATCCCTCACAGTTTTACTCTGCACATAGCTGTCTAAAACGCATTTTGCGATTGCCTTGAACTTTTTCCATAAACACTCAACATTGTCAGTGTCGGAACAGAAATTTTCCTTTTGATCTGCTAGGTAGTCTGAAATCTGCCTTCTATTACTCTTGCTAAACAGATAAACCTTCCTCCCTTTTTTTATATTCCTATTAACTTCCATATTCAGGGATGCTGCAACGGCGTTATGATCACTGATTCCCTGTTCTGCACTTACAGAGTCGAAAATTTCGGGTCTGTTTGTTATCAGTAGGTCCAAGATGTTATCTCCGCGTGTCGGTTCTCTGTTTAATTGCTCGAGGTAATTTTCGGATAGCGCACTCTGTATAATGTCACTCGATGCTCTGTCGCTACCACCCGTCCTAAACATCTGAGTGTCCCAGTCTATATCTGGTAAATTGAATTCTCCACCTAAGACTATAACATGCTGAGAAAATTTATGTGAAATGCATTCCAAATTTTCTCTCAGTTGTTCTGCCACTAATGCTGCTGAGTCGGGAGGTCGGTAAAAGGAGCCAACTATTAACCTAGCTCGGCTGTTGAGTGTAACCTCCACCCATAATAATTCACAGCAACTATCCACTTCTACTTCACTACAGGATAAACTACTACTAACAGCGACAAACACGCCACCACCGGTTGCATGCAATCTATCATTTCTAAACACCGTCTGTGCCTTCGAAAAAATTTCGGTAGAATTTATCTCTGGCTTCAGCCAGCTTTCTGTACCTATAACGATTTCAGCTTCGGTGCTTTCTATCAGCGCTTGAAGTTCCGGCACTTTACCAATGCAGCTTCGATAGTTTACAATTACAATACCGATTGCTGCTTGGTCCCCGCATGTCCTGACTTTGCCCCGCACCCTTTGAGGCTGTTGCCCTTTCTGTACTTGCCCGAGGCCATATAACCTAAAAAACCGTCCAGTCCACGCCACACAACCCCTGCTACCCGTGTAGCCGCTTGTTGCGTGTAGTGGACTCCTGACCTATCCAGCGGAACCCGAAACCGCACCACCCTATGGCGCAAGTCGAGGAATCTGCAGCAGCACACGGTCGCAGAACCGTCTCAGCCTCTGATTCAGACCCTCCACTCAGCTCTGTACCAAAGGTCCGCAGTCAATCCTGTCGACGATGCTGCAGTTGGTGAGCTCTGCTTTCATCCCGCTAGCGAGACTGGCAGTCTTCACCAAATCAGATAGCCGCCGGAAGCCAGAGAGGATTTCCTCCGATCCAGAGCGACACACATCATTGGTGCCGACATGAGCGACCACCTGCAGATGGGTGCACCCTGTACCCTTCATGGCATCCGGAAGGACTCTCCCCAGTATGCACACGGAGTGCACATTGGTTTTCTTCCCCTCTCTTACTGCCATATCCCTAAGGGGCCCCATTACGCGCCTGACGTTGGAGTTCCCAACTACCAGTAATCCCACCCTCTGCGACCGCCCGGATCTTGCAGACTGAGGGGCAACCTCTGGAACAGGACAAGCAGCCATGTCTGGCCGAAGATCAGTATCAGCCTGAGACAGAGCCCAGAACCGTTTCGCCAGACAAACCGGAGAGGCCTTCTGTTCAGCCCTTCGGAATGTCTTTCGCCCCCAGCCACACCTCGAGATGACCTCCCAATCTACCACAGGTGAGGGATCAGCCTCAATGTGCGCAGTATCCCTGGCAGCAACAGTCGTAGTCCGATCGTGGGATGCGTGGGACGAGCTGGCGGCCCCGACAAACCCCCATCCGGACCCCCACAGTGATGCCCATTGGCAACAGCCTCAAGCTGTGTGACCGAAGCCAGCACTGCCTGAAGCTGGGAGCGAAGTAGTAAAGGCAGCAGACGATCAAGTAGGTAAAAAGACGAGGGCTAGTAGAAATCCTTGGGTAACAGAAGAAATATTGAATTTAATTGATGAAAGGAGAAAATATAAAATGCAGCAAACGAAGCAGGCAAAAAAGAATACGAGCGTCTCAAAAATGAGATCGACAGGAAGTGCAAAATGGCTGACCAAGGATGGCTAGAGGACAAATGTAAGGATGTAGAGGATTATCTCACTATGGATAAGATAGATACTGCCTACAGGAAAATTACTTTTGGAGAAGAGAGAATCACTTGTATGAATATCAAGAGCTCAGATGGAAACCCAGTTCTAAGCAAAAAAGGGAAAGTAGAAAGGTGGAAGGAGTATATAGAGGGTCTGTACAGGGTCTAGGGGCAGCGTCTTTGATTCATAATCAAAACGTCTTCGGTCCCGGGTTCGATACCCGCCACTGCCTAAATTTTGATAAATAATCAGCATTGGCGGCCGAAGACTTCCGGCATAAGAAGTCAGCCTCATTCTGCCAACGGCCTTGTCAAAGTGGGCGGAGGAGCGGATAGAGGTTCAGGGCACTCTCTTGTCCTAGGGGTGGGAAATTGCCCCTAAAGGCGGAAAAATCAGCAATGATCAACGACATGAGGTTGCAGAAGCCATTGGAAACCACTGCATTAAAGACACGTAACGTGTATCCACAGGACATGTGGCCTGTATTTGAAGAATTTCTCCATTGGCGAAAGATTCCGGAATAGTCACCCATTCAGATCTCCGGGAGGGGACTGACAAAGGGGAGGTTACCATGAGAAAAAGATTGAATAATCAACGAAAGGATAACGTTCTACGAGTCGGGGCGTGGAATGTCAGAAACTTGAACGTGGTAGGGAAACCAGAAAATCTGCAAAGGGAAATGCAAATGCTCAATCTAGATGTAGTAGGGGTCAGTGAAGTGAAGTGAAGTGGAAGGAAGACAAGGATTTCTGGTCAGATGCGTATCGGGTAATATCAACAGCAGCAGAAAATGGTAAAACAGGTGTAGGATTCGTTATGAATAGGAAGGTAGGGCAGAGGGTGTGTTACTGTGAACAGTTCAGTGACCGGGTTGTTCTAATCAGAATCGACAACAGACCAACACTGACAACGATAGTTCAGGTATACATGCCGACGTCGCAAGCTGAAGATGAACAGATAGAGAAAGTGTATGAGGATATTGAAAGGGTAATGCAGTATGTAAAGGGGGACGAAAATCTAATATTCATGGGCGACTGGAATGCAGTTGTAGGGGAAGGAGTAGAAGAAAAGGTTACAGGAGAATTTGGGCTTGGGACAAAGAATGAAAGCGGAGAAAGACTAATGGAGTTCTGTAACAAGTTTCAGCTAGTAATAGCGAATACCCTGTTCAAGAATCACAAGAGGAGGAGGTATACTTGGAAAAGGCCGGGAGATAAGGGAAGATTTCAATTAGATTACATCATGGTCAGACAGAGATTCCGAAATCAGATACTGGATTGTAAGGCGTACCCAGGAGCAGATATAAGACTCAGATCACAATATAGTAGTGATGAAGAGTAGGCTGAAGTTCAAGACATTAGTCAGGAAGAATCAATACGCAAAGAAGTGGGATACGGAAGTACTAAGGAATGACGAGATACGTTTGAAGTTCTCTAACGCTATAGATACAGCAATAAGGAATACCACGGTAGGCAGTACAGTTGAAGAGGAATGGATATTTCTAAAAAGGACCATCACAGAAGTTGGGAAGATAAACATAGGTACAAAGAAGGTAGCTGTGAAGAAACCATGGGCAACAGAAGAAATACTTCAGTTGATTGATGAAAGGAGGAAGTACAAACATGTCCCGGGAAAATCAGGGATACTGAAATACAAGTCGCTGAGGAATGAAATAAATAGGAAGTGCAGGGAAGCTAAGACGAAATGGCTGCCGGAAAAATGTGAAGACATCGAAAGAGATATGATTGTCGGAAGGACAGACTCAGCATACAGGAAAGTCAAAGCAACCTTTGGTGACATTAAAAGCAACGGTGGTAACATTAAGAGTGCAACGGGAAATCCACTGTTAAATGCAGAGGAGAGAGTAGATAGGTGGAAAGAATACATTGAAAGCCTCTATGAGGGTGAAGATTTGTCTGATGTGATAGAAGACGAAACAGGAGTTGATTTAGAAGAGATAGGGGATCCAGTATTAGAATCGGAATTTAAAAGAGCTTTGGAGGAGTTACGGTCAAATAAGGCAGAAGGGATAGATAACATTCCATCAGAATTTCTAAAATCATTGGGGGAAGTGGCAACAAAACGACTATTCACGTTGGTGTGTAGAATATATGAGTCTGGCGATATACCATCTGACTTTCGGAAAAGCATCATCCACACAATTCCGAAGACGGCAAGGGCTGACAAGTGCGAGTATTATCGCACAATCAGCTTAACAGCTCATGCATCGAAGCTGCTTAGAAGAATAATATACAGAAGAATGGAAAAGAAAATTGAGAATGTGCTAGGTGACGATCAGTTTGGCTTTAGGAAAAGTAAAGGGACGAGAGAGGCAATTCTGACGTTGCGGCTAATAATGGAAGCAAGGCTAAAGAAAAATCAAGACACTTTCATAGGATTTGTCGACCTGGAAAAAGCGTTCGAAAATATAAAATGGTGCAAGCTGTTCGAGATTCTGAAAAATGTAAGGGTAAGCTATAGGGAGAGACGGGTCATATACAATATGTACAACAACCAAGAGGGAATGATAAGAGTGGACGATCAAGAACGAAGTGCTCGTATTAAGAAGGGTATAAGACAAGGCTGTAGCCTTTCGCCCCTACTCTTCAATCTGTACATCGAGGAAGCAGTGATGGAAATAAAAGAAAGGTTCAGGAGTGGAATTAAAATACAAGGTGAAAGGATATCAGTGATACAATTCGCTGATGACATTGCTATCCTGAGTGAAAGTGAAGAAGAATTAAATGATCTGCTGAACGGAATGAGCAGTCTAATGAGTACACAGTATGGTTTGAGAGTAAATCGGAGAAAGACGAAGGTAATGAGAAGTAGTAGAAATGAGAACAGCGAGAAACTTAACATCAGGATTGATGGTCACGAAGTCAATGAGGTTAAGGAATTCTGCTACTTAGGCAGTAAAATAACCAATGACGGACGGAGCAAAGAGGACATCAAAAGCAGACTCGCTATGGCAAAAAAGGCATTTCTGGCCAAGAGAAATCTACTAATATCAAATACCGGCCTTAATTTGAGGAAGAAATTTCTGAGGATCTACGTTTGGAGTACAGCACTGTATGGTAGTGAAACATAGATTGTGGGAAAACCGGAACAGAAGAGAATCGAAGCATTTGAGATGTGGTGCTATAGACGAAAGTTGAAAATTAGGTGGACTGATAAGGTAAGGAATGAGGAGGTTCTACGCAGAATCGGAGAGGAAAGGAAAATGTGGAAAACACTGGTAAGGAGAAGGGACAGGATGATAGGACATCTGCTAAGACATGAGGGAATGACTTCCATGGTACTAGAGCTGTAGAGGGCAAAAACTGTATAGGAAGACAGAGATTGGAATACGTCAAGCAAATAATTGAGGACGTAGGTTGCAAGTGCTACTCTGAGATGAAGAGGTAAGCACAGGAAAGGAATTCGTGGCGGGCCGCATCAAACCAGTCAGTAGACTGATGACCAAAAAAAAAAAGAGGCCAAAAATCGCGTAAAAAGCATCAATCACATCGGTTTTTAACTGTCCTGAGGCCAAAAACCGCTTAAAAAGCATCAATCAAAATCAAATCGGATTATTAATTTCCGTCTGACTGGCGCAAAACATGTTCAATGTGGTGACCATTGTTTTCTGCAACAAGTTGAAATCGAGAAACAGCATGTTCCACAACTGATCCAAGTGTCTCCTGGCCGAGTGGTTCTAGGCGCTACAGTCTGGAGCCGCGCGACCGCTACGGTCGCAGGTTCGAATCCTGCCTCGGGCATGGATGTGTGTGGCATCCTTAGGTTAGTCAGGTTTAAGTAGTTCTAAGTTCTAGGGGACTGATAACCGCAGAAGTTAAGTCCCATAGTGCTCAGAGCCATTTGAACCATTTTGAAGTGTTTGCGGGGTCACATTCAGAATGTGTTGCGCAATGCGTGCCTTCAATGCAGCTAAGTCTGCCAACGGAACACTGGACGCATCATCTTTCAGACAGCCCCACAGCCGGAAGTCACACGGATTAAGATCAGGTGATCGGGACGGCCAGGCTGTAGGGAAATGGGGGCTGATAATTCTTGCATTTCTGAAATGACGCTTCAGCAACTCATTAACTGGCTTTGCAATGTGCGGAGGTGCGCCGTTTTGCATAAAAATAATCCCATCCACACATCCACGCTGTTGAAAAGCTGGAACGACGTGGTTGCGCAAAAGACTCTCGTAGCACTTCCCAGTGACGGTATAGGTACGAGGGCAGTTCAATAAGTAATGCAACACATTTTTTTTTCCGGCCAATTTTGGTTGAAAAAACCGGAAATTTCTTGTGGAATATTTTCAAACATTCCCGCTTCGTCTCGTATAGTTTCATTGACTTCCGACAGGTGGCAGCGCTGTACGGAGCTGTTAAAATGGCGTCTGTAACGGATGTGCGTTGCAAACAACGGGCAGTGATCGAGTTTCTTTTGGCGGAAAACCAGGGCATCTCAGATATTCATAGGCGCTTGCAGAATGTCTACGGTGATCTAGCAGTGGACAAAAGCACGGTGAGTCGTTGGGCAAAGCGTGTGTCATCATCGCCGCAAGGTCAAGCAAGACTGTCTGATCTCCCGCGTGCGGGCCGGCCGTGCACAGCTGTGACTCCTGCAATGGCGGAGCGTGCGAACACACTCGTTCGAGATGATCGACGGATCACCATCAAACAACTCAGTGCTCAACTTGACATCTCTGTTGGTAGTGCTATCGCAATTGTTCACCAGTTGGGATATTCAAAGGTTTGTTCCCGCTGGGTCCCTCGTTGTCTAACCGAACACGATAAAGAGCAAAGGAGAACCATCTGTGTGGAATTGCTTGCTCGTCATGTGGCTGAGGGTGACAATTTCTTGTCAAAGATTGTTACAGGCGATGAAACATGGGTTCATCACTTCGAACCTGAAACAAAACGGCAATCAATGGAGTGGCGCCACACCCACTCCTCTACCAAGAAAAAGTTTAAAGCCATACCCTCAGCCGGTAAAGTCATGGTTACAGTCTTCTGGGACGCTGAAGGGGTTATTCTGTTCGATGTCCTTCCCCATGGTCAAACGATCAACTCTGAAGTGTATTGTGCTACTCTTCAGAAATTGAAGAAACGACTTCAGCGTGTTCGTAGGCACAAAAATCTGAACGAACTTCTCCTTCTTCATGACAACGCAAGACCTCACACAAGTCTTCGCACCCGAGAGGAGCTCACAAAACTTCAGTGGACTGTTCTTCCTCATGCACCCTACAGCCCTGATCTCGCACCGTCGGATTTCCATATGTTTGGCCCAATGAAGGACGCAATCCGTGGGAGGCACTACGCGGATGATGAAGAAGTTATTGATGCAGTACGACGTTGGCTCCGACATCGACCAGTGGAATGGTACCGTGCAGGCATACAGGCCCTCATTTCAAGGTGGCGTAAGGCCGTAGCATTGAAAGGAGATTACGTTGAAAAATAGTGTTGTGTAGCTAAAAGATTGGGGAATAACCTGGTGTATTTCAATGCTGAATAAAACAACCCCTGTTTCAGAAAGAAAATGTGTTGCGTTACTTATTGAACTGCCCTCGTAATAGGACCGGAAGCACCTGCCTCTTCGAAAAAATGTGGCACTTTGATAAATGATGGCGTAAACCCGCACCACACAGCGACCTTTTCAGGATGAAGTAGTACTGGTTGATTTACGTGTCGATTTTCTGATGCCGATTTTCGACAATTCTGTGTACTGACATATCCTGTCAGATGAAGTGGGTTTCATTTGTCCACTAAACTTACACGACCAACCGTTGTCCACTTCAATGCGAGCAAGAAATTTTAAAGCAAAGGTCTCTCTTCCTGGCAGGTCAACAGGAAGCAACTAGTACACATTGGTAATTTTAAATGGATAGCTAAGGATTTTACGCACAGTGCTCAAGAGTATGTCCAGTGTTCGGGCAATTTCTGTGCACTACACGTTTTCACACCACCACCCGTCTCCTCCTGCATTGCAGTGGCCACTGCTTCCACTGAATCAATTCGTTTCCTCCATCTACGAAAAGGACTCGTCTTTTGGAATTTCCGAATCATTTTCTCCAGGTTCAAGGCAGTCATAGTACCAACGATCCTTTCAGTGTCCGGAACTTCTTCAGAGCGACGTGTGCACTGTCATCATCCTTTTAAAACAGCTTTACAAGTAGAGCGCGATCTTGCATTGAGACAGTCATGGCGAACCAGAAGGAGGAACGTGAAGGAGGAAAATCCGTGTTCCCGGCGTGTTTATACCAACCTCATGCGTCGTGCCCATGACAAGGGTTTTCATTTACTTATTCTGACACATACAGCGCCATCTATTGATCAATTTTCACACTATTTTTTTTCTTCTGCCGTACGTTTTCCCCCTTCTCCAATAGTATTCCGTTGCAATCTGACTTCATTCTGATCAGTCATGTTAATCCTACAGCGTTTTGAAAGTTTAACTGTAATTAATAATAGTCAGAGGAATGATGATACCTCAAAAAGAAACATGTACATTACTATTATTTGCACGACAATTCTGATGGTGTAATCAGATTTTCAATATCTCTATTATATATCAATATTATATATCAATTAAATATATCAATTAATACCGAGTGATCAAAAAGTCAGTATAAATTTGAAAACTGAATAAATCACGGAATAATGAAGATAGAGAGGTAAAAATTGACACACATTCTTGGAATGACGTGGGGTGTTATTAGAACCAAAAAAAAAAAATACAAACGTGCAAAATATGTCCAACAGATGGCGCTTCATCTAATCAGAATAGCAATAATTAGCATAACAAAGTAAGACAAAGCGAAGATGATGTTCTTTACAGGAAATGCTCAATATGTCCACCATCATTCTTCAACAATAGCTGTAGTCGAGGAATAATGTTGTGAACAGCACTGTAAGGCATGTCCGTAGTTATGGTGATGCATCGGCGTCGGATGTTGTCTTTCAGCATCCCTAGAGATGTCGCACGATAGACTTGCGACTTCAGGTAACCCCAAAGCCAATAATCGCACGGACTGAGGTCTGGGGACCTGGGAGGCCAAGCATGACGAAAGTGGCGTCTGAGCACACGATCATCACCAAATGACGCGCGCAAGAGATCTTTCACGCGTCTAGCAATATGGGGTGGAGCGCCATCCTGCATAAACATCGTACGTTCCAGCAGGTGTTTATCAGCCAGGCTGGGGATGATGCGATTCTATAAGATATCGGCGTACCTCTCACCCGTCACGGTGGCAGTTACAAGACCAGATCCACGCATTTCCTCGAAGAAAAAAGGCCCGATAACGGTAGATGTCGTAAATCCAACCCATACAATGACTTTGTGTCGTGCAATGGAGTTTCCACGACAGTTCTAGGATTTTAGGTAGCTCAAAGTCTGCAGTTGTCGGCTTTGACAGACCCTCGACAATATTATGGAAATGGAAGAGGATGTAGATGAAGAGCCGGCCGATGTGGCCGAGCGGTACTAGGCGCTTCAGTCTGCAACCGCGCGACCGCTACGGTCGCAGGTTCGAATCCTCCCTCGGGCATGGATGTGTGTGATGTCCTTAGGTTAGTTAAGTTTAAGTAGTTCTACGTTCTAGGGGACTGATGACCTAAGATGTTAAGTCCCATAGTGCTCAGAGCCATTTGAACAATTTTTGTAGATGAAGATGAAATGGGAGATACGATACCGCGTGAAGTGTTTGACAGAGCACTGAAAGACCTAAGTCGAAACAAGGCCCCGGGAGTAGACAACATTCCATTAGCAGTACTGACGGCCTTGTGAGAGCCAGTCCTGACAAACTCTACCATCTAGTGAGCAAGATGTGTGAGACAGGCGAAATACCCTCAGACTTCAAGAAGAATATAATAATTCCAATCCCAAAGAAAGCAGCTGTTGACAGATGTGAAAATTACCGAACTATCAGTTTAATAAGTCACAGCTGCAAAATACTAACGCGAATTCTTTACAGACGAAGGGAAAAACTGGTAGAAGCCGACCCCGCAGAAGATCAGTTTGGATTCCGTAGAAGTATTGGAACACGTGAGGCAATACTGAACTTACCACTTATCTTAGAAGAAAGATTAAGGAAAGGCAAACCTACGTATCTAGCATTTGTAGACTTAGAGAAAGCTTTTGACAATGTTGACTGGAATACTCCCTTTCAAATTCTAAAGGTGGCAGGGGTAAAATACAGGGAGCGAAAGGCTATTCACAATTTGTACAGAAACCAGATGGCAGTTATAAGAGTCCAGGGGCAGGAAAGGGCATCAGTGGTTGGGAAGGGAGTGAGGCAGGGTTGTAGCCTCTCCCCGAAGGAAACAAAAGAAAAATTCGGAGTCGGTATTAAAATCCATGGGGAAGAAATAAAAAACTTTGAGGTTCGCCGATGACATTGTAATTCTGTCAGAGACAGCAAAGGACTTGGAAGAGCAGTTGAACGGAATGGATAGTGTCCTGAACGAAGGATATAAGATGAACATTACAAAAGCAAAACAAGGATAATGGAATGTAGTCGAATTTAGTCGGATGATGCTGAGGGAATTAGATTAGGAAATGAGACACTTAAAGTAGTAAAGGAGTTTTGCTATTTGGGGGGCAAAATAACTGATGATGGTCGAAGTAGAGGAGATATAAAATGTAGACTGGCAATGGCAAGGAAAGTGTTTCTGAAGAAGAGAAATTTGTCAACATTGAGTATAGATTTAAGCGTCAGGAAGTCGTTTCTGATAGTACTTCTATGGAGTTTAGCCATGTATCGAAGTGAAACATGGACGATAAATAGTTTGGACAAGAAGAGAATAGAAGCTTTCGAAATGTGGTGCTACAGACGAATGCTGAAGATTAGCTGCGTAGATCACATAACTGATGAGGAGGTAGTGAACAGAATTGGGGAGAAGAGGAGTTTGTGGCACAACTTGACAAGAAGAAGGGATTGGTTGGTAGGACATGTTCTGAGGCATCAAGGGATCACAAATTTAGCATTGCAGGACAGCGTGGAGGGTAAAAATCGTAGAGGGAGACCAAGAGATGACTACACAAAGCAGATTCAGAAGGATGTAAGTTGCAGTAAGTACGGGGAGATGAAGAAGCTTGCACAGGACAGAGTAGCATGGAGAGCTGCACCAAACCAGTCTCAGGACTGAAGACCACATCAATCAATCAACACTTAGAACTATGGATGAAGGCAGCAGGCAAATTCCGTATTTCTAGATTTCCGAATAACATTTGACATGGTCTCCTACTGGAGACGAGTATATGGAATAGGTTCGCATATATGTGAGTTACTGGAAGACTTCTTAAGTAAAAGGACTCAGTATGTTGTCCTCGACATCGACTGTTCATCAGAAACAAGCGTGACATCAGGAGTGCTCTCTGAAAGTGTGATAGGACCGCTGTTGTTCTCTATATATTCGCATAAAATATTTTGTGGACGGGTCGGGCAGCAATGTGCAGCTGTTTGCCAATCGTACTGTGGTGCATGGTAAGGCGTCGAAGCTGAGGGACTGTAGCAGGAGAGAAGATGACTTAGCCAAAATTTTTTGTTGGTGTGATGAACGGCAGCTAGATCTAAGTCTAGAAAAATGTGAGTTAATGTAGGTGAGTAGGAAAAACAAATCTGTAATGTTCGGATACTGCTTTGGTAGTATGCTGCCTAACAAAGTCAGGCCGTTTGAACGTATGGGTTTAACGTTGTGGTAGTTGTGGTAAGTTCCTATTGGACCAGACTGCTAAGCTCATCAAAAATGCTTCAAATACCTCTGAACTCTATGGGACTTAACATCTGAGGTCATCAGTCCTCTAGACTTAGAACTACTTAAACCTAACTAACCTAAGAACATCACACACATCCATGCCCAAGGCAGGATTCGAGCCTGCGACCGTAGCAGCAGCGCGGTTCCCGACTGAAGCGCCTTGAACCGCTCGGTCTCATGGGCCGACGCTAAGGTCAAAGGTCCCTAGGCTTACACAATACTTAATCTCACTTAAAGTAACTTACACTAACGACAACACACACACACACACCCATGCCCCAGGGGGTCCACGAACCTGCGACGGGGAGAGCCGCGCGAACCGTGGCAAGGTGCCTGAGACCGCACGCTACCACGCGCGGCTGGGTTTAACGTTACAAAGCGATATGAATTGGAATGAGCACGTGAGGACTGTGGTAGGGAAGGCAAATGATCGACTTCGGTTTATTGGGAGAATATTGGGAAAGTATGGTTCATCTGCAAAGGAGACCCCATATAGGACGATAGTGCGACATATTCTCGAGTACTACTAGAATGCTTGGCACCCGAATCAGATCATATTAAAGAAGGACATCGAATCAAAAGAGAGGCAGGCTGGTAGATTTGTTATTAGTAGGTTTGAACAACAAGCAGGTCTTACTGAGATCCTTCGGGAACTCAACTGGGAATCAGTGGAGGGAAGACGGCGTTCTTTTCGAGCGACACTACTGAGAAAATTTAGAGAATCAGCATTTGAAGCTACCTGTAGAACTATTCTACTGCCGCGAACATACACTTCGCCTAAGGACCATGGAGATAAGATACGATAAATTGGGCCTCTTAAGGAGGCATATGGAAAGTTGTTTTTCCCTTGCTCTACTTCCGAATGGAACAGGAAAGGACATGACTAGTTGTGGTACCCTCCACGACCCACTATGGGTGGCTTGCGGAGTATGTATGTAGATGTCCATGTATCGCCCCACTTGTGCCACTGTATTCATGATTTAGAAAGGTCGCAGTACATAGTAATCAACATAAGGTCATAGAGTGAAACGAAAGTGATATCTGGTGTTTCCAAGGTAGCAGTATAGGCCATCTGTTGTTTCTAATGTATGTCAACGATTTGGGAGAAAATCTGAGCAGCCATTTTAAGCTGCCCATACACAGCACGACCGGTGCGTGGACTCGTTCACCGACCCACTCGCCAACCAGTCTGACAGTGTGTGGACTACGCTGACTGCTTGGCGGACCCTGCCTCCCTGCACTGACGGAGTGTGCACTGGCAGGTAGCAATCGAAGCTAGCAGGTAGAAGCCTGGCGGCAAGCTGACGCACCTGTACCATGAACGCAACCGCTATAAAATCGCACACACACACAGAGGTGAACAGGTCGGGGCTGATACGCTCGATAGGGGGTGGGAGTGGAGGTGGGAGATGTGTATTGGTGCCTTTTAGACTGTTTACAGACGATGCTGTTAAAATGGTTCAAATGGCTCTGATCACTATGGGACTTAACTTCTAAGGTCATCAGTCCCCTAGAACTTAGAACTACTTAAACCTAACTAGCGTAAGGACATCACACACATCCATGCCCGCGGCAGGATTCGAACCTGCGACCGTAGCGGTCACGCGGTTCCAGACTGTAGCGCCTAGAACCGCACGGCCACCCCGGCCGGCCAACGATGCTGTCATTTTGCGCCTAGTAAAGTGACTAGAAGATCAAAACCAATAGCAAAATAATTTGGACAAGATATCTACATATGATTCGATATTGCAGTGCCTGTGTTATTCCGAATTATGATGTACTGCGGTGACTACAGCCATCATGAAACAGACGAAATGTATCTGCAGCTGCGAATAAGGGCAACCATCAGCTGCACAATGGAATTACAACATTGAAAATCTGTGCCAGACCACAACTACTCCAACCCGGATTTCCCACTTGCCGTGGGCGGTCGCCTTATCGTTTGGCTGTCTGTCTGTCTGTCGTTAACAATGCGTCTACAATCTTTACTCTTCCATCCATTACGTATATTCCCATACAGGTGAAACATTTCACTTCAAAGTTTCTTGACTGGTGCTGGCTGATAAATACGATATTGCAGTGCCTGTGTTATTCCAAATAACGGTACATTGTTCCTGCATCTCCAAAGGAACAGGCACTGCGGCAACTACGGCCGTTATGAAATGCATGAAATGTATTCGCAATTCAAATATGGACAACTGATCTCATAGAGAGCGTCAGGACGAATACAGGGATTGGTGAACACAAGGTCATTGTAGCGAGGCTCAAAACCATATCAACCAAAACCACAAAAATAAACGCAAAATACATCTATTTAAAACAGCAGATAAAAATTCGCTTGATACCTTCCTAAGAGAGAGGCTCCATTCCTTCCAAGCTAATTATGTAAGTGTAGACCAGATATGGCTCAAATTCAGAGATACAGTATCGACAGCCATATATAGATTCATATCGCATAATTTAATACAAGACGGGACTAATCCACCATGGTACACAAAACACTGTTTCAGAAGCAACGAAAAAAGCATGCCAAATTCAGCAGAACGCAAAATCCCCAAGACTGGCTAAGTTTCACGGATGCTCGAAATTTAGTGCGGACGCATTGGCGATATGCTTTTAATAGTTTCCACAATGAAACATTGTCTCAAAATATGGTATAAATCCCAAAGAGATTCTGGTCGTATGTAAAGTACACTAGTGGCAAAAAACAGTCAATACCGTCACTGCGGCCGGCCTCTGTGGCCGAGCGGCTCTAGGTGCTTCAGTCTGGAACCGCGCGACCGCTACGGTCGCAGGTTCGAATCCTGCCTCGGGCATGGATGTGTGTGATGTCCTTAGGTTAGTTAGGTTGAAGTAGTTCTAAGTTCCAGGGGACTGATGACCTCAGATGTTAAGTCCCATAGTGCTCAGAGCCATTCGAACCATTTGAACCGTCACTGCGCGATAGCGATGGAAATGTTACCGATGATGGTGCCACTAAAGCGGAGTTACTAAATACATTTTTCCGTAATTCCTTCACGAAAGAAGATGAAGTAAATATTCCAGAATTCGAAACCAGAACAGCTGTTAGCATGAGTGACATAAAAGCAGATATCTTAGGTGTTCGAAACAACGCAAATCACTTAAGAAAGGTACGTCTTCCGGTCCACATGGTATACCAATCAGGTTCCTTTCAGAGCATGCAGACACAATAGCGCCTTTCTTAGCAATCATAATATAAAACCGCTCACTTGACGAAAGGTCTGTTCCTAAAGACTGAAAAGTAGCACAGGTCGCACCGATATTCAAGAAAGGAAATGGGAGTAATCTATTGAATTACAGACCCATACCACTGACCTCAATTTGCAGTAGGATTTTGGAGCATATACTGTACTCGAACTTTATGAATCACCTTGAAGAAAATGACTTATTGATACATAACCAACACGGATTCAGAAAATATCGTTTTTGCGCACACAGCTAGCTCTTTGTTACCATGAAGTAATGAGTGCTGTCGACAAGGGATCTCAGATCGATTCCATACTCCTAGATTTCCAGAAGGCTTTTGATACCGTTCCTCACAAGCGACTATTAATCAAATTGCGTGCATATGGAGTATCGTCTCAGTTGTGTGACTGGATTCGTGATTTCCTCTCAGAGAGGTCACAGTTCGTAGTGATAGACGGTAATAATCGAGTAGAACAGAAGTGATATCTGGCGTTATGCAAGGTAGTGTCATAGGCCCTCTGCTGTTCCTGATTTATATAAATGATCTAGGTGATAATCTGAGCACCCCCCCCCCCCCTTAAACTGTTTGCAGATGATGCTGTAATTTACTGTCTAGTAAAATCATCAGACGATCAATTCCAGTTACAAAATGATCTAGAGAGAATTTCTGTATGGTGCGAAAAGTGGCAATTGGCACTAAACAAAGAAAAACGCGAGGTCGTCCACATGGGTACTAAAAGAAATCCGACAAATTTTGGGTATACGATAAATCGCACAAATCTAAGGGCTGTCAATTCGACTAAATACCTAGGAGTTACAATTACGAGCAACTTAAATTGGAAAGACCACAAGGATAATATTGTGGGGAAGGCGAAACAAAACTGCACTTTGTTGGCAGAACACTTAGAAGATGCGACAAACCCACTAAAGAGACAGCCTACATTACACTTGTCCGTCCTCTGCTGGAATATTGCTGCGCGGTGTGGGATCCTTACCAGGTAGGATTGACGGAGGACATCGAAAAAGTGCAAAGAAGGGCAGCCCGTTTCGTGTTATCGGGCAATAGGGGTGAGAGTGTCACTGATATGATACGCGAGATCTATTTACGAAATTTCAATCACCAACTTTCTCTTCCGAATGCGAAAATATTTTGTTGACACCCACCTACGTAGGGAGAAATGATCATCATAACAAAATAAGAGAAATCAGAGCTAGAACGGAAAGATTTAAGTGTTCCTTTTTCCCACAATCATGGCACCCTCCAGTCCCTGTTGGTCATATTTTGCCGCCATTCAATCACATTAAGAGATTCCGCTTGGACGATGGTTATTTGCTGGATGACCGACGCTACCCTGTCGCACGATGGAAGAGAGTATGATGTACGAGCCATCTATCCTTTCTCCCCACGGAAGTGCGGCTTCGTAGTGCGTGACAGTGAATGACACATTTGCTAACCGCCAATGATTGCACTCCATTCATCTGGTCGACGTGCTTTTAGGTCCACTTTGCGCAGTAACTGATTCTGAAGCACGTCGGTTGACATGTCTATGGCGGCTAAGTACTGGCTACGCATACAACGAATGTTAGCCCTACTCATGTAACTGGCGCCCACGTCAGTTGATTCTCAACCGCTATTCCACACAGATGCCGTCTATCTCCGAGCCGTCAGGAAAAGTGCAGTCAATTGAATTAAAGGAATGCCGTTGTGCTACTTCTTCCACGACAGTAACAAAGAGGTGTCAGATTACTGATCCTTTCTGCTGGACAAACACATGGACTTAAAATGCTGGGCGAAATACTGGCTCTGTTTTACCAAGTATCTGGGTTCGTTGTCCATGGACCAACCCTTCAGCTAACTGGAGCGTTCCAGGTGCGAGAAGAGATAGGTGACGATGGTCTGTGATTTGACGTCGCTTTCAAGCTGTGTGCACAGCGGACAGTGCTCCTCATCATAAAAGAAGACTACTTGGACGATCGTTGGCACTTATCAGACCTTCGCCACCTTCATGTAAGGATAATGTCGAGGTATCGTGGCGAATTTTAGAAACAAGTTCAGCACACACAAAATGTTCAAATGCAGCTTGTAGCCTCGTAGCAATCATAATGGGTATCAGTAGCAATTGGGAGAAATGGTTTACTTGTGGAGCTAAGTAGACATTAATGTACTATGCCCAATGGAACATGTCCATCATGTGTAGCATGTTGAATCGCACCAATGCGCGCATTTGTTGTAACAGCCGACGATAAGTGACTGTTGCAGTACGTTGAATGTGGCCATGAAAGCGTACCGCTAAACATTTACGTGCGGGTACTTTAGCAATGGGCGCTATGGTTCCTGGGACGAGCCCCCTGTCCACAAAAACAAAGATTCAAGTGGCTCTTAGCACCGTGGGACTTAATATCCGAGGTCATCAGTCCCCTAGAACTTAAACTACTTCAACCTAACTAACCTAAGGACATCATACACACCCATGCCCGAGGCAGGACTCGAACCTGCGACCGTAGCAGTCGCGCGGTTCCAGACTGAAGCGCCTAGAGCCGCTCGGCCACAGCGGCCGGCCCCCTGCCCACATCCGTATACTTCCTTTTCTGCATATGACACTTCCCACCATAGTACTGTACTGTTGAAGCCATCGTAACGCCATATTTATGTCATGCCCTGACCTGGCAAGGAATGCGACACCGTCAGCATAGTCAAAAGATTGTAACCTCGCGGGCTGTATACAAATCCCTTCCAAGCATCGGTGAAGCAGCGCTGTGGGCTACTGCAAATAGAACGGCGGACAAGAGGCATACTTGCCTTACAGAAAGCTTGATAGAAATGTAGATAGGAATGTACTCTGTGAATCAAGTGAAGGACTACATCAACAATCACATGGTGGAGGTCCATGCGTTTCTTAACCAAATGCATAAAACTATGATCGACGCGATCGAATGTGTGGTAGAAATTCACTGCAACAAAGGCGTCCCGGAGGTTGTAAGGCAACATCAGTGACATTACGTCCGTATACGACCCCATCTCCCCTCGTCGGAGGTTCAAGTCCTCCCTCAGGCATGGGTGTGTGTGTTGTCCGTAGCGTATGTTAGTTTAAGTTAGATTAAGTAGTGCGTAAGCTTAGGGACCGATGACCTCAGCAGTTTGGTCCCATAAGACCTTACCACGAATTTCCAAAAATGTACCACCCCAACGCCTTTCCACCAAGGCATGTTTGATCGGCGTGTATTGCGTCGTTGACTGCGGAATGCAGACGGACACGGAGGATGCGCGTAAAAAGCTGGTAGTCAAACAAAGTCAACGGTTGATAGTCTGCGGGCACCGTCCACTACCAGATTTAGTCGCAGGGATCATGAGGCCTTCCCTAATTTTGGTGCGGACTAGGAAGATGCGCGTCGTAAATTCTTTATACATTCAGATCCATGTTTCGCCCATAAGACTGGAGAAGGAGCGATAAAACTGAAGAAGGAGTCCATCAGAACCACGTGATTATTATTCAACCCACCACTCTTTAAGGCTACATCCTGTTATCCTGGGTAACGCCTGCTAGAAGCATGTCATCGTCCTGCAAAACCTCTGTTGCTTGAATATCGTGCAGCACGTCTACCAATCCCACATTCCTTCTTGGGCCCTCAGCATAGAAGCTGCGATAGTGTTGGGTTAACTCTTAGGCAATATCTGTTTATGTTACGGCTTACCTTTCCTCCGCCGTTTCGACTGCCGTAATGAGCGTGCGTTTGCGCTGATCTCTTTCTTGTGAAAAACGATACAGATATACTCGTTCGCCATGAAGACCATCTTGCATTTTTTCACGGACTCTGACGCCTTTCAATCGCACCGCAGCGAACTGGAGCAATTGGGCTTTGGTGCGCTGGATGGCCCGTTGGTAGTCTGGTGACGGCGGTTGCATTACCAGTTCCCTTAATGCCGTGTAATAAAATTATGAAGTCGTTCATTGTGAGCCGGACTTATCTCTGCCATAGCTGATAAATGCCCTGAATATGGCAGGTTTGACACAACTAATCCAACACATCAGTGTGGAACTGTAACCCCATTAGCGCTTTTGGCATCGGCCACAAGTATCCTCAATCCTACGACAGCAGGTCTCATCGCAGAAGTGGGAAAGGTTCAGTTTGCATGGTCCTCTATTACGTCTTGTATGTTGGCGAGGTAAGGCAACGACGGAGATACAAACTTGGTGGTCAGTAAAAGTTGTTGGGCATATCTTAGCACCAACTGTCGCCGTGCGAAGTCCTCGTGATATGTACGCCCTATCTAAGTGACTGGGTGAGTGTTTGGTAAGATATGATTACCTGTGATTGTCGCCGTGTTGCAGGATCCAGGTGTTACACAGCGTGAAGTCCCATACCAGTGCGCGCAACGCTTGGCAGGGTATGAAGCGCAGGGATTTGTCCTTGGGCAGCAGAACGCAGTTGAAGTCTCCGCCCACTATGTAATGCTCCACATTACCTTTAAACAATGATCTCACTTCCACCAAGTAGACGACAGTCCTTCCTCAGCGCTTCCTCTAGCCTGATGATATAAACGTTCACCAAACAGACTGCAGCGACCGTCAGCACGACATCACGTGCCGACGGAAGGTAAGTCACGTCTGACGCCTCAGTCTCTTCCCTTGACAATATGGCCGTGCCATCACTACCTTCGCCAGTTGGTAAACTGTGTCATAGCCGTGAATGCCCAGTCTTCTGTCAGGTCGCACCCGTTGGTGCGGTATACTTGTGAGATCGCAGTTAATTAGGTGGACTGGGAACGGTCACAGCATCACCGAGACCATGGACTGATAGTCGTCTCGTCACTGGGGCTGCCAACACGCAAGTTAAAGGTCATCATGTGTGCGGGGTCCATTTGACGCAGCATCGGCGAGGGATGTCGGTTGATCACCTGTCTCCTGCATCACATCATTCAGTTCCATATCATCGGCCCAGTCTCCCAACGAGTATTGTGGGAAAGATTCCGTCGGTTGGGGTGTGCCAGTCCCCACAATCCTGCTGCGTATTAGCCTCAATCTCATCGCCATGTGTTTTGTGCTCCAGGTCGGCCAGTGGCAGTCGCGTGACTGGAGTGGCTGCTTCTAATCCAGCTGGCAGTGGCATGTTGGGATCGCCCCTGTCCTCCAGCTCCACATGTCCCTCATGCAGCCCTTCATCTGTGGACAGCCACCTCTTCCGACGCCGTTTCAGGGATGGCGCGCCTCCGCATCCTCTTGAGCCCCGGCTTCCACACAGAGAGAAAGGGGCGACTGTTCCGTTGTTTGTTCCTGACCCAATGTACTTATGGAGTGATCGGACGGAGGTGCTGTTGGATCAAATGTGACTCCTGCAGTGTAGGATTGGAGGCAGAACTTACGGTCACCGGAGATGAAGACCGGTCATGGTCGGCACCCACATCGTTCCTCAACGCCTCCACATATGTGAGATGGAGGGACGTCATCTGCGGCCTCAGTGTCTGTTCTGCAGGAGGTACCTGCATGAGACGTCTCCGAGATAATATATCTTGTATGTGAATACATAAAACTGCAACCAGTCACTTTTTTGAATAGTTATTTCTTATTCCAAACCCGGTTTTCGAACCCTTTTCAGTATCATCTTCGGATGGTTTTCTGGAAGTTACATAGCTATTTCTAGCATAATGCTGGACAAGAAGATGGAACATGATGTAATGTATTGCCATGGGTATTGTTTATCTGTCGATGTGGATGCCAAATTTTAGTTTTGCACTTGCTGTGACAGTATCGGTGGCTTTTTTCTGTTAGTGTCCATCTGTCTGCTTCCATTTTGATTGCCAGTTGGTACACCACTTCGCACACTTTTACACAATCTGTATGCATTTATACTGTGCTAGATGTTCTTCTTGTCCACAACCAGAGCAGGTGTTTGATTACCCATCCTAAACGACTATTGAGCGACGTCCAGCGATGGACACATATGAAGATATGTGTTTTAGTAGCTTGACGCACTCATAGTGTACGAGAAATGTCTGAAAAGTTTTCCATTTTCCTCCACATGGCTGGTAACTGTGCCATATGGCAGTAAAGAGTCTATGATCGCATCAGCGGGGAAACTGTGAACCGAATTGACCCACTTCATTTGACATCCTATTTGCCGTTGTTTTCTCTAATTACTGTAACCTCCCGTTTGTGTGACTGCGAAATGTAACTGAAGTGTGTTCCTAGTGACAGGAATGTGTGAAAGTGTTTGTTACCGTCGTTGAACGTGACTGACGTGTGTTACGTCATGAAATCTTTCTTCAAGGTATGAAATACGGCGTTCTGTACTGGCGTTGCAAGTACGTGTGCTAAGTGATTGATATTTTTCACGTGTTCTCAAATATGGTGTTCAGAAAGGATAGACCTGGCGGTGGTATCATTGTTGCTGTTAGTTTATCTTGCACCGAACTGAAGCAGATAGTTCCTGTGAATTAGCATGTGTAGAGGTCATTCTTGGCAACCGGAGTAAAATATTAACTGAATCATTCTACCGACCTCCTAACGCCGATGATATACTTGCTGAAAGGTTAAGAGAAAACATGAGTTTAATTTGAAACACATACCCAACTCATATAATTATAGTTGGTGGCGACTTCAATTTATCCGCTACATGTTGGCGAAAATACCTCTTTAGACCCTGAGGTACACATAAAATGTTATCCGAAACTGTGCTAAACACATTCTCTGAAAATTATTTCGAGCAGTTAGTTCATTAGCCCACTCGAATGGTAAACGGATGTGAAAACACTCTTGACCTCTCGACAACAAATAATCGTGAGCTAATAACGAGCATCAAAACGGATAAACGGATTAGTGAACACACGGTTGTCGTAGCGAGGCTGAATTTGTAACTCTCAACGCCTCCAAAAATAAATGAAAAATATATCTGTTAAAAAATAAGATAAAAATTCGTTTGACGCCTTCCTGAGAGACAATTTCCACTCCTTGCGAATTAACAATGTAACTGTAGACCAGATGTGGCTTGAATTCAAAGAAATAGTATCGAGTGCAATTGACAGATTTATACCAGATAAATTAACAAACGACGGAGCTGATCCTGCTTGGTACACAAAACGTGTCAGAACACTGTTGCAGAAACAACGAAAAAAGGATGCCAAATTCAAACGAAAGCAAAATCTCCAACATCGGTGATCTTTTACAGAAGCTCTAAATTTAGCGCGGACGCTTATTATAGTTTCCACAATGAAACTTTGTCTCGAAACCTGGCAGAAAATCCATGTGAAGTATGTCGGCGGCAAGACAGAATCAATGCCTGCTCTGCACGATAGCAATGGAAATACTATCGACGGCATTGTTGCTAAAGCAGAGCTGCTAAACACAGCGTTCCACAGGAGGAAGTAAATATTCCACAATTCGAATCAAGAACGGCTGTAAACATAAATAACTTAAAAGTAGATATCCTCGGAGTAGTGAAGCAACTTAAATTACTTAACAAAAGCAAGTCTTCCGATGCAGACTGTATACCAATTAGGTTACTTTCAGAGTACGCTGATACAATAGCTCTATACTTGACAATAATATACAACCATCGCTCGATGAAAGATAGGTACCCAAAGACTGGAAAGTTGCGTAGGACACACCAATATTCAAGGAAGGTAGTAGGAGTAATCCATTAAATTACAGGTCCATATCATTAACGTCGATATGCAGCAAGATTTTGGAACATATATTGTGTTCAAACATTATGAATTACCTCGAAGAAAACGGTCTATTGACACACATCAACACGGATTTAGAAAACATCGTTCTGGTGAAACAAAAGTAGCTCTTTATTGGCATGAAGCGCTGAGTGTTATTGACAAGGGATTTCAAATTGATTCTGTATTTCTGTATTTCCGGAAGGCTTTTGACACTGTACCACACAATCGGCTTGTAGTGAAATTGCGTGCTTATGGAATATCGTCTCAATTATGCGACTGTATTCATGATTTCCTGTCAGAGGGACTACAATTCGTAGTAGTTGATGGAAAGTCATCGAGTAAAACAGAAGTTCTCAAGTGCTATAGGCCCTCTGCTGTTCCATATCTATATACCTACACGATTTGGGAGACAATCTGAGCAGCCGTCTTAGGTTGTTTACAGATGCTGCTGTCGTTTATCGTCTAATAAAGTCATCAAAAGATCAAAACAAATTGCAAAACGATTTATAAAAGAAATATGTATGGTGCGAAAATTGGTAATTGACCCTAAATAATGAGAAGTGTGGGTCATCGACATGGGAGCTAAAAGTAATCCGTAAAACTACGATTACGTGATAAATCAATCAAATTAAAAGTCCGTAAATTCATCTGAATGCCTAGGAATTACAATTACAAACAACTTAAATTAGAAGGAACACACAGAAAATGTTGTGGGGAAGGCGAATCAAATACTGTGTTTTATTGGCTGGACACAATGTAACAGATTTACAACAGAGACTGCCTTGTCCGTCCTCTTTCAGAATACAGATGCGCAGCGCGGCTCTTTTACCAGATAGGATTAACGGAGTGCATCGAGAAAGTTCAAAGAAGAGCATCACGTTTTGTATAATCGAGAAATAGGGTAGAGAGAGTCACGAACATGATATAGGATTTGGGGTGGACATCATTAAAACAAAGGAGTTTCTCACTGCGGTGGTATCTTCTCAAGCAATCACTGAAATTCTCCTCCGAATGCTAAAATATTTTATTGATGACGACCTACTTAGGGAGAAACGATCTTCATATTAAAATGAGGGAAATCACAGCTCGCTTGGAAAGATATAAGTGTTCGTTTTTTCGGCGCGCTGTTCGACAGTGGAATAATAGAGAATTACTGTGTGGGTGGTTCGATGAACCACCTGCCGAGTATATAGGTAGCTGTAGATGTAGATAAGCACTACAGTGAGATTCAGTGTTTGAATGTGTAGTGTAATTATTTTGGTGGGCCTACTTTCTGTGTGATTGCGATGTTTTGCAATGTGATGCACAGAAAACGGTGGCATTCATAGCTGTACAAGGTCGCTATAACAGCTAATTACGAATAATAACCAAATATTTGAGGAAATAAGACTTTAATATACGTCTCAACTTAACTTTTTTTACTGTTATAATAGTAAAAATGGCAGCATTATGTCTTTGAACAAGATACTGAACGTGGGCTTTGCACGACGATTTTCTATCTATCTGAACACCTAGAAACTTGAATTGTTCAGTTTCACTAATCATATGCCCCTTTTGTGTAAGTAAAACGTCAGGTTTTGTTGAATTGTGTGTTTGAAACTGCAATACCTGAGTCTTACCATAAGCGTTAGCTTATTTTCTACGAGCCATGACCTTAGTCATGAATGCACTATTAGAAACAAAAAAAAAAAAGATTCAAATGGCTCTGAGCACTATGAGGTCATCAGTCCCCTAGAACTTAGAACTACTTAAACCTAACTAACCTAAGGACATCACACACATACATGCCCGAGGCAGGATTCGAACCTGCGACCGTAGCGGTCGCACGGTTCCAGACTGTAGCACCTAGAACCGCTCGGCCATCCCGGCAGGCTGTTAGAAACAATGCCAATGTTGCATACAACATCCTTTACTACCAAACTAGAGTCATCAGCAAACAGAAATATTTTAGAGTCAATTGTAACACTAGTAGGCATATAAATTATATAAATAACGAACAGGAGTGTCCCCAGCACTGATGCCTGGGCAACCCCCCCACCCCCATCTAACGGTCCCACGCTCGGATCCCACATCACAACCATTCTCAGTACTGTGAAGAATAACCTTTTGCTGTCTGTTCTTAAAGTAAGAGGTGAACAGTTGTGAGCTACTCCCCATATTCCGTAATAGTCCATCTTCTGGAGCAATATTACGTAATCAACACAGTCAAATGCCTTAATTAAATAAAAAAAGGGTGCCTAGCATTCGAAGCCTTTTGTTTAATGTATCCAGTATCTCACAGAGAAAAGAAAATATAGCATTTCCAGTTATTAAACCACTTCTAAAACCAAACTGTACATTTGTCAGCAAGTTATGTGAAATGAAATGATCAATTATCCTTACATACACGGCCTTTTCAATAACTTTAGCAAACACTTTTGGCATGGAAATAGGTCTAAAATTTTCTACATTATCCCTTTCTTCCTTTTTATTAAGTGGCTTTAATACTGACTACTTTAATCTTTCACTAAACTGACCATTCCTAAAGGAAAAATTACGGATATGGCTAAGTACAGGACTACCATGTGCAGCACAGTACTTTAATACCCTGCTAGATACCCCATCATACCCATGAGAGCCCTTACTCTTGTAATTTAATTATTGAGTCAGTCTTCGCTTGTCAGAATCAAAGTGTTACAGTCTAGGGAACGTATTTTCCGAGAAAGTTATATGATTCCATGTAGAATCTACACGACTGACCATTAAAATTGCTACACCACGAAGATGACGTGCTACAGACGCGAAATTTAACCCACAGGAAGAAGATGCTGTGATATGCAAATGATTAGCTTTTTAGAGCATTCACGCAAGGTTGGCGTCGGTGGCGACACCTACAACGTGCTGACATGAGGAAACTTTCCAACCGATTTCTCATACACAAACAGCAGCTGACCGGCGTTTACTGGTGAAACGTTGTTGTGATGCCTCGTGTAAGGAGGAGAAATGCGTACCATCACATTTACGACTTTGATAAAGGTCGGATTGTAGCCCATCGCGATTGCGGTTTACCGTATCGCGACATTGCTCCTCGCGTCGGACGAGATCTAATGACTGTTAGCAGAATATGGAATCGGTGGGTTCAGGAGGGTAATACGGAACGCCGTGCTGGATCACAACGGCCTCGTATCACTAGCAGTCGAGATGACAGGCATCTTATCCGCATGGCTGTAACGGATCGTGCAGCCACGTCTCGATCCCTGAGTCAAACGATGGTGACGTTTGCAAGACAACAACCATCTGCACGAACAGTTCGACGACGTTTGCAGCAGCATGGACTATCAGCTCGGAGATCATGGCTGCGGTTACCCTTGACGCTGCATCACAGACAGGAGCGCCTGCGATGGTGTACTCAACGACGAACCTGGGTGCACGAATGGCAAAACGTCATTTTTTCGGATGAATCCAGGTTCTATTTACAGCATCGTGATGGTCGTATCCGTGTTTGGCGACATCGCGGTGAAGCGTGTATTCGTAATCGCCATACAGGCGCATAACCCGGCGTGATGGTATGGGGTGCCATTGGTTACACGTCTCGGTCACCTCTTGTTCGCATTGACGGCACTTTGAACAATGGACGTTACATTTCAGATATGTTACGACCCGTGGCTCTACCCTTGATTCGATCCCTGCGAAACCCTACATTTCAGCAGGATAATGCACGACCGAATGTTGCAGGTCCTGTACGGGCCTTTCTGGATACAGAAAATGTTCGACTGCTGCCCTGGCCAGCACATTCTCCAAATCTCTCACCAATTGAAAACGTCTGGTGAATGGTGGCCGAGCAACTGGCTCGTCACAATACGCCAGTCACTACTCTTGATGAACTGTGGTATCGTGTTGAAGCTGCATGGGCAACTGTACCTGTACACGCCATCCAAGCTCTGTTTGACTCAATGCCCAGGCGTATCAAGGCCGTTATTACAGCCAGAGGTGGTTGTTCTGGGTACTGATATCTCAGAATCTACGCACCCAAATTGCGTGAAAATGTAATCACATGTCAGTTCTAGTATAATAAATTTTCTCCAATGAATAACCGTTTATCATCTGCATTTCGTCTTGGTGTAGCTATTTTAATGGCCAGTAGTGTAAGTTTTTGTGTAATTCACCAGCTATGTTCAGAAAGATATTGTTAGATGCTGTGCATATATCCGACTTATCACTAAAAGAAACATTTTTTCGATACACTGACTTTATATCTTCGACCTTGTGCTGTTGACCAGACACTTCCTTCAGACTGACCATATGGTTTTAATTTTATCCTGTGAATTAGCTACTATATGTGCGTACCACATACTCTTTGCCTTCTTAATAATATTTTTAAGCACCTGCCAGTACTGTTTGTAATGGGCTAATGTAGTTCGACTGTGACTACTTCCAACATTTTTATATAATTCCCGCTTTGTCCTACCATGATATTATTATCCCACCAGTCAGTCACCCATGCTACGTTTTAGTGCTAGTACCCTGTTTAAAACGTTCTAACTGAAAAAAATTTCAAAGAGCATAAGAAATGTGTTAAGGAAAGCATTATAGTTGACATCTATGTTATCAGAACTGTAAACATCCTGCCACTCTCGTTCCTTAAGTAGGAGAGGTAGTTCGACACGAAAAGTAGTCTATTCTGCTTATTTTCATTCTCTTATCATGTGTGGTGGTATATTTTAGGGCACAACTCTTCCCATTCTCAAAGGGTATTTGCGGCTCAGAAACGGGCGGTTCGGGCAACGACTTTTTAAGTTCGTGAGCCTCTTGTCGGCCCTTGTGCACTAGTCTGGGTATTCTGACACTGGCCTCTCAATATAGATATTTTTTTTAATGTGATATCTTGTTAACAATATCAGCTTATTCGCAAGAATTAGCAGCTTTCACTCCGTTAATACTGGGCAAAACGCCGGCCGGTGTGGCCGTGCGGTTCTGGGCGCTTCAGTCTGGAACCGCGCGACCGATACGGTCGCAGGTTCGAATCCTGCCTCGGGCATGGATGTGTGTGATGTCCTTAGGTTGGTTAGGTTTAAGTAGTTCTAAGCTCTAGGGGACTGATGACCTCAGGTGTTAAGTCCTATAGTGCTCAGACCCATTTTTGAACTAGGCAGAAATCCAATCTGCATTTCGACCGGACTTCCTTGACTCTTGCGCAGAAAGGTGTGCACTATACTGCTGCATGCATTTTCAGTAAGCTACCACAAGAATTCAAAAATCCTAGCAGTAATCCATGCGCTTTCAAAATTAAACTTAAGAGTTTCCTCGTGGGTCACTTCTTCTATTCTGTCGAGGAGTTCCTTGAAAAATTAAGCTGATTCCTGTCTTACATTGTTGATTGCGTTTATATAAACTTATAGCTTGTCGTCTTTTTAGGATTCATAAATATTTTATTTTATGTGTTATTTCGTGTCTGTTGTATTTTCATGTAGTGACACGTTCCACGACCCTAAAGATTTGCGCCTCAATTTGGTGCTACGGAACTAGATGTGTAAAAAAAATCGATTGTGGCATATAACTTATGGACAGCTGTCGATATTTCATTAGGAGGACAGTTCGCCCTGACGTTAACGTAAGTTTTCGATACGTGAAATATGGACGAACGCTATATTTGGCAAAAGACTCAAAAAATTTCTGTTTTCTGTTTGAAATGAGGATAATAGCCGTTCCATTACAATTACATCTGTATAATCGTAAGCCCAAAACAGTCACTTGATTCCGGTTTTCGGATTTTTGTCTGAATTCGAGTGGATTTCGCTGTGTCATTCGTCGCTACAGATGCTTGGCTTTTGACGGACTACGTAACTCACATTAGGCTGACAAACACAGACTCTTGTACGATACACTGTTGTCCGCAGCGTGCAAGCATCGCAAAGTACTTTTCTAGCTATCTTATCGCACTACTCGTACGGTGTATATAGCTCGTTCCAAGCTTGTTAAAACTCGTTATTCTCTCTCTCTCTCTCTCTCTCTCTCTCTCTCTGTGTGTGTGTGTGTGTGTGTGTGTGTGTGAAAGCAGAGAGAGAGCGCGTCCGCAGCGTTTGTCAGCTGTCGTGTTTCCGCGAAGCCCAAACGCCACTTGAGGCGGTGTTTGGTGGCAATTGGTGCGCTGTGCCCGTGAATCAGAGGACGGCGATAACTTGTTAAGAGCAGATAACTGCTGACACGGCGGGCCAGATGGCACAAACATCGATGCATCCGTTTTTCTACCCATCCGCTCTGTAGCCGGCATTGTAGAGCAAACAAAACATTACACAATAGTAAAGAGTATGCGTCATCACACTAAGTCGCACAAAGAAGATCTTTTTTCTCTTTTTAATAGTATTTCAGTCCCCTGCCGAACATTTTTCATGTAGTAACACAATCGGGAGGAGGAGGAGGAGATTAGTGTTTAACATGAAAGGGAAGCAGTGGTTGAGAAGGGAGTGATACAGGGTTGTACCCTCTCCGCGATGTTATTCAATCTGTATATTGAGCAAGCAGTAAAGGAAACAAAAGAAAAATTCGGATTAGGTATTAAAATCCATGGAGAAGAAATAAAAACTTTGAGGTTCGCCGATGACATTGTAATTCTGTCAGAGACAGCAAAGGACTTGGAAGAGCAGTTGAACGTAATGGACGATGTCTTGAAAGGAGGATATAAGATGAACATCAACAAAAGCAAAACAAGGATAATGGAATGTAGTCGAATTAAGTTGGGTGATGCTGAGGGAATTAGATTAGAAAATGAAACACTTAAAATAGTAAAGGAGGTTTGATATTTGGGGAGCAAAATAACTGATGACGGTCGAAGTAGAGTGGATGTAAAATGTAGACTGGCAATGGCAAGGAAAGCGTTTCTGAAGAAGGGAAATTTGTTAACATCGAGTATAGATTTAAGTGTCAGGAGATCGTTTCTGAAAGTGTTCGTATGGAGTGTAGCCATGTATGGAAGTGAAACATGGACGATAATTAGTTTGGACAAGAAGAGAATAGAAGCTTTCGAAATGTGGTGCTACAGAAGAATGCTGAAGATTTGATGGGTAGATCACATAACTAATGAGGAGGTGTTGAATAGAATTGGGGAGAAGAGGAGTTTGTGGCACAACTTGACTAGAAGAAGGGATCGGTTGGTAGTACATGTTCTGAGGCATCAACGGATCACCAATTTAGTATTGGAGGGCAGAATGGAGGGTAAAAATCGTAGAGGGAGAGCAAGAAATGAATACACTAAGCAGATTCAGAAGGATGTAGGTTGCAGTAGGTACTGGGAGATGAAGAAGCTTGCACAGGATAGAGTAGCATGGAGAGCTGCATCAAACCAGTCTCACGACTGAAGACCACAACAACAACAACTCAAAAAGCGGTCTGTCAAGCACCTTTAAGCCACTTCTTAACGAATGACTTACATTTAGTTAAGATTTTTCCTATGAATATGTCTGACATCTGCTTTTCCTACTATTTGCTTTATGTGGTCATTCCACTTAAGGTCACTCTGGATAGTTACTCTTAGATATATTACGACAGATAATGTTTTCAACAATTTATGAGCAACAGAGTAATTGTACAGTAGTGGATTTCTTTTCCTATGTATGCGCAATTTACGTTCTGGGCCATCTGATAGAGCCTGCACCATTCTTCAATCCTCTGTAGGCCATTCTACAAATAGTTAACTGTCTTCTGCCGTTGCATCATCTGCGAACACCCTTACACAGTTTCCGAAGCGGTCTACTAGATCATTTATATACATTGCAAGCAGTAGCACACTTCCTTGGGGTAACACTGAAATCACCCTTACATCTGTCGATTTTGTTCCGTTGAGGGCGGTGTGTTGAGTTCTACTACAAGTAAGTCTTGACTCCAGTTGCAAATATGGCCCGATGCTCGGTAAGCTCTTATTTTTTTCACTAGACAGCAGTCGAGGAACAAGGCACCAACTTGAGCGCCGATGTCTGCAGCGCTACGGATCTCATGGAGCAACATAGCGATCTGAGTTTCGCAAGTTTTCTGTTTGTGGAATCCATGTTGATTTTTATACATGAGATTTTGGTTCTCCAAAAAGATTATAACGGATGAGCATAAAACATGTTCCACATTTCTAGAACAGATTTACGTCAACGATATAGGAATAATCAGGGTATGTGCATCTGTCTTACGACCCTTCTTGAAAACGTGAACGACCGTTGCTTTTTTCCAGTCGGTAGGTACCGCTCGTTGCTCCAGCGACCTACGATAAATTTCTTCTGGAACAAGCTCCTTTACATCACCTCTGCAGAATGTTACAGGTATCTCACCTGGTCCCGATGTCTTTCCACTGTACAGATATTGTAGTTGTTTTTTCTATCCTGCAAAGCACTGTGAAATGCATGGCAGAGGCAAATTTTCACTATACGCCGTATGAGGATTTCTTCTCGGTCCATTCATGCACGAAGCGCATGACGAATGACTTTTTAAATCCCTCTGTGGCGCTGTAACTGGTCTAACTTTGTCCTTGCGGTCCCTGAGGAGCTATATGTAGCAGGTTTTAGCAGATTCCTCGACTCCTCACTGAATACTGTTTCTTGAAACTTTGTGAATATGTTTTTGTGAGGTAGCTGGTGTCTGTCTTCAAGCGTCCCCATTTCAGGTTTTTCAGCACTTCAGTGTCGTTCTCTCACGAGTCATAAAAACGTGTTACAATTCGTGAAGCTCTATATAGTATGGATCCCACACACATTTGCAACACTCTATATGTCCAGAATAGAATTTTCACTCTGCAGTGGAGTGTGCGCTGATATGAAGCTTCATGGTAGATTCCACTACACACTGAAAATTTCATTCTGGGAACGTCCCTCAGGCTGTGGCTAAGCCATGTCTCCGCAATACGCTTTCTGCCAGAAGTGATAGTCCCGTAAGTTTTGCAAGAGAACTTCTATGAAGTTTGGAAGGTAGGGGACGAATTATTGGCGGAAGTATAGCTGTGAGGAGGGGTCCTGAGTCGTGCTTGGGTAGCTCATTCAGTAGATCATTTATCCTCGAAATGCAAAGGTCCAGAATTCGACTCTCGGTCAGGTATACAGTTTTAATCAGCCAGAAAATTTCACTCTAGAACCTATTTTTATAAGCAGTTTTGTTTTACGCGTATCTTCATTATACTAAACAAGAAGAGGGAATGCTGTCAAATCTAACTGATGATTATTCCGACGCGACTGAAAACAACACAGCACCTCCACTAATACTAGAATATTGCAATTTATTTTATGAATGTGTACTGGTTCAACAGTTAACGTAAAATTGAAAAGCTGTATTTTTTCATTACTTGTTTGCTTATAGCCCTTTATTGTAATCTGAAAAGCAACAGTTAAGCTTAGGGTTCTGACCTTTACATTGTTACTTCGTCAGCAAACGGCAGTACAATTGGAACTTAGTTTTCCAGAAAAATAAACACGCTAATGTAAATTCTTTGAGTGGAGGAGTATATCTTCTGTACCTTACGGTCGAATTGTCTAGAGACGTAGTAGTGACACCTCACTCAGAAATTTAAAGATTTTTGTGCTCTTCTTTTCTGCTGTTTCGTAGTTCATAAAATAAATAAATAAAATTGAAGAAACGTCAAAAATGAATAAAATACGTTAACGAATTTCCACGATCTAAGTGGTATTCACAAAACGAGGGGCGGTGCTAACTAGTAACAATGTTATATATGGAGTATGTGCTGAAACGATCTGTTAGGTTGGAAGTAAATTTTGACAGGTAAGCTTCATAGAAATTCAAATTCAAAAGGCTATATTTAGATAGGCTGTTTTCTACATCATGCTATGGAAGGTGATGTAGAATTAAAATGTGGGAAGCTATGAAGGAGATACCAGTTGACTGACAACTTAAAGGCCAACAAAAATACTCGCAGGACCATAATTAATTGCCGAGAAAGGGTGCATCAACTCTTCTGGCTATCCGGAGACTTTCTAGCAGACAGAACACTGTTGTTGTGGGGGGTGTTATTAATAACGAGTTAGATTCTTTCAATTTTGTCCCAGGACTCCACAATATGTTCTTTTTGCTCCGTAATGCATGATGCTTAGTATACAGTGATTTCCGATTTATGTACAAGCAGGTTATTTTTTTCAGAATTCCACGTGTGGTTATCAACTTGTAGCTTGGTCGTTAAGGATCGTCATATTTATTTTCTATAATAACGGTTCTGTTTCATCTAGAACTGTGTACAACTCTTCCTTTTGCCTTCGCCTGCTTCATGAAGAAAGAGTTTCGGAAGAAATATAAGACACTAGTACAAGAAATGAGTTCAGAAACTTTTGATATATTGTTGTGACTCAGGGCGGGAATCTATGAATCTACGTTTTTCCAGTACCTTGCATTTCAGAGTCAAAATCTATATGCTGATGTTACTAGTGCCTCTTCTGTATTCAAAATCGCTGAAGAGACTTGAGAACGCTAAGCTCTCTGAATCAGGGTCTGCCATCAGTTGTTTCTTACTACAAGTTGCATGTGCTAACTGTACTGTCTGCCATCGGGTTCCCCTATCTGGCAGGCAGCACCGCAGAACAGCCACGCTATGAGGGAGACAAACCAACAGCCAAACAGGCAAAGACACCACACGCTGAAGATTCCCGTCGATTAATAAGAACCTTTCCTTGCAGAGGTCACCGCGACATACCCGGTCATGGATTCCTACGCCGGGTTTCTATTGGCTCCAGCCCACTATATAGGCCCTGCCTGTCGAAGGCAGACCAGTCTTCGTCCGCTGCTAATGGCAACCGCTATAGCAGAGTCTACGACAAGATATCACCAAAGCTGCTGTACTGCACCGCCGATCGAAGTACCAGCCGACCGAGAGGAACCACATCTCCGGCTAGATCGACGGACGTCTACATCTATTGTACAACCAGCTATTGTATTGCAGAAGAAGTTACTTTCAATAAACTGTTGCAGAAACCGAGCGAGGTGGTGCAGTGGTTAGCACACTGGACTCGCATTCGGGAGGACGACGGTTCAATCCCGTCTCCGGCCATCCTGATTTAGGTTTTCCGTGATTTCCCTAAATCGCTTCAGGCAAATGCCGGGATGGTTCCTGTGAAAGGGCACGGCCGATTTCCTTCCCCATCCTTTCCTCACCCGAGCTTGCGCTCCGTCTCTAATGACCTCGTTGTCGACGGGACGTTAAACACTACTCTCCTCCTCCAACTGTTGCAGAATACAACACTAACTACATGGGACTAATGCTACATTAAACATGGACAACACCTGTCTTTATGATATCACACTTTATTTTTCATGTCGTACCAGAATAGACGTAAACATGTGAATGTATCAGCAAATCCTGACGCTAAGGTGTTGCACTTCTGCGCAATGACTTCAGCACCACATGGTAAAATTACTTCAGCTGCCTTCCAGAGATGCTACTGCCTGATCGAAAGGAAGGACATATAGTCACCATTAGGAACTCGTAATCTTCATCGGAGCTCGATCTAACAGAGCTAACAGAATTTTGTACCAGGCTCATTCTAAAAGGAAAGAAGTTATTATCTGAAGCGCCGCGTTATTTTTCTCCCTCTTCCGCCTTTTAATCACCGTCCTTCCTAATAGTTGGCGTCAGTTTTTCATATTCTTAGCCTTATGTCACAGTGAACCTAATGTCATTAGAGGAATAATATCAGCGACTGTGTTTCATGATTTCGTAGAAAACGATAGTAGCGTTGTTGCTAGCCCTCCAAGTAATTTACGCTGATACTGAGACAGCAAATTGTGGGATGACTTTGCACATAGATAAACACTGAGGTGACAAAAGTCAGCCGTCCGCTGTGGCCGAGCGGTTTAGGCGCTTCAGTCCGGAACCACGCTGTTGCTACCGTCGCAGGTTCGAATCGTCCCTCGGGCATGGATGTGTGTGATGTCCTTAGGTTAATTAGGTTTAAGTAGTTTTAAGTCTAGGGGCTGATGACCTCAGATGTTAAGTCCCATAGTGCTCAGAGCCATTTGAACCACTTGACAAAAGTCATGGAATAGTGTCGCACCACCTCCTGCCCGGCATAATACAGCAACTCGACATGGCCTGGACTCAACAAGTCGTTGGAAGACCTCTGCATAAATACTGATCCATGTTGCCTCTACAGTCGCCCATAATTGCTAAAGTGTTGCCGGTGCACGAACTGACCTGTCCATTATGTCCCATAAATGTTCAATGGGAATCATGTCGGGCGAACTGGGTTACCAAAGCATTCGCTCGAATTGTCCAGAATATTCTTCAAACGTCACGAACAACTGTGACCAGGTGAGACGGTGCATTGTCATCCACCCAAATTCCATCGTTTGGGATGTTGAAGTCCATGAATTGCTGCAAATGATCTCCAAGTAACCAAACACAACCATTTCCAGACAATAATTGGTTCATTTGGACAAGAAGACAAAACCAAACCATGTAAACACAGCCCATACCATTATGGATCCACAAAAGCTTATACGGTGCGTTGTTGACAACTTCGCGGGGTCTGTGCCACACTCGAACCTCACTATCAGCTCCTCCTAACTGAAATCGGCACTTATCTGACAAGGCCACTATTTTCCAGTCGTGTAGGGTCCAATTGATATGGTCAAGAGCCAAGGAGAGGCGCTGCAGGCCATGTTGTGCTGTTAGAAAAGGCGCTCGCGTCTGTCGTCTGCTACCATCGGCCAGTACGCAAAATTTCGTCGAACTACGCAAACGGATTCGTTCATCGCACGTCCCAGATTGATATCTGCGGGTATTTCACACAGTGTTGCTTGTCTGTTAGCGCTGAGAACTCTAAAAAAACGCCGCTGCTCTCGGTCGTTAAGTAAAGGCCGTCGGCCATTGCGTTGTCCTTGGTGAGACGTAATGCCTCAGATATGTTATTCTCGCCACACTCTTGAGACTGTGGATTTCGGAATGTAATGTCCCACGCGTGTAGCTCCATCTAGCATTCCACGTTCAAAGTCTGTTAATTCCCGTCGTGCGGCCATAATCACATCGGAAACCATTTCACATGAGTCACCTGAGTACAAATGACAGCTCCGCCATTGCGCTGCCCTTTTTTATCTTGTGTACGCGATACTACCGCCATCTGTTTATGTCCATATCACCATCCCATGACTTTCGTCACCTTAGCGTAAACCTCGCACAATCCGCCTTAAACATAGCACCAGGTGGGACTCCAGCTCTAATCCTCCCCCTTCCCCTCCCTCTTTCCCCTCTTTCCCCCAGGGCTCCCTCTCTCCTCTTTCTCACTATCCTTTCTTCCTCCCCCTCACCTCTCCCATTTTTCCCACTTCCTCCAACCCTCCCCCAGGCTTCCACACCTAACCCTCCCCTCTCCCCTCCCCTCTCTCTTATTTTCTCCCACTGGCTTCTTCCCCTCCTCCTCCCACCCCCTGCCTGTCCCCTACACCCAGTGGCAGCCCCCCCTCCCCCATCTCATCAAGTGTATTCAGTGTTTTCTGTGCCAAAGATCGTCACCAGTGTTTAGTTCAACGGTGTTTTCTTCGTTTCTGTGCGTCAGTGTTATCTTTGGTGTGCTCCTTCGTTTGCGTGCAAAACTGATTACCTTCGTTTGTATGCACTGTGGACCTTGTTTCTGAAACCAGTGCCTTCTGACGAACACCTTCATCACTATTCTTGTGTGTGTCTTCTGTTTTTAGCATTCATGTATTTCTGTTTCTTTGTCTCCATGTTCGCTTCCTGGTAGATTCCACTATGAAAATTTCATTCTGGGAACGTCCCTCAGGCTGTGGCTAAGCCATGTCTCCGCAATACGCAATCTCTGTTGGCCGAAGAGCGGCATCTGTACGCCGCTGCTGGCCCACCTTTGCATAAAGGGAAAACACAATAAAGAAAAAAAAATGGGACAGTATCCCAAAGTACAGGTAATAAGAAAACCCAACACTGCATTTCGTGTACGGATTAAATACACTACTGGCCATTAAAATTACTACACCACGAAAATGACGTGCTACAGACGCGAAATTTAACCGACAGGAACAAGATGCTCTGATCTGCAAATGATTAGCTTTTCAGAGCATTCACACAAGGATGGCGCCGGTGGCGATACCTACAATGTGCTGACATCGGGAAAATTTCCAACCTATTTCTCATACACAAACAGCAGTTGACCGGCGTTGCCTGGTGAAACGTTGTTGTGATGCCTCGTGTAAGGAGGAGAAATGCGTACCATCACGTTTCCGACTTTGATAAAGGTCGGATTGTAGCCGATCGCGATTGCGGTTTATCGTATCGCGACATTGCTGCTCGCGTTGGTCGAGATCCAATGACTTAGCAGAATATGGAATCGGTGGGTTCAGGAGGGTAATACGGAACACCGTGCTGGATTCCAATGTTCTGTTTACAGCATCTTAATGGTCGCATCCGTGTTTGACGATATCGCAGTGAACGAACATTGGAAGCGTGTATTCGTCATCGCCATACTGGCGTATCACCCGGCGTGATGGTGTGAGGTGCCATTGGTTACACGTCTCGGTCACCTCTTGTTCGCATTGACGGCACTTTGAACAGTGGACGTTACATTTCAGATGTGTTACGACCCGTGGCTCCACCCTTCATTCGATCCCTGCGAAACCCTACATTTCAGTAGGATAATGCATGTTGCAGGTCCTGTACGGGCCTTTCTGGATACAGAAAATGTTCGACTACTGCCCTGGCCAGCACATTCTCCAGATCTCTCACCAATTGGAAACGTCTGGTCGATGGTGGACGACAAACTGGCTAGATACAATACGCCAGTCATTACTCTTGATGAACTGTGGTATCGTGTTGAAGCTGCATGGGCAGCTGTACCTGTACACGCCATCCAAGCTCTGTTTGACTCAATGCCCAGGCGTATCAAGGCTGTTATTACGGCCAGAGGTGGTTGTTCTGGGTACTGATTTCTGAGGATCTATGCACCCAAAATGCGTGTAAATGTAATCACATGTCAGTTCTAGTATAATATATTTGTCCAATGAATACCCGTTTATCATCTGCATTTCTTCTTGGTGTAGCTATTTTAATGACCAATAGTGTAAGTTGAACTCGTCGTCAAGGGGAAGAGTCTTCGACCAGTTTTAATTCTGGGTTCCAACCATTGCTTAAATACTGAATAAAAATCATCAGCAATAGCCGTCTAAGACTCCCGGTATAATGAGTCACCCTCGTCCTGCCAACGGGCTTGTCAAATATGACGGAGGAGCGAACTGAGTCTCAAGGCAACCTCTTGCCATTAAGGTGGGGAACGGGATCTACAAGACAGAACAGCCAGTAATGGTCAACGGCATGAGAATGGAGAAGGTAATGGAAACAACTGTATTAAAGGCACATAATGTGTAGCCACAGCACATTTGGCCTGTAATTAAAAGAGTCTTAAGATGATCTCTCCACTGGCAAAAGATTACGGACTAGTCCCCCATTCGGGTCTCCGTGAGGGGATTGCCAATGGGGAGGCAACCGTCAGAAAAGATTAAATAACCAACAAACGGATAACGTTCTGTGAGTCGGAGCGTGGAATGTCAGAAGTTTGAACGTGGTAGTAAAGCTAGAAAATCTGAAAAGGGATACGCTGAGGCTCAATCTAGATATAATGATCAGCGAAGCGAATTGGAAAAAAGACAAGAATTTTTGGTCACAGGAGTGTAGGGTAATATCAGCACCAACTACAATCTCGTTAAGAATAGGAAGGTGGGGTGGAGAGTGAGTTAATGTGAAGAGTTTAGTGACAGGGTTGTTCCCATCAGAATCGACAGAAAAACAACACTGACAACATAGCTCAAATATGCACGCCAACGTCGCATACAGAAGATGAAGAGAGAGAGAAAGTACTGAGGATATTGAACGGGTAATTCAGTATGTAAGGGGAGATGAAACTGTAATGCTCATTCGGGAGTGAAATCCGGTTGTAGGGGAAGGAGTAGAAGAAAAGGTTACTGGGGAATAAGGGCTTGGTAGTAGGAATGAGAGAGGAGAACGGCTAATTGTGTTCTGCAATAAATTTCAGCTTGTAATAGCAAATACTCTGTTCAAGAATCACAAAAGGCCGGGAGATATGGGAAGATTCCATTCAGATGGCTTCATGGTCAGACAGAGATCCCGAAATTAGATATTGTATTGCAAGGCGTATACAGGAATAGATATAGACTAAGATCACAGTTAAGTAATAATGAAGAGTAGGATGAAGTTTAAGAGACTCGTCAGGAAGAATCAATACGTAAAGGAGTGGGATACGGAAATACTAACAAATGAAGAGATACGCTTGAAGTTCTCTGAAGCTGTAGATACTGCGATAATGAATAGCACAGTAGGCGGTTCAGAAAGAGGGCTGCACACCTTTGAAAAGGGTCATCACAGAAGTTGTAAAGAAAAACATAGCTACAAGTTAGATGGCTGCGAAGAAACCTTGGATAACATAAGAAATACTTCAGTTGGTCGACGAAAGAAGGAACTACAAAAATATGCAAAAAAAAAAAAAAAATCAGCAATACAGAGATATAAGTCACTTGGGAATGAAATAAATACGAAGTGCAGGAAAACAAAGCAAAATGGCTGCGTGTGAAAAATATCGGAAAAGAAACAGTTGTCGGAAGGACTCACTCAACATATAGATATGTCGAAACATCTCTCAGTGTAATTAAGAGCAATGGCGCTGACATAAATATTGCAGTGTGGATTCCACGGTTAAGTGCAGAAGAGAGAGCAGAGAGGTGCAAATAGTACAATGAAGGCATCTACGAGAGAGAGAACTTGTCTGATGACGTTATATATGAAGAAATTGGAAGTCGATAGGAGGACATAGGGGACCCAGTATTAGAGTCGAAAATTTAAAAGAGCTTTGGAAGACTTAAGATCAAATAAGGCAGAAGGGATATATAAGATGCCTTCGAAATCTTTGATATTCCGGGTAATAGCAACCAAACAACTACTCAAGCTGTTGTGTAGAATCTAAGAGTCTGGAGACGTGCCATTACACTTTCGGAAAAATATCATCCACGCAATCCCGAAGATCGTAGGGGCAGATAATCGCTAGAAGTATCGCGCAATGGGCTTGACGGCTGTTGCATCCAAGTTTATGACAAGGATAATGTATAGTAGAATGGAAAATAAAACTGACGATAAGTTTAACAGTAAGTTAGAATATCCTGTTTTACTAAATGCGGATCGACAGTACAAAGTGTCTGCTTATCTAAAATGAATCCATTCCAAGATGTAATAAAAACTGAATACTTCCTTTGTCCTTAATAAGGAAGTATGGAAGTATAATTTTGACGAGGTAAGATTATAAAATAGACCAATATTTAATTTAGGGGGCGCAGGAAAAATTCTGTTAGTGAGAACCAAAATACAGTAACTTTTTAACAATTAGTTTGCAGTATTAGATCACATTCTGATTAACCATTGACCTCGTTAATCGTGATCGACTAGGCCACCACCAGAGATGCCTAGGTCATCTTTCCGATATTTATTCGATCCAGAATTAAAGATACTTAAATGGTATTCCACTTGGAATACAGTCACAGCTGAGGAAATGCTATATGAGTTGATGCCTATGAATGCAACCATAGAATTTTCTTGCAAATTCTGGACAGAAAAGAGAATAGCTTTTTGAATCCAGAGCAGAATAGAAATACATGGTCGTCGTTGGTGAAATACGCAAATAATCTAATCATACTTTACTTCGTTGTAGGTATCTGGTACACTCTAAAGTAATCATTGACTTCTAAATGAGCAACGCGATGGGGAAAAAAATGAGCCTTGATGAGAAGCATTCGCTAATGCGCAATCTCTAGTGAACGAGCAGCAAAAAATAGCGGCTCAACAGTGTCACAACAAAATTATGTTTCACTACATTGATTTCGCCTGACAGAGAAGCCTGTTCTAATTTACCTTCTAATGGTTGACTCAGTGGGAAGGATGTAACATTATGGGTTTGGTATCGATAGATTCATTAATGCTTTATAGTCCATCTTTACGAACTTGAATGACTGTAGACTCACCACTTAATCTGTTCGTGCAATATTTCGGAATATAGCATCCGCAGGCACTCCATAGCATCTAGATACAATAAATTTAATGTTAATTAAATAAGATTTCACCGATTATCGAACATTGTCTTTAGTGTAGGCTTACAACCAAATTTATAAATACACAGTTATCTGGAAAACATAAATTTTGCAACGGAGGAAGGTATGTCACATGTAAACAAATCTCTGAGCGTTAATATCATAGGCAGAGCCATGTTAATTTCAATAAGAAACAAAATGGAGAAATTTACGGATTGTGCAGTTATATTAAATTATAAATTATCTTCTGCAACTTTATACGACTTTTTAAAGCTTAGGAGACAGAGACACTAAAACGCTTCCTGGATTTTGTCAGTTCTATCCCAAATAGATACTATCCAAATTTGAAATATGGAAATAACCTTGTAATTTTGAATTCAGAATCACAGTTAATTCACGAAACTGTTCACACCCGAGATCCTTCTATTATTTGTTAGTCCTGATACTGAACATAAAACATATGTATTCGTGGAAAAACACAAAACTGAAAAACATCTGTTTGCCGATCAGAGTGGAAAACACACATTCGTCAGATTAAGTATACCATTCTCAACACAATATAGAAAGTCATCTGCTCATAAATAAATACCAATAATAACTGTAAGCCATATTATCAATCTGTATGCTTCGTATTTTTTAAAATTCTTATAAAGCTACTAACGCGTGTCAGAAGCGTGCAAAGTGAAGCCTGAACGTGGAGGCTTTACATGGTTTTTGACTTATCGAAACAGACGTTGCACTTTGTTGTCAGGTATTGTAGAAAGCATATGTGTATTAATGATCACCCTGTAAACTGTTAATCATCACTAGTATATGTGAATATTTTCATCAATTATGGAAGTATCTCAAAGTCTGAAATTAAACGATCTAGTAAAAAATGACACCATGGCCAAGACATTTCATTTAAAGGGTCCAGAACCTATTTCTACAAGCTTGCAAAAGAAGAAACAATCTGGGTAATTAGCGTCAGGAGTCCAACTTCGTCAAGTTAAATACAATTAATTCAGCTACTCCTTCTTCGCTGTATTCATATTTAGATACTCAAGGGTAGAAGACAAGTACTAAAAGTTTCTCATACCAAAAAGGTACTATGACAGATGAATGAAGAGAGGTTAGAAGGGGAGGTGGGAAAAACTCTTATTTTTACATTCTAACCATGTTTTTCTAATTATATCTTATTACATATTACTGTTTGACAACAACAGCTGCTAACTGCCCACTGCAACCTTAGTATAAGCAGTCTTGTACATACAGTACGAAGTAGAAACAGTACTATGAAGAGCACAGAAAAGAAATATCAATACAAATTTAGAATACCTCACGTGAAACGGAACGTTCCCTATTGCAGGCAAACATGTTATAAAACACTTTTGTTTCTAGGTTTGTAAATCATAAAAATTATGAACAACATGCATTTAAAGTTCTATTTGTTATTGTATAGAACACATCGATGAAGTAATAGTACTCAAGAAATATTTCAGATGTTGTAAGATAGGTAATGTCTTATTTAAATACTGGAATAGTCTGCTCTGCCGTTCACTTACTCAGTTAAATATTCTTTGCGTTATTATATGGTACGTCGTCGTCTTTTATCTTTGTTTGCTTGAAAAACAACAACTGACATCTACTTTTCTATGAATTAATTTTTTTACTAAAATATTCGAAATTTTCAAGGATTTCACGATTCATTTATTCGTAGCGAATGTTCTGGTAAAGTGTAAGCGTATTTACCTGTCGTAGGAGACACCAATATAGTTTTTGCTTGAGAGTGCAATTTAACATCACTTGCGTATTTTTATTACAGACACTCAACACTGATGCTCATCCATATTCGGAATACGTAATATTTACTGTTCTTTTTGCAATACAATTTAATTTCGTATGGTTGCTGAATAAACTTCCAGTTTGACATTAACAGTTCTTCGTAAACGCAACGACAGATATAGCCTATTTTAACACCAGGGATACTTGAAGATTCTCCTTGCAGAGCCTCAGCAGAGTCTGTATACTAGCTCGAATTGCAGAGATATTCCACAAACTTTAACTAATTTTTTTCTTCAACAATCGCTACATTATACTGTTTGGCGAAATTATTTGCATTTTAGGCGGTACATACATCCAGTAATGACAATTAACTAGAGTCATAGATTAAGGAAAAAATCGCAGACATTCATTTGTGCGTATTTTGTTAAAACAGCTTTTAATTGAGTAAGGCAACACAGTGAAAAATACATGAACAAGGATATAAATTAGTTTATTGACTCCAGCGTGTTCAGCAGTAGTAGGTGTCTCAAATCAAAGGAAAATGGTAGTAAATCAAACCAGTCTTGCAACAAATGCGATAAAATTCATATATCCTGTATTTTTTTTTCTTTTTGAGATGAACGTAATTTTTGTCTGTTGTTGTGGTCTCCAGTTCGAATACTGGTTTGCTCTACAGCTGGTCTATCCTGTGCAAGGCTCTTTTATTCTGTATAATTATTGAACCTACATCCATTTGAAACTTGCTTATCGTGGTTAATACTTGGCGTCGTTTTGCAACTCACGCCGCTCCCCCGAACACACTATTCTTTTTTTTTCCTTTATTGTGATTTCATTCCCCTGCCCCATATGGACAGGGGAGGGCTGTCATTGGCACAATCCGCCGCTCTTCAACCGAGTGACATGACAGCTAATACAAGAAGAAAATGTTACATATAAGCCGATAAAAAAGGGGGACATAAAACAGAGTAAGGGGAGATAATGGAGGTAAAAATACACTGACATGGAGACGACACACTTCTCTCCATTACCAAATGGAAGATTCCTTTTGTTATATCAACCGAGCCTTTTCTCAATCACGTTGTGCCATACGTTTCTTATCGCCAATTCGATTCTGTAGTTCCTCATTAATTATCCGATCCCTCCATGCAATGTTCAACATGGTTGTACAGTGCCAAATTTCAAAATTTTCTGTTGTCTTCTTGTTTGACCTCTTTATCATCCACGCCCCATTCGCGTACAATACTACACTTCAAATAACTTCAGAAAAGACATGTTTAATTTTATATTTGATGTTGCCAGACTGCATTTCACTATTTTACTTACTAAATATTAGGTATCTACTACTTTCGAATTCTCATTTCCTGATCTAATTTGTTCAGCTTTGCCTGCTATACTTGCACTATACTCCATTACGCTTGTTTTACTTGTATTCGTAATCACATAATCTCTTTAAAGAGTCTAGCTATTCCATTCAGCTGATCTTCCAAGTTCTTTACCGTCCCAGACAGAATTACAACGTCATCGCCAAATCTCGAAGTTTTCAGGTCTTCTCATATTTCTCCTTGGTATCTTCAACAATGTACCTCGGAGCAACGCTGACGAATTTCCGTGAGATATTTCCGTGAAACTTTTCCGACTGTATGGAGGACGTGGAAGGGCTTTCCAGCGAAACTTCTGCAGCTTATTCCAGACAACCTTGGCAACATGACCCCAGCGACATTTTTTCATGAAGGTATTGGCCACCTCGTCTTACAGTGGGATAAACGTATTAACAATTATGGCGTTTACTTTTGAGATAATAAACAGTGTTTTACAAATTTTGTAGTCCTGTCGCCCTCAGTTGCATATAATACTTCGGTATGCTGGTAATTTTTACTTTTGGATCGCCTAATTACAACTGAATGAAACACAGTTTTCGTACTACACGCGTTTCGCCTTTATTCTTTGCAGGGCTTCTTCAATGGCCTGGAATAGGTACATATTTTTTTAAATACTGTTTAGTTTAGATTTTGGGACGATGTACGTTTACGTTATAAACAGTTCTGGCAGTTTGCTTTACAGACATGTAGTGATAATTTAAAGTTCTGCTTACAGGTTTCGTGGATGTTGTTCTACATGTTGTGTTTTTGTAGAACTACATCCACGAAACTTGTAAGAGGAACTTTAAATTATTTCTATATCACAGTAAAGCAAATATGCCAGAACTGTTTGTAACCTATACATGCACCATCCCAAACTGTAAACAAAATAGTATAAACAAAAATATGCACATATTCCAGGCCACTGAAGATGTCCTGCAAAGAATAAAGGCGGAACGCGTATGGCACGGATATTGTGTTTCATTCCGTTGTAATTAGACGGTGCTAAAGTAAAACTTATCAACATATCGTTTACTTAATTTTTTCCCATCTACATCGTTTTGATTTGACTGCCCCTGATAAAAGTATACTCTTTATAATTTCTTTTCCCTGCCCTTTATTCCTGCCGCCAAAACCTTCCCCCCCCCCCCCTCCACCAACCCCTCCCTCTGGGGCAGAATTTTTGTATCTCAGCTGCCTGCGTCTAGTGTTATCCCACTTGTAAGCGTAGGAACGTTTTCTGAATGTTTGCAAATCGTGTAGGCAGCCATGGATTCCAGACCAGTATTCACCTAGGCGAGTGTGGGAAACGGCCTATAAAGCACATCCAGGACGGCCGACACACAGGCTCTCGTTGTTAATCATCGCACTGGAGCCAGAAAGTCTCTCTGATACCGGATAGCCACTATCCAGGCGGATTAGTGTACTATCTGTAACATACATGTCGTACAGGGAAACATGATACACATATCATGGGAAAAAATTTTGTATGTATGTGTAAAACATACCTGTCATACAGGGAAAATAATAACTTTAAAAATATATAAGATGGGTACAAACGCTGAAAAGGTATCGCATTTCGAATATCTTGTACTCAGTGTGTACTGCAGCAGTATCACTGTGTTTTTTTTTTTTTTTTTTTTTAAGTTTCGAACATAGCTGCGTGGTCATGAATCGTTTTCTAAGTAAAATTAACAGCAATAGCAGCCCTTGGTCGCAAAAAAGGAGTCTTTTGACCCATGTTTCGGCACTGCCGTGCGTGCCTTCATCAGAAATAAAACTCTCAAATTGGTATGTCACGTATTAAACTAAAAATCAAGCCATAAAACTTTTCTCACAAAATTTGTAAAAATGAATACATAAAAGGCAAGCCACTATGGCTCACATGTGTCGAGCTACGGTATTTTTTTAAGATCCTCCTCAGTCCATTATCTGACCTCGCCCACTAACTGGCATCTCAGAAGGTGCTCCACGTTCTGAATTTCACTAAAATCTCACTTACCAATATTTGCAACTCTATAATATGATCTGCTCTTATGCTACATTAAACTATGATGTTTCTCTTCTCTCACATTCAAGGCTCTGATAATATACTTTCTTTGACTGGTACCTTTTAGGAAGCGGTCAATGATGGATTCGACTGATAATAGTTACAGGCGAATCACAGACTGTAAGGTTCATTACCGAAATTATTACCTGTTTCAAAAAATTTAACTGTATTTAGCAACATCCCATATGCCACAATACCAGTACAGCAGTGACCACTTCACACAGAAACTTTACGACATACCTGGCGCAGCACGGATAATTAACCTGAAAACACGTTAGCGAGTGCGACCGACCAACACACACTACCTGTACGGAATTGCACCACTGCAATACCAAGCGCGCGCAAGAAGCAAAGCCAGTTATCACATCAGAACGCATTATCAGCAGGCAATAAATGCTGGACTCGGCTAACTCTGTGATAGTCCCAGTAAGATGATACACTCCTGGAAATTGAAATAAGAACACCGTGAATTCATTGTCCCAGGAAGGGGAAACTTTATTGACACATTCCTGGGGTCAGATACATCACATGATCACACTGATAGAACCACAGGCACATAGACACAGGCAACAGAGCATGCACAATGTCGGCACTAGTACAGTGTATATCCACCTTTCGCAGCAATGCAGGCTGCTATTCTCCCATGGAGACGATCGTAGAGATGCTGGATGTAGTCCTGTGGAACGGCTTGCCATGCCATTTCCACCTGGCGCCTCAGTTGGACCAGCGTTCGTGCTGGACGTGCAGACCGCGTGAGACGACGCTTCATCCAGTCCCAAACATGCTCAATGGGGGACAGATCCGGAGATCTTGCTGGCCAGGGTAGTTGACTTACACCTTCTAGAGCACGTTGGGTGGCACGGGATACATGCGGACGTGCATTGTCCTGTTGGAACAGCAAGTTCCCTTGCCGGTCTAGGAATGGTAGAACGATGGGTTCGATGACGGTTTGGATGTACCGTGCATTATTCAGTGTCCCCTCGACGATCACCAGTGGTGTACGGCCAGTGTAGGAGATCGCTCCCCACACCATGATGCCGGGTGTTGGCCCTGTGTGCCTCGGTCGTATGCAGTCCTGATTGTGGCGCTCACCTGCACGGCGCCAAACACGCATACGACCATCATTGGCACCAAGGCAGAAGCGACTCTCATCGCTGAAGACGACACGTCTCCATTCGTCCCTCCATTCACGCCTGTCGCGACACCACTGGAGGCGGGCTGCACGATGTTGGGGCGTGAGCGGAAGACGGCCTAACGGTGTGCGGGACCGTAGCCCAGCTTCATGGAGACGGTTGCGAATGGTCCTCGCCGATACCCCAGGAGCAACAGTGTCCCTAATTTGCTGGGAAGTGGCGGTGCGGTCCCCTACGGCACTGCGTAGGATCCTACGGTCTTGGCGTGCATCCGTGCGTCGCTGCGGTCCGGTCCCAGGTCGACGTGCACGTGCACCTTCCGCCGACCACTGGCGACAACATCGATGTACTGTGGAGACCTCACGCCCCACGTGTTGAGCAATTCGGCGGTACGTCCACCCGGCCTCCCGCATGCCCACTATACGCCCTCGCTCAAAGTCCGTCAACTGCACATACGGTTCACGTCCACGCTGTCGCGGCATGCTACCAGTGTTAAGGACTGCGATGGAGCTCCGTATACCACGGCAAACTGGCTGACACTGACGGCGGCGGTGCACAAATGCTGCGCAGCTAGCGCCATTCGACGGCCAACACCGCGGTTCCTGGTGTGTCCGCTGTGTCGTGCGTGTGATCATTGCTTGTACAGCCCTCTCGCAGTGTCCGGAGCAAGTATGGTGGGTCTGACACACCGGTGTCAATGTGTTCTTTTTTCCATTTCCAGGAGTGTATATAATCTACGACGAAATTAATCGATAAATTTGTGACACGTGTCACAAACAATAACAAATACATCGACGTGGAAGGATGTAGACTCCTCACACACCCATTTGCTCGTAAGTCGTCTTGAGCACTCCATGAGCACACTTAGTTGGTGCACACCTCTCCAGCGCTATCAGTCCAGACGGGAAGCTGAGGTTAGAACATCGTTAAGGGCGTGTAGACGTTCTTGTTGCCAGCAGAATCGTTCCCGTTCGCGACCCTTGGGGAGTCCGATACCAAATTGGTATCGTTCAGCGAGTTCTGCTACCAAACGAACTACGTTGCACCTTTGTGGCCACCAACCGTCGCAAGGAATACCGTAACTCCCCAGACACACAGCATTCACCAGCGTTTGTGAGCTAGCATAGGCGCTCTGCAGCCTTTTTGGCTGTTATTTGCAGGCACGTTCTCAAGTAACACATCGAGACAGTTTACAAACCGTAAGTTAGGCCAAAGGCTGGGGCCTGTTAGACTGTAAGCAAGCTTGAAACAATGTAAAGTACCTACAACCAATAAGTAACGTAGCCACAACAAATACGCCCATGTTCGTCTTTGAAACTGGACTCGATAAGCAACCTGAGCTATCAGTAATTGGAATCTAACCTGCATAGTACTGGGTGCGTTTTGTATGAGTGTGAGTTTCACTGTCCTTTAAGCCCTCAACAGATCTTTACAACAAAAACTTAAAACTAACATTTGGGTAATCTATCTGACTGCGTTTTTGAATAAGAATTTACAAGTGATACTTGTGCAACGGAATTAACTGGATTAGTGTACGTGACATGTTGTGGTGTGTCAGTGTCTATCATTTGACTCCAAGTTTTGCACTCACCTCTTTAGATAACTGCCTTTTTCCATGTGGTTTACAGCAGTTCGCAGCAGCATGCAGCAGCGGCAGCTAAGGTTTATTCTTACTAAGAATGAATTTAATAAAAAGGACTTTGCTTGGGTCCTGTTAAATACAAAATAACTTGTGAGAAGGGATTGCATAAATTAAGTCTACTTAACACTTTAGAAATCATCATGACCAATAATAGACAATGACAGTTACATAAGTGTCAATAACGGCTAAGTGTCAGATTAACAAGTTATTTCAACTTCAAAGTTACATTAACATTTAATAACTACAGCATACTTATTAATTAGATTGGAGTATATTTATTATTATTTGGAGGATAAGAAGGCTTCTTTAACTGACAAGCAAAACATGGGATTATTGCAAATTCGGAGTAACAATCACGGGCCTAACTGTGCAATTGCTTTTGCGCTATGCTTGCGAATTTTACCTTGAATTCCATCTTCAAGCGTAGTTAAGCCATCTAAATCTGTCCTCCTATATAAATGAAATCAGGCCTTATATGCGGTGGGATCTGCCATCGTCGACGTGAGGGAAAGTAACACACGTCTTCTGTCTCCGAGCTCTCGACCGACACTACTACTTCCACTCTCGCAGACAGACTTCGTCTCACAACAATGCTTAGAATCGCACTCGCATGTTTCGCACTCAGATTGTTACTATCGATATCTGAGTTCTTACACAATGCAAAGAATAGCGTTAAGTTGGCTATATTGTTTCCTATGTAATGGAGAGTTCTGATACACTCGTTACAACGAGTGTAGCAGAAAACAAAATAAACTGCGCAAAAACAGCTTCGTACCGCTTTCATGGCTTCGGTTTTTTTTGTGTGAAACCTCTTTCTCAGTCCTCTTTTGGCTACAGGAAATCACTAAGGGACTAGAGGCACCTGTGCAACAGAACTATAAGTAATGCTACGTTCTCCGTGCAGTTCGGTTCAGCTCGCTGCGGCTCCAGTCGTGAACGGCTCAGGGTGACTGATGTACGAGGATCAGTCGGAAAGTAAAGCAGATTACTTTTCTGTTGATATTCTTATCGGATGTGCAGCCGGATCATAATGTCATCTTGACGTTATGATCCGGCTGCACACCCGAGAAGAATATTATCAATTATTACGCCCGAAAAGCCTTCGTAATCGCTTTTTTTGTTTTTATTTTAACTGGAAAGTAAATCCCACATGCTTAGTGTAACAGCTACAACATTCACGAATAACGTGTCTCTTTTCGTCCGCAGCTGGTGGTCGGGCGGTAGCGTTCTCGCTTCCCGCGCCCGGGTTCCCGGGTTCGATTCCCGGCGGGGTTAGGGATTTTCTCTGCCTCGTGATGACTGGGTGCTGTGTGACGTCCTTAGGTTAGTTAGGTTTAAGTAGTTCTAAGTTCTAGGGGACTGATGACCATAGATGTTAAGTCCCATAGTGATCAGAGCCATTTGAACCATTTGTCTCTTTTCAATATAATCACCATCTTTGTTCACAGCCTTTTTTCTACTCTGAAACAATACTATGTTTACCTGTGCAGTAAATAATAATGATGCTGCTTCCTCAGCCACAGTCACACAGAATTTATCAAGATCTCGACATCTTCAAAGTGATGTCCCCGATGATCTTCTCCGAGTCGCATGAAAAGATGGAAGTGTGATGGAGCGTGGTCGGGGCGGTATGGTGGATGGGGCAAGACTTCCCAGTTTTGAGGTAGTACGTAAGTCCGTAGCGTTTTTGTCTTGCATGTTGGTGTTCCGGTTGATACGAGTTTATTTACTGATTGTTGTTTTTTATTTGTAGTTCACTTTTGCCATTTGAGTTTGCATATTGTCATTCTCACATTTGGCGATAGTGAGTGGAGCTATGGATGCCAGGAAATTGAGTGCCAAGTGAACAAATCGGAATATTCATGACGTATTCTTCTGTTTGAGTTCAATAGGGGAGTGCCAGCAGCGGAGACAGCCAGAAACATTTGCGCCGTGTACGTGGACAATGCCACTGGACGGAGCGCGGAAAGAAAATGGTTTTTTCGTTTTAAGGACGATCGTTTTGACATTAATGACTCTCCATGTTATGGAAAAATTTCGGCGTTTGATGAAGAACGTTGAAACGCGTTAATACACAAGGGTCCAAGTCGTTGCACACGAGAACTGGCAAATGTGATTAACTGTGATCCTTCCATCATTGTCCCACATTTACATTCAATAGCGAAGCTTCAAAACTCGGATATGTAGATACCGCATGCTCTAAGCCAAAATCACAAAAATGAGCGGGTCGTCGTACATCCATCTCTGCTTTCTCGTCATCAATTGGCTCGTGAACAACACAGACCATTCCTATCCTGTATCGTTACTGGTGACGAGAAACGGTGTATTTATGTTCAAATAAGAAAAAGAGAGGAATGGTTGAGCCCAAACAAAGCAGCAACTCGCCGTCCAAAGACCTGCATGCAGCCACAAAAGATAATGTTATGTATCTGGTGAAACAGTGAGAGTTTGGTGTACTACGAATTGCTTCCCGGAGGGGTAACCATAACAGCTGACATTTACTGTCAACAACTGAGACGTCTGGTAGAAGAACAACCAGCAAGACTGCATGTAGCGAGGATACTCCATGATGACACGGGTTCCCAGGTAGATACCGTGTTTCTTGACTTCCGCAAGGCGTTTGATACAGTTCCCCACAGTCGTTTAATGAACAAAGTAAGACCATATGGACTATCAGACCAATTGTGTGATTACACTCCTGGAAATTGAAATAAGAACACCGTGAATTCATTGTCCCAGGAAGGGGAAACTTTATTGACACATTCCTGGGGTCAGATACATCACATGATCACACTGACAGAACCACAGGCACATAGACACAGGCAACAGAGCATGCACAATGTCGGCACTAGTACAGTGTATATCCACCTTTCGCAGCAATGCAGGCTGCTATTCTCCCATGGAGACGATCGTAGAGATGCTGGATGTAGTCCTGTGGAACGGCTTGCCATGCCATTTCCACCTGGCGCCTCAGTTGGACCAGCGTTCGTGCTGGACGTGCAGACCGCGTGAGACGACGCTTCATCCAGTCCCAAACATGCTCAATGGGGGACAGATCCGGAGATCTTGCTGGCCAGGGTAGTTGACTTACACCTTCTAGAGCACGTTGGGTGGCACGGGATACATGCGGACGTGCATTGTCCTGTTGGAACAGCAAGTTCCCTTGCCGGTCTAGGAATGGTAGAACGATGGGTTCGATGACGGTTTGGATGTACCGTGCACTATTCAGTGTCCCCTCGACGATCACCAGTGGTGTACGGCCAGTGTAGGAGATCGCTCCCCACACCATGATGCCGGGTGTTGGCCCTGTGTGCCTCGGTCGTATGCAGTCCTGATTGTGGCGCTCACTTGCACGGCGCCAAACACGCATACGACCATCATTGGCACCAAGGCAGAAGCGACTCTCATCGCTGAAGACGACACGTCTCCATTCGTCCCTCCATTCACGCCTGTCGCGACACCACTGGAGGCGGGCTGCACGATGTTGGGGCGTGAGCGGAAGACGGCCTAACGGTGTGCGGGATCGTAGCCCAGCTTCATGGAGACGGTTGCGAATGGTCCTCGCCGATACCACAGGAGCAACAGTGTCCCTAATTTGCTGGGAAGTGGCGGTGCGGTCCCCTACGGCACTGCGTAGGATCCTACGGTCTTGGCGTGCATCCGTGCGTCGCTGCGGTCCGGTCCCAGGTCGACGGGCACGTGCACCTTCCGCCGACCACTGGCGACAACATCGATGTACTGTGGAGACCTCACGCCCCACGTGTTGAGCAATTCGGCGGTACGTCCACCCGGCCTCCCGCATGCCCACTATACGCCCTCGCTCAAAGTCCGTCAACTGCACATACGGTCCACGTCCACGCTGTCGCGGCATGCTACCAGTGTTAAAGACTGCGATGGAGCTCCGTATGCCACGGCAAACTGGCTGACACTGACGGCGGCGGTGCACAAATGCTGCGCAGCTAGCGCCATTCGACGGCCAACACCGCGGTTCCTGGTGTGTCCGCTGTGCCGTGCGCGTGATCATTGCTTGTACAACCCTCTCGCAGTGTCCGGAGCAAGTATGGTGGGTCTGACACACCGGTGTCAATGTGTTCTTTTTTCCATTTCCAGGAGTGTAGATTGAAGAGTTCTTAGATAACAAAACGCAGCATGTCATTCTCAATGGAGAGAACTCTTCCGAAGTAAGAGTGATTTCAGGTGTGCCGCAGGGGAGTGTCGTAGGACCATTCCTATTCACAATATCTATAAATCACCTTGTGAATAACATCGGAAGTTCATTGAGACTTTTACAGATTATGCTGTAGTACATCGAGAGGTTGTAACAATGGAAAATTTTACTGAAATCCAGGAGGATCTGCAACGAATTGACGCATGGTGCACGGAATGGCAACTGAATCTCATTGTAGACAAGTGTAATGTGCTGGAAATACACAGAAAGAAAGATCCTTTATCATTTAGCTACAATATAGCAGGTCAGCAACTGGAAGCAGTTAATTCCATAAATTATCTGTGAGTAGGCATTAGGAGTGATTTAAAATGGAATGAAAAAAATGGATCAAATGGCTCTGAGTACTGTTGGACTTAACATCTTAGGTCATCAGTCCCCTAGAACTTAGAACTACTTAAACCTAACTAACCTAAGGACATCACACACATCCATGCCCGAGGCAGGATTCGAACCTGCGACCGTAGCAGTCACGCGGTTCCGGACTGCAGCGCCTAGAACCGCACGGCACTGTGGGCGGCAAAATGGAATGACCATATAAAATTAATCGTCTTTAAAGCAGATGCTAGACTGAGATTCATTGGAAGAATCCTAAGGAAATGCAGTCTGAAAACAAAGGAAGTAGGTTACAGTACACCTGTTCACCCACTGCTTGAATACTACTCACCGGTGTGGGATCCGTACCAGATGGGGTTGACAGAAGCGATAGAGAAGATCCAACGGAGACCAGCGCCCTTCGATACAGGATCATTTAGTAACCGCGAAAGCGTTACGGAGATGATAGATAAACTCTAGTGGAAGTCTCTTCTATAGAGACGCTCAGTAGCTTGGTACGTTGTTGAAGTTTCGAGAACATACCTTCAGTATATTGCTCCCTCCTACGTAAATCTCGCGAAGAGACTATGAGAATATAATCAGAGAGATTAGAGCCTACACAGAGCCATACTGATAATCTTTCTTTCCACGGGCAATACGAGACTGGAATAGAAGGGAGAACCGATAGAGACACTCAAGGTACCCTCCGCCACACACCGTCAGGTGGCGTGCGGACTATGGATGTAGATGTAGGTGTAGATGTAGACTCCCGTCCGCATTCAGCTAGACTGACAAAAAAAACACTATGAAGGAGTTGGGCTGGGAAGTCGTTCCGCGCCCCCTTCTTCACCTGATCTTGCGCCTTCGGATTTTCACGTTTTCTGTTATCTATCGAACAACCTGCGCTCCGAACTTGGCTCGACGAGTTGTTCGCCTCAAAACCACGTGATTTCTACAGTCAAGGAATCGAAAACTTGCACCAGCGTTGGCATATTATTGAAAATAGTGAAGAAGCATATGTTATTGATGGGTGAAGCCTCTGTTATGTGTATCTGTTGTCTTCATTAACTTATGGCAAAATGCTGCGAACTTAAGCACCAACCAAATAATTACGGCAATTTCGCCAGCGGTGAAGTGACTGGTGTGTGGTCTTACAGTGCCGTGCAAAAGAAGAACATCTACATTAAGGTGTGACGGGTGGATTCGCTGCTTTCAACTCCCTGAGGGTTTTCAGGTGCTGCATAGAATTTTTTGTCTACACTGTCTTCGAAAAAATAGCAGAGGGAGCATAGAGGAAGGGTATAATCATCGATTTTTGATTCATATGCACGATGTGGTCAGTGAGAACAGGGTTGTAGCTGTAGGATGAGGCAATAAATTTTAATGCGTCCACCTCTGCTTTGAAATATTCTTTCGATGTTGGAACAGATAAGAGAGGGAGCACCACCGGGTGGAAAGCTGTATGTTCATGTATTACTGGAAGTTCTGAGGAAGAAAGTAGTACCGTGTTTGTAGCTGCAGTTTTTCTTCAAATTTTGAAACACTGTGTTTATGTACTGATGTCACTGGTTAGCTCTAGATAGCTTACGTATTTTTTGTCAGTCTCCATAGTGAAATGAATGTTTTTACGTTATGTAGAAATATTTTGAGCCGTCTTGTAGTGCCTGTCGACAAACACGGTGCTTCCTCAGCATATCTGAACCAGTATTTAATATTTGAAGTGGAAGATTCTTTATTCAAGAAATGCTGCTCAAAATTGTCCACGAATACTTCAGCTAAAAGTGGACTAAGAGGGGCCGCCTAGCTAAGCCTTCTAAGTTAGTCCCTTTAAACTGGCCGTTATGTGCGTAACATGTCTGAGCGGCCAGTCTCAATTTATCCGTCACCACTGTACATCAACTGTGTCAGAATATCATCACATTCTCCTACTGGTATGCTGGGAAACAAAATGCAGACATCCTGCATCAGTAGTAGGCTTTCACTTATGAACAACATCCCCAAACGTTTTGTCAACTAATCACTATACCGAGCTAAACCTGATATAAAACACGAGCGCACTTCTGGCTCGCGTACACTGCTTACGACTACTGTCAGAAGGTTTGAGTTATTGGAGCAGAGAGGTGGGTTTGTCACGTTTAGAACCGCCATTATGTGCTGTGCGAATGTCGGACGCTCGTCGTCAGCACTGAGAATTATTTGAGGGCTGTACAGTACTGGGGCAAGATCCTCCAAGTGCTCTTGGGATCTGCTGTCAACATGTCGGTAATATCTCCGGAGACACCGTTCCCATTTCGTCAGCAGCAGGTATCAACCGAATGAAATTGCCCGTGTTATCTGTTCAAATGAAACAGACCGATCAGCAATGCCACAAGTTTAAATTTAGGTTACGTGGTAGCAGGAACCGTCGCATACATGCCAATGAGGATCAAGCATATTAAGAAGCATGGGGTTGAGCAACAAACTACTGAGTGTTGTCCAGTAGCACATTTACACTCATGCTCATAAATTAAGGATAATGCTGATAAATGGTGAAACAACGCTCTGGTGGGCGGTTTACGGGTTTAAATCACCTCGGAGTATGACTATGCGATGCAGTTGACCTGCGCTCGTCGCACGGTGGCTGTGGCAACAGTCCACATACACAAAGGTGGATTGGTGCATGTCAGAGTACGGTGCAGCGACAAAGTGTGCAGACGTTTTCAGACGTGCTAATGGTGACTGTGTGTTGAAATGGCTCAAAGAACACATATTGATGACGACATGAGGGGTAGAATACTAGGGCGACTAGAGGCTGATCAAACAGAGCAGTCGTACCACGGGCCCTCCGTGAGCCACAAAGTGTGATCTCAAGATTATGGCTACGATTCCAGGCGCTAAAGTACGGGACGTCCACAGTGTACACCACCACAGGAAGACCGATATCTCACCGTCAGTGCCCGCAGACGGCCACGGAGTACTGCAGGTAGTCTTTCTCGGGACCTTACTGCATCCACTGGAACTGTTCTCACCATACATACAGTCTACAGACGACTGAACAGACAAGGTTTATTCGCCCGGTGACCTCCAAGGTGCATTCCACTGACCCCTGATCACAGGAGAGCCCGTAAAGCCTGGTGTGAAGAACACAGTACATGGTCATGGTCATTGGAACAGTGGTCCCAGGTTATGTTCACTGACGAGTCCACGTATAGTCTGAACAATGATTCTCACCGGGTTTTTCATCTGGCGTGAACCAAGAATCAGATGCCAACCCCTTAATGGCCTTGAAAAAGACCTGATGGTGAGGGGTGGGATTATGATTGGTGAACGTACACCCCTGCATGTCTTTGACAGAGGAACTGTAACAGGTCAGGTGTATCAGGACGTCATTTTACACCAGTATGTCCGCCTTTACAGGGGTGCAGTGGGTCCCACGTTCCTCCTGATGGATGATAACGCACTGCCCCACCGAGCTGCCATCGTGGAGGAGTACCTTGAAACAGAAGATATCAGGCGAATGGAGTGGCCTGCCTGTTCTCCAGACCTAAACACCAGCGAGCACGTCTGGGATGCTCTCGGTCGACGTCTTCAAGCCCCTAGGACACTTCAGGAGCTCCGACAGGTACTGGTGCAAGAATGGGAAGCTATACCCCAGCAGCTGCTCGACTAGCTGATCCAGAGTATGCCAACCCGTTGTGCGGCCTGTGTACGTGTGCATCGTAATCATATCCCATATTGATGTCGGGGTACATGCGCAGGAAACAGTGGAGTTTTGTAGCACATGTGTTTCGGGACGGTTTTCTCAACTTATCACAAATACCGTGGACTTACAGATCTGTGTCGTGTGTGTTCCCTTTGCACCTATATTATTAGGGCCAGTTTTGTGTAATGCCACGTTGTGTGGCACCACATTCTGCAGTTATCCTTTATTTGCAGATGTCAGTTTTTCATTGATAGTTCAGAGTAAAGAATTTTAGTATTTACAAAGTTGAAAAACGTACTAACTGCGTTTCTGTTTCACTAATATTTATCTCGAACCGCTTTTCGGGTTATGGGCCATCGTCAGTAATCAACTGACTAGTTCCACAAGAGACATCGGTGTGTAGAAAATGGCAAGAACCGAAACAAAGACACTATAACCAGGAATGTCGAAAATTCTAATTGCACCGTGAGTAGGTGTCCTCGTCAAACTGGCTGGGCAAACCACTGCAAATGTCGGAGGAAGGCCTCGTTACAACCATGCTTAGTAAAGCACTGTGGTGTTAAAACCAACCTTTCGGTCGAAGCAAAAATTACCCTCATTAGGCACCAATGTCTTTAAAGACTTGTCCACGTGGACAACTGCGTTTAAGAATTGTTCCCAGTATCACCTCTGGTGAATTAAAGAAACCGAAAAACAATCACTACTTCTGGAAAAACCACTCATTTGATGGAGTACCGTCTCAGTTATGAGACTGGATTCATGATTTCCTGTCAGAGAGGTTACAGTTCGTAGTAACTGACGGGAAATCATAAAGTAAAACAAAAGTGATACCTGGCGTTTCTCAAGGAAGTTTTATAGGCCCTCAGTAGTCGCTCATCTATAGAAACGATTTAAGAGACAATATCAGCAGTTCTCTCTGACTGCTTCCAGATGATGCTGTCATTTACCGCCTAGTAAAGAGATTTTGACAGGACATCTGTGTGGTATGAAAAGTGGCAATTGACGCTAAATAGTGAAAAGTGTGACATCATCCACGTGAGTACCGAAAGAAATACGTTAAATTTAGCTTACACGATAGGCATACGAATCTAAAACCTGTCATAATACTTAGAAATCCCAATTGCGAACAACTTAAATTGGAACGATAACATGGACTAAAGTGCGTTCTATTCGCAGAACACTTAGAGGATGCAACAGATCTACTAAAAGGACGACCTGCACTACTCGTGCCCGTCCTCCGCTATAGTACTGTTGTGTGCTATTGGATCCTTACCACATTACATTAACGGAGGTCATCGACAAAGTTCAGAGGAGGGTAGCTCGTTTTATATTATAATGAAAAAGGGGAGAGAGTGTCACGGAGGTGATACGAGAATTGGGGTGGCAATCTTAAAACAAAGGCGAGATCTTTTCACGAAACTTCAATCTCCAACGTTGTCCTCCGAATGAGAAAATATTTTGTTGACGCTGACTCACACAGGGAGGAATCATCATTGTAATAAAATGAGAGAAATCAGATCTCGCACGAAAAGATTTCATTTTTCCCAAGCACTGTTAGAGATTCGAATGGTAGAGAAAGAGCTTGAAGACAGTCAAGTGTGAAACGCAGAATAGTGATGAAGATGATGTAGATGTAGTATCTGATGATAAGATCAGCGGTGAATGCCTTTAGCGTGTCACATCGTATTAGTATTTTTGACTAATACTGAGATACGAAATGAAATAGGACTCTCATGTGAAATCACTAATAGGGATTGAGAATTAACATAGATCTGTTAAAAGGGTTCTGTAAAAATGCAATGCATCTGTAAAGAAAGTCGCATCCACGTTACAGCTCTGCCTGAGGGATAGCAGCAATAGCATTTCCAGTGGTCTGCTGTAGCTCTTCCAGAGGGTGTGTGGTTATTCGAATACGTCTGATCTTTCAGATTGCCCCACTGGTAAAAATCACAGAGAGAGATGAGGCGATAGAAGTGTTGAGGAGACTGCACTGCCTCTGCTGGTTGCCCCCTCCCTATCACACACCTGATGCACTCGTGACAAGGCTGTCAATGCGGTGTGTGCTTTTTCTCCGTCTGGTACAAAACATCCACACAGTCTTTCATCTTCTGTGGTCTGAGTCCATACATGGATTAAACAGCTTCTGGACATACCGGTTAGCATTAACAGCTCAGTGAAACAAATGTGCTATGATGTGAACACCAGACATTCTGCACCGAACACGGATCTTGACATTATGCAGCGGCTCTTCCAACTACTGTTGTGGAATTTCTGATGAGTAATGGCCCATGTTCTGTGAGTTAACAGGCTGAATCAGGGCTCATCAGAAGCAATGAAAAACGGAGGATCCGAAAGTCCCCATACCTCTTCAGTCAGAAACACCGACAGAACCGATTGGTACATCGAAATCACTGTTTCCAGCACTTTCAGTGATGGGCAGTGCTCCTGTTCATTAACAAGGTTCAGTTCATTAACAAGGTCCAGTTCATTAACAAAGTTCAGTTCCACGCCAGTCTTGTAAATGTTTTCCTGGCCAGTTTCGTTTTTATTCGCCTGTATATCTCGAATAGGTATCATGCAAATAAGATGTCGCATACACAGATACAAAGTTTTTGTTTTAGATCTCTCAGCAAACGTATGGAATAGGACAGAAAATCAATAATACAGTAGTGGAAATCAGTATAAAGGCAGGGTTCCCACGAAGGCAATAGTACAATATCTGAAGCACACATGCATTGAATTTAATGCAAATAAAATGTCGCATACACAGATACAAAGTTTTTGTTTTAGGTCTCTCAACAAACGTATGGAATGGGACAGAAAATCAATAATACAGTAGTGGAAATCAGTATAAAAGCAGGTTCCCACACATGCATCGAATTTAGTACAAGATATATATAAAACATGAACAATCATGACGGAATCATACAGTTTCTTTCACAACATAAGTAACGAAATAAGGCTTTTCCATTTCTTGGATGGAAATTGTTACAAAGGTACTCACTGTCCTGTTGTGTTATTGTACTGTTATTTCTTTGTCCGATCTGTGTTCTTCTATTCACCTCAACAATTCTCTTCGGCATTGATTTTGTTAGAGTTAGTAGTTCTTGCACTGAAATTGTCGCCCATTCTTCGCTCATTTCAGCTCACATACAGCCTCAAATTTCCTTCCATTGGGATACACACGCCTTGCAAGTGTTCCCAAAGGCTTTCCACGGAGTTCAGATTCGGGGTTGTAGCAGAAACATGCACCATACATTCTCTTATTGAAACATTACACTTCCGCCCCATAGGTCCTGATACATTATAATCAGTTCTGTCTCTAGGGTCTCAGGGTACATGTCAGTGTTCATTCTAGTGCTCATCCAAGCAACGCGTGATTTACCTTTAGAGCAGAAGGCCACCCAAATTGTAACACTTCCACCACCAAAACATCTGCTCATTCTTACTTGACGCTCTGTTCTCAGATCCTACCAAAATACTGAAATCCATCCGGCCCATCTAAATTAAACATCTTCACATCACTGAAGATCACTTTATCGCATTCCGAAGAGTGCGACCCATGTTTGCAGCAAACTCCAATCTAGCCAATTTTGTTTGGATATTGGAACAGGTTGTAACACCACAGCTCTTATGCTGTACGGATTTATTTTGCTTTTGTTTCATTTAATATTACGTCATTGAGCTTCTGTAAATATGTTTGCTTGAATAGATAACACAAAATGGTATACTCCTTTCCTTGTAAAAACTTTGGTGCCATGATTTGATTCTATGCAGAGTAGTGTATCTGTGATTTAAATTCTTTGCCCCATTTGGAGGGAACGAAACTTACTGTATGTAATCGTAATTTCTGTGTGAATAATGTTTTTTTAGAAATGTCAATATGTGCAAATGTTCTGTTTTAGTTAATGTGTTTGTTTGTTGTTATGTAAACTGCTGATCCTCACTTAGGGTTCTTAGTGACCTTGTATGTAAAAGGTGCAGTGGTTCCCCTCAGGAACGGAACTCTGTAGTGCGTGCAAATTGTGGTTGGCCTACGCAGAAAAGGTGGAACTGATAGTCAGTCGGGGACGAGCTACGAGTCGGGGACTGCCATGTAAAAGATGCATATTGTGCTGGTTCCGAGAGAGGCTTTTCCTGCCACTTTCCAATGTCTCGGAAGAATGGATAAATAGCTGGAAATATTCTGGGATTGGTATCAATCATCGCCACCAAGAAATGACAGAGTCCGGCAATTCTACCTGCAATTCCTCCTAACAACATGCAGTTGCCACCACATTGCGCAATCATTACATCGGAATACTACAATAATGTACAGTGAAGGATCAGCTTAATGGATGTGTTAGTGTGCTCAAATATAAGGTAATTTATATCTGAATTTATGTACCTACCCTGATTTTTCTCCTCATCATAACACCTCTCAGGTTCCTCTCCGTTTGAGCTAAAGTGATATCCGAGTGTCCTTACTAAAAGAACATTAAAGCCCAATATTTTGCACATTAATGCCTCTTCAACATAGTAAAAAGAAAGTTAAAGTTAAGATGGCAAGAGAGTGAGTTACAGTAAATGTTGTTTGCTGAAAATATTCCTATTAAAACTGCTTATTAAAGTGCTGTTGCTAACTTCATAATTAAAAGTTCTTAAGACTGAGGCTTATAAAGTAAATGATCACATTGTTGTCTGTAGTAAATTCTAAAAGGTGAGTCAGTTTCTTGCAATTTTGTCAACATTGTGTTTCGCTGTAGTAAAAGTGAGAAAGGTGCAATTGTGAAACGTTATATACTCATGTTTGCTAAGTGTTTGTCTCTCTTGTGTATTATAAGTGCATATTAATAGCAATGTTATAAAGACTATTCACTTTGTGTAAGCCCTGAAAGTGATAGTGTGTTCCGGTATCTTTTATAATTTTGCAAATTGTTTCTGCTGCTATGTTAGTTTCAATCTTACCGTAAACATATGTATGTGTCAGAGTTCACTGCACTCGCGTGTGACAAAGTATAGGTTGTGTTGATCCGTTATAGTTACTTATACCTACTTTCTTAAACGAGAACGTTAATCTTTCTCTTGCCTAATTAGGCTGGCGACCGTTTTCCTTATTCTATAAACAGTATAGCTAGGCAAAATTTTGTTTGTTACTGTTCAAATATTTACGTAATTCTGACATTCACTTCTGATAAGCCACCTCCGTTAGGTACAACACGGTCAACATAACAAAATTCCTCTCAGAGGGTAACACTGATCTGTTGCTTTATACCATTATTACTCTAACAAAATAATTCTGTTTTGCAAATTGCCTCCAGTTTCGAGGTTATGGTATAGTAGTAGTAGACAGGAGTGTTATATGTGGCGCCGCGTGACAGGACGTTAGTGGTGGGAAGGAAATCGCGTATCTGTTAGAAATCACAGTGACTGAGAAGTCACAGATATCACAGTAGCAACTTTACAGAATCTAACTGCGATTTCAGTCACAGTTAGCAGTCGCAAGTAGTATTTCATATTCAAAGACGTGAGCCATCTATTGCTCGAATTTAGCACTGCTTTCTGCGATTTCAGTGACAAGTCGCAACTAAGAGTCGCAAGTAGCAACTAAAAAGCGCGGTTAACAGTGGCATCTGTTGGCCAAAGTTCGTAATACGTCCATCTCTGCAATACACTATTGAGTCCAACTGCAATTTCCGTGACAAGTCGCAACTAAGAGTCGCAAGTAGCAACTAAAAAGCGCAGTTAGCACTGCCATCTGTTGAGCAAAGTTCATACTACGCCTCACGTGATCGATGTGCTGTGTGTGCATATGAAGGGCTTATTTCAATAGTGGTACAAGTCCATTTTTGTTCATTTTGAGATACGGAGTCGTAAAGTTAAATGAGCGCTGACAAATCTGCATTTGAGTTACCAGAAATATTCAAGCATATGGCTTCTTGCTAGAGATGAACCTTTATTTATGTTTGTTTGGATCACTAATTTTAGAAGCATTATAGACAGAAAAGTGGAGGTAATGGACTTGTACCACTATTGAAATAAGCCCTTCATATTATATGACGACATGCACATTCAGCATCAGTTATGGTTGGTCAAATACTGCTGTGACTCTGAATGTATTATATTAATAAGAAGAAACATTGCTTTTTCTCCTGAAAATATCAAGTAACGTAACAAATGTGTTTGATTCTGCTTCCAATATAACAGTTTTGGTTAATACTCCACATGCCTACAGGACTTTGCAATGTTAACACAGCAGAACTCAGACATCTGTATAAGTGTAGAGAAATGAAAACAGTCATATGAATGCCTCACTTTTGTTCCGACACCTGGTGTTCTACATGGCAACTTCACACACAAGAACTTTTTGCCGACACTACTACCACCTACATAAGTAAGCTTTTCGTGTGTTACTTTCAAGTAATGCACTTAAGCTATTCCTGATTTAACTGGAAGATCTGTACTTCCCACTTTTATATCAACAGCCTCAAAATGCATATTGTAGACTTCGGGATAAGTTACAGGTCAGTGTCACACCAAGATTGTGGAGAAAGGGGGGGGGGGGGGGCGGCATGTCACTCTCCAACAAGTGTTTACCAATAAGTAAGTGGCGGAAAATTATGGCTATAGGACGGCTTAAACATGTGGAAAATGAGATTTTTATTATTCACTCACTGTATTTGACATTTATTATTCCTTTAAAATCGCACAACAACTTCAATAAAACATAGTTTAATCATTCACACACTTATTTCACTTTTAAACTGCAAATCCTCTAAGAGCTGTCTTGAATCTTCACGAGTCTCTCTCAAAAACAGCCTTGATGTGGATAGATACGTACAGCAACCAGTAATCAGAGTCAGAACTGTGTCTGCAAAAACACAAGGATTATTAAACAATTTTTGCTGTCATTAATTACTAGCAATATAATTGACAGAGTAGATTGCTATTATTTGCTATAATGAATATCACATTTGAAAGAACGATCTCACTGAAGTAATTAAGTCCATCGAAACGCTTAGAAACTAACCTCTCGTCTGACGAAAATGGTCTAAAGACGCAGTGACAATTTCTTCAGATCTGTTGACATTGATATTTTGAGTTATCACTTTACTGAGTGACTGAAATGTAGTTCAGGTACCTGTGAACATAACAATATGTTAAAATTCATTTTCTAAATACGAACTATTACGGTACTGTACGGCTACTTACATATTAATTACACTATTAATATTTTCACAGTTGTTTCTTTAATACAAAATTAAAGCCAACGGAAGAAAAAACGTAAAACATACTTGCCAATGACAGGTTTGTTGAGATGCAATTTTCTGTGTTGACAGATGTAACTTTTTCATAGGGTGGTAAGTCGCAGAAATCGTAGGAATCACAGAAGTAGCAGAAGTCGCAGAAATCGCAGAAGTAGCAGAAATCGCGGAAGTAGCAGTGGCGGAGGGATACACGACCTATGTTCCTTAACTGCGACTCTTAACTGCGACAAATCACAGTTAAGAACAACAGATACTGAAAAGTAGCATTCACAGAAATCACTCATATCGGAAAATCGCAGTTTAGCCCATCACTACAGGACGTTGTTCAATTTTCACCTACAACCGGGAAAAAATTATAAGTAGTTAGCGTTTTACAAACATAGAGTGAACATAAAACGTCCAGCGGCACGAACCTGTACATTATTTGACAGAACGGATAGTGAAAGTTCAGTTTAAATTGAAAATAAAATGTATCAGTACTTAATAGTAACTAAAATGGACAGGGAACTAGAAATGAATCTAAATACGCGTGAGCAGAATGCAATCGAGAGCAGTTCAGCCAGCGCACCAACAGATGGCATTACGCGCGAGTTAAATTACGTACGTTATCACGCGGACGTAAACAAACCGATCCAAGCTATGAACACTGCACACACTAAACAAGGTGAAACAGACGATGTTGCTAAAGACAATGGCTATGCTAACGAATCGTGGGATATGTTAGAATCACCGGAAACAGCAAGGGATGTTGGATTTGAACACAAAAATGCGGTATAAACTAAAAGTGATAAGAATCTAGATGTGACAGAATTGCTAAAAATGTTGTCTGCACAAATCGCAGCACGGGGGCAACAATTGACAGCGCACTATGACGATATATCTACACAAATTGCAGCACTGGGGCAACAGTTTGCAGCGCACTATGATGATATATCTGCACAAATGGCAGCACAAAGTAAACAAATCGAAATGCAATGCAACAGAATTATCGAAAAAATTGATATGTCATTCAATGATCTTTCAAGGTCAGAATCGTGTGAAAAGGTATTATTAAATATTGAAAGTAAGCCAGAAAATGCGAGTGAAAAGGAGGATATTTGTCCTGTTAATTATGTGTATGAGGTAAAAGACGTAGATGTGGGGGAGGTTATGATGAATAAAAAGGAAAGGAAGGTAGAATATGCCACGCAAAAGACGTGTGCACAATTAATAATAGGTGAAAGTGATGTAAAGGAGGACGTTAGTGAACATGACATTATAAGCAGTGCAGTTGAAGTTATTGTTCATGGAAAGGTGTTTTGTGGCTCGAATGCAAAAGGGTCTGGTAGGGATTTCGCACGATTATTTGAAACTGATAGTAAAGGAATCAGTGAAACGAAGGTTATCAATGTATATGATGAGTATACAATGTATGAAACTAAGGCTGAGATCGTTCAAAGTAATTCAACAGAAGTACCTGAGTGTCCAAACGGTGTGCATTGTGTAGAAAATGAGTCGAAAAACGAAGTGGCTGAAAAATCTAGTGATAATCTGCTCCATTATCTAAAAGTTGCTTTCCTGCTAGAATCTGATGAAGGGTATAAGCACACAGATAAGAATGAGTATACTAACTTTCCCTATTGCTCAAAAGTTGCGTACTTAAGTGAATCTGATGGTGAGGAAGAGAGTAGTGATGACTCTAGTGAAGATGAATTTTCAGGTGTAAACGAAAGTGAATACACTTTTACTGAAAGAGGCTATGAGAAAATTAGTAACATTTTTCCAAAGCAAGACACAGAAAGTAGAACTGGGCCAAAACCGAATGAATTATTCAGTAATGTAACACAGGGGCATAAATTGCAGGAACCTCCAGATGATACTATACTGGGGCAAGCCTTAACAAATGTTTTTAAGGAGTGCGAATTACAGGATCAAAAAGATCCACCCGATAAAATGATAGCAAAACAAGAGATGTTGTACCTTGCTAAAGACTTTGAAGTTCCAACACCTAAAAAGCCACCTGATGAAACAAAACGTTGGCAAGATCTGAATAAATTGGTGAAAGATGTAGAAAATAGGAGGCCTAAAAAGCCACCAGATTTAAGTCACTGTTTATGAACCATAAAAGACTGCCTGGTTAATAAAGAGACTGGGGGCAGGATGCTGTATGTATATATATTTTGTTAATATAATGCATGACTTTTGTATTATTATTGTATCTGAGTGTTATCTGAAAGTGAATTATTGTTTTGTTGACCTTGAGGTCTGTGGCAGTTTGTTGCTTATTTACTGTAGTGCACTGTTTGTCTTTGCTGAGGAACTGTTTATTTTCAATTGAATGCTTATTGTTGCCAGTCTAGTTATGAAGAGAGGGCCATGTAGTGTGAGAAACCTGGAAACTTTATGAATTATGATGCTTATGGTAACTTTATGAAAGTGCAAAGAACTCCACAAGATAATAATTAAATTCTAATATACTTGAAGATCAGAAAGGGCTCATGTTTGCACCATGTTATGTATTTAAAAGTACATGTCCTCAGATGAGGGTTGTTAAGCCTCAGGGGACATGCACTCATTGCATTGTCAAGTGTTTGACAAGCACTAGTTACCCGAGTCGTTGCCAGCACTACTTCCGTTTCTTTTCATGCTGCCAACCTTCCTCTTCATCATTCAGAACTTTTACTACCTTCTTTCCTTCTTCTCTATTAGAATAGACTGAAAAGTGTGGAAATAAGATAAGATACTGTGTATTGTTTGTGAACAAGTAAATGAATAGTCAAATTGGGTACACTAGAAAATGACTAAGAATAATGAAAGTATAGTGGGTACAGTAAAAAGGAATAGGAACATGCAGTTAAAGTAAATGAATAAATGGTTCTATGCAGAAAGATGCAAGTGTGAATAAAGGCAATGTTTAAAGTGAATAATCTAATATGATTAATGTCTAAAGATGGTTGTATAGAAATGGGTAAGAACGGTGATGAAAAATGTTCTGTGTCAAAACTGAGGAGAGAAACCTGATTAATATGTGTAAAGTAGATATGAGATATATGTGTCTAGTGCCACAAAGAGTAGGCAGAAATCACTTTCAGTAGGATGTAAAATTATTGTTCTGAGCTTGACACATCTGATGACCTAAATGTGTAATTAAACTTGATACTGACTTTAAAAGAAATATTACTGAGTTAGAAAATGGGGAGAAAAACTACATATCTGGGACTCTCAAATAACTCCTGAACATTGTCATTATACCAAAAATGTCATTTAAATTTTTCTTGATTAAGCATGTGTATATTACCTGATTTTGTCATGGTGTAAAGGATGATTTAATATTACCAGTGTTTAATTACTGTTTCAAAGTTACAGGTTTAATGTTTTATACCATTAAAGCAAATTTTACCAAAGATGTGACATAAAGATGAAAAAACCTGGAAATGATGTCAATAAACTGCTCAAAAATATGTTATTGAGCAGCAAAACAATCCAAAAGAATAAAAATGCTGTGGTCCTGAAGTTGTGGACTACCAAATATGCTGTGTGAGCAGTAGCCAAAGGACTTGCCATTGTGGGGCAAGAAGTTGACAAGTGGTCACAAACTGCCAAACCTAGAGGATGGGGGCAGTGTATTAATTTAAAAATGTCTCTTTTAGTGTTCTTAACATAAATTGTGTTTTTGTGTCTAAATATTTACACACAAAGACTGCCAAACCAAAAATGGGCAGAATGTGTAACATGGACTGCTAGTGCTGAGGCAAGCAGTGAAGTAAGTTAGGTTTTTTGGTCAATGTGTTATGAGCTAACTATTCTTATTGAACTCAGTGAAAAGTTGTTACAAAATATTTATGCATTCTTGTTCAAATAGTTATAGATGTTTTGAGAGTAGGTCTTCTTATGCAACTTAAAAAATTGGTTTGTCTTGCTTTAAAACACAGCAGTGATGATTAAAGCTAGGTTCTGAATATGTTAGTGTGTTTATGTGCAACAAATATTTTGAACTGCTATTAATGAAGAGCAGTTTTAAAGTTAATTATTTTGAAAAAAATTGAAAAGTTACTTTGGTATTTAAAGAGTCAGTTGGAAAAGGTTCTCATAGCTGTTTGTGTAAATATTTGTGCATATGTGGGTACAAACTGAAATTTTGAATATTTCATTAATTGCTGAACCTTGCAAAATGTACTGTGATCATGAGTAAGCTTGTGTGTCTGAAACTTACATTCCTTTAAAAATATTCAGAGACAAACTTCTGTCTTGCTAAGTTAAAACGTTCTGTGCTATTGTATATGTGTTTATTTTTTTATTTTTTTTATTTTATTTAAAGGCTTTACCTATTCTACTAATATTTAGATTAGTTTGTGTACTGTTTGTCAATTATTTGAACTGTGTGCGTATGAAATGAACATGCTTAAAGATATCTAGTGTTACGATGAAAATTAGTTTCCTTAAACCAGTGTGAAAATGAAAATTACTGTAAATGCTTTACTTTGAGGATGTTTTTGGAAGAATGTATGAAGTTGTTAGATTGTATACTGTATATCTGTAATATGTATTTTTTTTCTCCCAACTGAAGTTGGATGGAATAATTTTTTTTTAGCCAACACCACTTAGGTGTTATAGATGTTTCCTTGAAGTATCCCTTACAGGAAACTTCAACGAAACATGGGGCATGTGTAACACCATAGCTCTTATGCTGTACGGATTTATTTTGCTTTTGTTTCATTTAATATTACGTCATTGAGCTTCTGTAAATGTGTTTGCTTGAATAGATAACACAAAATGGTATACTCCTTTCTTTGTAAAAACTTTGGTGCCATGATTTGATTCTATGCAGAGTAGTGTATCTATCTATCTATTTATCTATCTATTCTTTGTCCCATTTGGAGGGAACGAAACTTACTGTATGTAATCGTAATTTCTGTGTGAATAATTTTTTTTTAGAAATGTCAATATGTGCAAATGTTCTGTTTTAGTTAATGTGTTTGTTTGCTGTTATGTAAACTGCTGATCCTCACTTAGGGTTCTTAGTGAGCTTGTATGTAAAAGGTGCAGTGGTTCCCCTCAGGAACGGAACTCTGTAGCGCGCGCGAATTGTGGTTGGCCTACGTAGAAAAGGTGGAACTGATAGTCAGTCGGGGACAAGCTACGAGTCGGGGACAAGCTACGAGTCGGGGACGAGCTACGAGTCGGGGACTGCCATGTAAAAGATGCATATTGTGCTGGTTCCGAGAGAGGCTTTTCCTGCCGCTTTCCAATGTCGCGGAAGAATGGATAAATAGCTGGAAATATTCTGGGATTGGTATCAATCATCGCCACCAAGAAATGACAGAGTCCAGCAATTCTACCTGCAATTCCTCCTAACAACATGCAGTTGCCACCATATTGCGCAATCATTACATCGGAATACTACAATGATGTACAGTGAAGGATCAGCTTAATGGATGTGTTAGTGTGCTCAAATATAAGGTAATTTATATCTGAATTTATGTACCTACCCTGATTTTTCTCCTCATCATAACACCTCTCAGGTTCCTCTCCATTTGAGCTAAAGTGATATTCGAGTGTCCTTACTAAAAGAACATTAAAGCCCAATATTTTGCTCATTAATGCCTCTTCAACATAGTAAAAAGAAAGTTAAAGTTAAGATGGCAAGAGAGTGAGTGTTGCTAACTTCAAAATTAAAAGTTCTTAAGACTGAGGCTTATAAAGTAAATGATCACATTGTTGTCTGTAGTAAATTCTAAAAGGTGAGTCAGTTTCTTGCAATTTTGTCAACATTGTGTTTCGCTGTAATAAAAGTTAGAAAGCTGCAGTTGCGAAACGTTATATACTCATGTTTGCTAAGTGTTTGTCTCTCTTGTGTATTATAAGTGCGTATTAATAGCAATGTTATAAAGACTATTCACTTTGTGTAAGCCCTGAAAGTGATAGTGTGTTTCGGTATCTTTTATAATTTTGCAAATTGTTTCTGCTGCTCTGTTAGTTTCAATCTTACCGTAAACATATGTATGTGTCAGAGTTCACTGCACTCGCGTGTGACAAAGTATAGGTTGTGTTGATCCGTTATAGTTACTTATACCTACTTTCTTAAACGAGAACGTTAATCTTTCTCTTGCCTAATTAGGCTGGCGACCGTTTTCCTTATTCTATAAACAGTATAGCTAGGCAAAATTTTGTTTGTTACTGTTCAAATATTTACGTAATTCTGACATTCACTTCCGATAAGCCACCTCCGTTAGGTACAACACGGTCAACATAACAAAATTCCTCTCAGAGGGTAACACTGATCTGTTGCTTTATACCATTATTACTCTAACAAAATAATTCTGTTTTGCAAATTGCCTCCAGTTTCGAGGTTATGGTATAGTAGTAGCAGACAGGAGTGTTAGAAGGTTTCTAAAAAATGGTTCAAATGGCTCTGAGCACTATGGGACTTAACATCCATGGTCATCAGTCCCCTGGAACTTAGAACTACTTAAACCTAACTAACCTAAGGACATCACACAACACCCAGTCATCCCGAGGCAGTGAAAATCCCTGACCCCGCCAGGAATCGAACCCCGGAACCCGGGCGCGGGAAGCGAGAACGCTACCACACGACCACGAGCTACGGACTAAAAAAAGAAAGAAAAGAAAATGGTTCAAATGGCTCTAAGCACTATGCGACGTAACATCTGAGGTCATCAGTCGCTTAGACGTAGACCTAATTAAACCTAAACTAACCTAAGGACATCACACACACATCCATGTGCGAGGCAGGATTCGAACCGGCCTTAAGCGCCTAGAATCGCTCGGCCACAGCGGCCGGCAACAGGTTTCTACAGTCGTTTCTTGAATACAAGATATTTATCATTTGACAAAATTTGTCATGCGTGTCTGGCAGTTACTGACAAATGTCAATCAGCGACATGTTGTGAAGAATAACGATTTGTGCCCCTTGCTTTGCGTTTCGAATGCCTCGGATGCTTTTCTACTTTGCCCTTATTTTGCGTTCTGTCCGTGTTGAGAGTCCAATCTAACGAAATTGTCATCACTGTACTTGCGCGGTTCAACGTCTTGGTTATTTGAGATTTAGAGAGTGCCGTTTGGTTCAAATGGTCCAAATGGCTCTGAGCACTATGGGACTCAACTGCTGTGGTCATCAGTCCCCTATAACTTAGAACTACTTACACCTAACTAACCTAAAGACATCACACATATCCACGCCCGAGGCAGGATTCGAACCTGCGACCGTAGCGGTCACGCTGTTCCAGACTGTAGCGCCTAGAACCGCTCGGCCAATCCGGCCGGCAGAGTGCCGTTTCCTGTTGCGTACCGACTATTGTATTTTCATCACATGATAACTTTTTCCGTGTGACATGGTCACAATTATACTTGGTACGTACACAACTTGCACTGTCCCTAATGGTGTCCGTTTCCTAAATGCAGTAAAGACGCTTGTACACGGACTCACAGCCTTTGTATCGAGTTCCACCCTCTACCACCTCAACCGTTGGTGTCTCGTTATGCAATATACTATTGCCATCAAGTACGATTCCATCTGATTGCATTTGTCGGCGGACTGGATCTCATCGAGCGAGGTGGCGCAGTGTTTCGCTCACTGGACCCGCATTTGGGGGGAGGACGGTTCAAACCCGCGTCCGGCTACCCTGATTTAGTGGCTCTGTGATTTCCCTAAATCGCTTCAGACAAATGCCGGGATGGTTCCTTTGAAAGGGCACGGCCAACTTGGCATACCTCCCCCATTCCTACCCTAATTCCATAGGACCGATAACAGCGCTGTTTGGTCCCGTCCCCAAAATCAACCAACCAACCAACTGGACCTCATGCCACTGCATTTACACTGCGCACAACTATTCCAACCGACGGTGTTAATTTTCCCACAAATATCCATGCCTTTATACTGATGTGCACTACTGCACTGAAAAAGGCTTCAGGAGAGCGTATATTGCAGATGTGCAATTTCTCCGAAAATTTCCGTGTGATTTGATGTATCGTATGTCTATAAAAGATTAAAATCAAGAATTTCTGCAATTTTCACATTCATTAGTTTAACTGACCTAGGTTTCCTGAATGAACAGCGGCAATTTCGATGGAAGTTTAGGTGCTGACGCCGTTGGAAGCGGTAAGACTGTGTTAGTATGTGTTAGGAGAACGTTTTATGCGCTGAAGCGGCAGAGGAACTGGTATTCAAATACAGATGTGTAAACAGGCAGAATACAGCGCTGCGGTCGGCAACGCCTGTATAAAACAACTACTGTCTGGCGCAGTTCTTATATCGGTTACTACTACTACAATGGCAGGTTTTCAAGGTTTAAGTCAGTTTGAACGTGGTGTTATAGTCGGCGCACGAGCGATGGGACACAGCATCTCGGAGGTAGCGATGAACTGGGCATTTTCCCGTACGGCCATTTCACGAATGTACCGTGAATATCAGGAATCTGGTGAAACATCAAATCTCCAACATTGCTGCGGCCGGAAAAGATCCTGCAAGAATGGGACCAACGACGATTGAAGAGAATCGTTCAACGTGACAGAAGTGCGACCCATCCGCGAACTGCTGCAGGTTTCAATGCTGGGCCATAGTGTCAGCGTGCAAACCATGCAACGAAACATCATCGATATGGGCTTTCGAAGCCGAAGACCCATTCCTGTACACTTGATGACTGCACAACACAAAGCTTGACGCCTCGCCAGGGCCTGTCAACACCGACATTGGACTGATAATGACTGGAAACATGTTGCCTGGTCGGACGCGTCTCGTTCCAGATTGTATCGAGCGGATGGACCGCATCAATCCATGGACCCTGCATGTCAGCAGGAGACTGTTCAAGCTGGTGGAGGCTCTGTAATGGTGTGGGGCGCGTGCAGTTGGAGTGATATGGTTCCCCTGATACGTCTAGATACGACTGTGACAAGTGACATGTAAGCATCTTGGCTGGTCATCGGCATCCATTCATGTCCATCGTGCATACTGACGGACTTTGGGGATTCCAGTAGGACAATGCGACACCCTACACCTCCAGAATTGCTACAGAGTGGCTCCAGGAACACTCTTCTGAGTTTAAACCCTTCCGCTGGCCACAGACATGAACATTATTGATCTGGAATTCCTTGCAACGTGCTGTTCGGAAGAGATCTCCAGCCTCTCGTACTCTAAAGGATTTATGGGCAGCCCTTCAGGATTCATGATTTCCGGCACTATTTCAGACATTAGTCGAGTCCATGCCACGTCATGTTGCGGCATTTATCCGTGCTCGCGGGGCAGGTGTACCAGTTTCTTTGGCTCTTCATTGTATGAGGAATGGTGAAATAGCCGCTAGTTCGCTTATGTTAATTATTCAGAGTTCCTACTTTCGGACATAGATATTTTTCGGCATCTGATGAACTTGTTACTTTTCGCGTTGCTTTTAATATAAGCAACACATACAAGGTTTCAGTGTGTAGCCATTGTGGAATTTATAGATTTATATACCGTGGAACTTTAACGGTTTTCTAAAGCTAATCCACGGAATTAATTGTGGTTTGTTCAACCGCTTCCAAAATCTTAAAAAACTCGGTAAGGCTCTGAAATTAATTTATTGTGAACTGCGACTGTCGACTTCACTATGTTCTTATTGGAACTCGAATTTGGGAAACATTAAAAAATATAAGTGCATACGCCATTTTTGTATAGCAAATCCTGCCTGCATTTATATTAAATACTCTAGTACGACACTGTGTGAATTGCGACGAATCTGAGTTGGCGCCCCACAGACGAAACGTAGTCAAACTTGTAAGTCCAATCAGTAAAATTCCATGTACGGACTTGACAGAAAATCCTGGGAAGTTCGGGTCTTACGTTAAATCAGTAAGTGGCTCGAAACAGCATACCCAGACACTCCGGGATGATGATGGCATTGAAACAGAGGATGACACAATTAAAGCTGAAATACTAAACACCTTTTTCCAAAGCTGTTTCACAGAGGAAGACCGCACTGCAGTTCCTTCTCTAAATCCTCGCAAAAACGAAAAAATGGCCGACATCGAAATTAGTGTCCAACGAATAGAAAAGCAACTGGAATCACTAAACAGAGGAAAGTCCACTGGACCTAACGAGATACCAATTCGATTCTACACAGAGTACGCGAAAGAACTTGCCCCCCTTCTAACAGCCGTGTACCGCAAGTCTCTAGAGGAACGGAAGGTTCCAAATGATTGGAAAAGAGCACAGGTAGTCCCAGTCTTCAAGAAGGGTCGTCGAGCAGATGCGCAAAACTATAGACCTATATCTCTGACGTCGATCTGTTGTAGAATTTTAGAACATGTTTTCTGCTCGCGTATCATGTAGTTTCTGGAAGCCCAGAATCTACTCTGTGGGAATCAACATGGATTACGGAAACAGCGATCGTGTGAGACCCAACTCGCTTTATTTGTTCATGAGACCCAGAAAATATTAGATACAGGCTCCCAGGTAGATGCTATTTTCCTTGACTTCCGGAAGGCGTTCGATACAGTTCCGCACTGTCGCCTGATAAACAAAGTAAGAGCCTACGGAATATCAGACCAGCTGTGTAGCTGGATTGAAGAGTTTTTAGCAAACAGAACACAGCATGTTGTTATCAATGGAGAGACGTCTACAGACGTTAAGGTAACCTCTGGCGTGCCACAGGGGAGTGTTATGGGACCATTGCTTTTCACAATATATATAAATGACCTAGTAGATAATGTCGGAAGTTCCATGCGGCTTTTCGCGGATGATGCTGTAGTATACAGAGAAGTAGCAGCATTAGAGAATTGTAGCGAAATGCAGGAAGATCTGCAGCGGATAGGCGCTTGGTGCAGGGAGTGGCAACTGACCCTTAACATACATAAATGTAATGTATTGCGAATACATAGAAAGAAGGATCCTTTATTGTATGATTATATGATAGCGGAACAAACACTGGTAGCAGTTACTTCTGTAAAATATCTGGGAATATGCGTGCGGAACGATTTGGAATGATCACATAAAATTAATTGTTGGTAAGGCGGGTACCAGGTTGAGATTCATTGGGAGAGTCCTTAGAAAATGTAGTCCATCAACAAAGGAGGTGGCTTACAAAACACTCGTTCGACCTATACTTGAGTATTGCTCATCAGTGTGGGATCCGTACCAGATCGGGTTGACGGAGAAGATAGAGGAGATCCAAAGAAGAGCGGCGCGTTTCGTCACAGGGTTATTTGGTAACCGTGATAGCGTTACGGAGATGTTTAGCAAACCCAAGTGGCAGACTCTGCAAGAAAGGCGCTCTGCATCGCGGTGTAGCTTGCTCGCCGGGTTTCGAGAGGGTGCGTTTCTGGATGAGGTATCGAATATATTGCTTCCCCCTACTTATACCTCTCGAGGAGATCACGAATGTAAAATTAAAGAGATTCGAGCGCGCACGGAGGCTTTCAGACAGTCGTTCTTCCCGCGAACCTTACGCGACTGGAACAGAAAAGGGAGGTAATGACAGTGGCACGTAAAGTGCCCTACGCCACACACCGTTGGGTGGCTTGCGGAGTATAAATGTAGATGTAGATATAGATATTTACGAGACACATTGAAGTGTTTGTTCGGTAATGTGTGGGTAAATCTTTTCCTGCAGTAGCACGTGGGGACTCCTAGCTGATATAGAACTTGTGAACAGTTTATAAGTTTGATTTTTGCGAGTTGATATTGTGACAGACTGTATTTTATATCGTTATCCACATCAAATGCCCATTCCCAAACAAATCATACGGCCGCAGTGTACCACTACTGCACACAGACCGCTGCAGTGCGTTCCTGCACTTTGGCAACATCGCAGATCGGCTAGCCTGAATCTACCTCACGTTTGAAGGAGTGCAATTTGAAAATAAGGTCCCTTGCTTGTTCGTGAAACACTTGGCGCCATCCAGAGTATCTCGGCCGCAATGAAAAATTTAACAGAGCACGCATACGTCGGCCAGTCGTAGTTTTGCGCACGTAAAACACAACAGAACTCTCAAATACGACGGAAGTTATCACAGTACGGAGCGCGGAAATAGACTGAGCGCTGATTGGCTAGCGGCACAGCTGCCTATTGCGCATCTCTGGCCCAGAGACCACTAACAACTTTCAGTACTATAGCTGTCACATGGCTTGCAACTTAGGGGACTGTGTAACTATACTCTAAAGTCACAAACAAATCGGAATCGTTCCACTGTCTGTGACATTGGCGTGACTGCAGTTGAACGCTAGAGAGAATACGCGAGCTGTATAATACACTAATGGCCATTAAAATTGCCACACCAAGAAAAAATGCAGATGATAAACGGGTTTGGACAAATATATTATACTAGAACTGACATGTGATTACATTTTCACGCAATTTGGGTGCATAGATCATGAGAAATCAGTACCCAGAACGACCACCTCTGGCCGTAATAACGGCCTTGATAGGCCTGGGCATTGAGCCCCAAACAGAGCTTGGATGGCGTGTACGTACAGCTGCCCATGCAGCTTCAACACGATACACAGTTCATCAAGAGTAGTGACTGGCGTATTGTGACGAGCCAGTTGCTCGGCCACCATTGACCAGACGTTTTCAATTGGTGAGAGTTCAGGAGAATGTGCTGGCCAGGGCAGCAGTCGAACATTTTCTGTATCCAGAAAGGCCCGTACATGACCTGCAACATGCGGTCTTTTATTATCCTGCTGAAATGTAGGGTTTCGCAGGGATCGAATGAAGGGTAGAGCCACGGGTCTAACACATCTGTAATGTAACGTCCACTGGTCAAAGTGCCGTCAATGAGAACAAGAGGTGACCGAGACGTGTAACCAATGGCACCCCATACCATCACTACGGGTGATACGCCAGTACGGCGATGACGAATACATGCTTCCAATGTGCGTTCACCGCGATGTCGCCAAACACCGATGCGACCATCAGGATGCTGTAAACAGAACCTGGATTCATCCGAAAAAATGACATTTTGCCATTCGTGCACCCAGGTCCGTCATTGAGCACATCATCGCAGGCGCTCCTGTCTGTGATGCAGCGTCAAGTATAACCGCAGCCATGGACTCCGAGTTGATAGTCCATGCTGCTGCAAACGCCGTGGAACTATTCGTGCAGATGGTTATTGTCTTGGAAACGTCTCCATCTGTTGACTCAGGGATCGAGACGTGGCTGCACGATCCGTTACAGCCAGCGGATAAGATGCCTGTCATCTCGACTGCTAGTGATACGAGGCCGATGGGATCCAGCACGGCGTTCCGTATTACCCTCCTGAACCCACCGGTTCCATATTCTGCTAACAGTCATTGGATCTCGACCAACGCGAGCAGCAATGTCGCGATACGATAAACCGCAATCGCGACAGGCTACAATCCGACCTTTATCAAAGTCGGAAATGTGATGGTACGCATTTTTCCTCCTTACACGAGGCATCACAACAACGTTTCACCAGGCAACGCCGGTCAACTGCTGTTTGTGATTGAGAAATCGGTTGGAAACTTTCCTCGTGTCAGCACGTTGTAGGTGTCGCCACCGGCGCCAACCCTGTGTGAATGCTCTGAAAAGCTAATCATTTGCATATCACAGCATCTTCTTCCTGTCGGTTAAATTTCGCGTCTGCAGCACGTCATTTTTGTGGTGTAGCAATTTTAATGGCCAGTAGTGTAATTTGGAATAGAGGCAGGGGCGTCTGAACCCCACTATCCCCGAATATGTGTTCAATGCGTTAACTGGCAGGACCATTCCCCATTGACACTTCAGTCAGGAACCCCGAACGTTGATCCATTTGCTTCGGTCGTGCAACGCTATCTGTACATCTGTTGACAGTAACGCCGATACTGGACTTTCCGCGCAGAACGCGCTCGGGGTGCAGCGGTGTGGGGAAGCCCGCCGGAGCTGGTTGCAGGTGCGGACACATCTGTCGCGGCAGCGTTATCAGCGCGACAGGCGCCGGCACTCAGCACGCAGCGTGTCCACGCAGGCCCGCGGTTTTCGGCGATAATACAGCAGTTCCTGTGGCGCAACGCCCCGCCAATGGCGACCGCTGCTCCCAGATCCCGCCGTCAGCAGGGCACGCGGTATCAGCGCCGCGCCGCGCTCGCTTTGCGTGCTCAGCGGGAGGTCCGACCACCTGCTATATCGGAACTCAACATCGTCTTCACTCTTAACTCTAGACTCCCTCCTGCCATAGTGGAGACAGCGTTAATGGCCTCTGGCTGCGCAGCTCACAAGGAAAGCTGCCTTGTCAGCTCGACTGAAAGTGTTGTAACACGACAGCCTTTTGTAAAGGAAAGAGACGCTTTATTCAGACATAAACACGTGACTGCGGACGCACAGGAGGCGGCTAAAAACGGGTCATATTCGTGTTGACAGCCGGAATCGCCTTGACAGTAGTAGGTGGAGGGCCAATTTCACACTATGCTCAATACGCGACTGTGGAGGCGGCTAAGATCAGGTCATATACGTGTTGACAGCTGGAAACAGCTTGATAGGAAAATGCAAATGGCTCTGAGCACTATGGGACTTAACATCTGAGGCCATCAGTCCCATAGACTTTGAACTACTTAAACCTAACTAACCTAAGGACATCACACACATCCATGCCAGAGGCAGGGTTCGAACCGCTCGGCCACAACGGCCGGCACTTGACAGGAGCACTCGGAGAGCCACAGATGGGATTGTCTCTGGACTTCCGCCGGGCGCTAAGGTGATGACGGTTTGGTCATCAGCGCCCGTACACAGGCCCAATTTTTTTCACACTCAATTTTTTTTACACAGTCCAATCTAGCCACTGTCACGAATGATGATGGTGAAATGATGAGGACAACAAAAACAGCCAGTACCTGGGCAGAGAAAAATCTCCAACCCGGCCGGCAATCGAACCCGGGACCCCGCGAACCAGAGGCAGCAACGCTAGCCACTTTTTTTTTTTTAAAAATCTCATTTTGTTCGTTTTCGTCCGTTGCATCTGCTCGGGCCGGACGTCGAAAACATCTGCTTAAGTTCGTCGTTGATCGATTAACTCACTTTTTTATTATAGAGGGCAGCTAACCCTCTGACCGAAAAAATTCCATAGTTTAGGTGAATTTTGAACTCGCGACCCTTCAGGCAACAGTTCAGTATCATAACCACTACACCACGGTGCTACTCTGAACTAGACCACGAGGTTCGGACTGGCGGCGCTAAGGTGACAGCGTAACTGGGAAAACCCTTCCGTTGGAGAGTACAATGGCTGCTCGTTTCTCGTGACCGCTTTTCGCGTCCAGTGCAAAATTAAAGCTTACCACAAAATTAATAAATATTGAACCATATGTGTTACTGAAGACGCAGTAGTCTCATTTGAAGCGGAAAAGATGGACGATTATGCGTATGAAGACGCTTCTTCGATATCTGCGTTAGTTTATACGTTGTTGAAAGTTAAATGATATAAATTATTCCTGAACTGTAAAAGTGAATATCTCGGCAACGCATTATGTCATTGCAACAACCGAGGTGTCTACGGATACATCTCCTAGAACAGTGTCGGACTGTGATAGTCGATTCCTGAAATTATTCCCATATGTAAATGATATGCCGGAAAGTGAATTTCCCCCACTTGCTCAATAAATAGAGAAATATTAAAACTAGTGGCAGCACTGTAAACTGAACATATATAGGAGAGTATTTATTGCATAATATTTACACTTATAAAACCCATAGAAATTATTGCTAATAAATCAACTACAGTAAATAAATGAAAACTGATAACATCATAATATATCTCCGAAAATTTCCGTGTGATTTGATGTATCGTACGTCTATAAAAGGTTACAATCAAGAATTTCTGCAATTTTCATATTCATTAGTGTAACTGACTTCAGGGGTGCTTGACCGACGTTTCCTGGATGAACAGCGGCAATTTTGATGGCGGTTTAGGTTCTGACGCCGTTGGAGGCGGTCAGACTGTGTTAGTGTCTGTTAGGAGAAAGTTTTATGTACTGAAGCGCCACAGGAACTAGTATAGGCATCCATATTCAAATACAGATGTGTAAACAAGAAGAATACGACGCTGCGGTCGCCAACGCCTATATAAAACAACTACTGTCTGCCGCAATTGTTACATCGGTTACTACTCCTACAATGGCAGGTTATCAAGATTTAAGTCAGTTTGAACGTCGTGTTATAGTCGGCGCACGAGCGATGGGACACAGCATCTCGGAGGTAGCGATGAATTGGGCATTTTCCCGTACGACCATTTCACGAGTGTACCGTGAATATCAGGAATCTGGTGAAACATCAAATCTCCAACACTGCTGCGGCCGGAAAAGATCCTGCAAGAACGGGACCAACGACGACTGAAGAAAATCGTTCAATGAGACAGAAGTGCAACCCTTCCGCAAATTGTTGCAGGTTTCAATGCTGGGCCATCAACAAGTGTCAGCGTGCCAACCATTCAACGAAACATCATCGATATGGGCTTTCGAAGCCGAAGGAACAGTCATGTACACTTGACGACTGCACGACGCAAAGCTTTACGCCTCGCCAGGGCCTGGCAAGACCGACATTGGACTGATAATGACTGGAAACATGTTGCCTAGTCGGACGCGTCTCGTTCCAGATTGTATCGAGCGGATGGACGTGTACGGTTATGGAGACAACCGCATGAATCCATGGACCCTGCATGTCATCAGGAGACTGGCGGAGGCTCTGTAATGGTGTGAGGCGCGTGCAGTTGGAATGATATAGGACCTCTGACACTTCTAGATCCGACTCTGACAGGTGACATGTAAGTAAGCCTCCTGGCAGGTCACCTGCATCCATTCATGTCCATTCTGCATACTGACGGACTTGGGCAATTCCAGCAGGACAATGCGACACCTACACGTCCAGAATTATTACAGAGTGGCTCCAGGAAACTCTTCTGAGTTTAAACACTTCCGCTGGCCACCAGACTCACGAGACATGAACATTATTGAGCATATCTGGGATGCCTTGCACCGTGCTGTTCGGAATAGATCTCCACTCTTACTATTTCTGGAAATAAACTCGAATTTATGAAACATGAAAAAATATAAGTGCGAACGCGATTTTTGCATAGCAAATCCTGCCTGCATGTACATTAAATACTCTTGTGCGACGTTGTGTGTATTGCAACGAATCTGAGTTGGCGCCCCACAGACGAAACGTAGTCAAACTTGTAAGTCCAACCACATTTACGAGGCCCATTGAAGTGTTTCCTTGGTAATGTGTGGGTAAATCTTTTCGTGCAGTAGCACGTGGGGGCTCCTAGCTGATATAGAACTCTGGCGAGCTGATATTGTGAGAGAGTGTATTTTATATCGTTATCCACACCAAATGCCCATTCCCAAACAAACCACACGGTCGCAGTGTATACATACTATCACAGACCGCTGCAGTGTGTTCCTGCACTTTGGCAACTTCGCAGATCGGCTCGCCTGAATCTACCTCACATTTGAAGGAGTACACTTTGAAAATAAGGTCCCTTGCCCGTTCGTGAAACACTTGGTGCCATCCAGGTATCTCAACCACAATGAAAAAACTCACAGAACACGCATACGTCGGCCAGTCGTAGTTCTGCGCACGTAAAACACGACAGGACTCTCAAATGTGACGGAAGTTTACATACTACGGAGCGCGGAAATACACTGAGCGCTGAATGACTAGCGGCACAGCTGTCTATTGCGCATCCCTGGCCCAGAGGCCACAAACGACGTTCAGTACCATAGCTGTCACATAGCTTGCAAATTCGAGGGCTGTGTAACTATAAAGTCACAAACAAATCGGAATCATTCCACTGTCGGTGACAATGGCGTGACTGCAGTTGAAAGCTAGAGAGAATGCGCGCGCTGTATAATAGAAATTATTCAGATAGTGAAGGGAGACAAAAATTTAATAGTCATGGGTGACTGGAATTCGGTAGTAGGAAAAGGGAGAGAAGGAAACGTAGTAGGCGAATATGGGCTGGGGGGAAGAAATAAAAGAGGAAGCCGCCTGGTAGAATTTTCCACAGAGCACAACTTAATCATAGTTAACACTTGGTTGAAGAATCATAAAAGAAGGTTGTATACGTGGAAGAAGCCTGGAGATACTGACAGGTTTCAGATAGATTATATAATGGTAAGACAGAGATTTAGGAACCAGGTTTTAAATTGTAAGACATTTCCAGGGGTAGATGTGGACTCTGACCACAATCTATTGGTTATCATCTGTAGATTTAAAAAATGGTTCAAATGGCTCTGAGCACTATGGGACTTAACATCTGTGGTCATCAGTCCCCTAGAACTTAGAACTACTTAAACCTAACTAACCTAAGGACATCACACACATCCATGCCGGCCGGAGTGGCCGAGCGGTTAAAGGCGCTACAGTCTGGAGCCGCACGACCGCTACGGTCGCAGGTTCGAATCCTGCCTCGGGCATGGATGTGTGTGATGTCCTTAGGTTAGTTAGGTTTAAGTAGTTCTAAGTTCTAGGGGACTTATGACCACAGCAGTTGAGTCCCATAGTGCTCAGAGCCATTTGAACCATTTGAACACACATCCATGCCCGAGGCAGGATTCGAACCTCCGACCGTAGCAGTCGCGCGGTTCCGGACTGAGCGCCTAATCTGTAGATTAAAACTGAAGAAACTGCAAAAAGGTGGAAATTTAAGAAGATGGGACCTGAATAAACTGACTAAACCAGAGATTGTACAGAGTTTCAGGGAGAGCATAAGGGAACAATTGACAGGAATGGGGGAAAGAAATACAGTAGAAGAAGAATGGGTAGCTTTGAGGGATGAAGTAGTAAAGGCAGCAGAGGATAAAGTGGGTAAAAAGACGAGGGCTACTAGAAATCCTTGGGTAACAGAAGAAATATTGAACTTAATTGATGAAAGGAGAAAATATAAAAATGCAGTTAATGAAGCAGGCAAAAAGGAATACAAACGTCTCAAAATGAGATCGTCAGGAAGTGCAAAATGGCTAAGCAGGGATGGCTAGAGGACAAATGTAAGGATGTAGAGGCTTATCTCACTAGGGGTAAGATAGATACTGCCTACAGGAAAATTAAAGAGACCTTTGGAGAAAAGAGAACAACCTGTATGAATATCAAGAGCTCAGATGGAAACCCAGTTCTAAGCAAAGAAGGAAAAGCAGAAAGGTGGAAGGAGTACATAGAGTGTCTATACAGGGGCAATATACTTGAGGACAATATTATGGAAATGGAAGAGGATGTAGATGAAGATGAAATGGGAGATACGATACTGCGTGAAGAGTTTGACAGGGCACTGAAAGACCTGAGTCGAAACAAGGCCCCGGGCGTAGAGAATATTCCATTAGAACTACTGACAGCCTTGGGAGAGCCAGTCCTGATAAAACTCTACCATCTGGTGAGGAAGATGTATGAGGCAGGCGAAATTCCCTCAGACTTCAAGAAGAATATAATAATTCCAATCCCAAAGAAAGCAGGTGTTGACAGATGCGAAAATTATCGAACTATCAGTTTAATAAGTCACGGCTGCAAACTACTAACGCGAATTCTTTACAGACGAATGGAAAAACTAGTAGAAACCGACCTCGGGGAAGATCAGTTTGGATTCCGTAGAAATGTTGTAACACGTGACCCTACGACTTATCTTAGAAGAAAGATTAAGGAAAGGCAAAAATACGTTTCTAGTATTTGTAGACTTAGAGAAAGCTTTTGACAATGTTACTGGAACACTCTCTTTCAAATCCCGAAGGTGGCTGGGGTAAAATACAGGGAGCGAAAGGCTATTTACAATTTGTACAGAAACCAGATGGCACTTTTAAGAGTCGAGGGACACGAAAGGGAAGCAGTGGTTGGGAAGGGAGTGAGACAGGGTTGTAGCCTCTCCCCGATGTTATTCGATCTGTATATTGAGCAAGCAGTGAAGGAAACAAAAGAAGAATTTGGAGTAGGTATTAAAATCCATGGAGAAGAAATAAAAACTTTGAGGTTCGCCGATGACATTGTAATTCTGTCAGAGACAGCAAAGGACTTGGAAGAGCAGTTGAACGGAATGGATGGTGTCTTAAAGGGAGGATATAAGATGAACATCAACAAAAACAAAACGATAATAATGGAATGTAGTCGAATTAAGTCGGGTGATGTTGAGGGTATTAGATTAGGAAATGAGACACTTAAAGTAGTAAAGGAGTTTTGCTATTTGGGGAGCAAAATAACTGATGATGGTCGAAGTAGAGAGGATATAAAATGTAGACTGGTAGTGGCAAGGAAGGCATTTCTGAAGTGAAACATGGACGATAAATAGTGTGGACAAGAAGAGAATAGAAGCTTTTGAGATGTGGTGCTACAGAAGAATGCTGAAGATTAGATGGGTAGATCACATAACTAATGAGGAGGTACTGAATAGGATTGGGGAGAATATGGCGAATACCCAATGAATGTCACCTGCCAGCGTGCGTAGTGCCAACAGTAAATTCGAAGGCGGTGCTGTTATGGTCTGGTCGTGCTTTTCATGGAGGGAGGCTTGCACCCCTTGTTTGTTTTGCGTGGCACTATCTCAGCACAGGCCTATATTGATGTTTCAAGCAAATTCTTGCTTCCCATTGTTGAAGAGCAATTCAATGGCTCTGAGCACTATGGGACTTAACATCTGAGGTCATCAGTCCCCTAGAACTTAGAACTGCTTAAACCTAACTAACCTAAGGACATCACACACACTCATGCCCGAGGCAGGATTCGAACCTGCGACCGTAGCAGTCACGCGGTTCCGGACTGAAGCGCCTAGAACCGCACGGCCACCGCGGCCGGCAGCAATTCGGGGATGGCTATTGCATCTTTCAACATGATCGATCGCCTGTTCATAACGCATGGCCTGTGGTAGAATGGTTACACGACAGTAACATCTCTGTAATGGACTGGCCTGCACAGAGTCTCATAGAACACGTTTGGAATGTTTTGGAATGCCGACTTCGTGTCAGGCCTAACCGACCGACATCGATACCTTTCCTCAGTGCAGCACTCCGTGAAGCATGGGCTGCCATTCCAAAAGAAACCTTCCAGCACCTAATTGAACGTATGCCTGCGATAGTGGAAGCTGTCATCAAGGCTAATGGTGGGCCAACACCATATTGAATTTCAGCATTACCGATGGAGAGCGCCACGAACTTGTAAGTCATTTTCAGCCAGGTCTCCGGATACTTTTGATCACATGGTGTAGCAAGTTACGTTCTCCAGCCACTGTCCAAAACCAAATCCTTCCGTCGGATAGCCACAGGGTAAAGCGTGATTCATCGCTCCAAATTACTGGTTTACAGTCAGTACAGTGAGTACGAGCTCTAATTTCCCTTATCTTTAAATGGTGATCATTGCACGATTTGAAAGTTGGTGGTAATAACATATGCTATACATCCTTGGCGAAGATCGGATTTTGGAATTTAGTGAGCAGCCCCTACCGTTTAGCTCGTCGTCTATCTGCAAGTGTGTCCCACTTCAAACTTTCTTTGAGATTTGTAACGCTCTCGCGATGGCTAAATGTACTAGTCAGGAATCTTGCCGCTCTTCTTTGGACCTTCTCAACCTATCAGACCCAACTGGTAAGGGTCCCATACACACGAACAATACTCTAAGATTGGGAGAACTAAAGTATTGTAAGGACTGCATCGCTTCAGGAGTCTAACAATAAACCGCAATCTAGGGTTCACCTTACCCCTTACATGTGTAATCTGATCGTTCCATTTGAGATCATTTCGAATAGACACATCCCGATACTTGACGGATGTTACCGCTTCCAAAGACTGGGCATTTATTTTGTACTCGTACTTGTTGAGAGTTGTTAACGCTGATGGTGGTCATAAGTGTCAAATTCTGCATAGCAAGCGTGAGACGTAATTTCCAGGACATACACTTCCCTCAAGCGGAAAACACGAGTATGCACGTACCGCATCTGTCGCTTGGAATCGTCAACATTGCCATCTCAGTCTGTGCCTCAACATGCACGAACCGCCAGCGTTCGTGGATCGGACATCATTGCAAATCCCACGGCTGTTGCTACCCACTCTCTCAAATTACACATCCCCACATAACAACTGGAACAGAGAATGAATGAACAGTGTAGCACTAGCCTTTTACATTATTAAATAATTTACTTTCAAAACAGTATTGTACACTAGGGATAAATCGAATGAGGTAGCGACGTTTTAAATAGATTGCCCTGATATACAAAAGGAAAGAGCTCAAATCTTCCTCCAGTCATCCTCATTGACTTCGGGAAACTGCCAAGACCAGTCCTGCTATAAGGCCACGGCCAACGAACTGTCTCACCATTACCCAATTAGACATGTAAATATGAAAATACTTGGATGTAAGAAATATGTTACTTATCTTGTAACACCATGACGTACCCAGCATACTCATGGAAATGGTTCACGGATGAATAAAGCTACTATTACCACGACTAATACCATCACATGCAACTCACTCCTCACAGCATCATTGATGAGCCGTTTCACGGCTCAGCTCATTTGATTTACCCGCGAGATTACTTCACTTGTTTTCGCCGCAGCAATAGGGGGCGTGATCGCTGAGCGCTGTTGGCGCTGGTGCGCGAAGCAACTGTTATGGAGGACGGCTCGGTCGGGATATGGCGACAGGACGGAAGCGGCGGGGAGCCAACTGGTGCCTGCCGATTAAGGACTGCGATGAGCGTGGCTGTTTGTGAGCATGTGTGGAGGACGGAATGCTCGCTTGCTTAGCGTGGTTCTCCATGCCCAGCTGTTGTTTGTTGGGCCTAGCACTTGAGTGTAACAGGAAACTGCGTTGGTGTGGTTCTCGTCACCTGGCTAAGGCCGAAATTTTCATATACTTTTATCATATTTAATGATCATTACTTTATTATGTGGCTGGTACTTGTAGCCAATATTTTGTGATTTGAAATACTTCAGAGAATATCGTCATGTGCCAGGTGTCCACTGTGAATAATTCTTAATTTGTTTCATAGTGTATGGCACGGTATCCACTATCATCGATCATTTTATGAACGTTCTGTCCAAATTGTTACTACATTAGACTTTGTTAAAATTGGTGCGTTTAAATTGCAAATTTCTTAATTCTACTAATATTGCTTGGGATAAACCCATCTATTTCTTGATATAGCCATATTTGCGTATTGTGTTTCTTCTCGAGACTGACTGAATTGGCCGGCCGGAGTGGCCGAGCGGTTCTAGGCGCTACATTCTGGAACCGCGTGACCGCTACGGTCGCAGGTTCGAATCCTGCCTCGGGCATGGATGTGTGTGATGTCCTTAGTTAGGTTTAAGTAGTTCTAAGTTCTAGGGGACTGATGACCTCAGAAGTTAAGTCCCATAGTGCTCAGAGCCATTTCAACCATTTTTTGACTGAATTGATTTTGGAACACATGGGGCGAGTATTTAAATGAAAATTTGCTAGATAACACAACCGTCGTGAAATTGAAAACTTGACAGTGTTTACTCATGTCACCAGTCGTTAATGTTATTTCTGTCTTGTAGCTTACTTAACTGATATAAAATAATTTAGAAATTTTGTGCATTTGTCACGAAAGGTGAACTGATGTCACATGAGAGAAAAATAAGTGACATCTGTGTAGGGTTTACGTAAGCTTAAGTGAAATCAGGAGGTAAAAAAATAAATAAATAAATAAATAAAAATTTAAAAAAAACTGACTATCATTGCCATATTTTTTTTAAGCAGGCAGTAGAGAATTTGTTGCACTCTTGCCAAATTGGATTTTTTTAAGGTTTGATTTACATGTAGTACAAATCACAAGTTCAATATTTTTCTGGTGTAATTGTTAATATTTGTACATGTTGCACTGTTGTACGATATAATATACCCTTTACCAACTGTACCTTTATGTAATGTTTCAGAGTAGGACTGCATGTTCTTCTAGAGAATGTTTAAAAATATTATTTTATTTCTAAAATTTCCTTTTAAACTGTTAATTGTATTAACTTGGATGTATAACCAATTATTGTTAAATAATAAATTTGTGTCAACAAGGCTTGGACCAAATAAATGTGCCTACACCTTCCCCATCCCGGCTCTGCTACCGTCAGTACATCACAATTGAGCTCTGCTACTCCCAACTTATCCTCTCCTCTACGTTGTCCTCGACGGCGAGTATTCGTCAGAGACAAGGGTATCGTCAGGAGTGCCCCAGGAAAGTGTGGTAGGATTGTTATTATTTTCTGCATTCATAAGCGATCTGACGGACAGTGCAAGCAGCAATCAGCGGCCGTTTGCTGATGATGCTGTGGTGCACGGTAAGGTGTCGTCGTTGAGTAACAAGACGGTTTAGACAAAATTTTTAGTTGGTGTGACGAATGGCAGCTTGCTATAAATGTAGAAAATTGTGACTTGGTGCGGATGAGTAGCACAAACAATCCCGTGACGTTCGAATACAACATAAGTAGTGTGGTCCCGTCAATTAAATATCAGGGCGTAATCTTACAAAGCGATATGAAATGTAATCAGGACGTAAGGAGTGGAGGCAATTGCTCGACTGCGCTTTATTGGGAGAATTTTTGAAAAAGTGTAGCTCACCTATAGAAGTGAGTATAGTACTGCTCCAGTATTTGGGATCCCCACAAGGTCGAATTAAAGGAAGACATCAAAGCAATTCAGAGGCCTGCTGCTAGATTTGTTACCGACAGATTCGATCAGCATGCAAGTTTTGTGGAGATGCTTTGCGAACTCAAATGGGAATCGCTGGAGAGAAGGCGACGTAAAATTATTGAGAAAATTAGAGAGTTGGCGTTTGAAACTGGCTGCAGTACTGTTCTTCTGCTGCCAACGAACATTTCGCGTGAGGAGCACGAACGTTAAGATAACAAAAACTAAGGCTCGTGCGAAAGCATATAGACGGTCGTTTCTTTCTAGCACTGCGAGTTCGACAGAAAAGGAAATGACTAGTTGTGGGGCATACACCATATGACGGTTTTCTGACTGTGTTGTAGGTGTGGTCGTGCGGTTCTAGGCGCTTCAGTCTGGAACCGCGTGAACACTACGGTCGCAGGTTCGAATCCTGCCTCGGGCATGGATGTGTGTGATAGGTTAGTTAGGTTTAAGTAGTTCTACGTTCTAGGGGACTGATGACCACAGATGTTAAGTCCCATAGTGCTCAGAGCCATTTGAACCATTTTTTGTTGTAGGTATATACACTACTGGCCATTAAAATTGCTACACCACGAAGATAACGTTCTACAGACGCGAAATTTAACCGACAGGGAGAAGATGCTATGATATGCAAATGATTAGCTTTTCAGAGCATTCACACAAGGTTGGCGCCGGTGGCGACACCTACAACGTGCTGACATGAGGAAAGTTTCCAACCGATTTCTCATACACAAACAGCAGTTGACCGGCGTTGCCTGGTGAAACGTTGTTGTGATGCCTCGTGTTAGGAGGAGAAATGCGTACCATCACGTTTCCGACTTTGATAAAGGTCCGATGGTAACCTATCGCGATTGCGGTTTATCGTATCGCGAAATTGCTGCTCGCGTTGCTCGAGATCCAATGACTGTTAGCAGAATATGGAATCGGTGGGTTCAGGAGGGTAATACGGAACGCCGTGCTGGATCCCAACAGCCTCGTATCACTAGCAGTCGATATGATGCGCGTCTTAACCGCATGGCTGTAACGGATCGTGCAGCCACGTCTCGATCCCTGTGTCAACAGATGAGGACGTTTGCAAGACAACAACCATCTGCACGAACATTTCGACGACGTTTGCAGCAGCATGGACTATCAGCTCGGAGACCATGGCTGCGGTTACCCTTGACGCTGCATCACAGACAGGAGCGCCTGCGATGGTGCACTCGACGACGAACCTGGGTGCACGAATGGCAAAACGTCATTTTTTCGGATCAATCCAGGTTCTGTTTACAGCATCATGATGGTCGCATCCGTGTTTGGCGACATTGCGGTGAACGCACATTGGAAGCGTGTATTCGTCATCGCCATACTGGCGTATCACCCAGCGTGATGGTATGGGGTGCCATTGGTTACACGTCTCGGTCACCTCTTGTTCGCATTGACGGCACTTTGACCAGTGGACGTTACATTTCAGATGTGTTACGACCCGTGGCTCTACGCTTCATTCGATCCCTGCGAAACCCTACATTTCAGCAGGATACTGCACGACCGCATGTTCAGGTTCTGTACGGGCCTTTCTGCATACAGAAAATGTTCGACTGCTGCCCTGGCCAGCACATTCTCCAGATCTCTCACCAATGGAGACTTCTGGTCAATGGTGGCCGAGGAACTGGCTCGTCACAATACGCCAGTCACTACTCTTAAGGAACTGTGGTATCGTGTTGAAGCTGCATGGGCAGCTGTACCTGTACACGCCATCCAAGCTCTGTTTGACTCAATGCCAGGCGTATCAAGGCCGTTATTACCGCCAGAGGTGGTTGTTCTGGGTACTGATTTCTCAGAATCTATGCACCGAAATTGGGTGAAAATGTAATCATATGTCAGTCTTAATAATTTGTGCAATGAATACCCGTTTATTTTCTGCATTTCTTCTTGGTGTAGCAATTTTAATGGCCAGTAGTGTATGTAGCAGAATGCAGTCAAGAGTTTCATTCCTACTATGAAGGGCATTCAATAAGTAACGCAACACATGACTCTCTCTGCCTGTTTCGGTTGAGAAAATGCGGAATTTGTTGTGGGACATCGGGGATTATTCCCTCTTTAGCCCCTATAGTTCCGGTAGGTGGCGGCGCTAAACGTAGCCTTCAAATTAGTGTCTGAAACGATGTGCGATCCAAGCGGAGAACTGTCACTGAGTTTATTTTGACGGAAAAGCAGAGCGTCAGAGACGGTCGCAGAATGTCTACAGAGACCTGGCAGTGAACAAAACCACGGTGAGTCGTTGGGCGAGGCGTCTGTCATCATAGCAAAATGGCCGCGCAAACCTGTCCGAACTCCCGCGTGCCAGCCGGCCGCACACAGCTGTGACTCTTGCGATATCGGACGTGCGGACACTCTCACTTCAAGTGGTTCATGGATTGCAGTCAAACATGTTGCTGCACAACCGGACGTCTCTGTTGGTAGTGCTGACATACTCGTCCACCGGTTGGGGTACTTAAAGGTGTGTACTCGATTGGTTTCTCGCCACCTAACAGGAGACCACAAAGAGCGAGGAAGGACCATTTGTGCTACAGTGTTTGGTTGTTATGAGGCTGATCAGGATAATTTTTTGTTGGAGATCGTCACAGGCTATGAAAACTGGGGTCATCACGTCGAACGGGAACAAAACGACAACCCATGGACTGGCGTCACGCCATCTCTTCTCAGAAAAAAAGTTCAAAGCTGCATCCTCAGTCGGCAGGGTCATGGCGCAGTCTTACCAGATTCTGAAGCGATTATTCTGTTTCATGTCCTCTCACACGGTGCAACGACCAGTCCTGAAGTGTGTTGTGCTACCTTCAGAAAATTGAAGAAATGAGTTCACCGTGTTGGCCACCACAAAAATGCAAATGAACTTCTCCTCCTCCGTGACCACGCAAGGCCTCACACAAGTCTGCACACTCGAGAGGAGCTCGCAAAACTTCATTGGACTGCTATTCCTCATTCACCCTCATCGCACCTTCCAACTTCCATCTGGTCCACCCAATGAAGGATGCACAATGCACGGAGCAATAGGTGGCTGATGGGGAAGTTGTAGAATGTACCATCAGGCATACAACCGGCAATGAGGTGGTATAAGGTCAATGCGTTAAACGGAGATTATGTTGGAAAATCTGCTTCAGAAGGATGTAGGCTGCAGTATGTACTGGGAGATGAAGCTGCTTGCACAGGATAGAGTAGCATGGAGAGCTGCATCAAACCAGTCTCAGGACTGAAGACCACAACAACAACATGTTGGAAAATAGGATTCTTAGCCAAAAGAGTGTTTAATAATATGGTGTATTGGATTCCTGAATAAAACAAACATGCTTTCACAAAAAAAGTGTTGCATTGCTTATTGAATACCCCTTGTAGATGTAGCACAATGTACAAATGTTCAAATGTGTGTGAAATCTTGCGGGACTTAACTGCTAAGGCCATCAGTCCCTAAGCTTACACACTTCTTAACCTAAATTATCCTAAGGACAAACACACACACCTGTGCCCGCAGAAGGACTCGAACCTCCGCCGGGACCAGCAGCACAGTAGCACAATGTAGTCAGTTGTTTCATTCATATTACAAAGACTACCATCGACTTTAATTTTTAGTGAGCAACAAATAGTTTTTAACTGCATTAATAAACCATGGGTTTTCAAAATAATTAAAAATATCATGCATATTTTAGGAGTATGTTTGTGTTTAAAGTACTTTTGGTTGTAGAGCGGCAACTGTATCACTGGCATCCCACCTTCGCCTGTCACGATGGGGAATGAAACTACAATAAAGGAAAAAGTAATTTCTGTAATTGTTACCCAGTTTTCAGATGAGACTTCGACCAGCCAATCAGCAGTTGTACCGAAATGGGAGCAGTAAACCTACTTCTGTACGCAGACAGAAACGTCTGCCTCCTCCGACATTAAGCCTGGGGTTGTACAAATCGCGAGTGATGTAAAACGTGATTCATCCACACGCTGCCTCACGGGTCGCAGCGGTGGATCTCGTACCGGCAGGTTGTTAGCGACCGGAGGCGGCGCGTGTGACCTTATGTAAGGATTTTTGAGCCGCGGCTGCCAGCGGAGGAGGAGATAAATGGGGAAACGAGGCGAACCTCAGGCTGTCGCCACGTGATGGATGCGCCGCGCGCCAATTACCACGGCGCGTCGCCACGTAGCGTCAGCGGGCGGGGTGACGGCACTAGCGGAGGCAGATCTTCCCAGAAATCTCGGCTCCTGTAGGGTGGCGTCTTGGGAACCTGTTGGAGCGTCGCTGAGTCCCTCATAATTTACCTACTGGCAGATAACGCTCTGAGCTGTCAGATTATGATTAGAAAACGTTAATACAGGTAGCGTCCTGGAAACTTCTTTATATTAAAAAAATCTAAAAAGGAAAGTACTGGAGATACCAAATTTAATCCTCTTTTCTTTACATAGAGGTACACTTATAGCTTTCTTTCGATCGATTTTGAAAATGGTATGTTGAAGGTAGCCTCCGCTCTGCTCAGTGTGTTTAGAGAGTCTAAATCGAAAGTTTCGGTCCACTTTGTCGAGCATGTCTGTCTACATTGAGGTCACAAAAGTCATCTGACACCTCTTAATATCGTGTCGGACCTCCTTTTGCCCAGCTTACTGCAGCATCTCGATGTGGCATGGACTCATTAAGTCCTTGGAAGTCCCCTCCAGAAATAATGATCCACGTTGCTGCTATAGCCGTCCATAATTGTATCGCCGGTGCAGGATGTTGTGAACCAACTGATCTGCCTATTATGTCCCATAAATATTCGATGCGATTCATGTCGAGCAATCTGGATAGCCAAATCATTCGCTCGAATTGTCCAGAATGTTCTTTAAACCAACTGCAAACAGTTACAGCATTGTCATCCATAAAAATTTCATCGTTGTTTGGGAATATGAAATTCATCAAAGGCTGCAAATGGTCTCCAAGTAGCCGAACATAACCATTTCCAGTCAATGGAGCCACCACCAGACTGCTTAGTGCTTTGCTGACAACTTGGATTAACGGCTTCGTGGGATCTGCCCCACACTCGAAGCCTGCCATCAGGTTTCGTCAACCGAAATCGGAACTCACCTGATCAGGTCACAGTTTTCCTTTAGTCTGGGGTCCAACCGATAAGTTGAAGAGCCCAGGAGAGGCGATGTCGTGCTGTTAGCGTCGATTAAGTGCGTGCTTCAGTGCCAGTTTGTATGGATGAAATTTCAGGTCGTCATAAAGAATTCGTCTGATTGTGCGATAAAAAATTGAAAGAGGAGCTGCATATTTGCGCGCTGATCGCATCGGGGAATTCCATATCGCCAGCCTTACCCTCTAGACGTTTCCTGGTGTGAAGGTTCTAGCTTCCTTTTCTGCACCCTACCAATATGAATAAAAGTGTCCACGCACACTATAACCGATTTTCGAACAGGAACACAACCTGCAGGCGCGATGTTAAACTGTCCCCTGAATGTACGCTGGGTTGCGATCGCTGGACGGCCACTGGAAAAGTATATCGCGAGCTGCTTTCTCGTCCACTGTCCGATCGCTACTAAACTAACCATAGAAAACTTTAGGTGATGCCCTTTCGAATGCTCTCAACGCCCCACAATAATGAGTGCCACGCGTTCCATATAAGGAAGCGCCGGCGCCGTATCCTGTATTTTGGCCGCATATGAATAAAATAAGTAAGGTTAAAAAGGCTCTGAGTACTATGGGAGGTCACCAGTCCCCTAGAACTTAGAACTACTTAAACCTAACTAACCTAAGGACATCACACACACCCATGCCCGAGGCAGGATTCGAACCTGCGACTGTAGCGCCTAGAACCGCTCGGCCACTCCGGTCGGCAATAAGTAAGGACTGTCTGTTTTCACTACCAACTTTATGCGGTGTCATTACCAGCGTTGATCACCTACACTATGGAGGATTAAGAATGAATTACAAAGTAAAGGAAGAAAGGCTCCAGGAAAGAAAATTTGAAGAATGAGTTGTCTAATAATGTCGCCGTTGAAGCAAAATAAAACATGGATTTTTGGATAATCGTAACCACTGCTGCAGAGAATTTAGAAATCTGAAAGACTAGAATGTATCTGTGATTAGTATCTTCTTTAAAATAATTACCTGGAAGCTGTGCGAGAATTACAGAAGAGTGAGTTCGTTAAGAATGTTATTTAATTACAGTGAAGTACAAAAAATTCCAGCAGAAGGAAATAATTAATGCAGAGCAATGAAATTCCAATAATGAACTACATATTTAAGTGATTAACGTTGCAGAACCGCAGTAGATGTAAGTGCGATACAAGCCATCGCAAATTTTAAATGCTGGTACATTAATAACCGATGTAACCGTCAGAATGCTGAATGCAAGCAGTGTAATTTTCGCATCACAACCATTAGTATACGCTCAATAGTAAACGCCTGATGGCCTGAAGTTATGAAACAACTGTAATGTAAAAGAAATGAAACGTCGCATAGCAGCGACAGAATCTGTTATTCTTTATCTTTGCCGCTCATGTGCGGCGGCTGCAAATCTTTATGTACACGTATCGATAATAATATAAAAAGAATTTTGTTGTTTCAAGACAAATGAACCTTTGAGCGCTTCACCTTGTTTTTTCTATTCCATGAAAGGCGGACGCGGACTTGCTGCGTTCCGTAATCTGTGTTTTATAATTTGTGTAAAATATTCTGTAAATGTACTAATTGTCTTCTCAGTCAGAGAACATATATGTTTATGCAATTAATTACGAGCAGGCACCATCAAGAAGATACTAACCTCAAGTATTGCCTATTATGTGCTAAGCTTTTGTTAATACGCACCAGCTATTGTAACTGAATATAAAAAGGTACGTAGCATTAAAAAAGCGTGTGTTATATATGAAGTGTGCTTATTTAGACAAATTATCCTCTGGTATCTCCATCTTCTCATTACTTGAATGTTAAGCATTTTGTATCAGTTTATCTCCAGAACTTACGATCATGCTGATGGACCGAACGCAGCATTGAGGCCGGCCGGAGTGGCCGTGCGGTTCTAGGCGCTACAGTCTGGAGCCGAGCGACCGCTATGGTCGCAGGTTCGAATCCTGCCTCGGGCATGGATGTGTGTGATGTCCTTAGGTTAGTTAGATTTAATTAGTTCGAAGTTCTAGGCGACTGATGACCTCAGAAGTTAAGTCGTATAGTGCTCAGAGCCATTTGAGCAGCATTGAGGCAGTAGAAACATTATCGTCTTCCTATCATTTCTGAATCAATCATTTTTAATTGTGTAGTGTTGTTTTTCTTTTAAAGTCAGTAAATTTTTTGGTCCCTTAGTGTCGATCCGGGTATGACTGCATCGCGGTCATGAAAACGAGTGGAAATGATAATGTTGCTTCCTACCAATCTCAAATAAAGTAATCTGCTGCTCTCTGTCCAAAGAATGTCAGGTATCTAAAAAATATTTACCGGGTGAAATAATCATTACAGTGACCTGTTACGATAAGACAATACAATCAATTCTGTTGCCAAGTTACACACAAAATTTCATTATATCTTCAACACCTAATTTTTTATAACACTACAAAGCATGGAAACGTGCATGTATTGTGTCCTGCAGGTCTCGGATGTCAGTATTTGGGATGGAGTTCCATGCCTATTGCACTTGGTCCGTGGGCACAGGGACGATTAATGCTGGGTGAGGTGATGGAGTTGTCGTCTGAAGACGTTCCATATGTGCTCGATTGGAGACAGATCAGGAGATAGAGTAGGCCAAGGCAACATGTCGACACTCTGTAGAGCATGTTGGGTGTGCTTTATCCTCTTGCAGAACACCCCCTGTTATGCTGTTCATGAATGGCAGCACAACAGGTCAAAACACCAGACTGACGTACGAATTTGCGATCAGCATGCTCGGCACAATCAGGAGAGTGCTCCTACTGTCACACGAAATCGCACTACAGACCATAACTCCAGGGTCAGGTCCAGTGAGTGTAGCACGCCGACAGGTTGGTTTCTGGCCCTCAACTGGTCTCTTTCTAACTAACACACGGCTATCACTGCCACCGAAGCAGATCCAGCTTTCATCGGGAAACACAACAGATCTCCATCCAGTCCTCCAGTGACCTCTAGCTTGACACGACTGAAGTCGCGAATGGTGATGCTTTGGGGTCAATGGGATGCACACTACGGGGCGTCTGGCTCGGGGCTCTCTTTGAAATAACAGGTTACAGTTCGTTGTGTCACTGTGGTGCCAATTGCTACTCAAATTGCTGCTGCAGATGCAGTACGATGCGCCAGAGCCATACGCCGAACACGGTGGTCTTCCCTCTGGTAGTGCCACGTGGCCGTCCGGAGCCCGGTCTTCTTACGACCGTACACTCTCGTGAGCACCACGGCCAATCAACATGCTATATTCCTGCCAAGTCTTTCTGCAATATCGCGGTAGTATCATCCAACTCCTCGTAGCCCTACTACACGGCCTCGTTCAAACTCACTGAGCTGTTGGTAATGGCCTCTTCGTCGTCTTAGAGGTGTTCGTGACGAGCATTAACTCAGTACGTCTGACCTCGAAGGAAACTAACCCTCACGTCTGTTGCAGCGTGTATTTAAGGTAAACCCGATTTTCATCATCATAGTGGCGCTGCTAGCGCCACTCTCATTCAACTGGCATTAAATTTGAACAGAAACCATCTTTCAGATGCAGAAACATGTCTACCAACTTTTGTTTATGTCGCACAACTCCTTCATGGTGTTGCGAATTTTTTTCAGTCAGTGTGTATGAGAAATAGTGATGGTAAGAGATGTCCATGCCATCTCACTAAAAATACACAGGGGCACAGGAATATGCATGTAGATTAGATTAGAGAAGATTAGAAATACTTTGCGTTCCACTAGATCCATATCGAGGAGATCCTCCAGGATGTAGGATATGTCAGAAGAACAAAAATAGACAATAAATGTTTACAAAGGAAAACGAATATAGAAGAGAGATAGGATATAATTAACAGCGAAAACTAACACAAGGGCTACTACAAAGCTGTATCTTGTCACTCAAGCATTTCAGTTTATAACCTCATGGTCGTTATTTGATAAATTGGAGAATTAATGCCGTTTCCACATGCATCACGCTGTAATAGAATAAACAGCGAGCTTCTATGTGTGTTCGCGCCACTTCAGCCGATAATCACATTTGTTCTTAGAAATTTTGTGTTCGTTGTGCAGTTTAATGAGGTACCATCTACATTTAATTCAGGGATAATTTTGTTCTTTTCAAACTGTAAAGCATGGCATTGCATTTATTTATGTTCAAAATAACTTTACTGCATACTGACCAAACGTAAACTTCCTCGAATGTGCTCCAGTTGCTTTTTCCGTAAGGGGTCCTCTCGTTGTTTGTTTTTTTCAGTGACTATATAGCACCCCTTTGACTAAATGCAAATTAGTAAGTGTTATTCTTTTTACAGAATTAAATGACCGTGATCGTGTGTCTAAAAATTGAATTCGTTTCCGAATAGAAAGGGAGATAAATCCATATATGGGATTGGAACCTCTCAGGTTCGTAAGTCAATAGGCACAGTATGTGACGAGGTGAACGAAGCGGTCGCTAGTCCAAATCGGACATATAATTTCAGAGTTATTGTTAATCTTTTTCTTTCTTTACGTTCAGAATTCAGGAGCAAAATATAAACGCTTAACACTGGAACCAACCGAGAGCGTTTTTGCAAAATCAGTCATTCGCTAGTGTTAAGCATGAACAAAATAATAAAGCTTTCCACGTTATAACGTTTACTTACTGGCCAGCTTAATAAACAAACTAAGTCTCTAATGAAAATTAATCAATCACTGATCAAAACAATTTCTATGCAGATTGTAGAACTGTTATAGTATCCAACGGCGCTTTTACACTGAAGCGTCAAAGAAGCTGGTATAGGCATGCGTATTTTAATACAAAGATATGTAAACAGGCAGAATACGGCGCTGCGGTTTACAACGACTATATAAGACAACAAGTGTCCGGCGCTCTTGTTAGATCGGTTACTGCAGCTACAATGGCAGGTGATTAAGATTTAAGTGAGTTTGAACGTGGTGATCTAGTCATCACACGAGCGATGGAACACAGCATCTCCGAGGTAGCTATGAATAGGGGACTTTCCCGTACGATCATTTCACGAGTCTCGTTCAACGATTCACCGAGCAAGGTGGCGCAGTGACTGGCACACTGGACTCGCATTCGAGAGAACGACGGTTCAATCCCGGGTCCGGCCATCCTGATTTAGGTTTTCCGTGATTTCCCTAAATCGCTCCAGACAGATGCCGGGATGGTTCCTTTGAAAGGGCATGGCCGGCTTCCTTCCCTGTCCTTCGCTAATCCGTTGAGAAAGATGACCTTGCTGTCTGGTCTCCTCCCCAAAACAACGCAACCCCTCAACGAGACAGATGTGCAACCCTTCCGGAAATGCTGGGCCATCAAAAGTGTCAGTATGTGAAACCGAGCATCGTCGATACGGGCTTTCGGAGCCGAAGGCCCACTCGTGTACCTTTGGTGACTGCACGACACAAAGCATTACGCCTGCCCTGGGCCCGTCAATACCGACATTTGGCTGTTGATGACTGGAAACATACTGCCTCGTCGGACGATTCTCGTTTCAGTTACTATGGAGCGGAAGGTACTGCTGCTCTCTGTCCAAAGAATGTCAGGTATCTAAAAAATATTTACCGGGTGAAATAATCATTACAGTGACCTGTTACGATAAGACAATACAATCAATCTCCGATTCTGTTGCCAAGTTACACACAAAATTTCATTATATCTTCAACACCTAATTTTTTATAACACTACAAAGCTTGGAAACTGTACTGGGAGCTGTTGAGGGTGTGGAGGCTGGAGGAAGGGTGTAGAGGTGTGGGTATACAGCAGGGGAGGAGATAGGGGGATGGGTAAGTGTGGCAAGGGGAGGGGAGGTGTGAGGAGGGAGGCCAGGAGCGGCACTCCAGGAAGTGACTGTGGGAGAGGGGGAGGGGGAGGTGTAGATGACAGTGGAGGTGGGAGTACTCATTGCAGACGAACGGCGACTGACAGACGGACGGGCAGCAGGCGGCGGCGGCGTCGGCGTCGGTGGCGGCGGTCGGCGACGAACAGACGGACGGGCAGCAGACAGCAGCGGCAGCGGCGGCGGCGCGATGGACAGCGAGCAAGCAGGCGGACGGACAGACGGACGAACAGCTACAGCAGCAAGCGGCGGGCGGACAGACAGACAGACAGACACAATCTTCGAAGACGGAGATTCCACCCTGAGAGTAGCCCAGGCTTTGCAATCTGACGCTTTCGAAGGAGGGGATCCAACCCTCTAGATCAGGGGCGGGAAGGAATCCTGCACGTGTGCGGTGCACTTGCACGCGTGCAGTTAACAGGTGTTCTGCGTGCACACAGGGGCAAGCTGGCCACCCGCTTATCTCCCCTCCCCACCATACCTTCTGTCCGCTCCCTCCTGTGCAATGCATTTTGTTTCCTAGCTTGCTTTATTGAATGTAGGAATAAGATTAGTAGTAGTAGTAGTAGTTTTATTTAATTATCACAGGTGGAGTGGAACAAAATTTCTACATACAGACAAACGCAAGCAGTTACTTAAATTTTCATCACTGATGTTTGCTCTTAACCGACACTTACTAATTCAGCAAATGGTTTTCCAGCTCTCGCTATATTAAGCTCGTACCCCTGGGCTATTATTGTTGTCGTCCTGAAAAATTGAAAACGGTGTTCCATAAAATGTTAAATCAGTTACATGAGAGACATGACGAAAGGAAGTCGCAGATCTCTCGTGACCACAGCAACTACGACAGATTAATCTAGTATCGTCAGATCGCTCTTCTTAAGCTCAGTCAATTTCCCCATCCGCTCAGAATCCGACAATAAATTGTACTCGTCCTTGTGAAATTTGTTATAATGGCCTTCAATACTAAACGTCCGCTGACCAGCGAGAATACTGCCACATATTAAACATTTTGAATTTTCACGTTTTTGCACAAAGAAAAAATGATTCTCTCATTACTTTTTAAAAGATAGCAAATCTCCACTTCTCCATTTCCTTGTTTCACTCTGCATTTTCCGATTCTTGAAATACAACGTTGCCTACGTAGTGGTCGCTACGCATCAACGTCCGCAGCTTAGCCTGGTACTACACTGCCGCAACCTGCCGGCTGTCGCCACTGCCCCAGTCGACGATTGCACGCGAGCAGCACACGTGCAGCGCTGTGCGCTCATGAGCCGCGTGCAACGTTCGCCCGCCCCTGCTCTAGATGGTATCTCTCTCTCATTATAGCTCCTTTTATACACGATTGTCATGCACAGTCACTGACGTTTTGCTGTCCATCGCCATCTGTCGGACATTTTGTGAACTCAGTACAGATGCAGGCACTTCGTCATCTGCATCTCCCGCACGCATCACGTCGCGCCGAGCCACCATCGCCACCACTGAACCGGCTGCTTCTCCCGGTGCCTCCACTACGCCACAGGGATCTGCCACCCGCCACCTCCCTCTCCTCCCCGTTCCTCTCCCCTCCTCCCAGCCTCCAGTCTCCAAAAAACCCCAAAAGCGCGTCATTTCCGACCCTGCTCCCGCCACTTCCCACAAAAAGTCAACACCACCTCCCCCTCCCCCTGCCGTCTCCATGGACACCACCCCTCCTCCTGCCACACATACCACGGCCCCCACCCTCCACACCTTTGTCCTGTCAACTCCCGATCCTAAGTTCCTCGACGCTCGTACCCTCACCATGGAGATACGAAAGTACTTACCTGGTGCTCCCATTTCCCAACTCATTCACCGCAGGGACTCAGTCCTTATCAAGTCCCCGTCCCCATCCTTTCACGCAGACCTCCTGCGAAAACTCCCACGAGTTATGTTTGGTCCCCACGCCTCTCTGACACCCTTCCTTTCAGCTTCCATTCCTCGTCAGCCCCAGCCACCCCGTCGCCCCCCCCCTCCCACCTACACCGCTGTGATCACCAAGCTCAGACTGGTGATCACAGAGGATGAAGTGTTGGCAGAACTGAACTCCCACCCGGACTTGGAAATCCGCTCTGCCCGCTGTATCCACAATGCCTCTGGTCCCACCTACCTCATGCGGGTGTTCTCTGAGTCCGCCCCATCCATTGACCATCTCCTCACCCAGGGTGCCCTGATATACCACCGTTGCCACCCTATCGAATCCTCCAAATCGCCTCCCCAATCCTACCGTTGCCAGCGGTGCCTGATGTACAATGACCACCTGACTCCCAACTGCAAAAACCCCCCCACCTGTCCCCATTGCAAGGCCTCCCACTTTCTTAAGAACTGCCCCAACCTCGCTGCTCCTCCTTCCTGTAATACCTGCAATGGCCCCCATCCCACCTACTACCACAAGTGTAAAGCTAAACCCCCTCCAGCCACCCCTGAGCTTACAGTCCCAGTTCGTCCCGTCGATCCCCCTGTCGATCCCAACAATTCCCTCTGTCCACCCCCCACGGCCGAGGACATCATCCGGTTCCTTACCGTTGTCCTCCAAAACATTCACCCTTTTCAGCGCCCACACACCTTCCAACAAATCTCCTTTGCCGCTCGCTCCGTTTTCCACCTGAACACCTTTTCCACCTACTCCCACAACCAAGCCCACTTCACCTTCACCTGCCTCGACACCCTAGTTTAAGTCTCTTCCCTTCTCTCTCTTCCCCCTCTCCCTCCCGCCATGGCGCGGCACGAGTATCGCATCCTCTTCCAGAACAATCGCTCCTTCCGCTCCAACAAATACCTCCTCATGCACACCCTCTACCACCACCAGGTCGACACCTTCCTCTTGAACGAAACCTTTCTCCAGCCCCACCATTCTATCCGCACCTCTCCTGATATCCTCCACCGCACTGACGCTCCTGGTCCTCGTGCGCAGGGTTGAGTCGCGATTGGCCACCTTAAGCATATCCCTGTCCGGCCACAACCTCTCCTCAATGACCCCACTTAGCGTCTTCTTCCCCTCCCTCACCATTACCTGTGCCACCATCTATGTCCGCTCCACTGCTCCTCTGCCTTATGACTTCATCTCGCACATTGACCACACCTTCTCCACCTATGTGATTGCCGCCGACCTCAACATCCATAGCCGCACTCCTGCTGCTCTTCGGCGTTGGCATCTGTTCCTCTCCACAATCCAAGGTGACCTTGTTCCCCTTCCCCAGCACACCCAACCCGAAAATGACACCACACCCGATGTTGTCATTGCCTCCGCCAACCTCCTTGGGCGTATCACTGTTGCCGTCCTTGACCCACAGGTAGCGATCATCTCCCTGTCCTTCTCACCATAACGTCTGCTCACCGCTCCCCTCTGGCTCCGCACCCTGCACCCCCTCCTAAGGTCATCCATGACTATCACCGTGCCAACTGGGATGCCTACCGGGACTCCATCTCCACCCAGGTCGAAAGCCACCCTCTTACCTATCGCCATCCTGACGACATCATCCACACCTCGTCCTTCCTTCAGAAGGTAATTACTGACGCCGTGGAGGCCCATGTTCCTACTAAAACCATCCACCCACACCGTCCCACTCTCCCTCCGCGGGCTGTCCTCCTCCTCCATGAATCCCGCCGCCTCTATCGCTCCGTCCTGCGCACTCGTGACAGGGATACACTTCAACGCCACCGGCAAATACAGCGACACATACGGAATCTTATTACAGCAACGAAACGCCGAGACTGGCGCCAGACCTGCACACGACTCAACACCACCCTCCCTACCAACTCCTCCAAGTACTGGTCCGCCTTCCATCGCCTTACTGGTTCCCTTTCCACTCCCCACTACCCCCTTCTCCATAACGATCGCCCCCTTCCTGACAACCTCAGTAAGGCCAACCACTTCGCTTCCCACCTTTCTGAGGTCTTCTCCATCCCCGATGATCCCCACTTTGATTATTCTCTTTTCCCCACCGTCATGGAACGTGCCGATACCTCAGTCGCTCCACTTGCTCCTAGTCTCCAGTACTTGGGGCAGTTGCCCCCCTCCAACATAAACACTCCCATCACAGCACAAGACATTAAACTTATCCTCCGGTCCAAACGCAACATGGCCCCTGGTCACGACTGTGTCACCTACTGTCACCTTCGAGAAAGCCCCTATTCCTTCCTGACTGTCCTCGCCCATCTCTATAATGTCATCCTCTCTACTGGCTTCTACCCTGACTTGTGGAAGACCTCCCGCATCCTCTTATTCCTCAAACCCAACAAACCTCCTTCTGCCACCTCTTCCTATCGTCCCATCTGCCTCACCTCTGTCTTCAGTAAGGTCCTTGAATCCATCCTCTCCCGCCGTATCCATCAGCACCTTGCTCAACACCACCTCCTCCCCCTTACCCAGTGTGGCTTCCGACCCTCCTTCTCTGCTGACGACCAACTCCTCAACCTTGTTCACCTTCTGTCCCTCCAGCTCAACTCCCGTCGCTCCGCCATTTTTTGTTTCCCTTGACCTCCAAAATCCCTATGACCGTATATGGCATCCCGGTCTCCTCTTTAAACTCCAAACCTACGCCTTGCCTATCAATTTAGTCCGATGGTCGCTTCCTTTCTCTCGCACTGTCCTTCCTATGTCACCCTCCACAACACCAACTCCCGTATCTTTTATCCCACAGCTAGCGTCCCCCAGGGTTCTGTCCTCTCCCCTCTCCTTTATCTCTTGTACACAGCTGATATGCCCAAGCCACCCCCACCAGTCCACCTTCTCCAGTATGCTGATGACACTGCCTTCCTGGCTCTCTATCCTATCCTTCAACGGTCTCAACGTATCCTCTAAACCCACCTTAACCAGTTCACCAGTTGGTGTAACCAGTGGTTCCTCCGTCTCAACCCCTCCAAAACCCAGGCAATCATCATAGGCCGCACCACTCGCTCCTTTCGCCTCCATGGTTTCTACCTCACCCTTTATGGTCGTCCTATCCAGCTCACACCCACCCTGAAATACCTTGGCCTCACCCTCAATCGACACCTCACCTGGACCCCTCATCTCCAGACCATCAAGCAGAAAGTCCATTCCAGTCTCCGCCTTCTGAAACTCCTGTTTGGCCGGACATGGGGTTTGCATCCTTCTACCATCCTCCACACCTACAAATCCCTCATCCGTCCTATCCTCCTATCCAGCATTGCCTGGATCTCCGCCCCCACCCACTTTTACAAGGCCCTCCAAATCCTTGAACGCCATGCGCTCCGCCTTGCCTTCCGTATCCGCCTTCCTTCCCCCACACGGCTCCTGTATGAACTGATCCCCTTCCCCCACCTCCTCCTGTTCCTCCAACATCTCCGCATCCTTTACATTGCCCGCAGGCAGGTGGACCGACGAAGCTCATTTAACGCTCCGAGGGTCTGTCAAAGCCGACAACTGCAGCCTTTGAGCTACCGAAAATCCTAGAACTGTCGTGGAAACTCCATTGCACGACACAAAGTCATGGTATGGGTTGGATTTACGACATCTACTGTTATCGGGCCTTTTTTCTTCGAGGAAATGCGTGAATCTGGTTTTGTAACTGCCACCGTGACGGGTGAGAGGTACGCCGATATGTTACAGTATCGCATCATCCCCAGCCTGGCTGATAAACACCTTCTGGAACGTACGATGTTTATGCAGGATGGCGCTCCACCCCATATCGCTAGACGCGTGAAAGATCTCTTGCGCGCGTCATTTGGTGATGATCGCGTGCTCAGCCGCCACTTTCGTCATGCTTGGCCCCCCAGGCCCCCAGACCTCAGTCCGTGCGATTATTGGCTTTGGGGTTACCTGAAGTCGCAAGTGTATCGTGATCGAGCGACATCTCTAGGGATGCTGAAAGACAACATCCGACGCCGATGCATCACCATAACTACGGACATGCTTTACAGTGCTGTTCACAACATTATTCCTCGACTACAGCTATTGTTGAGGAATGATGGTCGACATATTGAGCGTTTCCTGTAAAGAACATCATCTTTGCTTTGTCTTACTTTGTTATGCTAATTATTGCTATTTTGATCAGATGAAGCGCCATCTGTTGGACATTTTTTGCTCGTTTGTATATATTTTTTTGGTTCTAATAAAACCCCATGTCATTCCAAGAATGTGTGTCAATTTGTACCTCTCTATCTTCATTATTCCGTGATTTATTCAGTTTTCAAATTTATACTTTTTGATTAGCCAGTATTAATTGATATACACTCCTGGAAATTGAAATAAGAACACCGTGAATTCATTGTCCCAGGAAGGGGAAACTTTATTGACACATTCCTGGGGTCAGATACATCACATGATCACACTGACAGAACCACAGGCACATAGACACAGGCAACAGAGCATGCACAATGTCGGCACTAGTACAATGTATATCCACCTTTCGCAGCAATGCAGGCTGCTATTCTCCCATGGAGACAATCGTAGAGATGCTGGATGTAGTCCTGTGGAACGGCTTGCCATGCCATTTCCACCTGGCGCCTCAGTTGGACCAGCGTTCGTGCTGGACGTGCAGACCACGTGAGACGACGCTTCATCCAGTCCCAAACATGCTCAATGGGGGACAGATCCGGAGAGCTTGCTGGCCAGGGTAGTTGACTTACACCTTCTAGAGCACGTTGGGTGGCACGGGATACATGCGGACGTGCATTGTCCTGTTGGAACAGCAAGTTCCCTTGCCGGTCTAGGAATGGTAGAATGATGGGTTCGATGACGGTTTGGATGTACCGTGCACTATTCAGTGTCCCCTCGACGATCACCAGTGGTGTACAGCCAGTGTAGGAGATCGCTCCCCACACCATGATGCCGGGTGTTGGCCCTGTGTGCCTCGGTCGTATGCAGTCCTGATTGTGGCGCTCACCTCACGGCGCCAAACACGCATACGACCATCATTGGCACCAAGGCAGAAGCGACTCTCATCGCTGAAGACGACACGTCTCCATTCGTCCCTCCATTCACGCCTGTCGCGACACCACTGGAGGCGGGCTGCACGATGTTGGGGCGTGAGCGGAAGACGGCCTAACGGTGTGCGGGACCGTAGCCCAGCTTCATGGAGACGGTTGCGAATGGTCCTCGCCGATACCCCAGGAGCAACAGTGTCCCTAATTTGCTGGGAAGTGGCGGTGCGGTCCCCTACGGCACTGCGTAGGATCCTACGGTCTTGGCGTGCATCCGTGCGTCGCTGCGGTCCGGTCCCAGGTCGACGGGCACGTGCACCTTCCGCCGACCACTGGCGACAACATCGATGTACTGTGGAGACCTCACGCCCCACGTGTTGAGCAATTCGGCGGTACGTCCACCCGGCCTCCCGCATGCCCACTATACGCCCTCGCTCAAAGTCCGTCAACTGCACATACGGTTCACGTCCACGCTGTCGCGGCATGCTACCAGTGTTAAAGACTGCGATGGAGCTCCGTATGCCACGGCAAACTGGCTGACACTGACGGCGGCGGTGCACAAATGCTGCGCAGCTAGCGCCATTCGACGGCCAACACCGCGGTTCCTGGTGTGTCCGCTGTGCCGTGCGTGTGATCATTGCTTGTACAGCCCTCTCGCAGTGTCCGGAGCAAGTATGGTGGGTCTGACACACCGGTGTGAATGTGTTCTTTTTTCCATTTCCAGGAGTGTATTTAACTGATATATAATAGAGATATTGAAAATCTGATTACACCATCAGAATTGTCGTGCAAATGATAGTAATGTACATGTTTCTTTTTGAGGTATCATGATTCCTGTGACTATTATTAATTAAAGTTAAACTTTCAAAACGCTGTAGGATTAACACGACTGGTCAGAATGAAGTCAGATTGCAACGGAATAGTATTGGAGAAGGGGGAAAACGTACGGCAGAGGAAAAAAATAGTGTGAAAATTGATCAATAGATGGCGCTGTATGTGTCAGAATACGTAAATGAAAACCCCTGTCATGCGCACAACCCATGAGGTTGGTATAAACACGCCGGGGACACGGATTTTCCTCCTTCACGTTCCTCCTTCTAGTTCGCCATGACTGTCTCAATGCAAGATCGCGCTCTACTTGTAAAGCTGTATTAAAAGGATGATGACTGTGCACACGTCGCTCTGAAAAAGTTCCGGGCACTGAAAGGAGCGTTGGTACTATGACTGCCTTGAACCTGGAGAAAATGATTCGGAAATTCAAAAAGACGAGTCCTTTTCGTAGATGGAGGAAACGATTCAGTGGAAGCAGTGGCCACTGCAATGCAGGAGGAGACGGGTGGTGGTGTGAAAACGTGTAGTGCACAGAAATTGCCCGAACACTGGACATACTCTTGAGCACTGTGCGTAAAATCCTACGAAACATCCTCCTTAGCTATCCATTCAAAATTACCAATGTGTACCAGTTGCTTCCTGTCGACCTGCCAGGAAGAGAGACCTTTGCTTTAAAATTTCTTGCTCGCATGGAAGTGGACAACGGTTGGCCGTGTAAGTTTAGTGGACAAATGAAACCCACTTCATCTGACAGGATATGTCAGTACACAGAATTGTCGAAAATCGGCATCAGAAAATCGACACGTAAATCAACCAGTACTACTTCATCCTGAAAAGGTCACTGTGTGGTGCGGGTTTACGCCATCATTTATCATAGTGCCATATTTTTCCGAAGCGGCAGGTGCTTCCGGTCCTATTACCTATACCGTCACTGGTAAGTGCTACGAGAGTCTTTTGCGCAACAACGTCGTTCCAGCTTTTCAACAGCGTGGATGTGCGGATGGGAGTATTTTTATGCAAAATGGCGCACCTCCGCACATTGCAAAGCCAGTTAATGAGTTGCTGAAGCGTCATTTCGGAAATGCAAGAATTATCAGCCCCCATTTCCCTACAGCCTGGCCGTCCCGATCACCTGATCTTAATCCGTGTGACTTCTGGCTGTGGGGCTGTCTGAAAGATGTTGTATTCAGTATTTCGACTGGAAACTTAGCTGCATTGAAGGCACACACTGCGCGACACATTCTGAATGTGACCCCGCAAACACTTCAAAATGGTTCAAATGGCTCTGAGCACTATGGGACTTAACTCCTGCGGTTATCAGTCCCCTAGAACTTAGAACTACTTAAACCTGACTAACTTAAGGACGTCACACACATCCATGCCCGAGGCAGGATTCGAACCTGCGACCGTAGCGGTCGCGCGGCTCCAGACTGTAGCGCCTAGAATCACTCGGCCAGGAGACACTTGGATCAGTTGTGGAACATGCTGTTTCTCGATTTCAACTTGTTGCAGAAAACAATGGTCACCTCATTGAACATGTTTTGCGCCAGTCGGACGGAAATGAATAATCCGATTTGATTTTGATTGATGCTTTTTAAGCGGTTTTTGGCCTCAGGACAGTTAAAAACCGATGTGATTGATGCTTTTTATGCGATTTTTGGCCTCAGGACAGTTAAAAACTGATTCGATTGGCGATTTTTATGCGGTTTTTGGCCTCAGGACAATTAAAAACCGAATTGGGTTGGCTTACGCAACTAACAGTATCGCACCTGTACACCCATGCACACTGAGTAGTACAGTTTGTTTAACGTCAAGCGAAGACCTTAGGCATTGCTGTATGATTCATTTGTCATTTGTAGTCGACTACTATTAAATGATGATGCTTACAGCGCCGCCTATTGCTACATTTTGTAACTATTTATTTTTCTTCTGCCATACGTTTTCCCCATTCGCCGATAATATTCCGTTGCAATTTGACGTCATTCCGACCAGTGGTGTTATTTCTACAGCGGTTTGAAAGTTTAACTTTAATTATAATCACCTTGTACTTTGTTCCTCGTCAGTATAAATGTGATGTAAACAAACACAAAAGTGATGATTGGTTAGCAGCCGTACCACAGGTATAGTAATAATAATGTCGTGTGACGAGGGCCTCCCGTCGGGTAGACCGCTCGCCTGGTGCAAGTCTTTCGATTTGACGCCACTTCGGCGACTTGCGCGTCGATGGGGATCAAATGATGATGATTAGGACAACACAACACCCAGTCCCTGAGCGGAGAAAATCTCCGACCCAGCTGGGAATCGAACCCGGGCCCTTAGGATCGACAGTCTGTCGCGCTGACCACTCAGCTACCGGGGGCGAAGCGTACCACAGGTACACTTCTGTTATTAAACTTGTGGAAGTAGGTCCTCCTTGTGTGTTAGATATCTTGTTACTAAGTAACGGTACATGAAACTTTAACATATTATAATGTATTAACAGCCACCAAAGTGTCCCTTAATCGTGCTACAGCTATGTACTTTTTATATCAAAAATCGTGTACTGTTGCGAAGCCTGCACTGTTGTAGTTGACTAGCGCTGTTAATAGGCAGTGTGAAAATGGCTCTGTAGTGAAAAACCCGCGTGGAACACCGTTATAAAGACCAGGAAACAGGTTGTTTTCAATGTTTTTCACAAGCTTATGGAAAAAATCGGCTTTGAAGTTTTTAGAGGAACTGTATTTACTATAGTGAATACGAACTGTATTTCGTGCCAGGGGTCGCATAACTGACTCGGTAGCGTTTTAGAATGGTGAGTGTGGTACACTATCTGGAACGATGGTTTAAATATCGCTTTTATATTTTTTTCGTTCAGCTTCGAATTTTTACGTTTTTAAAACATAAAATTCATCAAATTTCTGTTAATTAGCACATTCCTGATTGTCATTTTTTATGAAAAATCCACGTCTTCTTGCTTCTAATTACATAAAAACTAAACTTCGCCCGAACAGGTCATAAAGGCCCAGAGATACCGACCGGTCGCTTTGTTATCCTCAGCCCACTGTCCAAGACGCTTTCCTTGTATGATTCTGGTTTGCCCATGTTTCGTCCAAGTAAAAAGTGTTCTGATTGCCAGATTTTATTTCAAGAATACTTCTTAAAAACTGTCCCCTTGAAGCAGCGATATCGCAGCATTCCATTAAAAATTTTCGTCTGTCGTTTGTATTTACATATTTGAACCCAATCTCTTTCAGTATTCTTCGCATTGAGGTAATACTGCCTCTAAAATTTAGTTTCACGCATTTTCAACGTATTTTTTTTAACAATAGGAAATTCGCCTGATTTGTACATATTTAACACAACTCATCTTAGAACATCTTTGTCAAAATCGTCTAAATTCGTGACATGCTTCTCACGAATGTGATGTTTTCCTGGTAATCTTAAAACTGGGCTTCCACTTGTCTGGACAGATAAATTACTTTCACTGGCAATCCGTTGAACAGTTCTCAAGCTGACGCCACTCGCTTCAGCTGTGCGTTCCTGAGATCTTGCAACGTCTGTGATATGTCCATCGTTTTCTGTTTCGCTCTTGAAGAAAATGTGTAACCTATAAATTATGTCTCTTGCTTGCCTATGGGGAATTTGTCGCTTACCAGCACCATCCGCCATTACAAATCGTAATAAACTAAATAAAAAATCACCGACTAACTGCCACAGACACGTTTAACATTCGCACTAACCACGACGTTCAAAGCAGAGCATTGAGAAAAATACTGGCTGTCGGAGGATGACGTCACGTCGGATGCGCAGAAAGAGGCTAAACTAGACCGCCGCCGTTCATGGCTCCAAGTGCAGTGTCCCTCAATTAATAGCGACCTAAGGGAGGAACTGGCGCAGCTCTCTCAGACATCGTGCTGAAGGCGTCCCTTGTGAAGACGACACGTGATCTTCGCAACGTGTACTGGGCTGAGAGCGCACTCAGAAGGGCCCATGCCCCGCATTCCTTGAGAGTCGGCTACGCCAGAGCCCTCTTGTAGAGGGCACTCACCTTGTGTTACTGACGCTTCGTGAAGAGCAAGTGGACTGGGAACGAAATATACTAGTCCTGCGTTCATTTACAACAACCCAACTGATTTCCATGACACATATTTACAACTTCATCTACGGATACATAATTAGACTACAATCTACGCCAGCAAGAGATTTTCGCAGTCTGAGAAGAAAACTGCTGATTGAAATTTCCTAAGAAGATCCTGCCGCAACGAAAAATCCCTTTGTTTAAATACTTGCCACCCCCATTATCGTATCATTAACGTGGCACTCTCTGTCCTTTTTGACGATAGTACAAACCGTGCTGCCTTTCTGACGCGGAAACCCACACCGCACAGCAGCACTCCAGAAAAGGGCACACAACCGTGGTGTACGCAGTCTCTTTATTAGACCTTAAAAATGGTTTCAATGACTCTAAGCACCATGGGACTTAATATCTGAGGTCATCAATCTCCTAGACTTAGAACTACTTAAACCTAACTAAGGTCGTCACACGTCCATGCCCGAGGCAGGATTCGAACCTGCCACCGTAGCAGCAGCGCGGTTCCGGACTGAAGCGCCTAGAACCGCTCGGCCACAGCAGCCGGCTTATCAGACCTACTGCGTTTCCTAAGTGTTCTGCCAGTAAATCACAGTCGTTGGTTTGGTTTCCACACAATGTTATCATTGCAATTTAATTTACTCGTAATTGCAATCCTTATGTATTTCATTGAATTTACAGTCTTAAGATTTGTATGACTTATCATGTAGCAGAAATTTAGAAGATTCCTTTCATTACTCATGTGGATGACTTCACACTTTTCATTATTTACAGTCGATCACCACATTTCGCACCATACAATTACTTTACCTAAATCGTTCCGCAATTGGTTTTGAACATCTGATGACTTTACGAGACGGAAAATGACAGCACCATCTGCAAACAACCTAAGGCGGCTGCTTCAGATTGTCATCTTAATTGTTTATGTAGGTCAGAAACAGCAGGTGGCCTATAACGCTACCTCGGGGAACGCCAGATATTATTCTCTTCATTTGCTGCGAACTGTGACCTTTCTGGCAGGAAATCACTGATCCAGTCGCACGCAATTTGTTTAGAAGTCGCTTGTGTGGTATAGTGTCAAAAGGCTTCTGGGAACCTAAATATTTGGAATCAATTCGACATCCCCTGTCGACAGCACTGATTACTTCGTGAGAATAAAGAGCTGGTTGTGTTTCACAAGAACGACATTTTCTGAATTCGCGTTGGCTGTTTGTCAGTAAATAGTTCTCTCCGAGGTAACTCATAATGTTCGAACACAGTATAGGTTCCAAAATCATACTGCAAATCGACGTTAGTGACATGGGTTTGTAATTCAGCGGATTATTCATATATTCTTTCTTGAATATTGTTGTGACTTGCGCAACTTTCCAGTCTTTGGGAGAACTTTCGACGAGGGAGCGGTTATATATGATTGCTAAGTATTCAGCTATTACGTCAGCGTACTCTGAAAGGAACCTAATTGGTATACAATCTGACTGGAGGTCTTGCCTTTCCTTAGTGATTTAAGCTGCTTCGCTTCTTCTAGGATAACTACTTCTAAGTTGCTCATATTGACGGAAAAAATTACGAAATACAATAGGTGGAGAGAACATACCGCATTTGAGACGAAGGTTGAGCATCACTAGCGAATATAAAATAGTTGGATAGCCATGTCCTAGGGTCGTTTGTGCATAACAGACACAAATCCGTCCCCCCTACATTTCAGCCATACAAAACGTAAGTCATAGACAGTTGGACTTCATAGCAGATGAGACGTAATGATACTCTTTACCAAGCAGGTACTGAAGGTGAAAAACAAGAAATCATATAATTTGAGAGTTGCAGGGGAAATAATTAAAGCATTGCATGGACGAACACTGTCTGTAAGGTATGTGTAGGGCTTTAACGAATGCAGTCTCGCAGATAAGACAACGTGGCCTTTTACAAGTACCTCTTGTGTGCCAATAATATTTCATCTCACGTAGCTTGAATCTTTTCTGTAGCACGTACAGATACGTAATGAGGCGTGCAATCTTAGTAGCAAGCCTCACACAAGTCACACATTATTCATTTTTAGCCAAGTTTCACACTTCTAGATTACTTTTCCTTCCAATATTCTTATACTGAAATAGGTGACGCTTTATAATAGTTAGTTACTTAGTTATATGTTCCATAGACCATTTGAACAATTCTTTTATACAAATGGTGTGGAAAGAGTGTTTACAGGCTATGTGTACATGATTAGTGTTAACATTAATCATCACATTTTTTAGTCCTACTCATGCAACTATACTTAAAAACAACCAGTTCTCAAGTAGACATTCCTCAACGGAATAGAAAAAGTTTCCCCAGAGGAACGATTTGAAGTTATCTTTAAAGCTTGCTTTGCTGTCTAACGCCGGCCGGAGTGGCCGTGCGGTTCTAGGCGCTACAGTCTTGAACCGGGCGACCGCTTCGGTCGCAGGTTTGAATCCTGCCTCGGGCATGGATGTTTGTGATGTCCTTAGGTTAGTTAGGTTTAATTAGTTCTAAGTTCTAGGCGACTGATGACCTCAGAAGTCAAGTCGCATAGTGCTCAGAGCCATTTGATCCATTTTTTTGCTGTCTAACAGGCATATTATGTTATTGGGCAAAGATCAAACTTTTTGTTGCTGCATATTAAACTCCTATCTCAGCCACTGACAGCTTTAGTAATGGGTAATAAACGTCATTTTTCCTTTTAGTATTGTAGATATGAACATCGCTGTTCTTCCAGAAATGTGATGGATTGTTTATGACGAATGTGCTGTGACGGTTAAGTTGAAATACCTGGCTCCTTGAAGAGGTACGTAACTGATGTTTGTGGCTGAAGAGCAGGTACTAGTCTTACTGCTCGCTTTTGTACAATCAATACTTTGTTTCTAAGTGGGGAGTAACCCCACAAAATTATTCCTTCAGGCGTTATTGTGTGGAAATATGCGTAATGTATCAGAAGGTTAATACTTTTGTTTCCAAGAACAGCAACTATTCGAAGAGCAAAAGTAGCTGAACTCGGTTGTCTGAGAACATCAGTAATATGCTTCTTCCAGTTCAGGTTTGCATTAATATGTATACCCAAAAATTGGGAGCATTATATGCTATCTATTGACTCCTGACAACGTTTTTATGTGCTACATCAGTTGTTGGTATGACTCTATTTGTTGTACAGAAATGAATAAAATGTGTCTTTTCAAAATTTAGGGAGAGGTCATTTTCTGAGAACCGCTTTATAATTCTGTGGAAACGATCATGTATCTTCTCTTCTATTGCATTCTCTCTAATGGAGTTTATTACAGCACCAGTATTGTCTCCAAAAAGTACCAGTGCTGCTTGTTAAATGTTATGTGGAAGGTCATTCACATATGATATGAGGAATAGGAATGGACCCAATGTAGAACCCTGTACGACTCCTTATATGGCTTCTTCGCAGTCACTAAAATTTTCTACCCTTTAGACTTTTTCAACTATTCAGCACAATCTTTTGCACACTGTTAAGTGTGATTAAAACCATCAGTGAATAAACCCAAATATTCAAAAACAAATAGTTGTACTGTACAGTAACATGAACCAAACAAATAAACGCCTATTGAAGATCACAAAAAATATCAAAAGGCGATATTTTACTATTTAAGACTTTAGAAATTTGTGTCATAACTGAAGCAAGTAATGCAGCCATGAAAAACAGAAAAAGTTTGTGTAAGTTATATCTTGAGATATACTTTAACTCAGGCTAATGACATATGACACAATAAAAATGTAACTAAGTGACAATTTAATTTTATTCACATTTTGCATCTAGTGAAACTTCAAGTATCTGTAATGTTACCATAACCCAGAAAACTAATTAAGAGCCGGACACGCCTTTAAGATATAAGCCACAAATTAATGCACAACCGTAATGTTATTAAAAGCTCTATCTATGAATGCTAAAATGGAAATCTGCACAGATACATTATTTAATATGAACGTTCGGTGTTTAACAGAAACAATCTCTCGATTAACACAGCAATTTATTCAGTAAAAACATAATCATTCAGAGAGATCATGAATGGAATGTGAAATGCTTTATAAATTCTTTGTGCAAACTCTAACCAATGGATATGTGGATTTGCAACGTTGCTTTAACCAACAAAAAATGCCCCTCTGAACCTAATGGTGGTCTGAAATTCAGTCTCGTATCTTGTTAGCCCCAAATGAGGAACAGTGAGTGTTTTCCAGAGAGTAATTTAAAAATTCATACACTCAGCACATCAACGCTAGGCCTGAGACAGTTGATCGTACTGTTTTCCGCAAGCGCGAAGCAATAAACGTCCTATCCCGGCGAAGCTGTTAATTATGCCTAGCGTAATCAAACACCGGCTGCCGCACAGAACGCCGACGCCTTGCGAAAGGTACTACGGCAGAGGCCTAGGGTCGTGCCCTCGTCGCAACAACTCTGGACTCTGGTCGTCTGCTAACAACTCCCCATCGCTCCCCCCCCCCCCCCCCCAGACTCCCCGCTCTGATTTAGTGGTACGAGGGCCTAGCGGACAACCCGTGAAAAATTGAATACAGATCAAGCACGAAAACTGGAGGAAGGTGTACTGGACTGTGAGGAAGCAAAGAAAAATAGGAACAGTGAACTGTCCAAGCACATGACGTGCAGCACACAGCAGTGTGCGACAGCCACGGCTTCGTGGTTAAGTCATCAATGCATCCGGCACGGTCACGGTAGCTCAGCGTGTTCGGTCAGAGGGATAGCTGCCCTCTGCAACAAAAAAGCTGAGTGTAGGCGTCGACGATGAACTTGAACGCCTGTCGTGAGGCGTCGGCCCCGAACTAACTAACGAACAATAACGACCAAAACGAGATTAATAAAAGAACTGCTAAACGGACGAGCAATGGTCACATCTCCTTCGTGAAATTTTTTTTTCTTTCGCCGTTCGCTGTATTCACATTTGTGTATGTCCCTTTGCAACAGCGAGGTGTAAGGTAGGGGACCTATAATGACAATTGATTCTGCAAAACCTCTATAAGCAGTCGAAAGGAAGTGGCTTTCGAATGGAAACTGCAAACGTTTGATGACAAGCCAAGTCATCCGAATCCTCCACCGGAAAACACGTTTGGTATGCCACACCCTGCTTCAGTGACAGTATGTCTGCCGCATGATAGGAATCTTATCGACGCATCTAATTTGTACGCCTAATGAGTGAGATACGCCTTATTGCCCGATTTAGGTATTAGTATGAATGTGAATGTGATCACTCCCAGGTAGATTGCCGGCCGGGGTGGCCGAGCGGTTCGAGGCGCTACAGTCTGGAACCGCGCGAACGCTACGGTCGCAGGTTCGAATTCTGCCTCGAGCATGGGTGTGTGTGATGTCCTTAGGTTAGTTAGGTTTAAGTAATGCTAATTTCTAGGGGACTGGTGACCTGAGAAGTTAAGTCCCATGGTGCTCAGAGCCATTTGAACCATTTTAACCAAAGAAATGATGAAAATATAATAGTTTGTCACAAAAGCTGCAACAAATGAACACAACAGTTTCACAATCACACAGTTTCTTTGTGCTCTGTCAAAATATACGTTTTTAACTTTTCTAAAGTTACATTCCGTTTTGGAAGTTTTGACTCTTCAATTCCTCTGTTGTAACGCAGTTCACACCCGTTTATTTGTTGTTTTCATTTCTGTGGTATCTCGCCTGCTCTCACTATTCATCACATCTACTTGTGACAGTACTGTATTCTTACCACATGACTCATACTCTACAACCAAGATATAGTATGGCAACTACCAAGACTATAAAGAAAGAGAACAAACATTTCAATGACCAGATGGACAACTGATAATGTGAAAAAAGTAATAAAAGTAAACAGTACGCGGAAGTTCTGAATATGGCTCTTCCGCTTTGCAGCCTGCCAGCGTGACCACTTAACCACGACGCCGTTGCTGTTATACTTTGCTCGATGTTGCCCTTGTTAAGTTTGGACAGTCCACTGTTTTTATTTTGCTTCTTTTTTTCTTTCACCGTTCAGTATACATTGTTCCTGTTTGGATGCTTGTTCTGTTTTTTGATTTTGACGGGCTGTACGCTAGGCCATCTTACCACTAAATCTGAGGGGGGTGCGATAGGCAGTTTCCCGTGTAAGATGCACGCAGCTGTCTGTCTCCAACTTACTTTGCTGATATGCTCATGGTGCACTTTGCTTGTAACGGAACGACTACACTATACATCTAAGCAATAAATCTAAAAAAAAGTCGCTTTCGATACAAATATCGATTGATTAGTCTTGAAATAGAATACAGATGTTGCCAATAGAGGTACACTGAAGCGCCAAAGAGACTGGTATAGACTTGCGTATTCAAATACAGAGATATGAAGGGCTTATTTCAATAGTGGTACAAGTCTGTTACCTCCACTTTTCTGCCTATAATGCTTCTGACATTAATGGTCCAAACAAACAGAAACGAAGATTCATATATAGAAAGAAGCCATATGCTTGAATATTTCTGGTATCTCAACTGTAGATTTTTCAGCGCTCGTTTAACTTCAGGACTCTATCTCTGAATGAACAAAAATGGACTTGTACCACTATTGAAATAAGCCAAAAAATGTTCAAATGTGTGTGAAATCTTATGGGACTTAAGTACTAAGGTCATCAGTCCCTAAGATTACACGCTACTTAACTAAATTATCCTAAGGAGAAACACACACACACCCATGCCCGAGGGAGGACTCGAACCTTCGTCGGGACTAGCCGCACAGTCCATGAGTGCAGAGCCCTAGACCGCTCGGCTAATCCCGCGCGGTCGATGATCTTCTCCGAGTCGCATGAAAAGATGGAAGTGCGATGGTGCATGGTCACGGCGGTATGGTGGATGGAGCAAGACTGCCAGCGTGCCCCAAGGCTACATCCTTTCCCCTCTCCCCTATCTCCTGTACACTGCTAATATGCCTGTTCATCTCCTCCAATTTGCTGATGACACCGCCTTCCTAGCCTTTACCCTTCAAAGGTTCCAATGTACCCTCCAAACCCCTCTTGACCAGTTCACCACTTGATGCAACCAGTGGTTCCTTCGTATCAACCTCTCCAAGACCCAGACGATCATCATAGACCGCAAAACTCGCACCATTTGTCTCCATGATTTCTACCTAACCGCTTGCCGTGATGGCCAAGCGGTTCTAGTCTCTCAGTCTCGAACCGCGTGACTACTACAGTCGCAGGTAAGAATCCTGCCTTGTGCATGGATATGGTGTTGTCCTTAGGTTAGTTAGGTTTAAGTAATTCTAACTTCTAGGGGACTGATGACCACAGATGTTAAGTCCCATAGTGCTCAGAGCCATTTTTTTCTACCTACCCATTTATGGCCATCCTATCCACCTCACTCCTATCCTCAAATACCTTGGCCTCACCCTCGACTGCCACCTCACCTGGACTCCCCATCTCTTTACAATCCAACACAAAGACCACACCAGATTCTGCCTCCTCAATCTCCTGTCTGGCCAGACATGGGGACTGCATCCTTCCACCATCCTTCACACCTACATATCCATGATCCACCCCATCCTTTGTTATGCCAGCATTGCTTGGATTTCCGCCCCTCCAAGGTTCTATAAAGCCCTCCAAATGCCGGCCAGGGTGGCCGAGTGGTTCTAGGCGCTACAGTCTGGAACCGCGCGACCGCTACAGTCGCGGGTTCGAATCCTGCCTGTGGCCTGGGTGTGTATGATGTTCTTAGGTTAGTTAGGTTTAAGTAGTACTAAGTTATAGGGGACTGATGACCTTAGAAGTTAAGTCCCATAGTGCTCAGAGCCATTTGAGCCCTCCAAATCCTAGAATGCCGTGCACTCCGTCTCACCTTCCATATCTGCCTTCCATCCCCCACATGCATCCTCTGCAACCTCATCCCCTTCCCCCACCTCCTCCTTTTCCTTGAACACATCCACACTCTGTTTATTGTCTGCCGATTCGATCCCCCCCACCCCCTGGTGTCCCCCTTCCCCTCTACCTCCTGCTCGTTGCTGTGCCTTTACTGTTGTGCGTCGCCCTCTCTCCATCTCCACACACTCCATCTCCATTCCCAATGCAACTTCTAGCACCTACCCCTCCAGGGTGATGAGCTTCACCCTAACGTCAACCCCTCCTACCAACTCTAACCCCACCTTCCTCCTCCTCAGGGCTCCCTCTCCTCCCCCTCCCTTCTCATGAGTGGCTTTCCCCCACCTAAACCCCTCCTCTCCCATGCTCCCCTTCAGTATCTCTGCACTCACTCCTGCCTTGTCTTCACTCTTCATCTCCCTCCTTGCCCATCTCCTGCCTCTTGGTGCGCCTCCTGCCCCCCTTTTTTTCCCTCCTCCTTCCCCCCCCCCCCCAGGCCCTCTCACCGCACCTTCCTCCCCTCTCCAGCCTCCAGTCCCTTGGCAGGTCCCTACCTACGGTTTTTTTATTCTTCATGAGTGGTCCGTTTCCAGTGGGTTTCTTAAGTGTCTTGATCTGTGTGATTTTTATCCTGTGGCCGGCTTTTAACTTGTGTTTGCCTCCAGAGAAGTACACTTTGAACTGCCAGCTGTGTTCTTTTAACTTTATGTCGACTTTTTAACTGTACTCCAGTTCATGTTGCCATCTTAGTGTATATTTTAACTCCCATCATCTCTATTTACTGTGCTTTTTATGTCCCCCTTTCTATCGCCCCTATTTATGTAATCACCCTGCTACCTTTTTGTTAAGTCAATTGGCTGAAGAGTGGTGGACTGTGCCGATGCCACCCCTCTCCTTCCCATATGGGGCAGGGGAATGAAATTACAGCCGGCCGAAGTGGCCGCGCGGTTCTGGCGCTGCAGTCTGGAACCGCGAGACCGCTACAGTTGCAGGTTCAAATCCTGCCTCGGGCATGGATGTTTTTGATGTCCTTAGGTTAGTTAGGTTTAACTAGTTCTAAGTTCTAGGGGACTAATGACCTCAGCAGTTGAGTCCCATAGTGCTCAGAGCCATTTTGAACCATGAAATTACAATAAAGAAAAAAAATGGCGCAGTTGTTAAGTCAGTTACTGCTGCTACAATAGCAGGTTATCAAGATTTAAGTGAGTTTGAACGTGGTGCTAAAGTCGGCACACGACGGTGGAACACAGCACTCTGGCTCATGAATGGCTGTAAATGGTCACCAAGTAGCCAGGTGTAACTGTTTCCAGTCAATGATCGGTTCAATTAGACCAGAGGACTCAGTCCATCCCACATTAAAGTAGCCACCCCATTAAAACACCGCCACCAGATTGCAAAGTGCCTTGTTTGCAACTTGAGTCCAAAACTTTGTGGCTTCTGCGCCATATTGAAACCCTACCATTAGCCCCTACAATCTCAAATCGGGACCTATCCGACAAGGTCATGGTTTTACAGTCGCCTAAGATATAGTCAATATGGTCACGAGTTGAGGAGAGGCGCTGCAGGCGGTGTCGAGCTGTTAGAAAAGCCACTCGCGTCGGTCGTCTACTGCCATAGCCCATTAAATCCAAATTTCGCCGTACTGCCCTAATGGATACGTTCGTCGTACGCTCCACACTGATTTCTGCGGTTATTTCACTTCGTGTTGCTTGTCTGTTAGCACTGACAGCTCTACGCAAACGCCACAGCTCTCGGTCGTTAAATGAAGGCCCTCGGCCAATGTGTTTAGCGTGGTGAGAGGTAATGCCTGAAATTTGGTATTCTCTACACACTATTGACACGGTAGATATCGGAATATTGAATTCCATAGCGATTTCCAAGGTTTAATGTCCTATGCGTCTAGATCTAACTACCATTCAGAGTTCAGAATCTGTTAATTCCTGCCGTGTGGCCATAATTGCGTCAGAAACCTCTTCACATGAACCACCTGAGGACAGATGATAGCTCCATTTTTTTACTTTATTGAGTTTCGATCCCCTCCCCCCCCCCCCCAAAGGGGGTGGGCTGGCAGCAGCTTAGTACCTCACTCTTCAGCCTACAGAATTTTTAAAACAGAAGAAGAAGATAATAAATAATAAAATCAGGTGATAAAAACGGTGACTTAAATTGCAAAATGGCAGAAAATTGTGGCAGGTATAACATAAAACAAAGGGGCAATGTTAATAAAATATACAGGAAACAGACAGTTAAAATAGTAGACAGACAATTAAAAAAACACGGCGAAAGTCTGGTTTCTGTTCGCAAGAGATATGAAAATCACACCCAGCGACAGTATGATTTCTGTTTGCAACACTTTGGAAAAGACGCACAACGCTGAACACTCACTTAAAACACCACACTAAAAAGTTGGCACGAAGATGTCACACCACAACCAAGGGGCGATGAGGGGGGGGGGGGGGGAAGGGGGACCTGGACAGATGAGGGGGGAAAAAAGAGGGAAAGGAGAAGAAAAACGAAGTGGGGGGGAGGGGCCGACGGAGGGAGTAGACTCATAAGGGCGGGTGGGGAAGGGCACATGTAAGAGGGAATGGGGAAAGGCAGAGGAGGGGAATGCAAAAGAACTCAGGGGAGAGAAGGGAGGCAGAGAGAGGGCAGGCAGGTAAAAAACAGGATGGAAGGAGGGGAGAGGGAACCTGGGAAAAGGACGGGGGAAGGGAGGGTGAGGTGAGGATCAGAGTTGATAGGAGCGATAAATGGAGGGAGAGAGGGCATCATCCGGGAGGGTGAGTCGACGGAAGCCACCTTGGGAAAGGAGATAAAGGGTGTAGAAGTGGAGGGTAGGGAGGACACAACGGTAGAGACTCGGCAAAGGACGGGGGTTGGAGAAGAGAGGAACAACCAGGGGATGAGAGGGATCAAGGAGGCGGGAGGTGTAGAGGACGCAGATATGTTCGAAGAAAAGGATAGCTCCAGCAATGCTGGGCCCTATTATACCTTGTGTAAGCGATACTACCGCCATCTGTGTATGTGAATATCGCTATCCCATGACTTGTCACCTCAGTGTAACGTCGTTAGTTGCCTAAGTACATGCAATGCATATACTCCAGTGAGTAAAAGGTCCAAACTTTTGTGTTCACTGATAAGTTTTGAGAATGCTATAATTACAATCTGTGCTGCAGGTGGCGCCAACAGCGTCCGATTTCGCGCGCAGTGGGCGACGATGCGGAGTAATAGCTTTCGTTACTCAGTATAAAAGTTCTGATCAAACTTACGCATAAACGATAGTAACTTATTCAACAAACAACTATAAGACCAACTAGTCACAAAGCAGCAGGTTTATAATAGCTGTCAAATAATAAGCTTGAAGCAATTTTACGCAATTTGTCGCCACTTAAAAGCACGGATTAGTTTACGTAAAATCGTGAAGGTTCGGTCACAAGTGGCTATCCCGTGACAGAACTTTACAAAATCTCTTTTACATAAATAATGACTTAATAAATAAAAAAGCCCAGTCTCATGGCTTGACCTAACAGAATTTTTCGTTGCAAATCAACTGCACAGATAGCGTGTGTTTACGTAAAAGTGTTGGTGCTAGATTTAGGTAAGGACGCGAACTTGGAAACCAAAACGTTGCGAGATGATTTTTGCGTTGCATTAGAGTGACATCAAAGCAGGAAAGTGAGTACCGAATACCGAATTGAAGCCGAGATGAAGAACTGGTAACACAGTTCAAGATGGAGACGAATAGTGACGCAGCAGACCAGAACGATGTACATGCGAGCACGGTACGTTCACCTGGTTACCTGCAGATGACACCAGCAGCGAAATGTGTAGGCGCGATGAATCCGTTCCTACACAAACATTTTATATTCTCCATTTACTCCCAACATTTACAGTTCGTCGGTGACCTCTTTGATTCAGTTTCTGTTCCCGCTCACAAATGTGTGATCTGAATGTCAAATTTTCTCTCACAAATACCACGCAAGACATTATAAAAATATTTCCAATTACGTTTTCCAGCAGTAGATTCTCACTCTAAATTATACTATTTATAGATTATCGTCTACCACTACCTCTATGCCTCTCTCACTGCTCTCCTTATGTCTACCTCCTCAGAGATAACCACATGCAGCTCTCGTTTCCTTGTGCGGAGGGGCCGTACTGTCTGCATGTTGTGCAAATCTCCCCTCTCGCTTGATTACAAGGCATGCTGCAGCCAGTCACATTGCACAGAGTACATTTAGTCGGATGTGGATTTTCTGTTTCTCATGAGTTCCCTTTAAGCTGACTCAAATCCGGTTATGCAGCCTCTTAAACCAATCTGACAGTATATATTGAATGTCGTGACATAATATTTTACTAACGAAAAGTCTAAACTTCCTCAAAGAGCAAAAAAGTCTAATAACAGTTTCCTGTTTTCCCGCTTACTATTAGTCATATTCATGAAACATTGTAGATATCTAAAACCCTATCAAAAATTTCACAGTTCATAATGTTGTTTTGCAGTGCAGATTAAACCATCGGTTGTGGATCAGTATACACGGAATCATGAACATGAAGCAAGAGGAAAGAAACTACATAAGTTATTAATTCGCCCCAGCAATTACTGAAACTGCCGCGGTCAGATATGTTGTCACGTGTCAAGTCACACAAGAGATTCAAAATGAACAGAAACTCTGACAGTAACGATTCTGACTGTTTTCCAGAAGATCTGAACAATCCTATCTTGGTACAGGTTCTCCAATTTTCATGAAACGCCCTAGGTGTGTAACGTTACCCTGACTCAGAAAACTAACTTAGAGCCGGACACATCTCTAAGACCCAAGCTACAAATTAGTGTGCACAACTTTCATGGATAATGCGAGTTAGTAAATACCCTAGCTATAGGTCCTAAAGTGCAGGTTTGCATGGACATATTTAATATGAATGGTAGATGTTTAACAAAAACAATCTCTTGCTTAACACAGCAATTTTTTCAATAAAAACAGAGATATTGAATACAATGTGGAATGCTTCACAAATTATTTGTGCAAACTCTAAGTTATGGATGTGTTCTTAAAGTTAGACAACATTGTCTATGGAGTGCAGCCATCTGGTGCAATATATTTAAGTGACAATCAACAGTATGGTATTTGTTTATTTACCGGTACCGGCTTATGTCAAAGCCATCTTCAGAATTTTTGACGCTTCATGGCAGGTGCAGGCGGCTCATCAGTTTTCTCGTAATACCGCGAACGCACATTGTCACAAATAAACATAAATAAACAAATATTATTGGTATCTCGACTGTTGGTTGTAACCTAAATAGGCATGTTGATTTGCAGTGTTAGTCGAAGAAACAGGAAACTGCCCCTCTGGCACCAATGGCAGTCTCAAATTTACTCTCAAATTTTGATTGCCCCAAACGAAAAACAGTGACTTTTGGCGGGACAGTAACCGAAAACCTCATCCATTCATCATAGTAATGCTCGATCTGAGACGGTTGATCGTACACGTTCCCACAAGTTCGGAGCAGGAAAATGCACCATCTCATCAATGCTGCTACACTACTGGCCATTAAAATTGTTACACCACGAAGATGACGTGCTACAGACGTGAAATTTAACCGACAGGAAGAAGATGCTGTGATATGCAAATGATTAGCTTTTCAGAGCATTCACACAAGGTTGGCGCCGGTGGCGACGCCTACAACGTGCTGACGTGAGGAAAGTTACCAACCGATTGCTCATACACAAACAGCAGTTGACCGGCGTTGCCTGGTGAAACGATGTTGTGATGCCTCGTGTAAGGAGGAGAAATGCGTACCATCATGTTTCCGAATTTGATAAAGGTAGGATTGTAGCCTATCGCGATTGCGGTTTATCGTATCGCGACATTGCTGCTCGCTTTGAACGAGATCCAATGGCCAGAATATGGAATCGGTGAGTTCAGGAGGGTAATACGGAACGCCGTGCTGGATCCTAACGGCCTCGTATCACTAGCAGTCGAGATGACAGGCATCTTATCCGCATGGCTGTAACGGATCGTGCAGCCACGTCTCGATCCCTGAGTCAACAGATGGGGACGTTTGCAAGACAAAAACCATCTGCACGAACAGTTCGACGACGTTTGCAGCAGCATGGACTATCAGCTCGGCTGCGGTTACCCTTGACGCTGCATCACAGACAGGAGCGCCTGCGATGGTGTACTCAACGACGAAACTTGGTGCACGAATGGCAAAACGTCATTTTTTCGGATGAATCCAGGTTCTGTTTACAGCATCATGATGGTCGCATCCGTTTTTGGCGACATCGTGGTGAACGCACATTGGAAGCGTTTATTCGTCATCGCCATACTGGCGTATCACCCGGCGTGGTGGTATGGGGTGCCATTGGTTACACGTCTCGGTCACCTCTTGTTCGCATTGTCGGCACTTTGAACAGTGGACGTTACATTTCAGATGTGTTACGACCCGTGGCTGCCCTTCATTTGATCCCTGCGAAACCCTACATTTCAGCAGGATAATGCACGACCGTATGTTGCAGGTCCTGTACGGGCCTTTCTGGATACAAAAAATGTTCAGCTGCTGCCCTGGCCAGCACATTCTCCAGACTCTCACCAACTGAAAACGTCTGGGCAATGGTGGCCGAGCAACTGACTCGTCACAATACGCTAGTCACTACTCTCGATGAACGGTGGTATCGTGTTGAAGCTGCATGGGCAGCTGTACCTGTACACGCCATTCAAGCTCTGTTTGACTCAATCCCAGGCGTGTCAAGGCCGTTATTACGGCCAGAGGTGGTTGTTCTGGGTAATGATTTCTCAGGATCTATGCACCCAATCCAATGAATACCCGTTGATCATCTGCATTTCTTCTTGGTGTAGCAATTTTAATGGCCAGTAGTGTAATTATGTTCACCGTAATCATCCACCGACAGCTATGCCGAACGCCGCTGTTGTGCGAATGGTTCTGCGGTAGAGGCCAGAGGTCGCGCTATAGTTAGAACAATTCTAAACCCTGGTCGTCTACAAAGATGCACACCACTGTCCGTGTCCAACGTATGTGGCTGCCACGCTCATGATACACACAGCTCCAAATCTCTGAACCAGCTATAAAGATGCGCTCACTAGCTTGTCTGGCCACGGACTCTTATCCACTCTCTTTTGCGTCTAGCTAACAACTTGCTACTTTTACCGAATCTTACGCCTGGCTATTTCATCCCAAAACAGCATATACCAGTCAGTAGCGGTAAACGTAAACACAGCTACCCAGTAACAGGGTTCCTTCAAGCACACAAAATCCCACCAAGATTTCACAACGCTATGAAATTCCTGTCAGATTATACAACGCACTTCTAGATCTAAAAAACTTTGTTTTGTCTCCATCTCCATGACCACCATGACAAATTTATTAGTGGCGCGTTTTTTGCACCAGCTACTATCCTCGCACCAGAGGTTCTCTGCAATTAGAAAACGCCCCTCGAGGCTGCAAAACACGAGAAAGCGCCACTCTCCTGCCACTACAGTCTCCTCCTGTGTGCAGTTCAGCCACTGGCCAGGCCTCAGTTGTCAAACACACGATGACTTGCTACTCCCTCGCCTGGCAACAGCTTCCTGACTTCTTCCAAAACAAACACTTGACGTTTCAGTCTGGGCTGATTGCAAAGAGGATGTTTTTTCGTCATATGCACTGCCCTGCCTGTCCAAAAACAAGTGCGCTGTAACTTCCTATGTGCACAGAAATCATCCAGAAAACGAGAAAGCCCAGCACCGTGTTACAGTGAACCACCGAAGAAACTGGTATAGGCATGCGTATTCAAATACAGAGATATGTAAACAAGAAGAATACGGCGCTGAAGTCGACAACACCTATATAAAACAACAAGTGTCTGGCGAAGTTGTTAGATCGGTTACTGCTGCTGCAATGACAGGTTATCAGGATTTATGTGATTCTGAACATTGTGTTGTAGTCGGCGCACGAGCGATGGGACACAGCATCTCCGAGGTAGCGATGAAGTGGGGGTTTTCCCGTAATATCATTTCAAGAGTGTACCGTGAATATCACGAATCCGGTAAAACATCACATGTCCGACGTCGCTGCACGAAGGGGACCAACGACGACTGAAGAGGACCCTTCAACGTAACATAAGTGCAACCCTTCCGCAAATTGCTGCAGATTTCAAAGCTGCGCCATCAACAAGTGTAAGGGTGCGGACCATTCAAGGAAACATCATCGATATGGGCTTTCGGAGCCGAAGGCCCACTCGTGTACCCTTGATAATTGCACGATACAAAGCTTTACGCCTCGCCGCGCTGGGTAGCCACGCGGTCTGGGCTTTTTGCCACGGTTCGCGCGGCTGCCCCCGTTGAAGTTTCGAATCCTCCCTCGTGCATGGGTGCGTGTGTTGTTCTTAGCGTAAATTGAAGTTGGACTAAGTAGTGCGTAAGCGTAGGCAGCGATTACCTCAGCAGTTTGGTCCCATAGGAACTTACCATCACAAATACACTCCTGGAAATGGAAAAAAGAACACTTTGACACCGGTGTGTCAGACCCACCATACTTGCTCCGGACACTGCGAGAGGGCTGTACAAGCAATGATCACACGCACGGCACAGCAGACACACCAGGAACCGCGGTGTTGGCCGTCGAATGGCGCTAGCTGCGCAGCATTTGTGCACCGCCGCCGTCAGTGTCAGCCAGTTTGCCGTGGCATACGGAGCTCCATCGCAGTCTTTAACAATGGTAGCATGCCGCGACAGCGTGGACGTGAACCGTATGTGCAGTTGACGGACTTTGAGCGAGGGCGTATAGTGGGCATGCGGGAGGCCGGGTGGACGTACCGCCGAATTGCTCAACACGTGGGGCGTGAGGTCTCCACAGTACATCGATGTTGTCGCCAGTGGTCGGCGGAAGGTGCACGTGCCCGTCGACCTGGCACCGGACCGCAGCGACGCACGGATGCACGCCAAGACCGTAGGATCCTACGCAGTGCCGTAGGGGACCGCACCGCCACTTCCCAGGAAATTAGGGACACTGTTGCTCCTGGGGTATCGGCGAGGACCATTCGCAACCGTCTTCATGAAGCTGGGCTGCGGTCCCGCACACCGTTAGGCCGTCTTCCGCTCACGCCCCAACATCGTGCAGCCCGCCTCCAGTGGTGTCGCGACAGGCGTGAATGGAGGGACGAATGGAGACGTGTCGTCTTCAGCGATGAGAGTCGCTTCTGCCTTGGTGCCAATGATGGTCGTATGCGTGTTTGGCGCCGTGCAGGTGAGCGCCACAATCAGGACTGCATACGACCGAGGCACACAGGGCCAACACCCGGCATCATGGTGTGGGGAGCGATCTCCTACACTGGCCGTACACCACTGGTGATCGTCGAGGGGACACTGAATACTGCACGGTACATCCAAACCGTCATCGAACCCATCGTTCTACCATTCCTAGACCGGCAAGGGAACTTGCTGTTCCAACAGGACAATGCACGTCCGCATGTATCCCGTGCCACCCAACGTGCTCTAGAAGGTGTAAGTCAACTACCCTGGCCAGCAAGATCTCCGGATCTGTCCCCCATTGAGCATGTTTGGGACTGGATGAAGCGTCGTCTCACGCGGTCTGCACGTCCAGCACGAACGCTGGTCCAACTGAGGCGCCAGGTTGAAATGGCATGGCAAGCCGTTCCACAGGACTACATCCAGCATCTCTACGATCGTCTCCATGGGAGAATAGCAGCCTGAGTTGCTGCGAAAGGTGGATATACACTGTACTAGTGGCGACATTGTGCATGCTCTGTTGCCTGTGTCTATGTGCCTGTGGTTCTGTCAGTGTGATCATGTGATGTATCTGACCCCAGGAATGTGTCAATAAAGTTACCCCTTCCTGGGACAATGAATTCACGGTGTTCTTATTTCAATTTCCAGGAGTGTATTTACTCTTCGCCTGGGTCCATCAACATCGACATTGAACTGTTGATGACTGGAAACATGTTGCCTGGTCGGACGAGTTTCGTTTCAAATTGTATCGAGCGGATGACGTGTACGGGTATGGAGACTACTTCGTGAATCCATGGACCCTGCATCTCAACAGGGGACTGTTCAAGCTGGTGGAGGCTCTGTAATGGTATGGGGCGTGTGCAGTTGGAGTGATATAGGACTCTGATACGTCTAGATACGACACGTACGTAAGTATCCTGTCTGATCACCTGCATCCATTCATATCCATTGTTAATTCAGACGGATGTGGGCAGTTCCAGCACGACAATCCGACACCCTGCACTTCCAGAATTGCTACAGAGTGGCTCCAGGTACACTTTTCTGAGTTTAAACACTTTCGCTGTCCACCAAACTCCCCAGACATTATCATTATTGAGCATTGAGCATATCTGGGACGCCTTGCTACGTGCTGTTCAGAATAGATCTCCACCCCCCCCCCCCCCCCCCCGCACTGTTACATATCTATGGACAGCCTTTAACACCCCCCTGCTTCCCGGGATTAGCGAAATTACGAGTTAACAATGACCGTGAATTATGAATTATGACCCGTGTCGGGATAAGGCATTCGAATCCGAAGTAAATAATGATTATACCGCGGGAAACAGGAGACTTTATAACTTGATCTTTATTGAATGAGTAATTTCATTCAATAACGTTCGGTAAATGAAATAATGGAAATAATTTGGAAATAAATTTTGCCGGAGGAAATTTTGCCGAAAGAAATGATTCAGCCGGCCGGGATGGCCGAGCGGTTCTAGACGCTGCAGTCTGAAACCGCGCGACCGCTACGGTTGCAGGTTCGAATCCTGCCTCGGGCATGGATGTGTGTGTTGTCCTTAGGTTAGTTAGGTTTAAGTAGTTCTAAGTTCTAGGGGACTGATGACCTGAGAAGTTAAGTCCCATAGTGCTCAGAGACATTTTTTTTTAAATGATTAAGTCGTAAAAGCAATTAAAAAATCGGTCGCCAGCTCAACTGATGAGCGACAGTACTGTTAAGTGCGTGAATAATTGTGTCAAAAATAAAGTTTTACTAAAAGCTGTGTCAGGCTCAGTAGTCATATAAAATAATGTCTAAACAATCTAACTACACTTAAACATTAATGATTAACTTTCGAAAAGTATTTTGATAATTATTTTGTTCATAATTTGTCAGCTAAGTGCAATGCTGACTACACAGAGACTTATCTATCGAGATTTTGAATAATGGACTGTCATTCTGTCTTTAAAATTACGTACTTTGCACAGTTTAACCTACTGATAATGAAATATATTGCCAATCATTGATTAACTATATTTTGAATGATAATAATTCATTAATTGGGTGATTGTCAGGTGGAATAAACTTTATAGTTTCATGAAATATCCTTGAACAAACTTCAGCTGAATATGCATTGAAATAAATCTTAATAATCAAATTTATTACTTCAGTCTATTATTAAGTTACTACGGTTGGCGTAAGCTTATTAAGTGCAATAGTTAACTACGATAACCAATAGTTCGAACAGTATGAAATTTACTCTTCACGGTCTATGCATATAATCTGATAATTAAGATATTTTCTCTTGATAATGGTATAACACACTCGGTTCAGTAAGATAAGGATCGGAAGGAACCTACTTGGTGTTATTGTCGGGTGGAATGTAACTGCAACACTTCGATTATAAAGTGCTTGTTATTAATTGTTCAACTTCAGAGAAAAGCACAGTCACTGGTAAGCCTTCTACAATTTTATCCTACGAAAATTACGTAGATCCTACTTCCCTCGTTGTCAGTGGATCGACGGAAGTCCACGGCAGCGACACAATGTGGCATCGGGCTTTTACTGTTGCGACTTGGGCCCACAGTGCGCTTCACATTTAAGCCCTCGTTTCTTCAGCGCTATGCCCATTAATCCATAATAACTTGCCCGGCCATGCTTCCAGATATGCCGACCATTACTTTCCCGTCGTACTTAGATCCACACACTAGCAGTTAGATATAACACAGCTAAGAATAGCAACACTCGACTATAAGTCACTCCGAGCACGGCCTCACTGCTACTACCAAATTCAAATGGCTCTGAGTACTATGGGACTCAACTGCTGTGGTCATAAGTCCCCTAGAACTTAGAACTACTTAAACCTAACTAACCTAAGGACGGCACACAACACCCAGCCATCACGAGGCAGAGAAAATCTCTGACCCCGCCGGGAATCGAACCCGGGAACCCGGGCGTGGGAAGCGAGAACGCTACCGCACGACCACGAGATGCGGGCCTGCTACTGCCGCCCACAATCTCTCTGACTTCAACGTTAACTAAATATGCCCTGACAGTGTTAAATATTACATAATTAGACATAGTATTTACAATACATATTTACACTAGGCAATACATCGTATACAGTTTCATGTGTTAAGTAAGCGAAAAAACGCATAGCAAGGACTGCGTTGTAGCGTCACAAGCCCTGCTGGATTCATGGTGTCAGTTCCCTCCAGCGCTAACTACAGACATTAGTCGAGTCCATGCCACGTCCTGTTGCTGCACTTCTGTGTGCTCGCTGGGGCCCTACACGATATTAAGCAGGTGTACCAGTTTTTTGATTCTTCAGTGTATATGAAAGGAAATGAAGCTAGAAAGAGCTTAGGATGAACAGTCACTGTCCTGCGATATACACAAATATCATATTACTACTGAATTCCACTCCATTATCAGCCTCCAATTACTGTATCATCCTCAAATGACTTGCTAAATCACCTCACATGTTTCAAGCCGTGAACGTGACTGCGTTCAAGGCCTAAGGTGTGTGAATAAAAACGCCTTCAGTCATAATCTTTCCGTTTTTTATTAAATTACACGATGCATTTAGGCCCTTCTCGGCCCGTTGTCGGGTGCAAATCGTTTAATACATAAATTTCATGTGCTCTTGAGTGAGGTGAAATTCAAATGGTTCAAATGGCTCTGCGCACTATGGGACTTAACTGCTGTGGTCATCAGTCCCCTAGAACTTAGAACTACTTAAACCTAACTAACCTAAGGACATCACACACATCCATGCCCGAGGCAGGATTCGAACCTGCGATCGTAGCGGTCGCGCGGTTCCAGACTGTAGCGCCTTTAACCGCTCGGCCACTCCGGCCGGCAGGTGAAATTCCTGGTCCAGTTCTGAGAATGTTGGATGTTAGGTACTGTATTTCGTGAATCAAGCTACGAAAATATATAAGAAACAGTGGAAAGTAAAGTGAAAATGTTACCAAACAAAGAATGCAGAACTTTTTTAAACTTTTGATGTGAGCATTCGTTGTTTATTCATTCTGTCGTCGTACATCACGTCACTCAAGGCGCACGTGTGTTTATACATTTTGAAAATACTTGGCAGATGCAATTTAACATGATATGATCATGGATGAAGTTTATCATTTTGTGTTAGGGATATGGACAGACACCAGAGTATTAAGAAGTTGAGAGTGCAAGGAATAAATTTAAAATAAGTCATTAAAATTACTAAAATGACTATAGTTAGAGAAATCTGTCTGTTTATTTACATATATTCAGGTTTTCGATTTTCTGTAGGTGCATTTCCAGTTGTTCTAACAGATTTAGGGTCTTCAAATTCAAATGGCCCTGAGCACCATGAGACTTAACATCTGAGGTCATCAGTCACCTAGAACTTAGAACTACTTAAACCTAACTAACCTAAGGACATCACACACATCCATGCCCGAGGCAGGATTCGAAACTGCGACCGTAGCTGTTGCGCGGTTCCAGACTGAAGCGCCTAGAACCGCTCGGCCACACAGGCCGGCGATGTAGGGTCTTATCATTGGCTTCATTATTACATCTGTGAAGGGCTGATAAAATATGTAAACAACTGTGCGTCTTGAGTGACGCGATGTGCGACAACAGAATGAATAAACAACGAATGCTTACATCAAAAGGTTAAAAATTTTCTGCCTTCTTTCTTTGGTAACTTTTTAACTATTCTTTCCACTGTTATTTATTTCAAGTTTCTGCTGCCAGTCCCTTTTTGTTTTATGCTTAATCTAACTTAATGCAAAGCGTTTCTAACATGTTCTGTTCATTTTACACTGCAGTGTGCAGCGAGTACACAGAACTGCCGAATTTGGTGTACTGTTAAGCAGCATGTTGTGCACAAAGAGCCGTTGCACTCGCCGTACGTGACTGTACAGTGTGGATTCACAAGCGAATTCGTTCTCGGTCCGTTCTTCTTTGAACAGAATACACCCAGAGGGCCTGTCAGTTATAACGTGACGTCTGCACGTTATCGAGATCTCCGTGTTCAGCCTGGGATTCCTGCTTTGAAAGATCGCAACCGTGTAGAAACCACCGTTTTCATACAAGATAGGACAACATCTCATGTCGCTCTCCCAGTGAAATATCTGCTGAATGCAATCTTACGCGAGTGTGTTATCTACGGAAGTTTTCCGGTGGCTTGCGACATCACCTGATCTGAATCCATGTAAGAGAACGCGTTTACCAGGAACTCGTCCGCACTCTACCTGATCGGAAGGCCACTATACAGTTCCACTGGAATTGCTGCGAGCAACTATAATCAAATCGTTTTACAGATGCAGTATCCCGTCGCCGTCTCCGGTGCTCACATTGAACAAACTGCGTAAGCTTCGTTTTAATAATAAAATCGACATTACGCCTTTCTCACTTGTTTGACCTTTCCATTCCTTACCCATTACATATGGAACCATTTCTATACATCTTTGTTGCATTCACAGTGCCAGATTTGCACCTAGTGACCAAAATTGGAACAATTTTTTTTTCGGTGTAAATTGGTTCCGCATTAACACATTAAAATATATACCAAGATTCAATCCCCCACTATAATTACAGCCCACACTGGATCCCCGTGAGTAGCCGCATTTTAGTAATTATAACCACCCGGTAGTTTATCTTCTAATATCCCTTCATTTATTTTTCTAGAATGTCACTAGGGCTTAATAAATAGCCATCTTCGAGCACTAAGAGATGTCATTGCTCTTCCTTTAGAATAACAGTTCTCCTCCTAAACGTAAGGTATACAGTTATTTCCTACAGGAACCCATTCACAATAATTACATTATTAATCAAAAATCTAGTGACGCCTAATGACTTCTTTTATAAAATGGCGAGTGCAATAATCATTCACAATAGATTACATTATTAATTAAAAATCTGGTGAATCCTAGTGGCTTCTTTTATACAATAGGTCACTACGTACGAATGGCGACTGCAATAATCAGTAAGCATTCATCAGTGACATGTCTGTTTGTATTCCCACAGCATACGATCTACGGTTTTATTATGAAATAAAAATTTGTTTACTATCGACAGATTCGTTCTTATACAGTTGTCCGCAGCTTGTGGTCGTGCGGTAGCGTTCTCGCTTCCCGCGCCCGGGTTCCCGGGTTCGATTCCCGGCGGGGTCAGGGATTTTCACTGCCTCGTGATGACTGGGTGTTGTGTGACGTCCTTAAGTTAGTTAGGTTTAAGTAGTTCTAAGTTCTAGGGGACTGATGACCATAGATGTTAAGTCCCATAGTGCTCAGAGCCATTTGAACCATTTTCTTATCCAGTTATGTCTTCCTTAACGGTAAAATGAAATGTGAAAAGGGAGACTGTTCTCGGTATTACTTCAATCGGGTTTTTAAATTGTACCGTCTTAATACTGCGCTGCCTTCAAGACAGAGAGAACGATGACATCGCTGACTGGCTTAAGAAAAATATTACACAGCTTTACTCTCACCACACTCTAATACGCTTTGAATAACTTTATCAAAAAAAAATAAATTACTGTACTAGCTCTTTCTCATAAGAATCTGGCATATTTTTATCCATGTAAAATATTATTTTCAGTCTTTGTTGATAGTATGCGAAGTTATTTAGCAACACAGTCAAACAAGGATTTATTACATCGTTGACTCATCGCATTAGACTATTTCTTTATTTACGACTTTTTCTTCCTTTTGATTACCGTCGTGAACTTTTCTTTTCAGTTGCTTTTACTTATCGAATATTGATCTCTTCGACAAAAGCTAGCCGGCCGTAGTGACCGAGCGGTTCTAGGCGCTACAGTCTCGAACCGCGCGACCGCTACCGTCGCAGGTTCGAATCCTGCCTCGGGCATGGATGTGTGTGAAGTCCTTAGGTTAGTTGGGTTTAAGTAGTTCTAAGTTCTAGGGGACTGATGACCTCAGAAGTTAAGTCCCATAGTGCTCAGAGCCATTTGAACCATTTTTTGACAAAAACTAAATAGTCATATCTATCTCGCCTTAAAGCTCCGAATAACAAATTAGTGACGAACTGTTATCATTCTTATTAAGCCTTTAATATCTTTGGAATGCTTTTTTTTTATTATAAAGGGCCCCACACGAGCAACGAGTTTGCAGTGATCTGTAGCGTGCGATATCGCCTGAAATCGGTCGCTCGCCTCGATACGCCACACACAAGTGATTCGCCAAGCAATTTCAATAAGTATTATCAACGTCACTGTGTGGACACATTCTGGTATGGAAAGTGAACTGTCATGTTCAGCAGCAGTTGCAGATGACTTCTGCTTGCCGAGGAATACTTGCAAAATTTAAATTTAAAATCAACGAGAATTATAATTTATTAAACTTGATTTGAAGCGCCTTTCTTGGGAACTGTATGTTACTTTACACATTACATTACATTTTTCACTGACGCCAAATTGGTTGTGATCATCTTTCCAATGTGCCAATATAATTCGTGTAAAGTTCGTTAATCCTCCGTTCGTATTTAGGGTTCCATGTCTCAATCGATAAAAACTAGACCCTTTTAGGATGACTTCGTTGTCCATCTGTCTCTCTCTCTCTGTCTGTCTGTACGACTGTTAAAAACCCTTCTTCTCAGTAACGGACAGACGTACCAAGTCGAGCGTTATGCTATATACTGAGGTCTATGGTCCTTTGGAGGTGCAAAACATTGAAGTTTCTCAGGCAAGGCAATCAAAAGATACGGCCATTTATGTCACACATTTTCATACTCGGAAACTCACTCATCAAAACCCATAGCGTACTTCCTGCTGAGCAAGAATCATAAAATTTGATAAGGTTTCACAGCGCTACTAAAGGAAAAACTCCGAAAATTGTTAGTGTGTAATTATGTCACACATAAAGACATTTATTTGGTCATTCATCATCCAGTTTCAAAGTAAAATTAAAACGTTCTCTAAAGTCATGGAATTACCGGGACCGATACCTTGTTAGTATCAATGTCGAGTACCTCGATTCCCGGGATGGATGAGCTGCCTCTGTACAAAATTATGTGCGGAACCCTCACACAGCGACATCTACTTGCTCCTGGCAATTTTTTATTCATTGGTCTTATACAATGAAGAGCCAAAGAAAATGGTACACCTGTCTAAAATCGTATAGGGCCCCCGCGAGGACGCAGAAGAGCCGCACATCCGACATGGCATGGACTCGATTAATGTCTGAATTAGTTCTGGAGGCAACTGACGCAATGAAACCTGTAAGAAAATCCGTAAGAGTGGAGATCTCTTCTGAACAGCACGTTGTAAAGCATCCGAGATATCCTCAATAACGTTCGTATCTGATGCGTCTGGTGGCCAGTGGAAGTGTTTAAACTCAGAAGAGTGTGTCTGGAGCAATTTTGTAGCAATTCCGGACATGTGGGCTGTCGCATTTTCCTGCTGGACGTGAATGGATGCAGGTGATCAGACAGTACGCTTACGTACGTGTCACCTGTCGGAGTTGTATCTAGACGTATCAGGGATCCCATATCACTCCAACTGCACGCGCCCCACACCATTATAGAGCCTCCACCAGTTTGATGTTGCACGGTCCATGGATTCATTAGTTTGTCTCCATGCCCATACTCGTCCATCCGCTAGATTCAATTTGAAACGAGGCTCGTCCGACAACGCGACATTTTTTCAGTCATCGACAGTCCATTGTCAGTGATGATAAGCCCAGGCGAGGCGTAAAGCTTGGTGTCGTGCAACTATCAAGGGTACACGAGTGGGCCTTCGGCTCCGAAAGCCCATATCGATGCTGTTTCGTTGATTGATTTGCACGCTGACACTTGTTCATGGCCCAGCATTGAAATCTGCGGCAACTTGCGGGAGAGTTGCACTTCTGTCACGCTGAACGATTCTCTTCAGTCGTCATTTGTCCCGTTCTTGCAGGATCTTTTTCCGGCTGCAGCGATGTCGGAGATTTGATGTTTTACCGGATTCCTGTGATTACGGTACACTCGTGAAATGATCGTATGCGAAAATCCCCATTTCATATCTACCTCGGAGATGCCGTGCCCCATCGCTCGTGTGCCGACTATATCACCACGTTGAAACTCACTTAAATTTTGATAACCTACCACTGGAGCAGCAGTAACTGACTAACCGACCTAACAGCTGCGCCAGACATTTGTCTCATATAAGCGTAGGGGAGACCGCAGCGTCGTATTCTGCCTGTCTACTCATCTCTGTACTGAATACGCATGCCTATACCAGTTTCTTTTGCGCTTCAGTGTTGACTAATTGCCTGTATTTACACAATTTACTTGATGTGTCTAAGAGATGTTTTCAATAGCTGCAATACTGATTACTGTAACTATTCGAAAATAAAAAGATATTGCTACGACCACTTTTTTTCTATCTAAAAATATTTAAAACAAAACTCGAGCTCTTTAGACGTTGCCTCCTATTTAACGGAACTGCACTAAGATTGCAGAAATGTCTGGCCTCCTGTAACAGATTTTACACTACTGTTCATTAAAATTGCTACACCACGAAGAAGACGTGCTACAAACGCGAAATTTAACCGACAGGAAGAAGATGATGTGATATGCAAATGATTAGCTTTTCAGAGCATTCACACAAGATTGCCGCCGGTGGCGACACCTACAACGTGCTGACATGAGCAAAGTTTCCAACCGATTTCTCATACACAAAAAGCATTTGACCGGCGTTGCCTGGTGAAACGTTGTTGTGATGCCTCGTGTAAGAAGGAGAAATGAATACCATCACGTTTCCGACTTTGATAAAGGTCCTATTGTAGCCTATCGCGATTGCGGTTTATCGTATCGCGACATTGCTGCTCGGGTTGGTCGAGTTCGAATGACTGTTAGCAGAATATGGAATCGGTGGGTTCAGGAGGGTAATACGGAACGCCGTGCTGGATCCCAATTGCCAGTCGAGATGACAGGCATCTTATCCGCATGGCTGTAACGGATCGTGCAGCCACGTCTCGATCCCTGAGTCAACAGATGGGGACGAACAACCATCTGAACGAACAGTTCGACGACGTTTCCAGCAGCATGGACTATGAGCTCGGAGACCATGGCTGCGGTTACCCTCGAAGCTGCATCACAGCCAGGACTGCCTGCGATGGTGTACTCAACGACGAACCTGGGTGCACGAATGGCAAAACGTCATTTTTTTCGGATGAAGCCAGGTTCTGTTTACAGCATTATGATGGTCGCATCCGTGTTTGGTGACATCGCGGTGAACGCACATTGGAAGCGTGATAGTATGGGGTACCATTGGTTACACGTCTCGGTCACCTCTTGTTCGCATTGACGGCACTTTGCGCAGTGGACGTTACATTTCAGATGTGTTACGACCCGTGGCTCTACCCTTCATTCGATCCCTGCGAAACCCTACATTTCAGCAGGATTATGCACGACCGCATGTTGCAAATCCTGCACGGGTCTTTCTGGATACAGAAAATGTTCGATTGCTGCCCTGGCCAGCACATTCTCCAGATCTCTCACCAACTGAAAACGTCTGGTCAATGGTGGCCGAGCAACTGGCTCGTCACAATATGCCAGTCACCACTCTTGATGAACTGTGGTATGGTGTTGAAGCTGCATGGGCAGCTGTACCTGTACACGCCATCCAAGCTCTGTTCGACTGAATGCCCAGGCGTATCAAGGCCGTTATTACGGCCAGAGGTGGTTGTTCTGGGTACTGATTTCTCCGGATCTGTGCACCCAAATTGCGTGAAAATATAATCACATGTCAGTTCTAGTAAAATATATTTGTCCAATGAATACCCGTTTATGATCTGCATTTCTTCTTGGTGTAGCAATTTTAATGGCCAGTAGTATATTTGAAGATATTAATGAAGCTATTATGGATTTTTTTCTCTTCCTGCCAAACTTGAGGATCACATCGCTCAAGTTTTGAAGGTGAAGTTGAAGCCGTCAGAATTACAGTAAATTAACTGCACAACTTCTTACGCGCATCCGAGAAAGCAGTCATATATCGTGATTTCAGAGTGGCCATATCAGTAGTTATCAACACACAAGATCCAAAAATCATTCGAGTTAAAGAAGTCTAAGAACTAATTAATTCACTAAAACAGAAGGGTTAATTGCAATTCAGGTGACACCCTCGAACTGTGGCTTGATTCACGAGGAAGGTTTCTGTGTATAGCTTTTTACAGCTACGCCAGCCAAGTCATCCGATCATAGATAGTTAGTGCTACCCGAGCGAAGCTGGGGCAGGTCGACAGTAAGTAAACAATTGATCAGACAGAAACAGTAGAATATTCTAATTTTTCACCTACGATTCCTCTGACAGCAACAAAAATCAAGTTTAACGACTGTAACAAAATATGGAACGACTTAGCCACCGCCTCCTCTTGGAATACCGAATGCAAGCCGTTTAAAGCTTGAATAAAAGCTAAGTAATGCTCCTATCGAATATAAATTACTCCTTAGCTTGTAAGTACAGGATTAGTGATTAATTCCGAACCTCGATGCATCTTTGAAATACCTATGGCTAATGTTAACAAGTGTCATGCACTGAAATAAACACTTTATATCAGTGATAGGGGAAGCGAATGAGGTAGATTTATCAGGAGGAATCTGGGCAAGTGTTGTGTATCTGTTAACAATACTGCATATGAGAGCCTAACCTCTTCGCTGCCGAGGTATACATGATACCTCTAGGTCTTTTTTTTTCTTTTCTCGTGGGCGCTCTTCTTATGGGTTGTGGTACCACGTACAACAAGCATAGCGCCTGCAGCAGCCCACTTTTCCGCCAGAAGCCAAGAGCAATGAAGTGAGTACTGACTGCAAACTTCGGATTCTGCAACTGCACAGCTTGTCTCGGCGAAATAAAGGTAAAGACGTTTCTTTTTGTAAGTGCTTTGTCACATGCTTTAATATAGTATTAAAAACGTACAGGAAACACTATGGTAACAGGGAACTAAATTATTGTTATAAACGATTTGAAAGCTTCAAACCTTTGGGTATCGTATACGACACTTCGGTACTCAATGCTTCCTTTGTTTACGTTAGTTGAAGTGAGGTTATATTTTTCCACTTTGTTTCCATGCTTGACTGATGAAGAGACCATTGAATTGGACAATAGAATTAATCCAGATGAGTCTGAAAGAGTTTGATGAACCTGGTAAAGAAGATGGCCCTTTAGTGCAAAGACATGAAATTGAAGAAAGGGTATCAGAAGAGGTAACCGTGCTTCTCGCTCACATCAGAGAAAGATATGAGTTCTGGAGGCTTAAAAATGAGGAAAAATAAGTGTGTTATTAAAGTAATTATTTTTCCCACTAGATACTTTATTTAGAAAACTTTTGTTTAAATATTTTGAATTGTTTTCTTAGAATTATTGAAAGATTGATAGCAAGTATGTAGTTTGATCTATCATGAATCTGCAGAAAATATGAACAACATGTGTAATGTTTGACTCCAGAGCAACATGAAACTGTGTAGTTGTACGTATAATTGTTCTGCTTAAGTCCCAAGGTATCACATATGATACCATCTACAAAAAATTCACTGTGGCTTCAAAAATTTTTTTGAGGCTCATTCATTGTTAAGTAGCATTAACCCAAAGCAATTAACACAAATGTAGCTGATTTGCACTTTTAATATGTGCTAGGGACTGAAGAAGCTGATATGATCAGGTATATTGATCCACATTTGGAGCTATAAGCAAGTAGGCAAGGCACTAAACACGCAGTGTTGAATGATATCTAAGATGTGCTATATACCAAAGAGTAAGGAAGCGTTTTAGGGAACTTAAACATGACTCTTTTGTCGAAGGGTGACGTTTCTCTCATAAAACTCTGTTGGGTAAATTTAGACAAGGTATGTTCGATGTAGACTATGTAGTAATTTATCTGCCTTTGTCACATATCATGAACAGATCGTGGGAAAAATGTAGCAAAAACTAAGCCTGCTACAGAGAAATAATTCCCCGTCCCCCGCGCCCCCCTAGCGCTCTGCTGATGCTATACAGTTGTCCAGGTTCTCCATTTTCTTCCTACCTTATTCAGAAAGCAATTGTGTGTGTGTGTGTGTGTGTGTGTGTGTGTCCCTTAATATTAATATGGAATGTACAATGCGTAAATGAAACATTAAACATCGTTACGGTCATTTTTATCCACGAATGTACCGCGAAGATGAGTAACTTAGGTGGGAAATAAATGTAAAAATTATTAAAATTCTATCTTTTTTAATCACTTCATTAAATAAGACCTGAAATCGCACCCATAACATCGGTGAAAAGTAAGTTTCTTATCCCTTTACGCAGGAGATGGTGGGGTTGGGGGTTGGGAAGAGCTGACTCTGTACAGGTATGAACCGATAACGCAGGCGTTACCCATTCACAGGGACCGACCTTCATCCCAGAGATATAACACTACGCCAAATGAAAGACCAAACCTGGATCACTGGTAGGAGGTTCAGATACGATCAACATGAGACTGATGGTACATTACCTTTAATGACAGAAAGCCAAAAGTATATAGAAACAGTAAAAATCAGACTAATTGTAAATATTGACAACCTCGACTGCTGCTGAAAGACTCCCAATTATAGGTATATGTTACGAAGATACAGGAGCTAAAAGGGTTATGATGATGTGATATGTAAGTTGAAGACAATGAAAAATATAAAGTCTGAGGAAGATTTTGCGTTGTTACTTTTATGTACTGACACGACAAACCAAAAGTGTATCATTCCAGAAAGGAAACAAAAATAATACACTGAAGATCCATTTACTATAAAAGGCGAATCGTATCTAAAACGTGAATAAATATTGATTGTCCGAAGAGAAAGCCTTTTGCATCTGCAAATCGGAAAACTGAATCTTATTTACGAAAGTTGTTATGGAAAAAACATGATTAAAGCTAGTGGAACAAGCATGAATAGTGCTGATGTCTATGCCGAAAGAAAAGGGAAAAACAGTTAAAAAATTTGTCAGAAACAATGAATTGTGTAATTATTTCTAAAGAATGGGTAATTGCCGAACCGTAGGCTACAGACAGGCACCGGCATACCAGGGTAGGGTGCGGGTATGACAGCAGCGGCAGAGACGACCGCCAGAAAGGTGACCATCAGCTTCTATTTTTTTTTATGCATGAAATAGCTGTCGGCTGAAACGAGTAGAGTTCGAGTGTTACCACTAAACTGAGACCCAGACTGAACAGTACTACGAGTTAACTCAAGAAACATAAAAATAAATACTAAGTTCCGTTGAGTTACGATTTCTTCACGTACATACGATCGAAAAGGCTAAGTACTAGTGACTGCGTTTATTTTCGAATATTTTTTTCAATTTAAAAGCTCTGTAAATCCACAAAAAATTCTACTGAATATTTCGGTATCATCGTTACACCAATCAAGAAAACTGTGTTCTTATAAATCGAGTTATGTTAACAGAATGTATTACACTACAACAGTTCTTTTAAAAAGTTTGTTGAAAATTTCTCGTTGCAGAATACTAGTAAACACCTGTGTTACCTGTATGTTAGATGGGTTGCATAGCTATCAGGCGTTACCTTGTAACGATAGCTTTCTCTACGTATGCCGTCACTGTCTTATCATATTTCCATAAAAACCAGAAGCGATGAACTGTCTAGAAACTCATTAAGGATATGTAAAGGGCTGGGTAACCTGTAGAACATTTTTGTACCACATAGCTATCCGCCTATAAATTACTTAAAAATAAACAGTATTTTTAGCAAAGCTGAAATTGTCAGTTTTTAATTCTGGTTTTGTTCGAAAATTATTGATCTGTAACGAGAAACAGACGGATGTTGTAGTTAAGATACAGAAAACAATACAGATTTATCATACAGCGCTAGGAAACGCAATTGCCTCAACAAAAATGTAAATAAAAATAAAAACCGCAAAACAAAAATAATCAGACATTGCTTGAATACCTCCTCGAACTTATATAAAACATATTTCTGTTATTCATTAACAACTTTCCCATTTATCGATAATAAGAGGGAGCTGTTGCCTTTGATCATGAAGAAGAACGGTTGTATTGAGTGCAAAATAAAAACAGTATGTATATCTTTTGTATGTGTATACACAATTTACTTGCATCAAACGTAATTAGTCTGGTTACATTAAAGTGCAGAAGTTAGGCGATCAACTAATTTTTATTGCTTATAAAATTTAATATATATTTTGTAAGGATATAAAATATACAATGGACTAACACTGAATGACGTGCGGTTCTAATTATGGGGAAAAGAAACAAAAAAGAAGAGAGAGGCCCTCAGCTCCCAATTCCTCCCTTACACATTCATTTACATTTCTTTCCCTATCAATGGTACCAAAATTACGGTAATCCTACAACTCAATACTTCATTTATGTACTGTACCAAAACTACCCGACCGTTGTTTTGGTAGAGCATAACTCTCCTAAAACAATTTTAACGGCAGGTTATTTAGGAAACAAAAACGTATTTATTTGGCTCGAATTCTTGAATTAATATTCTGCGGCATAATTTAGGTCAACTGGAAAAGCAGTAAGGTTCCGAAAACAATCCTACACTTACAACGTGGAAACGGCAAATAGAGCAAATGTCAAACCTTACTATTGATGAACTATCCTGTGAGAGACCGGCAATGTCCTCACAATGACGCAGAGCTATTAGGGCGGTAAGACGGTGGGAGCCCATTACTTCACGCTTACTGACAGTGACCAGTGGACCGTGACTCCTCGCTGCCATTTATCCGACCTCCGGCCGCCAAAGCTTTATCACGTTTCCAGGAATGCAGCTCAGCGTTCGGCGAGCGCTAACGCTCGAGTGCCGGCACCCACGCCGCGGTCCCCCCTCTTATCGGAACGGAGCTAATAATTCTAGCGCGATGACGCGGGCGGCCGTTGTCGCCGCGCCGGCTCGCAGATTGATTCTGCGTAGAACAGCGCGTGGCGCTCGCTGACGTCCCCCCCCCCCCCCCCAACCCGCGGCGGCAGTCAGACACCGCGCATGCGCGGGCCGGGAGCGCGCGCGGTATTTAAATAGCGCGCTGCCGCGTGCGCCAGCCACTACCGCCGCCGCCGCCGCCAACCGAGCAGCCATGAGGAGGTCTTCCGCCGTCAGAGCCACAGCTGCGATGATGCTCGCCTTTCTGGCGGCCGTCTCTGCCGCGGCTGTCATCCCCGCACCCTATCCAGGTAGGCCCGTGCCTGTCTGTCATTCTTTCGAAATTATTAAACGATTCATTATTTCTGACAAAATTTTTCGTTGTTTTCCCACCTTGTTTTTATCGATATAGGCAACAGCACTAATAATGCTTTTTTCGCTTTCTTTAATCATGTTTCCTCTTTAACAACTTTCGTAAATAAGATACAGTTTTCATTTCACAGATTCAAAAGCCTTTTCCTTGCAGTAATACAATAAATACGTTTTAGTTACATTTCACCTTTTATAGTGAAAGTATTCTTGTGGTTCTTTCTTTTCCTTTCTGGAATGATGCACTTTTGCTTTTACATGTGATCCAGACTAAAAACAATTCCTACCATACTTTTTACACGAATAAAATGTTACTTATAATTGCTCTGCCCTGTAAAATCTTCATTTCCTCCCACGTGGTCGTAGTAAACACAGATTTTGCAGGACAGACGAGTAACTGTAAGCAGCATTTTGTTCAAGTATAATTAAAGGTGTGAATTATTTAGAATCTGTAATAATGACACGTAAAAACACAAAGGAAGGTAGTATCCACTGAAGATACCTTCAATACAAAATATGAAACGCATCATGAACGGAAATGAGCATTATCTTGGAGCCAGAAAATGGCGTTTGGATTTATAAAACGATTATTTATACATTTTATGAGAAAAGTGGTCATGCTAGCAATCTGTATAAATCAATACCAGATTACAAAAACCTTAGCACTTGAGGTTTTCCAACTATCAGTACTAGATTAACGTGCTGAAGCTAAGACGTGGAGTACTAACAAAAATTGCCAAGTCACTGCGTTCACGACATTGCATTCCGCATGTTCTCTAGTCCTGGGGATAGTTGGGTTCCATTCATATTTGACAATCTATGAACAGCTTATCATATAAGCAACTGCTACCGCATCAACATTTTGAATGAATGTCATACTGTATGCCTTTTCAGTATGGTTTAATTTTCTAGGACTATCTCGACATTAGATACTTTGAAATTAGACGGGAAGCAATTAGTGTTATGTGGGATGATGACATACCACTTTCTCTCATGTAATTCTACATGGTAAGTTTCTGCTTTTTCAGTTGTCATTTTTGCCCCTACTTGTTGCTCAAAGTATGATGCATTTGTATTAAGAACAGAACTGAGTCATTGTTTTACTTGATAGTCCTGATAACAATGACTGTTATAGTAAACGTTGGAGCGTATTGTCTTCAAAAGTACATTATCAAGTAAGAACTACCTGTACTGTTAAGAATGCAACTAGCTTATTGTCGTGCCCTGGAAACATTAATATAATTATCGCAGTAATTCTTTAAATTGTTCAGGATATCTCACAGAACAGTTTACGTACAGATATTTTCCTTTATTTAATACATATTTAAAAGTATAATAGCTATGGTCCTGTTTCACACAGCGCAAAGAATGTTAAGATGAATAATCAAAAGTTTCTGAAACTTTCAGCTGCTAACTGAAAAAAACTTGTTTATTGATAAAATAATTAAAGTAAATCCGTTGATATCAAACAGCCCATGTTTGGTTGGTTATTACTGTTTCATCTAAGCTCCACAGATGTGATCTAAATTATTAGTAGACTATGGAGATCAATAATTCCGTGAAAAATTCAGTTAAGCACAAATGAAAGATTTGTGACCGCTGGATATCTCTCTTATTCTTCTAACAGTTCATATCTGATGATAATGTATTTCATTAATTATAAAAGGAACTTTATTTAATTTAGAACATCAATTTGAAGAATATCAATTATAATAAGCCTGCTTTACGATATATAGTGCATCCGACTATTTTACTTTGCGCAAGCCACTTTAGTGATTGGAAACGCAAAGAAAGATACTAGAAAATGTCGATCTTGTTTCTAATGATTGAAATAAAGATAGTTAAATGAAACTGAAAAAAGGAGGAAAGGTTAATAATTATGCATCAGGCATCAATAAAAGTACAACAAAAATAAGGAAATTATTGGCAGTCCGTTTTGATTGTGGTCTATAACGCTAAGTGATAGATGACTTCATAGTTTTTATTCAGCTGTTTCATTTTTGGTAAGTTTGCAGTCTGGGATATATTGCAAATTTCCGTCCATTGTAGTTAAGTGGTCTTCTAGCATCTCCCATGTATGACACCTATGATGCACTGTTGCTGTCTCTAGATGTTTATTTAACATATATATTTTCAGAAGTCCGTACATTTTCTATCAATATTGACTATGTTACCTGAAGATAAATTATAGTATTTCTTATTGTATGTTTGTGGAAGCGCTGTGATCATCAATGCATCCATTCACGCGCACCGCAGCGCCCTCAGAGGAAGCTGTTCGTGGTGGCAGCCGCAGCATCGCTGTTTTTGTTTGTTGTTGATGCTGCCGGTGATGCTGCTGCGGCCGCAGAACGTGTGGACAATATTCGAACTTCGTCAGCGCTACTCTCACAAACATTCAAGTTGAAATGCCTCTACCATCGTCATCAGTCGTAGCACCTGCAACACTCACACACTACTTACAATGTAGATTGTCGGTACAGGCCCTGAAGATGGGTGCCCGCTAACTCACGCTATTAACGGACTGAACTCCATCTACGAACCGAATTCTGGCCGTGAAATTTGTTAAAACTCCTGAAAAAGAAACCCGGTATTACCATGAGAGGTCACCACTTCAATTAAGTAATAAAAAAATAAAAACAACACAGGTAAAGAGATGCTATTCATATGCTCATCACAATAAACTGCTGTCCGTGAAACCGAGTTTTCAAAACTGTAAAGCAAACAACATAAGTCGGTTCTTGAGGTCATTCTTCGCTCTTTCCATTTCAGTTTCCTCATAACTGACGCTACCGTCGGAAGTACGGGAGAAGCATGTTTTACAAACTGACATTCAAACTCAGATAGTGCTATTATGATGAAGCATAACGTTAGACTGAAATATTATGGTGATTCGGAACTTCAGGAAAAGTATGCTGCATGCTAACAAGGAAATTTAGTTAATAACATCAAAAAAATCGTAAATATTGTTTGAAAATAAGTAAAACAAAATATATGCAAAGTGGAGTATCATTCATTTCTTTTACTGTTTTACGGTGTAACGAAAGTACGTTTTCCGAGCACTGTCCTCGCGCATTTCTCATATCAGAGAGAGCAACATTATCCCTTTCTTCCAGCTAGCTGTTCATTCATTCTTTGCAGCTCTTCGCGGCAATTTTCCTGGCAACCGTGAAATGAAAGGTCTCAGTTCAGAAGTGAAGAGAAATATTCAACACTTCTTTTCACGCGCAGTTTTACAACGAATAACACGACATTCAACAAGAAACATAACGTTACAATGAAATGAAATGAATACCCCTAGCTGCATGCAGGCGTTCATATAAATCAAAAGGGAAGAGTTGAATATGTGTGCCCCGACCGCGACTCGAACCCAGGATATCCTACTTACATGGCAGACGCTCTACACATTTTTTTTATGTTTAGTCGTTGCGGACGTCACATGACATCCGTCCAACTTCGTTGTTGATCCCTTCATTCAATTTTTTTTTATTACAGAGGCCAACCAGCTCTCTGACAGAACACGCTGAGCTACCGTGTCGGCTATCCCTCTGAGCCACCGAGGACACAGAGAGGATAGTGCGACTGCAGGGAATTACCTCTGGCACGCCTCCCGTAAGGCCCACATTCCCAACTTATTGTCCCGCACTGTAGTCATAGTGCCCCCTGCCCCATTATACTCATTACTCGCGGCTTTTTGCCGATTCCCGTAAGAGTTCGGGCACTGTCTGTGCATCCGCACAGAAGACGATAGTCAAATGGCTGGTGAGCCTTAACTACACACACGCACACATATATATATATATGGTTCAGATTAGGCGAATGTTGTGGCCAAGACGACATCGATATTTCACCATTATCCTCCTCAAACCATTGTAGCACGATTGTCGCTTCATGACATTGATAGTTATCCTGTTGGAAGATGCCACCATCGTAGGGAAATACATCAAGCATTGAAGGAGAGTAACTCAATAAAGCTCACATAGCCCACGGCTGTAATGGTGCCTTTGATTAGTACCACAGGTCTCACGGAAGGCCAGATGAATGCCCCCATAATGTTGCCCCCATCGGCCAGTTTCCCTGGCGTGGTGCGTGTTTCGAGCAGCCGTGCGCCTGGATGATGACGTGTCAGGAAATGACCGCCTGCTGTAGTAAGAAACCTGATTCATCAGACCATTTGGCACGTTTCCATTGATCCACTGTCCAGTCTCCATGATCGTGTGCCCACCGCTGTCGTCGGTTACGATGCCCTCAGGCCAACTTGGCAACTCATAGGGATCACCTGCTGCGCTGCCCATGTTCGACAATGTGCTCTGAACAGTGCTCTCCATACAACTTCTGCCTGTACCAGCACTGTACTGCGTCGTCACATCTGTCACAGGTCGCCGCTTGTACTGTTTGTGATGAGGCGTGAGTGTGGAACACCTTGCCGCCTACTCGTGGTCTCGCCATGCTTCAACAACTTTCCACAGATCTCACGACAGTAGCACGCGAACGGCCGTCAAGTTCGCCGCTTCGAGATCTTTCCATGTGTCGAGCCATTAAAACCTGCCTTTGTCAAAGTCATTTATGTCCGTGGATTTGCCCTTTTGCGGCCCGTATCACAGCTAGAATGATTCCTCATTCATTTCTGCTCCACTTCTATACTTTCCTTACCACGTCGCGTACCCTCACGGCGACCAGGCGGCATTCATTCTGGTGGTGGTCACTGGTCATAGTGTTTTGCTTCATTGATGTATTTTAATGTGAGAACGTATCCTACAGTTTCTTGTGGGTATGTACGTACATTTACATCTGCATCTACATCTACATACATACTCCGCAGTCCACCATACGGTGCGTGGCGGAGGATACCTCGTACCACAACTAGCATCTTCTCTCCCTGCTCCACTCCCAAACAGAACGAGGGAAAAATGACTGCCTATATGCCTCTGTACGAGCCCTAATCTCTCTTATCTTATCTTTGTGGTCTTTCCGCGAAATATAAGTTGGCAGCAGAAAAATTGTACTGCAGTCAGCCTCAAATGCTGGTTCTCTAAATTTCCTCAGTAGCGATTCACGAAAAGAACGCCTCCTTTCCTCCAGAGACTCCCACCCGAGTTCAAAATGGTTCAAATGGCTCTGAGCACTATGGGACTTAAAATCTTTGGTCATCAGTCCCCTAGAACTTAGAACTACTTAAACCTAACTAACCTAAGGACAACACACACATCCATGCCCGAGGCAGGATTCGAACCTGCGACCGTAGCGGGCACGCGGTTCCAGACTGAAGCGGCTAGAACCGCACGGCCACACCGGCCGGCCCCACCAGAGTTCCTGAAGCATTTCCGTAACACTCACGTGATGATCAAACCTACCAGTAACACATCTAGCATCCCGCCTCTAATTGTTTCTATGTCCTCCCTCAATCCGACCTGATAGGGATCCCAAACGCTCGAGCAGTACTCAAGAATATGTCGTATTAGTGTTTTATAAGCGGTCTCCTTTACAGATGATCCACATCTTCCCAAAATTCTACCAATGAACCGAAGACGACTATCCGCCTTCCCCACAACTGCCATTACATGCTTGTCCCACTTCATATCGCTCTGCAATGTTACGCCCAAATATTTAATCGGCGTGACTGTGTCAAGCACTACACTACTAATGGAGTATTCAAATATTACGGGATTCTTTTTCCTATTCATCTGCATTAATTTACATTTATCTATATTGAGAGTTAGCTGCCATTCTTTACACCAATCACAAATTCTGTCCAAGTCATCTTGTATCCTCCTACAGTCACTCAACGACGACACCTTCCCGTACACCACAGCATCATCAGCAAACAGCCGCACATTGCTATCCACCCTATCCAAAAGATAATTTATGTAGATAGAAAACAACAGCGGACCTACCACACTTCTCTGGAGCACTCCAGATGATACCCTCACCTCTGATGAACACTCACTATCGAGGACAACGTATTGGGTTCTATTACTTAAGAAGTCTTCGAGCCACTCACATATTTGGGAACCAATCCTATATGCTCGTACCTTAGTTAGGAGTCTGCAGTGGGGCATCGAGTCAAACGCTTTCCGGAAGTCAAGGAATATGGCATCCGTCTGATACCCTTCATCCATGGTTCGCAAGATATCATGTGAAAAAAGGGCGAGTTGCGTTTCGCAGGAGCGATGCTTTCTAAAGCCGTGCTGATGCATGGACAGCAACTTCTCTGTTTCAAGGAAATTCATTATATTCGAACCGAGAATATGTTCGAGAATCCTGCAACAAACCGATGTTGAGGATATTGGTCTGTAAACGTAGATAGAGTGTGAGCTTCCAGTTAACGACCCTTCCATTCTTCCATTCAATCGTTCAGGCAGTTTTGGCGCAATCAGAAATGAACGTTTCTTTACCATTAAACTACTTTTTTACAGATAAGTTGGCAAATAATTTCGATAATTTACGGCTTCTTTTCTTTCCTTTTTCTTGTTCAGGAAGTAATGAGAGATCTCTGGGTTCCCAATAGTAGCGTAGGTGCGGTACAACGATTGTTACACATTTCCGATCTGGATCTTCTACGTGTTCGCCTGCATGTTTCGCGCCAGTCCAACACTTCGCCCACACGAATGCCACCTGGTTTTCTTAATGCATGTCCTTATTTCTTCCATTTTCTGTCCACTTTTTTTATACGGTCCCTGTTTGCTAAGTAGTCTTTCTCTGTCAATCTGACATTTACAGATTCGCAGAAGTTAACGATAGCTCTGTATTTGTAAGCAATACGTTCGATGATTGACCACATCTCCCAGCCACTGAGAGCTTCAAAACCATACTACTAGAGATGTTTCCGCTTTCCTGTATTTTGCAAGTTTATGACTTCTCTATTACTTTTCTGTGCTAATTTATACCGTCTTAAACTGACATCACCTCCTTTTGTTGCTATCGTCCCAACGGCGACAACTGAGTTTACTTCTTCCACTGTCTTTCCAACAACTCTGAGCTCATCCCCGAACTTTGTGCTAACTCTTAACTCCTTAGTCTAGTTGGTGTTGATGTTAAGCACCACCGTATCTGCCTTACTCTCGAACTTCTACCCTGTGTCTTTGAAGTTATGTAAGAATATGCAGATATTACAGTGAACCCTAAGGCCCAGACATAAAATAAGCAGACTGCCTACGTAAAACGTATGGACACTTTTGTAAGTTGTAGTAACGTATTGTGGTTTCGCTCTACCATTGTACACTACCGCAAAAGAAGGAAAAGACAAGGAAATCGTATGTCATTATTGAGTGGGTCTCCTCGCCAACTAAGTTCAGCCATCGAATTGGAAAGGTTTCCTTTTTCGCGCAAATGAGAAATTTCGTTCTGGAACTGTCATAAGTGCACCTATTAAGTGTTGATTGCTCTTCAGTCTGAAGACTAGTTAATGTAGCTTTCCTGTGCAAACCTCTTCATTTATGGCTCATAACTGCAGCCACCGTACATTTCTACCTGCTTAGCGTAGTCAAGCGTTGGTGTCTCTGTACAATGTCCCACGCTACGCACGCACGTACTCTCTCTCTCTCTCTCTCTCTCTCTCTCTCTCTCTCTCTATCTATCTATCTATCTATTTATCTATCTCTCCCTCTCGGCTCTCGGGATGTATTCTATCAACCGATCCCTTATTTTAGTCACATTGTGGCGTACACTTATTTTCTCCCCAGTTCAGTTAGCACCCCTTCATAATTATCCGGTCGACATGTCTAATGCCGGCCGAAGTGGCCGTGTGGTTAAAGGCGCTGCAGTCTGGAACCGCAAGACCGCTACGGTCGCAGGTTCGAATCCTGCCTCGGGCATGGATGTTTGTTATGTCCTTAGGTTAGTTAGGTTTAACTAGTTCTAAGTTCTAGGGGACTAATGACCTCAGCAGTTGAGTCCCATAGTGCTCAGAGCCATTTTTTTGACATGTCTAATCTTCTGCATTCATATGCAGCATAACATTTGAAAAGCTTTTATTCTCTTCCTGTCTACACCGTGTCATGTCAACGTTTTCTTTCATAAAAGGCTGCACTCCTGGCAAACACCGTCATAAAATACGTTTTATGTTAAAAATTAAACTCCTCCAGATGTACTTAAGATTTCATATTTATATGGCTACTAGTTTCGACGTTGCGTCAACGCAATCTTCAGCCCCTACACTTTGATGACATCAATTGTGTGTGGCTAAGTACTAGAAAAATTATACCAGCTGATGTCCCACCATCATTCAGTTTAACTATGGATGTACGAAGATCATAAAATATTTTCTAGTACTTAAATTTATATTCGATGCTAATAGATGTCTCCGGTGGCTCTTCAGGCTGTGTACACAGTGTAGAGCCATGTTTCTGATATTGAGAGAAACGAGAGGGCGAAATCCCGTTCCGGCTCATAGCCTACTCCTTTCAGCGAGTACCAGGAGTACTGCTGTGTTTGAAGTCATTATCTGCAAGACGTAGAGACCGCCACACCCTCTCACGCCATGAGACACTGTACCATGGTTTGAAATTTAATGCAGGACAATGACGGCATGTCCGGTATGTACCAAAACTTCTAATCCCGTTAATGGCTAATAATCGGCGTTGATAATTTCTTCTATCACCAAGATTTGAAGCGGCTGCCTCTGATTCTGGAGCCGTCGCACAGGGGTGAATTACCGACCGGTTATGAGATTGGTGCCTCCACAGCATTTAAACTTTTAACGCCGTAGATAACAATACAGCGTGGTCTCACGTGGTACAGTATGGACCGCGAGAGTGATCTCGTCTTTACAGGAAAATACTTGTAATTTGTCTTCCGTACTAAGTACGCAAAAACAGTATATCACGTCTGTGTAAATATTCGTAAAACGCTACTGGCCATTAAAATTGCTACACCAAGAAAAAATGCAGATCATAAACGGGTATTCATTGGACACATATATTATACTAGAACTGACATGTGATTACATCTTCACGCAATTTGGGTGCATAGATCCTGAGAAATCAGTACCCAGAACAACCACCTCTCGCCGTAATAACGGCATTGATACGCCTGGGCATTGAGTCAAACAGAGCTTGGATGGCGTGTATAGGAACAGCTGCTCATGCAGCTGCAACACGATACCACAGTTCATCAAGAGTAGTGACTGGCGTATTGTGACGAGCCAGTTGCTCGACCACCATTCACCAGACGTTTTCAATTGGTGAGAGATTTGGAGAATGAGCTGGCCAAGGCAGCAGTCGAACATTTTCTGTATCCAGAAAGGCCCGTACAGGACCTGCAACATTCGGTCGTGCATTATCCTGCTGAAATGTAGGGTTTCGCAGGGATCAAAAGAAGGGTAGAGCCACGGGTCGTAACAAATCTGAAATGTAGCGTCCACTGTTCAAAGCGCCGTCATTGCGAACAAGAGGTGACCGAGACGTGTAACCAATGGCGCCCAATACCATCACGTTGGGTGATACACCAGTATGACGATGACGAATACACGCTTCCAATGTGCGTTCACCGCGATGTCGCCTAACAAGGATGCGACCATCATGACGCTGTAAACAGAACCTGGATTCATCCGAAAAAACGACGTTTCACCATTCGTGCACCCAGGTTTGTCGTTGACTACACCATCGCAGGCACTCCTGTCTGTGATGCAGCGTCAAGGGTAACCGCAGCCGTGGTCTCCGAGCTGATAATCCATGCTGCTGCAAACGTCGTCGAACTGTTCGTGCAAATGGTTGTTGTCTTGCAAACGTCCCCATCTGTTGACTACGGTGTCGAGACGTGGCTGCACGATCCGTTACAGTCATGCGGATAAGATGCCTGTCATCTCGACTACTAGTGATACGAGGCCGTTGAGATCCAGCACGGCAATCCGTATTACACTCCTGAACCCCGCCGATTCCATATTCTGCTAACAGTCATTAGATCTCGACCATCACGAGCAGCAATGTCGCGATACGATAAACCGCAATCGCGACAGGCTACAATCCGACCTTTATCGAAGTCGGAAACGTGATGGTACGCATTTCTCCTCCTTACACGAGGCATCACAACAACGTTTCACCAGGCAACGCCGGTCAGCTGCTGTTTGTGTATGAGAAATCGGTTGGAATCTTTCCTCGTGTCAGCACGTTGTAGGCGTCGCCACCGGCGCCAACCTTGTGTGAATCTCTGAAAAGCTAATCATTTGCATATCACAGCATCTTCTTCCTGTCGGTTGAATTTCGCGTCTGTAGCACGTCATCTTCGTGGTGTAGCAATTTTAATGGCCAATCGTGTATTTATTACGTAGTAATGTAGTGAGCCGGCCGCGGTGGTCTCGCGGTTCTAGACGCGCAGTCCGGAACCGTGCGACTGCTACGGTCGCAGGTTCGAATACCGCCTCGGGCATGGATGTGTGTGATGTCCTTAGGTTAGTTAGGTTTAAGTAGTTCTAAGTTCTAGGGGACTGATGACCACAGCCGTTAAGTCCCATAGTGCTCAGAGCCATTTGAACCATTTTTTAGTAATGTAGTGCCTTCCTTCTGAAGACCGTCACTGCTACACACAGTATTTGCGTAGTACTCATTTTGGATTGATGTCCTGCGCAAGTTAAGCTACACTTCGGAGAAGTCCATTCGCTGAACGATGAATGTGGTGAGCGAGCGGCGGCAGCGGAAAGGCAGAAGGCGAGCTTCGTACTGGTTGGCAGGACTTCGGACGCGCAAGTAGACCCTCTGACCTTCCAGTTGCCTCTCCACTTCGCTTCCTGTCACCGTACCTTCCGCCCCCTAGAAACACGACTGGCGTCAGGACGCTGAGCAAAGCTCTGATACCGCCCACGCGAACGGAGTAGCAAAGCAGTCGCCTACACCGGACCGGAGCTGTGCTGTCGTCTCCCGGCATACGCCTGCCGCGCAGGCAACCCCGCCGACTCTGATGTGCCGCGGGCAGGTTCTGTGCCCCGTGCATACGGCGGTGTCTGAGCGGAAACAACATACCACATCAGACGCGACGAAATAAAGGACACGTTAAGATACTAAGGAACTACATACATAGGCTGAGAGTGGGCACTGAATTAAATCAGTGGGGAAAGTTGAAAATTTATGCCGGAGCAGGATTCGAACCAGGGTCACCTGCTTATTAGGCAGATGCTCTGACTACTAAGCCATCTGGACACAGTGGTCATCGCAGCTGCAAGGACTACCCTAACACGCCTCCCGTCCAAGTATCGACTTATCCACACATTACAACTGTAGTGCTCCTCGCTCATTAGTCTCATTATTCGCGTCATTTCGCCGATTCCCGTAATAGTTCGACCCGAGTGTGCATCCTTTTGCCTTGATTATATGTGTGCAGTGTCTGTTCTCTTGGACTTCCGCCCCCGTTAGCTGAGTGGTCAGTAAGGCGGAATGACACACCAAAGAGCCCGGGTTCGATTCTCGGCTGGGGCAGGAGATTTTCTCCGCTCAGGGACTGGGTCTTGTGTTGTTCTCATCATCATTTCATCCCCATCTCCGGAAGTCGCCCAATGTGGCGTCGATTGCAACAAGTAATTGCCCTCGACGGCCGAACTTCCCTGAATGGGTGACTCCCGGCCCACAATGCCATACGCTCATTTGATTTTCTCTTGGACATGTCCGAAAGAACAGACACGACGTATTCAAAGTACACATTTCCAGTCCTCATTTTGGATACAAAATTTGAACCGGCACTGGCTACGTTTCCTTTTCCATCATCACTCTTCTGACTGGTCTGATTCAATCCATCACCTATTCCTCTCCAGCGCCAACCCAGAGCAGACCTCGCTTTCAACGTCCTCAATAATTTGTTGGATATATTCCAACTTCTGTCTTCCGTTACAGCGTTTACCCTCTACTGCTACCCCATGTACCACGTCCATTCCCTGATGTCCTAACACGTCTGCTACTGTCCTGTTCCCTCTTGCTGTCAGCGTTTTCCTCTGATTCCTTACCTTATTGGGCCACTTAGTTTCCTACAGCACCACATTTCAAACGCTTCGGTTCTCTTCTTCACCCATTTTCCCACAATGCATGATTCGCTTCCATACAACGCTGTCCTTCAAACGTATATTAGCAGAAATTCTTCCTCAAAATAATGCCCATGTTTTGATACTAGCACTGACCAGCAATGCTCTGTTTGCCTGTGCCAGCCTGCTTATTATGTCCTCCTTGCTTCGCCCGTCATCTTTATTTTACTTCGAAGGAGGCAGAATTCCTTCACTTCATATCCTTCGTGATCCCCTATCCTGATGTTAAGTTTATGGGATGTAGGTGGTTTTTAAGCCTACAGCGCCAAAGAAACTGGTATAGACATGGGTATTCAAATACAATGATATGTAAACAAGGAGAATACGGTGCTGCGGTCGGCAACGTCTGTACAAGACAACAAGTGTCTCGCACAGCTGTTAGATCGGTTACTGCTGCTACAACGGCAGGTTATCAAGATTTAAATGAGTTTGAACGCACGAGCAATGGGACACAGCATCTCCGAGGTAGCAATGAAGTGTGGATTTTTCCGTATGGCCATTTCACTAGTGTACCGTGAAGATCAGGAATCCCGTAAAACATCAAATCTCCGACATCGCTGCGGCCGAAAAAGAACCTGGAAGAACGGGACCAGCGACGACTGAAGAAAACCCTACAACGTGACAGAAGTGGAACCCTTCCGCAAATTGTTGCAGATTTCAGTGCTGGGCCATTAACAAGTGTAAGCGCACGAACGATTCAACGAAACATCATCGATATGGGCTTTCGGAGCCGAAGGCCCACTCGTGTACCCTTGAAGACTGCACGACACAAAGCTTTACACCTCGCCTGGGCCCGTCAACACCGACATTGGACTGTTGATTACTGGAAACATGTTGCCCGGTCGGACGAGTCTCCTTTCAAATTGTATCGAGCTGATGGAAGTATGCGGGTATGGAGACAACCTCATGAATCCATAGACCCTGCATGTTAGCAGGGGACTGTACAAGCTGGTGGAGGCTCTCTAATGGTATGCGCCGTGTGCAGTTGGAGTGATATGGGACCCCTGATACGTCTGGATACGACTCTGACAGGTGACACGTACGAAAGCATCCTGTGTCATCACCTGCATCCATTCAAATCCATTGTGTATTCCGACGGACTTGGGCAATTCCAGCAGGACAATGCGACACCCCTCACATCCAGAATTGATGCAGAGTGGCTCCAGGAACACTCTTCTGAGTTTAAACACTCCCGCTGGTCACCAAGCTCCCCAGACATAAACATTATTGAGCGCATCTGGGATGCCTCGCAACGTGCTGTTCAGAAGAGATTTCCATCCCCTCGTATTCTTACGGATTTGTGGACAGCTCCGCAGCTTTCATAGTGTCAGTTCCCTCCAGCACTACTTCAGGCATCAGTAGAGTCCATGCCACGTCGTGTTGCGGTACTTCTGCGTGTTCGCGGAAAGCCCTACCGGTGTTAGGCAGGTGTACCAGTTCCTTTTGCTGTTCAGTATAGTAAGTAGCAGGAAACCCGCAGTGCTTAATGAATCGACCCCCGGCCCTCTACCCCTTCCGAGTGAAACATCTTCAAACTTTTGATCACAAATGAGTTAATGTGTTCAGTCTTTGACCTTAAGCATAACAGAGCGAATAAGATCCGTTGAATCATGTGTAAGGTTTGTTGCAAGCCGATGAGTGCTCTCATTCTCAAATAATGGATTAATGTAGCCTCGATACTTGCAAGCGGTGCGTTACAGCTTTTTTTAGAGGAAGGTGGTTATTACCTCTACCGTGCTTCCGTTTAGACAGCAAGTCATACGTGTGCCAAGTTTGGTTGCAATCTGTCAGTGATCTAGGGGGAATTGTTGCTCCTAAGGGTGACAATTATTGAACCATATGGAATAAAATCGTCATACTTTCTGAGCGGTTTGCGTTAGGACGCTCAAACTGCACGGTTGGTCACGGGTCATGATGGGAATTAGTATGAGCATGCATAGTTTAGTTTAGCCACGAAGCATATTTTCATTTTAATGGATTCGTCAATAAGCAAAACTGGCGCATTTTGGGAACTGAAAATCCGCATTCCGTGATCGAGAAGTCTCTTCGGCCTCAGTGGGTTACTGTATGGTGTGCAATGTCCAGTCACGAAATAATCGATGCGATATTCTTTGATGGCACGGTGACTACCGAACGGTACGTGAAGGTTTTTGAAAATGATTTCATCCCCCATTATCCAAAGTTACCCTGGTTTCCACAAGATGTGGTTGATGCAAGACGGAGCTCGAGCCCATCGAAGCAGGAGAGTGTTTCATGTCCTGGTGGAGTACTTTGGGGTCCGCATTCTGGCTCTGGGGTACCCAGAGGCTACTGGCATGGACCTCAATTGGCTGCCATATTCTCCGGATCTGAACACATGCGACTGCTTTTTGTGGGGCTATATCAAAGACAAAGTTTACGGCAATAACACCAAAACCAGCCGTTCATGAGGCTATCGACAACATCGATGTTGAGACACTTCCGCGGGTCATGCAGAATTTCGCTATTCGTCTGCGCCACGTCATCGCCAATGACGGCAGGGATACGGAACATGCCATAACCCAAATCCAAATATCTGTAGTGACAATCAAAATATCCACGGGTGTACTGCCGGTCTACAGTGTCCAATGGGCGCAATATTTCGGTGATCATACATGTCGCCATCATCGGGTAAACTGACGGACTGAGCTCAGTCCGGCAGTTCACCTGATGATGGTGACATGTATGATCGCCGAAATATTGTGCCCGTTGGACACTGTAGACCGGCAGTACACCCGTGGATATTTTGATTGTCAAATACGCCGGGAGAAACTCAAGAATCACATCTGTAGTGACGTTTACATGTCGAATAAATCGTGTGCACGCTTTAGTTTCTAACTAATTTCCTTTTTTTTATATAGTTCAATAATTGTTGCCCTGTATATACATTGGCAACGGCCTTGCCGCAGTGGATACACCGGTTCTCGTGAGATCACCTAAGTTAAGCGCTGTTGGGCGTGGCCGGCACCTGGATGGGTGACCATCCAGCCGACATGCACTGTTGCTATTTTTCGGGGTGCACTCAGCCTCGTGGTGCCAGTTGAGGAGCTACTCGACCGAATAGTAGCGGCTTCGGTCAAGAATACCATCATAACGACCGGGAGAGCGGTGTACTGACCCCACGCCCCTACTATCAGCATCCTCCTCTGAGGATGACATGGCGGTCGGATGGTCCCGGTTTGCCACTCGTGGCCTGAAGACAGAGCGCTTTTTTCTGTATGTACATTACATACGTAAGTAATACATCAGTTTTTGTAAAATGTAGAGATACTTTGAATATATAGGTGCTGTATAAATGAGACGATTAATTTAGCAGGTTTTTTTTTTAATTCAGAAAACAAATGAAAGTACTATACCAAGCGAAAGCGGGCCGTTTCTAGCTGGTAAAATGACAAATACCCTGTTTCGCGAGTGGACACAGCTTTTGCGACGCGTCTGGGACTCCACCGGCGGCAGTGGAGTCTGCGCGTGATGCGGCCACCTATTCGCCGTGTACAGCACATGTAGCCTGCCCGCCGCAGCATTGCCCTGAATTTCACGTCGCAGTCGCACGACAGAGGCCGCTCGCCGCTATTGTCTCGCGGCTGTGTGGCTCGCACTAGGGAATGCGGCGTGGAGAGACCGGCTAAGCGGAGTGGGTCTTAATTAAGTACAAAATTCTCAATACCACAGCTGAATGTGGCTGCAAAAATACGCCGTCCACCGAAGCGCTAACGCGCTCGCACAGCTCAGTCCACGAGTTGACGGAACGGCCTTTTGTCATTGCGTCACAGCCAAAGCGCGTTTACCCGTCGGCACGTGCGCGCTTGTTGAAATGTTCCTTGCTGCGAAATTTCTCATTTCGGTTTAATATTATCCATTTTAATTATGTGAGGCAACGGTTGTTATATTACAACTGCAACAACAGCTGATAGCGTTCAAAAGTTTTTTCTGTCCTACACACGGCTCAACGACGCGTTTCCAGAGACAATGCTCTCGTCAGGTTATGAAACTTAGCTCTTGAGCTTAAAAATCTGTAAAGCCTACCAATACGTTAGCGTCGTTCATAAAAGACTTTTTACTGTTCTAAGTTTATGAGCTAAGTTTCACAACCTGATGATGATACTATTGTCTCTCGAAACACGTTGTTACGTATAGGCCACAGAACGATGGCAGTTGCCAGTTATTCATTTCAATGCCGTTACATTACGATCCAGTACCTGCACCACCTTGTCATCATAAATTGCAATAAAAAATTGAAAGTTAATCAGAGCAAGTTTCGAATTAGGAATGAAAAGCAGTTAGAATAAGACTAAAATAATGTGCAGTGTATTTGAAAATTAAATTTGGATAAATTTTGTAAGGGACGTTCAATAAGTAACGCAACATTTTTTTCTCGGCCAATCTCGTTTGAAAAAGCGCGGAATTCGTTGTGGGACGTCGTGGGATATTCTCGCTTCAGCTCCTAAGTTCCATGAAGTTCCAATAGGTGGCAGCACTACACGTAGTCTTCAATATGGCGTCTTTAACAGAGATGCATTCCAAGCAGAGATCTGTCATCGAGTTTCTTTTGGCGGAAATCAGAGCATTACAGATATTCACAGGTGCTTGCAGAACGTCTACGGAGACCTGGAAGTTAACAAAAGCACGGTGAGTCGTTGGGCGAGGGGTCTTTCATCATCGCAACAGGGACGTGCAAACCTGATAGATCTCCCTGGTACCGGCCGACAGCACACAGCCGAGACTCCTGCAATGTTGGAACGTGCGGACACTCTCATTCTAGGTGATCGTCAGATCACAATCAACCACCTCGCTGCTCAAGTTGACATCTCAGTTAGTAATGATTACACACCCGTCATCAGTTGGGATACTCAAAGGTGTGTGCACGCTGGATTCCTCATCTACTAACAGAAGACCATAAAGATCAACTAAGAACCATCTGTGTGGAACTGCTTACGCATTACCAGGCAGATGTGACAATTTTTTTTTTCGAACATCGATACAGGTGATGAAACGTGGGTTCATCACTTCAGAACGGAAGCATAACGGCAACCCATGGAGGGGCGCCTCATCACCTGTCTCCAAAGAAAATGTTCAAAGACACACCCTCAGCCAGTAAAGACATGGCGACTGTCGTCTGGGACTCTCAGGAGGTCATTCTGTTTGATATCTTCCCTCATGGTCCAGTGTATTGTGCTACCCTTAGGAAATTGTATCTTGAAACGTCGTATAAGAGCTGGGAAAAAGATAAGGACCAGGAAAGTAACTAGGATAGAAGAACAAACTGCCTATTGGCTTCTGTCTCGGGTCCTTCGGCCGACGTTCATCTAATGATTTTTCTGACGTTTCGCCAGCACGAGTGGCTGGCATTGTCAAAGCTTCACCCTCCATTGCCGGTGCCAGTTCACCACCGGCAATGGAGGGTGAACCTTTGACAATGCCATTCACTCGTGCTGGCGAAACGTCAGAAAAATCATTAGATGAACATCGGCCGAAGAACCCGAGACAGAAGCCAATAGGCAGTTTGTCAACAAGTGGCCACGAAAGCCTTAACAATTTTGTAGGATAGAAGGCTTCATTACGGCTTTAATCAAAATGAAGTGATGGTGACCAGGACATGTAGCCACGAGAATGGATGGCAGATGGATGAAGGAAGCTGTTTGCTGGATTCCAAGATGTAACTGGACACACAGATGGCGACCTATTGTAAATTTGATCGATGAAAATAACTAACATATAGGAGCATCTAGTGACATTATACTGAGTGCACTATCCGAAAATTACTTCGAGCAATTAAACAGAGAACCGACTCGTGGAAATGACATCTTGGACCTACTGATAACAAACAGACCCGAACTTTTCGACTCTGTAAGCGCAGAACAGGGAATCAGTGATCATAAGGCCGTTGCAGCATCCCTGAATATGGAAGTAAATAGGAATATAAAAAAAGGGAGGAAGGTTTATCTGTTTAGCAAGAGTAACAGAAGGCAGATTTCAGACTACCTAACAGATCAAACCGAAAATTTCTGTTCCGTCACTGACAATGTTGAGTGTTTATGGAAAAAGTTCAAGGCAATCGTAAAATGCGTTTTAGACAGGTACGTGCCGAGTAAAACTGTGAGGGACGGCAAAAACCCACCGTGGTTCAACAACAAAGTTAGGAAACTACTGCGAAAGAAAAGAGAGCTTCACTGCAAGTTTAAACGCAGCCGAAACCTCTCAGACAAACAGAAGCTAAACGATGTCAAAGTTAGCGTAAGGAGGGCTATGCGTGAAGCGTTCAGTGAATTCGAAACTAAAATACTATGTACCGACTTGACAGAAAATCCTAGGAAGTTCTGGTCTTACGCTAAATCAGTAAGTGGCTCGAAACAGCATATCCAGACACTCCGGGATGATGATGGCATTGAAACAGAGGATGACACTCGTAAAGCTGAAATACTAAACACCTTTTTCCAAAGCTGTTTCACAGAGGAAGACCGCACTGCAGTTCCTTCTCTAAATCCTCTCACAAACGAAAAAATGGTTGACATCGAAATAAGTGTGCAAGGAATAGAAAAGCAACTGGAATAACTCAACAGAGGAAAGTTCATTGGACCTGACGGGATACCAATTCGATTCTACACAGAGTACGCAAAAGAACTTGCTCCCCTTCTAACAGCCGTGTACCGCAAGTCTCTAGAGGAACGGAAGGTTCCAAATGATTGGAAAAGAGCGCAGGTAGTCCCGGTCTTCAAGAAGGGTCGTCGAGCAGATGCGCAAAACTATAGGCCTATATCTCTGACGTCTATCTGTTGTAGAATTTTAGAACATGTTTTTTACTCACGTATCGTGTCGTTTATGGTAACCCAGAATCTAATCTGTAGGAATCAACATGGATTCCGGAAACAGCGATCGTGTGAGACCCAACTCGCTTTATTTGTTCCTGAGACCCATAAAACATTAGATACAGGCTCCCAGGTAGATGCTATTTTCCTTGACTTCCGGAAGGCGTTCGATACAGTTCCGCACTGTCGCACGGAATATCAGACCTGTTGTGTGGCTGGATTGAAGAGTTTTTAGCAAACAGAACACAGCATGTTGTTCTCAATGGAGAGACGTTAAAGTAACCTCTGGCGTGCCACAGGGGAGTGTTATGGGACCATTGCTTTTCACAATATATATAAATGACCTGGTAGATTGTGTCGGAAGTTCCATGCGGCCTTTCGCGGATGATGCTGTAGTATACAGAGAAGTTGCAAAATAAGAAAATTGTAGCGAAATGCAGGAAGGTCTGCAGCGGATAGGCACTTGGTGCAGGGAGTGGCAACTGACCCTTAACATAGACAAATGTAGCGTATTGCGAATACATAGAAAGAAGGATCCTTTATTGTATGATTATATGATAGCGGAACAAACACTGGTAGCAGTTACTTCTGTAAAATATCTGGGAGTATGCGTGCGGAACGATTTGAAGTGGAATGATCATATAAAATTAATTGTTGGTAAGGCGGGTACCAGGTTGAGATTCATTGGGAGAATCCTTAGAAAATGTAGTCCATCAACAAAGGAGGTGGCTTACAAAACACTCGTTCGACCTATACTTGAGTATTGCTCATCAGTGTGGGATCCGTATTAGGTCGGGTTGACGGAGGAATTAGAGAAGATCCAAAGAAAAGCGGCGCGTTTCGTCACAGGGTTATTTGGTAACCGTGATAGCGTTACGGAGATGTTTAACAAACTCAAGTGGCAGACTCTGCAAGAGAGGCTCTCTGCACTGCGGTGTAGCTTGCTGTCCAGGTTTCGAGAGGGTGCATTTCTGGACGAGGTATCGAATATATTGCTTCCCCCTAGTTATACCTCCCGAGGAGATCACGAATGTAAAATTAGAGAGATTCGAGCGCGCACGGAGGCTTTCCGGCAGTCGATCTTCCCGCGAACCATACGTGACTGGAACCGGAAAGGGAGATAATGATAGCGGCACGTAAAGTGCCCTCCGCCACACACCGTTGGGTGGCTTGCGGAGTATAAATGTAGATGTAGATGTAGAACAAGTGTGGCTGAAGGCAGAGATGGCCGTTACTCAACAGTGAATGACAAATGGCTGATGACAAAGATGGTGATGACCTTGGTAAAGGCTTACCTTTCCCAATGTGTAATAGCAATAAGCAGATCTAATTTCTGTGTTACTTTAGATTATAAACCAATAATGTACGTTGTTCGAAACATTTTTGTTAAAAAACTGGGTAAGTTCGTGCGGTATTGGGGTCTAATTCTCTCTCTTGAGTTTACCAAGGGGAGAGATGCTACGCCTATGTCAGTGGACTACTGTTAAGAACAGTGCAGATTCAGACAAATTACGTATTTTTCCACTAAAGGAGCCTACGGTGAACGTAGCTTAACTGACGCGGTGCACCAATTACACTTACATCGATGAGACTTTACACCCATAATTTTCCTACTTCTCTTTATTCTCCTGCATTTAATGTAGAACTTATTCTCTCTCGTTCCTATGCGACAGTTTCCTGTATGAATGCGTACCTATCGACGCGCTTCATTTTATTTAAAAAATTCTCCTACTGTAGAAAGCGTATCCCTGTTCAATGGCTTTTGGCGGCCGAATGTTGCAGAGATAGTTCATTCATGTTAGTGGCTTCCTTTTAACGGGAAAGGGCGCGTATCTGTGTGTGTTTGTGTGTGTGTGTTTGCGAAATCCACTTTCGTCCAGAGTTTTAAAAAGTATTTCAGAAACTCGCCTTTGACGTGGACTCTACCAGACCACTGTGAGGTGTACTGAATAGCGTCGCGCTTGTTAGGCATAAAAACTGTCGCTACGTACCCAAGAGTTCACAAATAAGTAAACTCCACTCTTCAAAACGTTCTCTCTCTCTCTCTCTCTCTCTCTCTCTCTCTCTCTCTCTCTCTCTCTCTTTAAGAAAATTTTACGGTAAAATGTTCTATCAGTAACAGCCATTTACTAACATATCGCTGGGTGTCAGCTTCTGCAGAGAGGCTTCTGTTTAACCTTCGTTTCTAAGCGTATTTTCCAGTACATTATTCTTAATGTATACCTGTCCAGCTACAGTCTTATCAGTCTCCCATACAGTGAATGAGGATGCGAAATGCAAACGATGAAGCAACTATTTTTCCATATCATACGCCTTTTGATACGGTGTATATATCGTTTACCTATTTTTACCTGTCCCAGGAGTTACAAGGGACTCGTATAACAATAGCCAATATGGTGTGCAGTGTAATTATGCAGCGATATGAACAGTTCACCTTGCTATGCTGTTGAAGACTTTATAGCAGCGGCTCTTGGTTAAATACGAATGAGATAAATAATCTTTAGGCCTGACGAGAAAGCAGTGGGTAGAAATGCATTTAAAATTGAATCTTTTTTTTGTTCTCGAGAATATGAGACTACTGTAAAATCCTGAAAACTATTATCTGCCTGTCAAGGCTACAATTATTGGCCGATACGGGTTATGCTTGATGTATTTTATTTTTTGTCTCAGATTCTGTTAGACTACCCGTGTATTGCTATTCGAAGAATCTGACGTACAGTGCTGTCAGTGTCTACGTAGGGCAGGGTTATTAGGAAGTATTGCGAGGGATGGACTATGGTAAAACGGGACAAAAGAGAATCGAAGCGTTTGAGATGTGGTGCTACAGAAGCATGTTGAAAATTAGGTGGACTGATAAGGTAAGGAATGAGGAGGTTCTCCACAGAATCGGGAGGAAAGGAACGTATGGAAAACACTGACAAGAAGAAGGGACAGGATGATAGGACATCTGCTAAGTCATCAGCGAATAACTTCCATGGTACTAGTGGGAGCTGTAGAGCGTAAAAACTGTAGAGGAAGATAGAGATTGGAATACAAAGGCTCTGACCACTATGGGACTTAACTTCTAAGGTCATCAGCCCCCCAGAACTTAGAACTACTTAAACCTAACTAACCTAAGGACATCACACACATCCATGCTAGAGGCAGCATTCGAACCTGCGACCGTAGTGGTCGCGCGTTTCCAGACTGTAGCGCCTAGAACCGCTCGGCCACCCCGGCCTTCCAGATTGGAATACATCCGGCAAATATTTCAGGATGTAGATTGCAATTGCTACTCTCTGAGATGAAAAGATTGGCACAGGAAAAGAATTTGGGGGCGGTTCATGTCAAACCAGTGAGAAGACTGATGACTCAGAAAACAAAAAAACAACAAAAAACAAAAATACGCCAACAAGCACGGGAAGAGTGGAGTAGGGACTCTACAATAACCCAAAAAACAAAGGAAGATTTTATGCCTGGTTTGAGCAGGAATTGCCGTGGAAATCATTTTGTTACTAAGTCAGTATTAGTAAACGACACAAGCCACAGCTCCATAATACAAATGCGGTTATGGCATGAATGTTACCCTAATCATTTCTATAAAATTAAAGCTATAGACTCCACAGTGTGCAGTCATGACAGTGAAGAAGAAGCTTATTTATATTACGTAGTATTAACATGCACTGAATACCGAAAACACCAAACAAAATTATTCAGCAAGTTGAACCAGATGAAGGTTCCATTACTTACACCAATTACTGTCCTCCTAAGTACGAATGATACACGGATGTATCACATCATAGCACTTTACCTAAATGAATCAAGCATCAATGTTTAATTTTATTTTTTTTCGAATTTTTGGATCTGTATAGAGGATACCTCCCCTAACACTGGAACAATGGAAATTGATACAATTATACCACATAAATTAGTAAGCGATGGTACTGATCCCCCTGCTACACCAAACTGGTCAGAACTCTCCTGCAGAAGCATCGAAAAAAGCATACCAAATTTGAAAGACCGCAAAATCCTCAGGATTATCAAAATTTTAGAGAAACTCGAAATTTAGGGCGAGATGCTTTTAATAGTTTCCACAACGAAACTCTGGTAGGAAACCGATTCTGGTCACACGTAAGGTACACAAGCGGCGAGACGAAATCAACACCCTCACTGCACACTTGCAATGGTGATGTCACTGATGACAGTGCCACTAAAGCAGAGTTACTAAACTCGGTTTACCGAAACTCTTTCACCGAAGAGGACGAAGTAAATATTCCAGAATTCGAATCTAGAACAACTGCCAACATGAGTAACTTAGTAGATATCCTCGGTGTAGCGAAGCAGCTTAAACCACTTGATAAAGACAAGGTTTCCAGTCCAGACTACATACCGGTCAGGTTCCTTTCAGAGTTTGCTGATACGATAGCTCCATATTTAGCAACTATATACAACCCCTCACTCATCGAAAAATTTGTACATAAAGACTGGAAATACCCAGGAAATCCGTTGAATTACAGATCCATATCAAGATTTGCAGTAGGGTTTTGGAACATATTCTGTGCTCTAACATAATGAATTATTTCGAAGAACACGATTTAATGACTAATAGTCAGCACGAATTCGGGATTCCGTATTTTTAGATTTCCAGAAGGCTTTCAGCACCGTTACTCACAAGTGTCTTCTGATCAAATTGCGTGCTTATGGAATACCATCTCAGTTGTGCACCTGGATTCGCGATTTCGTGTGAGAAAGGCCACAGTTCGTAGTAAGATGGAAGATCATCGAATAAAACAGAAGTAATATCCGGCGTTCCCCAAGGAAGTGTTATAGGTCCTCTGCTGTTCCTGATCTACATACGAGGTGCATTCAAGTTCTTAGGCCTCCGATTCTTTTTCTCCGGACTCGAAAGAGATAGAAACATGCGCATTGTTTTAAAATGAGGCCGCGTTCATTGTCAATACGTCCCAGAGATGGCAGCACAGTACGGCAGATGGAATTTTACCGCCAGCGGTGAGAATGAGAACTGTTTTAACTACTTAAAATGGCGACGTTTTCCTTACTTGAACAGCGTGCAATCATTCGTTTTCTGAATTTGCGTGGTGTGAAACCAATTGAAATTCATCGACAGTTGAAGGAGACATGTGGTGATGGAGTTATGGATGTGTCGAAAGTGCGTTCGTGGGTGTGACAGTTTAATGCAGGCAGAACATCGTGTGACAACAAACCGAAACAACATCGGGCTCGCACAAGCCGGTCTGACGACATGATCGAGAAAGTGGAGAGAATTGTTTTGGGGGTCACCGAATGACTATTGAACAGATCGCCTCCAGAGTTGGCTTTTCTGTTGGTTCTGTGCACACAATCCTGCATGACGACCTGAAAATGCGAAAAGTGTCATCCAGGTGGGTGCCACGAATGCTGACAGACGACCACATGGCTGCCCGTGTGGCATGTTGCCAAGCAATGTTGACGCGCAACGACAACATGAATGGGACTTTCTTTTCGTCGGTTGTGACAATGGATGAGACGTGGATGCCATTTTTCAATCCAGAAACAAAGCGCCAGTCAGCTCAATGGAAGCACACAGATTCACCGCCACCAAAAAAATTTCGGGTAACCGCCAGTGCTGAAAAATGATGGTGTCCATGTTCTGGGACAGCGATGGCGTAATCCTTACCCATTGCGTTCCAAAGGGCACTACGGTAACAGGTGCATCCTACGAAAATGTTTTGAAGAACAAATTCCTTCCTGCACAGCAACAAAAACGTCCGGGAAGGGCTCCGCGTGTGCTGTTTCACCAAGACAACGCACCCGCACATCGAGCTAATGTTACGCAACAGTTTCTTCGTGATAACAACTTTGAAGTGATTCCTCATGCTCCCTACTCACCTGACCTGGCTCCTAGTGACTTTTGGCTTTTTCCAACAATGAAAGACACTCTCCGTGGCCGCACATTCACCAGCCGTGCTGCTATTGCCGCAGCGATTTTCCAGTGGTCAAAACAGACTCCTAAATAAGCCTTCGCCGCTGCCATGGAATCATGGCGTCAGCGTTGTGAAAAATGTGTACGTCTGCAGGGCGATTAGGTCGAGAAGTAACGCCAGTTTAATCGATTTCGGGTGAGTAGTTAATTAGAAAAAAAATCGGAGGCCTTAGAACTTGAATGCACCTCGTAAAATATATAGGAGAGAAAGTGACTAACAGAACAGGACGAATGTAACTCGGCGTTCAGGACCACAGGGTCGTGAGATGACGGCCAATCGTCGAGTCATCTTCCATCAAGTGGCGTAATTTGGATTCTGTGTGGAGGCTCGCGGGATAAGGAGATTGCTCGCTCTCCCAACCGTCGTGAACGTTACAGACCCTGGTGCCGCTAGTTCTCGTTCAACGAGCTGCTCGGTTGCATCACGAGGCTGAGTACGACCTGTTCTAGTCATCCCACCAAGGAAAAATCCAGGGCACTACGGTGAATTGAACACGGGCCCTCCGCATGGCATTGGGACGAGATGACGAGTCGATCACGCATGCCAATGACATGCTGAACTGGAACTCCAGTGACAAAGTCTCGGAAACTGTTCAACGCTATTTTCCTAGTATTTTGGTATAAGGGACGTTATAGATTAATTTGCATTTCGTTCGATTTCTTAGCGCTGGGAAAAACTGCTCAACGCTGCAAATATCTACGGTATCTACGATATGCTGCGTGCCACTTAACCCATATCATGAGTTATCTACACGGCTCGTACGGAATCAGACACATCCAACATTCTAGTTGTGACGTAGAAAGTGAGATCAAAAGAAAAAAGATCCTTTGTAGTGTGTGAGGGCAGCGAACAGGTGCCGGCAGCTACCTGTTGCTCCAGGACATAGGAGGCCGACAAGTCCCGCGGCAACGTTGTTAATGTACCGTGTGTCATGCACTGAAGCGCAAAAGAAACTTGTATACGCTTGCGTATTTAAATACAAAGATACAGGGTGTTTCAAAAATGACCGGCATATTTGAAACGGCAATAAAAACTAAACGAGCAGCGATAGAAATACACCGTTTGTTGCAATATGCTCGGGACAACAGTACATTTTCAGGCAGACAAACTTTCGAAATTACAGTAGTTACAATTTTCAACAACAGATGGCGCTGCGGTCTGGGAAACTCTATAGTACGATATTTTCCACATATCCACCATGGATAGCAATAATATGGCGTAGTCTCTGAATGAAATTACCCGAAACCTTTGACAACGTGTCTGGTGGAATGGCTTCACATGCAGATGAGATGTACTGCTTCAACTGTTCAATTGTTTCTGGATTCTGGCGGTACACCTGGTCTTTCAAGTGTCCCCACAGAAAGAAGTCACAGGGGTTCATGTCTGGCGAATAGGGAGGCCAATCCACGCCGCCTCTTGTATGTTTCGGATAGCCCAAAGCAATCACACGATCATCGAAATATTCATTCAGGAAATTAAAGACGTCGGCCGTGCGATGTGGCCGGGCACTATCTTGCATAAACCACGAGGTGTTCGCAGTGTCGTCTAAGGCAGTTTGTACCGCCACAAATTCACGAAGAATGTCCAGATAGCGTGATGCAGTAATCGTTTCGGATCTGAAAAATGGGCCAATGATTCCTTTGGAAGAAATGGCGGCCCAGACCAGTACTTTTTGAGGATGCAGGGACGATGAGACTGCAACATGGGGCTTTTCGGTTCCCCATATGCGCCAGTTCTGTTTATTGACGAAGCCGTCCAGGTAAAAATAAGCTTCGTCAGTAAACCAAATGCTGCCCACATGCATATCGCCGTCATCAATCCTGTGCACTATATCGTTAGCGAAAGTCTCTCGTGCAGCAATGGTAGCGGCGCTGAGGGGTTGCCGCGTTTGAATTTTGTATGGATAGAGGTGTAAACTCTGGCGCATGAGACGATACGTGGACGTTGGCGTCATTTGGACCGCAGCTGCAACACGGCGAACGGAAACCCGAGGCCGCTGTTGGATCACCTGCTGCACTAGCTGCACGTTGCCCTCTGTGGTTGCCGTACGCGGTCGCCCTACCTTTCCAGCACGTTCATCCGTCACGTTCCCAGTCCGTTGAAATTTTTCAAACAGATCCTTTATTGTATCGCTTTTCGGTCCTTTGGTTACATTAAACCTCCGTTGAAAACTTCGTCTTGTTGCAACAACACTGTGTTCTAGGCGGTGGAATTCCAACACCAGAAAAATCCTCTGTTCTAAGGAATAAACCATGTTGTCTACAGCACACTTGCACGTTGTGAACAGCACACGCTTACAGCAGAAAGACGACGTACAGAATGGCGCACCCACAGACTGCGTTGTCTTCTATATCTTTCACATCACTTGCAGCGCCATCTGTTGTTGAAAATTGTAACTACTGTAATTTCGAAAGTTTATCCGCCTGAAAATGTACTGTTGTCCCAAGCATATTGCAACAATCGGTGTATTTCTATCGCTGCTCGTTTAGTTTTTATTGCCGTTTCAAATATACCGGTCATTTTTGAAACACCCTGTATGTAAACAGGCAGGCTGCTGTCGGCAACGTCTATACAAAACAACAAGTGTCTGGCGCAGTTGTTAGATCACTTACTGCTGCCACAATGGCAAGTTATCAAGATTTAAAAAAGTTTGAACGTGCTGTTATGGTCGGCGCACGAGCAATGGGACACAGCATCCCCGAGGTAGCGGCGAAGTGGGAATTTTCCCGTACGACCATTTCACTAGTGTGCTGTGAATATCAGGAATCCGGTAAATATCAATTCTCCGACATCGCTGCGACCGGAAAAAGATCCTTCAAGAACGGGAACAGCGCCGACTGAATAAAATAGTTCAAGGCGACAGAAGCGCAGCCCTTCCGCAAATTGCTGCAGATTTCAATGCTGGGCCATCAAAAAGCATCAGCGTGCGAACCATTCAACGAAACACCATCGATATGGGCTTTCGAAGTCATACTCACGATGACTGCACGACACAAAGCTTTACGCCTCTCCTGGGCCCATCAACACCGACATTGGACTGTTGATGACCGGAAACATGTTGCCTGTTAGGATGACTCTCGTTTCGAATTGTCTCCAGAGAATGGACGTTTACTGATATGAAGATAAGCTCATAAAAACATGGACCCTGCATGTTACCAGGGGACTGTCCAGACTGGTAGAGGCTCTGTGATGGTGTGGGGCGTGTCCGTCGGAGTAATATGCGACCTCTTATACGTCTAAATACGACTCTGACAAGTGACACGTACGTAAGCATCCTGTCTGATCACCTGCATCCATTCAAGTCCATTATGCATTCCGACGGACTTGGGCAATTCCAGCAGGACAATGCGACACCCCACACGTCCATAATTGCTACAGAGTGGCTCCAGGAACACTGTTCTAAGCTTAAACACTTCCGCTGGTCACCAAATTCCGCAGACACGAACATTATACTGTAGTTCTGTCTGGGATGCTTGCAGCGTGCCGTTCAGGAGAGATCCCCCACCCCCTCGTACTCTTATCGATTTATGGACAGCCATGCAGGATTCATAGTGCAGTTCCCTCCTGCACTACTTCAGACATTAGTTGAGTCCATGTCACGTCGTGTTGCGACACCTATGCGTGCTCGCGGGGGCCTTCCGCGATATTAGGCAGGTGTACCAGTTTCTTTGGCTCTTCAGTGTACTTGAGCCACTTTACCGTCACATAATTTTGGGCACTTTAAAACGACGAAGCCAAAGGCAACAAGACATATGCTCTAGAACGGAGAACTGCGCTGCGTTCTCCGCTATTCTTGTTCGGCAGTGGCCGAAAGTGCTTTTGGGTCCGTCAATAATTATTCATGTCAATGTACGCCTGACTTCCACCATCTTGTACTCAACGTATTTTGGGGATATATTAGGGCAAAGTGCAGTTTCAGCCTGATGTCTTCGATCACCCTGAAAGCACTCATTAGTTGGTTCTGGACGTGACAGTTTGCGGAGAAGCTTACGGAGAAGCTTTACTTGACATTTGGCCTCACCATATTTGCGATAGTCTCATTCGCATAATATGTAAATTGAAGGTGGATAGGGGAAGAAAGGAAACGAAAGGGATGGGATCACTGCTGTCAGCTGCGTCGGGACATTAAGCGGAATCAGCGGCAACGAGTGAAAATGTTTGCCGGACAAGGACTGGAACGCGGAATCTCATACTCACTTCTTTTTTCTTTCTTTCATTTTGTTCTTTGTTGATAGTTGTGTTTGGTCGTTGCGGACGTCACATGACGTCCGTTCAAGTTCGTTGTTGATCCTTTCACTCAGTTTCTTACTACAGAGGCCAACCAACTCTCTGACCGAACACGCTGAGCTACCGAGCCGGCCTGGCACGTTTAAACTGTGTGCCGGAATGCTCACTAGGCAGGTGCGTTGGCGACTGCGCCATCAGGGACACAGAATTATAGCAACTGCCCGGACTCTTGACGCGCCTCACAGCCTTTCAAATTCCCGTCGAGCGCCACCTGTCCACAGTCCCTGTCCATTTCCACCATGCTCGCTACTCTGAGATTCCCACAGAAGGTCGGACGTATTTGTGCATTCGCACTGAAGAAGGTGGAATCATTGTCATTCGAATAAGCTGACAGGAGTGGAAACAATTTAGCACCAACATAGTCGATATTCCGCATGTTGCATACAAGCCTGTACATTGATGTGGCGTAGCGGAATTGACAGAGAATGCTATTGTGGAGACTAAAAGCCATTCTCTTACTATTGTTTTTTAAAAGAAAAATTTGCTGTAGACTTCGAAGCAGCTACGGCTTCGTACTCAGGCGCTTTAACACAGTGATCCGTGAGCTACACCAGCGTAAGTATGTCCTGTTAATACACCCCAGCATTCTCGACTATGGTAATTATAAGAGTCTTATACAGTACCGAAGAAAATGATTAGTACGCAATGTTAGAGGTTTCCATTTCACTCAATATTTAATATTGCGACAGTGCAGGTGAAGTACATGAAATGATCACATTTACAGACAATAGCACAAGTGGTTCTGAGGTTCCAGGTATCGACCCGTGCAGAAGCACTCATTTTAGAACATGGTGTACCTTCCACGGGCGGGATACGTTATGCTACGCCAGCTCGATCTGTCCACGTAGCTATGTAAGAGTTGTTGGTTAACGAGTCGCTCGAGTCACTTCTCGTCCCATCATATCCTACACGTTCTTGATTGTAGGCAAGTCTGGATATTATGCTGGCTAGGGAAGTTACTGTCCGTCTTGAAGAGCACATGGTGTTTCACGGGCAATGCGTGGGCGAGCTTTATACTTTTGGAACAACGCATCACCTTCCTGTTTGCGAGAACGGGCAATTAACGAGTCTAACAACATTCTGCACGCACCGAGGGCTGGTTAACGTCCCCTCCAGAAACACCGAACACCAAAAGCGCACCTAGTCCGTAAGGTCTGCGGTGAGGCCAGTGTGTCTCGGACAAATACACTCTACGAGACAGCGCTCACATCGTACGCATAAATGACCATTACTTGCGTGCAGGCAGAATTTGCTTTCATTGCTGAAGACCACGACGCGCCATTCCATGTCCTAAGTGACCCTCTGACAGCACCAGTCGACCAGTGACGTTGATGCTGTGGCGTGAGTGGAAGATAGGCGAGAGTCGTGCGTACCCGTAGTCTCTCTGCTAATAACCGGTTCGCAACAGTTCGTGTTGACACGTCTGGTCTCACAAGCGCTCGAGAAATAGGAGAGAGAGTGTCGAGGACATCATATAAGATTTGGGGTGGACATCATTAAAACAAAGCAGTTTCTCGTTGCGGCAGGATCTTCTCGCAACATCTCAATCACCAATTTTCTCCTCCGAGTGCGAAAATATTTCGGCGACCCACATATGGAGAAACGACTATCATAATAAAATAGGAAAAATGAGAGCTCGCACGGAAGGATACTGGTGTTCACTGATTCCGCACGCTATTCGAGATTGGAATAATAGAGAATTGTGAATGTGGTTCGTTGAAAGCTCTGCCAGGAACTTAAGCGTGATTTGCAGTGTATCCATGTAGATGTAGATATCTTCTGCTGTGGTAACTGTACGGCGATATGCCACTGCCGCCTTTATAATACGACGATCCTGGCTGGCGTCTGTGCTGCGTGCACGTCCAGGAACGCTCACCAGCCGACTGATACAAGAATCCTTGCACAACTGACGCGCCACATCCACCTTGCGTTGCAACTCTCCGAAACGGCCATCCCGCCTCTCGGAAGGGCACAATTCGACCCCTTTCAAACTCGTTCAGTTGGCTGTAAGAAGTACGAGTGCATCTCCGAGGCGTGGTTGCTTACTTTCTGGACACGTTCGCGCCACACTGAGCCTTCTGGCTGTGAGCATTCCCTATTAAAGGGTATCTACATGTACTCGGATACTCTGCAAATCACATTTAAATGCCTGGAAACGGCGCTCTGGTAGTTGTCACATTAAAGTGCCTGGCAGATAGCGCTCTGGTAGTTGTGCCGCTACGCTATCTCTTAGCGGACAACGCTGAAGACGTTACCAGAACATCTACTAAAATGGTTCAGATGGCTCTGAACACTATGGGACTTAACTTCTGAGGTCATCAGTCCCCTATAACTTAGAACTACTTAAACCTAACTAACCTAAGGACATCACACACATCCATGCCCGAGGCAGGATTCGAACCTGTGACCGTAGCGGTCGCGCGGTTCCAGACTGTAGCGCCTAGAACCGCTCCGCTACTCAGGCCGGCAGAACATCTACTAATAACATATGTTTTTGAGTAGGGTCCGCCTTTAGCAAAACACAATTTTGTTTTTTGTTCCAGATATGTTTCACTGCAGTTGCAGCATCATCAGTGTTTTTTTTTATTTTATGGCAGTTAAACATAAGGAATCTTCTTTACTGTTTAAATACATATAAATACACTCCTGGAAATTGAAATAAGAACACCGTGAATTCATTGTCCCAGGAAGGGGAAACTTTATTGACACATTCCTGGGGTCAGATACATCACATGATCACACTGACAGAACCACAGGCACATAGACACAGGCAACAGAGCATGCACAATGTCGGCACTAGTACAGTGTATATCCACCTTTCGCAGCAATGCAGGCTGCTATTCTCCCATGGAGACGATCGTAGAGATGCTGGATGTAGTCCTGTGGAACGGCTTGCCATGCCGTTTCCACCTGGCGCCTCAGTTGGACCATCGTTCGTGCTGGACGTGCAGACCGCGTGAGACGACGCTTCATCCAGTCCCAAACATGCTCAATGGGGGACAGATCCGGAGATCTTGCTGGCCAGGGTAGTTGACTTACACCTTCTAGAGCACGTTGGGTGGCACGGGATACATGCGGACGTGCATTGTCCTGTTGGAACAGCAAGTTCCCTTGCCGGTCTAGGAATGATAGAACGATGGGTTCGATGACGGTTTGGATGTACCGTGCACTATTCAGTGTCCCCTCGACGATCACCAGTGGTGTACGGCCATTGTAGGAGATCGCTCCCCACACCATGATGCCGGGTGTTGGCCCTGTGTGCCTCGGTCGTACGCAGTCCTGATTGTGGCGCTCACCTGCACGGCGCCAAACACGCATACGACCATCATTGGCACCAAGGCAGAAGCGACTCTCATCGCTGAAGACGACACGTCTCCATTCGTCCCTCCATTCACGCCTGTCGCGACACCACTGGAGGCGGGCTGCACGATGTTGGGGCGTGAGCGGAAGACGGCCTAACGGTGTGCGGGACCGTAGCCCAGCTTCATGGAGACGGTTGCGAATGGTCCTCGCCGATACCCCAGGAGCAACAGTGTCCCTAATTTGCTGGGAAGTGGCGGTTCGGTCCCCTACGGCACTGCGTAGGATCCTACGGTCTTGGCGTGCATCCGTGCGTCGCTGCGGTCCGGTCCCAGGTCGACGGGCACGTGCACCTTCCGCCGACCACTGGCGACAACATCGATGTACTGTGGAGACCTCACGCCCCACGTGTTGAGCAATTCGGCGGTACGTCCACCCGGCCTCCCGCATGCCCACTATACGCCCTCGCTCAAAGTCCGTCAACTGCACATACGGTTCACGTCCACGCTGTCGCGGCATGCTACCAGTGTTAAAGACTGCGATGGAGCTCCGTATGCCACGGCAAACTGGCTGACACTGACGGCGCGGTGCACAAATGCTGCGCAGCTAGCGCCATTCGACGGCCAACACCGCGGTTCCTGGTGTGTCCGCCGTGCCGTGCGTGTGATCATTGCTTGTACAGCCCTCTCGCAGTGTCCGGAGCAAGTATGGTGGGTCTGACACACCGGTGTCAATGTGTTCTTTTTTCCATTTCCAGGAGTGTATTAGTTTCTAAATCGTAATTACAGGTTTTTGAAGAGCACGTAAATTGTGTATTCAGCTCTTCTTACCGCACGGTGTGGTTTTCCTGCTGTATTACGTTTTTACAGTGTCTGTTTTACTTTACAGTTTGTCACCTGCAACTATATACTGAAAGGTTGTATGTGCGTGTGTGTGTGTGTTCTTCATTGTCAAGTTCTGTGTATTGCGTTGTCACTGTCATTGTCACAGTCACTGACAATGAAGAAGCAAACACAGACAAAAGAGCTTCAACACCAAGATGAAGAACATCTACCATCCCACAGGTGGCATACACCGATGCCTCGTTCAGCTACGTGTTGGATTCCCGCTGACGACTGTCGAGCCAGCTCCTCATCTGCAGGCCCAAGCGCACTGCCGGCGGTGCTAAGTTCCAGCACAAATGGTCTCGTACTAGCTGCTGGAGTGTGCTCGATACCACTCTGAGTTCTGTGTTAACCCTTGATGACCCATCCACGATGAGTTGTTGAAGTCGTGCGTGCGGTCTGTCGATCTCCTTTCTATAGGGCCGGCCGGAGTGGCCGTGCGGTTCTAGACGCTACAGTCTGGAACCGAGCGACCGCTACGGTCGCAGGTTCGAATCCTGCCTCGGGCATGGATGTGTGTGATGTCCTTAGGTTAGTTAGGTTTAATTAGTTCTAAGTTCTAGGCGACTGATGATCTCAGAAGTTAAGTCGCGTAGTGCTCAGAGCCATTTGAACCATTTGAACCTTTCTATAGGCCAGGTAAGTTTCCTCACCCGGAGGGGGGAGGAGGAACGTGGACACCACGAAGCCCTGCCGGCGGTTTCCACGCTGAAGTTCTGTGCTGTCGGCACTCCACGGTGTGGTGATGTTGGAAGACAGTCAGCTTCTCCATCAGTAATGGTAGGCGGCGAACAGTATGAAGTTCATCAAGCGAAGACCGTCATCTCAGGTACACGTTCGGCTGGTTCGTAGACTGTTCTACAGTATCTACAGTATTAGCCAGAGTGATGGAATCGAGTGCTATTACTGTCAACGCCATCGATCCCAGTGATCAACTCTTTGAGAGCAGGAGAGTTCGACTGTTTAAAGGGAGCTAACGTGAGGCTATGACGCGATGCTCAGCTCGTATTGACTGCATGTGTGCCTCTTTGCTATATTCGCGTAATAGGCTCTTAACTGCTGTATAGGTTCTCTGATACTGGTTCTCATTAAATAGGTGCAGTCTATTTCAACATCTCTCACGGGATAACTAGTACGCATATCACGCTTCCGTTGGCTTTCTGTCCCGTGCTATTTTTTACTGAGCTCATCCGCTCTTTCTCATCCTCTCTCTCTCTCTCTCTCTCTCTCTCTCTCTCTCTCTCTCTCTCCCTCTCTCAGCACGGTGTTGCAACGTGCTGAGGCCTGACCCATTTGCGACGTTCCGCTTATTTCCTGGTTCTGTTTCTGCCTGTAGCGTCACCACACTTTGCTTGTAGCAAGGGAAATTTATTAATTTTCAATCCCTTACTATTTTATGCCGTAATAGATGAAAGCGGAGAGCAGTTTGGGCATTTGTCATTAGTTTCTCACTTGAGTAATGTTCTTTCATTAATAATTTAAAAAAGGAGTTACCTATATGTGCTTTTGTTTCTCGGACCCGTTTAATGAATGAGCTTTCAAAATTTACAACAGTATTTAATCAATTAACCCCTCAGGCACCTTGCATTCAGATACTGACATAAGGATGAGAAGCTTCAACATGATTGCATGTCCCGCGCCCGGGTTCCCGGGTTCGATTCCCGGCGGGGTCAGGGATTTTCTCTGCCTCGTGATGACTGGGTGTTGTGTGATGTCCTTAGGTCAGTTAGGTTTAAGTAGTTCTAAGTTCTAGGGGACTGATGACCATAGATGTTAAGTCCCATAGTGCTCAGAGCCATTTGAACCATTTGAACCATGATTGCATGCCGAAGGACCAACAGGGAAGTTTTAGAGATCCAACATGGAGGTAGTTAAATATCTCTACATCAGTGTTTATTCACTACATGCTCTCTAAAAGAAGACGAAGTAAATATTCCAGAACTTCAGTCAAGAACAGCTCTCAACATGAGTAGCTTTCGTATATACACTCCTGGAAATGGAAAAAAGAACACATTGACACCGGTGTGTCACACCCACCATACTTGCTCCGGACGCTGCGAGAGGGCTGTACAAGCAATGATCACACGCACGGCACAGCGGACACACCAGGAACCGCGGTGTTGGCCGTCGAATGGCGCTAGCTGCGCAGCATTTGTGCACCACCGCCGTCAGTGTCAGCCAGTTTGCCGTGGCATACGGAGCTCCATCGCAGTCTTTAACACTGGTAGCATGCCGCGACAGCGTGGACGTGAACCGTATGTGCAGTTGACGGACTTTGAGCAAGGGCGTATAGTGTGCATGCGGGAGGCCGGGTGGACGTACCGCCGAATTGCTCAACACCTGGGGCGTGAGGTCTCCACAGTACATCGATGTTGTCGCCAGTGGTCGGCGGAAGGTGCACGTGCCCGTCGACCTGGGACCAGACCGCAGCGACGCACGGAGGCACGCCAAGACCGTAGGATCCTACGCAGTGCCGTAGGGGACTGCACCGCCACTTCCCAGCAAATTAGGGATACTGTTGCTCCTGGGGTATCGGCGAGGACCATTCGCAACCGTCTCCATGAAGCTGGGCTACGGTCCCGCACACCGTTAGGCCGTCTTCCGCTCACGCCCCAACATCGTGCAGCCCGCCTCCAGTGGTGTCGCGACAGGCGTGAATGGAGGGACGAATGGAGACGTGTCGTCTTCAGCGATGAGAGTCGCTTCTGCCCTGGTGCCAATGATGGTCGTGTGCGTGTTTGGCGCCTTGCAGGTGAGCGCCACAATCAGGACTGCATACGACCGAGGCACACAGGGCCAACACCCGGCATCATGGTGTGGGGAGCGATCTCCTACACTGGCCGTACACCACTGGTGATCGTCGAGGGGACACTGAATAGTGCACGGTACATCCAAACCGTCATCGAACCCATCGTTCTATCATTCCTAGACCGGCAAGGGAACTTGCTGTTCCAACAGGACAATGCACGTCCGCATGTATCCCGTGCCACCCAACGTGTTCTAGAAGGTGTAAGTCAACTACCCTGGCCAGCAAGATCTCCGGATCTGTCCCCCATTGAGCATGTTTGGGACTGGATGAAGCGTCGTCTCACGCGGTCTGCACGTCCAGCACGAACGCTGGTCCAACTGAGGCGCCAGGTGGAAATGGCATGGCAAGCCGTTCCACAGGACTACATCCAGCATCTCTACGATCGTCTCCATGGGAGAATAGCAGCCTGCATTGCTGCGAAAGGTGGATATACACTGTACTAGTGCCGACATTGTGCATGCTCTGTTGCCTGTGTCTATGTGCCTGTGGTTCTGTCAGTGTGATCATGTGATGTATCTGACCCCAGGAATGTGTCAATAAAGTTTCCCCTTCCTGGGACAATGAATTCACGGTGTTCTTATTTCAATTTCCAGGAGTGTATATTCGGTGTAGCGAAGTAACTTCAACCATTTACCAGCTAGGTTTCTTTCAGAGTATCCTGATACAAAACCTCCATACTAAGCAACCACATAAAACCACTCACTCGACGGACGGTGGTTACATAAAGACTGGAAAGTTGCAACGCTCGCTCTAGTTCAAAAATGGTTCAAATGGCGCTGAGCACTATGGGTCTTAACTTTTGATGTCATCAGTCCCCTAGAACTTAGAACTACTTAAACCTAACTAACCTAAGGACAGCACACAGGATTCGAACCTGCTACCGTAGCGGTCTCGCGGTTCCAGACTGTAGCGCCTAAAACCGCTCGGCCATCCCGGCCGGCTCGCTATAGTACTCAACAAATAAAATAGGAGTAATTGATTGAACTACTGACTCCTATCACTGATACCGATTTGTAGTAGAATTTCGGAGCATATTCCTATATTGTGTGCAAACATTATGAATTGCCTCGAAGAAAACGGTTTATTGGCACACAGAACGCATTTCGAAAATGCCGTTCTTGTAAAACACAACTAGCTCTTTATTCGCACGAAGTAATGAGTGTTTCCGTGGTGGATCTTAAATTAATTCCATATTTTCAGATTTCCTGAAGGCTATTGACACCGCTCCCGACAAGGGACTTCAAATGGCGTGCCTAAGGAGTATTGTTTTAATTGTACGACTGGATTCCTGATTCCCTGTCCGGAAAGGGCACACAGAACTTAGTAATCGACAGAAAGTCATCGAGTAAAACAGAAGTGATATGCGACGTTCCCCAAGAAGGTGTTTCAGTCCCGCTGCTGTTCCTAACGCATACAAAGGATTTAGGATAAAATATGAGCAACCGTCTTAGATTGTTTACAGATGGTGCTGTCATTTATCGTCTAGTAAAGTCACCATAAGATCAAAACCATTTCAAAAATGGCTTACACACGATATCTGTATCGTGCGAAAAGTGGCGGTTGCCCCTAAATAAGTAAAAGTGTGAGGTCATCCACATGAGTACGAAAAGTAATCGTTGAAAACCGGTTACACGGCAAATCATATGAATCTAAAAGCTGTCAGTTCAACTAAATATCCTGAGTTACAACTAGAACAGTCACATAGGTGATGTTGTAGGGAAGGCGAATCAAAGACTGAGTTTTACTGGCAGAGCACTTAGAAGATGCAGCAGGTCTATTAAAGAGACTGCCTACACTGCGCTTGTCCGTGCGCTGCTGGAGTACTGCTAAGCGAAGTGGGGTTCTAACCAGATAGGATTGACGAAGGACATCGAAAAAGTTCAAAGAAGGGCTTCCCGTTTTGTACTATTGCGAAGTAGGGGAGAGAGTGTCACGGACGGACATGATACAGGATTTGGGGTGGTAATCATTACAACCAAGGCGTTTTTTGTTACGGTGAGAGCTTTTCACAAAATTCCAATCATCAATTTTCTTGTCTGAATGCGAAAATATATCGAGAAATGGTCATTGTAAAAAAATAAGAGAAATCAGACCTTGTACTGAAAGATGTAAGTGTTCATTTTTCCCATGGGCTGTCAGAGAGTGGAGTGACAGAAAAATAGTCTGAAGATGTTTCGATTATCCCTGCCAGGAACTTAGATGCTAATTGCAGAGTAGTCATGTAGATGCAGATGACAAACAAACTAACCAGAAAGATATTATCGTTCGTATAATATCAGACTAAATTTGAAGTTCGTGTTTACATATTATGTGATGTTATGTCTGAGTCCCTAATTGCTTTGAGACATGTGCACGTACTTATCAAATGTTCACCGGAAATTTTTAATCGGAAACTTCACCATACACATTGTAGTTGTGATAAAATAGACAAGCAGGAGCAAACTGCTATTAATTTACGAAGTTTGAAAGAACCTGCAGATTTATTTTTTTCAGATATAAAAGACAATATAGACGTGTGAAACGGAAAGCGTGCCCTCTGCTATTACTCCCTTATTTTGCCATCCTACTTTCCTGATTTTCTCAGACCGGTGCTCCATCATTTAGCGTGTCATACAAAGATGGAGAAGTGGGTACTCCGGAAAGTTACACAAATTACTAAACTTGTTGCTGACTTTTGTTATAAGGTAACTTCTCAAAGAAAAAGATGACAGGGAGATTGAACACCTCTGGCAAGTAAGAGGCTCCGGCTTGAAAACAATCCCATCGGGAGCTACATAACTACATTACTAAAACTGATTAAAGTAAGGAATATTGCACAATAAATAATTTTTCGGTACATTATGCCTCAATTAGGCTACAGTCAGAATTGTAAAAATCAGCTCTGTGGCATTCGGCCCAGTATAATTGCAGTCGTTTGATTAATGAATTCTCAGATCGCTAGCGCTTTTGCAAATATGTGCTTCTCTCTCTCATTATCTTCATCGTCGACTTCGCCGTCGGCATCATCATCGTCGTTGTTGTCATCATCATCGTCATCACTATTTCCTTCTTATTCCTATCTTTCGTCTTCTTCTTCTCCTCGCGGCTCATATGGCTGTTAAGGCACCCGCCTCACTTATTTTCGTTCATTTCTTTTTAGCACTCTCGGTTAGTAGGTTTTGAGTACAGTGACTGACATGGAAAGTGTTACACCGTGTAGCGTCAGTCCAGTGTTAATAAAACGTTATGGATTTGTTCAAGATGTAACTAGTATTAAACGATTAAACTTTCGTTCCTTTCGGAAGTCATGTAGACCATCAAAATTTGTATGAACTGTGCAGGGACGAACACACTCTTTTATTGGTTGTAGCACGGAATCAAACAGTCTCCAAATGTCAAGCTGACGAACTTCTTTCCATGCCTAAAGCATATGCTGCGTCGGTTCTAGAGTACACTAGCGTGACGTAAGTCAAGGGATATCTCCTAATAATGTGTCAGATCCCCTTTTACTCGGCCTAGTGCAGCAAACGATATGGCATTGATCGGAAGTCTCCTGCAGAAGTATTGAGTCACGCTGCCTCTACAGCCGACCATAACTGCGAAAGCGTTGCGGGTGCAGAATTTTGTGCGGGAACTGACCTCTTGATTACATCCCGCAAATGCTCGATGGGATTCATGTTTGGCGGTGTGAGTGCCCACATCATTCCCTCGAACTGTCCAGAATTTTCTTCAAACCAATCGCCAACGATTGTGGCCCAGTGACATGGTGTTTTGTCATCCAAAAAATTTCAACCTTCTTTCAGAACATGAAGCCCATGAATAGCCGCAAATGGTCTCCAAGGAACTGAACGTAACCACTGCCAGTCAACGATTTGTTCGGTTGGGCCACAGGACACAGTCCGCTGCACGCAAACACAGCCCACATCATTATGGAGTCACCACCAACTTACACAGTGCCTTGATGACAACTTGGATCCATAGCTACGTAGGGTGTGGGGCACAGTCGAACACAACCACCAGCTCTCACCAACTGAAATCGGGGCTCATCTGACCAGCCCACGATTTTCCAGTCGTTTAGGGTTCAACCCACAAGGCCACGAGCCCAGGAGAGACGCTACAGGTGATGTCATGCAGTCAGCAAAGGCACTCGTGGCGATCGTCTGCTGCCATAGCCCACTGACGCGAAATTTCGCCGTACTGACCCAACGTCCCATATTGATTTATGTGGTTATTTCACGCAGTGTTGTTTGTCTGTTAGCACTGACGATTCCACGCAAACGTCGCTGCTGTCGATCGTTAAGTGAACGCCGTCGGTCACTGCGTTGCCTGGGCTGAAAGGTCATGCCTGATATTTTGTACTCGCGGCAGATTCTTGACACTCTGTATCTTCCTAACAGTTTCCGAAATGGAATGTCCCATGAGTCTAGCTCCAACTACCATTGCGCATACAAAGTCCGTTGATTCTCATCGTGCGGCCACAATCACGTCTGACGCTCTTTCACATAAATCACCTGAGTACAAATGACAGCTCCACTGTCACACTGCCCTTTTATACCTTGCGTAAGCGATAGTACCGCCATTTATATATGTGCATACCGCTATCCCATGACTTCTGTCACCTCAGTATAAGTTGTCGACCGTTTAGTACACTACTGGCCATTACAATTGCTACACCAAGAATAAATGCAGATGATAAACGGGTATTCATTGGACAAATATATTATACTAGAACTGACATGTGATTACATTTTCACGCAGTTTGGGTGTATATATCCAGAGAAATCAGTACCCAGAACAACCAACTCTGGCGGTAAGAAAGGCCTTGATACGCCTGGGCACTGAGTCAAACAGAGCTTGGATGGCGTGTACAGGTACAGCTGCCATTGCAGCTTCAACACGATACCACAGTTCATCAAGAGTAGTGGCTGGCGTATTGTGACGAGCCAGTTCCTCAGCCACCATTGACCAGACGTTTTCAGTTGGTGAGAGATCTGGAGAATGTGCTGGCCAGGGAAGGAGTCGAACATTTTCTGTATTCAGAAAGGCCCGTACAGCACCTGCAACACGCGGTTATGCATTATCCTGCTGAAATGTAGGGTTTTGCAGGGATCGAATGAAGGGTAGAGTCACGGGTCGTAACACATCTCAAATGTAACGTCCTGTTCAAAGAGCCGTCAACGTGAACAAGAGGTGACCTAGACGTGTAACCAATGGCACCCCATACCATCACGAAGGGCGATACGCCAGTATGGCGATGACGAATACACGCTTCCAATGTGCGTTCACCGCGATGTCGCCAAACAAGGATGTTACCATCATGATGCTGTAAACAGAACCTGTATTCATCCGAAAAAATGACGTTTTGCCATTCGTGCACAGAGGTTCGTCGTTGAGTACACCATCGCAGGCGCTCCTGTCTGTGATGCAGCGTCAAGGGTAACCGCAGCCATGGTCTCTGAGCTAATAGTCCATGCTGCTGCAAACGTCGTCGAACTCTTCGTGCAGATGGTTGTTGTCTTGCAAACGTCCCCATCTGTTGACTCAGGGATCGAGACGTGGCTGCGCGATCCGTTACAACCATGCGGATAAGATGCCCGTCATCTCGACTGCTAGTGATACGAGGCTGTTGGGATCCAGCACGGCGTACCGTATTACCCTCCTGAACCCACCGATTCCATATTCTGCTAACAGTCATTGGATCTCGACCAATGCGAGCAGCAATGTCGTGATACGATAAACCGCAATTGCGATAGGCTACAGTCCGATCTTTATCGAAGTCGGAAACGTGATGGTACGCATTTCTGCTCCTTACACGAGGCATCACAACAACGTTTCACCAGGCAACGTCGGTCAACTACTGTTTGTCTATGAGAAATCGGTTGGAAACTTTCCTCGTGTCAGCACGTTGTAGGTGTCGCCACCGGCGCCAGCCTTGTGAGAATGCTCTGAAAAGCTAATCATTTGTATATCACAGCATCTTCTTCCTGTCGGTTAAATTTCTCGTCTGTATCACGTCATCTTCGTGGTGTAGCAATTTTAATGGCCAGTAGTGTATTTCTTAGGATATAGATGCTTAACTCTTTTCTAATATTACCCTCGCAAATCTGATGTGACTATTTTGCTATTTGTTTGTCTCTTAATTCGGTTTCGTATAGTACTCAACAACGAGGGATTGCTTATGTGATTTCCTAATCATATGGTTTTCTTGCGGTTCGTTCTAAATTCGTCCTCGACGTTTGACGTTCTCGTGTACGTTACGTACAAAATGTAAGCTCACACGAATTTCTTCCATCAGGATAACAGACATTTTTGTGGTAAGTGGGAAGGCTGGCCACTGAATTACAACGAAATAATTGCCTAATTGCCTAAGGTAATGGACGGGACCTTCCTTAGCGGGCTGTGCCATGGAGGAACAAACACTGACAAAAGAAGAATTTACTGTTTTTGGGCAAGCCGTTGTGGCCGAGCGGTTCAAAGCGCTTCAGTCAGGAAACGCGCTGCTGCTACTGTCGCAGGTTCGAATTCCGCCTCGGGCATGGATGTGTGTGATGTCCTTAGGTTAGTTAGGCTTAAGCAGTTCTAAGTCTAGGGGACTGATGACCTCAGATGTTAAGTCCCGTAGTGCTTAGAGCCACCTGAACCATTTTTCACTGTTTTTGCCCGTGTGGACACAGTACACCTACTGATAGGTTACTCCCACTTGTTAATCTTCCCATCGCCCCGCACCCAACATAATTTAATTGATCGAAATTACGGCTCACATGCCTCAACGCTCCGCGTATGTGACTGTGGGCGGCTGCGGCGTGGGCAGCACGCACACACAAAAACACACACCCACACACTGACGGACAGACCGACAGCAAAACAGAAGAGCCGCGGTAATTTATCGCTTTGTCGTGTCGCGACGAGACCCGCGCTTTTATGGCGGCGCGCGCGTTTTTATGGCTCCCGCTGTTATTATTATTTCCAGCAGATTTTTAGAGTTACAGCGGCTACGACTGCCGAAGACTAGTCGCGTAGTTCGTTTTCTCCCACGGGAGCGTTAGCGCTCGCTAATGTCGTTCCTGATGAAGGAGGCCATTCGGTTTCGTTATGTCCGAGGCTAAACCCAGCCGTTGGTGCGCCGCGCTGTAGCAGAAGAAATTTCGTTCCTCGTGATGGAAAGTCATAACTCGGTAACTGGGCTGGAACGAACATTTTACTCTCGAAGTAGGTAGGAAGTAAGAGCCGCAAGTCTTAAACAGCAGATTAAGAACTACAAAACAATGACGACACGACAGCCACTTCCACGTTGGTAGCGTGCCTCGGTCACTGTGAGGTTCACCTTGTGCCAAGAGATCGTTCTCAGCTCTATTTCCCGATCTACCTCTGTACTTTGTGAACAACTGTCAAGTCCACGCAGAAGGCACTTCCCATTGCACCACGTATTATTGTTTTTCCGTTCGATTAATGTAAACAGCGCGGGGAGACGATTGCTTACATTACACACAGCAATTAGCTTAACCATCACTTCCTGCTCTGAGTGGAAGCGATACGCAGCGTTAGATTTCACACATACAATGAATAGCTAAAGAAACTGGTGTGCTTAGGTGTAGGGCCACCCCGAGCACGCAGAAGTGCCGCAACACGACGTGGCATGGACTCCATTAATGTCTGAAGTAGTGCTGGAGGGAATTGAGACCATGAATCCTGCACGGCTGTCCACAAATCCGTAACAGTATGAGGGGGTTGAAGATCTCTTCTGAACAGCACATTGCAAGGCATGCCAGATATGCTCAATAATGTTCATGTCTGGGGAGTTTGGTGGCCAGCGGAAGTGTTTAAACTGAGAAGAGTGTTCCTGGAGCCACTCTGTAGCAATGATGGACTTGTGGGGTGTCGCATTGTCCTGCTGGAATTGTCCAAGTCCGTCGGAATGCACAATAGGCATGAATGGATGCAGGTGATCAGACAGGTTGCTTAGGTACGTGTCACCTGTCACAGTCGTATCTAGACTATCAGGGGACTCATATCACTCCAGGTGCACACGCCCAAAACCATTACAGAGTCTCCACCAGCTTGAACAGTCCCCTGCTGACATTCAGGGTCCATGGATTCATGAGGTTGCCTCCATACCCGTACACGTCCATCCGCTCGATACAATCTGCAACGAGACTAGTCCGACCAGGCAATATGTTTCCAGTCGTCAACAGTCCAACGTCGGTGTTGACGGGCCCAGGCGAGGCGTAAAGCTTTGTGCAGTGCAGTCATCAAGAGTACACGAGTGGGCCTTCGGCTCCGAAGCCCATATCGATTATGTTCCATTGAATGATTGGCACGCTGACACTTTTTGATGGGCCATCAGTTTGCGGAAGGGTTGCACTTCTGTCACGTTGAACAATGCTGTTCCGTCGTAATTAGTCTCGTTCTTGCAGGATCTTTCTCCGGCCACAGCGATGTCGGGGATCTGAAGTTTTACCCGAGTCCTGATATTCGCGGTACACTCGTGAAGTGGTCGTACGGGAAAGTTCCCAATCCATCGTTACCTTGGAGATGCTGTGTCCCATCACTCGTGCGCCGACTACAACACCACGTTCAAACTCACTTAAATCTTGACAACCTGCCATCGTAGCAGCAGTAACCGATATAAATGGTTCAAATGGCTCTGAGCACTATGGGACTTAACATCTGACGTCATCAGTACCCTAGAACTTAGAACTACTTAAACCTAACTAACCTAAGGACATCACACACATCCATGCCCGAGGCGGATTCGAACCAGCGACCGCAGCGATCGCGCGGTTCCAGACTGAAGCGCCCAGAACCGCTCGGCCACTCCGGCCGGCTCAAACGATATAAGAACTGCGCCAGACACTTGTTGCTTTATGTCTATTGTCTCTTGTTGTCTTGTCTACACTTGTCAGACGCTTGTTGTCTGCCTACCGCAGAGCCGTATTCTACCTGTTTACGTATGTCTGTATTTGAATACGGATGTCTATACCAGTTTCTTTGGCGCTTCAGTGTAATACTGTTTCTTGAAACTTTTGAAGTACGCTTTCTTTAAAAGTCTTCCAGTTCATGTTTTCCGGCATTCCTCCGGTGCTTTCCCATGTGACCATTCCTTATGCCCATATTTTTTTAACGTAACCTGTCTCGTGTTCCTCTAATTTGATATGCTTTCCACACACCTGACCAATATACCAGAATAGATCGCACCAGTGATTTGTAAGCAATATCGTTTACAAATTGACTGCAGTATTCTACCAATGAAAACAAGTCTGCTACTTGCTTTACCTACGATTGAGCCTATGTGATCATTCCATTTCATATACCTATCAATTGCTAAACGCCGCAACAAGTACCCTAAGTATCTTGGCATCACACTCGACCGCACTCTATCTTATAAAAAACATCTGGGAGAAACATCAGCCAAGATAAAAACTCACAGAAACATGATTCAGAGACTCCGTGCCAGAACCTGGGAGGCTTCAATGGGGGCTTTGCGTACATTGGCTCTTGCACTGGTTTTCTCGGCGGCAAAGTACTGTCCATCAGTATCGTGTAATAGTTGTCGCACTAGCCTCATCGATGCATAGCTCAAAAACACAATGCGCATGATTGCTGGTACAATCAGATCAACTCCTGCCTACTGGCTTCCTCTGCTAAACGATATCTGCCCATCACAGATTCGCAGAACTGAGACGCTGCCTAGAAATGCTACAATATACAAGAGAATAACTAACTACCATTCATCAAGACATACCTGTCCTACGAAGAAATAGGCTTCGTTCGAGACACCCGCCACTGCTGTACGCCGAACACGTAGTTACAAGTAACACCAGAGTAATAGATTTCTGGAACAAGAACTGCAAACATATCGGAAATTACTAAGAACTGGATCGGCTCGAAAAATGTAACTGTAATACTGTGGGTGTCGAACTTGACGGGAAACTGTTGGTCAAATTAAACAGATGCTGCACTACATCTGCATATACATTTACGTGATTACTCCGCTATTCACAATAAAGTGCCTGTCAGAGGGTTCAATGAACCACCTTCAAGCTGTCTCTCTACCGTTCCACTCTCGAACGGCGCGGGGGAAAACGAGCACTTTTCTGTGCGAGCCCTGGTTTCTCTTATTTTATCGAGATGTGCATTTATCCCTGTGTAGGTGGGTGCCATCAGAATGTTTTCGCAATGGGAGGGGATAACTGGTGATTGAAATTTCAAGAGAAGATTTCGTCGTAACGAAAACACCTTTGTTTCAATGATTGCCACTCGAATTCACATATCATGTCCGTGGCACTATCTCCCCTATTTTGCGATAATACAGAACGAGCTTCCCTTCTTTGAACTTTTTCGATGTAATCCGTCAGTCCCACCTGATGCGGATCCCACACCGCGCAGCAATACTCCAGAATAGGGCGGACAAGCGTGGTGTAAGCAGTGTCTTTAGTAGACCTGTTGCACCTTCTAAGTGTTCTGCCAATGAATCGCAGTCTTTGATTTGCTCTACCCACAACATTATCTACGTGATCGTTCCAATTTAGATTATTTGTAATTATAATCCCTAAGTATTTAATTGAATTTACAGTCTTCCGATTTCTGTGACTTATCGCGTAATCGAAATTTAGTGGATTTCTTTTAAATTTTAAACATTGTTGTAGGCTGAAGTCCAGCAACCGTGCGTTAATTGCATAATGTATGAATAGCCACCTCGGCTGCTTAAAATTGTTTTCAAGTTGACCATTGTTTCGATAGCTCTAAGGCGGTCTTCATCAGAATAAAAATTACATAGGATTACATGTAATCACTCCATAGGTGAAAAACATCTGAGCAAATAATCTCTGCCGGCCGCTGTGGTCGAGCGGTTCTAAGCGCTTCAGTCCGGAACTAAGTGGCTGTTACGGTCGCAGGTTCGAATGCTGCCTGGGGCATGGATGTATGTGATGTCCTTATGTTAGATAAATTTAAGTAGTTCTAAGTCTAGGGGACTGATGACCTCAGATGTTAAGTCCCATAGTGCTTAGAGCCATTGAATCTCTTGTCAAATTGAAATAATCACAAGAATAAAAATTAAACTGTAAAAATGTAACATGTTTGTCAGTTGGATAAAATGTTCCATCGAAATAGAATGGCAGTCACGAGTTTGCTTAGAGCCAAACAACTGCAACAAACCGCTGCTACCGTCGGACCCTTTAATTGTATTGCGCAGTCGATTTTGGTTCGCTTGTTCAAATGGTTCAAATGGCTCTGAGCACTATGGGACTTAACATCTGAAGTCATCAGTCCCATAGAACTTAGAACTACTTAAACCTAACTAACCTAAGGACATCACACACATCCATGCCCGAGGCAGGATTCGAACCTGCGACCGTAGCGCCTAGAACCGCTCGGCCACAACGGCAGGCTGGTTCGCTTGTATTGCGATTTGACGATTCTCTTACGATACCTGGCTCTAAATAGTTCAGACTCTTTACGTTTATTACCTTTACTTAAATTAATGCTCTCTGTTCGTCCGAGATATTAATTGGGAAAAGCAATCTCTTTAGCATCCACACAGCTGGAGTGGGATTATACAACTCTCTCTCTCTCTCTCTCTCTGCAGATTAGCTGTTCATAAACATCCTGTTCGACGCTCTTCTCTGTTTAAAATGCTGGCCCTAGGGCTGTTGATAAAATATCGACATATCGACATTTACTAAAAAGTATCGACATATATGGGCGATATTTTTCCAACGATGTATCAATATCAAAAAGGCAATACCGAGTGCCGATATTTTTATATTATATTATTTTTTCACAGCTTTCGGTAAATATTTGAAGCTGTTCTTTTGAAATTGTAGTAGAACATACGGTAATTTTACTTTCACTGTGTGAAGAAGTCTTACTACTTTTTGAGCTTTCATCACGTCAAGTCTTTCTCTTTGACTGTGTGAAGTCAGTGTAGGTGGCACAAAAGAAGAAGTCAGATTGCACTGGGGGGGGGGGGGGGAGGTGCGGTGGGAGGGGGGGATTGGGTGGCGGTGTGAACGGAATAACAAGATTTCCGATGTGGAGAAACTGCACGTCAGCTGCGTTAATAAACAGTTTTTAACGCAACTAGTGTGCTATTTCTTCACGTCGGCGTTCTTCAAATACAGCTGCTGAAAATGATGAACAAAAATCTAAATGACAAGACTGGGTTCTGCGGTGGGCAGACCTGTGAGGTGATATGCTTACGTAATCAGTGCTCGGTGCCACCAATATAAATAATTTTGGCACTATAACTGTAAAGTCGCTGGCGCTTGCACAATCCGATACGTGACGAACCTGAACGACGGACCCATTGGACACCTTTTATTGTGCCACTTATCTATAGTTACCATTGCTAGCAAAGCGGATATTGCCAAGCTTGGACGTGCATCGTTTTCCTTTCAATTCTTGCTCTAAGGGGGATAGGCAGGCTCCTAGCTTGTTGATGTACAGAATATCTAATAATAAATCAGTAAAAGTAGCAGTATATTTACTATGTGCAGCTGATATTTTTATTGGCCGTTGCGTCGATATTTTTTTCCGTCGACATATCGATACTTCGCAGCGACATATCGAGAGACTAAAATATTTTTTAAATATCGACATATAAGATAAGATACTTTATTGTCACATAACATGTTTTTCTACAATCATTCGATTGAGAACATTGGTGACTCGCCAGTCTTTAACCTATCCACATCATTACGAAATATCGTATTCATGATCCATGGAACTAGTATTAATCTAATCTAATCTAATCTAAGTTGTTACACTATTTTATATACTACAGGAAATACGTAATACATACATTGCTTATTATAAGAAAAATACAACATTATATTTTAAATCTTTTCATAACTCATCGCATCATTACCATAGAAATCACACACCTGTATGAAGTATGGATGTACTGAATGGAATACAAACCGCCATTCAAACTATAATTCTGTATATAAACATGAATATACAGTGAACGTGTATACTTTGTATCTATATGGCTTCGAAAGTATACCATTTGTACTTATATCCTTACTTCCTATTTCTATTTATAAATTCTTCTAAACTATAACATTTGCTTTTTATTCATTTAGAAATTCTTCTACACTATAATAACATTTGTTTTTTAGGTATGTGTCAATGGTCTCCAATATGGATTCTCCGAATATTGACCTTATCTTATTTCTGATCTTCAGAGCCATGTAATGTGGAGTTTTTTCATATAATGTGAGTCTGTGACAAGCTAGCATTTATTTACAATTTATGTCTAGTTTCATAGGCATGTGTGAATGTATTTCCTTCAAACAGATGCGAGTTTTTCTGTTCAAAGAGAAGTATTTCATATATGAAGATGGAATGGATTGTCATGAAGTCCAGGCTTTCGAACAGTGGTTTGCGTGAATGTCTACTATTAGTTCCTGTCATTGCTCCGATTTATTTATTTATTGATTTATTGTAGATTCGAAGGAGGTTTGTCTTTTCCGCACCCCAAAAAAATTATTCCATATCTTATAACTGTTATGAAATACGCGCGGTATACAATTTTCTTCGCCGTTATCGGACTCTTGACATTTTTAAAAATATCAACAGTTCTGTCTCATACACAAAACCAGCGCGTCGCTGTCACTGTTGCGAGCAGCACCGGTTTTACTCGTTCAGCGAGCACACTGCTGAGCGAGAGAGCGCCAGTCCAACAGGTGTGGCCAGAACAGGCCAGCTTGCTGGCTGTGTAACACGGCCTGGACTGCGCCGTGTCACAGCCAGGGGCAACAGGTGTCTGGTGGCGGCTGCGACGTACGGCGCTGGAGGCGTCATTAGGGCCCCGTCCTCCAGCCCTTCACGTCCAACCCTTCACGTCGCTGGCCGCGCTCCCTTCTCCAAAACAAAGGCCACGTGTCCCTCACAATCCTGATTTCCCATGCCTGTCACTGCCGACGGACTACTGAACAGCAGAAATCATAGTTTATGATCACACAAAGCAGGGATGCCCACAACCCGGAACGCGAACTGCAAGCGGTTTTTCCCTCAATATAGTGCGCTACTCCTCGACTTACCTATGGTGCAAACGAGCAAACGTCTTATCGCTTTTATACACTGAAGTCACATACACACTGTTGTGTACATAGTTCCGCGCAGTAAGCGCGTACACAACTTTCCCACTAGAGCGCGCCCCACTAAGCACAACAGCGCAGGCGCAGCGTTCGTCCGTCTCCGTACTACGAGATGGCGCTGCCTTAGAGACGGACCAAATTCTGCTTCCGCCGATCCGCTTATTAATATGTAACGCAGCCAATGAGATTGCTGCTAACGTAGAACCCTCTCTCCTCGCAGATCACACTAGCACAGTGATACATGAACGCGCGAGGTATTATAACGAGTGTACAGACCTCCGATTAGTCAGTCTGCATTTATCTGCACCAGTCTGTACCAGTCTGCATTAGTCTGTACCAGTCTATAGTCAAGTTTCAGTCTGCGCCTAATAAGATTACCATATTCCTGTACATAGCCATGAAGATAAATGAATAGACACTTTGTCAAGTATCAGAGATATGTGAGAATAAGATTCACGTACCAAGACCAAAGGAAATTCAGATTGTCAATTGTAAACAGCATCCAGAATCAAGTTACGTAATGTCTATGCTTTTTATTACACTCCTGGAAATGGAAAAAAGAACACATTGACACCGGTGTGTCAGACCCACCATACTTGCTCCGGACACTGCGAGAGGGCTGTACAAGCAATGATCACACGCACGGCACAGCGGACACACCAGGAACCGCGGTGTTGGCCGTCGAATGGCGCTAGCTGCGCAGCATTTGTGCACCGCCGCCGTCAGTGTCAGCCAGTTTGCCGTGGCATACGGAGCTCCATCGCAGTCTTTAACACTGGTAGAATGCCGCGACAGCGTGGACGTGAACCGTATGTGCAGTTGACGGACTTTGAGCGAGGGTGTATAGTGGGCATGCGGGAGGCCGGGTGGACGTACCGCCGAATTGCTCAACACGTGGGGCGTGAGGTCTCCACAGTACATCGATGTTGTCGCCAGTGGTCGGCGGAAGGTGCACGTGCCCGTCGACCTGGGACCGGACCGCAGCGACGCACGGATGCACGCCAAGACCGTAGGATCCTACGCAGTGCCGTAGGGGACCGCACCGCCACTTCCCAGCAAATTAGGGACACTGTTGCTCCTGGGGTATCGGCGAGGACCATTCGCAACCATCTCCATGAAGCTGGGCTACGGTCCCGCACACCGTTAGGCCGTCTTCCGCTCACGCCCCAACATCGTGCAGCCCGCCTCCAGTGGTGTCGCGACAGGCGTGAATGGAGGGACGAATGGAGACGTGCCGTCTTCAGCGATGAGAGTCGCTTCTGCCAATGATGGTCGTATGCGTGTTTGGCGCCGTGCAGGTGAGCGCCACAATCAGGACTGCATACGACCGACGCACACAGGGCCAACACCCGGCATCATGGTGTGGGGAGCGATCTCCTACACTGGCCGTACACCACTGGTGATCGTCGAGGGGACACTGAATAGTGCACGGTACATCCAAACCGTCATCGAACCCATCGTTCTATCATTCCTAGACCGGCAAGGGAACTTGCTGTTCCAACAGGACAATGCACGTCCGCATGTATCCCGTGCCACCCAACGTGCTCTAGAAGGTGTAAGTCAACTACCCTGGCCAGCAAGATCTCCGGATCTGTCCCCCATTGAGCATGTTTGGGACTGGATGAAGCGTCGTCTCACGCGGTCTGCACGTCCAGCACGAACGCTGGTCCAACTGAGGCGCCAGGTGGAAATGGCATGGCAAGCCGTTCCACAGGACTACATCCAGCATCTCTACGATCGTCTCCATGGGAGAATAGCAGCCTGCATTGCTGCGAAAGGTGGATATACACTGTACTAGTGCCGACATTGTGCATGCTCTGTTGCCTGTGTCTATGTGCCTGTGGTTCTGTCAGTGTGATCATGTGATGTATCTGACCCCAGGAATGTGTCAATAAAGTTTCCCCTTCCTGGGACAATGAATTCACGGTGTTCTTATTTCAATTTCCAGGAGTGTATTTTAATAAATGTGTGTGAAAATTAATCAAGTTCTCTTTAAAGTTGGTCACCGTCAATCTGCTACTCTAAGCGTGCAAGTGGCATTTCTATCGTCTGACCTAACGGCAGAAGATAAACACGCCACAGTAAGACCACGAGACATATTGCTGACACTCGCCTACTTCGTTAGAGCGACAAGTCAAATAATCTGATGATGTGTGTACCGAAGGTCTTACAGTACGCACACCACACTGGTGCATAGAAATGGCGGCACTTTGGCAGAGTTGTCACTTGTACTCACAAGGGGAACTCCCCATCGCACACCCCCTCAGATTTAGTGGTAAAATGACCCAGTGGACAGCCAGTCAGAAACTGAAATCATATCAAGCATGAGCGTAGGAAGAAGCTGAACTGAACTGTGAAAAAAGCAGGAAAATAGAAACAGTGAACGGTCCAAGATCAAGATGTGCAACACTGAGGGAGACCAAGATCTGCGAAGTCGTGGTTGTATGGTCACGGTGTTTCTACTACCAAACGAGACACACTGTGCTCTTTTTTTTCACAAAATTATGAACTTTCCGTCCGTCCTTCTGTAGTCTTGGCAATTGTGATACTATACAATGGTTATAGAATATGAGTAATGTGGTAAGAATATATAACAGACGAACCAGAATCCACAATAAGAGTCGAAGGAAATGGTTCAAATGGCTCTGAGTACTATGGGACTCAACATCTAAGGTCATCAGACCCCTAGAAGTTAGAACTACTTAAACCTAACTAACCTAAGGACATCACACACATCCATGGCCTAGGCAGGATTCGAACCTGCGACCGTAGCAGTCACGCGGTTCCGGACTGAAGTGCCTAGAACCGCACGGCCACCGCGGCCGGCTGAAGGAAATGAAAGGACGGTCATTGTTGAGAAGGGAATGAGACTGGGTTATACGGTTTCCCCATTGTTATTCGTACTATGGACTGAGAAAGTTGTGAACGAAACCAAAGAGAAACTTGGAAAGTGAATTAAACTTGAAAGAGAAGAAATAAAGACTTTGAGGTTTGCCAATAATGTTATAATTCTGCCAGAGACGGTAAAGGACTTGAAAGAGCAATTGAACAGAATGGACAGGGTCTTGAAACAGGTCATAAGATGCATATTAACAAAAATAAAACAAGGTAGTGGAATGTACTCGAATTAAATCAGTCGATGTTGAGGAACTTTGATAGGAAATGAGTTACTGAAAGTCGTAGATGAGTTTTGGTATTTGGGCAGCAAAATAAGTGACGATATTCGAAGTAGGGAGGATTTAAAATGCAGATTGGCAATAGCAATAAAAACTTTTCTTGCTATTGCCAACCTGCATTTTGAATCCTCAAGAGCAACAAAAACGTTTCTGATAAAGAGAAATCTGCTAGCGTCGAATATAAATTTAAGTGCTAGGAAACCTTTTGTGTAGATATTTCTCTGGAATGTAGTCTTGTACAGGAGTGTAAAGTGGATGATTAACAGTTTAGACAAGAAGAGAGTACAAGCTTTTGTAATGTGGTGCAACAGAAGGATGCTGAATATTAGATGGGCAGATCGGATAAATAATTAGGAGGTATTGAATCGAAGTGGAGAGAACAGAAATTCATGGCATAACTTGAGTAAAAGAAGGATCCAGTTGATGGAATACATCCTCAGGTATTAAAGAATCGTCAGTTTTGTAGTGCATGGAAGTGTACAGGGGGTGGGCGGGACCAAGGCTTCGCTACAGGAGGCATGTTCAAATGGATGTAGGTTGCAGCAGTTATTCAGAGACGGAGATGTTTACACTACAGCTGCTATAGATATGTCGATGTTTTTCTAAAAATTGTCGATGTTTATGTCCGATATATCGGTATCAAAATGGCAATACCGAGGGCCAATATTATCATTATATATTATACGTTTTCACAATTTTTGGAAAATATTTGAAGTTGTTATTTTGAAACCGTAGTAGAACATAATTTTACTTTCATTGTGTGAAGCAATCTTACTACTTGTTGAGCTTTCATCACGTCCAACCTGTCTCTTTAAATGTGTGAATGTGTGTGGCACAAAAAAAGCAGTATGACTTTACTGGGGGGGGGGGGGGGGGACGGTGTGATGGGAAGGTGCGCTATTTCGTCACATCGACGTTCTTCAAAAACAGTTGCTGGAAATGATGAACAAAAATCTAAACGACAATATTGGTCGTTGCGGTAGACGGAGACATGCGACGAAAAATGCTGACGTAATCAGCACTCGGCGCTCCCAAGATAAACTGCAATGTTTAGCTTCATCATGGCAATTTTGACATTACAACTGCTAGTTTGCAGAAACGAAAAAAAAAAAAAAAAACGACGGAACCATCAGCCATCTTTTATTGTGCCACTTACATGCAGTTACCATTGTTAGCAAAGCGGTTATCGCCAAGCGTGAGCGTGCATCGTTTTCCTTTCTGTGCTCGCTCTGAGGGTTATATTTACAGAATATATAATAACAGGTCAGTCCTCATATACAGCTTTAAGACCGGCAGTATATTTACAATGTCCAGCCGATATTTTTTCAGGCAAGTACGCTGATATCTTTTCCGCCGATACATCGATACTTTTTCGTATGTATCGAGAGCCGATAATGATGTCCTTTTAAATCTCGATATATCAGATTCCCGATATTTTTAAAGGTATCGACAGTGCTAGTTTACATAGGACCGACTACCGCTGCGAGCTGCGTGAAGCCAGTCTTCGGACGGAAGTCCACAACAACTAGAGCTTTATTCGTGTCAAGTAACATTTTCAGCAATGCTAGTGACAACCGGAGCCCAGATACCAACAGCCTAAGGTCAGTGCAACGTTCTAGGGGAAAGCTCGCTGTTCGGTGTCGCGGACTCGCCTCTTACCGTGGATGAGTTACAAATACTCGCCCCCGTCAGTTCCCACGCTGGCCGGCCGAGTTGAAGCCATGCATATGTAGCCCTATCGCTGCATTTGCATGTAAATTGGTCGCCAGCCAGTCTCGTAGCGCTCTGCCTCGCGAAAAAGAAAAAAGAGAAAAAAAAGATGCGCCAGCGAGTAATCGTCCACCAGCTGTTTGTGCGTCACACGTGGCGATCGCTGTCAATGAACCAGCCCTTTCTCCCGCCCTACCCCACGCCAGCGGCTTTAATTACCATCAGCAGCACCAACAAACCCGGTTGCCAGCCTTCGCTTTCCACGCCGGTGCTGTTACAACACGATTGACCTCTACGTTTTTGTAACCCTCCAGTAGATATTTTTGTCCCCGACCCACGCCGGCGGGCTCGACATCCACATCCGTACTTACGGTGTATGGCGAAGGGTATTTCCGACACTGCTACCACCCACCCACCCACCCACTCACCCTTCCCTGTTCAGTTCAGGAATGGACCCTGGGAAGAACGTCTACCGTTGCGCATTCGTATGGGCTCGTTAAGTTCTGTGACGTCCTCCTTGTGATGATAGCGTGAGTTGTGTGTGGGGGGGGAAGTAATATGTTACCCGACATTTTGGAACGTATACTCTCAGAGTTTTAACATTACATATGACCCTAACTCACACCATCTCTACAGTTACGTCTGCCTCTGGAGTTTCTCTTCGTAAGACCCTCACGCTTAGGGTAAGAACCCGTGACGAAACGAGTAACTCTTCTTTGTAGCTTCTTTAACTTTTCTATTTTCTCTGTCTAGTAATTTGCCGAACGGTTCTAGAGATCCCCTCTGAAAAATTTGACCTCGCCTTCAGCAAATAGTTAATATTGTACAGTGCATACAGTGGGTGTGTAACTTGGCGAAAATGCGGACCTTGTTCGACCACGCCACCGCTGTCAGTTGCATCTCATCTCTGGAGCTGTATGTGGTGAACCGACACATAGAATTAACTGTTTGCGAGGTAGAAGCCAGAGTGATTCCGTAATAAACTCTACGATCAGGCTCTGATTCCCATGCGATATTGACCAGGCTAATCACATCGCATAAGGAAGCTGATGAGTTATGAAATACTATGACGAAGGAAATAAAAGGTCTAATACCTTATCAACGTAGGAACATCAGAAGCGGTAAAAGAGGAAAGAGGAGGCCTAATTAGTGAAGAAAATGATATGGGAAAAGGAACTAGACAAAAGGAATGTTTCTACAACGCGCGATAAGTTTGAGCTGGTGGCACCAAATATCTTTTTCCAAACTAATAAGAAAAGAACAGTCTCCTGGGAAAACACAAGAGGGCGTCTGAAGATTTAATTAGGATGCACAACTATTACACCACGTTTCGTGAATTAGACACTCAAATACGTTGCCTACCGAGATCCACATGTGGATTCAGGTTTTACCCCACAACGCTGAAATTCGCGAGCATCAAGAAAATATGGATCAGTACAAGAAAATTGGGCATTGGGACGTCAAGAGAGGATGAGACGAGGGGAACAATTCTGTTTCATAGTAACAAATAGGCTAATCAAATGCACTGAGCGAAGTATGGTAGAAGACGAGTGTAATATTTTGTAAGATATCTCGCTATTAAGGCTGTGATAAAACTAGAATTACAAAAATTGGTATTTGGTTTTTTCGATCAAAAATGAAGAAATATATGTTTCAGAATTTTTGGAAATGCTTTCAAACAGGGCAACATTGCCACAGAGAAGGCTGTGGTGGGATCACATGGATGGTTCACGGAAAGTTAAATATAAACATGAGATAGAGTAAAACCTGCCGGTATATGAAGCTCAAATACAACGAGAGCATGGTTACCAACCAATCACTACACTGGACGCATTTTAGATTTCTGATTACTCCTGGTCCTGTTACCCCCACCACGTAGTATATGAGAAACGGTTCTCGTAATATATATATTGGAGCGCTTCATTGGGAACTCTGGGAACTAGGTAATTAAATTTCCAAAGATTTCTCAACATTTACAGTGAAGTTAAGAGAACCGTATATAAATACAAAAGGCAATGTCCAGACTGAATGACTCATCAACGCCCAGCCCAAACCGCTAAGAACAGAAACATGAAATTTGCAGAGGGTGTTGATCTTGAATTGTTGGCGTCGTTTAAGAAGGGATTTCTCGAAATTCTACCACTTAAGTATTAAAATATGGGATGAAAGGTTTTTTTGAAAAAGTCTCACTATAAACACAATTTTAAAATTAGAAATATGAAAATTGGTATTTGGTTTCTCAGTAAGAAATGAAGATATATGTGTTTCAGAATTTTTTTTAAATTTATCACCTATGGGGGTGAAAGGTTTTGTTGTCAATAAGTCATTATTAAAGAACTACTAAACCATTTTTAATCTGCAACTACGGAAATTGGTTTTCCTGTTATCGGTTAGAAATTTAAAAAAATGAGGTTTCAGTGTTTTCGGAATTCAACCCCTAAAGGGGTGGGGTAGCGCTTCACTGATTCACTAACTCACTATCGCGCAGCCCAACCCGTTAAGGATTAAAACTTGACATTTGGAGAGGGTGTTCATCCTATACTGTAGGCAACGTTTACCAAGAGATAATCCGAATTTCCATCCCTAAGAGGGTGAAGTAGCGGACAGTAGGTTTCCTCAAAAATCTCGCCGGCCGCTGTGGCCGAGCGGTTCTAGGCGCTTCAGTCCGGAACCGCGCTGCTGCTGCGGTCGCAGGTTTGAATCCTGCCTCGGGTATGGATGCGTGTGATGTCCTTAGGTCAGTTAGGTGTAAGTAGTTCTAAGTCTAGGGGACTGATGATCTCATATGTTAAGTCCCATAGTGCTTAGAGCCATTTGAACCATTTGAAAAATCTCGCTATTAAAGCAATTTTGAAGATAGAAAATTGGTATTGGCTTCTCGGTCAGAAATAAAAAAAACACGTACTTCAGAATTTTTGGATATTCAACCAATAATGGGATAAAACAGTAGGTGAAATTTTATTTTGAAAATAAATAATTATTAAAGTACTGCAAAGGTATTTTTTAAGCTACACCTGTGGAAAGTGGTATTTGACTTCTAGGTTATAAATAAAAAATACGTATTCCACTGTTAAAGGAAATTCGACCCCAAAGGGGATGAAATAGGACTGAAAAGTTTTATGAAAACATTTCATTATGAAAGCATTTTTAAAGCTCCGTCTATGGAAATTGGTATTTTACTTCCTGGTTAGAAATTACAAAAAATACGTTTTTCAGTGTTTTTCGGAACTCAACACCTAAGGGAGTGGAATACGGGATGAAGGTTTTCATGGCAATATTTCATTATGAAAGCATTTTTGAAAAAAAATTGAAAATTTGTGGTAAGTTCCTATGGGATCAAACAGCTGAGGTCATCGGTCCCTAGCCTTACACACTACTTAATCTAACTTAACCTAACTTACGCTAAGAACAACACACACACCGACGCCCGAGGGAGGACTCGAACCTCCGACGGGAGAAGCCGCGCGAACGGTGGCAAGGCGCCTTAAACCCCGTGGCTACCCCGCGTGGCTAAAGTATGTTTGAAACTAAATCTCTTAAAATTAGTGTTTCACTTCTTGTCTGTAAATTAAAAAGAAACGTGTTTCAGTGTATTTTTTGGAAATGATATTCTTTATGAAAATGTTTCGTTATATTAAAACATATTTAAAGACAAATCTATGAAATTTGGTATTTGACTTATAAAGAAATTATTTTAGGGGATGGACCGCTACGGTCGCAGGTTCGAATCCTGCCTCGGGCAAGGATGTGTGTGATGTCCTTAGGTTAGTTAAGTTTAAGAAGTTCTAAGTTCTAGGGAACTGATGACCTCTGAAGTTAAGTCCCATAGTGCTCAGAGCCATTTGAACCATTTTTTTAGGGGACGAAATATTCTTTGGAAATATCACAGCAAGAGCTCAAAAGGCAAGATTAACAAACAGCTCTGACTCTAGCTACCAAAATTGCTTTTTCGTCAGAAATACTTTCGGAAAAGATCATGTTTCTATGGCCTCAATTAGCGCGAAAAGTTTAGAAGGTGCTTCAGTTTATGAACAACATACACTGAAGCGCCGAAGTAACTCATATAGGCATGCGCATTGAAATACAGAGATACATAAACGGGCAGAATACGGTGCTGCGGTCGGCAACGCTTATGTAAGACAACAAGTGTCTAGCGCAGTTATTAGATCGGCTAGTACTACTACAATGCCTGGTTATCAACATTTAAGTGAGTTTGAACGTCGGCGCACAAACGATGGGACACAACATCTCCAAAGTAGCGATGAAGCGGGGATTCTTCCGTACGACCATTTCACGAGTGTACCATGAATATCAGGAAACCGGTGAAAACATCAAATCTCCGATATAGCTGCAGCCGGTAAAAGATACTGCAAGAACGAGACCAAGGAAGACTGAAGAGAATCGTTCAACGTGACAGAAGTGCAACCTTCCGCAAATTAATAATTCAAGAACAGTCTTAAGCGCATTTATTATTATTATTATTCCGGAAACCGGTTTCAACCCGTCGTAGGGGTCATCTTCTGGGCGTTTACACCAATGATCGACTGCTGGTGGTGTCACTCCAGTCTACATAACGGCAGTTATGTAGACACCACCAGCAGTCGACCAATGGTGTAAACGGACAGAAGATGACCCCTACGTCGGATTGAAACCGGTTGGCGGTATAATAATAATAATAAATGCGATTAAGACTGTTCCTGAATTATTGATTAATCATACTAATCGCTGCTTCTCTCCACAACCATGTTGTCCTCCGCAAGTTGCTGCAGATTTCAGTTCAAAAATGGCTCTGAGCACTATAGGACTTCTGAGGTCATCAGTTTCCCAGAACCTAGAATTACTTAAACCTAACTAACCTATGGACATCACACACATGCATGTCCGAGGCAGGATTCGAACCTGCGACCGTAGCGGTCGCGCGGTTCCAGACTGTAGTGCCTAGAACTGCTCGGCCACCTCGGCCGGCCATATTTCAGTGCTGAGCCATCAACAATTGTCAGCGTGTAAACCATTCAACAAAACATCATCAATGTGGGCTTTCGTAGTCGAAGGCCCACTCGTGTACCCTTGATGACTGCACGACACAAAGTTTTACGCCTCGTCTGGGCCCGTCAACACCGACGTTGGAATGTTGATGAGTGGAAACATGTTGCGTGATCGGAGGAGTCTTGTTTCAAATTGTATCGAGCGGATGGACATGTACGGGTACGGAGACAACCTCGTGAACCTATGGACCCTGCAAGTCAGCAGCGGAATGTTCAAGCTGGTGTAGGTTCTGTAATGGTGTAGGGCGTCTGCATTTGGAGTGATATGGGACCCATGATACGTCTAGATACGACTCTGACAGGTGACACGCATCGAAGAATCCTGTCTGATCACCTGCATCCATTCATGTCCGTTGTGCTTTCCGACAGACTTGGGCAAATGCGACACCCCACACGTCCAGAATTGCTACAGAGTGGCTCCAAGAACATTCTGCCGAGTTTAAACACTTCCGCTGGCCACCAAACTCTCCAGACATGAACATTATTGAGCATATTTGGGATGCCTTGCAAGAAGAGTACTCGACCTCCTCGTACTCTTACGGATTTATGGACAGCCCTGAGGGATTCATGGTATCAATTCTGTCCAGCGGTACTTCAGATGTTAGTCAAGTCCATGCTACGTCGTGTTGCGGCACTTCTGCGTGCTGCACGATATTAGGCAGGTGTACCAGTTTATTTGGCTCTTTAATGCAAAAATTCGGTTAAAGGAAGAAAAAAGATGTGTAGACCACACAGTCTACGCGAGTGAAGCAGCGGGTACTGAGCTAGTAATAAATACCCCCGATTGTCGTGTGTTCACTTTAGCCGTTTGCCCAGTTCTCTGCTTCTTAAGCCAACGACTAAGACTTCTTAAGAATCGTGATATTCTGTGAGCGCGCGCCCGGCACTTGCCCGGCTTACCCCAGAACTTGGAGACAACTCGGCGCCTCCGCGGCTGTGCCATTCTTCGGAGCTGCGACCCTATGCGGAGATCCGCAGGAACTCGTGAGTTGTCTGCCGCGAGGCGGAAACAACGGATCGGCGCAGAGTGCGCGCGGCTCAGAAGAGACGGCCGTGAGACGCGCTCAGCAGCGGCCGGGACCCCAGTTCGTCGCCCACGCCACGCAAGCGGTAGTAGCGTACGGTTCGAGGGGGGTTAGCGCTCGATTCCGTTATCATTAGAGGCGAAGTACTAGAGCGCTGTTCCAATTAACTGGCATCTTCACGCTGGCGGGCTGCACCCGCCCCCGCGAGCGATACCCCAATGGCAGCCCGGCACTTAGTTGCCAAATACGCTACGTAAAATACTGTGCCTGCCTATCTCAAGAAAACTTCTCCTAAAGCGAATCTTTCACCTATTTTAAGAACAAAAAATGACTGCAGCCATAATTACAATTGACAACAGATTAGCTACTACTGGTTTTCCGTCTTGAGCTTACCGCAATTTAATTAAAGAGAATTACACCAGACGCGTTTCGCTTCTATTTATAAAGTATCCTGCAAATTGGATAAATACATTTTTACATTTTTAAGTTGTTGTAGGTTAAAATCAGCGTTTTGTTGCCGGCCGGAGTGGCCGTGCGGTTCTAGGCGCTACAGTCTGGAGCCGAGCGACCGCTACGGTCGCAGGTTCCAATCGTGCTTCGGGCATGGATGTGTGTGATGTCCTTAGGTTAGTTAGGTTTAATTAGTTCTAAGTTCCAGGCGACTGATGACCTCAGAAGTTAAGTCGCATAATGCTCAGAGCCATTTGAACCATTTTCAGCGTTTTGTTTATAAAGCTGATGTGTTACTTACTTACGGTGTTTCTTTACACATTCTGCTGCTTCCCTACTTGCTAGCTGCGGTTGACGTCGAATGAGTTCGATTCATTTATGCGCTTAGCATTTCTCGCCATACCGCATTATTTCGTGCGCTGCATTATATACACCGCACTTTTGTCAACTGAACTCAAGTCACGTATGTTCCTTGCTCTGCACAGTAACAGCGCTTACGTCTGTCGTTTTTGTGTGTCAACACTGTGAGTATTTCCAGTCTGTCAAACTACACTACTGGCCATTAAAATTGCTACACCACGAAGATGACGAGCTACAGACGCGAAACATAACCGACAGGAAGAATATGCTGTGATATGCAAATGATTAGCTTTTCAGAGCATTCACACAAGGTTGGCGACGGTGGCGACACCTACAACGTGCTGACACGAGGAAAGTTTCCAACCGATTTCTCATACACAAACAGCAGTTGACCGGCGTTGCCTGGTGAAACGTTGTTGTGATGTCTCGTGTAAGGAGGAGAAATGCGTACCATCACGTTTCCGACTTTGATAAAGATCGGATTGTAGCCTATCGCGACTGCGGTTTATCGTATCGCAAAATTGCTGCTCGCGTTGGTCGAGATCCAATAACTGTTAGCAGAATATGGAATCGGTGGGTTCAGGAGGGTAATACGGAACGCCCTCCTGGATCCTAACGGCCTCGTATCAGTAGCAGTCGAGATGACAGGCATCTTATCCGCATGGCTGTAACGGATCGTGCAGTCTCGATCCCTGAGACAACAGATGGTGACGTTTGCAAGACAACAACCATCTGCACGAACAGTTCGACGACGTTTGCAGCAGCATGTACTATCAGCTCGGAGACCATGGCTGCGGTTACCCTTGACGCTGCATCACAGACAGGAGCGCATACGATGGTGTACTCAACGACGAACCTGGGTGCACGAATGGCAAAACATTTTTTCGGATGAATCCACTTTCTGTTTACGGCACCATGACGGTCGCATCCGTGCTTGGCGTCATCGCCGTGAACGCACATTGGAAGCGTGTATTCGTCGTGGCCATACTGGCTTATCACCCGGCGTCATGGTATGGGGTGCCATTGGTTACACGTCTCGGTCACCTCCTGTTCGCATTGACGCACTTTGAACAGTGGACGTGAACATTTCAGATGTGTTACGACCCGTGGCTCTACCCTTCATTCGATCCCTGCAAAACCCTACATTTCAGCAGGATAATGCACGACCGCATGTTGCAGGTCCTGTACGGGTCTTTCTGGATACAGAAAATGTTCGACTGCTGCCCTGGCCAGCACATTCCCCAGATCTCTGACCAATTCAAAACGTCTGGTCAATGGTAGCAGAGCTACTGGCTCGTCACAATACGCCAGTCACTACTCTTGATGAACTGTGGTATCGTGTTGAAGCTGCATGAGCAGCTGTACATGTACACGCCATCCAAGCTCTGTCTGACTCAATGTCCAGCCGTATTAATGCCGTTATTACGGCCAGAGGTGGTTGTTCTGGGTACTGATTTCTCAGGATCTATGCACCCAAATTGCGTGAAAATGTAATCACAGGTCAGTTCTAGTATAATATATTTGTCCAATTAATACCCGTTTATCACCTGCATTTCTTCTTGATGTAGCAATTTTAATGCCCAGTAGTGTACATTTTCTTCAGTTAGTGTGAATTAGTGAAAATGTCTTGCATGTCAGGTAGTGACGTGAGAGTTGATGGGGGGAGTTGATTTTTTTAAGGGGGTCGGGGGTGGGGATGGGCCTAGGTCATGATTACAGGAGAGAATCTGGGAGGAGATGGTGGTGGTAAATGCAGGCTGTGGTTATATGTATATATGTTGTTCCGGCATAAAGTCAAGCGCCAGCACGCCAGTCGGGAACGTTAGAGCAGAGAGGAATGTGAAGAAGACGTCAGCCAATAGTACGCTGACCGACCTCTCTCTAGGAGGAAAATGCAATGTCAGCGGCCTCTAGGCGAAGAGGACATAAGCGCCGCTCCTCTTGGTCGCAGCGCACTTCTACAGCAGCATCAAGATTAGGCACTTCAAGACCAGAGACTTAGGAAAATGGTTCAAATGGCTCTGAGCGCTATGGGACTTAACATCTGAGGTCATCAGTCCCCTAGAACTTAGATCTACTTAAACCTAACTAACCTAACGACATCCATGCCCGAGGCAGGATTCGAACCTGCGACCGTAGCTGTCGCTCGGTTCCTGACTGTAGCTCCTAGAACCACTCGGCCACATCGGCCGGCAGCCACTTAGGATTTGTATATACTGAAGAACATTGATTATTTTGCATGTCGCCCTTTGCTTGCGACACATCTGTCTTTCTCAAAGTTGTCATTTTTATTTTCTGTAATTATAAACGCATTAATACGATTTGCTTGAATTGTTGTCTATCGATCCGAGAAAGCAGGTTTCCCAACACCCCATCTTTAACGACTAGGCAGGCTCCAACATACACTCCTGGAAATTGAAATAAGAACACCGTGAATTCATTGTCCCAGGAAGGGGAAACTTTATTGACACATTCCTGGGGTCAGATACATCACATGATCACACTGACAGAACCACAGGCACATAGACACAGGCAACAGAGCATGCACAATGTCGGCACTAGTACAGTGTATATCCACCTTTCGCAGCAATGCAGGCTGCTATTCTCCCATGGAGACGATCGTAGAGATGCTGGATGTAGTCCTGTGGAACGGCTTGCCATGCCATTTCCACCTGGCGCCTCAGTTGGACCAGCGTTCGTGCTGGACGTGCAGACCGCGTGAGACGACGCTTCATCCAGTTCCAAACATGCTCAATGGGGGACAGATCCGGAGATCTTGCTGGCCAGGGTAGTTGACTTACACCTTCTAGAGCACGTTGGGTGGCACGGGATACATGCGGACGTGCATTGTCCTGTTGGAACAGCAAGTTCCCTTGCCGGTCTAGGAATGGTAGAACGATGGGTTCGATGACGGTTTGGATGTACCGTGCACTATTCAGTGTCCCCTCGACGATCACCAGTGGTGTACGGCCAGTGTAGGAGATCGCTCCCCACACCATGATGCCGGGTGTTGGCACTGTGTGCCTCGGTCGTATGCAGTCCTGATTGTGGCGCTCACCTGCACGGCGCCAAACACGCATACGACCATCATTGGCACCAAGGCAGAAGCGACTCTCATCGCTGAAGACGACACGTCTCCATTCGTCCCTCCATTCACGCCTGTCGCGACACCACTGGAGGCGGGCTGCACGATGTTGGGGCGTGAGCGGAAGACGGCCTAACGGTGTGCGGGACCGTAGCCCAGCTTCATGGAGACGGTTGCGAATGGTCCTCGCCGATACCCCAGGAGCAACAGTGTCCTTAATTTGCTGGGAAGTGGCGGTGCGGTCCCCTACGGCACTGCGTAGGATCCTACGGTCTTGGCGTGCATCCGTGCGTCGCTGCGGTCCGGTCCCAGGTCGACGGGTACGTGCACCTTCCGCCGACCACTGGCGACAACATCGATGTAGTGTGGAGACCTCAAGCCCCACGTGTTGAGCAATTCGGCGGTACGTCCACCCGGCCTCCCGCATGCCCACTATACGCCCTCGCTCAAAGTCCGTCAACTGCACATACGGTTCACGTCCACGCTGTCGCGGCATTCTACCAGTGTTAAAGACTGCGATGGAGCTCCGTATGCCACGGCAAACTGGCTGACACTGACGGCGGCGGTGCACAAATGCTGCGCAGCTAGCGCCATTCGACGGCCAACACCGCAGTTCCTAGTGTGTCCGCTGTGCCGTGCGTGTGATCATTGCTTGTACAGCCCTCTCGCAGTGTCCGGAGCAAGTATGGTGAGTCTGACACACCGGTGTCAATGTGTTCTTTTTTCCATTTCCAGGAGTGTATTTAATCTTATATTGTCAATCAGTTAAAAGAGTGTGTCGTTTGACAAGTTGGTCTGATCATTTGTGAGTTGTCTCTTTCTTGGGTTTTTGAATGTGGTACCACATTCAGAAAACCATAACAGAAAAGAATGTGTTAGCACATTCAAAAAACCATAACAGAAGAGAAACAACTCACAAATGATCATTTATGAGTTGTCTCTTTCTTTTATGGGTGTTGAATGTGGTACCACATTCAGAAAACCATAACAGAAAAGAATGTGTTAGCACATTCAAAAAACCATAACAGAAGAGAAACAACTCACAAATGATCAAACCAACTTGGCAAAACACACACTCTTTAAACTAATAGACCACTTAATACATACCGGGTGATCAAAAAGTCAGTATAAATTTGAAAACTTAATAAACCACGGAATAATGTAGATAGAGAGGTAAAAATTGACATACATGCTTGGAATGACAAGGGGTTTTATTATAACCAAAAAAAATATTAACAAAGTGTACAAAATGTCCGACAGATGGCGTTGGACAGCAAAACGTCCGTGACTGCTACCGTGACGGGTGAGAGGTACGCCGATATGTTACAGAATCGCATCATCCCTAGCCTGGCTGATAAACACCTGCTGGAACGTACGATGTTTATGCAGGATGGCGCTCCACCCCATATTGCTAGACGCGTGAAAGATCTCTTGCGCACATCGTTTGGTGATGATCGTGTGCTCACCCGCCATTTTCGTCATGCTCGGCCTCCCAGGTCCCCAGACGTTAGTCCGTGTGATTATTGTCTTTGGGGTTACCTGAAGTCGCAAGTGTATCGTGATCGACCGACATCTCTAGGGATGCTGAAAGACAACATCCGACGCCAATGCCTCACCATAACTCCGGACATGCTTTACAGTGCTGTTCACAACATTATTCCTCTACTACAGCTATTGTTGATGAATGATGGTGGACATATTGAGCATTTCCTGCAAAGAACATCATGTTTGCTTTGTCTTACTTTGTTATGCTAATTATTGCTATTCTGATTAGATGAAGCGCCATCTGTCGGACATTGTTTGAACCTCTGTATTTTTTTGGTTCCAATAAAGCCCCATGTCATTCCAAGCATGTGTGTCAATTTGTATCTCTGTATCTACATTGTTCTGTGATTTATTCAGTTTTCAAATTTATACTGACTTTTTGATCACCCAGTACATTAAATATATGCACTTGACCACAGGCTCCATTTACCACTCCTTCTTCCCCCAGATACTGTCCTCTAATCACCATCCAGGCCCATCCTTGCCCCCCCCCCCCCAACCTCCTCTCACGTCTCTACCTAAAATACAAGACATTTTCACTAATTTACACTAACCCAAATAAATGTAGTTTCAAAGGCTGGCAGCACTCACAACTTGAACGAAAACAAAATAACGCACATAAACGCTGTTACTGTGCAGAGTGAGAAACACACGTAGATTCAGTTCAGTTGACAAATGTGAGGTGTATATACTGCAGCGCCAGAAATATTGCAGAGTGGCAAAACCAGCCATGTGGATACACGAATCGAAGTCGACGCCAACCGTTGCTAGCAAGGAGGGAAGCAGCAGAATATGTAAAGAAACACCGTAAGTAACTTACACACCAACTTTATAAACAAAACGCTGTTTTTACCTTACAACAACCACAAATGTACAAACGTATGAATCCAGAATGAGATTTTCACTCTGCAGCGGAGTGTGCGCTGATATGAAACTTCGTGTAAGGTTAAAGCTGTGTGTCAGGCCGAGACTCTAACCTTGCCTTCGGGAGCCCTATGGGAGCGATTCGTAACGATTTGCAGTATATCGTCACTCAGAGAGGATACCCTGTTTGCTAGGCTGGAAGGTAGGAGACGAGGTACTGGGAGAAGTAAGGCTGTGAGGACGCGGCGTGACAAGTGCTTGGGTAGCTCAGATGGTAGAGCACTTGTCCGCGAAAGGCCAAGGTCCTGAGTTCGAGTCTCGGTCTGGCACACAGTTTTAATCTGCCACGAAGTTTCGTCTGAATCCAGTGTGCAGAATAACCACGGAAGATGCTTTATAAATTACATCGAATCACGTTAATTAATGCAATAATCTCAAGACGGAAAACCAATAGTAACTGATTTTAACAGCTGCTGCAGAAGATGGTCATGCACATAAGCGTATTATTGACAACAGATTTTTGACACTAAAGAGATCTACTTCGTAAATGAATTTCGAATTTTTTTTGCGTGATTACTTGTTAGGATATACTTTCAAGCGCTCTCCTATAGCCGGGCTGTAGTTACTGCCTGCAGACAGAGCATGGCTCAACAGCGTCTCATCTTCCGGACCTTTAATACCAGATGCCAACTAATGTAAATCGCACAGTATTGCTCAGTTGGACAAAGACAAGGAAGAAACGCGACCACAGGTTTTTCTACATCTACATCCTCTGCAAACCCCTGTGAAGTCCGTGACATAGGGTACTTCCCATTGCACCAGTTCATAGGGCTTCTTCATGTTATGTTCGCATATGGACGGCAGGAAGAATGATTCCTTCCGAACCTCTGTTCCCGCCGTAAATAGTCTAGCCTTGCCTTCGGGAGCCCTATTGGAGCGAGTTGCAGTATATCGTCACTCAGAGAGAATCCCCTGTTGGCTAGTTCAAATGGTTCAAATGGCTCTGAGCACTATGCGACTTAACTTCTGAGGTCATCAGCCGCCTTGAACTTAGAACTAATTAAGCCTAACTAACCTAAGGACATCACATACAACCATGCCCGAGGCAGGATTCGAACCTGCGACCGTAGCGGTCGCTCGGTTCCAGACTGTAGCGCCTAGAACCGCACGGTGTTGGCTAGTCTGGTGTGGCAGTTGAAGATAGCAAAACGAAAGCCTATGTTTTTCACGTACAAGAAATCGTTCACGCAGAAGTACAAACATACCGTCGTTAGGCCATCGCACAGACTCCCGTAGAGAAACAACTGAAAGAGTTGAAAACAAATAAGACACATGGTCCGAATGGAATCCCAGTTCGGCTTTTCAAAGAGTGTTCTACGGCACTGGCCCCGTACTTAGTTTGCATTTATCGTCAATATCTATCCCAGCGCGAAGTCCCAAACTACTGGAAAAAAGAGCAGGTGACTCCTGCGTATAAAAAGGGCACAAGAGCAAACTCGCAGAATTGCAGACCAATACGCTTAACATCGGTGTGTCGCACCGGAACAGCCTCGGTCCAGGAACCAGCACCGTTTTCGAAAAGACCGCTCGTGCAAAACTCAGCTTGCCGTTTCCTCACATGATATGCTGCGAACTATGGATGAAGGCAAATAGGCAGATTCCATATTGCTAGACATCCAAGAATAACACTCGCGGTCGTATCTGCTCATATATATGCCCTTATGTGGCATTACATCCTCATCTATGTTTCAAATGGTTCAAATGGCTCTGAGCACTATGGGACTTAACTTCTGAGGTCATCAGTCCCCTAGAACTTAGGAACCACTGAAACCTAACTAACCTAAGGACATCACACACATCCATGCCCGAGGCAGGATTGGAACCTGCGACCGTAGCGGTCGCGCGTTCCAGACTGTAGCGCCTAGAACCACTCGGCAACCCCGGCCGGCGTCTATGTTTCACCAAACACGTTTATTTAATGCAGTTGCATTGACATGCATCATTAATCCCAAAGTGGCAACTACACAACAATAAATTTAGAAGCAATAAAACAAATTTAACAATTAGAATAAAAAAAATGCTTAAAGGCGCAACGGATTCAACACGTGTAGGTATAATAATGTTACAAATTCATCCTTTTATCCATTTTTCACAGTATCTGCCCGCAGAAATTTTACCTGGCAGTGGACCATTCCGGAAATGCATACTAAAGAGAACTACCTCCAGATCAGCTAGGATAGATTCCCTGATCCGATTGGGAATCTTCGTAACAGCATACATAAATTTTCTAATTGGCTGCCTAATTATATATCATAACCGCAATCGCGATAGGCTGCAATCCGACCTTTATCAAAGTCGGAAACGTGATGGTACGCATTTCTCCTCCATACACGAGGCACCACAACAACGTTCCATCAGGCAACGACGGTCAACTGCTGTTTGTGTGTGAGAAATCGGTTGGAAACTTTCCTCATGTCAACACTTTGCAGGTGTCGCCACAGGCACCATACTTGTGTGAATGCTCTGAGAAACTAATCATTTGCATATCACAGCATCTTCTTCCTGTCGGTTAAATTTCGCGTCTGTAGCACGTCATCTTCGTGGCGTAGCAATTTTAATGGCCAGTAGTGTAATAATGCCAACAGGCTATGAACTGGGATACAACAGTACATGATTACCATCACTTTTACCATCTGATCAAAAATATCCGGACACCACTATGTAATCCAGCACTGTTCCGAGAGACAGGACCCACCAGTATAAATAATGTCTGGTAGTACTGTGTCGCTTCGAACGCGGAGTTGTCGTTGGATGTCGACTGAGTAAGAAATCCATCAAGGACATTCATAACCCCCCTAAAGCTCTCCGACTGTTGTTGATGTGATTTTGAAGCGAAAATGCGAAGGAAAAGCAACAGTAAAACCAAAACCAATCAGACCTCATGCGCTGACGGGCAAGGAGCGTCGAGCATTGCGGAGGATGGCTGTAAAAAATAGCGTGAAAACAGTGGAAGGAACCACTCCTGAGTTCCAAAGTGCTACCGACAGTCCAGCTAGCCCAATGACTGTGCATCGGGAGTTCAAACGAAATGGGTAAAACGGCCGCGCAGTCCCTCGGAAGCCACACTTTTCTGTAGTGACGTGACGTTCGATGTGGAGTAAAGAACAACGCCGCTGGACAGTGGGTGGCCTGAAACGAGCAATTTGGAGTGATGACGCACTCAGTACCCTTTGGCAGCTCGGTGGAAGGGTCTGCCTGCAGAACGTTATCTACCATCAAGCTTCGTGCCAACAGTCAAGAGTATGGTTCCCTCATTACGCTCAAGAAAATACTAAATGCGGAAGAATATGAACACATATTACTGCATTGTGTATCCCGTACAGTAGAGGAAAAGTTCGGAGACGATAATTGTTTACATAAGCATGACAATATACCTGTCATAAATCAGCATCTGTGAGCCATTGGCTTGTGGACAATGACATGCCTGAAATGGAGTAACGTGGCCAGAGTACCGATCTAAACTCATACCTTTGGGATGAGTTAGTGGCGACTTCGCTGTAGACTCCAGCGCCCAAAATCCCTATGTCCTCCGGTCTCGGCTCATGAGGAAGAATGGGCTGCCATTACTACGATTCACACATCTCACGGGAAGTGTTCCCAGCAGAGTCGTCATAAAGGCTATGAGTGGATACTCCGCACATTAATGTCCACTATTAAATGTCTGGATAGTTTTGATTAGCTAGGAAGAGGAACAGGGAGGATTTAGAAGGCGAATATGAACAAAAGATGTTATTCGCATGTTTGGCAGTTTTTACAGATTTGGAAAAAGCTTTCGAGAAACCGATGGATATTTCGTAGATGAAAAGAGTAGATTGGAAGGAAAGACGACTCGTACAGAATCTATATTTATAACAGAAAGTAAGAATAAGAATTTGGAAACGAAATGTCGGAACGAAGTAGACTGGAAAGGTTGGTAGACAAAGTTGTTTCCTCTCCCCTTTATTGCTCATATTATAATTGAAAGAGATAATTCACAGAGGCTTATATGGGAAAAGAGAAATATCATTGGTAGAAAGAGATTAGACAGTATAAGACTTGACATCTTGGATATTCGGGAATCCAGCCGGGTGTTCGCGTCGTTCTCGCACGATATTTCAACAGCGTGCCTCGCTGTCTTCTTCAGGTGCTTCAGGTAGCACCTGAAGAAGACAGCGAGGCACGCTGTTGAAATATCGTGCGAGAACGACGCGAACACCCGGCTGGATTCCCGAATATCCAAGATGTCAACAGATCGCTGGGAAAGCATGAAGAATTAGTATAAGACTTGTTGACACATGGTAGGGGTGGCATGGTGGCAGAACGTGAACGAACTGTAAATAAAATGCTGAAACATCTTAATGAATCTTGTGTGGCATGTGGGATGAGAATCAGTATAGCAAAATCAAAGAGTGTTCTGATCGGCAAAAGAAGGAGACTGGCAGATATTAAGATAGGACAAGTTATTATCAGCCAAGCAAGAGCATTTAAATACACTCCTGGAAATGGAAAAAAGAATACATTGACACCGGTGTGTCAGACCCACCATACTTGCTCCGGACACTGCGAGAGGGCTGTACAAGCAATGATCACACGCACGGCACAGCGGACACACCAGGAACCGCGGTGTTGGCCGTCGAATGGCGCTAGCTGCGCAGCATTTGTGCACCACCGCCGTCAGTGTCAGCCAGTTTGCCGTGGCATACGGAGCTCCATCGCAGTCTTTAACACTGGTAGCATGCCGCGACAGCGTGGACGTGAACCGTATGTGCAGTTGACGGACTTTGAGCGAGGGCGTATAGTGGGCATGCGGGAGGCCGGGTGGACGTACCGCCGAATTGCTCAACACGTGGGGCGTGAGGTCTCCACAGTACATCGATGTTGTCGCCAGTGGTCGGCGGAAGGTGCACGTGCCCGTCGACCTGGGACCGGACCGCAGCGACGCACGGATGCACGCCAAGACCGTAGGATCCTACGCAGTGCCGTAGGGGAACGCACCGCCACTTCCCAGCACATTAGGGACACTGTTGCTCCTGGGGTATCGGCGAGGACCATTCGCAACCGTCTCCATGAAGCTGGGCTACGGTCCCGCACACCGTTAGGCCGTCTTCCGCTCACGCCCCAACATCGTGCAGCCCGCCTCCAGTGGTGTCGCGACAGGCGTGAATGGAGAGACGAATGGAGACGTGTCGTCTTCAGCAATGAGAGTCGCTTCTGCCTTGGTGCCAATGATGGTCGTATGCGTGTTTGGCGCCGTGCAGGTGAGCGCCACAATCAGGACTGCATACGACCGACGCACACAGGGCCAACACCCGGCATCATGGTGTGGGGAGCGATCTCCTACACTGGCCGTACACCACTGGTGATCGTCGAGGGGACACTGAATAGTGCACGGTACATCCAAACCGTCATCGAACCCATCGTTCTACCATTCCTAGACCGGCAAGGGAACTTGCTGTTCCAACAGGACAATGCACGTCCGCATGTATCCCGTGCCACCCAACGTGCTCTAGAAGGTGTAAGTCAACTACCCTGGCCAGCAAGATCTCCGGATCTGTCCCCCATTGAGCATGTTTGGGACTGGATGAAGCGTCGTCTCACGCGGTCTGCACGTCCAGCACGAACGCTGGTCCAACTGAGGCGCCAGGTGGAAATGGCATGGCAAGCCGTTCCACAGGACTACATCCAGCATCTCTACGATCGTCTCCATGGGAGAATAGCAGCCTGCATTTCTGCGAAAGGTGGATATACACTGTACTAGTGCCGACATTGTGCATGCTCTGTTGCCTGTGTCTATGTGCCTGTGGTTCTGTCAGTGTGATCATGTGATGTATCTGACCCCAGGAATGTGTCAATAAAGTTTCCCCTTCCTGGGACAATGAATTCACGGTGTTCTTATTTCAATTTCCAGGAGTGTATTTTGGAAGTACGATTACTGAAGACTTGACATTTCACCAGAAACTCAAAATTCGCGTTGGTATAGCGAAGGAGGCGCTCAAAAGAAAGAGGAGATTATTAAGTGGCAAACTAGATGAAGGTCTGAGGAAGAGGTTTGGCACTCTATGGGGCAGAAATTTGGACACTGAGACGAGAGGATGAAAAAAGGGTACAAGCATTTCAGAGGTGGATGGACATTTCATCAGCAAGTGAAAATTCAGGTTGGTATAGCGAAGGAGGCTTTCCATAGAAAGAGGAGATTATTAAGTGGCAAACTAGATAAATGTCTCAGGAAGAGGTTTGACAGGTGTTTTGTAGGGAGTGTGGCAACCTGGGGCAGAACCGTGGACACTAAGACGAGAGGGTGAAAAAAGGATACAAGCATTTGAGAGGTAGATGTGGAGGAGAATGTTGAAGATAAGATGGGTCGAAAGAGTGGGTAACGACAGAGTTTTGGAGAGGGTTGGTGAGAGGACTGTTGTAGGTTACGAGAGAAAGGACAAAGATCAATTGGATGTAACACTGATTGGTATAGGAGTGCTCGCTAACAGATGCTTTGGAAGGACTAGTTTGTGGGAGAAGACTGAGAAGCTGAAATTATGCAGACCTGAGGGGAAAGGAAGAAGACAGCAGAACTTGTAGAGTTGTGAAAAGCTGCCTTTGAACAGAACACTTGTAATCCCTCCTGGGTGTTTCTAACATATAGTGTGGGTATGTGTTGTTGCCTAATGTTGTCTCCACTACGGAAATCTCACGCTCACAAATGATTTAAACGACGCTGCCGTTGACAACATAGACCTAGGAATTTCCATAAAACAAAGTATGATGTTTTGGTTTTACTTCGCGTATATTTTCAGTATCAAACCAGTCATTCCTATTGGAATGCTACACTGAAGTGCCGATGAAATTCATATAGGTAAGCATATTCAAATACAGAGATATGTAAACAGGCAGAATACGAGGCTGCGGTCGGCAACGCCTATATAAGACAACAAGTATCGGACGCAGTTATTAGATTGGTTACTGTTGCTACAATGGCAGATTAAATAAACTTAAGTGAGTTTGAACGTGGTGTTATTATCGTAGCACGAGCGATGGGACGCAGCATCTCCGAGGTAGCGATGAGGTTGGGAATTTTCCCGTACGGCCATTTCACGAGAGTACCATGAAAATTAGGAATCCGGCTGACTGAAGAGAATCGTTCAGAGTGACAGAAGTGCAACCCTTCCGCAAATTGCTGCAGATTTCAAATGGTTCAAATGGCTCTAAGTACTATGGGACTTAACTTCTGAGGTCATCAGTCCCCCGCTACGGTCGCAGGTTCGAATCCTGCCTCGGGCATGGATGTGTGTGATGTCCTGTAGAGGACTGATGACCTCAGAAGTTAAGTCCCATAGTGATCAGAGCCATTTGAACCAATCATCAGTCCCCTAGACTTAGAACTACTGAAACATAACTAACCTAGGGACATCACACACAACCAAGCCCAAGGAAGGATTCGAACCTGCGACCGTAGCAGCAGCGCGGTTCCGGAATGAAGCGCCTAGAACCGCTCGTCCACAACGGCCGGCGCTGCAGATTTCAGTGCTGGGACCAATTACGACGGAACAGAACTGTTCAACGTGACAGAAGTGCAACCCTTCCGCAAATTGCTGGCCCATCAACAAGTGTCAGCGTGCGAACCATTCAACGAAACGTCATCGATATGGGGTTTCGGAGCCGAAGGCCCACTCGTGTACCCTTGATGACTGCACGACACAAAGCTTTACGCCTCGCCTAGGCCCATCAACACCGACCCTGGACTGTTGATGACTGGAAACATGTTGCCTGGTCGGACAAGACTCGTTTCAAATGGTTTCGAGCGGATAGACGTGTCAGCAGGGGACTTTTCAAACTGGTGGAGGGGCCCTGTAATGGTGTGGAGCGTGCGCAGTCGGAGTGAGATGGGACCCCTCATACGTCTAGATATGACTGACTGGTGACACGTAAGTCAGCATACTGTCTGATCAACTGCATCAATTCATGTCCATTGTGCATTCCATCAGGACAGTGCGGCACCCCACACATCCAGAATTGCTACAGAGTAGCTCCAGAAACACTCTTCCGAGTTAAAACACTTCCGCTGGCCACCAAACATTATTGAGCATATTTGGGATGCCTTGCAATGTACTGTTCAGAAGAGACCTCCACCCTCTCGTACTCTTACGGATTTGTGGACAGCCCTGTGGGATTCATGGTGTCAATTCCCGCCAGCACTACTTCAGACATTAGTAGAGCCCATGCCACGTCGTTTTGCGGCACTTCTGCGTGCTTGCGAGGGCGCTACACGATTTTAGGCAGGTGCACCAGTTTCTTTGGCTCTTCAGTGTATTTTTGTCACTTCGTTATATTTTTCCTCATACGTTGCTTTGTATATTTGATGATGCTTTACATTGGCTTGACGGCGAAGTTGAAACAGTACTGGAAGTGTAAAATCTTATACAGCCGCAAGTGGAAAACGACGTCGTTAAAAAAATAAATAAATAAAACCTTGATACAATAGTACAGAACTCAGATTCAGCACGACCTTCCGAGGAGTCAGTCACATATAAACGATATTATTCTGCCGCGACTTGTAATTTCTTTCATGGCGCACGCAGTCGGTGTATTTTTAACGACTGCCATCTTCTCTGAGACTTGGAGAACGCCTCGCAGTAAGGACCCGCCATTCGAGACAAACAGTCACAGACACAACAGCACCGCCGTTTTTCTGCCGGCGCTGCCGCCGCAACCCCCTCCCCCTTTCCCCCTCCGCACCCCCCAACCTCCGCGCCCTCCCGCTCCTCCATCGCCCACGCCGCGCCGGTGAGCCCCTCTTTACCGTCGGCGGCGCCTTTGATCCCGGTAGGCGCGTGCCCTGCCGACGCCCATTAAAGGACTATTTACGACCGGACTAACAATTGCTGCTCCTGGGCTGGGACGACTAATGAAGACGAACGCCACAGCCCTCTGCGTAATCTCCGCCGCACCCACGTGGCTGCCTGCGTAGCGGAACGGAAGGCGCTCTGTAATTTCCTGCGGTTCCCGCACAAGGTGCAGCACCGCCCTGCACAGATTCACCACACTGGTGGGTCGCTAAGGCTAAGGACACTGTTTTCACCTGGCTCCACTGTATCATAATCACCATCCATTTCCCACTCAGTGGAGGATTAGGTCACCTCTAGAGCGCAGTTTCCCAAACAGTGATACGCGGAACACTGGTGAAGTGAATAAGTGCTCCGCGAAAAACTGTTAATAACATAGCGTCTTTATCGTCGTTTTGACAGTAATAATATATTTTTTTCAAATTTTACTATGATATCTGCGTTATTAGTTACGATTTAAAATCGAAAATATTACTGAATAAAACAAGTTTTTATCGTTTCTAAAAATTTTATTGTTGAATCCTGCCTTGACGTCAAATACACTACTGGCCATTAAAATTGCTACACCACGAAGATGACGAGCTACAGACGTGAAATTTAACCGACAGGAAGAAGATGTTGTGATATACAAATGATTAGCTTTTCAGAGCATTCACACAAGGTTGGCGCCGGTGGAGACACCTACAACGTGCTGACATGAGGAAAGTTTCCAACCAATTTCTCATACACAAACAGCAGTTGACCGGCGTTGCCTGGTGAAACGTTGTTGTGATGCCTCGTGTAAGGAGGAGAAATGCGTACCATCACGTTGCCGACTTTGATAAAGGACAGATTGTAGCCTATCGCGATTGCAGTTTATCGTCTCGCGATATTGCTGCTCGCGTTGGTCGAGATCCAATGACTGTTAGCAGAATATGGAATCGGTGTGTTCGGGAGGGCGATATGGAACGCCGTGCTGGATCCCAATGGCCTCGTATCAGTAGCAGTCGAGATGACAGGCATCTTATCCGCATGGCTGTAACGGATCGTGCAGTCTCGATCCCTGAGTCAACAGATGGTGACGTTTGCAAGACAACAACCATCTGCACGAACAGTTCGACGACGTTTGCAGCAGCATGTACTATCAGCTCAGAGACCGTGGCTGCCGTTACCCTTGACGCTGCATCACAGACAGAAGCGCCTGCAATGGTGTACTCAACGACAAACCTGGGTGAACGAATGACAAAATATTATATTTCGGATGAATCCAGGTTCTATTTACAGCATCATGATGTTCGCATCCGTGTTTGGCGACATCGCGGTGAACGCACATTGGAAGCATGTATTCGTCATCGCCATATTGGCGTATCACCCGGCGTCATGGTATGGGGTGCCATTGGTTACACGTCTTTGTCACCTCTTGTTCGCATTGACGGCACTTTGAACAATGGACGTTACATTTGAGATGTGTTACGACTCGTGGCTCTACCCTTCATTCTATCCCTGCAAAACCCTACATTTCAGCAGGATAATGCACGACCGCATGTTGCAGGTCCTGTACGGGCCTTTCTGCAGACAGAAAATGTCCGACTGCTGCCCTGGCTAGCACATTCCCCAGATCTCTCACCAATTGAAAACGTCTGGTCAATGGTGGCCGAGCAACTGGCTCGTCACAATACGGCAGTCACTACCCTTGATGAACTGTGGTATCGTGTTGAAGCTGCATGGGCAGCTGTACCTGTACATGCCATCCCAACTCTGTTTGACTCAATGCCCAGGCGTATCAAGACTGTTATTACGGCCAGAGATGGTTGTTCTAGGTACTGATTTCTCAGATGTATGCACCCAAATTGCGTGTAAATGTGAGTTCTAGTATAATATATTTGTCCAATGAATACCCGTTTACCATCTGCATTTCTTCTTGGTGTAGCAATTTTAATGGCCAGTAGTGTAGATCAGGATGGCCGGACACCTGTTTGAACCGTCGTCCTCCCGAATGCGAGTCCAAAGTGATAACCACACCGTCATCTCGCTCGGTCCTGGGTAAGGCCTTGCGTCGTCATGGTGGAGGGGAAGTTGAGCAGCGAGGTGATACATTGCGATCGTTCGATCGTCTCGAATGAGAATATCCGCACGTTCCAATACTGCAGGACTCACAGCAGGGTGCAGCCGTCTAGCACGCGGAGGTCGGACGGGTTTGCACGCCCTTGTTGCGATGATGACAGACGCCTCGCCCAACGACTCACCGAGCTTTTGTTAACTGCCAGGTCTTCGTAGACATTCTGCAACCACCTATGAATATTTGCAATGCTCTGATTTTCCGCCAAAAAAGACTCAATGACAGCTCTCTACTTGGAACGCGCCCCGTTATAGACATAATTTTCAAGGCTACGTATGTTGGCAAAAGCGGAAATATCCCACGATATCCACCAACAAATTCCGCATTTTTTCAACCGAAACTGACCGAGAAAAAAAGTTGCTTTGCTTATTGAACGCCTCTCATATCCTCGTGTTACACAAAGCCTATTCTATGTTCGTTTCATAGTTATCTCGTAAATATTTTAAGGTAGATTCCTTTTTTTGGTATTATTAATACGAATATGCCTGTAGGAAACGTTCGAAAACAACAGTTAAATTGGTCGATAGAAGCAACTGTCAACAGCCCAGGAATCAATCAAAATGGCCTTCGTCTCCATAGTTTGGTACGTTATTGTGTAGACATGGCAACTGTACTGCAGAAGTCCTAACACGATTGCTAGATGTCGCGTAAGCTTGCAACGCCCACTTGTCCCCTATATAGTTTAAAAACGATGTAGTTTAAGTGGGCCTAGACATTTTCTCGACCTCAGATATTGCACCATTTTTTCTTTTCGTCGAGCGCTGAAATTTGTATTTTTTTCTGTATTTGGATCCACAAATGAACTATAGGTGAATACACCTACAGCAGAACATGGCCGTATTCTTCACACTCGACTCGCTCTGCCGTGAAGGAAGAATGAAGTCTCAGAAAACTTAGACGGATCAAACACAAACTTACCGTTGGGATTACGACTAGCGGAAGCGAAGGAGCTGTCCTTGAGGAAACTGGAGACGGCTGTCGGACGGGTATAATGCAGCCATGTTTGTAGTGAGCGAGGTGGTGAAGCTGTCCCTTCCTGTAGCTCACTACGAGCTATACAAGGAAGTGTGAGGGTAAAGATCGGATACTCTGTTTAGAAAACGTTCTGCAAAAGTCCAAGATTGCAGAACAACGTCAAAATCACTGCCAGACAAGAGAACGGTATGACTGCCCGTGAACAGTCTGGCAACTAAACAACGTAATATTTACTGAAGTCACTGTGTGACCCCTTGCATACGCTTGAGTAGAATCTGTTGTGTATTGGCAAGACAGCCAACCCACTATAAGAGGAAGCCGAAAGGCACGCGTTTTAGCTCACGCAGGCTGGCGTGAGGTCTGGAACAGGTCAAGGAAATGAGACTAGCAAAAAACGTACGTAGCTGCTGGAATACTTAACTTTAATCCATAATTGGTGAACACCGCTCTTGAGGGTACATGTTTTACAGCATCAATAGTAACTGGTAATGGCGCCTTTCTAGGTCGTAGCAAATGACGTAGCTGAAGGCTATACTAACTATCGTCTCGGCAAATGAGAGCGTATTTTGTCAGTGAACCATCGCTAGCAAAGTCGGCTGTACAACTGGGGCGAGTGCTAGGAAGTCTCTCTAGACCTGCCGTGTGGCGGCGCTCGGTCTGCAATGACTGATAGTGGCGACACGCGGGTCCGACGTATACTAACGGACCGCGGCCGATTTAAAGGCTACCACCTAGCAAGTGTGGTGTCTGGCGGTCACACCACAGAATCAAGAGACAATAGTTTCTAGAAACACGTGAGAGTTTTGAAATTAAAAGGCCTACCAGTGATTTCAGGAGGAGACAAGTGCCCCCTCCTCTTGTGGACATGTATCATACTGTGCAACAACGCCCCGATAATGGCCTCGGTTCTGTGTGGAAGACCGTCCACGTGTTCACGTGTTTCTTCAGGTAGGCCATGCCCATCTCAAGCCACAGGTTGAACATTAAATTCCCTAGAACGACTCGACTGCGAGAATGTTGCCTGTTAAGTTTCGCCTGCTGGTTCAAATAGCCCTTTTTTTTTGCATAGAATTAATATGGGCTCATTTAGCGGGATAATCGAGGTGCTACAGGGTGCACGAGTCTTCGTCAAACCAGGAACGTATGCTAACAATCCTGTGAACATAACTGTTCTCAGTTGGTAGAGCACTTGCCCGCGAAAGGCACACAGTTTTAATCTGTCAGGAAGTTTCATATCAGCGCACACTCCGCTGCAGAGTGAAAATCTCATTCTAGATAACTGTTCTTATGCTGAAAGAAACATGTTTCGGTAAAAAGAAAAAACCAGGAAGGTCACGCTGTGGTCAGATCCTCAATCAGACTCAGTACATAGTAGACGGATACGAAAGAGGACAAGTCACAGGAGTGGGATTCATAGATCTGTCAGCAATGTATGACACCGTAACCACAAGAAGTTGCTTAGAAAGGTATATTCAGTCACAAAAGACTACCGCTTAACACAGGTCATCCAGAGTTTGCTGCGAAACAGGAGTTTCTTTGTCAGTCAGCTTAACAGGCAGAGACGATGGAGGGCCTTGTAGAATGGTCTCCCTTAGGATAGTATACTGGCACCCTTTCTGTACAACATCTACACTAACGGCCAACCAATCAACCCTGAAACAAGAACTTTTATTAATGCAGATGACACAGCAACTACACCTCAAAAAATGGTTCAAATGACTCTGAGTACTATGCTAGTTAACTTCTGAGGTCATCAGTCGCCTAGAACTTAGAACTAGTTAAACCTAACCAACCTAAGGACATCACACACATCCATGCCCGATTCAGGATTTGAACCTGCGACCGTAGCGGTCGCTCGGTTCCAGACTGTAGCGCCTAGAACCGCACGGCCACTCCGGCCGGCAACTGCACCTCAAGGCAAACCTTTGAGGAAGTGGTGACGGAGTTCACAGCAGCCCTCGGAAGATCTCGGCAAGTATTATGATAACCGCCTGAAGCCAAATCTCAGAAAGACACAGGTCTTTGCCTTTCATCTGAGAAACCGGGAAGCCAGGATAAAGTTAAGTATTATTGGAGAGGGCAACAACTGTGCCACTACGATTCTTCAAAATACCTGGAAGTTGGATCATAGTCTCACATTCCAGCATCATTGCCAAGAAACAAGGCTGTAAGTATCTTCCCAGAACGACATCATACGTAAAGGCACTGGCGGCACCTGGGGATCACAGCCTAAAGTGCTCCGCAAATACGACAATGAATCAGACTGGGCTCGTTGTGATGGTGCCTACGACCAACCCCCGTCTGTAAAATCTGCCAAATTATGAGTATAGCGCCACCTGATGTCCGCAGAAGAACAGCTGCAGAAATTGACAAAAAGAAACACGAAACCGACCCCAGCCATCCTCTATTCGGACATGAAGCACAAAGACCTAGGCTAAAGTTAAGAAGGCGCCTCATACACACATCATCAACATTCCCGTCCGCACCTGAAACTCTTCGAACAGAATTATGGCAAGATTCATTATCTGAAGGGAATAGGAAGACCATGAAAGAGGAACCTACCGCTGGCTTTCATCTGTCATATGCAACATGGGAGGTTCTAAACTGACCGAGGACAGGAGTGTCAAGATACAAGGCGAATCTCAGGAAGTGGGACACACTGCTAAGGAGGAATTATGTGAGTGTGGGGATCTACATGACACATGACATCTCCTGGTCTGCAGAAACCTTCCCGATCCTCGCACCACAGAAGATCTTCACGCAGAAAGTGATAAGGCCATCAAATTGGCGAAATTCTGGAAATAGAGCTCCATTTAGTAGAAAACCATATGTGTCGTGCTGTATTATGTTATTATCCTCAGTATCTTGTTTCACTTTACTGCAATTTTATTTATCACACTACATTTCAATTATATAGCGTGTGCAGAAGCCACAGTACTTTTGAGCAGTATCTGTACGATCTCGCATGTACACCTGATGACATTTGGGAAGTGTAGAAGCTTATGGGTAAACGTTACCACGCACCATACTCATTTGTCTTCGAGACACTGCATGTTTGTTCTAAAAATTCTGTTCTGCTTATCTCAATCCTCACTCCATAGATATTCTTACTCTACGTTTCCAGCACTGTATCTTTGAAACTTCCTGGCAGATTAAAACTGTGTGCCAGACTGAGACTCGAACTCGGGACATTTGCCTTTCACGGGAAAGTGCTCTACCAACTGAGCTACCCAAGCACGACTCACGCCCCGTCCTCACAGCTTTACTTCCGCCAGTATCTCGTCACCTACCTTCCAAACTTTACAGAACTAGCACTCCTGAAAGAAAGGATATTGCGGAGACATGGCTTAGCCACAGCCTAGGGGATGTTTCCAGAATGAAATTTTCACTCTGCAGCGGAGTGTGCGCTGATATGAAACTCCATGGCAGATTAAAACTGCGTGACGGACCGGGACTCGAACTCGGGACCTTTGCCTTTCGTGGGTAAGTACTCTACCAACTGAGCTACCCAAGCACGACTCACGCCCCGTCTTCACAGCTTTACTTCCGCCAGTACTTCGTCACCTACCTTCCAAACTGGTAGGTTCGCAGGAGAGCCTCTATAGCTTCCTTTCAGTAACGATAGGTTAGAGACTCCCCACTCCCAAGCTGGCTCATGCAGCCAGTGGTTGCTAAGTTTGGCTGCCGCGCTTACATACATCTGACAGCACAGAAATGAGAATACCGTTCAGCGAATATGGTATTAAACTGTAGCGCGAAGAAAGCTTTGAGGTTTAATGTCAGCGGGGAACGGCCGCGTGACTAAAGTACACTGCACTTTGTCAAAACACAAAATTGTCGGAGTCCTCAACAGACTTAATAATCATTACATCTTTTACATGGTGATACAGTACTCGACATTGCTTAAAAACTTTAGTTGCAAATAAATACGAACAATACCATTTTACTCAAACAATCGTCAACACTACATATAGATTCCCATTGGTCCTACACTATTGCAAAGGAAACAGTTGAACGCATTTCTGAAGACAAACACTTTTGTTTTCAGGTGATTTTCACGAACAGTCGATCAAGTCGCCATAAATAAAGAGCACATGAACATTCATAGAATAATGCGAATGAATGAAGAGTTTAACTAACGAGGTTATCAGTGTAAATGTTCATATAAAACTGCCTATGTCATCGAGGAGTGAGGAACTCAATATTTTGAATGCCACAGTGTTTAACGTGATTACGGCCACGTGGTTATTATATCTGCCACTGAAAGTCGATATTATACGGTGGCTATGCCTTGCAAAATGATGCAGACTCTAAATAATTAAGAGTCTGTGATTTAATTGCTTTGGTAGTAAAGAAATGTACATATAGCTCAGTAAGTTAGCAAAGACTTTAATTGCTTTTATACGTATCCCAATCCATGACCTATTCCTATTTGTTACAGTAGTTTCAGAGGTAGGTATCAATTCCATCAGTTAAGAGATACACGACACTTTTGCTTGTTTCTTCATTGTTGCAATACAGTTTTTTTCAGTATGACCACATTCTTTTAAAATCTGATAAATCTGAAATTAGAAATATTTTGTAACACAAATATCATCGGAATCTCTAGATTCAAATATTACCACTGAATGGTTAATGAGAAACACTTACAGCCGTCATTAACTGAAGGTTGGTTTAGTTGAAATAAGCACTCTTCGCGTTATACTATGCTCGTGGAAGGGGAAAAGAAACTTTGTAGGTACAATCCAGAGGGCTACTAGTTTCCATCTTGTATGAGTGAAACAATTTCTTTCCTCTGAAAAACTATGCATCTAGTAAAAACTCTTCTTTAAAAATATAATAAAAGCACTCTTTGTGTAATCACTACGCTTACAAAATGATACTGTCGAACCAAGGGTTCATATTTCAGAGTCGTTCCACACGTGTGCTTCACGGAGCGCAAAGAGAGTTCGATTTCAGTCCAACAAATTGTGAAATATTGAGATGACACCGGTTATTGTTTCGCTGTGTCGCAATACATCTTTCGCTGTGCCAATTAATCACAACGAAAATGATGTGGCGTGTCTATAGGGGTGACGAGAAACGATTTATCGTCAAATTACGCTAAGTGATTAACATCTGGTGTGTCGTATACAGAACCAAATGAAACTGAAATAACAGTCTGTGCACGTAGGGGTTTCATTACGGGTTATTGGAAACGACGTCGCAGTATGTTAAGGTGAAAGTCAATAATGGCTGAACAATATTAACGCAACAAGGGAAACACACAATTTGCACGCAGTACGAATATCAGTAGGGCGTGCTACTATTCTTGTCGTGCTTGTAGCGTATATCATGTTTTATTATCCCTATATGACAGGAGAGGTCTCGATTTTGGGTTCAGCGTGTGGTGTTACAGTATTTTCCGCAAGCACACCGATAAAAAAAGGTTCAAATGGCTCTGAGCACTATGGGACTTAACATCTATAGTCATCAGTCCCCTAGAACTTAGAACTACTTAAACCTAACTAACCTAAGGACATCACACACATCCATGCCCGAGGCAGGATTCGAACCTGCGACCGTAGCGGTCACGCGGTTCCAGACTGAAGTGCCTAGAAGCGCACGACCACATCGGCCGGCGTATACCGATAACTTGGCAGGCTCTCCTGCGAGGTGAAATCATATATTCGTAGTGAAGTATGGCGTACAGTTCCTGTTCGCTATTTAACCCCGCAGAAATAACAGTTGTTCGGATCACTAAAGATATGTGGCCCTGCGCAGTAACAGACGTCCCGCCTACACAGCAGTACTGTAGTCTCCTATTCTGGAACAAAGAAGCAGGGAACGCCCTTTGGGAAGCGAGGTAGATCGGATGCAGTGCGTAGCCTGGTGAAATCAATTTGCGTCTCTCGTTTCGTGCTGTGGCTGAGTAACAGCCCCGCCGCATGCGTTGCGTGCTAATCATGCAACTGTGCTCTCGCCTAATGGGAGAGCGGAACCACGTGCCATCTACAATGGCGAAAAAACGCGCTTTCATTTTCTGTAAACACGAAAACGCTTTCTCGATTGTCCTTCTCATATTAACACTGGAAACAGTGGAAAACTAATAAGTATAAATTTAGCAGCGATCCCAAATGAAGATCTCAACATGTCAGAAATCGTTTGCTAATATTCAACTACGTTTCAATTCAGTTCAACGTAGAGTCCTTCTTAAGAAGAAACTTTCACGTTTGCGTTGTCCAGCGTGTGTCCAGTCACATTTAACAGACCGTCACCGACGTTCCACGTCAAAATGGTTCAAATGGCTCTGAGCACTATGCGACTTAACTTCTGAGGTCATCAGTCGCCTAGAACTTAGAACTAATTAAACCTAACTAACCTAAGGACATTACACACATCCATGCCCGAGGCAGGATTCAAACCTGCGACCGTAACAGCAGCGCGGTTCTGGACTGAAGCGCCTACAACCGCTCGGCCATAGCGGCCGACATGGGACCAAGGTTGTAAGCATTTACGAGACGGCTAAGTTTGTAAAGTGTTCGCATGCCGCCGTGGTTGAAGTACACCACACATAGCAAAATAGCGCAATCCGAAACCGGCGCCGAGGCATTTGTGGTGCCGCCCGGGCAGTAGACGACAGAGATAAATGATGGCTGCAGAGTTGTGTCGCCATCACTTAACCAAATGAAGGTGCGGCTCCGAACTTTTCGTTCAGAGGAGGGACGCCAATCCATGGAAAACCTTTTTTTTTCGATTCTCGATAAAAATGTGTCACGATCAGCCTCGTAACGTGCAAGCAATCACGCACGGATGGTCATTCGTTGCTCTGTATTGTCTTCTGGTAGGCGTCGAGGAACCCTGCCGGCTCACACTTTTGAGTACCCCAAACGGTGGACGAATGTGTCACCACTACCAACAGAGACGACCACTTGTGCAGTGAGGTTTTTGATTGTGATCCGTCGATCACCTCGAATGAGAGTGTCCACACGTTCCAGCATTGGAGGAGTCACGGCTGTGTATGGCCGGCCGACCCGCGGGAGATCGGACAGGTTTGCGCGACCTTGTTGCGATCATGACAGACGTCTCACCCAACGATTCACCGCGCTTTTGTTCACATGCCTGGTCTCCGTTGACATTCTACAAACGCCTATGGATATCTGGGACACTCTGGTCCGCCCCCCCCCCCCCAAAAAAAAAAGAAAGTGTTACGTATACGGTCGCGCCCTGCGGTACTTCATGAAACTGTAGGAGCTGAAGCGGGTCTATTTCACGATATCCCACAACAAATTCCACATTTTCTCAACCAAAATCAGCCGAAAAAAACAGTGTACTGCATTACTTATTGAACGCTCCTCCTAATTTCGGGTGCGATCCAGCGAACCATTCGGATTGGTTCAAATGGCTCTGAGCACTATGGGATTTAACATCTGAGGTCATCAGTCCCCTAGAACTTAGAACTACTTAAACCTAACTAACCTAACGACATCACACACATCCATGCCCGAGGCAGAATTAGAACCTGCGATCGTAGCGGTCGCGCGGTTCCAGACTGAAGCGCCTAAAACCGCTCGACCACATCGGCTGGCGAACCAATCGGGTATTACTGCCCTACATCTTCATCTACTCTCCGAAGATCGCCTTATGGCGTGACGCAGAGATTATTTTGTGTACCACTATCTCCACACTTCGTGTTCTATTTGCAAATACCAAGTGGAAAGTACGGACGTTGATAAGATTCCGTATGAGCTGAAATTACTCTTATTTTCCCTTCATTATCGCTTCGCGAAATGAATATAGGAGGAAATGACATTTTGCTCTGTTCTCCTTAAACAGGCATTCTCCGTGATGCACAACGCCTCTCTTGAAGTGTGTGTCACTGGTGTAGGATCATCCTCGTGACACTCTTACGCTTGCTAACGGACAGTGGCGATACGAGCCGCCAATCTTTGGTCTTTCTCTAACTGCTACGCTATGCATATCTGGTCAGCCATCGGGCTGACGCGCAGTACGGTCAGAGTGGCAATTCTTGAACTATATGAAATAAAAGCGTCATAACTTATGAACGGTTTGCGTTAGGACGTTCAAACTACACTGCTGGCCGCTGGGCGTGATGGGAATGTATATTCTTAGTATGGTTTGGTTTAGCGAAGAAGCCCAGTTTCATTTGGATGGGCTCATCAATAAGCAAAATTGGCGCATCTAGGGGCTGAGAATCCGCATTTCGCGATCAAGAAGTCTCTTCGCCCTCAATCGGTGACTGTGTAATGTGCAATATCCAGTCAAGGAATGATCGGTGCGATATTGCATGATGACACGATGACTACCAAACGGTACGTGAAGGTTTTGGAAGATGATTTCATTCCCACTATCCAAAGTGACCCTGGTTTCGACAAGATAATGTCCCTGCAAGACGGAGTTCGTCCCCGTCTAAGCCGGAGAATGTTCGATGTCCTGGAGGATCGCTTTGGGGACTGCATTCTGGCTCCGGGGTACCCAGAGGCCACTGGCATGGGCCTCGAATGGTCGCCATATTCTTCGGATCTGAACACATATGATACCTTTTTGTGGGGCCATATTAAAGACATGGTGTACAGCAATAACCCCAAAACCATTCAGCCATTCAGGAGGTCATCGACAGCATCGATTTTCCGACACTTCAGCTGGTCATGCAGAATTTCGCTATTCGTCTGCGGCACATAACCGCCAACGACGGCCGGCATATCGATCGTGTCATAACCTAAATCCGAATATCTATAGTGACGTTTACATATTGAATAAAGTGTGTGCACGCCGTAGTTTGTAACTAATTTATGTTTTTTTTCCCATAGAGTTCAAAAATTGTCACCCCATAACAATCGATATAAAGGCGATTTTGTAATCTACCCCTTCGCAGGTGAATTACATTGCCCTAGAAATCTCTCAATGAATCTTAACCTGACATCTGCACTTCCCGAAACTGCTTTAATTCAATTTATCCGTTTTAAGACGTTCTCGAACCACCGGATAGCCGCGCGCCTTAGCACGTCGCTTCCGGGATTCGTGGAGGCGCGCCGGCCGCGGATCGAATCCGCACGGCGGATTAACAATGTAGGATTGGTGTGCGGGCCAGCCTGGATGTGATTTTCAGGCAGTTTCCCGCATCTCACTAGGTGAATAAGGAGCGGTATCTCTAATGAACAGAATATCAGCCTGATACAACTAATGGCAAGTGGATGTTAACGTTGAGAAATGTAACTCTGTGTACTTCACAAAACGCAAGGCACGCTCTGTGAGTCATTGTTAGAGCCACAGTGTGTTCGGGCATGACGTGGAACGAGCACATCGACTAACGGGTAGACGAAGTGAATGGAAAGTTTCGAGTCAGTGGTAGGACAGTGTCAGACTACAATGTCACATGAAAACGACAGTTACAAACCAATTCTGCGTCCTATACCGTTGTAAACCTCAGTCATTTCTACGTCTAATAGACAACTTCCGCAGGTACCGTACGGTGCGTGGCCGAGGGACCCTGTACCACTACTCGTCATTTCCTTTCCTGTTCTACTCACAAACAGAGCGAGGGAGAAACGACTGTCTGTATGCCTCTGTATGAGCCCTAGTTTCTCATACGTTATCTTCACGGTCCTTATGCGCGATGTATGTTGGTGGCAGTAGAAACGTTTGGCAGTCTGCTTCAAATGCCGGTTCTCTAAATTTTCTCAACAGTGTTTCTCGAAAAGAACGTCGCCTTCCCTGCAGGGATTCCTGTTTCATTTCCCGAGGCATCTTCTTCAGGGGCTAGGACGTCAAAAATTTAAAACAACTAGATTTTTCAAAAATATTGTTTTGTTCACATCTTCCTGAATAGTTTGATATATAAAATATATGAGTCGCTTGGTTCCAAAATGTCCTTTATCCAATCAGCATAAATTTCGGTAATTCCTAAAAAACTTATTTAACAATTTCTGTTGCATGTATAAACTTGAATTTTTTCTGCACATTTCTTAGTTATCTATTTTTATTATTAAAAACATCATAAATATAACTTATTTCAAAATTTTGGCCGGCTGGTAGCTAAAAGTTTTGAACTTTAAATCCAGGTTTGAGTACTTTTTTCACCTTTGCGAGATTGGTTTTATAGCAAGGTTCACCTGTAACAAGTACTTCACAGGTTGACACATTGCCTAGTGTTATAAAAAATCTTTTAGCAGCTGAAAATTTAAACTGACAATTTCCAGACTACTTTTGGTAATTTTCACATACCTTCTTCCAGTCAAAAATATTATAGCTCTCATTCATACCGAAAACAGTTCAACACTGATTACAATGTATTTCTCAGGCTCAATAATAGTGTCATAATTTTGAATTTCCTTCTCAATTCTGCCAAATACACGGTCAGGTGGCATATGCGAATGACCTGGTACAGGGAATACTAAACAATGTCTTTAATAATTGGCGGCACTTCATTTACCAACCAGCATTGAAGCATAATCATCATTGAACTGTTCCGGTTTGTCCACAACCATCCGAAAAATGCCTTATAGTGGTCACTCCTTCCAAGCAAGTATTTTTTAGCCTATGAAATATTGCTGATGCAGTTTCATTCGAATCTTTTTTGAAGTCCGATTCTGTCCAGTGATATATAAAAACAAGGTCTTTTGTCTGCTTATCTTTACATTTACCTTGGCAGATAGTAAAATTCAATAAATAGAACAGTCGACTATAGTAAGCTGCCTGGTCAGGGATTTTGGGTAAAACCAAATTCTTTTGACAGTCAAAGTATAGGATGATTTCATTTTCAGTTTTCAGTAAATTAAATAATGCTTCTGCCCTCATTTTTTGGAGATTGAAATCAATTTCAACCGATTTGTCCCCGCTGTCTAATTTCAACTGAAATTGGATGCATTTGGAGCACTTGTCCACAGCAGGAGAGACAAAGATTAAGTTATTATCTTTGACAAATATTTCATAAAAGTATGAATATACAACTTGAAGATCACTTTCTACTCTTGAATTGTAAGCTTTGTGAAACTTACGTATTGAAAGATGGCTCGAAGAATACTGTCTTGTAATTCTGGTGTTTCTGCAATAATGTTTTTCAAGTGGGCAGAGGCTCTCTATGAATGACTTTACGGAATGCCTTTTAGCCTCAAATAGCTTAGACTGATGATCTCCTCTGTTCTCTACAGCTAGATTTCTGGAGTGGAAATGTCTATTACAAACTGGTTGAGCTCTTTTCTCACTAACGCCAAGTATGCTACAAAAGGATTTCTTACATGCCCGAACCAAAGAAGTGTTTCCAGGTCTGGTATGCGGGATTAGAGAGCGATTATAATTTTTAGTGATTTGTTTCCGTTCATCTTCATTAGTTCTCCTCCGTTTAGGTGTTTCACTTGCAGTATATTTAAGTATATAGTTATCCTGATCAATTTTATTCTTAGAAGAATAAAAGCCTCCATGAAACATACGAACATCTTGCACTGTACGCTGATTACACTTAAAAATTTGATCAGAATGAAGGACTGTGGTAGTCCTGGCAAAGTCTTTGACGTGTAGAGCTTCCGCTTCTCTATTGTCTTTTTCCATCTATCTGAATCCTTTATACGTTTCCTTCCTTTGTTATTGTGGCATGAAGTTATCTTCGGTCCCACGATAATCTGTTGTTCAGTAGTTTGAGGTCGTAGTTCCTCCACTGATTGACCACAAAGTTTATCAACTTTTAGGCCTGTAACACTGCCTGTACACTACACTTTTAAAATAAGAAGCTCACTTTAAACGCAGAAGAACACTTAGAAACAACCTAATTTCAATTATTGGTAAGAATTTTGACAATAAAAACTAACAAAAACGCCATGGTGAACAAACAAAATAAGCATCAATTTCACAATAAACAAAAAACATAACCTATCGTCAACAGTACACAAAGCTTAGCTTCAGCTGAACGCCAGTTCTACCACAACACGTTTCACTGGAAAAATACCCTACATAATGATTTTAAATTACCCTATTCCTTAAAATGGTTGGTAGTTGCACTGTGTGTAAGAGACACTTTTGAAAAAAAAGACACACTGCTTAGAAAAAGGTAAAGCATATAGGTCGTTTTGTTACAAAAATTAACGGTAGATGAGTCGGCCATGTTGGATTGTATAAGGGACATTCTGAAACTAAGTAGGCATATGTCAGGGTTTTATTATTAAATTGTAATGGTTTAAAGGACGTTTTGAGCGAAAACAGTAGTTTCATATGATGTAAAAAAATTTGATGAACGCTATGGTAACAATAACTCAATTTCCACAAAAATTGGATGAAGGACGTTTTGGAAACGAGAGACTCATATATATTTGAGAGATTATAAGGCACGTTATTTGGTCTTAAGTGTACCAAGATGCAGCACCACACCCCTGTCCACAGCGTTCTTCCGTCGTACGTAAGTGTATTTCGCTCTGTAGAATTCGAATGTTTATATTTACGCCAGAGATTGTCATGAGTGAGACAAAGGACTATTGATATCAATATTCTGCTTCTATCGACGTGCATCGTTTTGACCGCTGATTTTGTTTGTTCTCTGGTTTGAAAGGCTTGCAGTGTGGTGGTGTGAATTTCGAAACGATTTTCGTTTAGCTGTGTTGTTTTGTGTTCGTTTGTGATATATCATTGCACAAGATGCCTAGAATTCGTTGCTTCAACCGTAAACAAGGTCACCGGGGCAACAGATACACAGTAAAGGGTGCTAAAACAAATGTCACACCAGAGGCTCAAGACTGCAACCTCTCAGAGCCGGTAAGCAAACCACCACGGCGTGCTTCAAGAAGGAAACTTGTTTTTGGTGCTAATGAAAATGGAGGCTGTGAATCTGAAGGTTCATGTAATATTATTGTTGATGTTAACATACTGTCACAGCTGATATTGGACAACGTTATGAGCAAGCATTGCTTTGCTGTGCAATGAGTTTATATGGGGGAACATGAGAGTGCCAGGAAAGGCCTTGCTACGAACTTATCTGTGATACGGAGCAAATGCAACGTTGGTGCGTCTTCCATGACATCTAAAATCGTAAACAAAGGTTAAGACGTGAATCTGAGGGTAGCATATGGCATGCGCTGCATTGATAGGAAACAGAAGGCAGCAAGAACACTTTTTGCAATGATAAATCTTCCATCCCTCCAGCAAAATTTGAGAGATATTATGGCTTACTGCTTGGGGCTGTGAAAGAAGTTGCAGAATCATCAATGAAAAGTGCTGCAGAAGAATCTGTTATCGAAAAAGAAGGTGACAGGGACATAGTGGCAGCTTTTGATGGTACCTGGCCAAAAAAAAGGACACACTTCATTGAATGGTGTTGTTACAAGAACATCTGTATCCTGACGATACCCTTGTCTCTGATGAACATTCGCCGTCGCATTTGCGATACATGTGACGGAGGTTTTACGAATGACGGGGAAGGGGGAGGGAGGGGGATGGACGGTGGGACGTAATGTGTAGACTTCAAGAACGTCTTGAAATGTCACAGGCGTATTTGACTCGGAGCAGACTCCAAGATTCTAAAAGTCTGAAGTGGCAAGGTACTTGAAGATCAACATTTGATGGCCCGCAGAAATTTCAAGAACGTAATCTGTGTATATAGAACATAAGTTCTCCTGTATATCGCCTGTTTAAAGTCAATGGATACAAAATTAGAATAACAGCTTGTGCAAAGGCATACAAACAACTTCCTACTCACGTTTCACTCATAAACGAACATGAAGAATGATTCCTATGGATGGATGGATGGATGGATGAATGGATGAATGGATGGAAAGCGTTGCTATTGAAAGAATGAACTGCAACCAAGACTGCTTTTTATATAAATTTTCTAAGCAATTATAAGTGACAAACATTGTAACAACGAGCCAAACAAGTAATCGCAGGAATACTACGCTTGAAATATGAACCGAGTTCCAGTCAGTGTTCAACTAAGCAAGCCAGAAATTAGCTAAATGCATATATCAAACATAACTCTGCTCATTTATCTTAAACCGAAAAATCTGTTCGTACGACAGAAATCGCAAAGATGCATTCAAGCGATCCCTTCTTCTCCACTGAAAAGACTAAGTCTCGTCTCTCCATCCCCAGATTTCTCGCTTCAGCAGTTTTCTTTATCTCCATCACAATGATTTTTTTTCAACAGTGTGTTCCCGCTCGTCCCCTCTTTTTCTTCCCTACGATCTTGCCTTTAATCTCCTTCTCAAACGAAATTCATTGAGCAATGGAAGTTTCGTCTAAAAATACTTTTCATCACACAGGAATTAGTCTTGTTGTCTCTTTGGACACTTTCTTGCATGGGAAATTATGGTGATATTGCGTTTGACTGTAAGAATATTTCGTAATTATCTTATATGCTTTGCGTTTCTGTTGTTATTTACTAGCGGTACAATTGCTTTCCTCATTAATACAATCTTTCCTGTTTTCGAGTAGGCCTAGTGATACTTATGTTTCGTATGATCTGCAAAACAACTTAGTCTATTCTGTTTCCTTTTATTTATGGTTCAAATGGCTCTGAGCCATCTGAGGTCATCAGTCCCCTAGGACTTAGAACTACTTAAACCTAACTAACCTAAGGACATCACACACATCCATGCCCGAGGCAGAATTCGAACCTGCGACCGTGGCGGTCGCGCGGTTCCAGACTGAAGCGCCTAGAAGCGGTCGGCCACATCGGACGGCCCTTTTATTTATCCAGGCGACAATCACGTCTTAACAGACACTGACCTATTGTTGTCATACTATTAGTGATCATCTCTCTCAGGCGTTGAGGGGCTCTTCATGTTGCAGCATTTGATATGAAGACGATTGTAGTGTAAAAAGTGGTCACAGTGGCGTACAGCGCTGGACCATGAAATTCTTTTCAGACATTTGCCTCTAGCCAGCCCTCTAAAACATGTTGGATATATCTACTTATTCCATTTAAAAAATATTAATTCACATTTTGTTTGCTGTAGTCTATTTCTGAAATTAGAAAAATTACCCCTGAAAAGTAAGGTTTTTCCATCGAAGACTTCGAGTGTAAACATTGGTAAGGGGCAAGCTGACTGTTTTGCGCAGAAGAGTTTCAGTAAACACTCAAAAAAAATGTTCAAATGGCTCTAAGCACTACGCGAATTAACATCTGAGGTCATCAGTCCCCTAGACTTAGATATACTTAAACCTAACTAAGCTAAGGACATCAGAAACATCCATGTCCGAGGAAGGATTCGAACCTACGACCGTAGCAGCAACGCGGATCCGGATTGAAGCGCCTAGAACCGTTAGGCCACAGCGGCCAGCCAGCAAAGTCTCATAAATATTTTCAAGTATATCCATTGTGATTTTTTAACTCAGATGAGTCTCTATTTTCAAATATTTACAGTAACGATATATTTTTAAGATCGTAATTTCGATCCAAAATTTTATTCTTAAAAATATGTCGGTGGATACTTATTCTTTACTTAGAAACTGAGTACACTTAACGTGGGTTAGTATTCACTTACCAGGCGAGTTAATGAAATATCACTATGAAACCTTTGAAAAGTACAAATTCAAAAGGTCCGAATTGGTTCAGGTTATGATACTATGACTGGAATTACCAATTTTTGCGGTGATAAAGTAACACTACCTCAAAGATTAATCTATGATTAAGCACAATGTAGACCAAATTTTATTGTAGCCTTGCTACAGCACGTAAACAATCTTAGGGGTCCCTTTAACATTTCTGCCATCACACTGACACGCAGATTCGATTAGCAAAAGCTTTTGAAGCACATTTATGTTTAAGAACATATCCAGCACATTTGCCCGAGCCGTGCTTATTCCATATCAGCCTCGGATTTGTACAAATAGTCTATGAAAAGCATATTTCTGGCATCAATATCGTACACCTTACTACTAGTAACTGACTGCCTGGTTTTCGGCAATTATCACTGGTTACATCCACACATCCTGACAAAAGCTGCCATAATTGAGAGTCTGAAGTTAGAGACACGCCTTTCTTTTTTCGGTTTATCGAGAAAATCTTGTCATTATTTTGTAGTCTATGTATTACATTATTAACCTACTACACAGCAATAATCAGTAAGTGAAATCAAATTAAGTAGACGTATTAACAAAAATCAGTTACGAGTTAAATAAATTTTGAAATAGCAACTACGGGAAACTTGCACAAATTTCAATTTTCAGCACGGTGAAAATTGTTAAAATATTACAGAAACTCAATTCATTTGTAAATACGATTATGTGGCACTTAAATGTGTACAACTCATAATATTTACAAATAGTGCACAAAATTCAACATGTGGCACAGCAACAAAAGTAGTAGAAAAAGACGGAAATTTCTTATGGATGTCTTTCTGCTAATTTCTTCTGTAAATCTAAAATCGGTTGCGTGATTGAAATATCGATGAGGAACAATTTTGTGTTTTAGTACACTATCCTTAAGGTATAACACTCTCCCCTACGACCCAAAATTGCGCTTGTCGTCTGGGTAAATAACAGAAAGAATAGTTATATCAGACATGGCACTCTCCGAAAAGACATTTGCGTCTCGTTTTACAAATCAATCTGTCCATTCCTGGAGACGTCGCAGTAATATCAAGAAAAAGCTACTGCTCTATCTAGAAACAAAAAAATAGTCTTAGACGTCAATACATAACTCATGTTATTCATTCTATTTCGGTCGTACGTCTTATACAGCCGGCTGGCAAGCAGATCGAGTTTTCTGAAGGCGCACCGCACGGCGGATTCTGAGGCCAGGATGTGGCAAATGAAATTCCGCCAGCGGAGGTAGAGGCTGCGTTCTAAGATAGCCGTGTTTATGGCCGTGACCTACAGACAGTCTTGCAACAAAATCACCTCGCACATCATGGAGCAGCTAGACGGCATACCTCTACATTTACCGGCGACAACGCAACTGTACATTTAATAGCGCACACCCTGCGTATTCGTTGCCATTCACAATGTAGATTAGCATCTGTTCGGCTACGTTAGTTTAGTGTACTCATGGGCAGGTTACTGTTAGCTTATACATTACATGAGGATGTAATATAGTAGGGTAGTGTCATTGCTGCAACATTGTTCCTACAGGCCATAATGGGTTAAAGAGGTATCGTTATCTACACAAATACACCGAACAAGAAATCAGTCGATGAGAGGAGATATCTCACTAATATTGTGTGACACTGCCAATAGCCACGTTAATGACATCAATTCAGCGAGGAAGACAGTTGCCAAGTTTCTTTTTATGTATTCCGTATCCACAAGAAGCCACTTATTGATTAGCATAGCGTCCGCTGCTTCGCTCGCGTAGACTGGTCTCCAGAGATTTTTTTGTTTTTATTTAATCGACTTTTTATGTTTTTCACAAACTGCAACACCTTCTAACATTTTCACTCTAATTAAGGCCATATAAGCATGGTCTTTTACGAATGTAATTCTGACCAAAAAGCGATTCCGGTAGCTGGAGTTCAATTTTTTTTTTAATCATGCGTTTTGCGATCTTATAGAGATATTTCCATAGCCACTTTTGTCCTTTAACAGTTATTTCCTTATATCTAACCGAGAAGTGAAATACCAATTTTTCATAAATTTAGCTTTAAAATTTTTTAATCTAACGAAATATTTTCTTAAAAATTTTAATCCCCTATTGCACTCCCTTAGCGGTCGAATTTTCAGAAACAGTGAAGCACATATGTTTATTTTTCTAACCGCGAAGTCAAATACCAACTGTCGTACATGTAGCCTTAAAAATCCTTTAATAGTTCTTCAGTAATTATTTATTTTCAAAAAAACTTTCACCCACTATTGTCCCCCCTCAGTCGTTGAATTTCTAAAAATGCTGAAACAGGTATTTTTTATTTTCTGATTGAGAAATCTAATACCAGTTTTCGTAGCTCTGGCTTAAAAATTCCCTTAATAGAGACATACTTTGAAAAAGCCTTTCATCCCCTATTTCAACCCATTAAGAGTGGAATTTTGGACAATCCCTTTCTTAACGATGCCTGCAGTATAAGATCCACACCCTCTCAAAACTTCAAGTTTCTATCCTTAGCTGTTTGCGCTGGGCGATTATGAGTCAGTGAATCAGTCTGCCCCTATTTCACTCCTTTAGGGGTTGAATTTCCAGACGTGCGTATGTTTTATTTCTAACAGAGAAGTCAAATACAGTACAAATGTTTTAGATATAGCTTAAAAATGGTTGTACAATGAAACATTTCCATAAAAGCTTCCATCCCCCGTTTCACCCACATAAGGATTTAACTTCCAAAAATGGTGAAACATGTTTTTTTTTTTCTAGCTGACAAGCCAAATTTAAATTTTCTTAGATCTAGCTTTAAAAATACTTCCATAATAAAATAATTTCATAAAAAAATATCATCCCCTATTTCACCTTCTTAGGAGTTCAATTTCCAAAAACACTGAAATACGTATTTTTTATTTCTAATTGAGAAGTCAAATACCACTGTTCATAGATATAGCTTTAAAAATACTTTAGTAGTTCTTTATTAATTATATATTTTCAAAAAGGGGTTTCACCTACTATTTCATTCCTATAGGGTTAAATTTCCAAAAAGCTGAAACACACATTTCTTTATTTCTGACCTACAAACCAAATACCAATTTTCGTAGGTCTTGCTTCAAAATTACTTTAATAGCGATATTTAAAAAAAAAAACAGTCATCCCCTATTTCACCCCCAAAGCGTTGGAATTTCAAAAAATCCCTTCTGAAACGGCACCTACAGTATAAGATCCACACCCTCTCGAAACTTCAAGTTTCTATCCTTAGCAGTTTGGGAAGGGCGATGATGAGTTAGTCACTCAGTCAGCCAGTCAGCCAGGGCATTGCATTTCATATATAGAGAAGATTAGCCACCGCAAAGCTACCAGATTTCGGGGATATCGATTGCTGCGTTCGATGCGTCGTTACCGATAGCCCTAGGCAGGTGACTGGTGCGATACGGTGCCTGAGTATTCGCCAAGCCAGCAACGTAGACTTCACAGGACCAGCTGTGGTCCGAATACACCATCCACATTCTGTGTTTAAAGGCCATATTGGGTCGTCGTTGCCCTCGTAGCCTTGCACCACTTGAAGAGAGCCAAATTCGCGACCCGTCGTACGACACTAAATGCCTGCAGTCAGTTGCTGTCCAGATTCTGTGTTGCTTGGCCAAACGAACACGTGCAGCTATGTGCCCCACTGTGAGAAATAGCCTGTTCCGAGATAACCGACTCCAAGTGTCCACTGCATGCGCTTTCTTCCAAAGGGAACTGGTTGAGGGAGACCTGCAGTCCCAGTTGGGCAACTCGATTCATGGTGTGGTCATGGACACGTCCAAACTCGATAGCTCCTTTCTGCAATTCTGCCATGTCCCGTTGACCCAATCTTACAGTGCCGATTCTGTACAACCAAGTGGCGCATATACGCCACTTAATTTACAAAGATTTGGTCTCTGTTGATCCATTGTGGGCATGGGACAGAGGCTGGACAAATATTTAACAATGAAATTCGCCAAACAGCCGTAAATTGAGATGTTACTTTATTTTATTTTCACTACCGGTTTCGGCAATTCATTATGCCATCCTATTCCCCATATGCACCTCTCAAAAACAATCGATATTGGCATACTGGGGCCAACTGGATGTCGGGAATTCGTAGCTTAAGTGCTTTCTTCGAAAACTTAACTGCAACTGAGGTGCATATGGGGCCTAAGATGGTCTATGAATTGCCGAAACTGAAGCGCTGTTTGGTGAATTTCATTGTTATCTAATCTAATGATTTGTACCAGCAGTGGTGGGTCACGCGACAGCCACATCATCTGCAGCAGAGCTTCGAAGCAACGAACGTGCCCTCGCAAGGTGGTGAATAATATTTCGTGCGGTAAACTTACCTACGAATTCTGCAGAGAGACTAAAAAGGAAAATGCTTCACGGACTGACACTAAGAATTGTCGACAACTGCGATGCCCCTAGAGGTCAATAAAGAGGCTATTCCCGGCGAACTGAGCTCATCCTAAAATACTGTACAATACTCAAAGTAAGTGCAAGGATTTTGTAACACTACATTTCCATCCCATATATTACAGCCTGAAATTTCTACGCCGATTCTTACACGAACTTGAGAAGTTAAAGGACTGACTCCGTCGCTAGTTTGGCAGCCACTCACTTCGACGATCGCCGCGAAATCAGAGATTGAAACCACGCAAGCCAAGCAGGACAGCACGCTATTCGTCAAATTTGAGGCCAAGAAAGACGGAAAGAAAGCACTGACGCGTATGACGGAACTAATTAATTCGAAGAAAGAAAAGATCAGAATCAAGAGCACAGTACACAATGTACTGTTAATAAAAACAGAAACAGAATAGGAAAGCAGGAAGCTGACACAAAATTCGGAGCGAAGTAAAGAAATGCTATGCTAGCCACCAAGGAAGTCGATGCGGTTAGTGCCAATGTACGGCTGGCAACGCACGGGTACGATGTTCCAGTCACCATGCCAGAAAGTGTATTAATTGACTCATTGTACGAACAGAACTTGGAGGGATCTACAGATAGGAAGCAATTCCTAGAATAAACAATACGCAGATTTAAAAAACGTCCACGAGGAAAGCGGTCAGTAAATTATATGCTGGAGGTAAATCCAAAAGTCAGAGCACAGTTTGTTGCACAGAAAAGAATATACATTGGGTTTGGAACGACCACTGTGAAGGACAACCTTTTTGTCACTAAATGCTGTAACTGCCTCGTGTATGGAAACACTGTAAAGTGCTGTAAGGGAAACAAACCGATATGCTCTCACTGTGGAGAATCTGACCATCTGAAAAGGGACAGTAAGAACAGAAAGCGATTCACAGTTTGCACTCGATTTCGCTGCCACATGACCGCTAGTTACCAGTCCTTCATTGTCTACAGCGGTCCAGAGCGACCAATGCGCTCCCTTAAGGAGTGCCACCTTGACTTTATTTCCTGTGTTACACCATGTAGTGACCACGGCAGATGGGAGAGAGACAGATACCCGTAACACAGCGTTGGAGAAAGTAGCCTGTTCCTTAGTTCGCATTGGAAATTGTGTTCTCTTAAATTTGAACGCAGTGCTCTCTACAACTTCATGTGCCGTATCCTAGTCCATTCCAAAAAAAAAATTCACTGATTATTTCCATGACGCTATACGGCATTTAGTAATATTCCGAGTTTTCCAGATCTTTGGCTGCAACGAACAATTCGAAATTGCCGCTTACTCCCATGTATAAAACATAATTCCTTCTTATTTGAGAAAAATTTCGAAACGTAATTACCTCGCTTACGACACTGTTTTGTGCAGTCTGAACAATTGCTGTGTAGGAATCAACGTGGTTTTCGCAAGTACTTATTCTGTTAAACCCAGCTTGCTCGATTCAGTTACGAGGTTAGTGGCTTCTGTATGGTGGAGTGCAGGTTGATGTCATGTTCACTGGCTTCCAGAAAGCTATCCATCCTGTTCGCGCTATCACCAAGTAAACAGCATACAAGGATTCGGAATATCCTATCAATTCGATTGGATTGGAGATTTCCTGGTAAATTAAATCGTCGTTACAAAACCATGAGTTGACTGTAGTGTTAGCTACGAGAGGAGTGGATACAGCCCTGTAAGAGTCCTTCAACATTTCTCCTCAGCGCAAAAATATCTGATAGATCAGAAATGCGTTGTGTAAGTAGGGGCCTAAGCAGTGAGTTACAGATATAGCTCCTCTACGGCTGTTTCAGTACGAAAAGTTCATCGTTCGTATTGTCTACTGAATATGTAACCAACTTACTAATATTCTTCTGCATTTGGTTTCAGTTAAAAGTCAGCTTGCTGCTTATGTTTTTATCATTTCCGGGTTTTCGTCCTAAATAAATGCGCTATTGGTTCAAATGGCTCTGAGCACTATGGGACTTAACTTCTGAGGTCATCAGTCCCCTAGAACATAGAACTACTTAAACCTAACTAACCTAAGAACATCACACACATCCATGCCCGATTTTATATATATCAGTTTTCGCACATACTGTCAGTATTCTATTCTTCGTAACCACACAGTAAACTTTTTCAGTGATTTTTGTGTATGATGGCCTCAACTAGATGGTCGAAACCGAATTCTGAGCCTACTGGTGCGGTGGTAAATTAGCAACATTTCCGCCGCACGGGATTAGCCGAGCGGTCTCGGGCGCTGCAGTCATGGACTGTGCGGCTGGTCCCGGCGGAGGTTCGAGTCCTCCCTTGGGCATGGGTGTGTGTGTTTGTCCTTAAGATAATTTAGGTTAAGTTATGTGTAAGCTTAGGGACTGATGACCTTCGCAGTTAAGTCCCGTAAGATTTCACACACATTTGAACATTTTGAGCAACATTTTCCCCTTCTTCTTAGAAATACAGTTGACTTTCGAAACTTATATCTTATCTTCTTTGTTTGACAAGAAATTTATCTACCGCTAATGTCACTACGGAAGGCGATCCAGTATTGAAGCTCCCTGCGCATCCATCGCCTCCACTGAGATTTGGTTTCTTACCGGACGTCTTGTCGAGGGTAACGCTGGACGGCGATAATTGTTCGCTTCCAGACTGCGGAATCGCCATTCTCAGTGGCAACACAATTTTACTCATTGTTGGCCGCAGTAACACTATGTAGAGAGATAGGAAAAAACGTGGAAGTGTTTCTCTACTCTCTACCACCAGACGTAAGCAAACCTTTCTCCTTCAAGCGTATCTCTCTCTCCCTCTCTCTCTTTGCGCAGACACCTACCGATGCGACACCTGATATGAGACGTTACGCAGCGACCGCGTCTTCAGTTAAGTTTAATTTTCTTCTCACAGAGATCTGCTGTAGGTAATGCCACTGACCCGTGGTAAAAATTGCTGTTTTGAAGAGCGCGCCGCAGCGCGTAGTGTGAAGCAGTCGCCCTCCTTTTCTGGCGGTGGCGCCGCTGTGGAAATCGCAGCTTTGGTGTCTCCCTCTGGTGGGAAAGGTTGCCTGTTCAAGTGCATTTAAGGGGCGCTATGAGCTCGCCAGGAGTGAGTCTGGGTCTGTCTCTCGTCCGCATTTTGTTAGGCAGTTTCTGTCTGTCGTCCGGAGTGCTAGTATGTCTTTCGTTCGGATCAACCATCAAGGCCGGCAAAATGAGAGTCTTGCCACTCCGCCAGTAAGAGAACTCAGCGAGTGGTCGCCCGGTCGGGGCTTAGTTCCTGCATCTGAGTCTGCGCATTAGGCCGGCAGTCTGCTCGAGTTTGCTCAGGCAATGGTCATTGGAGGTTGGATCGATCGGTTGGTCGGTCGCGCACTGAGACACAAGATGACTTGTCCGCCTTGAGCGTCGGCGCATGTGAGGTCGCCACGTGAGTCCAGTGGGCCGCGCCGTATAGCGAGGGGTAGTGGCTTCGCGGTCGACACGAGAACAACATGAGTCAACCCACGACATCGGTCTGGCCGGTGCGAGCTGCGACGCCGTGAGACGGGAGATAGGCGCGCTTTCCTGCGTCCGTAGAAGCGGCCGGCAGCGGACGGTTCGGGAGAGCGATTTGGGGGTGCTGCGCCGGATCTTCTCGAGAAATCGCAGTTTATTAGAAGTTAAGTGATAGGTGATATATTGTGTGATTTACTCTTGTTAAATTCTACTTGTGTTCTTGGTCAGTCTCTCGTCCCCAGCTTGCTCGTCTGTCTGTCGTCGGCATTTGTTAGCTAGTTAATGTCTGTCTGTCGTTCGGAGCTGCCTCTGTCATGTTTGTCGGATATAGTATGTTAACGAATTTATTGCTTGGAGTGTAACGGCCTAATTCCTGAAACATGTTTTGATCTTGCCTATCATCTTGAGAGTCAGCCGCTCGTGGTCTCGCGGTAGCGTTCTCGCTTCCCGAGCACGGGGTCCCGGGTTCGATTCCCGGCGGGGTCATGGATTTTCACCTGCCTCGAGATGAATGGGTGTTTGTGTTGTCCTCATCATTTCATCATCATCCAGGAAAGTGGCGAACTTGGACTGAGCAAAGATTGGGTAATTGTACGGGCGCTGATAACCACGCAGTTGAGCGCCCCACAAACCAAACATCATCATCACATCATCTTGAGAGGCAGTATCTGTGTACTGTAGAGCATCGTAACTTGTTTGGCCAACCCTGTAGAATTTTACATAAGATTGCTTTTCATGGACTTTTATTTAAATGATCATTTTAATATATAAAGTTGTCACCCTTTCACCGTAAGACCTTCTTAGAAGTTCAAATCAAGTTGTACCTTCGGTAGCAAAGTTAATATTTTAATTTTTATTGTACCATTTCCATCCCTCCTACGGGGGTGCATAGTTTGTGTGCTTGTGTAAATTGTTAAAGCTTTTAGTTTAAAGTGATCTGGTGTGATGCAGATTTGCACCATTGTAGTCTTTCAGAGGCTGTTGTGAGCGGTCGTAACTAAGGCCGTGTCAAAAGGGAGCGGCAAGGTTCTCTGCCCGAAAACTCATACAGTCGAAACTTGTGTCTTTCTGGCTCTGAATAAATTGTAACTTGATATTTAGAGGGTGCTTTCTGATTATAAAGAATATTCGTTGAAAATAAATCCACGCTTCAGCCACATTAGCCTTTAACTGTTGCGACGCATACTCGCTTTCTCATTCTTATAAAGATGCCTGTAGTGGGTAATTTGTTTCACCGGAGACGTACTCACAGACTAGCGGGAAGTCCGCCGCCGGAAACCATTAACCTCCAACGAGGAACGTAATTCAACTTTATTCTAGTGCCAAGTCCATTACCGGCGCCCGTGGTTTGTGAGAAACTGTTGCGAGGGAGGGTGGGAGAGGTGCGTCCCGAACAACTGTTGCCCCCGGCCGCCGACCGCCGACCCATTTACCTGTCCCGAACTTGCTCTGCGAACACGTGCCAGCGTGCTAAAGCTTTTGTCGCATGTACTGATCGCCCGCCGAACCAGATCAATTAAATTATCTCGACATGCTGCCGAATGAAAAAAGCGACCAACACAATCAGAAAAACATTATTAGCTCTATTCTATACTTGCAGTCTTTATTTTGTCTACTGCCTACCGATTTTGGTACAAAGTACCATCATCAGGACATCCTATGACATACACTTTAAGACAAAAAAAGAGGCACAACGAAGGAATTACCAGAATGGGATTGTTGTTGTTGTTGTGGTCTTCAGTCCAGAAACTGGTTTGATGCAGCTCTCCATGTTACTCTATCCTGTACAAGGTTCTTCATCTCCCAGTACCTACTGCAGCCTACATCCTTCTTAATCTGCTTAGTGTATTCATCTCTTGGTCTCCCTCTACGATTTTTACCCTCCACGCTGCCCTCCAGTAGTAAATTGGTGATCCCTTGATGCCTCAGAACATGTCCTATCAACCAATCCCTTCTTCTAGTCAAGTTGTGCCACAAACTCCTCTTCTCCCCAATTCTATTCAGTACCTCCTCATTAGTTATGTGATCTACCCATTTAATCTTCAGCACCACATTTCGAAAGCTTCTATTCTCTTCTTGTCTAAACTATTTATCGTCCATGTTTCACTTCAAATGGCTCTGACTTAACTTCTGAGGTCATCAGTTCCCTAGAACTCAGAACTACTTAAACCTACCTAACCTAAGGACATTACCCACATCCATGCCCGAGGCAGGATTCGAACCTGCGACCGTAGCGGTCGCGCGGTTCCAGACTGTAGCGAATAGAACCGCTCGGCCACTCCGGCCGGCATGTTTCACTTCCATACATGGCTACACTCCATACAAATACTTTCAGAAATGACTTCCTGACACTTAAATCAATACTCGATATTAACAAATTTCTCTTCTTCAGAAACGCTTTCCTTGTCATTGCCAGTCTACATTTTATATCCTCTCTACTTCGACCATCATCAGTTATTTTGCTCCCCAAATAGCAAAACTCCGTTACTACTTTAAGTGTCTCATTTCCTAATCTAATTCCCTCAGCATCACCCGACTTAATTCGACTACTTTCCATTATCCTCGTTTTGCTTTTGTTGACGTTCATCCTATACCCTCCTTTCAAGACACTGTCCATTCCGTTCAACTGTCCTTTGCTGTCTCTGATAGAATGACAATGTCATCGGCGAACCTCAAAGTTTTTATTTCTTCTCCATGGATTTTAATACCTACTCCGAACTTTTCTTTTGTTTCCTTTACTGATTGAATAGCATCGGGGAGAGACTACAACCCTCTCTCACTCCCTCCCCAACCACTGCTTCCCTTTCATGTCCCTCGACTGTTATAACTGCCATCTGCTTTCTGTACAAATTTTAAATAGAGAAGTAAGAACAACTATAAAGTTAGGACAGGAAAATATAGAGCGAGTTAGTGCTTTCAAATATCTGGGTAGCGTTATTATGGTCGAAATGATATGAAATGGGATGGAAATCACAAATCAGTATATGCGATGTACATGTACAGTCAAATAAATGATTACAATATCAGAAAAACTGGATGACTTATTCAAGAGAAAGAGCTTCACAAATTGAGCAAGAGAATAACGCGTGTTCCGATTCTGGAAGCAGCTCTTCGGCATGGCATTTATTGTCAGAGTTGTTGCATGTCCCCCTGAGAGATATCGTGCCAAATTCTGCCCAATTGGCACGTTAGATCATCAAACTCCCGAGTTGATCGGAGGGCCTTGTCCACAATGCTCAAATGTTCTCAATTGGGGAGAGATCCTGAGACCTTGCTGGCCAAGACAGGATTGCAAGCACGAAGACAAGCAATAGAAGCTCACACCGTATGCGGGCGTGCATTATCTTGCTGAAATGTAAGACTGGGATGGCTTACCACGAAGGACAACAAAACGGGCCGCAGAATATTGTCAACGTACTGCTGTGCTGTAAGGGTGCCGCAAATGACAACCAAAGGGGTCCTGTCATGAAAAGAAATGGCATCACAGCCCATCACTCCTGATTGTGGAGCCATATGGCGATCGTCAGTCAGGTTCGTATCCCACAACTGTCCGGGATCTCTCCAGACATGTCTTCGGCCTGGCATCTCATTGAATGGAGTAGAACTGTCTTCAGTGATGAGTCCCGCTTCGAACTGAGCCCCCCAGAGGCAACGAAGACGTGTCTGAAGACTCCCCAGACAGCAGTCGCCCACCATACGACCAGGAGCAATGGCCTGGGCTACCACTTCTTTTCATAGCAGGACCCCTGAGATTGTCGTCTGCAGCATCCTTACAGCACAGCGGTACGCTGACGAATTCTATGCTCCGATTTGTTGCCCTGCATGGTAAGCCATTCTGGGCTTACATTTCAGCAAGATAATGCCCGCCCTCGCACGGCGAAAGTTTCTACCGCTTGTCTTCGTGCTTGCCAGAAAGGTTGCCAGATTTCTCTTCAATTGGGAAGGTTTGGAGCATTATGGGCAGGGCTCTCCAACTGCTCGGGATTTTGACGATCTAACGCGCCAGTTGGACAGAATTTTGCACTATATCCCTCAGGAGAACATCCAACAAGTCTTTCAATCATTGCCAGACCGAATAACTGCTTGCGGAAGGGCCAAAGGTGTATCAACGCGTTATTGACTTGCTCAGATTGTGAAGCTCTTTCTCTTGATTAGAGGAGTGCAGATTGATGGTAGGATGATAGAATGTTTTCGATTCGAGGATGATATGGTGTTATTGGCAGAGAGCGAAAGAACTGACTGGAATGTCGAAAGAATTAAATAAGACTCGTGAGGGATTCGGTATGAGAATTAATAAGAAAAAGACAAAATTTATGGTGATAAGTGCAAGAGAAGTAAGAATGGTTCAAATGGCTCTGAGCACTATGGGACTTAACATCTGCGGTCATCAGTCCCCTAGAACTTAGAACTACTTAAACCTAACTAACCTAATGACGCCACACACATCCATGCCCGAGGCAGAATTCGAACTTGCCACCGTAGCGGTCGCGCGGTTCCAAACTGTAGCGCCTAGAACCACTCGGCCACCTCGGCCGGCGAGAAGCAAGAACAACTATAAAGTTAGGACAGGAAAATATAGACTGAGTTATTGCCTCCAAATATCTGGGTAGCATTATTATGGTCGACATGATATGAAATAATGAGGTACAGCAAATGCCAAGGGGGCATTTAATATGAAGAAGAGGATTCTATGTGGGTGCACGGACAGGAACCTGAAGAAGAGACTGGCGCGGCATTTTACAGAGCTGAGACATAGACGCCTAGGAAAGAGGAAGAAAGAAGAATAGAAGCATTTGAGATGTGGATTTGGAGCAGGATGGAAGGTATAAAATGAGTAGGCAAAGTGAGGAATAAGGTGATGTTGGGAAGATTGGTGGAAGAGAGACGAAACCAATTGGCTCGAATACTGGGTGAAAATGGCGTGTTTACTGATGCTATCGAAGGACAGGTGAATGGAAGAAGAAGAAGAAGAAGAAGAAGAAGAAGAAGAAGAAGACGTAGAAGGTGCCAGATGGTGGATAGTATAACGACAGGAAACAATTATGAGAAAACGAAGAGGGTAGCAAAGGACAGGACTGCATGGAGAGCTACATGTGAAGATGATGAGATTATCTAATCATTTGTTTGTCTGTACATGTACAGACATTTACCGACGTCCGTCCCATTCGCACAATTCATTCGCGGTGCGTTTCCCTTGTCTTAGAGTGTATTTAAAACAATTCCTTAAGAAACATTTACAAAATATTTCTTTCTTATACACAGAAGCGCCAGAGAAACTGGTATAGGCGTGCATATTCCAATACAGAGATATGTTAACAGGCAGAATAAGGCGCTGCGGTCGGCAGCGCCTATATAAGACAACATGTGTCTGGCGCAGTTGTTAGATCGGTTACTGCTCCTATAATGGCAGGTTGTCAAGATTTAAGTGAGTTTGAACGTGGTGTTATAGTCGGCGCAAGAATGATGGGACACGGCAGCTCCGAGGTAGCTATGAAGTGGAGATTTTCCCGTACGACTATTTAGCGAGTGTACCGTCAATAGCAGGAATCCGCTAAAATATCAAATCTCCGACATCGCTGCGGCGGAAAAGGATCCTGCAAGAACGGGACGACGACTGAAGAGAATCGTTCAATGTGACAGATGTGCGACCCCTGCCCCAATTTCTGCAGATTTCACTGCTGGGCCATCAACAAGTGTCAACGTGAGATACATTCAACGAAACATCATCGATATTGGCTTTCGGAGCAGAAGACCCACTCGTGTACTCTTGATGACTGCAAGACACAAAGCATTACGCCTGCCCTGGGTCCGTCAGCACCGACATTGGACTGTTGCCTGGTCGGAAGAGCCTCGTTTCAAATTGTATCGAGCGGATGGATGTGTATGGGTATGGAGACAACCTCATGAATCCATGGACCATGCATGTCAGCAGGGGACTGTTCAAGCTGATGGAGGCTCCGTAATGGAGTGTTGGAGCGATATGGGACCCCTGATACGTCTAGAAACGACTCTGACAGGTGACACGTACATAAGCATCCTGTCTGATCACCGGCATCCATTCATGTCCATTGTGCATTCCGACGGACTTGGGCAATTCCAGTAGGACAATGCATACTCCACACGTCCTGAATTGCAACAGAATGTCGCCAGGAACAGTCTTCTGAATTTAAACACTTCCATTGCCACCAAACTCCTCATACATGAACATTATTGAGCATGTCTAGGATGCCTTGCAACGAGCTGTTCAGAAGTGATCTCCATCCCCTCGCATTCTTACGGCTTTATGGACAGCTGTACGGGATTCATGGTGTCAGTTCCCTCCAGCACTACTTCAGACATTAGTCGAGTCCATGCCACGTCGTGTTCTGTCACTTCAGCGTGCTCGTGGGGGCCCTGCACTATATTAGGCAGTTGTACCAGTTTCGTTGGCTCTTCAGTGTGTCACAGATAACGCATGATATTGGATGCACCTTTTTAATATAGGCAGCCCCTTACCTCTGGCGCGGCCGAGCGGATCTAGGCGCTTCACACCAGAACCGCGCGACTGCTACGGTCGCAGGTTCGAATCCTGCCTCGAGCATGGATGTGTTTGATGTCCTTAGGTTAGTTAGTTTCGTGATAACGCAAAATGAGCTGCACTTCTTTGAACTTTCTCGATATCCTCCGTCAATCCTACCTGATGCGGATCCCACACCGCACAGCAATACTCCAGAAGAGAGCTGACAAGCGTAATGTAGGCAGTCTCTTTAGTAGACGTTTCACAGTCTTTAAGTGTACTGCCAGTAAATCGTAGTCCATTGTTCGCTTTCCCCACAGCATTTTCTATGTGATTGTTCCAATTTTAGTTATTCGTAATTGTAGTTCCTAAGTATTTAGTTGAGTTTACAGCCTTCATATTTATGTGATTAATCGTGTATCTCGAATTTAGCGAATTCTTATTACTGCTCATGTGGGTAACTTCACATTTTTCATGACTTAGAGTCAAATCCACTATTCCTACCATACAGCTATCTTGTTGGAAGCGTTTTGCAATTCGTTTTGATCATCTGATGACGGTAAATGGCGGCATCATTGCAAACAATCGAAGAGGTCAGCTCAGATTGTCTCCTAAATCGTTTATGTAGATCAGGAACAATAGAGGGCCTATAAACCTTGGTTGGGAAACGCCACATATTACTCGATGATTTTCCGTCAGTCATTTAGAACTGTGACCTTCCTGACAGGGAATCACGAATCTAGTACCACTACTGAGATGGCATTCCCTAGGCACGCAATTTGATTACAAGCCGCTTGTAAGATATATTGTCAAAAGCCTTCTGGAAATCTAGAAATATGGAAACAATTTGACGTCCCCTGTCGATAATACTCATTACTTCATGAGAATAAAGAGCTAGTTGTGTTCCACAAGAACGATATTTCCTGAATCTGTGTTGGCTATTTGTCAATAAATAGGTTTCTTCATTATTTTCGAGCAGAGTATATGCTACAAAATCCTACTGCAAATCGACGCGAGTGAGATATGTCTGTAATTCAGCGGATTACCTTTACTTCCTTTCTTGGGTGTTGGTGTGACCTGTGCAAATTTCCAGTCTTTGCATACTTATCTTTCTAAGAGAGAGCGTTGTATATGGTTGCTAAATATGGAGCTATTGTATCAACATACTCTGAGAAGAAATTTAGTGGTATACTATCAGAACTGGAAGCCATGCCTTTCTTAAGAGTTTTAAGCTGCTTCGCTACACTAAAGATGTCTACTTCTAAATTACTCATGCTGACAGTCGTTCTTGATTCGAATTCTGGTATATTTACTTCCGTCTTCTTTTGTGAAGGAATTTCGAAAAACTGGATTTAATAACTGTGCTTTAGTGATTCTGCCCTCGATAACATCACCGTTTTTACGGCGCAGTGAAGGTATTGATTGCGTCTTGCTACGGGTGCGCTTTACTTACCACCAGTCTGTTTGGATTTTCTGCCAGATTTCGAGACAGAGTATCGGCATGGAAACTATTAAAAGAACCGCGCATTGAAGTTCGCGCTTAAGTTCGATCTTCCGTAAAACCTTGCCAATTTTGGGGATTTTGCGTTCCTTTAAATTTGGCATGCTTTTTATTTGGGTTTTGCAATAGTGTTCTGAGCTTTCTTGTGCAATTGACCTATTTTGCTCAGCAAACGACATTTCGGAACTGTACAGAATTCCTTCTAGAGGTGAAGAAACACGTCATCAACCTGCATGCTTTGCCTACAGCACCCAGGATCTCACGGTCGAACGGCGCGAACTGAGTTTGTCTGATGAATCTACATCTACATACATACTTGACAAGCCACCGTATGGTGTACGGCAGAGAGTACCATGTTATAGTCATTTCCTTTCCTGTTGCATTCGCAAATGAAGCGAGAGAAAAACGACAGTCTAGAGCCTTCACGTGAGCCCAACATTCTCTTATCTTGATTTTCTGGTCCTTACGCGAAATGTACGTTGGTGGCAGTAGAATCGTTCTTCAGTCAGCCGCAAATGCCGATTATCCAAATTTTCTTAATAGTGTTTCCCTCCAAGGATTCCCATTTGAGCTCAGGAAGCTTCTCTGTAACATACGCATGTTGATCAAACTGGCGTTACAAATCTATCAGCACGCTTTTGAGTTGCTTCCATGTCTTCCTGTAATCCGACCTGGTGGAGGTACTAAGCATGCGAGCAAAGCCAAGAACGGGTCGCACAACTGTACAAGTGTCCTACAAGCGGTCTGTTTTGTAAATGAGCCACACTTTCCTAAAACTCTCCCAGTAAATCGAACACGACCATTCCTCTTCCCTATTACTATGCTGATTTTTATAGAGGAGATTTACGTTCTTCGAAAACCCCATACTACTTGAATACAAAACATGTTTCACAATTCCACAAGAAATTGATATCAGCGATGTGCACTTCTTCGACGATGCTTCCTTTCCCAACCTTCAGTTATGTTCTTTGTTCCAGCGAGCTATGATAAGTTACGGCTGGATGGGGACTAAATTCATTGCATAACCTCTGTAGAACGTAGCAGGCATCTCACGCGATCCATCTCCATACGCAGCGCACAATAACTGCCTTCGAAATTTGCTCAGTTTTGCTGATGCAGATGAAAAGCGAGGCCAGACACAATGGAATTCTAGTGACAGGCTCCGCGGTGCTAATTGACCGATGGGGAGGTCGTCGCCACACGTCGATCGGCTGGCGTTGATTAGAAACGACAAGAGCCGATGTTCGAGCGACGCTGGCGCCAGGTGGGCTGGCGCGCCACTAGCAGTCGCATTTATTCGAGGAATGCGGCCGAGGCCGTCGGTAATTACCTTCCGCGGCCTCATTTCATTACAGCTGAAGCGCGAGATGGGCGAACGATGTATTATCGTTAGCGATGCCAGCCACACCCGGGCACCTTCTGTTCCCGTTCCAGTTCTGTCAGCCGCGTGCGTGCGGCTAGGCCGACAAATCTGTGGTTACGGCGCCGAGCACTGTTTAGCGGTTGCCGTCTCGTGTATCTTCGAAATTCTGAAGCTAGCAGGGATAAAGTGCTGGAAGTGAAAGGTTACATACAACTTGTAGAGGAACCAGACTAGAGCTACGAGAGTCGAAGGACATGAAAGGAAAGCAGCGGCTGAGAAGGGGTTATTCAATCTGTACACTGAGGAAGCAGTAAAGGAAACCAGGGAGAACGTTGGAGAGCGAGAGAAATGAAAACGTTGAGGTTGACCCATGCTACTGTAATTCTGTCAGACATATAAAAGGGCTTGGAAGAGCGATTGAACGGAATGGATAGTGTATTCAAGACAGTTGGTAAGATGAACATCAACAAAAGGAAAACAAGGGCAATGGAATTTTATCGAATTACGAGTTCTGGAGTGGAACTCTATTAGTTCGGTTAAACGTTTGTCTTAGCGCCAGTCGCTGCTACGGGATTTCATAGCTTAAGGCAAGTGCAAAACAGCGACTATCGTTACCTCAGATGTTTTAATCTAATTCTAGATCCAGACATAGTATCAACGCGAAAGATCGTAACTACACGGAGAACTTATAGTCTCCTCTTAATTTCAATAGATTTTCAACTGTTGTTATGGGGAAATAAGCTAAACGAGCACCATCCAGTTGCGGTGATAGTGGTACAGGGTGTCCATAACTTTATCCACCGGTCAGGCAGTCTAACGTAACATTTTGATGCTTCCACTAGGAAGTCTGGAGTTACGTTTCGGCACTGGAATTTCGTCTGTTTAACTCTCGGAATGAATGGATGGAGAAGTGACATACGTACGTGTTTCATTTGGCCGCAAAAAATATTTAAACTTCGAAGAAAATTACTTGATAATTACGTACTGAGAACTGTGGGTGCTATGTAATGAAAGACTGAACGACTGACACTGGTAACATCTGAAAAGTGTCGCTTGTACCCTGTATAAATTAGCTGCGATTTCATTACATATCCGCTGCACTTCGCAGTCGCCCCCACGAATGCGCCAAAATTGGAGAAGGAAGAGCATTAACGCGTCGTTAATGGAGCTCGGAATGACCTGACTTCGAAGGGTTTATTACTGTTGAAACTTCTTTATTATTTGCTTACGGCAGGAGGATTTTAATTAAAACCGTGTCCTAAGAAATGAATTTTCTTGCAGACCATGTTTGTCCTCTTTGCTTTATCTTCAGGTCTTTGTTCCTGCTCCGTCTGCTCGGAAAAAAAAGTCATAAGTAGTGGCAGTGTTGCTGATGGTTCGTTCCACATGAAATACCGAATTCTATAAAGAGATCTAAAAAGAAAACTACTCGAGTGAAAGCCGGCCCAAAAGAGGAGTTGGCATTCACTGGTCTACAGATCGTTGAGGATGTTGATAGAATCTTGATATCTGACCTCCGTTTCTCTTTTCCGGAACCAAGAAGCTTACCAGAGTCGGTTTGGATAATACATGATAAGTGAACCTATTATTCACTAAAAGGTGGTCCAAAAATGAAAAAAAGTCTATGTCGGACTTGCTCACTAAGGGAGCTGCGGGATAACTCTCACAGCCAGTTGTGTAGCGAAAATGGCTTTTTACAGCACTGTAATGATTTTTGGGCTACGTCTGTCTTTGTGTAACCGAATAAAGCGTTTCGCCGTAATATAGTGTGGCATTTTCAGTGGGAGTATGTGTTGCTGTTGTGCTGCATGTGTGTTTGCTGTTCTGTTGATGAACCTGTTCTTCTCTGACAGAACTAAGAATACTTATTAGTAGTGCACACAAATTGCACATACTGATTTCCACCATGTGAAAGGTTCTATTTTATTTTCCCTCTTTTCTTAATAGTTCACATCCAGATATCATGCACGAATTGAGGCACAACGGTTAATAGAGTAGGCGTGCTGCCTTAGGAAAACGCAGTGACCACCTTGTAAATTATTTCATTTTCGGGTTCCACAAATTGTATCATTGCTATTTTCGACTTATTACCAAGTCGCCAGCAGATAGTATGAACGCGGAACATAGGAACTGAGCGGGCCCAGAGAGGCACTCAGTATGTAAACGCCCCTCTGGTCTTGGTCAGTGGACAATTCACTATTTAACCTATTCGTGCCATTTGCTGGTGACTTGGCAATAAGTCGAAACCTGGCCTGAAGCTGAAATACAGAGTGATTCAGAAGGAAAAGTAATTATTTTAGGAGGTGGTAGTGTAGATTAATTCGAATAGGATAGTGCACATAAGTGTCCAGCTTTTATTGGTTCGAAAGATACAGATGTTAGAATAAAACTCAAACAAATATTCACAGAAGGTGTTGAGCAAAGGCAAATGATTAAGTTCAGAGTTGATTTTCACAATTTCGACCTCCGGCTTCAATATAAATTTCGAATTCTCTTTACAAAGCAGTGTAGCTCTTCTGAGTTCGTCTTGAAGTCCTTTTATGGGGACGGTACTATTCATAACCCAGACGATCAATTCATCTCTTGTATTTACGTTTTCTTTGTAGACTTTGCGGTCCGCCCCCGTTAGCTGAGTGGTCAGCGTGGCGGAATGCCACGCCTAAGAGCCCGGGTTCGATTCCCGGCTGAGACAGGAGATTTTCTCCGTTCAGGCACTGGGTGTTGTGTTGTCCTCATCATCTCCGACGCGCAAGTCGCCCAATGTGGCGTCGAATGCAATAAGTACTTACCCTCGGCGGCCGAAATTCCCCGGATGGGGAACTCCCGGCACACAATGCCGTGCGCTCATTTCCATTTTTTGTAGACTTTGCTTTTCGACCATCCCCACAAGCAAAAATCCGAAGGGGTAAGGTCCCGGGACCATGACGGCCAAGGAACGTGGGAAATTCACCCGATCCCTTTTCCAAGGGGAATTTTAGGTTTGGATGATGACGACTAGAATGTTCAGGTACCTCATCACGCTGGAAGGAATACCTATCCTAGTAGCCAAAGGGGCCTCTGCCAGTAATGCTGGAAGATCTTTTCAGGAAAATCTAAATAACGGGGTCACGTACGACGACTCGACAACACATCAGTCCCAATCAACTGACTTTCTATCATACTACACGACAGATTTCCACAGAAGAGTTTTTGAAAACGTGTTTTTGCCGTAACTCACTTTGTCACCAGTCGATGTCGCTACTACGACTTTTGTACGCTGAAAACGGCCTGCGAGGTGCCACTGATATGTCTGTGCCAACAGGGGGAGGGGAGCGAGAGGCTAGTTCAGACAAAAAGTACCAGGCACGAGTACACGTAAATATTACAACTAGTGAAATACACTGGCAGCTGACAAAGAAAGTGAAGGACCCTGATGGAGAGAAGGAAACGAAATGAAACTTCACGGGTTGAGAGGATTCAAAATGCCTCTAAGCACCATGGGACTTAGCATGTGAGGTGATCAGTCTCCTAGACTTAGAACTACTTAAAACTAACTAACCTAAGGACATCACACACATCCATGCCCGAGGCAGGATTCGAACCTGCGACCGTAGCAGCAGCGCGGTTCCGGACTGAAGCGCCTAGAACCGCTAGGCCACAGCGGCCGGCAGTTGAGACGATACGTAATGTTCTTTCAGTGATCACAAAATCGAGTCTTGTTTACAAAGATCTTGGCAGTAGGAACCCACTCATGAGTAAGACGTTCCACTCTGATTTGCATCCATGTACACTGTTTCGGTTGAGTAGCCGGTTCATCCTCTCCTGAGTCAGCTGGACACCGATTCTTGTAACTGGTTCTTGATATCCTGGATACTGGCAGTAGGACGGAGTTGACGTTCAATTTGGAAATTTGTGGTAAGTTCCTATGGGACCAAAGTGCTGAGGTCATCGGTCCCTAGGCTTACACACTACTTAATCTAACTTTAACTTACGCTAAGGACAACACACACACCCATGACCGAGGGAGAACTCGAACCTCCGACGGGGTGGAGCCGCGCGAGGCGTGACAAGGCACCCCAGACCCGCACGGCTACCCTGCGCGGCTTGACGTTCAAGTTGAGCCAACTCTTGTTCTATCGGGTACAGATCGTGGGATCTTGCTGGCCACGATAGTACCTCAACATCACGCGGACAGTTCGTAGAAACACGTGTCGTGCGTGGAAAAATATCGTCCTCTTGGAAAATATCAGCAGTATACTTTCGCATGTAAGATAGCATGTAAAGACGCAGGATGTTCGTGACGTATCGTTGTGCCGTCAGAGTTCCCTGAGGCACTGCCAGCCATGACCTGAAGTCATACCCCGTGACTCCACACAACGACGCCTGCAGTAACACCGCCGGGGTTCTCCAAGACACAGGGAGAACGGGACCACACGCCAGTTTTGGTAATTTCGCGAGATGTCTCCGTGAGGAAGGGCAACTTGTCTGATTCTTCCCGAAAAGGACTCTCTCGAAATTTCAACAGTAAAACTCTCCGTCATATACAACGCCTCTCTTCTAGCGTCTGCAACTGGAGTTTGATTTCTATAACACGCTCGCACCGATAAAACCAACTCCTGCCCAAAAGTGCCGCTCTTCGTTGTGCATTCTCTACCTCTCCTATCAGTCGTATCTGGCAATGGAGGGGATAGTGCTACGACTAACATGCACGAATTGGGGTGGGAATCATTAAGACAAAGGCATTTTTCGCCGCAGCAGAACCTTTTCATGAAATTTCAATCACCAACTCCCTCCTCAGAGTGTGAAAATATTGTTGGCGCCCACCTACATAGGAAGAAATGATCATAATAAAATAAGAGAAATCAGAGCTTCCACGGAGTTAGGTGTTTGTTTTTACCGCGCCGTGTTCGAGAGAGGAACGGCAGTGAAATGGCTTAAAGGTTGTTAGCTGAACGCTCTGCTAGGCACTTCGTTGTCAACTGGAGAATAATCACGTAGATGTCACCAAGGTTCGCACTAGATTTGTAATTGGATTCCGGACTTCCTTGCAGACAGAACTCAACACGTCATTCTCAAAGGAAACAAATCGATAGAAGTGCTATTTTAGAAGTACTTGATGGGAGTGTTTTTACAAAAAATGGTTCAAATGGCTCTGAGCACTATGGGACTAACTTTTGAGGTCATCAGTCCCCTAGAAGTTAGAACTACTTAAACCTAACTAACCTAAGGACATCACACACACCCATGCCCGAGGCAGGATTCGAACCTGTGACCGTAGCGGTCGCGCGGTTCCAGACTGTAGCGCCTAGAACCACTCGGCCACACCAGCCGGCTATTGTTTACAATTAACAACAATGATCTAGGGAGAATGTTAAGGAAATGTAATTCATTTGGTTTAAACGTGGCTGAAAACGTACATCATGTAATAAAAACAGTACATAGCTAATTTCTGTCTGGCACTGTAAACAATAGCAGCTTTCTGTAAACAGATGTTACATACTATCACGCATTTTTGAACTCTGTGAGACCAATCTTTAGCCACCTCACAGACTGCATGTGTAGCTGCCACCATTTCTGTTAGGAGCGTCTAGTTGGACGCGTTCGCACAGGGTGGAGTCACAAGAAAATCCTCCCTTCTTCAGGCTGGTCTCGCACCTAACAACTCGACAGTAGCTCGTTGAGCGCTTTGCATGTCGGCCGCCTTTCTTCGTCGCCGTAAGGTAAGTTCTTCGTTGATACCATCCATTCTGTCATGTTGTAGTCTCTGTTAGGACGGGACTTCCGTCTGAATGCTGAAGGCTGTTCAGTGAGGGCTTCTGCAGTATGGAGGAAACTTCGTTTTTATTTGAGTCGGGCAGTTGCTGTGAGTATTTATGCGCTAAAAACACTCGGTTGGCCAATTCTCGAGTAACGTTTATCCATCTAGAGTAAAGTTTATCCATCTATAAATCTTGCAGATCTCTTAGCAGAGACACAGAACATGGAACCGAGAGCCGCGAGTTACATCACGGAATCGTGGAGTCAGCGAGAGAGCTCACACATCAGTCGGAGACGCTTTGTAAAAATGGCTCTGAGCACTATGGGACTTAACATCTATGGTCATCAGTCCCCTAGAACTTAGAACTACTTAAACCTAACTAACCTAAGGACATCACACACATCCATGCTCGAAGCAGGATTCGAACCTGCGACCGTAGCAGTCGCGCGGCAGACGCTTTGTAACACGGAGAGATTTACTGTTGAAATTCCAATCGGAGAAATTAGAGCTCATAAGAACATGGAGGAGGAACAGAAGTATCCTCCACCACACACTGTCAGACGGTTTGCTGAATGTAGATGTAGACGTAGAGCACAGCTGAACGAAGTCATTCACCAGTTGATGTGTCATATTCTATATGATACATCAACTAGTAATTCTGCAGCGGGCTAATTGCCTATTATAACTGTAGTCGCATACTAAATTACACTACTGGTCATTAAAAATGCTACACCACGAAGATGACGTGCTACAGACGCGAAATTTAACCGACAGGAAGAAGATGCTGTGATATGCAAATGATTAGCTTTTCAGAGCATTCACACAAGGTTGGCGCCGGTGGCGACACCTATAACGTGCTGACATGAGGAAAGTTTCCAACCGATTTCTCATACACAAACAGCAGTTGAGCGACGTTGCCTGGTAAAACGTTGTTGTGATGCCTTTTGTAAGGAGGAGAAATGCGTACCATCACATTTCCGACTTTGATAAAGGTCGGATTGTAGCCCATCGCGATTGCGGTTTATCGTATCGCGCAATTGCTGCTCGCGTTGGTCCAGATCCAATGACTGTTAGCAGAATATGGAATCGATGGGTTCAGGAGGGTAATACGGAACGCCGTGCTGGATCCCAACGGCCTCGTATCACTAGCAGTCGTGATGACAGGCATCTTATCAGCATGGCTTCAACAGATTGTGCACGCACGTTTCGATCCCTGATTCAACAGATGGGGACGTTTGCAAGACAATAACCATCAGCACGAGCAGTTCGACGACGTTTACAGCAGCATGGACTATCAGCTCGGAGACCATGGCTGCTCTTACCCTTGACGCTTCATCACAGATAGGAGTTCCTGCGATGGTGTACTCAACGACGAACCTGGGTGCACGAATGGCAAAACGTGATTTTTTCGGATGAATCCAGGTTCTGTTTACAGCATCACGATAGTCGCATCCGTGTTTGGCGACATCGCGGTGAACGCACATTGGTAGCATGTATTCGTCATCGCCATTGGTTAAACGTCTCGGTCACCTCTTTTTCGCATTGATTGCACTTTGAACGGGGGACGTTAAATTTCAGATGTGTTGCGACCCGTGGCTCTACCCTTCATTCGACCCCTGCGAAACCCTACATTTCAGCATTGTAGTGCACGACCGTATGTTGCAGGTCCTGTACAGGCCTTTCTGGATACAGAAAATGTTCGACTGCTGCCCTGGCCAGCACATTCTCCAGATCTCTCACCAACTGAAAATGTCTGGTTAATGGTGGCCGAGCAACTGGCTCGTCACAATACGCCAGTCACTACTCTTGGTGAACTGTGGTATCGTGTTGAAGCTCCACGGGCAGCTGTACCTGTACACGCAATCCAAGCTCCGTTTGACTCAATGCTCAGGCGTATCAAGGCCATTATTACCGTCAGAGCTGGTTGTTCTGGGTACTGATTTCTCAGGATCTATTCACCCAAATTGCGTGAAAATGTAATTGCAGGTCAGTTCTAGTATAATATATTTGTCCAATGAATACACGTTTATCATTTGCATTCCTTCTTGGTGTAGCAATTTTAATGGCCAGTAGTGTATATGACTCTTGCTAGACAATTCTGGGAAACATCGGTCAACTTAACTATTACATGTAAGATATAAAACGAAGGACGAACAAGTTCTGTGGACGTCATTACACCTTCTCGGTGTTTCTTCTGTTGATTGCTCTAAATAGTGAGGTGCACTGATTGGCTATATTCACAAGCGCTGACTCGTCCCCTTTTCGAACGCTTGTTTTCAGTCGATGGCGTAGTGGGATTACCACACTGAAGCCCGTTAACCAATTTTATGAATAATTCTGCTCCTTGGGAACTGTAAAATACCGAAAGCACCTTTGTTTTGATGACCGTCGCGTACTGTTTAGCGCTGGTTCAAATAAACTCCAGTAACGAGTGGAAGAAAGTAATAAAACCTGTTCCAAATTCCACTGGGTGACAAAAGTTATGTGATTCCTCCCAATATCTTGAAGGACCTCCTTTCATGCGGCGTAGTGAAGCAGCTCGATGTGGCGTGGAAGTCTCTTGAAGAAATGCTGAGCCGTCCATAATTGCGAAAGTGTTGCCGGTGCAGGATTTTGTGCACGAACTGACCTCTCGATTAAGTCCCACAAATTTTCGGTAGGATTAATATCTGGCAATCTATTTGGCCAAATCATTCGTTCGAATTCTCCAGAATATTGTTCAAACCAATCGCGACCAATTGTAGGCCGGTGACACGGCGCATTGTCAACGTTAACAATTAGATCGCTGTTTGCTGCAACTGGTGTCCAAGTAGTCGAACATAACGATGTCCAGTCAATGATCTGTTCAGCTGCACCAGAGGACCCAATCCATTCCATGTAAACACAGTACACACCATTATGGAGCCACCACCAGCTTGCACAGAGTTTTGTTGACAATTGAGTCCGTGGCTTTGTGGAGTGTGAATCACACTCGAACCCCACAACCAGCACCTACCAACTGAAATCGGGACTCATGTGACCAACCACGGTTTTCCAGTCGTCTAGATTTCAACCGATATGGTCACGAACCCCGGAGAGGCGCTGCAGGCGATGACATAATGTTAGCAAAGGCACTCGCGTCGTTCCTCTGCTGCCGTAGCCCATTAACGCCAAATTTCACCGCATTGCACTCGTGGATACGTTCGTCGTACGTCCCACATTGATCTCTGCGGTTGTTTCGCGCAGTGATGATTGTCTTTTAGTACTGGCAACTCTCGACAAACGCCGCTGCTCTCCGTCGTTAAATGAAGGCCGCCGGCCACTGCATGGTTTGTGCTGAGAGATAACACCCGATTCCCGAAATGGGATGTCCCATGCGTCTAGCTCCAACTGCCATTCAGCGTTCAAAGTCTGTTAATTCCCGTCGTGCGGTCATAGTCACGTCATACACCTTTCCACATGAATCACGTGAGTACAAATCACAGCTTCGTCAATGCACCGTCCTTTTATACCTTGTGTACGTCATACTACGGTTCTTTGTATATGTGCATGTCTCTATCCCATTACTTCTGTCACCTCAGTGTTTTAAGACTAGAACGTTGTCAAATCAACAACGAAAAGGGTGTAATATTTATTAACAATGAAAACATAGAACCGGTTGATATTTTGTACTCGGATCAGTTAAAGACTACGACAGAACGGACTGTTTAAGAAATACACAGAAGAATCCTAATAGATTGGAAAGCGGATAAACTAAACAGGTGCTTCCAAACTAACAGAAAAGGAAAGTTCATCTTTCGGGAGTATTACCAGTGCAGTGTAACGTATATTTAATGCGACAAAAGGATAGCTATAGGTTTCTTTAGAGCAATGGAGAGATGCATACTGTTAATTACAAGAAGAGAAAGAATAACGTGCAAATGATCCATGTACAGAATGGAGTGGATGGCGTAATCAGCCACTCGAATGGATGGTGGATGGGGTAGAGAAGGTTTTTGTTGGTACGTAAAGACTGAGGAACGGACTAATGCAACGCGGGTGATTAGGTTGGGCTGGGTTAAGTTAGGCTAGGTTAGGTTAGATTGGCTAAGGATGGATACTTATAACTGACTATTGTAGTGGAGAAAAGAGTCTACTGCGGGTTTTTATTCAGCAGTTGACGAGGATGATCAAGAATATGATGATGCCAATATTGACATTACTTCTCTCATGCCTCTGCTGCAAATAAAACTCCTGTTATCACTAATATAAAGACGAAGCTATTTTTGGTTGTCTCAAGGAAGGAAGGAACATTAGTGTCTAACGGCCCGCCGGCAACAACGTCATTACAGACGGAGCACAAGCTCGGATTAGGAAACGTTGGGGATGGAAATCGGCCGCTCCCCTTTCAGGGGAATCACCTTGGTGTGACTCTTTAACCATATGGTATTTGCTTTAAGTGATTTAGAGAAATCACAGAGAACTTATATCTGGATGGCCGGACCCGAATTTGAACCGTTGTCCTCTCGAATGCGAGTCCAATGTGCTGACCACTGCGTCACATCGGTCAGTTTTGTTTACCGGATCAAAGTATACTCAGTAGCAGCGTTAAAACTCAAGTACTGGTCGTGTAGTACAAATAAGTGTCTTGTCACAGGAGACTACGTCTAATCGAAAGACTCAAATCAGCTGACACCAGTCGCTCTCCTGTATGTCTCGAAGTCATTGTCTCTCTATGCAGTTATAAGTCTAGCTTATTACATCAGCATAAACAGCTGTTGGTTAAGAATTTTCAACAATCTGCAGAAATTTCAACTCCACCCCATTTTAACTCAGCAATGTGAAAATTGCATCAAAATATTCGAGGAATGAGAAATAAAATTAATGAATTAATTATCTGCATTGATGAATTAGAGTCCTCAAACCCAGCTGACATAATCTGCCTTACTGAACATCATGTGATCACTGGTATAGAACTTTTAAGTCTTACAGGATTTAGGTTAGCATCTCACTTATGTAGAGCAGAAATGGAGAAAGGAGGAGTTTCCACATTCATCAGGAACTGTCATAAATTTAAGAACATAGACATTCATAAGTTTTGCCTAGAACAGCATATGGAAGCATTTGCAACAGAAGTAGAATATCATAAAAAATCCTTCACATTATTAAGTGTATATCGAGCACCTGCAGGTAACTTGAAGCTGTACTGGCCTAATAACAGCCAAAAACAAAGAAATAGTGGTTGCTGGTGACTTCAATGCAGATTTCCTTAAAGACTCTCCCAATAAAAATTTGAGTTAGTAACAATATCATTCAACTTAATTCCCACTGTAAGGTTCCCCACTAGGGTAGCCAATTGGTCACAAACAGCCATTGATAATAACATCTTTACAGAAAAGTCTAATGAACAGAATTATATTACAAAACCAATAGTCAATAGCCTCTCAGACCATGACATGCAGTTCCTTCTGTTAAATGTTAATACTGAACAGGATATAAAATCTGTTACATCTGAGCTCAAGAGGGTAATCAATAAACCAAAATTGACTATTTTAGGACACTCCTCAAGGACATTTACAGTGCTAATGGCAGGTACCTTGTAAAACAAAAAGAAAACTGTATCTGTCAATCCGAAACAGTTCTAATGTTGATGCTATAGCACAATACAATAAATACTGCAAAATGTAAAGACTGCAATATGGACATCAAAGCAAATACATTACAAGGAAAAGATAGTCATATCAGGTAACAAAATATAGATCATATGGGATATAGTGAAGGAGGAGACCGGTAGAACCAGACATGAAGAGGGACAAATACCATTAAGAGTAAATGATACATTGGTGACAGATGTGTATATTGTTACAGAACTTTTTAACAAAGATTTTATAACTATTACTGAAAAGATCGGGTTGTCAGGTTCTGTAGATGCTGCCATGGGATACCTCAGACCAGACATTTCCCCTCGCTACCCCAGCAGAAGTAATGTCCATCACAAAATCTTTAAAATCAAAAACACCTAGTGGCTATAATGAAATATCAACAAAGTTAATTAAAGAATGCGATTCTGAGTTAAGTAACATATGAAGCCATCTGTATAACCAGTCGTTTATCAGTGGAATATGTCCTGAATGGTTGAATGTATGCTGAAGTTAAGTCACTATTAAAGAAGGGAAATTAAGAAATAGCGTCAAATTTCCGTCAAATTTAACTTTCTCCAGCATTCTCAAAAATTTTAGAAAAAGTAATGTTCAATCGGCTTTATAACCATCTTATCACAAATAACATACTGTCAAAGTCGCAGTTCAGATTTCTAAAGAGTTCTGATATTGAGAAAGCTATCTACACTAACAGTGAAAATGTACTTAATCCATTAGACAAAATATTGCAGGCAACTGATATATTTTGTGATCTGTCAGAGACATTTGACTGTGTAAATCACAATAACCTTATAAGTAAATTAGAATATTATGGTGTAACAGGAAATGCTGCAAAATGGTTCAAATCTTATATATCTGGCAGGAAACAAAGGGTGTTATTTGGAAACAGACATGTATTAATCTATCCAATTGGGAATTAATTACATGTGGAGTCCCACAAGGTTCCATCTTAGGGCCCTTACCTTTTCTTGTATATATCAATGACATTTCATCAGTAACATTACCAGATGCCAAGTTTGTTTTGTTTGCCGATGATACAAACATTGCAATAAATAGCAAATCAAGTGTAGTCATAGAAAGATCGGCTAATAAAATATTTGTGGACATTAATCACTTGTTCATAGCCAATTCTTTGTCACTAAACTTTGAAAAAACACACTACATGCAGTTCAGAACTTGTAAGGGGTGTCCCACGAGTATATGTCTAACATATGGTGACAAGCAGATAGAAGAAGTAGACAGTGTTAAATTCTTGGGATTACAGCTTGATAATAAATTCAACTGGGAGGAGCACACCACAGAACTATTGAAGCGTCTAAACAAATCTCTATTTGCAATGCGAATTCTGTCAGACATAGGGGATACAAAAATGAAAAAGCTGGCATACTATGCTTACTTCCACTCCATAATGTCTTATGGGATTATTTTTTGGGGTAATTCATCAAGCCAAGCTAAAGTTTTCCAGGCACAAAAACGTGCAGTAAGAGTTATATGTGGTGTGAACTCAAGAACATCCTGCAGAGGTCTGTTTAGGGAACTACGGACGCTACTGCTTCCCAATATATTTATTCCTTAATGAATTTGCCATTAAAAATACATCATTTTTTCACGCCAACAGATCAGTTCATGGAATCAATACTATAAATAAGAATAATTTTCACAAGGATTTAAAGACACTTACTCTAGTTTAAAAAGATGTGCATTATTCAGGAAAACACATTTTCAATAACTTGCCAGCAGCCATAAAAAGCTTAACAACCAATGAAATTCAGTTTAAGAGAAACCTAAAGGATTTATTGGTGGCCTACTCCTACTCCATTGATGAATTTCTCAGTAGAACCAACTGATTTGTGTCTGTGTCTGTGTCTTGTCTGTGTCTGTATGTGTGTGTGTGTGTGTGTGTGTGTGTGTGTGTGTGTGTGGAGTGTGTGTAAAGTACGGTCTAATCTCTGCACCATTTCAGTGCAGTGATGTGTGCGCTGTAAATAATATTGTAGTGGTTCTATTATGTGTTTATTACCTTATAATTAAAAAACCATTTTTAAATTAAATTCAGTGCATTAATGCGATCTTAGTACATGAGTGTTGTAAAATGATGCTTTCATATAGTGTTCATTAAAAAAATAAATAAATAAAATAAAATGACGATCATTCCACTTGGGACCTGTGGAAGGTACATTAGCTTATATGTTTTAGTTCTAAATATTTGTCATGTATTATTATTTTTCTGACATGTTCTACATCTTGGAGGATCTGCTCACTGCAGATCAATTGGAATCAAAGTAAATCTAATCTAATCTAATCCTGGCCACCTGCACACACACCCCCCCCCCGTCCACCCTCCCCCACAACCACCACCGTCGCCACCACAGCACCCGCCGACAAGCAAACCAAAGCTGAACTGTCCTGCGTATATTCTTGCATAAAGCATGTGTTCAATGATTCACGGTGTAGCTGTTAACATAGGTCTTCTCTGAATAAACAGAGAAGAAAATTACCGCACAGTAAGTAGGTGGAACGAATAGTCACGGACAAAATAAAAGGCTGTTACCCAAGTAGCTGACTATGCGGTGGGTGCTCACAGGACTTCCTTAGATTAGGCGGCTTTCCATGCAGTCCATGTGACGAAAGGTGTAGGGAACCCGGAACTGTCAGTTAAAACCCAAAAATTCCATCCTAAAAAGAGGCGTGTTAAAATCCTAATGACTATCTGCCGAAACATTCGCAACAAAGTGCCAGGGGTCTTAGCTGCTCCTTAACAGCAGTGGAGTACACATAATTCAAAGTACAGAGACCCGTTTAAATCTGAAATTGACAGCTGTCAGATTTTTTGGGAAAATTTAAGCGTTTATTGAAACGATACGCTTATGGTAAACGGAGGTGGTGTATTTGTCGCGTTAGACAGATCAACAGATATAGGAAGTGAAGCTCGATGCGAGATTGTCTCGGTGAAACTCAGTATCAAGGATGGGGACAAATCGAAGACGATGATTGTTTGTATCAACATGACGAAACACTCTGTCGCAAAGCAGCATATGTGAGGCAATGGCTTGTGGACAGTAGCGTTCCTGAAACGGACTAGCCTGCCCAGAGTCCGGACCTGAACCCAGTGGAAAACCCTTGAGATGCGTTCCAACATTGACTGCGCTCCTTACCTCAGCGTCCAACATCGCTGCTTTCTCTGGTTTCGGCTCTTGAGCGAGAATGGGCTGCTATGCCTGCACAGATATCGAGACACCTCACTGAAAGTGTCCCTGCCTGAGCTTGAGCCATCAAAAAGGCGAACCACATATTAATGTCCACTAATAGGTGTCTAGGTACTTCTGTTCAGCTAGTGTAGTTGAGGCAGTTAAGTCTATTGTTTGCAATAATATTGGTGGCAGTTCTGTGTAGTCGGAAACTTCACTAACTGGAGAGATCAGTCACGAGAGAGCTGGAGAACGTGCTAGCCAGGACAACACTCGAATACCCTGTATATCAGGACAGCACAGGGAGCATGCAATCTTGCGTTATCTTGCCGAAAGATCTTGTCCCACTGACCTCGAAGATAGAGCACAGCCACCGACCTTAAGACATCAGAACTGTTATAGCTGCTGTTCGAATTACCATCTATGGGAAACAGAGGTGATTGTTTTGCATATGTAGTGACACCTGATACCGTCATCACTCCAGATGCTGGGCCAGTATGACAGTCAAAAACGCATGCTGGCAAAGTTCGTTCTCATTGGAGCTAGGGCGTACGTTATTGGTGATGGCGTTTGGAGAACTGGGACTCATCTGAAAAGACAGTGTGGTGCTACTTCCTTGTCCAGTGTTGTCGTTGGGCACACCAATGTCGTGATGCCTATTTTTTATTTATTTATTGCTCCGTGGGACCAAATTAAGGAGAAGTCTCCATGGTCATGGAACGAGTCAATACATGAAATTATAACACGATAGTAGAAACAGATAAAATGAAACATAAAAAACATATTCAGGCAACAAGTCGTAAGTTTAAATAAAGGAAATCAATAATGTAACACTGGAATTTGCTTAATTTTTTAGCTCTTCCACGATTTCCTCGGCAGAGTAGAAGGAGTGAGCCATGAGGAAACTCTTCAGTTTAGACTTAAAAGAGTTTGGGCTACTGCTAAGATTTTTGAGTTCTTGTGGTAGCTTATTGAGAATGGATGCAGCAGAATACTGCACTCCTTTCTGCACAAGAGTCAAGGAAGTGCATTCCACATGCAGATTTGATTTCTGCCTAGTATTAACTGACTGAAAGCTGCTAACTCTTGGGAACAGGCTAATACTGCTAACAACAAACGACATTAAAGAAAATATGTACTGTGAGGGCAATGTCAGAATTCCCAGACTATTGAATAGGAGTCGACAAGAGGTTCTCGAACTTACACCACATATAGCTCGAACTGCCCGTTTTTGAGCCAAAAATACCCTCTTTGAATCAGAAGAATTACCCCAAAAAATAATACCATACGACATAAGCGTATGAAAATATGCGAAGTAGACTACTTTTCGTGTTGAACTGTCACTTATTTCAGATACTGTTCTAATGGTAAATAAAGCAGCATTTAGTTTCTGAACAAGATCCTGGACATGGGCTTTCCACAACAGTTTACTATCTATCCGAACGCCTAGGAACTTGAACTGTTCCGTCTCGCTTATAATATGCCCATTCTGTCTGATCAAAATATCGGTTCTTGTTGAATTGTGAATCAGAAACTGTAAAAACTGAGTCTTACTGTGATTTAGCACCAAATTATTTTCCACAAGCCATGAACTTATTTCATGAACTACATTATTTTATACTGTTTCAATATTACACACAAGATCCTTCACTACCAGGCTGGTGTCATCAGCAAACAGAAATATTTTTGAATCATCTGTAATACTAGAAGGCATATCATTTATATAAATAAGAAACAGCAGTGGCCCCAGCACCGACTCTTGGGGAACGCCCCACTTAACAGTGCCCCATTGACACTGAACATCACAACCACTCTCAATATTGCGGAGAAATACTTTCTGCTTTCTGTTCTTAAAGTAAGAGGCAAACCAATTGTAAGCTACTCCCCTTACTCCATAATGGTCCAACTTCTGCAGTAATATTTTGTGGTCAACACAGTCAAAAGCCATCGTTAAATCAAAGAAAATACCTAACGTTCGCAACCTTTTATTTAATCCATCCAAAACCTCACAGAGAAAAGAGAATATAGCATTTTCAGTTGTTAAACCATTTCTAAAACCAAACTGTACATTTGACAGCAAATTATGTGAATTTAAGTGTTCCAGTAACCTTGTATATACAACCTTCTCGATAACTTTAGCAAACACCGATGGCATAGAAATAGGCCTAAAATTGTCAACATTATCCCTGTCTCCCTTTTTATAAAGTGGCTTCACTATCGAGTACTTTAATCGGTCAGGAAACCGACCAGTCCTAAAGGAAAAGTTACAGATATGGCTAAGTACTGGGCTAACATACATAGAACAATACTTCAGTATTCTGCTAGATACCCCGTCATATCCATGAGAGTTCTTGGTCTTTAGTGATTTAATTATTAACTCAATCTCCCTCTTGTCAGTATCATGGAGGAGCATTTCGGGTAACAGTCTCGGAACACTTTTTTCTAAGAGCGCTATATGATTCCCTGTTGGGACTAGGTTTCTATTTAGTTCACCTGCTATATTCAGAAAGTGATTATTAAATACTGTACATATATGCGACTTATCAGTAACACGGACATTCCCACTACGCACTGATTCTATATCCTTGACCTGTCTCTGCAGACCAGCCACTTCCTTTACGACTGACCATATGGTTTTAATTTTATCCTGAGACTTAGCTATTCTGTCTGCATACCACATACTTTTTGCCTTCCTAATAACATTTTTAAGCACCTTACAATACTGTTTGTAATGGGCTGCTGCATTTAGATTTTGCCTATTTCGAACGTTTTGATATAATTGCCACTTTGTTCTACAAGATATTCTTATCCCTCTAGTCAGCCACCCAGGCTGCCTGGTTGTGCTAGGACCCTCTTTTGAACGTTCTAACGGAAAGCAACTTTCAAAGAGCACGAGAAAAGTCTTCAAAAAAGTATTATATTTATCATCTACTGTATCAGCGCTATAAACATCTTGCCACTCTTGTTCCTTGATAAGGTTTAAAAAGGTCTCTACAGCAACTGGATCAGCTTTCCTAAACAGTTAATAACTATATTTAACATGTGTTGCAGCACAAAAATCTTTTAGAGTTAAAATTTGTGCATCATGATCTGAAAGGCCATTCACCTTTTTGCTAACAGCATGCCCTTCTAGTAATGAGGAATGAACAAAAATGTTGTCTATGGTTGTTCTACTGTTCCCTTGCACTCTCGTTCGAAAGAATACGGTTTGCATAAGATGATATGAATTAAGGAGGTCTACCAGCATCCTTTTCCTTGCACAATCACTTGTACAATTAATGTTGAAGTCACCACATATAACTAACTTTTTGTATTTCCTATAAAGTGAACCAAAAACCTTCTCTAACTTTAGCAAAAATGTTGTGAAATCGGAGTCTGGGGATCTATAAATAACAACAGTTAGAAGTTTAGCTCCATTAAATTTAACCACACCTGCACAACATTCAAACACCTTTTCAGTGCAATACTTTGAAACATCAATTGACTCAAATGGGATGCCGTTTTTCACATACATGGCTACTCCCCCACACCGCAAAGAGCTCCTAGGAAAGCTGCCAGCCAACATGTAGCCTGGTAAAGGAAGCCTCTGAATTATCTCCTTATTTAAGAAGTGTTCAGATATACCAATAATTTCAGAGTCCACATCTATAAGCAGTTCACTAACTTTATCTCTAATTCCTTGTATATTTTGATGAAATATACTAATTCCCTCATTACTCGGATACCTAAGCTTTGTCAAAAGTGGTTCCTTTGTTAGAGAGACTTCCCTTAAGCAGGAATACCTATCAGCTGACTTCAATCTAAAATAGGTGCAGCTCTAACACCCACTACTGCAGGAATTTTCCCATGAGTGATCCCCCCCCCCCTTATGCTGTCACCTATAAGCTTCGCCAACCTCCCCTTCCCATACCTGTTGAGGTGCAGGCCATGTCTAGTGAACCCCGTCCTGCTGATAGACTCCACCGACACTACTGAAATGTGACCTATGCTTTCTGTCATCAGCGCGCCCCCAAGACTCATGTTGTTACGCCTGACGGCTGTATTAAGATGAGGCCGATGGTGACGCTGAAACAGTTACACGAAATGCACATTCGTGTTGCCAGTCTGAGTGGCTATCTTTTCCAGGTCACCATCTATGTCATACTCCCCATCCCTATCAATACTATTACCAGCCCCACCCACAATCACTACCGGATCCTCTTTGGTAAAATCCCTACATAACCCCCCTATGTTAATCACCTGAGCCAATCCTGCATTAGGCTTCACAATGTTGGTGACCTGGTAGTCACTCCCCAACACTTCCTGCAACTGTTGGCCTACACCTCTGCCATGAGATCCACCTAACAGCAGAACCTTCTTCCTCTTCGACTTTGCAACTGTCCTAGCCACCGTAACTGCTGAGGTCTGCTGCATACTTCCTACATCTACAGCTACTAGAGATTCCTCTCCACTAGACTCTGACAGTTGGTCATATCTATTGCAAACACCAATAGTAAAACTATCTGAAAATCTTCTTCTCCTAGCAGATCTCTTGCCAACAGCCAGCTCCCATCCCCCAACCCCCTTCTCCCTCCTCATCCTATCTAGCTCCTTCTGTGCGTTTTTCAACTGCACCTGAAGGGCACAGATCTTACGCTCCTGCTCCTCTATCAACTTACTCTTGCTACTTAACCTGCAGTTCCAGGAGAGGATCTCACCATAATGCCCACTGGCTTCCCCACTGCATTCCCCCCAGTGAAAATACCTAGAACACGTCCCACACCGCAATCCACTACTCACGAACCTACGGCAAAGCCCACACTTCTCACTCATGGTAAAATTTTACACTTATTGAAACAAGAAAACTACTTTATCTAAATTCCCCTACTACAGTAAGAAGATGTTAAAAACCTGACTACAATAATCACAAACTTACTCTACAAGGGAAGTAACTACTATTATTAACAGTATTAATCAACAACAAAAGACTAATACAGAAAGAGAATCAAACGTCTAATGACACACTAACGAAACTCAAAACAGTTCCCAAAAGGTTCTTCAGCAGAAAACACCAAGAACATCGGTTGAAGACTACTAAAGTTACTAAATAAACCAGTATACACACACAATTAATTAGTACTTAGCTTTCGATGCTCCGCTACAGCTGCAACTGGTCAGCGCGGAATTTAAACACTGGTAAGAGGTTAAGTTGCTCGATATGAAACACTCACAAATATCAGGTCACAACACAAGAAAGGCAGAGGTGAATGAAGAAACCACTAATAAATCACTTATGTAGTAAATATTATCACAAAAACCGTTGAAATATGTATCTGAAACTTCAAATATATAAAAACTTAGAGAGCGATCTCACACGCAGGCACTTGCTTATGACGTCAAACCAAAGACCTGTGGCATTCCATATGTTGCCACACTGTCCCTGTGAAAATTTGACCTGCTGCAAATAAGCCCGTTTCCTGACACGAGACATCTGATGTGGCTTAGGATCCTGCACAGACGAGTGAACAGCATCTCTGCCCTCTCAGGCGCTAGTCGCGTGCCGGTCGCGGTGGCCGAGCTGTTGTAGGCGCTTCGGTCCGGAACCGAGTGACTGCTATGTTCGCAGGTTCAAATCATGCCTCGGGCATGGATGTGTGTGATGTCCTTAGGATAGTTCGCCGGCCGGAGTGGCCGAGCGGTTCTAGGCGCTTCAGTCTGGAACAGAGCGAGCGCTACGGTCGCAGGTTCGAACCCTGCCTCGGGTATGGATGTCTGTGATGTCTTTAGGTTAGTTAGCTTTAAGTAGTTCTAAGCTCTAGGGGACTGATGACCTCCGCTGTTATCTCCCATAGTGCTCAGAGCCATTTGAACCATTTTTTTGAGCTAGTCGCATGGGGCCATTGTAATCCTGTACCGTGTTCGGCATGACCCTCCTCTATCCATCGAATCCTTAGCAGTATCGCCACCAACTCAAGCAGCGATATCACGGAACGATAAACCACAGTCTCGATAGTCCACCCAGCTAGGTGGCGCAGTGGTTAGCACACTGGACTTGCATTCGGGAGGACGACGGTTCAATCCCGCGTCCGGCCATCCTGATTTAGGTTTTCCTGGATTTCCCTAACTCACTCCAGGCAAATGCCGGGATGGTTCCTTTGAAAGGGCACGGCCGACTTCCTTCCTCGTCCTTCCCTAATCGGATGAGACCGATGACCTCGCTGTTTGGTCACTTCCCCCAAACAATCCAATCCAATATAAATCTCAATAGTCCACAGTCCAGCCACTAGCGTATTCCGTTCCTGTCACCATCTACTCACTAACGAATCACATTCAGATGTGATTCTTGAATAATGATAGCTGCCACGTAATTTTGCCTTCTATGCAGCATGTAGATGGCATCAGCACTACCTACCTACTTTGTGAGGTTGCGATGAAACGCTGATATCTGCATATTCGAGCACGTAGTACGCTTCGTGCCAATCTTATGTCTGTTGTCCCGGCAGCCATTAAGCCGTGGCCTGTAGTGACGGTGTTGTGGTTTGCAGATGGGGCAGCGGACTCGGCAGAGGACGGCGAGTCCGGGCCGCCGCTGGTGCTGCTGCCTGGGGGCGAGAAGCGCGCCGCGGATGACGGCGGCCGCCTGATGCTGGGGCTCGGTAAGCGAGGCGGCGACCGCTACACGCCATACATTAGCGTAGGTGCGTACACCGCCGCCAGCCGGCAGCCGCAGCGCAGCCGCAGCCAGCGCCACGGCGAAGTGGCTCCTCACTCACCGGACGACGCGCGCTACCTACTTTGTCTGCCCGCTGCTCCCCCTTCACACTCGACCGAGGCAAGCAAAGTGCAGAAAAACTCACCATACCACCTCGGGTCTCCTCTCAGCGCCTGCCTTCGAACTGGAATTGTTGTTGTGGTCTTCAGTCCTGAGACTGGTTTGATGCAGCTCTCCATGCTACTCTATCCTGTGCAAGCTTCTTCATCTCCCAGTACCTACTGCAACCTACAGCCTTCTGTATTCATTTCTTGGTCTTCCTCTACGATTTTTACCCTCCACACTGCCTCCAATACTAAATTGGTGATCCCTACATGACTCAGAACATGTCCTACCAATCCACCCCTTCTTCTACTCAAGTTGTGCTACAAACTCCTCTTCTCCCCAATTCTATTCAATACCTCCTCATTAGTTATGTGATCTACCCATCTAATCTTCAGCATTCTTTTGTAGCACCACATTTCGAAAACTTCTATTCTCTTCTTGTCCAAACTATTTATCGACCATGTTTCACTTCCATAAATGGCTACACTCCATACAAATACTTTCAGAAATTACTTCCTGACACTTAAATCTATATTCGATGTTAACAAATTTCTCTTCTTGAGAAACGCTTTCCTTGCCATTGCCATTTTACATTTTATATCCTCTCTACTTCGACCATTATCAGTTATTTTGCTTCCCAAATAGCAAAACTCCTTTACTACTTTAAGTGTCTCATTTCCTAATCTAATTCCCTCAGCATCACCCGACTTAATGCGACTACATTCCATTATCTTCGTTTTGCTTTTGTTGATGTTCATCTTATATCGCCCTTTCAAGACACTGTCCATTCCGTTCAACTGCTCTTCCAAGTCCTTTGCTGTCTCTGACAGAATTACAATGTCATCGGCGAACCTCAAAATTTTTATTTGTTCTCATGGATTTTAATATCTACTCCGAATTTTTCTTTTGTTTCCTTTATTGCTTGCTCAATATACAAATTGAATAACATTGGGGATAGGCTACAACCCTGTCTCACTCCCTTCCCAACCACTGCTTCCCTATCATGTCCCTCGACTCCTATAACTGCCATCTGGTTTCTGTACAAATTGTAAATTATGATATTCTTCTTGAAGTCTGAGGGTATTTCGCCTGTCTCATACATCTTGCTCACCATATGGTAGAGTTTTGTCAGGACTGGCTCTCCCAATGCTGTCAGTAGTTCTAATGAAATGTTGTCTACTCCCGGGGCCTTGTTTCGACTTAGGTCTTTCAGTGCTCTGTCAGACACTTCATGCAGTATCATATCTTCTTCTTATTTGAAACGGAGGATGGTTCGATGCGGCTGCCACGAATTCCTCTCTTGTGGCAACCTTCTCATCTCAGAGTAGCATTTGGACCCCACGTCCTCAATTATTTATTGGATACATTCCACTCTCTGTCTGCCCCAATAATTTGTACCATCTAATGCCCCCTCTAGTACTATGGAACTTATACCCCAGATTTCTTAACATATGTCCCATTATCCCATCTTCTTGTTTGTGTTTTCCGTATGTTCCTTTCTCCATTTCCCATCGATTCTGCAGAGAGAACCTCTACATTACTTACCTTACCAACCCACTTAATTATCAAGACACTTCTACAGCACTATATCTCAAACACTTCCATTCTCTTCTTATCTGGTTTCCCCATAGACGATGATACACTACCATATAATGCTGTGCTCCAACGTGCCTTCTCTAAAATTTCTTCCTCAGATTAGGTAGATGTTTGATACTAGGAGAAATCGATTGGCCAGGAATGCTCTCTTTGCCTTTGCTAGTTCGCTTTATGTCCTCCATCATGTGTTATTTTGCTTCTGGGGTTGCAAAATTCCTTAACTTCGTCTACTTCAGGGTCACTAATTTTAAGAACAAGCTTATAGCTAAATCTCATTACACCGACTCCTGATAACTTTGGTCTTTCTCTAGTTTACGCTCAGTCCATACCTTGTACTCATTATACTGTTCATTCCATTCAACACATCCTGTAATTCTTTTATACTTTCGCTGAGAATATCAATGACATGAGCTAATCCTGTCATTGATGTTCTTTCACCCTGGATTTTAATCCCATTTATTCCTTCTACTTCCATCACTGCTTCTTTAATGTATATGTTGAACAGCAAGTATGAAAGACTACATCCTTGTCTTTGTTACATGGCCGTTTTCCCGGAAAAAGTCACGTAATGTATGCAGATTCATATTAAGAGACCTATTTGATTGCAATTTTTAATGAAAGCTGAGGGTTAAGATAGACAGCAGCGCTAGTGATTGTCGGTAACTATCTGAAGCCATCTTACTCTTCTTTTGCTCTTGAGTCGAGTTAGCATGCCTTGCAGAAGTGAGAGAACTTTGAAAGCATTTTCAGCAGTGGAAAATGTACACAGGACGCCAGGGACATTACAGTCGGCTTGCACCCCTAGAGCCAATGCGCTGAAGGCTTCCTGACGGAAAGGCGAGGATCAATAGCCACCTGCCACTGGTCATGCTTTTGTAGTGCCACGCTGGGATGTCAAGCTTCGTTCTGGAGGAGCATATATACACTACTGGTCATTAAAATTGCTACACCAAAAAGAAATGCAGACGATAAACGGGTATTCATTGGACAAATAAATTATACTAGAACTGACATGTGATTACATTTTCACGCAAATTAGGTGCATAGATCCTGAAAAATCAGTACCCAGAACAAACCACCTCTGGCCGTAATAACGGCCTTTATACGCCTGAGCATTGAGTCAAACAGAGATTGGATGGCGTGTACAGGTACAGCTGCCCATGCAGGTTCAACACGATACAACAGTTCGTCAAAAGTAATGACTGGCGTATTACGACGAGCCAGTTGCTCGGCCACCATTGACCAGACGTTTTCAATTGGCGAGAGATCTGGAGAATGTGCTGGCCAAGGGAGCAGTCGAACACTTTCTGTATCCAGAAAGGCCCGTGCAGGACCTGCAACATGCGGTCGTGCATTATCCTCCTGAAATGTAGGGTTTCGCAGGGATCGAATGAAGGGTAGAGCCACGGGTCGTAACACATCTGAAATGTAACGTCCACTGTTCAAAGTGCCCTCTATGCGAGCGAGAGGCGACCGAGACGTGTAACCAATGACACCCCATACCATCACGCTTCCAATGTGCGTTCACCGCGATGTCGCCAAACATGGATACAACCATCATGATGCTGTAAACAGAACCTGGATTCATCCGAAAAAATGACGTTTTGCCATTCGTGCACCCAGGTTCGTCGTTGAGTACACCATCGCTGGCACTCCTCTCTGTGATGTAGCGTCAAGGGTAATCGCAGCCATGATCTCTGAGCTGATAGTCCATGCTGCTGCAAACGTCGTCGAACTGTTCGTGCAGATGGTTGTTGTCTTGCAAACGTCCCCATCTGTTGACTCAGGGATCGAGACGTGGCTGCACGAACCGTTAGAGCCATGCGGATAAGATGCCTGTCATCTCGACTGCTAGTGATACGAGGCCGTTGGGATTCATCACGGCGTTCCGTATTACCCTCCTGAATCCACCGATTCTATATTCTGCTAACAGTCATTGGATCTCAATCAAAGCGAGCAGTAATGTCGCGATACGATAAACCGCAATCGCGATAGGCTCCAATCCGACCTTTATCAAAGTCGTGATGGTACGCATTTCTCCTCCTTACACGAGGCATCACAACAGCGATTCGCCAGGCAACGCCGGTCAACTGCTGTTTGTGTATGAGAAATCGGTTGGAAACTTTCCTCGTGTCAGCACGTTGTAGGTGTCGCCACCGGCTCCAACCTTGTGTGAATGCTCTGAAAAGCTAATCATTTGCATATCACAGCATCTTCTTCCTGTCGGTTAAATTTCGCGTCTGTAGCACGTCATCTTCGTAGTGTAGCAATTTTAATGGCCAGTAGTGTAGGGCCTCCCTAAGTGCAAACTCCTGGCAAAAACATTTTACAACATGGGAGTGGAGTGCGAAAGTTCACTTTTTAGCAGACTGCACTATTGTGCTCCAATGTGAAAAGCTCACTGTTTCTCCAGAAAGCACCGAACACTAGAGGTAAACATCTCGAAGATTTACTGGGGCTCTGCAGTTTTGGGCCATTGAAAATGGAAGATTCCGTTTAACATATTGACAATGAAAAAAAAAGTTTATGCAGCCTAAAGCCGACAGCATTGACTAACGTAAATAAACTACAGATTCGAGAGAAAAGTAGGACGGTGGCAACAAAGACCACCTCATTGGTCACAGAGAGAGAGTCGATGCGACAGAACAAACGTTATTGAGTATTAGCTACAGGAAGGGGCTAGTGCTTTCTAACAATCATTTTCATTGGTCGACACTCGCAAGATCCGAGGCCCAATCTGAATTCAGCAGCAGATGTAAAATGCACCAATGCGAGCATTCGATCAGAAATCACTCGATCTTCTGGAGCCTCCGCCGCCAGTCGTCCACACTGAGAGCCGTCGTCGACTCCCCCGGTTGCTGCATATCCCGAGCTGATGTGTTGGTGGCTTAGAAAAATTTCAAGCTGCCTTCACCTGCAGTGCTATGGTGAGATCAAGCTGCAACCACGATGTGTAGGGACAGTAAAGTGATTTTGTAGTAAATCGATTACCTCAAGCTTCACTCTGAGGACTTGTATTTTAACGTCAATGAACAGTCTGCTTTCAACTCTGATCACAACTGTGACGTAATTCCTTCTGTAGTCCTACTTACAATTCGTACAGAAACCAGATGGCAGTTATAACAGTAGAGGGGCACGAAAGGGAAGCAGTGGTTGAGAAGGGAGTGAGACAGGGTTGTAGCATATCCCCAATGTTATTCAATATGTATATTGAGCAAGCAGTAAAGGAAACAAAAGAAAAATTCGGAGTAGGTATTAAAATCCATGGAGAACAAATAAAAACTTTGAGGTTCGCCGATGACATTGTAATTCTGTAGGAGACAGCAAAGGACTTGGAAGAGCAGTTGAACGGAATGGACAGTGTCTTGAAAGGAGGATATAAGACGAACATCAATAAAAGCAAAACGAGGACAATGGAATGTGGCCGAATGAAGTCTGGTGATGCTGATGTAATTAGATTAGTAAATAGAACACTTAAAGTAGCAGACGAGTTTTGCTATTTCGGGAGCAAAGTAACTCATGATGGTCGAATTAGAGAGGATATACACTCAACAAAAAACGTTTTGCATCACCCTGGTTCCCAGAACTCCTGAAGTTAGACGTTGACTGTGGATATTGTATCACAGACACAGTCCCTTTGACTGTTCAGAGATGTCACTAAACCCGCCCAAAGATGTAAACAACTATGCATGAGCAGCGCCTACTAGACCGAGGGGGTCTGACAGCCGATCAGTTCTAGTCAATCCACCAGGAAGGCGGTACAAGGCTCGTGTTGTCTGTATTTCAACCATGCCTAGAAGGTCAATACCGCGGTCCGATCGCGTCCGTATTGTTACTTTGTGTCAGGAAGGACTCTCAACAAAAGAAGTGTCTAGGCGTCTCGGAGTGAACCAAACCGGTGTCGTTCGGACATTGAGGAGATACAGAGAGATAGGAACTGTCTATGACATGGCTCGCTCAGGACGCCCAACGGTTACTACTGCAGTGGATGACCGCTACCTACAGATTATGGCTCGGAGGAATCCTGACAGCAACGCCACCATGTTGAATAATGCTTTTCGTGCAGCCACATGACGCCGTGTTTCGATTCAAACAGTGCGCAATAGGCTGCATGATGCGCAACTTCACTCCGAACGTCCATGGCGAGGTCCATCTTTACAACCGCGAAACCATACAGCGCGGTACAGATGGGCCCAACAACATGCCGAATGGACAGCTCAGGATTGGCTTCACGTTCTCTTCACCGATGAGTGTCGCATATGCCTTGAACCAGACGTGTTTGGAGACAACCCGGTCAGGCTGAACGCCTTAGACACACTGCCCAGCGAGTGCAGCGAAGTGGAGGTTCCCTGCTATTTTGGGGTGGCAATATGTGGGGCCGACGTACGCCGCTGATGGTCTTGGAAGTGAATGACTTCCTTCAGGATAACGACAACCCTATCGAACATACCTGCGATAGATTGAAAAAAGCTGTTTATGGACGAGTGACCCACCAGCCACTCTGAGGGATCTACGCCGAATCGCTGTTGAGGAATGGGACAATCTAAACTAGCAGTGCCTTGATGAACTTGTGGATAGTATACCACGACGAATACAGGCACGCACCAGTGCCAGAGACTTGCTACTGGGTATTAGAGGTACTGGTGTGTACAGAAATCTGGACCACCACCTCTGAAGATCTCGCTGTATGGTAGTACAACATGCAATGTGTGGTTTTCATGAGCAATAAAAAAGAGAGGAAACTGATGTTTACGTTGATTTCTATTCAAATTTTCTGTACATGTTCCGGAACCCTCGGATCCGAGGTGATGCAAACTTTTTTTGATGTGTGTTAAATGTAGACTGGCTATCGCAAGGAAAGCGTTTCTGAAGAAGAGAAATTTTTTAACATCAAGTATCGATTTAAGTGTCAGGAAGTCTTTTATGAAAGTATTTCTACGGATGTATGGAAGTGAAACATGGACGATAAATAGTTTAGACAAGAAGGGAATAGAAGCTTTCGAAATGTGGCGCTACAGAAGAAAGCTGAAGATTGGATGGGTAGATCACATAAGTAATGAGGAGGTACTGAATGGAATTGGTGGTAAGAGGAAACTGTGGCACAACCTCACTAAAAGAGGGGACAGGTTGGTAGGACATGTTTTGAGGCACTAAGGGATCACCAATTTAGTATTGGAGGGAATCGTGGAGGGTAAAAATCGTAGAGGTAGACCAAGAGATGAATACAGTAAGCAGTTTCAGAAGGATGTAGGTTGCAGTAGGTACTCGGAGATGAAGAAGCTTGCACAGGATAGAGTAGCATGGACAGCTGCATCAAACCAGTCTATGGACTTAAGACCACAACAACGACAACAGTCCTATCTGTTCCAGTTAACATTATGACAATCATATGGCACTTTGCAATTACGATTAATTCAACTGCATGATTACTAACATTTTTCCCCTATACACTGATTGATGACAGGGTCTTATTATATGAATGTTGTCACTGTTTGTCATTGTTCTGTCAGTTCTACCGGGATAAATTAAAGTGATTGTCACTCGTGTCCAATTTGGTAGTCATAAGTTTCCCCAGTCATTATTTTGGAGGGTACCCTAATATTGTTGCGAGACCTGTTGGGCTTAACTTGCAGTTTTAAATAGCAAGCCACCTTGTATCTTACACCCTTTTTAATCTGAGCACTTCATTCTTGGTCTTCCATTCTAATTGTTACCTCATGGTTCATGGTTTTTGTACATATTGTATATTATCAATTTTTCCCTACAGCTCCCTCCCATTTTTCTCCAAATTTCCAACACCTTGCATCATTTTACATTGTCGAATGCTTTTTCCAGATCGAAAAATCCTATCTACAGAGTAACGTACGTAATGGCAAATTGTGCTTAAAAGCAGTTATATCGGGTCTCGCTCTTAAAAATCGTCAGACACATTGTCTCTCATGTTTTGGCAGGTATTTGCAATTTTGTTTTTGCAATGTGTGGATGATGTCGGCCCCCATACAAATACTGCTCATAATGTGTTTCATTCCTCGTCCTGTGTTGATGGAACACGCCAACTCGTTTCTCATTACAAACTAATCGTTTTTATCACTTCAGGCAAAAGAACTCCCAGCAGATCTACAAGCATATTCGTACTAAATGGCAATACACTTGTCTTGGTCACCAAAATAATTTTATTTTTCATCTCATGAAGCATTTCGGGAGATCTATGGCACAAAATTTACAATATATGGCAAGATGCCAAAAAGTATCCAATCCTACAACACAGTGAAGCTGAGAATTTACCTGTTAAAACCAATAAAAATGTATGGTCGCTTCCTACTCCACTCTGTAACGGTAACCGTGTGCAAACTGACACAGGCAGTTCAACATGACACAAAGTGGCCAGTTCTGCCAGTAGATGGCGTTAGTAACAATAATGCCTATGATATCAGGCATAACTTATCTAAAAACTCTCATGGGTAAAGCCATAGGATAGAAGGCTATATACAGGGTGAGTCACATAACATTACCGCTGGATATATTTCGTAAACCACATCAAATACTGACGAATAGATTCCACAGACCGAACGTGAGGAGAGGGGCTAGTGTAATTGGTTAATACAAACAAAAAAAAAAAAAAAATGCACGGAAGTATGTTTTTTAACACAAACCTACGTTTTTTTAAATGGAACCCCGTTATTTTTGTTAGCACATCGGAACATATAAACAAATACGTAATCAGTGCCGTTTGTTGCATTGTAAAATATTAATTACATCCGGAGATATTGTAACCTAAAGTTGACGCTTGAGTACCACTCTTCCGCTGTTCGATCGTGTGTATCGGAGAGCACAGAATTACGTAGGGATCCAAAGGGAACGGTGATGGACCTTAGGTACAGAAGAGACTGGAACAGCACATTACGTCCACATGCTAACATCTTTTTATTCGTCTTTTTCACTGACGCACATGTACATTACCATGAGGGGTGAGGTACACGTACACACGTGCAGTGCTTCAGGTTGCTGGAATTGAACCTAGGAATACAGTTCATATTAGGATATTCAATTTTTAAACTACAAACACTCTATCTAAACAATAGTCCACCTCCACAGCAAAATGGCCAGCACAGCTGACCACCATGTGGAGAACCCGGATCCAATTCCCAATATTGCCAGGGATTTTCCCTTGCTAGGATGACTGGAATGGGGTGCACTAGGTCTCATGGTGCCAGCTAAGGAGGTTGTCGACCTAGCAGTAGAGAATCCAGGTCACGAAAACTAGCAGTGGCCTGGTGAGAGGTGTGCTGACCCATGACCTTCACGCTGCAGCCAATGACGTCATTGGTGGAGGATGACACGGCGGTCGGTCGGAGCTTATTTAAACAATGGTACATGACAGTAAAGTTGTTTAAAAACAACAGTATGCGACAGACAAAATTTCAATCAACAAACTGAAAAACTATAGTACATGACAGTCAAGGTTCATTTTGGATCTTTTATTGTTTTGACTGTCTCCCGGAACTTGTAATGAAATGGCGAGTAAAATTATTTTGAGGCAATGTCAAGTGCATTGCCATGTTTTTTTAAATGGAATTTTACGCGTCCCTTCAATAGAACAGCCCCAAATTAGTTTAATGTGATATTCGTTTTCAGACACTAGCGACAGCCAGCACTCTAGAAGCGACTAGCTCTTCTTGACAGATTGGCCCGTGAGACGAGCAGGTCAGGCAAGCAACTCGTGGCTGTTCCAGGCGTTTTGCTGGCTATGTCAGAACAAATCGTCAAAACAAAACTCACGTTAGACTAATCTTGGAATGTTCTATTAAATTGACACATAAAATTCCACTTTAAAAAACATCCATTCGTAACGATGAACGAGCCTATGTGTTCCGTTGACACAGACTATCGCAGAAAACGCGTGATTATCAGTATTTGTATGGACTGACAGTACATCGCAAGAACGAAACTGAAAAGACCTGCCGGAACACCACAGAAAATTTTCCCTACGGCTCTAGCTACAGGCACAAACACAACAACTCGCAAGCACAGTTTTGCTGTCATATTTCATTACCTTGCCTACGCTGGCATAAAATAACAAGAAGATACGGCCTGCTCATATGGCTTAACGCACAGCTTGTGAGATAAAGATGAAGCAGACCCAGATCAAACCCATTCACCGAATTAACGACAGTTGGTCTGCGCCACCAGAGAGCCTGATATTGATTTTGAAATTTTTTCCACAGTTATCCAGGCAAGTGAAACACTGGTTGTCCAATTCTGCTTTTGAAACACCTCACATTAACAATTAGAATACTGAATAAAATCCAGGTTGGCTTTAAACTGCGTCATTCCGTAAACTACATGGATATCGCATGTGCAGTCGTCGACAGACTTAGAAGTAACATGAAGCGTGCCTTAGGGAAGTGTGGTGTGAACTTTATTGTTCATATCTTGCAGCAATAACCTGACAGGCAACGTACGTACAAAATTCCGTGTCAATGTGGGAAGGCTTACATTGGCCGTTCGATTCGCACAGTTCATGACAAGTGTGTGGAACATCGTCGTCATACGAGGCTACAGCAGCCGGAAAGATCTGCAGTAGTAGGACACTGCTTAAATGAGGGACACAGTATGAAATTTGACGAAGGGTTTCCAACATTGCCGTTTTTTGGAACAGTGTCTATAAAGAGGCAATTGAAATTAGGTTGGCGGATAATTTAATTAACAGAGACAATGGGTTTCCTCTTAGCAGGACGTGGAATTCTGTACTATCCCGCATGAACATTGAACGTTCTTTGGTGCGGCCCTGAGTACGATATATCGTTGCCGCCAGTGTTCTGCTAAGGGCGGCGCCACCTCCCTGTCTTGGAGACAGCAACCGTGATGGGCGGCGCATGCCCCGTGTACTGAACGGTGGCCTATATAGGACGTCGATCTGCAGCCTGGCGTCAGTTCTCAGCGGGACTCATCAGCAGAAGCAGCATTTCCTGAAGATGGCGACCAGTTGGATCGCCGAAATATCAAGTCAAGTAGATTTTAGGATCCGGCAGCAAACCCGAAGAGACTTCCACGACTTATTAAGTTGGGAAAGCCTACGAAGCCACAAAGAAATGATCTCCGGAAGGACTGAATCAGCATATAGAAAAGTCAAAACAGTCTTGAAAACATTAAAATTCAATAGAAATTCAGCTTTTAGACGCATGAGAGAGAGAGTGGATGGATGGAAAGAGAACATTGAAGGCCTCTATGAGGGAAAGACATGTCTTACGACTTGATAGAAGAAGAAATTGGGGTCAAAATGGAAGACATGGGTGATCCAGCACTAGCTAGAATTTAAAAGAGCTCTGAAAGACTTGAGATCATATAAGGCAGAAGGGGTAGATGACGTTCCATCTGAATTCCTGAAATTATTGGGGGAAGTGGACGTCAAACGACTATTCAGGTTGGTGTGTGGAATGTATGAGGCTGTCGACGTACCATCAGACTTTCGGAAAAATATCATCAACATAATTCCAAAATAGAAAGGGCAGGTAGGTGCGAGAACTATCGCTCGATCAGCTTAACAGCTGATGCATCCAAGCTGCTGACAAGAAAAATGTGCGGAAGAATGGAAAAGAAAATTGAAGTCTGTTAGATGATGATCAATTTGACTTTGGGGAAGGTGAAGATATCACAAAGACAGTTCTGACGATTGAGTTTGATAACGGAAGCAAGACGGGAGAAAAATTAATACACACTCATAGGATTTGTCGATCTATAAAAAGCGTTCGATAATGTAGAATGGAGCAATATGTTCGAAATTCTGAGAATAATTGACGTAAGCTATATGGAAAGACGGATAATATAGATTATATACCAGAACCAAGAAGAAACCTAAAGACCAAGAATGAAGTGCTCAGATTAAAAAGGGTAGAAGACTGGGATGCAGGTTTTCGCCCTTACGGCTCAATCTACACATGGAAAAATCAATGAGGGAAATAAAAGAAAGGTTAAAGGATGGGATTAAAATTCAGGGTGGAAAGGTATCAAGATTCGCTGATGACATTGCTATCCTCAGTGAAAGTGAAGAAGAATTATAGGGTCCGTTGAATGGGATGAACAGTATAGCGAGTACAAAATATGGATTGAGAGTAAACCGGAAGAAGGCCAAAGTAATGAAAATCAGTAGAAATGAGAACAGAGAAAAACTTAACATCGAAACTGGTGATAATGAAGTAGACGAGTTAAGCAATTCTGCTACCTTGGAAGCAAAATAACCCAGGACGAACGAAACAAAGGAGGACATAAAAAGCAGATTAGTACAGGCAAAAGAGCATTCCTGCCCTAGAGAAGTCTACTGTTATCAAATATAGGCCTTAATTTGAAGAAGAAATGTCGGAGAATGTGCGTTCGGAGCATAACACTGTATCGTAGAGGAACAAGGACAGTGGGAAAATCGGGACAGAGGAGAATTAAAGCGTTTGAGATGTGGTGTTGCAGGAGAATGTTGAAAATTAGGTGGACTGATAAGATAAGGAGTGAAGAGGTTCTTCGCAGAATCGATGAAGAAAGGAGCGAATGGGAAACACTAACAAGAAGAAGGGGCAGGATTATGGGACTTTTTTTAAATTATTGTTTACAGGTCAAGTTCCGTGGGACTAAATTATGGAACAAATCTCCAACGTCATGGAAGGTGTCAGTCTGTACATGAAATTAGAACAGAAAAGTAATAACAGATAAAAATGAATGTTTATGAAACTGAAAAATGTCAGTCCATAAGGTTAAGTAAACGCAGTCAACAAGACAATAAGCATCAGCTTAATTTTTCAAGGAACTCCTCGATAGAATAGGAGTGACCCATGAGGAAACTCTTCAGTTTCGATCTGAAAGCACGTGGATTACTGATAAGATTTTTTAATTCGAGTGGTAGCTTATTGAAGATGGATGCACCAGTATACTGCACACCCTTCTGCACAAGAGTTATCGAAGTCCGATCCTAATGCAAGTTTGATTTCTGCCGAGTGAAAGCTGCTTATTCTTGGGAATAAGCTAATATTGTTAACTATATATGATAGTAAGGATTATATATATTGAGAGGTCAATGTCAAAATACCCAGACTCGTGAACAGAGGTCGCCAAGAGGATCGTGAACTTACACCACTTATTGCCCGAACCGACAGTTTCTGAACCAAAACTATCTTTTTAGAATGGGAAGAGCTAGAAGAGCTACCCCAAAATATAATACCATACGACATATGCGAATGAAAATAAGCGAAGTAGACTAATTTTCGTGTAGAACGATCAATCACTTCAGATACCGTTCGAATAGTAAAAATGGCAGTATTAAGTCTTTGAACAAGATCCTGAACGTGGGCTTTCCATGACAGCTTACTATCTATCTCAACGCCTAGAAATATCAAATGCTCAGTTTCACTAATCATATGCCCGTTCTGTGAAGTTAAAACGTCAGGTATAGTTGTATTGTGTGTTAGAAACTATAAAAACTTAGTCTTACTGTGATTTAGCGTTAATTTATTTTCTACAAGCCATGAACTTAGGTCATGTACTACACTATTTGAAACCGAGCCACTGTTGCACACAACATCCTTTACTACCAAGCTACCTAGTGTCATCAGCAAACGGAAATATTTTACAGTTACCCGTAATACTAGACGGCATATCATTTATATAAAAAAAAGGAACATGAGTGGCCCCATCACTGATCCCTGGGGCACCCCCACCTGACAGTACCCCACTCAGAGGGAACTGTAGAGGACGAAAACTATAGAGGAAGACAGAGATTGGAATACATCCAGCAAATAATTGAGGACGTAGGGTGCAACTGCTACACTGAGATGAAGAGGTTGGCACAGGAGAAGAATTCGTGATGGGCCACATCAAACAAGTTAGAAGACTACTAACTCGAAAAAAAAGTCATTGAAAGATCTGGGATCTTGCTGGCCACGGGATTACTTCACCAAGATGCAGACAGTTCGTGGAGACACTTGTCACGTGTTGATGAGCATTGTCCTATTGAAAAATTGTATTATGTACAGTCGCATGAGAGGTAGCACATGAGGATGCAGAAATGTGTGTGACATACCGCTGGGCCGCCAAAACTCCTTCGGTCTCTGCCAGCCCTGACTCGGTGGCTATCTACACCGCGACGCCAGAAGTAAAAATGCTGTGTCCCTCCAAAACAATGGAAGAATAGTGTTTCTCCTGGCGTCACCGCCATACTCGTTGACAGTGGTCATCTGGAGTAGTGTGGAACAGCAATTCATTGCCGAACACTGTGCTACGCCATTTATCAGCAGCCAATGCTTCTCCGTCTCGGCCCTCTCCAGACGTAATCATTCGTGTTGTAGCGATGACGGCAACCGACACATGGGATGGTAATTCCCTACTTCCGTTGGTGCAGGTCTCCAACCAGTCGTGCGAGGTGACTCAGAATGTTGCAGTGGGTCCATTATTTGCTCTCGGATGGCAGGCGACGATGTTATGTTGTGCAAGTGTATGAAATTACACTGGCATCCGACCATGACTTTCACTTTTTTTGTCAGGTAGTGCAGTTCACAGAATGAGGCGGTCTGAAGCCCAAATCGACTCGCTAAGGAAGCCTGCGCACTGATAGCAACTGAAATACTAACGCACACAGTTTATACGAATCACCGACAGAGAGGGGCACATCACTTCCTCGTTCTCTTAGTGAATGTGAATCACTGAAACTTTCCTTGTCCTGGAAGGTTAGGAAAACCCGTACCGTATAACTAGCTGATAAGTGGCTAACAATGATCACTAATTTGTCTCAATTTCTTGTAGCTAGAAAGGGCTATTTCTCTTTATAAACCTGTTACAGTTTCCTTGCTTTAAGTCCACAGGTATAAAAAATCACACTTTCGTAAAGGATGCATGCTCTCTGCTCTGTAAATTCACGACAGTTGTGTTCCTTGTTTCCATCTCGTTCTTCCACGTCTTTCCTGCTCTGTTCGCCATCCAACAGAGAAGACACCGAAATTTCATGTCGGCCTCACAGATCTCTAGGTGCTTTAATTTATTACGAGTAAGGCCTTCCGATTATTTACTTTGAGTCTGCTGATGAAAGTCAAATAGGTTTGGTTGTCTCTTCCCCCAACAAACTAGCAAGCTGGAAGTTCGCTAGTGTATTGGGGGAAGCTAGAACTTCGTTATCTCTTTACCTTTCTATACTTCCAGATGCCGTTACGATGTTTGCCAGTACCATTAATCCCGAGCTCAGTTACGCAGGTTCCAAGCTTCAGTCGTGAACTTAAGCCAGTACTGCGCTCATACGCAAGAATTTGGCGCAAGTTTGCCCTCAGTCCAGCACCGCCCGTTCTGACCAGATTATCAGAAGTGTTATTCAACTCAACCCATTAGTTTCATTTTTCCATTGAAATAACTCTTAAAACTACCAACCCAACGCTTTGTTGTTCCTTACTAATTATTGACCCCCGTAAATCACCCCTCTCTGTCGTAAGTTAAGTGCTTTACCCTTTTATGCTATACGAACATGACATTTAACAGTAGTACCAAGCAGCCAGTAGATTTAATTTGTCTCATTGTTCTTTGTACATAAGACTGCCATATCATTACAAGCAAGGTACAAGGATACCGCGACCCTATCACTTTCGTAGTCCTTGATTTAAACTTCATGCAACACCAATCTCGTCGTGTTCTTCGTATGTGGTAAAAACTTTTTAACGTGATAAGTATTGGCCACAAGAAGCTCCAGTGGGATTATTTTTACGGAAACATATTCTTCCGTATGTTCACTGAGCTTTTGTGGCGGTTGCGCTGTCTTATTCCGATGTTTCTCTACGAGAATCGCCTCGCTTAGCTGTCCTTGGGCTGCACTAAATGGACTTATGACGTTCGTTATAGTTTTAATTCCTGCAGAACAGATGCTTCAACTGAAGGCATCGCATTAATTTGTCCTATTCGAAATCTTTTTCAATTATTTCATGTGACCTGCAAGTCTGCTGCAGACGAGAATTCTAAATGATCTATCTACATAAAATGAAAATATCATTATTGAGAGAAAGCGAGAGAAAGTAAGTCGAGCAATCGTAATTCAGTAATACCAACTTAACAACTTTGTTCCAACTCTTGGTGGAGTTTTCATTATTCCACCTGCGATATATAGACGAACGAAATTAACTGGTGATATTTATTTACTGAATCTGGACATCATCTGATCTAAGTTAATTTATTAGGAAACCAAGTGTTAAGAATCATATATCTACTACATTAACTACTTTCTTTTGACCTCGTTGGCAGGATTAATCCTTTATACGCCGTCACGACAGTTTTAATTTCAGGTACAACTAAATCTGAACAGTATCAGCAAAAACTATCATTGTTGGACAAATTAATATCTTATGGCGGTAATAAATGTGATATGATGAGCTTTTTCTTGTGAAACAATAGAGATCTTGTAATGTTACATGATTTTTCGTACCCAAGCAAATTATTTTCTCGATATTTCAATGATTTACTTCACTGTCTAATCTGTTCGGTGCAGTTTCTTGATTCAAGCAAACCTTGTGCGATTGTAGGCAAATGTTTCTCTACAGTTGCCATAGTTGTTCGGTGAGTGAAGATCATTTCTCTGTCATTTAGTCTGCTTTGTACGTATTCTTATTTAATTATTCGCATAGTGCATGTTTTCAAAAACTGTAGTCTATTGGCTAAAGCGTGCTGTAGGTAGTAAATATAAGTAGGTGTACAGTAATGAAACACGTATGCTCTAGTTTCTCCTTTTGGCACTATATTCATTATTTGCACTTACCTGGAAATTTGTTTCGCCGTATGTTTCCGATGTTCCCACAGTGATTGTAATTCAATGCGGCACATAGCATCTAGCAGATGTCAAACAAAGAAATCAGCCTTGTGTAGAACTGGAGTAGGTCCGTGCGTGATAACACACACATACACACACTCCTTAAAGATATCTATTTAAGTAGCTGGAAATAATAACTATAGCCTCACAGCTAGGGAATGATATTGGTATCCACAAATACGCTGCCATACTACAAAGAAAAATGATCTGAAATGTTCTCTCCGCTGTAAAGTGGCGCATATAGCACTGGATAGGCGAGTAACGAAATACGGAAGCATAAAACTAAACATACAGCCACAGCAATAAAATGTCTTGGGAGAGGGCAATAGTAATTTTAACGTATGTTAAATCTGTTTGCTCTCGATAACTTATATTAAGCTATAAATGAATTATTTATCAGTAATTAACTACGGTGATTAGTTACGTGCCTGGAAACGTCCAGCACGAAACCATACAATAACAAGGATTTCGTTTTAATAAATATGCGCAACTGTTGTTGAAATTACACATTCCACATCATAGCGTTACTCGTGAACATGTCCAATTTTACATGTAAATAAGCGAAAAATGTATCGCGCGTCAGAAACACAAAAGATAACAAGAGATCATTGTTTTTCGAACCACAGAACTAATTCGCTTTCTGTTTACGCCGTTATCACATAGTCAAGACTCTGATTATCACCAGAGAGAAAAAGTAAAAGCCAGCAAGGAAAGTCTAACGACATATCGCCGTTCGCTGAGATAATTACGAGATGTAACGAATGTACTAAAGAAACAGAGTACATGTCACTCGAAACATCTTTCGATATTATTAACTGATTGACACCAATGTCAGATTGAAACGATTGATTAAATGGTTCGTTGTGCAAGTTTGGTTGACAAGAGAGCGTTATAGAGACACTGAAAAAGAATCCCTGTATAACAATATCTTCTTGTTATTCAATAATGTGTGGACCTCAGAAACATCTACTAATACAGGTGTAAGTTATTTAACACAATTTGTAACATACAATCTTATGTGTCTCGTCTGTATAAGTTCCTACATTTAACATCATTCTTAGCTACGACGTTGTCTGTTACTCTCGTGTTTTCTGTATCAAAATTTATTCTGAATTTTTAAGTTTTATAACATTCTGTTGGCTGCAGGTAGCATCTATTTTCTATAGCTGATCACCTGCGTGTTATCATTTTTGAAGGCGATAGGCTGTGCTTGTGTGACCATGAGCCTGCCAGCCAAAAATGATTTCGTATTAAATTTTCGCATTAGAAGTCAATCCCGATGGATTTCACAGTGCATGATTTTTTTTTTTCCGTGTATACCGACACAGCGTAGTTTGGTAATTAGCCGATAGCGCTAGTTGCGAACATTGCGAGTTCAGGTACGGAGCGAACTGTTTCATGAAATCTCACTCCGTGTGACTTTTTTCTGTGGGGACATATTAAAGATCTGGTGTACGTACCGCTTCCACCACGTGATGTAGCAGAGCTCCGGGAGAGAATACGGAAAGCGACTGCCACAATCGACGATGCCATGCTGGGATGGGTATGGCAAGAATTCGATTACTGTATTGACGTCTACCAGGTCACTCATGGTTCGCATATTGAAAGTTCGCAAAAAAAAAAAAAAAAAAAAAAAAAAAGCTTTCTGAGTTTCTCTTCAAAATGCGATATGTATGACATCTGTACAATGTTCAGTAGGCATACTTCCTATTGACAATGAGACGGCTATTACAATGCTGCTTATAGTACTGTTATTATTAGATATGTAACTTTGGCAATGGTTGGGCACAAAGCTTCAGCAGCGGAAGTTTTCCAACATTAAAACAAACTCATTATATTTACGAGTATGTTGCTTGCGGAAGTTGGAGATGACAGCTGCTCTTCATAGTGTTGTTATTAGGCGAAGGGCCACAATGCGTGGGAATATAAGTAAAACATTAAGTTAGATAAATTTAATAAACCGTAGGATATCGAGCTGTGAGGAAATGGGTGGTCTTGGGGTAATGGAGATTTAGTGAAGGACTCATATAAGGGATTGTATGGGCCAGAGGCAGTTTAACCATATGCAGCACGTCATGTTAAAGACCCCAAGTTTCACTGCCTATTTTTCCGCGAAAAATGAGCATTAGCAGTTTTGAATTGAAAAGGATAACATTCCTTTAAGATTATGGGAGGATGACTGTACAGCACCAGTCTGCGGCTAGCATAAATATGATGTTCAAGACCAATAACGTTTTTTGAATGTTTGCATAACGTGTCTCTGAGTCGAGACAGTATTTACCTAGTTGGATGTGGAAAACCACCTAAAAACCATAGCCATGCTGGCTGGCTTACAAGACCACGTTGTTAACCCGCGAGGCGAATTCCAACTGGGGCAGTCACGCCCGCATAACTGAAGCAGCTCGTTAACGCCCCATGCTCCCCGGCTGGTTTGCGCATTTGATCACGTGTTGTAGAGAATTTCCCGCGAGGAAGTGCAGGGCTGTGGGAGATGAATGCTGACTTAATTCAGATCAGCTGTCTACTGATAAACTTCGCCGAGGAAGCCCAGACAAAATAATCATCTTCACTTTCCGCGATTATTAGGGCACCCGTGCAACAGTATTTAAAAATAAAAACAAAAGATATTTAATTTTTGTGGTGCTGCTTCTAGTCTGGAGTCTGGATGGCCTGTCCTGACTTGACGAGTTTCAGCGAATGCACGGCGTCAAAATAAAAAAAAAAAAAAAGTACTCAGTTTCATGGTTTTTCCTTGCTATGTAGGCCTAAATGAAACTAATAAGAGTCGACTGTGACAGGTTTTTCTAGTAGCCTGAGTAACATTGATTATGTTGCTAAGATGATGGTTCAAGGCGCATAGTATCACTTAGTGCTTAAATTAATGAAAAAATCTTACTTTCTGTTTCTTTCATACAGATGTAAAATCATAGTCATTATTCAGTTAACTAGTTGCTGAGTATCCTGGCCTCATTTGTTCATTCATTTCTAAAGTAACTGAATCTTCGGCTAGACGTCACCATCCATGGAGATCTTCAGTTCTTCTTAATACGAGGGCTGTTCAGAAAGTAAGCTCCGATTGATCGTGAAATGGGAACCACAGTGAAAATTAGAAATGTTTTATTTTTAACAGTTAGCTACACCATCCAGCTACTTCTCTACGTAGTTGCCGTTCTGACTAAGACATTTGTCGTAGCGTTGTACCAACTTTCCAATACCCTCATCATAAAAGACAGCCGCCAGTGCTTTCCGCCAATTCTCTACGCTGGCCTACAACTCGTTTTCTGTGCCAAAATGTTGTCTTCATAGCCAGCGGTTCATGTGAGCAGAAATGAAACGCAGGGGGAGTCAATTACGGGCTGTATTGTGGGTAGTCAAACATTTCCAACTGAAAACGATGCAGGAGCATCTTCATTGCCCCTTCAGAATGCGGCTGAGAATATTGCCTTGTAGAAGAAACTGCACGACAGTTATGTAATGTTGGCTGTATAGCTTCAGGCGAAATTTCTCACCAGGTCCTCGTACTTGGCGGGAGACACTATTCTCTAGACAACTTTACGCGATCACTGTGAGCTCAGAAATGAGAGGAGTGACGTGATGCTATCTAGGGTCATACTAGAGACACTGCCCAACACATCTGTGCAAAGCTTTATCGGATTATCATAGTCATTTCCATTTCGCGATCAATCGGAGCTTACTTTCTGAACAGCCCTCGTATAATGTGAAGCGAGAGGCTGGTAATCTTGTTCACATGATCCATCAATCTGCCTGCTGTTGCCCATGGTCTTCTTGCCTTTGATTTTCCCTTGCAAGATTTTTTTTTTTTTCCAAATTATCCCCTTATCTCCTCCAAATGTGCCCAAGGAACTGGAAGTATCTTTGGCTGACACTGGAAGGTAAACTACTTGTAATGCTAAGTTCTTCTATAATGGAAGCATTTTTTGTCTTTCTATCCATGATACATGTGACATTTTCCACCAACACATCATCTTGAAGGCATCAATTTGGCTCTTGCCACTGGTTTCATGGTCCAGGTCCCATCTACATCTACATCATGCTATGCAAGCCACCTAACAGTGTGTGTCAGAGGATACTTTCGGTATCACTATCCGATCCCTCCAACCCTGTTCCACTTGCAAATAGTGCATGGGAAGAATGATTGTCGGTAAGCCGCTGTATTGGCTCTAATTTCTCGAATTTTCTCCTCATGGTCAATACGCGAGCTGTATGTGGGGGGAAGTGATATGTTGTCCGACTCCTCCTGAAAAGGATCCATACAAGACTACTAAAACCTACCAATAGCATATTACTGAGTAAGGGTACTCCACTTTGCCAGTGCTACATGCCACACACAATCATAAACCATCCCAAGATAGGGAATTCGAGTAGGGATCCTGAGCCATAGTTATAGGGGAGGGAAAGAAGGGGCAGATGAGAAATTCTGATGTGGCAGAAGAAGAATGGATGAGCAAGATGTGCAAGGTAGACAGATGCCGGGAATGATACTGCTTTCTGGAAGTGGGAGTGGATTAAGTTTCATTGAAGAAAGTGAAGGAAGTGTGGAGGTATATTGTGATGATAGATACAAACACTGGTAAGTGCCAGAGTTGCAGGTGCATCAGAGTTATAGGATACTTGGATGGGTCCTTGTGATGAAGGAGAGAGAGGAATTTAATAATTTTACGTCTTGCAGAAAGAAAATTGATTGGTGAGTGAGGGAGTGTATGGCCTCTAAGAATTTGGTGATGCAGAATTCAGTGAAACATTTCCAAGTGTGCAGATAGAACACATTGTGGTTTTGTGAGTGAACAGACTAATGGAGATATGTAGCCAACCTTGCACTCACCCCACCAAGAGGCAGGGAGACATAAGCCGAACCTCCTCCCTCACTTACCCTCCCCCCCCCCCCCAAAAAAGAAAGAGAAACCTGTTAATCTAGTATCAATTTAAAGAATTTTTCATGAAATATCAAAACTGTTTCTTGTCATTCATCACAAAACTAACATGAGCCATCACTCTCCCCCCGTCCCCCCCCCCCCCACCTGCCCTCCAGTCTTCCCCTTCAGGGCCTGGATACACTCTTGCATGTAGCTCTGGTTTCTATTGTGATGTATATGATCTCGGTTGTAGGACGTGTTCTGAGGCATCAAGGGATCACCAATTCAGTATTGGAGGGCAGCGTGGAGGGTAAAAATTGTAGAGGGAGACCAAGAAATGAATACACTAAGCATATTCAGAAGGATGTAGGTTGCAGTAGGTACTGGGAGATTAAGAAGCTTGCACAGGATAGAGTAGCATGGAGAGCTGCATCAAACCAGTCTCTGGACTGAAGACCACAACAACAACAACAATGATCTCTAAAGTAGACAACACATTGATTTCATTGACTGATGAGACCAGGAAGTTATCATAGGCAGGATTAGGTTGTCATGGGTTTACAGGCAAAATACAGAACTTGGCAAAGAAAGAACCCACTTCCTTGCACTCCATTGAGACAGAACTCGTGTGGATTGAGAGCTCTCTTTATTTCATATCATTTGCACATGGATATCTTTTATACATTTCTAAGATTGTTGCAATACAAGTAACAAGTGTGTATTGTCCAAACTAGTCCTGGTCCTACACATTAGTGAGCTGAAGACAGCTCCAAGAATATGGTCAGGATTTAAGCTAGGGAAAGGGGGGCATAAACTCATGTTATTTTTACAGTAAATGACAAAATAGTTATGGGATTCTATGACAAATTCCTCTGGACTCACTTGCTACTAGTCAATATAGCTTTTATTCTATATGCATTACATGCTCTAGTTTATCAAACAATGGAAAATCCAGGATGGAATGTAACAATACCACAGAAGGAAAGTTGCTACTCACCATATAGCGGAGATGCTGAGTCGCAATAGGCACAATAAAAAGATTCACACAATTAAAGCTCTTGGTCATTAAGGCCTTTGTAAGCAGTATACACACATACAAAAATGCGCGCGCACACACACACACACACACACACACACACACACAACTTGCACACAAGTCTGCGGTCTCAAAGAGCTGATACCACACTCAGCTCTCTGAGACAGCAGACGTGTGTGCAAGTTGTGTGTCTGTTGCTGATAAAGGCCTTAATGGCCAAAAGCTTTAATTATGTGGATTATTTTATTGTGCCTAACGCGACTCAGAATCTTCGCTATATGGTGAGTAGCAACTTTCCTTCTGTGGTATTGTTACATGTTCTAGTTTCCTTCACAGTGTTTCTCTGTTTGACAGGGCAGAATGTGAGTTCGATTTGTAATGATTTTTTGATTTTTCCTAACTGTACTCTTGCAATGCTATGTCACTCCTGTGTAAGCCAGGCTGTGGAACAGCTGACAATTCTTAAAATCATTGCATACACTGTTCTCACTGCAATACCAACTGTACAATTGCATATAATGCAACACTGATGCAAATTGTACTAATGCAACTGGCAATTCACCTGCCTTATTACTGTCATCTTGAGAGATTATACACTCCTGGAAATGGAAAAAAGAACACATTGACACCGGTGTGTCAGACCCACCATACTTGCTCCGGACACTGCGAGAGGGCTGTACAAGCAATGATCACACGCACGGCACAGCGGACACACCAGGAACCGCGGTGTTGGCCGTCGAATGGCGTTAGCTGCGCAGCATTTGTGCACCGCCGCCGTCAGTGTCAGCCAGTTTGCCGTGGCATACAGAGCTCCATCGCAGTCTTTAACACTGGTAGCATGCCGCGACAGCGTGGACGTGAACCGTATGTGCAGTTGACGGACTTTGAGCGAGGGCGTATAGTGGGCATGCGGGAGGCCGGGTGGACGTACCGCCAAATTGCTCAACACGTGGGGCATGAGGTCTCCACAGTACATCGATGTTGTCGCCAGTGGTCGGCGGAAGGTGCACGTGCCCGTCGACCTGGGACTGGACCGCAGCGACGCACGGATGCACGCCAAGACCGTAGGATCCTACGCAGTGCCGTAGGGGACCGCACCGCCACTTCCCAGCAAATTAGGGACACTGTTGCTCCTGGGGTATCGGCGAGGACCATTCGCAACCGTCTCCATGAAGCTGGGCTACGGTCCCGCACACCGTTAGGCCATCTTCCGCTCACGCCCCAACATCGTGCAGCCCGCCTCCAGTGGTGTCGTGACAGGCGTGAATGGAGGGATGAATGGAGACGTGTCGTCTTCAGCGATGAGAGTCGCTTCTGCCTTGGTGCCAATGACGGTCGTATGCGTGTTTGGCGCCGTGCAGGTGAGCGCCACAATCAGGACTGCATACGACCGAGGCACACAGGGCCAACACCCGGCATCATGGTGTGGGGAGCGATCTCCTACACTGGCCGTACACCACTGGTGATCGTCGAGGGGACACTGAATAGTGCACGGTACATCCAAACCGTCATCGAACCCATCGTTCTACCATTCCTAGACCGGCAAGGGAACTTGCTGTTCCAACAGGACAATGCACGTCCGCATGTATCCCGTGCCACCCAACGTGCTCTAGAAGGTGTAAGTCAACTACCCTGGCCAGCAAGATCTCCGGATCTGTCCCCCATTGAGCATGTTTGGGACTGGATGAAGCGTCGTCTCACGCGGTCTGCACGTCCAGCACGAACGCTGGTCCAACTGAGGCGCCAGGTGGAAATGGCATGGCAAGCCGTTCCACAGGACTACATCCAGCATCTCTACGATCGTCTCCATGGGAGAATAGCAGCCTGCATTGCTGCGAAAGGTGGATATACACTGTACTAGTGCCGACATTGTGCATGCTCTGTTGCCTGTGTCTATGTGCCTGTGGTTCTGTCAGTGTGATCATGTGATGTATCTGACCCCATGAATGTGTCAATAAAGTTTCCCCTTCCTGGGACAATGAATTCACGGTGTTCTTATTTCAATTTCCAGGAGTGTAGTTTACAAACTGGTTCACTCATGATAATGTTTATAACTACATTATGTTATAGCCTTGTTGGTCCACAATTTGAATGCATGTAATTGCATGACTGCAGCTACAGCTGATAGTTTTTACTTCATAGCCACAGCTTTTTAATGGTTTGGACAATATGAAGAAGGTTGTAGAAAACAACCGAAACTAGTCATTGTGCTTTAATTGTTTAAGGAAAAAGAAAAAGAAGAGAAAAAATGTGGTCTAGGCATTACAATTTTTAAAATTAAACATTGTTCATCTCATAAATTACCTTAGGGCTGCTGTCTTCATCCCGACATTGTCAGGCTTCACTAGTGTTTTGGTTTCATGACTTTCTACATTCATAGTTATGGAAACTGTTGTTTGCCAATTGTTGTGTTAAGTTAACAGATTCTGAAAATCTTGGAACATCCTGTGCAGATACGATGTTCTCATATCAGATTCAGGACTAAGTTTTAGACACTAATTTAACATGGATACAGCAATAACATTTGATAAAATACAGTTATTCTGCAATAATAGTAGCAACCTTGCAGTATCATAGAGCAGTCTCCAAAGTGTTTGTACAGAATCATAAAATCAAGTTTCGAAGCAAATGGAATTCTAAGAGTTTTTACTTGTCGTAAACTATTAATTTGGTGAGAGGCTCTGACACCTTCATCTTTGTCTCCTCTCAGCATCACAACGGGTGACTTCCCCTCAACCTGATCTGTCCCTCCTTTCCAATCTTCTCCAACCATTCCCTCCTCTTCCTAATCAAGAAACATTTTCCTACTGTTGAGTGTTTCTGTCATCAGCACATCAGCTATTAATTTCTGTTTTAAATCTGATTTCTTTCTCATTCAGTCATTAGGAATATCGACACATTACCATCATAAGGCACTAAAATTTCATTATCTTAAATAAATAATTAAAAGTAAAGGAGACAACTGATCGAACAGTAGAGGCATTCAGTTATTGACAGGCACATAAAAAAGAATGACAACTTTTCTAGCTTTTAGACAAATCCTCTCACAAGCTAAACTACACACACACACACACACACACACACACACACACACACACACACACACACACACACACACACACACACAGCTGCATGACTCCATTTTGGCAAGAAGACTGGGATGAGGGATTGTGTGAGGGGTGGATAGAAGGAGAAAAGAGACAGAAGAGACAGTTAGGGAAGGGTGACTGGCAGTTCAGAGGGAGGCAGCAAGCATACAGAATGTGAATACAGGACAGAGAGGCAGCAGGTGCATGGGATAGGAATGCAACACACTGGCACCAGTTGGTGAGTTAGTGTGGCATACGATGACAATGATGTGGAAGAGTGGATTTGGAGGGTGAAGGAAGGGGAGACTGTTTAGCAGAGGGTGTGGGTGCAGTAGCTTATTGAAGGTTAAGTCCAGGAATATTATGGAGGTGAAAGATGTGTTACAAGGATAACTCCCATTTAAGTAGTTAGAAAAGCTGATGTTGATGGGGGAGGTTCCAGATGGCACAGGTTGTGAAGGAGCTTTCAAACTTAAACATATTGTGCTTAGTAGCATATTCTGTCACTGGGTGGTCAATTCTGCTTTTGGTCACAGTTTGGTGGTGGTCATTCATTCCAGTGGGCAGTGGTCATACCCACATAAAATGCCGAGCAGAAATTTCAGCAGATTTGGTATATGACATGGCTGCTTTCACAGGTGGGATAGGATAAGTCTGTGACAGGACTAGAGTGGGATGTGCTGCATAGATACATTGGACAGGTCTTTCACCTATATCTTCCATGGGGATATGACCCTTGTGACAAGCGGTTTGGGATGGGAGTGATATAGGGTAGTCTGGGTGGGTGGCGGAATACCACTTTAGGAAGGGTGGGATGGACGTCCCTGATTTGTGTGCACAATGATACACAGTTAAAGCCATGGCAAATCACATGGTTCAGTTGCCCATGCCCAGGATGATAATGAGTGATGAGCTATCCACCAGAATGAATGGCCACCACCAAACTGTGGTCAAGGGCATGGTTGACCAACTGTGGCAGAACATGCTGCTAAGCACAACGTGCTGAAGTTCAGTAGCTGCTTCACGAACAGTGCCATCTGTGTCCTACTTCCCCTGCCCTACCACCACCAGCTTTACTGAAATATGCAGTGGGTAGTTATTCTTGCAACACATCCTTCATTCCTGTAATTATCCTGGGCTCAGTCTCTGCTAACTCACTATATCCACACCTCCTGCCCAACAGTCTCCCTGTCCTCTGCCCTCCCAATCCATTCGCTACGTTATCATATCATCATCAGCAGCATCATCATCATCATCATGCACCATGCACCATGGGACTCATTGGCTTCAGTGACCATGTGTCACGTGTCTGTCCTTTGTACCTCCTGCTCCCCTCCTGCTTTCACAACCCATGCAGCTGCTGGCTCCCTACAAGTTACCAGCCAAGCCACCTTTCCCCAACCCTCCCTGCTGCCTCTTTTCTCCCTCTACCCATCCTACCTGACACAACCCCTCAGCCCAGTCTACCTGTCAAACTGCAGTCATTGTGGGTTCAGCTGTCACAATGCAGTGACAGAGGTGGTGGGTGTGTGTGTTTAGCCTCTCCAAGAACTAGCACAGTTTTCATTCTTTTTTAGGTGCCTGTAAGTGAATACGTGCCTTCACTATTTGGTTATTTCTCTTCTTTACTCCTAAAACATTTACATTCTTCCATAGTTTTCCTTGCCATTTTCATCTTAAATAAAGTAATAGCTATAAAATTAGGAGACAGAATTGATAGCTAGAAGTTACCTTCATGAATCAAAGTGTATATTACATGATGATGAACATACATAAATGTACACAACATTATGCTAGCTTTCGGAGCTACTAGTTCTGTCCTCCAGGAGAAGAGAGCAAGTGGTTGGAGAAGTCTAAAACAGAAGGGCAGGTCACTCAGACCCTAGGATAAGAGTGATGCACTTGTTGTAAGGACAAGAAGAGGCAAACATCCTGAACGTGAATGATGGCCACCAGTTCTGTCTTGTAATTTATAGTTTTCTTTTGTGTGAATTTCACTTTTGATGCATCAGAATAATAACTGCAAAATTCCAGGTGTCCTAAGCAACATGCAGCAGTTCTTCGACAACCTCCGCTCAAACCTGGAAACCATAGAGTCTATGCCCAAAGAAGAAAGAGAGGCTCTGTTGGGACAAGCTCCAGTTGTCACAGGTGATTTGTTTAAATTTATAAGTAGAATTCATCAGGTCTCTATTTGCATTAGTGGTTAACCCACTGGAGAAGTGCCTCATTAAATGGTTATATTGGAGACATTTTTATAAAGTATTGATTCTGTTGTGCAATTTACTGTACTGACAAAACTGGAGATACTTACCTCTAGAAGTTCTTTAGAAAGTTTCTATCTTCTGTATGTTCTTTAATAATTTTATTTTACACATCATTACATTCTTGACTTATTCAGTCTAATTTTTCCAGGCTAGTTGCTTCCAAGATATACTGAAGTTGTGTCTGATAAAATATGAATTTGCATAAAACTGATATACTAATAATTACAGAAAATGGACAACTTGTTCTGCATGGTTTATTTCCTTTAATTTCGGTTCTGTAGATGCATAACAGCTTTTATGTTTCCTCATGTTTATACTTCAGCTACATCAAAACTTGCACTTTTAAACATGTAACATCATGAATGTACATAACATGTGAGTCAAAACAAATCTCTGTTACATTAAATACACATAAGAAAAAAGCATGATGGCAAAAATCTGGTGTTATTGAACTTTTGATATATTTCTTGTGGCAGTCATCATAATTATATAGTACACAAATAAATTTACAAAATTGTTAAGGCTTTCGTGGCCACTTGTTGACAAACTGCCTATTGGCTTCTGTCACCCATTCCACATCAGACAGGTGTCTGTATATGTGTTGATGGATATGTGTGTGTGTGCGAGTGTATACCCGTCCTTTTTTCCTCCTAAGGTAAGTCTTTCCGCTCCCGGGACTGGAATGACTCCTTACCCTCTCCCTTAAAACCCACATCCTTTCGTCTTTCCCTCTCCTTCCCTCTTTCCTGATGAGGCAACAGTTCGTTGCGAAAGTTTGAATTTTGTGTGTATGTTTGTGTGTCTGTCGACCTGCCAGCACCTTCATTTGGTAAGTCACATCATCTTTGTTTTTAGGTATATTTTTCCTACGTGGAATGTTTCCTTCTATTATAACCACATATATATATATATATATATATATATATATATATATATATATATATTTAAAGACAAAGATGATGTGACTTACCAAATGAAAGTGCTGGCAGGTCGACAGACACACAAACAAACACAAACATACACACGAAATCCAAGCTTTCGCAACCAACGGTTGCCTCGTCAGGAAAGAGGGAAGGAGAAGGAAAGACAAAAGGATATGGGTTTTAAGGGAGAGGGTAAGGAGTCATTCCAATCCCGGGAGCGGAAAGACTTACCTTAGGGGGAAAAAAGGACAGGTATACACTCGCACACACACACGTATCCATCCACACATACACAGACACCTGTATGTGTGGATGGATACGTGTGTGTGTGCGAGTGTATACCTGTCCTTTTTTCCCCCTAAGGTAAGTCTTTCCGCTCCCGGGATTGGAATGACTCCTTACCCTCTCCCTTAAAACCCATATCCTTTTGTCTTTCCTTCTCCTTCCCTCTTTCCTGACGAGGCAACCGTTGGTTGCGAAAGCTTGGATTTCGTGTGTATGTTTGTGTTTGTTTGTGTGTCTGTCGACCTGCCAGCACTTTCATTTGGTAAGTCACATCATCTTTGTCTTTAAATATATTTTTCCTTCGTGGAATGTTTCCTTCTATTATAACCGTATATATATATATATATATATATATATATATATATATATATATATATATATATATATATATATATATATAAAGGTGATATTGGACATTTCATATGAGTCCTGTGGGAGGCTGTACCATTGTACTCTTTCCCATTTTTGGTCCATTCATTGGATGTCTTCTGTTTTGTTATCATAGCATTGTGTTTATCTATGACTGTTCCTCATGAAATTTTAAAAAAATCAATCTGTGCCAATGAAACTTGGTGTTAACCCTTCTCTACTTTTTCACCCTTGAATGTGAAATATTTATCCCAACTGATGGATAAGTTGGTGGAGGTCTTAGTAGCAGAAGTTGGTATTTTGGCTTTTCAGGAACTGTTACACCTTGAAAATCACCTCATCAGCATTCTGTAAATGCCAGCCACACAAAGGTTTCTTTATCTGAAGAAAGAGGAAGACTCACAGAGTTCCATGTCAGGAAATTATAAGGAATGAGTCAAAATTTGACAGCCCAAAGCAGCAGCATGTTTCACAGCCTCCTGGAGAGTTACAATGTTCTATCTTAGTATCTCCTGTGACAGTTTGCCCTTTATGAGCATGATAAGTTAACACAACACAGTGGCAGTCCCTAAAAACATTGAGGATTGCCTTGCGCAATGATGACTGGAACTTCACCTTTTTCAGTGGCGGTGAATTAACATGTTTCCACTGTATGCTGTACTCCTTTTCTCTTGGGTCATGGTGATTACACAGCTGCAGAAGATATCTGGATTGGCTGGACACAGTGGCAAGATTCCCACTGCTCCCTCTGTTCAGCAATCTTTTTGAATGGGTGTGAGCAGTCATGAAACTCAGTAGGCAGCAACTTTTGACATGTTCCAAATGTTATGGAAGACTTTGGAAACTAATCCATGACTGATTATCATTTCTTTCACTATCATTTCGATTGTGATGTACCATTTGTCAAATGCTATGTCGACCACACAGATTGTCTGCCACTTGTAATCTTACTCTCCCCATCACCTGTTGATTTTCACTCATTTTATAGTAGATTCTTTTAATAAGCTTCAAGAGGAGTAATATTTATAAACAGAAAAATTTTTTTACTTACCTTCTTTTCTCACTGTTGGCTCCAGTTCGTCACTTCTAGGGGTTGATCTTGAGGCTGAAATTTTTGACTTTATAGATTTTCATGGTTCCAAATGTTATGATAACTACTGAAGAAGTGCCTGTTTTTATATTGATTTTTATTTTTTCACAATTTTCTCTCTTGTACTGTCTTTACAATTTCCACTTCATTATCAAAAATTACATTGTTATTGCCAAATGCAAAAACACATCTGATCACATCAGAGGCATGCCCACTACTAATCCATTCTGTGCTACTAACAGTACTCCCAAGAGTTTACAAATTTTGTTGACAAATGAATTTCTATTATTATTTTATAAATGAATCCAGAAATAAATTCAATAATTAGTATCAGATTGTGAAATTAATAATAGGAATTTTCAGTATGCCAGATATTTCGTAATTTCAAATGTTTCTAAAATAAAACTAATTTTAACTGTACATACAGAGTTAGTACATATTGATTGTAACAAAGAAAATAAACTGATTTATGTTTATACATTTTAGCCTGAAACATAACACATTGTACGCAAAATCACGTGAAATTCTTTTAGTTAAGCATCTGAGATAATATTAATCTGTTTGAAAGGTAGAAAGTCTTTTTGGTATCGATAACTTCTGTTGAATGAAGGTAATGTTAGAGGAGGTTGTCCCTTCACATTTCATCATTCAGGTTTGTTTGAACACACTAAGTGTCTGTGTCAGCTAACCATTGTGTCATATGATAGTGCACCACTTTGTTTTTGGGTCTCTAGTTGTGTCCTGTGGTACTTGGGTACAAGGAATCAATGTGTACCAGGGCTGCAGACATATTCCCGCAAACTAAGCAAAAAAAAGTAACTTCATTTTTTAGATAATAATTACAACTTTATGACCATCCATCACATTTTGCAAAAACACATTTTCGTATTTACCTTACATTGTTTCTAGCAATTATTCCTTGGTAAATTGTAATTATGAAACTTACTTTATAATGCTATCATACAGTTTTTGTGAGATTAGTCTCTACTTTCATCATAGACAAATATGTATTTATAATTTAGAATTTTGTATAAGTAAAACATGAAAATTTGAGTCCCACAGAACTGTTATTCTGAGCTCCACAAAATAATGCATATTATCAACTCTATATCGTGAAAAAAAAAAAAAAAAAAAAAAAAAAATAGCTAAGACTGACAGAACCACACTCATATGTGAAATGTGCAATACCTCATGTCTCCACGACTATAAAGATCCAGTGTTGCAACTACCTAAACTGAGCTATCCGCTAGCCTTTATAGCTTCGATAGACTGCATCTAGACATATAATATTGTTTTTGGTTTTCCTACTTACAATAAAGCCTACACTTGAATATCCTCCCTGATCTGTTCTGTAATAAAAGAAATGATCTGGTTATAACTCTAATTAAGTTCCTAAAATATATTTGGATCTTAAAAGATGGCAGTTTATTGTTTGTAAATAAAATGTAGTGCAATTAATTGGGTTTCTCAGGTTCATGTTGTTGTCGCTGTGAGTATTGAAACACATTTGTTATTATAGGAGATTCAGGCCTGAAACAAGTTACAAAGCAATATGCTGAGTCTATTTCTGAAAAGCATCACCAAATTTAAATACATGGTTTACCTGTAGCAAAGCACTTAAGAGTAAGGAAACTAGGATAATTGTAAATTTGGTGATAAAATCTAATGTTTAATAAATGTAGAAACGGTCTGTAGTAGGCAGTGACATGATTTTTATTTAATCGTGTGATTAGCTAATTTCAACTACTTGTCATTGTCAAGGACTTCTAATACGACAAGTAGTCAAAATTAGCTAACCACATGGTTAAGTAAAATCATGTTACAGCCTACTACGGATCATGTTTACGTTTATTAACCATCTGGAGGCTGTGGATCCCCACAAAGACAAAATTTTAGTCTAATGTGTTATATAGTCATTAACTGTAAACTACTGAATAATAATGCAATGAAAAGCAGTATAATTATGTCAGTACTGTGTCATGTATTAATGTTGTGTTGACCACTTTGACAACAGCCATATTTTTGAGATCTCATCTGCCAAAATATAACTGTTCTCAACTGCTGTAACACCCCTAGCTTTATGACTTCAGTCTTTTTCCCACTAAAACCATAAGTTGAAATGTCCCACAAAACAGTCTCATATTCACACAATACAGTACAGTTCCTCTTCCTTTCTTTACCCTGACAAACAACAAAATTCATTACTGTTCTTTGCCTGCCAAAGTAATTTACACATCATTTTTAATTCTACAACCATATGGACTACTAACATTTTTTCTTTACCGATCATTCTTTTCTTTAAATGAAATTTTCCATATCTAATCATGTGCTCCTTGCATTTGGTATCATAGCAGTGACTGCAATGACCATTTCTCTCAACTTATTTATCAATAGGAAATACTGCCTCCACATCATAAGACTTAAAATACTGGTCTAATTACCTGACTGCACCTCAGCAACTAACACATCACTGAAAACATTTCTAAACTCATCAGAAAGTGTGTTGTTCAGCCAAAATTTAAAAAAGTATCATAATGCTTTTACTTCAATTTTTTACAAGTTTAACATGAACCAGAACAGCTAGAAATAAGTTAAATTCATTTTACTCACTCCCAACTTATTGTACATCAGGTACTTGTTTGAAGATACATCACATAGCAGTGTCAATTTTATGTTTAAGAAATCTGATCAGAATTTCTGTCTTTAAAATGTTTTCATCTCCTTGTACACACTCTCTCACTCGTCTTCTGGCATTTTTTAGATTGTGAATGTCTTTATTTCTATTATCTGCTTCCATTTGATGTATTTCACACAGATTCTGAGAACTAATATGACAGTCTTTGCCTCTTTCTGTTGAATTTCCTTTCACAGTGTAATATCATTATTTGTCGAATCTAAAAGACTGCCAGATATGTTACTTACATCTTGCATGTGTATGTATGAGCTTGTGTGTTGTGTGTGTGTTTTTCATTTCCCAGAAGATAATATATTAAACCTAGTAAATTCTCCCTTTTTTCATTTAAGGATGGGAGGATAACAGTTATTTTTCTTCCATGGTGTAGTTTTTCTGAGCAACCATTTGAATAAAATAACTTTCAAAATCAATGTCATATTTTTCACCAAGCACTGAATTTCTTGAGATCAGTATTTTCCATTGTATAACACTATAGACTATTTCTTTTACTACAAATGCTGTACTCTTTTTTTATGGGTATGAAGTACTGATAATTGAAACTATGTAAGAAACATGACGGTACAGAAATGTCTCCATGTTTGAAGATTTTTTTTGAGAACTATAAGACCTCATGCAGTACTAACATTTGTTTATTTTGTTCCGTATATTTTTTGTTCACTCAAGATACTGTCATATCCTGTTTACCTTGTGATATGTTTTAATTAGACTTCTAGTATTTATTCATGTTTGTCTGAAGACTGTTTTTTATATACTGCATATGTCAGCTCCTTATTTTTATATCTCTGGTTAAAGTATCACACAGCTTTTGTTTTGATTTCCACATCTTTATGTCAGCTCATTATTTTTATTTTTCTGGTTAAACTATCACACAGCTTTTGTTTTGATTTCCACATCTTAACACTGAGCTATTTTTACTGGTGTTCTTTCAGTTACACATCCAGATCATATACAAGGTGACTCACCTAAAACTTGCACCACAAATACTGCGGAGACAGAAACTGCTATTAATGTGCAATTTTCACAGGATGGATTGGTAGTCGGTGACTAGTATTGGTAGCCAACACATAGATTGTAATAATACTTAGAAAGTGTATTTTTGTGCAAACATATACTTTTTAAATGGAACCATGCCTGTTCACATTAACAAATAAAAGTAGGGTAAATTAGAATGTCAGTGGTGTTTATTGCAGGAATCTAGTGCGAGTCATTTATGAGATATAGTACTGTGCAGATTTCCTCACCCGCTCTTGTTTGTGCCACTGAACCCGGGCAGTTGCTAGGTACAAAGTTGTTATGTTTGCTTATGGTGTGCTTGTGTGTTTCTTGAGTGCACTGCAAGTTGCTAGTCAGTTAGTGCTTGACAGCCCAAACAGTAGGTAATTAGTGGACGATGGGATTTACCAATGCAGAAAAAGACAACATTCCCATTGGTAAATGGAGAGTGTAGGAAAAATACAGTTCGTTCTTGTTCGGTATAGGTGGCAAGATATCTCAGTAGATGTCAACAGTGTCGGCAATTATTTATCAACCTCTTCACCTGGTTATGTGAAAGTGGTAGTGTAACACCTAGCCAATGTAATAGAAGAAAAAACCTTGATGACAGAAGAAGAGGAAATTAATGTTCTTACTGATGCTGCATTTGAACCACATGTTAGCTCACACACAACCACATGAGGAAGTGGCATGAATGAGACAAGTGTCCTACACATTCTCCATTGATGTATGTTCCATCCATATCATATCTCTCTCCATCAGGACTACATGGAAACCATTATGAGAATAGTGCTAACTTATGCGCATGGGCATTATGAGAAGATACTCCAGATGTATCTTGTTTAGTGATAAAGACACGTTTACCAATCAGGTAAATCACCAAAATGTGCACTATTGATCTGTTGACAATCCCCACTGGCTTCATCAGGTGGAGTGCAGACATGTAGTGTGAGATAGTGAACCACCAGTTCATAGGAGTTGAATGTGCACAAGTATCACAGCTTCTTAACAGGCCATCTTCCACTGATAGTAGAAGACATTCCTCTGCAGACTAGGGGGAATTTGTAGCACCAACGTGATGGGTGTCCAGTCTATAGTGCATAAAGTACTACATCATGTATTCATGAATTATTTCCAAATCATTGGATTGGATGCAGAGGACTTGTACATTGGCCAGCCCATTCCCCAGATATGTCACCTGTAGACTTTTTTTTTGTTGGGATAGCTGAAAGATGCTGTCTACAAGGGGCATAGCAACTACACCCAATGATATGCAATGATATATTACTGCAGCCTGGTAGTACATTCCCACTGAAATGCTAGCATGGGTGCAGCAGTCATTCAATACCAGACTGAAAGTGTATTGCAACTGTCAGTGATCAATCTGAGTACAACCTGTGATGGTCAGCTGTTTCATTACTGAATCCACATAACTAGTGCATGCACTTGTGTTGCTCTTTAGTGTGTGCTACAACAGGTAGTGTACAAGTGTAGATGTGAGAACTTTACAAAATATGATATCTCATAAATGACTCGTAGTGGACTCCTGTAACAAACACTATTGACATTCTAATTTACAATACCTTCAGCTTGTTAATGTGAATAGGCATTGTTCCATTTAAAAGGTGTATGTTTGAACAAAAATTACACTTTGTAAATATTACTGCAATCTGTTGATTGGCTCACAATATTACCCCCTGACAACCAATTCATTCCGTAAATATCACACACCAATAGCACTTTCCATTTCCACAACATTTGCGGTGCAAGTTTTAAGTGATTCATCCTGTGTATTTTCTACTAAATCATCCACCCAGCTTTGCAAGATAGCTTGAGGAATTTCACATACAATTTACAATACCTTCAGCTTGTTAATGTGAATAGGCATTGTTCCATTTAAAAGGTGTATGTTTGAACAAAAATTACACTTTGTAAATATTACTGCAATCTGTTGATTGGCTCACAATATTACCCCCTGACAACCAATTCATTCCGTAAATATCACACACCAATAGCACTTTCCATTTCCACAACATTTGCGGTGCAAGTTTTAAGTGATTCATCCTGTGTATTTTCTACTAAATCATCCACCCAGCTTTGCAAGATAGCTTGAGGAATTTCACATCTGTTGTTACTGAAGCAATTTTCTATTCTTACCATCCAAAAATTCTGACATTTCTCTTATTACCTTCTTTTTATACATTGTGGACCTCTTCATAATCATCTCTTTATCTGTTTCATCCATTTTCACAATCAATTCTTGTAGTTTAAACAGTGCTTTAAAGTATTTACTTGATATTCTAACTGAGACATTTGCTATATCCTGCTTCTTGCAAAGCCAACTGTAGAAGCTCTCTATATGGCATGTATTCGGCCCTCGTTGTACACATTTTCCTAATTTGTCCTGAAAATTCTTCCCTAGACTCTGCGTACTCTGTCATCATTCCCTGCAACTTTTGCTGATAAATTTATGTTTTTATTTAATGTTCTATTTATCTATTTCACTTAATCAGTCATCTGCACATCACTGTCTTTCATACTGCCTATTATCATGACCCAATCATGTGTTCAAAATAAAAAAATCTGCTGTATTTACAAAATCTGCTTATCATTATTTTTTAATTTCTAATACACTTCATTCTTTCATTTCAGTTATTGGGCCATATTTTTCTTATAGCATGCATATGAAGACAAAGCCTTTTCCATAACATAACCTCCAACTTGTATGTTTCTCTATAATTATGGTTATACATAATGGCAGTATTTTTACATATGTAACGTTTTTACATCTGCAAAGAAAGTATTGTAACAGGCTGATAAACATTTGTCTCTTACAGTTTCCTTTTTTAATATTCAAAGCACAATTCCTCGTCATTTTGTACAGCATTAACTTTTTTCCTCATGTGCTTTGTTGGCAGAAATAACTCAAGCATTTGTTAAACACAAATTTTCTTACAGTTATAGTATTACACAAATGAACTTAATTTTACATTCCTGCATCTATGTTTTTCAGAAAGATGGCAAAAATTTAATAGACAACCATATAAGGAAAGAAATGATATTCTTTTTAACTGAGGTTACTCAGAAGTCCGTATTACTAACATACTGAACTCACTTAACAGTATTTACATTTTTTGAAAAGACACAGTTATAGCAGCACTGCAAGTTAGTGACTTAGTGAGCTCAGCAATTTTTATGAAGCTCATGACTTATAATTTTTTGAGACATATATCTTTTGCAGACACCCCAATATTTACTGTCACCTCATCCAAATATTTACTGTCTTGCCCGTCAGTTCACCGGCGCATAGGGTGTGGATCAAGCTGCTGTAGGTGCCGAAGCACTAGGCCACCAATGCGGACTACTCGGAAGTATTTTGGTGCGCAATATATTTGTCGCTGTAGTAAGTGGTTGTAATCTGTCTTGTACCCTTCCTGGCCTCTGTCTTCTTGGAAACCAGTGTTGCCTTCTAGTAGAAGCAGCTACCTTGATGTGTTTTCCAAAGTCCTTAGCAAGAACTTGCCTGACAGCATGAAAAATTTCTATGCTTACTGTATCAGTAATGGTAGAACTCAATTTTATGGGTGCATGGAAAATTATGATCTGAATAACTCGCTTCAAACATTAATCTTGAATCTGGATAGGGAAGTACCTGAATATGTGTCAGATGTAGCACTGCATTTAATTTAATTTTCTAGAACACTTACCTCTTTGATGTCTTTTTTCCCATCCAAACAAATGTTGTAATAGTAGTTTATAACAACAAGTGTAGTGAGTTGAAATATTTTATATGTCTACAACTGCCATGTGAAAATAGTCGTATAATGCTGATTACACAGAACTGTATTCAGAAAGTGACTAGGTTGCTCTTACTGAACCAAAGGACTGTATTTGCAGCCCATTATATAATTCAGCAGATCATTATGTGTACCATTAGAAACAGGAAATTACAAGCGCCCTGGAACCAGTTTCACATTCGTTATCAGTTCTGCTTGGATTAACTTAAACCATATGCCAATAAGACCATAAAAATGATAGAAGTAATCACTGAAGAAAACAGCAGCCCTTCTACTTATGTATTTTGTCAGTGTTTGAACCTAGCATGATGGGTGTACAAAGAAATGTAGAAGAGACCTAAATTCTATTGCTTCAGTGTTTCATTTACATAGGAAACAATCACAAAGTAAACAGCATAAATATTTAGCAACATATTAGCAAATAAATATTTACAGTGGCTGAAATCCAAAATAGATTGCTTCTCATCACACAGAGGAAACACTGAGTTACAGACAGGCACAACAAAAAGACTGCTATACATTTTAGCTTATGGTCAAAAATCCTTCTTGTAAAGTAGAAGACACACACAAGCACAACTCACGCACACACGACCACTGTCTCTGGGTACTGCGGCTGGAGACAGTGGTCATGTGTGTGTGAGTTGTAATTTTGTGAATGTGTGTGTGCTTTCTACATCAGAAGAAGGCATTTTGGCTGAAAACTTAAATGTATAGCAGTCTCCTTGTGCCTGTCTGTGGCCCTTTGTCTCCATTGTATGATGAGTAGCAGTCTATCCCTTTCATAATATTGTTATTTCATCCTGGACTTTCAAGTTATGTCAACCCCATAAAGGCAGTTGATACCCGGAAGCCACAGTGTTATCACAATTATTTTAAAACATCAACAATATGGAAAGGAGGAAAGGATAGACTGCTGTTCACCACACAGAGGAGGTGCTGAATCAGAGACAAGTAAGATGAAAAAGAATAATACTAGAAATATTGTTATCCCCTGGACAGAGTCCTCATTCAGAAGTAGAATTTTCACACAGCACTGGGAGTGTGTGTGTGTGTTTGGTGGAGCAGTGGGTGGGGGGGGGGGGGGGGGGGGGAGTGCGGGGGGGGGGGGGGGGTTGCATTGCATTAAGAGGAGCGAAATAGAGAAGAGGAAGGGAATTGAAGGCGCATTGGCAGCATATAAAAGGCATGTTAGTGGGGTTACGGGAATGAAGGGTATGTTGTAGGGAAATTTTCTGCCTGTACAGTTCAGAAATTCTGGTGTTGGTAGAAAGAATCCAGATGGCAAAGGGTGTGAAACAGTCATTAAAGTGATGCACATCGTTTTGGCAAGTTTGTTCTGCAACTGGGTGGTCCAGGTGTCTCTTGGCCACAGATTGGCGGTGGCCATTCATACAAACACCTTGTTGGTTATCTTACCCATGTAAAATGTGGCACAGTGATTGCAGATAAGTTTGGAGGTAACATGGCTGCTTTCACAGGGGCCCTGCCTTTGATAGTGTAGGGGATGCCAGTGACAGGACAGGAGTAGGGAGGTTGAATGAGCAATCTGTCATAAAGTGCCGAGGAATCAGGAAATCTGACTGCTCTTATTTTCTCGGGATAGGTCAGATCCCATCAGCATTCACTAAATTCCTGATGATTTGTATTTCTTGGGTGATGAAGGAGCACTTTTTGGATTCAGACGGAGGCTTTCAGTCTGAACATACTTCAATATGATTGTCAGGTGCCTGAGATGTTCTTCAAATGTCTTTGAATAAAATGACAGTGTCATACAGATATCAAAGACATGTTGTCCATTTAAGGTGTCAAAGTAGGTTGTCCATCACACTTTTGTTGGTGGCTGGAACGTGACACAATCCAAATGGCATAACTTCAAACTCATAGAGGCTGTCAAGATTTATGAAGGCAGTCTTTTCGCGGTCAGTCTCATCAACCTTGTTTTGCCAGTAGCCAGTGTGCAGGAGAAATACGTTGCTCCTTTGAAGGAGTCATCAGTGTTCAGCAGTGAATAGACATCTTTCTTCATGTCTTGTTCAGTCATTGGTATTTGATGAGGAAACAAATATGCCACCCTTCACAAGGGCTACAGTAGAGAACCAAGGACCCTCTGAACATACAATCATGTAATCTTGCAGCATCTTCTCCATTTCCTTATGGATTATCTGTCGTTCATCTGGTGACACTCCAAATGAGCACTGGTAAATTGGTGGACGATTCTCAGTGTTGGTTCAGTGTTTTACCATGGGCCACTTTGTCTATCTTTTTTCCACTCTGGTTTTGAAGGCATAAGTTGTGGTTGCTCATGAAAACTAGTGATCCAGAGTTCTCATTGACCACCTACAATCCATATGATTGTCACTGGCATGTGGATTTCCTTTGTGAACCTAAGTAACTTTTGGCAAATGACAGAAGGTTCACAGTTTTACTGAGCATCTTGACTGAAGACTGAAAATAATCTTATTGATGATGGAAAGATAATTACATCTTCAGTGGCAAACAACTGCTCAGAACAATTTTTGTTATGTGTGCCCTGATACTCCACCACCTAAGAATAATATTATGGCTACATTTTGTTAAAATGACAAATCCAAAGGGCTGTTTTCTGTTGTTGATAGCTATTCTTGCAGTACCTGTTCCTGGCAGTTGGACATGTTTCAGAATTGCAGCTTTCAGCACAGTCACGTTCGTATCACTGAACATAGTCTTCTTTAACTGATGATTGTAAGCATTAGAGAAAAAGAAGCTACTGAGCTGAATAGTGCCCAGGCAGGTGGCCTGTCAATGATGATTTCAGTGAGATTTCTTGACACCTTGATGACTGTTGTGACTGTTGTCCATGGAGGATTTGTGCCTGTGGCAGCCACTCCTCCACAGATGGTCACTTTGTTCAGTTTTCCTGACCATGTTGGCTATGCAAAGGGCTGGTACCTCTGTACAGCAACTGGAAATAATTGTAGCGAGTGGGGGAGTGAACTCAAACAGGGTACAACAATGGGCTTGATCCCACAGGTTGACTGGCATGAATAGAACTGTTGTGATGGTTGATGTCTGGTAGTGTAGTACTACTACTACTATTATGTGATCAGGCCCAGTGGACCGCACGCATCTACAAGTTTTCTCCTCCACTGTATTCTGTCCAATGCTGCTATCCACCATCCGTTCACATCTATTGACACTTGGTTTAAATATTCATGGAGTCCATCCCTCCAACGCTTCTTGGGTCTCCCTGGCGGTCTCTTTCCTGTAGGTGTGAAATCCAGGAGCTTCCGAGGCCATCTGTGATCCTCCATCCGGGCCACGTGGCCGGCCCACTGCATTCGTTTGGCTTTGACAGTTCCTGCTATGTTGGGCAGCTGGTATAGTTCCTCAAGCTCTTGGTTGTATCTGATCCTCCATTCCCCTGCATCTGCAACCAGAACCGGACCGAAGGTCTTCCGAAGCACTTTTCTCTCAAAAAAAAGGTGCTTATGGAAGTCCTGTTTCTGGATACTCCATGTCTCACAGCCATATAGAACAACAGGCTGGATCAGGATTTTGTACAGTCGAATCTTGAACTGTCTGGAGAGATATTTGGACTGAAGCAGTTGTGATAGGCTGTGGTAAGATCAGTTTCCTGCTTGTATTCTGGCATTGATCTCTGCTTCACATGACGAGTTCTCAGTGAAAAGTGCCCCTAGGTAATTGAATTATTGCACTCTCTTGTAGGAATGGTCCCCAACCTGCAGTGATTGTAGATGATCAGCAGTCTGACAATGACCACACGTCATAATGAGGTACTCTGTCTTGGCTTCGTTTATGTTTAGCCCAAATTTGCTGGCAGCCTCCTTTAGGGCTTTGGTCATTTGCTCCAACTCCTCTTCCGACCTAGAGAGTAAACAGATGTCGGCTAAGCATGCCAGTCTCTTTCCCTCAATTTCAATCCCTTCGTTCTCTTGGAAGGTCTCGCGTACGGTCTTCTCGAGGGCAAAGTTGAAGAGGATAGGGGACAACCCATCTCCTTGCCTGCTCAGTAGTGTAGTGCTCATCAAAAACTCACCTTCTTTCTCTGAAGTAGCCTATAACGTCTTATTTGGTGGGACGTTGTACTTGGTTTGGGAGCTAATGGCATTTGCATTGGCCAGGTCGATTTTGCCGGTTGTGGTATAAATCTGAGTTTGCTAAGTCTATTTTTCATGGCATGTTCTATTAGTGGTGGATATTGGTGCTAAAACTCAATACACCTATTCTTCAACATTCTCTATTACTTCTTGATGTATGGATTCGATATTCATGGCTGCTACCTATTTTGGACTCAGTCCAACATTTCTGGCTGCCATGCACTACTGTATCCCTTCTCTTACTAACTGACTTCTGAGGCAGACAAACTCATTGTGGTCTTTCACAACTGCCTTAGGGCCCAAATTCGGCAGTTGGTTACACATATTTCACTCAACATTTTTCTTTTGCAATTCGTCGATTTGCTGGCACCACTTGATTATTCCTGTGTCATTCTGACACCCTTTACCAAAAGAACTTAGTATATATGTTCAGTGACACCTTTCATCAAATATGAGATTTTGTCAGTTTCTGTCATATTTGGACTCACTATGTTGCATAAGGCCAAAAAATTCAGTATATACAATTGTCATTTACCTATGACTCTGGGTTCTGTTCTTTAATCGCTTTTCTGCTAAGCAGATTTGCTGTTGATTGTTACAAAATTTCTTTTTCATTTCAGCCTAGGATTTATCTCAGCTACTGAGCTTCTCTTCATTGTCCTCTTTTGAACCACTGCTGGGCTGTGCCGTCCAAGTAAACGTACACATTTGCCAAAGACATCATGTCAGCCCACCCACTGTATTTTGTCACACAGACGAATCATTCCAGCTGTTTCGTTGCGTCCTGATCAGCATCTCCAGAAAACACCAATGGATGTCTGATGTGAAGCTGACTTACTAATGTTTTGTAATTCATCTGTCTGCTGAATATATGGATTTTAGGAATGATGTACTGCTTGTATTCAGATTCCTAATTATCTAAGTGATAGCTTAATTGGAATCATGGTGATGTGGATTTTTTGAAGTACCTGGCATTTCTACCAAACAGTGTCACACTGAAGGCACAGTCAAGCCAAAATCTGAAGGCAGCATTGTCAGTGAAATACAACACTTACAACTGGGAGCACATTTATTACTAATATGAATGTACAGCCAGAACAAAACTGACTTTCTGGATGGAGGGTGCACCTATTTATACAAACACTGAATATTCCAGAATGCTAGTATTTATACACACATAGAATATTCCAGAATATACAAACATTACAAACATAAGATATTTCAGGAACCTTCCAGGAATGATAAATACTAAATAACAAATAATTGCTGGTGACTGGGTTTGAATTAGTGACCAGTAGCACACCACCCAGCAGCACTAACCACTACACCACACTGCATGTGTACAGGTCATGGCAATGTGAATGACAATTTCCAGTGTCCCAAAATAGCTCATAATATCTGTTCACAAACTTATGGAAGTGAAAACATGCCTCATATGTTAACCCTAAGCAGACAGCACTGAGCCCAACATAATTGATTATGTTGAACTTATAATTCGAAAACTGTTCTCTTTGTTGGTAGTACAGGTGGGCATGACCTGATGACTAGACCATGCACTTTTAGTTTCTAAAAATATTAAATTAGGTACCTAAAATAGGTTCTATCACTTACAAAAATAGGTTTTAAAAATACGAAAATAGGTGACCAAAATCAGACATTTTATTGCTTGGAAAGATAAACAGATTGACAAAAATCCACATTATATTATTTCCCATGTTCATAATTACAGCCACAGTAAATAACTAACACTTACTCCAGGTTTTCCACTGGGAAACTGCATCTCTTGTCTGTTAATAGCATGTTACATGCTGAGAATGAGTGTTCCACATCAACAGATGTCACCGGAGCATATTTAAATGGTGGTGTTAGGCACAATGGGACTGCACATGCATATTCTGGTGATCTACCTGGTAAGACATCAGCCACTGTGCAGAGGGTGGTCAGTCCTGTTTTTTTTGTAACACTGTCTTTTAGTTTCTCACTAACTTTCATACCAATAGAACCTGGGACCAAGTTGATTTTTTCTGTCACCTCTTCTATAAATCACAGTTGCGTGTAGACTGGTTTCCCTGAACACCCTAGAGCTTTAATAATAGGGACCAAAATGCATAATGAGATTTTATGTATGCAGTGTCATTGGAAAACAGAAGATCTTTAGCTGAAGTAATGCTCACTGCCTCCTCCCACAATTTAAGAACAATGTTCTTAATGTCTTCCAAATGCTTGCTGTAATATTCCATGGCATCTAGCCACGTTCTCCAGCAAGTAAGTATGGGTTCTGGTGGAAGTGGTACGTTGGGAAGTCCCTCTCAAAATAACTGGATTATTGTAGATGCTTTAATAAAAACCTTTTTGATGATTGAAACTAGCTTATTTACATGTGGAAATTCGAGACGTATAGTCTCAGCTACGCGATTCATGGCATGGCAAGAAATGTGATATGGAGCAAGGGAGGGTAAAATACTTTCAATAATTTAACAGCAGCAATCATATATGTGGCTGCATCAGTGTAGATTACAAATAGCTTATTTTCATCTAGACTGTTGGGGAAAAGTAATTTGAGGGCTTTATTAACAAAGTGAGCAAATGTTTCATGGTTAGTCTCTTTTAGCTCCTTGCCGCAGATCAGAGTAGGTACTGAGCGAGTGTCAGGATCTAACTATCCAAAAATGAAATTAGCCACATATCAACCTTGTCTGTCAGTTGTCTCATCGACAGAGATCCACATGTATGAATCGCCTATATCTTCCCTTATCCTGCCCAATGTATTTTTGTATAAAGTATGTAAATAGTTTTTCTCAGTGTGGGTTCTGATGGGATGCTGTGGTGATAGTATTTCTCTAGAAAACTTTTTAACTGGCTATTTCAACTGCATTTAATGGTATGTTTGCTGCAACAGTGGCTCGACATAGGTCAAGATGAAATTTGTTTTTGTTTATTGCATTTGGTTTTATTACAAACATTTGTTTCTTGTTTGATTTATTTTTTAATTTGCCTGGTGTTTAATGTCTGCAACATACAGACTTAAATGTGACCTCTGTTCAGAACATACCTAGAAACAAAAAGAAATGAGAAATACATTATGGAAGATTATATGTACAAGATCTGATTAGCAAGATTAACCTACATTGAGGGTTTAGAAACAACATTTTTGCATTCGCATGTGTCTGATCCAAATTAACTCGGGAAAAACAGTGGCACATTGCTCTCTTTGTGGACATAGCAGATAAAAGGTTAACATTTTACTTACGCCTTTGTTGCACACATTGCAGTGAATAACTTTTCCGTCTATAGAGAAATCAGGAAATTCTTGTAACCACTGATGAATCGGAGATGATTTGGAGCTGGCCACTTTTGGCGAGCTTGACTTTCCACAAATACACTGTCACTGTGAAATATTTCACCACATCCAAGCAGCACACTGGCCGACTGAATGAAGACAGTGCAGGTGTTTTAAACAGGCTGTTCCGACAGGGCGGGAAGGCACCAGAGGCAGACCACAAGGCTCCTCCGTGCCCTGCTGGCCCATTTGACAGTTCACAGTGAGCAACAACACTCTGTGGAGCAGGGCAGCCTGGAACTGCCTGGCGTATGCTGTCGTCATCTGACCCATGATTGCCGGCCGGTGTGACCGTGTGGTTAAAGGCGCTTCAGTCTGGCACCGCGTGACCGCTATGGTCGCAGGTTTGAATCCTGCCTCGGGCATGGATGTGTGTGATGTCATTAGGTTAGTTAGGTTTAAGTAGTTCTAAGTTCTACGGGACTTATGACCACAGATGTTGAGTCTCATAGTGCTCAGAGCCTTTGAACCATTTGACTCATGATTGGCGTTCATGCATGCAAACAGCCCAGTTATCATTCAGTTATTGTTTTCTAAGTAGCCAGGAAGAACAGAAGAGTAGTTTTACTCATATAAAATTTCGTTCACTGGATTTTTAGAAATTAGACACAGTCAGGTTCTAACATGAAATTAAGTAGAATGAGATTTTCACTCTGCAGCGGAGTGTGCGCTGATATGAAACTTCCTGGCAGATTAAAACTGTGTGCCCGACCGAGACACGAACTCGGGACCTTTGCCTTTCGCGGGCAAGTGCTCTACCAACTGAGCTACCGAAGCAAGACTCACGCCCGGTACTCACAGCTTTACTTCTGCCAGTACCTCGTCTCCTACCTTCCAAACTTTACAGAAGCTCTCCTGTGAACCTTGCAGAACTAGCACTCCTGAAAGAAAGGATATTGCGGAGACATGGCTTAGCCACAGCCTGGGGGATGTTTCCAGAATGAGATTTTCACACTTTACAGAAGCTCTCCTGCAAACCTTGCAGAACTAGCACTCCTGAAAGAAAGGATATTGCGGAGACATGGCTTAGCCACAGCCTGGGGGATGTTTCCAGAATGAGATTTTCACTCTGCAGCGGAGTGTGTGCTGATATGAAACTTCCTGGCAGATTAAAACTGTGTGTCTCGGTCGGGCACACAGTTTTAATCTGCCAGGAAGTTTCATATCAGCGCACACTCCGCTGCAGAGTGAAAATCTCATTCTGGAAACATCCCCCAGGCTGTGGCTAAGCCATGTCTCCGCAATATCCTTTCTTTCAGGAGTGCTAGTTCTGCAAGGTTCGCAGGAGAGCTTCTGTAAAGTTTGGAAGGTAGGAGACGAGGTACTGGCAGAAGTAAAGCTGTGAGTACCGGGCATGAGTCGTGCTTCGGTAGCTCAGTTGGTAGAGCACTTGCCCGCGAAAGGCAAAGGTCCCGAGTTCGAGTCTCGGTCGGGCACACAGTTTTAATCTGCCAGGAAGTTTCATGAAATTAAGTATTTTTAGGATTTTTAAAAATGAGGTACAGTCGGGTTCTGCCATAAAATTAGGTATTTTAGGTACTATAAAATTACAGTTTTTGATAAAATATTTGTGTAATTCTTAGCTGGAAAGACAATGATAGAATGTTAGTCACGAAAAATTTTATTTAATTGGATTTTTAACATTTAGGTACAGTCAGGTACTAACCAGAAATTAGGTTTTTTTAGGTGCTATAAAACTAGCATTTTCAATCATAAATTGGCATAATTCATGTATGTACAACCTTTATTGCCTTTATTTAATGAGGAACAAAATAGGTTTTCACCTAAAATCCGAGGTCTACTGGTGACATTAGGTCTTCTGCAGAAACATGTGTAACAGTTCTGTAATATTTGGAATTCACTGGCAGATATCAGCTGAGATTCAGCTGCAAGTTATCAGACTGACCTCAGATTACACTGAATAACTGTAACTGTTCTAATGACAAAAACATTCTGTTAAACTTGGTTATGTTTGGAACTGATGGTGAAAATTCTGTATCTGGTTTACAAGGCATTCATAAGAAAATATATCACTTGCCTCTGGCCCTCCCTTATTTTCTGATGCCAAGCTATTTAATTTCAAAATTAAGGAGTTTCTTTTGTGAAACGTGCTGTTAAGATCTTAAACAACTCCCATTCATTGCTCAATACCACCTCTACAATCTGCCAGTCATTCAGTGTATGTTTCTTGTAAGGCTGAGATATACAGTTTATTCAACCAAACAATCTGTTTCATGTATGCCATCATGTGGGAGAAGGATAAGGAATGTGGAACAGGTCAAAATATACATTATCAAACAATGGAAAATCCAGGTTGGAATGTAACAATATTATGAAAAGGATAGTTGCTACTCCCCATATAGTGGAGATGCTGAGTTGCAGATAGGCACAACAAAAAGACTATCACAAAATAAGCTTTTGACCAACAAGGCCTAAAGACACACACACACACACACACACACACACACACACACACACACACACACACACACACACTGCTGGCAGTGCGGCTTCAGCTGCCAGATACTCCAAAATATACATTACCACAGATACGCAACTACAGCAAACTGTATATGAAGATTAACTTAATAATGAATACAATTAAAAACAGCCAATTTATGTCACTTGGCATAATCTACAATTCAACATACTCTCTGCCACAACTCTATTGAGTTCACAGATGATGTATACATCTTAGCCAATTATGTTTCGGAAAACTCTATCAGAGACATTGAGTAGTATTGTAAATCTGCTCAGTCACAACATGCTGGTAATAAATAAAAATGAAACAGTAGTGCTAAATTTTCATAATGCCAAGAGAAGTGATTAGGGATTCAAAATTTGGGTGTTGGACACTGATATTTAAAGTGTGGACAATACAAAATTTCTGAGGAGGCTGCCACAAGAACAACAATTGATGATGTACACACATTGATGGTACATTAAAAATATTAAGTACTATGTGCTGTTTAATGAAAGTTCTTGAAAAATGCTGTCATAAGGACTGTCTGATGACTGTGCACTATGTTTTGAAATATGGAATCATTTTCTAGGGCAGCTCATCATCCAACCTAAAACTCTTTAGAATGCAAAATTGAAAAGTGAGAATCACAGTAGGAATAGAAAAAGGTCATGTCAGACCTTGCAGACTTCTCCTTAAAAGAATGCAAATTCTCTTATAGATATTTACCTTCTCAAAAGTGTAGTGTGTATTAAGAAACATATGACAATATGTCCTAGTTTCTTCCACAAAAATGAAAACATTCATTTCCATAACACAAGACAGAAAACAAAGCATCATACACTACAAGCAAAAACACATCTTTGCAAAAAAGAAAAATACTGCACTGTGGTTGAATTATCTACAGTAAACTGCACTGATCATTTTCAAATTACAGTGTTCACTGACAAAACAGGACCACAAGTGAGGAGAGAAATGAATCACCCACTGAGTTAAAAAGTAGGAAGAGAGGACCACTTATAGAAGTAGGAAACATATACGAACTAATCAACATTGCATAGCGAGTAAAACAAATACTGGTAGCATGAGAAACATCTATAATAATCCTTATACATAAGAATAATGAGACAATGAACTGTGATAACTCCAGAGGTATTTCATTACTAAACATATCATGAGGTATTAAAAGAGATTAAACAAGAAATATAGAGGTCAGAGAATATCAGAATTACACATACAAGTACTTAAAAGAGAACTATAAAAATGTTACTAGCAACTGTTTTTTTAGTGTTGAAAAATACATAACCATCAGCATGTAAAATAAAATAACCTATTTCCCTCATTACAGTGAGCTGAATTGCTTTAAAAATAAATCGTTGTATTTGCACAAATATAATCCAACTTATAATTTATGTTCTGATGGTTGTTATGTGTATGGCTTCATGGTGTACTTCAGAATATCTTCGTAACAATATCCATTGTTTGAATGTCTTATTAAGTAACATATGATTGTAAAATAATTTCATGTCCTATTACCCATAACAAATCCACTGTCATTGTCTACGATGAGACACAAGGATGCTAATAAACTGAATTGTACTGAATCAGACTGGTTTTTCGTCTGGAAGAACTAAGCCCTACAATTCACCACATATTGAAAATGAGACAAGTTGGAGAACATGTTGAGAATATGGTAAAGAAGTATGGACAATGTCTATTGACTTCTCTGGAGGATATAGCAGCATTCAGTGGGAAAGTATGTACAGTATGCAGAAAGAAATGAAGATACCACCACAGCCAAGCAGTATTGCTGAAGCATGAACAAAGTGTACCAAGCTGGAAGCTATATTCAGCACATTGCTACAATATGAGAAACAGAGAAAAGCCAGCTCCAAGTAGAAGATATATATCACCTACACTTCTGAACCTACTAATAGAGAAGATTGTATGAGGCATAATCCAGAAAAAGAATGCCAAGAAGTACTTGTGAAAATAAACTATTAATGAATTGCTTATGCTTGTTGGTGAAGGCTGAAAATAAAGATGAGAAGGGAGAAATCGTAAAGGATTTCATATGTAATGCAATGAAGATTGAACTGAATCTTAGAGAAAGAAGACAGAATTGATGAAATTATCAAGGATGGCAAGTACTTTTCGAAACATTTAAATTTGGGTTAATAAAAATGCACAGAATAGACAAAGTGAAATGTATGGGAGCATGGTTTAGTGTGGAAAACAATATTATGGAAGACATCAAGGAGCAGATCATAGGTGAGTCACGAAGCTATTATAGTCTGAAGAATACACACACATAAAGATGCATTTCAACAAAGGTAAAATTAAGAACCTATAGTGCTGTTATGTGTCCAATAACACTGAATGCATCAGAGGGTCACAACACAACCAGAAAATAGAGACAAATTGAGAATAATTGAGAGCAAAATTAAGAGAAAGATACAGGAGCCCACTAATTTGTAATAAAGCTAGCAAGAGGTATACAGGCTGGGGCAACAACCAGATATTGTTGCAGGATGAGCCAAATGAGGTGGCTACAGGCACACAGCAAGAATAGGAGAGGGAGTAGGTTAAGAGTAGCACAGGTAATGAAAAGAAACATAGATGGCTGAAGACCTCTCAGATAAACAAGACTGTAGCAGTGAAAGATCTTAGGGAACTGGGAATGTACAGTGCAACATGGAAAGAAAAAAGCACATGACAGAATAAGGTAGGCTGCTACTGAGTTGTTGCATGATGTGCATGAACCTTGATCACTGTGTGTGTGTGTGTGTGTGTGACTATACAGGGTGATTCACAAAGATATGCAAATATTTTAATATGTTATTCTATAAGTAAAACTAACAAAAAAAGTCCACAAATGTTTAGTTATGGAGTTATGGCTAATAAAACATTTTGCCTGAAATTTAGCAACTTCGTTAATATGAAGCCATTGCAAAACTGTACGAAGTTAAAATAAAGCATGATTTCCATTCATTTTGTTTTTATTGGTCTGGTGCATCTAATAAAACATGTCCCAGATGCGTATCTGCAGTAGTTTTCCAGAACATCCAGAGAAGCAAAGAGATGAATGCCAAAATGGACATTTTCCCCAGAAATGGATTGGTCATGGAGCCACACGTCTGTGGCCACCCAGATCACCCGATTTTACACCAATGGATTTTTGTAACTGGGAATGGATGAAACACACAGTCTTTATAAAGTCAATACACGTGAGGCATTACTTGCTCGCATTATAAATGCAATAGATGAAATTAAGAACAACCCCTTGAAATGGAAAGGAGCAACAAAATTTGTTCATACCTGTGCAGCTAAATGCGTTGGACTCGGTGGAGGCATTTTTGAACATTCATTGTGAATGCATTGTGAAATTGTATGTACACTGTACAACTTCCTTAAAACTGAGCTTTGTCTTTTTCTGGTTTAACAAGAATTCATGTGTGCTATGGTATTAATAAAAGCAGGTTATCTGACACATTCATACAGTTTCAGTTTATGTTATTACCATCATTATTCCAAAATTAAGTTCTCTGCAACTTCTGTTGAAAACTTTGTGCATAATTCTCTGGAATTTAAAAAACAAATTGGGCCAAGTTGTTAATAAATTAAAAATTTTACAAAATTACTTCTTTGCTACTCTGGATGTTCTGGAAAATTATAGCAGATACATGTCTGGGACATGTTTTTTAGATTCACCAGATCAGTAACAACAAAATAAATGGAAATCATGCTTTACTTTAACCTTGTACAAGTTTGCAATGGCTTCATATTACCAAAGTATCTAAATTTCAGGTAAAATCTTATTAGCTGTAAATCCGTAACTAAACGTTTGTGGACCTATATTTATATGAACTTTTTTCTTTATTTTTGCTTCTAGAATAACACATTAAAATATTTGCATATCTTCATGAATCACCCTGTAAAGTGCATAATGCTCCAGTTTGTTATGCTGGCCACAGTTAAAGTCAAATTGACTTACTGATAAGGTGAATAATGAACGGAGTTCATCAGACTACAACTTCAAAGTCCCTGTTATGTCCACACATTTAGAGGAAATTGCTAAGATGTTTTTCATACTTTCAAGACTAACTTAAATGATAATAAGGCAGCCAAGAATAAATATTTATGCTTCAAAAAATGCTATGTACAGTTGATCACTGAATACCCTGCAAAGAATACATTGATACCTGAAGCGTCCTCACACTTACATCCCAGTATGCTTATTTTTTTATGTTATTTATGATAAATAATAAGTCACCTCATATTAGTTATAATAGTCATAACTAAGAAACAAAAGATAAAAATAAATCCTATATGGATTGTATACACAAAATGGAACTCTGTATTACGGTGCAAAAAATTGAAACAAATTGCTTAAAAATGTGTGACACAAAATTATTAACGCCCAAAAATTCTAAATATAAGTGAAAAGCATTTTTATTAGCCATTCTTTCTATACATTATCTCAATGATTGGATTTTGGATTGGCAAGAAATAATGTGTGTATAAAAACCTCCGTTAGTGCATTATATGACAACATTTTTATGTTTGTCATTGTACACCTACTCAGAATTCTCAATATAGTATGCTGTATTAGTAAAACAGTAGTGACTTTTGTGCTGATCATACAAAGTGCTAATTTGTGTATATTTTCTTAGCTTAAATAGCATATGTATTGTATTGCATTTTTTTCTATCCAGTAAACCTCATGTATACAATACAAGCACAATAGATACTGGACAAGTCAGTATTTATACATACACTGAATTCAGGTGGTTAATTACAGTTGAATATCTGGTATACATACATATGTGATACAAGTAAACTGAACGTGAAAGTCCAGGGTAGAATAATGATAATATCATGAAAAGGATAGGTTGCTGCTCACAATATTGTGGAGGTGTTGAGTTGCAGAGAGGCATATTGAACAGACTGTTAAACATTTAAGCCTCCAGATAAAAGAGTCATTCTTCATAAACAGGAAACATACACAGTCATACAAGCACAACCCACACACACCGCCACTGTCTCTGGCTACTGTGGCATGACTGTGCACTATGGCTGTATCTGGCTGCTCAGTTCAGATGTAGTTGCAGTCCATATTCAGATCACAGTGGCCAAAGACAGTGGAAATGTGTGTGTGTGTGAGTTATGCTTGTGTGAATGTGTGTGTGTTTTCTATTTTCAAAGGAAGACTTTTTTGTCCTCAGAAAGCTTAAATGTTTAGCAATTTTTTCATTGAGCCTGTCTGCAACTCAGTGCCTCCTCTATGTGGTGAATATGAAGTTATCCTTTTCCTAATAAGTCAAACAGAATATTTTTTATAAAAAAATAGTAGTTTTTGGCAGGTGGTTTTATAAGTTTACCAGCTTTAAATGAGTAATTATAACAGAATCATTCATACATACACTTCAGTACTGATTATCTTATTTTTTCATGTACAATTGTCTCAAAGATAACTACAATTGAATTACTAATAGTGATTATGTTATTGACTCAAGAGTTTTTGGGGGATCCCATCCAGACTAGAGAAGCAGTGCATAAGTAAACATCCTTTCAAGACTGCTTTGAATTTAATGTGACCATTTACTAATTTAATTTCTTTCTCTTATCTCCGTCACAGTACATTTCTTCTCAGCCTTTCACATTCTGTGGTTAATCACCATTGCACCTTCTTTGTACCTCATCAGATTTTCATCCATAATTGACTTCTATATGTTTATTTTCTGCTGTTTGCTCTTTGCTTATGAAGACATTCTACAAGCTCAAGATATGCAAAAATTTTGTTTACATCAGAGGACGTACTGACATTTTGGAACCCCTGACATTTTCTTTATGTCACTAAATACACTTTTTGCTTACCCTTCATTTGGTTAGTATCTAATTAAGAAGTTAGACAAAATTAATAATTTTTATTTTTATTGCAGAGCAAGACCGAGAAATACGACCAAAAGCCACTGCTGCTTACCTTCATGCCTTGAGAAATCATCGACCTTCATATAAAATTCGTAATTTTGTGGCAGAATCTGAAACTAGAAGCTCACATGGTAGATACGACCCAGGCTACCTCTGGACAGGGCTTGGAAGGAAACGTTAAATTTCAAGGAGTTACTGATTCTAGCATATGACATCAGTATCAGAAATCCTAAGCAGTGCCAAACTATTATTACATAATTAATCAGCACAATTTCTAATCAATGTAAAGTATTAATATAACTTTCAAGTAAATATCTGAAAAAAATAAAAATCACCTTAAAGGTTAACACTGTTCTTACATCTTTTCACAGTGATAAGTGAATCATTCATTTGATGACACTTAAATTCTGTTACTAAAAATGGGGTGTTTCATAGGAATGAACAAGTAAAGCAGTTGTACAAATAAACTATGTGCTATGGTGTCCCAGGGCACCAGCCGCAGCTCTCATGACAGTTACAATGCGTGGATGAAAGTAGGTGATGCTTGCACACTCTGTAGCAACCAGACTGCAATCCAGACTGCCAGGAGGTGAACTAAGAACTATGTACCACTGGGTACCTCTCCAGTCATCAGCAAGAGGTCATTGGCCACACCACAAAACTATGCCCCAATCCAGTCTCAAGTGACTAGTGGGCAGCATGTCTCTTCCTAAAGAGTGAGGAAACCACTGGTAGATATTACAAACAGCTTTGTTATTAGCTTGCAAAAACAATAAGGATAACAAGAAATTAATTACACCTTTTCAATGGTTCTAACTAAATACAGTTCAAAGGTATAGGTTCCAACAACCTCCAGGAGCTGCAAAATTACAGTAGCTGCACTCGAAGAAGCCGAACTTCTAAGTGTGATACAGCCTTCACCAGAGCTTAAGTGTTGGACCGCAAGTAGTTGGCACATGCCTCATCCAGCTCTTGCTGACAGGAAGTGTCCATAGTGGTCTGACTTAAATAGTCACTCTTCAGGAAGAGATGTGCTACCCTCTAGCCACTTGTGACTGGATTGAGGCATGGTTTTGTGGTGCAGCCAGTGACCTCTTGCTGATGCCTGATTAGGTACTGGGTTGTCGATAATTGTCCTGGCAGTCCATGTTTATAATTGATGTTCTGACACGGTTGCTACAGAGCACATGTCACCTACTTTGACCAGCACATCATAATTGTCATAAGGATTGCGGCTGGTGACCCCGGTCACCATAGCACCAAATAACTAGTTTCTTGCCATTTCATTCAACTGTTGAAATATATGCCCATATCTTGTATGTAGCAAACCTTAGGTTTGTTGATGTATTGTTGTAACAGTACTTGAATGTATAGCAAAGGGAAGAACATTTTGTGTCATTGTTTATCACATGAAACTTCAGTTATTATGCTTGAATTAAAATATTTGTCTAGTAACAGTAATAAAATGATTTTGAACTTGGATGGTAAATGTTTTGTTATGTACATAAACAGAATGCTAGAGACGATGGAAAATGAATGGAAATACGTTTTGATAAGGACGCTAATTCTAGTCACTACAATCTAGTCATACTGAAACCTGTTTCTTCTGTTCTCTATGTTATATTTGCAGTTAGTCCTTAGTATTCACTTAATGGAGAATTTTTTATGGTTTTCAAGGCCAATTACTTAAATTTGTTACATAATCTTTCATATCTACTACAAAAAAAATTTCTGCTAGTACAGTAGCTGCATAGTCAGTAGTACATAAAATTTGAAAAGGCAGATTTATGTTACTTATAATGCATTGGAAACATGTAAAGAATAATTCTTAGCAGTTATGTTAGTTTTAACTCTTAAGAGAAACAATTAATATGTTTTTGATTAAAATGTTGTAATCAGGCACTGAAAATGTACTGAAGAAATGTAAATTGCTCACAAAGATTGTTACATGATTTTCACAAGAAAACCAGTTGCATCTTTATTCCTTCCATCCTTGCTCTCCAGGCACATGTAGACTTTTTTATTAGACAGTTTATTAATGATGTGCAATCAAAGTAGAATTAGAAATGGCTAGATGAGATTCTCCACCTTGATACAAAATCATGTTCCACAAGTCTGAGGACTGTACAACTTTTAGTAATATGAGTAATAATAGTATAAATGCAGAGAATCAGCTATTATAAACTTTCAGTGTGTGCAATATTAATCTGGCTAGGATGTCATGCCCCTGTAGAAATTGGAGGAAAAAAATACAGGGGCTTTTCATTTGTACTATTTTGCCACTCATGAGGACTCTCAGAAATTTATTCAAGAGGAGGCAAGATTTTAAATTTGCCATTTTGTATCTACCAAAACTCATTCTGTGCATTTAATATGTCCTGAACCAAGAAGAAAATTTGCCAGGATATACACAAATGTTATTTTATCTCAGAGATTGACAGTTATTGACTCAATATATTCTCTGGAATGTAGATTACCACTGTGAAACAGAAAAGGCAAGTATATTAAATTATTGTATGGAAAGTAGATCCTCCTACACCATGTGGGTCATTTCAAACGTCCTGCACATTGTGCATGTGCGACCGTTATGGTGGTATGATAAAATTGAAATTTATATCAGTTGTGAGAGAGACTTTAGGTTTGATGGTTGTATATGTGTTTGCTGGTTCCAGTGGCTGGTGTCATGAGTAATTTGGTTTTGAAATGGAGACTGAAACTGAGTCAGGTCAACTACACATAGTGGCCACCATTCCTACATCAAACTCAAACCCCTGTATGGAAAGAATCCAATGGATATTTGTAATGACTTTGAGAGAAGTGTGTGGGAATAGTGTAGTGGAGGAGGAGATTGGTGTTTAACGTCCCGTCGACAGCGACGTCATTAGAGACGGAGCACATGCTCGGATTAGGGAAGGATTGGGAAGGAAATCGGCAGTGCTCTTTCAGAGGAACCATGCTGGCATTTGCCTGAAATGATTTAGGGAAATCACAGAAAACCTAACTCAGGATGGGCGGAGATGGGTTTGAACCGCCGTCCTCCTGAATGCGAATCCAGTGTTCTAATCACTGCTCCACCTCACTCAGTCTAATAGTGTAGTGGATCATAGCATAATACAATGGTGGCCTGCCCATTTCTGTGAAGGTTGGGTAAGCATTGAGGACAACCCAAGAAGTGGGAGACCATCAGCTGCAACAGACTATGTCTCGCAGGTTATTGTTAATGACATTTTGAGAGAAGATCGATGACAAACATGTGAGGAAATTACATATGAGGCCAAAATGTCTGTCCATTCAGTTTACAAAATCATAATTGAAAAGTTAAAGATGATAAAAGTTGTTGCCACACGGGTTCCACATGATCTGAGTGAAGAGCAGAAAGCAGTTCGCAAAAGAATCGCAGAAGAATTGCTTCAACATTATCAACCAGGAGATCAGTTTCTGAAAAGGACTGTTGCACTTCATGAAACCTGGATAATAGATTTCGAGCCAGAACAGAAGCCTCAGTCATAACAAACAGAAAAGTTTCTACTTTCCACGTCCGAAAAAATTCCACTGCCAGCTGATGATGATCTTTGCATATGACATGAATGGACTCATAGCTACAAATAGTGCCCCAGGGGATGTCTGTAACTGGTGCATACTACAACCTATTTCTGCAAAATATTTTGCACCCAAGAATTTGTCAAAGAAGGCCTATATGCTTACAGCTGGTGTCCTCATTTTGCGTGATAATGCAAGGTAGCATATTGGCCTACCAGTGGGGGCAGAGGCTCAACAAATATGGATGAGAAATACTTCCCCACCCACCATACAATATACAATCCTGATATGAGCCCACCAGACATTAATTTGTTTCCCAAATTTAAGGAACAGCTATATAGAAAACGTTTTGATACAACTGATGAAGCATCCTATGATATGACCTGAGTAATCACATAGCTCAACAAAGAATGTGCCCTATCCAGAATACAGAAGTTTCCAAAACATTGAGAAGCTGTTATATGTAAAAATGGACATATTGAAGGACTGCAGAGGTATTTTGTTAAATAAATTATTTTCTTCAGTTCTGTCTTACAGTTGCAGAGCTTTAGAAATGACACTCATATTAATGTAAATTGATTTGATGATTTGAAATAACATCTTCATGTCATTAACACCACTGTCTCTAACAAGATGGAGAATAAAGCTACAAAATATTCACTAAACATATTTTTATTTATAAAGTAATGACATCTGGTTGGCACTGAATTCTAAAAACCTAAAACAGAAAAAAATAAGAAATGTAATGTGCTAATATTCCTCAGAGTCGAGAAATGGGAAGCAAACTTTTAAAAATTTTATCCTACTTTGGTGTCATCTGTAACACAGCTTGCACGCAAAACTTCGTGAGTGATCACGGTTCTGAATTTGCTGCATTATTTTCGTACCATTTTTAAATGCTGACAGACACAATTAAGGGCAATTAATTTGTTTTTTTGAAAACAAATTTTTTGGGTTAGTTGGATAAAGTGTAACCCACAGCCAGCATTCAAAAATCCCAAAACAACATTGAAATTAGGCATTGTACCACATTCCTAACAGTCTATGACCGAACCAAGATATTCCTCTTATCCCCAGTTTGATACATTGTTCTGCAGGCATAATAATTAGTTACAGAATTCATAACTCAACAGCTGCATGTTGTTCTGTGTTCCCCCTGTAGAGTTTGAGAAGATACAAACTCAAGGAAAAGAAATCTTATCACCACACACATTGGACTCTTTTCACCTCACCTCTAGACAGATAGTAGAATACTTCTATTATTAAGTAATGCAACAGGGAATGGGCAATGCACTGCAGTCATGTTTATCTTGTGTTGGGAATTGCACCAGCATTCAAGCACAAAATTATTGAAATGGTCCCACTCTGCAACTTGTGAAGGTCTGTATAAGGAAGCATGAGAGAAAACATAGGGGACTCAAAGTTTGGCAATGTTCTGCAAAGGTTTGCACCTGCTTTGACCATGGGGCAGCCATAAAACTGCCTCTGCACCAAGGAAATGATTTAATTTCTCGTGAACAGCTTGAGAACCTGTCATACCCATGTTAGATTTTTTGCAGACGATGCTGTTATTTACTGCCTCATGAAGTCATTGGATGATCAAAACCAATTGCAAAATGATTTAGACGAGATATTGGTATGGTACAGAAAGTGGCACTTGCCTCTAAAGTCATCCACATCAAAGTACTAAAAGGGATCTGCTAAATTTTGGTTACATAACAAATGACACAGATTTAAAAGCTTTGAATTCGACTAAATACTTAGGAATTACAATTAGAAATTGCTAAAACTAGAAGAATCACACAGATAATGTTGTGGGGAAAACTCACACTATGCTTGTCCATGTTCTTCTGGAGTATTATTGTGCAGTGTGTGGGTTCCACATCAGATAAGACTAATGGAGGAGACTGAAAAAGTTCAAAGAAGGGCAGCTCACTTTATATTATTGCAAAATAGGTGAGAGAATGTCACAAATATTATATGCAAGTTGGAATGGCAATCATTAAAATAAAACTTTTTTTTTGTTTTAGGATCTTTTCACAAAATTTCAATAATAAAATTTCACCTCCAAATGTGAACATATTTTGTTGACACCCACATATGTGAGTTGAAATGGCCAGTGTAATATAATAAGATAAATCACCATTTGCACAGAAAGACTTAAGTGTTTGTTTTTCTCGGATGCTCTTCAAGAGTCAAATGGTACTCTTCAAGAGTGTAACGGTAGATAAATGTCTTGAAGGTGGTTCAATGAGCCCTGTGCCAGGCACTTAATTGTGAATTGCAGGGTAGTCTTGTAGATGTAAACATACATACAGAAACTGTAAAGCCACAATTTCCTGTCACAGTCAGGAATGTTAAGTATGCAGTTCAGTGAAACGGCAGACATAACAATCATTTTTATAGCTGCATGGGAATTCTATAATGACTAACATGTTGACTGCCACTAAGCCATTGGTGGCCACAGCTCAGAACCTTACACCTGATGCTGTTTGCCTACTGGTGGCCACAACGGAGCCTCATGCCTGATGCTCTGGCCTGGCCTCATGGTGAAACATCTGTCACTGTATGTGCAGCAGTCAATGTGTTACAAAGTCTATACTCCAGATGCCAAGAGGGGCAAATGTCTCCTTGTGGCACCCTCCCCCATTTTGTGAAACTGGTTATCTGCAACACTAGCTAAAGCTCATTTCTTGTATTTTATTATGTGTTGGTTGTTTGGTGGCTTTAATCTTAGTTCATAGTTTTGTAATATTTGCTACTGAGAACACTGACCATTTGTTAAATAACCACATAATGCTCATTTATGATCGTTGGAATGCTTGGGAAAAGGTGTCAAAGGAAAAAAATGTTCTCTCTCATGTTCAAAGGAAGGAATGGAAACTCAGTTACTCTGTAGCTGGGTACTACTTCTACAAAATGTATTACTTAATGTCATGTAGCTTTTTGGACTCTACAACACCTATGAAATAATGGTAGTGGTTTAGAGTACTCAGTCTATTGTGCTCATAAGCATCCCTGATAAACCACGATATCATATAGAGATATGTTCCATTATTTGCCAGCAGCAATTTACTAAAACACTTCAATGTTTCAGACTAGAAAACATTTAACTCACCTTAATGAGAACTGCGTGAGTTGAACTGACCAAAGGTCTATGGATTTAAAAATACCAGGACACAAAATATTATTCTCTTGGAATAACTGGCATGGCTTGGAATGTTTCAAGTGCAAAAATTTAATTTACACTGGGCAATCAGAATTATGTTCTAAATAGTTGCTACAATTAACCATTATTTCGGTGAGATGGTCACAGTGGTGGCTATGCAAACATCGTCCAAGCCAGTTATTTCAATTTATACAACACTCACTCACCCATTTTTCCACTTGATAATCTGTTAATAACATAAGAGAGAGATTAATGTTAAGAAATAATCAAACATGAGCCATCACTAGTACAAAATAGATAATTATTTGCACCAATACATTTACAACAATACACACATTTTAAACACCTAGGCCAGGAGGAGGAAAGGTATGACAGGAAGTGACATAAGAAGAAAGATCGACAAATGATAAACATCACATCAAAGGCGTAAATTTGACCCCCTCCTTTTGAAACAGTATGGATTTATGTTTTACAAATAAGACTACTTTCTGTGCACAATCAATTCAAAATATTTACCAAAGTAATCTTACCAACACAGAAAAGGCAAGAAAAAATATCCGTATGTTGTTATAAATGTGATTTGTACAGCTGCTCACAGATCTCACTAACAGAATAGCACACACACACAAACACACACATTGTGTGAATATTGCTTTAACATATCTTTCAGATCATCAGACTGAATGTGGTAAATCCGTTGTGACCTAGATAGCAATGTCAAACCAGCCGATATTCTTAAAAGAAACTGCTAAATTAAACTGATGATAAGGAATTATGAAAAGAAAGACCACTTGGCAATCAAACATTCAATGTTGTGTAGCAGCTGCTGCAAATAAATTTCTGACTTCAGCTAATAACAATCTAGCAGGCCATACTACATGGAAATATCAAACTCTTGTTTCTGATAGTTGGTGATTTGCTGCTGAAAAATATTGCTGTCCCCAACCGCAAAATTGACATCAGACTGGGAATTAGAATGCAACAACTTGGCAAACATTTTAAAAATATGGTAAATTCAAAACATATGTATACAAAACCAGATTCTCAAACCAAAACTAATACTACAGAGGTGTCTGTATACACATTGGAACAAACTCATTAAGAAGCAGCAGCAAAGAACAGATTATTAATGAAACAAGAACTACAATCAGCTTGGCAAGAAGTGTTTATGTGGGATCCCAGCTAATACTCAGCAGAATCATAAAAAGTAAGTCAGTGAGTGACAAATGTATCTCCAAAATAAATTATGCCATCAAAGAACAATGTGATCATCTTGGGACAGTTTTTATAGATCCAAACAAGTTTCTGTGTGAAAACTGCCTAGGAAAGTATGGCACTCAGCAGAATGTTTACAGATGACTGCAAAACAATCAGAAGCAAGGGAAACTATACGGCCTGATGGGGCTGAAAACCCAACTGCTGCAGCTGAAAAAGGAAAATATAAGCACAACACAAGAAAGAAAGGACTACAGGTTATGCTCTCAGAGTGGAGCCCGCAACATGTATGCTGGCAAAAGAAAAGTTACATAAAAGTACTAAATCAGAATACTCAATACATTGGTAACAAGAAACTAGAAGCAGTAGTCCTAAGTGAAATACAATCAGATATACTACATATCAGTGCATAAAGGACTGTATCTTATCCAGTTACTTCTATAGATCTAAACATAAAGGTGGTGGGGTTTCCATATATATTAAAACAGGGAAGTCCCTAAAGATTGCAAACAGTAAGTGTGTGAGATTACCCACAGCTAAAGAAAAAAAACTTTGAAATTACTGGTGTAATGACTGATGACTAGATTGTTTTGTGTGCGCAGATCACCAAGTGGCAAGATTAGCATCTTTGTGAAAAAAATAGCCAACTTACGAAGAATGAAGATGAAGAAAAACATTATTATGTGTGGAGATTTCAATACTGACATGGGAAAAGAATCAAAACCAAGACAATATTTTGAAGAATTGTTAATACAATACAATATGGAGGCAACAATATGTGCACTGACAAGATTGAGTTCTCAAAGTCAGACAGTTATTGACAACATTATTATTAATTTTAGTAGTTGTAGTTATGAGTCACATGTAGTCCAACATAAATATCTGAGCACCAGGGACAGCTGACCTGCTTCTGCAGAAGTAAGGACATTATATCAGAACCAAAACAAGCAACCAAAGAAATCAGTGAACAAAATATTAACATCTTTAGAACAATATTAAGCAAGGAAACCTGGAATAAAATCCTACATGCACAGAATGTAAATGAAAAGTATCTTGCATTTACTACAACGATTAAACACCATTTTGATATGGCATTCACCAAAGCAAAGAGACAAGAAAAGCAGCAGGATCAGACAAAGTGGATTACCAGTGAAATAATAGAACTGCAAAGGAAGCTGCAGGATTTGAAATAGGGGTGGGGGGTAACTGAAAATTATAAGATGCTATGAAAGAAGTGAGAAAAACAATAAGAGAAGCAAAAGCAGGAGCAATTAATGCCACCACAATGAACTTACAAAACAAGGTAAAGGCAGCTTGGAATGAAATTGATGGTGAAAGAAAGGAAAAAGCTGATCGAACAAAGAAATAGAGATCAGGTCAATGAAAACAGACAACAGAGTGGTTACAGATGATAGAGTAATAGCTAACATACTCAATGATTAGTGTATAAATGTGATAGCGAACTTAGAATTGGAAAGCAATAGTAAAAAAAATAAGATTACTAAGTTATCAAAAAAATCAAGCATAACCATATTCTTCAAATCAGTCACAGATGATGAACTGAGGAAAAATATACAAAAACTGAAGTCCAAGCAATCAGCTGATAATGATAAAATGTTGAATAATATAATAAAGGAAGTAAGTGACTAAATAATCTCACCATTGCTAGATGTAGCAAACAGTGCTTTCATGAACATAATTTTTCCAGAAAAACTGAAGACCAGTAGGGTGGTACCAGTGTAAAATAAAGGGATAAGGATGACCCCAACAACTACAGGCCAGTTTCACTATTATCAGGTTTCTAAAAAATCCTGGAAATGCTTATGTATAATAGATTAGTTGATTATCTGGACAAATACAGTATTTTTACATCATCACAGGATGGTTTCAGAAAGAGTAAATCTACAGAATCAGCAACTGCCAGTCTGACAGACTATATTACACCATCCTTAGATGAAAAACAAGTTGTATCTGCAGTGTTCCTGGATCTTTCCAAAGCATCTGACACTACTGACCATGAAATAGTGATATGAAAATTGCAAAACTATAGTATTTGAGAGCAAGCAGGCAAGTGGATAGAATCATACTTAAACAACAGGAAACAATATGTATCAATAAGGAAAGCATATCAGTCAGAATCCAAAGCTATCAAATATCGAATGCCACAAGGATTCATAATGGGACCATTGCTGTTTAATCTACATCTGCATTTACATCCATACTCCACAAGCCACCTGATGGTGTGTGGCAGAGGGTACCTTGAGTACCTCTATCGGTTCTCCCTTCTATTCCAGTCTCGTATTGTTCGTGGAAAGAAGGATTGTCGGTATGCCTCTGTGTGGGCTCTAATCTCTCTGATTTTATCCTCATGGTCTCTTCGTGAGATATATGTAGGAGGGAGCAATATACTGCTTGACTCCTCGGTGAAGGTACTGAGCTACTGAGCATCTCTCCAGCAGAGTCTTCCACTGGAGTTTATCTATCATCTCTGTAACGCTTTCGCGATTACTAAATGATCCTGTAACAAAGCGCGCTGCTCTCCGTTGGATCTTCTCTATCTCTTCTATCAACCCTATCTGGTATGGATCCCACACTGCTGAGCAGTATTCAATCAGTGGGTGAACAAGCGTACTGTAACCTACTTCCTTTGTTTTCAGATTGTATTTCCTTAGGATTCTTCCAATGAATCTCAGTCTGGCATCTGCTTTACCAATGATCTGTTCGTTAATGACATAGGTACTGAAGAGAAGAAGAAAATGTATGCAGATGATATGACAATACTGAACAATGACCAAAACAGGTACAGGTTGAGAGAAGAGCATACATATATGCAAAAAACCACAGCTCAGTGGCTCCTGGAAAATGGAATTGTTATAAACCTAAAAAAGACTATGTATTCAGTATTCAGAAATAAAGAGAAGGCTGTGCATATGTGTTTAGAGGTGGATGAAATGAGACTGGAAGAAGCAGAATCCACTACATTCTTAGGTATTACTGTAGATAACGAGCTGAAATGGATACAACATATTAATTCTGTCTCTAATAAATTCAGCTCCATCATATTCAGAATGAGGCAGCTATCATAGTATACAGACAAGCAGCTTTTGTGCACAGTATACGATGGACTCTTTGAACTATACCTACAGTATGGAATGATAGTGTGGGGAAATGCAAACATTAAAGAAATAAAAAGAGCATTCACATTACAATAAAAAAGAAATCAGGATCATATTAAGAAGAAAGACTTCTGAAACATTCTGAAACTGCTTCAAAAGACTAGGTATCTTAACTTTTACATCTTTGTAATAATATATAAACTATATGTCAAAAAAGACACTGCAAAGTGGACTACAAATGCTAGCATACACACCCACAACACAATGAGGATGAATGACATACAAAGTGTAGTAACACTGTTCACGTTACGTCGCACTTCACTTAGCGTAGACCGGAACTGTGTCCTAGGCATGCCCGATGTTGACTCACTGCGCTCAGCCTGTCCTGCCGGAGCTGTTGTTGTTGTTCTTGTTGTTACGCCGGCAGAGGGCGCGTCCGAATTCTCGCGTGTCCTCTGGTGGACGGGACTCTACTTGCGGCAACTACCATCCATGACGCGCCGTGCCAATGTGCGCCTCCCGCGATCTTTTTGGTGGCTACTACACAAAGCATACACCACCAACTAATAATGATTGAAAGAGGACACCAGTACTCAGTTTATCAAATTACTAAGAAGTCCACCTAAAAAACTGTGAAACAATATACATGACACTAAGTTTTCAAAGAATCTCAAAGACTATCTTGTGGAAAATGAATTTTACAGTGTTGAAGAGTACACATGAAATTTGTATATATTGTTACTTATAATCAGTGATGTTAGAATGTGAGAAAAATGGCTAGGAAGTATGTGATAATGAATGTTTTATATTTTTGATGTGTCCTATATCACATCTATATGCACTGTACACCAGCTAATCCCATAGGGTCAAATAAAATTCAATTCACTATGACATTTTTATTTCTGGTGGATCCTATTGCTGCTTATGGTGGTGTAGCAGAATACCCAGATTTTAGCATTAGTGTAATTTCACAAGTCTTAAACACTACCAAACAAAAACAGCAAATCAAATGAAACAGAGTCTCCAGACACAGATGTAGAAGTAATTATGACACATTGACATCAGTGGTCACCAAATTCAATTATTACTCCCGCACAATGGCAGCACACATTGCATCTTCTAATAAACAAGCAAATACAAAACACACATTATATTTGCTTTTGTAGACACTTGATGCACCAATAGACACCTGACTTGGAGAGGGAAATATAGGTTGGCTGAGATTATCGCAGATAATAAAAAAGGGGGAGGGAAGGGGCACCATCATATATAGCAAGATCCCAGTTGTGTCAGGTGTCAGAGGAGTGCCATTTTTACATTAGAATCAGAATTCAGGCACCATGTTTTGAAAGAAGATCTTACAAAATGCTTAAGAATGCACTGAAAAGTAAGGTTAACTTTTTCCATCAAAATATTGAGGATAGAGTGATAAGGTCGAAGAGCCTCTTGTTTGTTTGGAAAATTTAGAGAGCTCTGAAAAGATAGACATCCTGTGCCTATCTGAACATCACACAGACACAGAGTTAGACAAGTTGTGTATAAAAGATTACACTCAAGGAGCTTATTCATGCAGAACTAATATGGGAAAAGGAGGAATTATTACATATATTAAGACAGAACACAAGTTCAAAAATATTGAGACAAGTAGATTTTACAGTGATCAACACATAGAAGTGTGTGCTTCTGAATTAATAATGAAAAATATTTCACTTTCAACTGTAACTGTATATAAATTGACACTGATAAATTTTGAACTGTTTATGAGAAAACTGGATTCCTTACTCTGTTACTTGTCAGAGAGTATCAAGCAGTTAATAGTCTGTAGTGACCTCACTGTAGATTATCTAAAGGTTTCTGATAGGAAAATTGATTAAGATTCTACAATTTTATCTTAGTACTTAAATTTGCAACTTGGGTGAATGAAGACACTAGGTAATGTTTTCTTTGGTGAAGTTCAAAGCAATAGAATAACTGTTTACTCAGGGACAGAAGCTCTTTCTGATCATGATGCACAGTTAATTAGGATAAATGACATAGTACCTTACTGTAGGGATACTTCTCAGAGTAAATCAGTTAGAAGATTAGATTAGATTAGATTTACTTTCATTCCAATTGATCCGTAGTGAGGAGGTCCTCCAGGATGTGGAACATGTCAGAAGAACAACAATACATGACAAATATTTACACCTAAAACAAATAAGCTAATGTACCATTCCACAGGTCCCAAGTGGAATGATCGTCATTTTTTAATGAACATTAAGAGTCATTTTACAAATACTAATGCACTGAATTAAAAATAAAAAAGTTTTTTATTTATTTATAAGGTAATAAACATGTAATACAACTACTGTAATACTTATTTACGATAAACACATTACTGCACTGAATGGTGCAGAAGTTAGATTATACTTACACACACACACACACACACACACACACACACACACACACACAGACACACAAATTTTCAGTGAACACATTACTGCACTGAAATTGTGCAGAAGTTATGTTGTACTTATATACAAATCAGTTGGTTTTACTAAGAAATTCATCAATGGAGTAGAAGGAGTTGGCCACCAATAAATCCTTTAGGCTCCTCTTAAACTGAATTTCATTGGTTGTTAAGCTTTTTATGGCTGCTGGCAAGTTATTGAAAATGTGTGTTCCTAAATAATGCACACCTTTTTGTACAAGACTAAGTGACTTTAAATCCTTGTGAAGATTATTCTATGGCAAGTCAAGCACTTTTCACTCATGATAAACGTAATAGTTTATTAAGAATAAGTCGTTAAATTACAGATAAACACGAAAATATGGTTACACAAATTTGGCCTCTACGCAACTGTGTGTAAACAAAAACAAAAGTGCAAAGTTTCTGAAACAACAAGTTAAACTTTACGCTACTTTCCGGAAATGCTAGTTAAATAATGAAGAGGTAAGTTAAATTGCTGGAGAGAGCAAGGAACAACTAATGAAATTCTATAGATTTGCTGCAGCAGAACGTAAACAGAAAATACGACTGTACGGTCTTTTCGCATTTTCTGCTATATTACGTAAAGAAAAATGAAACCTTTAATGGTACACTTAAACGGCACACTAATACACTTATTTACCATGTAATCAGTACTAATCTATATGTTTTATAATCTAAAATAACTTATCTTTACGAGAACACCAAAACTCGCGCTAAAGTAGGGATAGGCATAATCCGAATAAATGACTCCAGGACAAATGTTTTTATGAATGATTTACATGCAATGACATAGGATGAAATTTATAATGAACTAAATGCTAACATAAAATTTAATGTATTCCATGATAAATTTATATTATTATTTGAAAATAGCTATCTGCATAAGCTAATCAGAAAGAAACTTGAACAGTCATTTAAAAAACGATGTATCACTAGAGGAAGGAGAAGGGTAATGTATGTGTTGGCAAGAACAAGTAGAGATCCTACAGTAGTTACATATTACGAAAGCTATTCAAAATTACTACGAAAAGTTGACAAAAACTCAAGGACCATGCGTATAATGTCAGAAATCAGTAATTACAGCAACACACTTAAGGCTATATGGAATGTAATGAAACACGAGACAGGATAACCAGCCACAGAACAAGATAACATCAGTATTGAACTGAATGGAAGTGCTATAAATGATGAGGCACTGGTAGCAAATATATTTAATAAGCATTTCTTAAATATAGTAGAAAGTTTAGGGACAAACAGTTGAAGAGAAAAATCACAGCAGTATGTTGATAAGGAACTCATAAAATTCTGTCACATGAAGGTATCACCAATTTCTGCTCCTGAAATTAAGAAACTTATACATTCTCTCAAAAATAAAAGCTCATCTGGTTTTAATGGTGTTTCCAATAAAATACTAAAATTTTTCCCCATATTATGAACCCAGTCTTATCTTAAATATGTAATGCATCACTAACTCAAGGAATTTTTTCGGAGAGACTGAAATATGCCATTGCTAAACCTCTCTCTAAGAAAAGTGATGACTATTGTTCCTCATATATTTAAATGATCTTCCATCTCATATACAACAAGCAGAATTAGTTCTTAAGAATATCATTGGCTGATTTTCTGTGAATGGTCTCACCCTCAATTTTAAAAAGAAACATGATATTCAGTTCTGCACATCTAGGGATACTATACCATAGAGAGGAAATAAGTTGTGGCGCCGATGAAATTGCCACCAACATTGATGCAGCCATCTTTGAACTAAGCTAAGATTATCTTTGGCCTCTTCCGCCATGTTCAGTTCTTTGTGAGTCTTGCATGTGTTTAGGTGAATAAATGAACTACTGCTAAATGGGTGTTGTTTGGTGTAACTAACCTGAACAATCACCTCACTGGTGACCCTGAGCTTACCTATGATCATGCCCTCGCCCTTTGCCAGTCCCTTCGGCCTCTCCACCATAGCCTACCTCTCCCTGTCAAGGTTTCTCACACCCCCCCCCCCCCATCTTGAACGTGCCCTCGCTCGAGGTGTTTGTGCCTGTCCCCCAGGACATAATCCACAACATCTCAATAATACTGTGCGATTATACACTGTTCGTCATGTGTTTTTCTTCATCCAGTGCTCATGACACAACCTCCGCCATTCTCTGCCACCTGGTGAAATGTGTTTCCCTCCCGCCCGAGATCAACCTGGACATGCTTCGTGTATTCGCCATGCCCACTGGAGACATCGTCGTCGTCGCTCTGTTCCACCTGCAAACCGCTGGCCTACCTGTCACTGCACTACCAGTACGACGCCCGGCTCGCTTCAACGACTTCCAGGTTTGGTGGACCAACCTTCCTTCATGACATCTACCCACACAGCTCCCCAACGACGCTGTCAAACTGACCATGGTCTGGCTCCCACAGACTACTCCAGCAGGGGGCAGGGGGGGGGGGGGTTATGTGGCGCCGATGAAATTGACACCAACATCGATGCACCCATCTTTGAACTGAGCTAAGATTATCTTTGGCCTCTTCCGCCATGTTCAGTTCTTTGTGAGCCTTGCATGTGTTTAGGTGAATAAATGAACTACTGCTAAATGGGTATTGTTTGGTGTAACCAACTCGAACAATCACCTCAAAGTAATAGGTTGGAACTTCAAAATTCTTAAGTGTCCATATTGACGAAAAATTAAATGGTAAAAAGCACATTTTGGAACTCCTAGAACAACTTAGTTCAGCCATGTTTGCACTCATCATTGCAAATCTTGGGAAAAGACAAATCAACAATTTGACATATTTTGCATATTTCCATTCGGTAATGTCATGTGGAACAATGTTCTGAAATAACTTGTCTTTAAAAAGGAAGTATTTGCTGCTTAAAAACGCCCTATAAGAACAATATGTGGTGCTCATTTGATCATCTTGTAAACATCTGTTTAAGTAGTTGGGCATTCTGAGTACCACTTCACAGTATATTTATAACTTCATGAATTTTTTTATAAATAGTACACTACAGTTCAAAAGGAACAATGAGGTACATAATTACAGTACCAGAAGGAAAAACAACATTCATTATTCCACTTTAAATTGTCTTCAGCATGAAAAGGGGTGCAGAATGCTGCATTAAAAACTTTTTATCACTTACCTAGTGATATAAGATGTCAGAAAATGCAAAGTAAAATTTGAAAATAAACTGAAAAAGTTTCTCCTTTTTTGTTCCTGTGGCTGCAAGGCCATCATGTACTCTTCTAGGTATGCTGGTTTCCAATGTTCAATGGAAACAGTCGTGTCCTTACCATTCCAATTTATTCTGAATGTGTTGATGCCTTGTTGGAGAATTCTGTAAGGTCCCACGTACAGAGGTTGACAAGGTGGCCATGTACTGTCATCCCTCAGCCAGATGAGTGTCATTATGAGCAGGTCATTGTGTCACTCACTCACTCACTCACTATAATGACGGGCCTGCCTTGGCCCGAGGTGTAGGAGTTTAAGCTGGTTGAGCTGTTCGTCCTGAAATCCTCTCTGTTGGGAAAGTTTTTCTTCACATTTTGGATTGGCCTCTGGTTTCTGTGGATGTAGGAATTTATCTGCCGAGTGATTCCGGCAGCTTCTTGTTCTTCTTCTTGCTGCTTCCTGGCTGCCCGAATTCTATCTTCTTCAGGCGAGAGAAGTCCACAGGGGGCATCTGTTGTTGAATGTGCAGGACTGCTTGGTCAGTCATGTACCGCCAGTCCTCGCTGGTGAAGATCGAGTGCTTGTTGATCAGCTCCAGATCTGCACGCCTGATGAGTTCCCTCCCGTGAAGCTTCTGGTTCAAGGGTTTGCACCCCCAGTGGAAAGGATAAGGTTTATGAGGTAGGGGAGGGATGTAGTCTACTGTGAAAGGGTAAGGATGATCATGATGGGGGTAGCTACCATCACGCAGGGAATCTGTGATCTTGGTGAGCACCTCCCTCACACAGTTCTTGTTGGGGAGGGGGAGGCACCCGAACGGCTCGTCTTCTTCTCCTCCCTTGGTTTCCATCAGCACTTCCTGCGTCGTCTGTGTTTCCGCAGAGACAGGAGTGATGACTGCTTCCGAGGAGGCTGTCTCCTTGTTTTCGGCAGTTTTCCCCGAGTGCATTACCACCTCCCTAGCAACCTGCATTGCCGTGTGGCCAGGGAGGTGGTTGTTTGCGTTGTTGCGTCTACCCCCACACTGGTGGGGGTCGGTGCCACATCTGGCGTCGTGCGAGATGCGAGGTACAAGGTGACCCTTAGTTGAGTCACCTCCCGACGTGTCTCTTCTAGTTCCGCTCTCAGGGCCGCACTCTCCTCTGCCATTGCGGATTTGAGCGCAGTGATTGCATCTTCGTTGGCTTCCCGCAGTGCTTGGTGGAAGGCATCCACGTCGTCTTTGTGGCGCAGCCTGCTTCCCCTACTAATGTAGGAGGGTGGGGTGTCCACCTTTTCTTCCGCTGCTTCCACGTCTTCAGATAGATGCAGCTGTGCACGTTTGCGGCGTGCGAGCCACCGCAATTTACGCACGACACTGCAGTACCTCTTGGTTTGGTGCAGTTCCGTGTGTCGTGCGGTTGCCTGCACTTAACACACGCAACCACGCCGTTGCATTCCCTGACTATATGTCCCAGCTTTTGGCACTTATAGCACTGTAATTGTGCCACAGGCTTCTGCTTCTTCTTCTTGTTGCCGCAACTGTTGCTCCCGACTGCGTTTAGCAGGAGCTCAATAGCAGCAGCAATCTTGCCTCTTCCTCCATTCCTGCATCTCGGCATGGCAGTGGGCTAGTAGCGTTGGCGTGTGTGAGCGATGGTAACGAAGTGAGCCACAGCGAGTCGAGCAGGGGAGTGCGTTCGCGTGCGTGCGTGCGTGCGCATCGCGAGAAAACACCGAGAGATAAAGCAGTCTTCATACACAGGTCATTGTGTATGAAGACTGATTTATCTCTGTGTGTTTTTGGTGCTGTTGGCCAAATTTCATCCATGTTTCTCTGAGGATGTTGGCTGAAGTCAACTGCAGTTTCTTTATTTGGAAGATATCTTGGTTTGTCAGAAATGAACTCAGCTGGATACCTTAGTTGTTCTCCATATACCAGTTGTGCTGTGGAGCAGTCCAGATCCTCTTTAACAGCTGTTTGTAACCCTAAGAGAGCACATTATACCTGCCTTCAGAATTTTGTAGAACCTTTCACCCATCCTCTTGTTTGCAAGATGGTAGCTGGTGGTTCTGATATGTGAGCAGCTGCACAGCAGTAGAAGCTGATGGAACAACAGTTACTCAAACTGCTGCCCACAAGCTATTGTTATCATCTAAGGCACCCCATATCTTACAACCTGTTCACTGACAAAAGCTCTGGCCACTGTTTCTGCTGCCACATCTATAATGGGGATTGCTTCAAGACAGTGAGTAAATATATGTATCACTGAACAAGTAATTATACTGTCTGGGGCTCAAGAATGGTCCCAATAGATCCAAATCTATGTGCATCGAACACACTATTGGTGTGTTGATAATGCCTAATGGTGTGGATACACGCCTGCCAATCTTGCACCATTGACATTTCTTGCACGATTGAGCCTAGTTTTGGCAACTTTTTTTTATGCTTAGCCATACTGTCTTCTTTGTGAGGAATATGACAGTAGCCCTCCCTCCTGAATGTGCTAACTTGTGGAAACCTGATGCCAGAAATGTTTGGGCATATAAGCAAGCTGCAAGTTGTGGGTTGAATCATACCACTACAAAGTTTGTAAATTTGGTACATAAACCAGAGATAGGATGAAGTTTGATGTTCTCTGTGCAAGCAGCAGGTGTAAGTCACCACCATCTTATATTGTTCCGTTATGTGTTTCCAATGACAGCCTTCACACATGCACAGCAGTGTGTGAGGAAGTCAGACACAATGTTTCTACAGCTGCTGATAGGTCTCACATTGGTGCTGAACAGAGAGATGTAGTCTGCTGTCAATATTAGGCAAGCAGTGTGCTGTGACCTTTGAAAAGAAAGCAGTTAAAGGAGCATGGTCCGTGTAGACAGTGACATGCTTGCCTTCCACAGCACCTCTGAAGTATTGAATCACAGTGTAGATCATGTATAGTTCTCTATCTATTGTGCTCCAGTTTTGTTGTGCTGATGTGTGAACATTTTTGAAAACAAAGCCAGAGGCTGCCAGGCTCCATTTACCAGTTGATGTAATGCTGCTCCTAGGTCTATTTGGCTGGCATCCACCATTAATGTTAGTGATGCATCATGCCAAGGATGCATGAGAAGTACAGTGTTAGCTGCATATTCCTTGATTTTATTGAAGGCTACCAACTGCTCTTGAGTTCACTTCATTTTCTGTCCACCTGACACATATTTACATTTTAGAGATGCCTCAGATCTTTGTAGGTTTGTGGCACTGGCAAGTTACTTATGTTTGACAATTCCTCTGGTGTACAAGATATGCCTGTCGCAGACACATGAAATCTGAGAACATTCATGTTGTCTCCACCAAAGATGCATTTGTGCTTGATAACTAGACCATATTGTTGTAAGTGTTGGAAGAGCTGCCTGAGATGAGTCTTGTGTTGCTCTTGTGAAACATAAAACACCAAAATATCATCCATGCACCAGAACACAAAATACGATCTACAAAGTGATTGGCGGATGCATTATTGCTGGCTTTGCACTGTGTTCTTCAAACTATAAGGCCTGTAGTGATATTGAAACAGGCCAAATGGGATACTGATAGCTGCCTTTTTGACATCTTCTGGAGCTGTCGGTATTTGCAAGTAAGGTTTTTCACAATAAACTGCACTAAATATCTATGCTTTCACAACTGCATTGTTGAAATCCACACATGTGGATTGGGATACCTATCAAGCACGGTCCTGGCACTTAGTGCCACACAAACAACAAGTATTGCTTTTCTTCAAATCTGTATGGAGTGGCAAGCCCCACTGACTACTGGAGGGTGTCATTATACCAGCCTGAATTTGCCTCTTTATATCCTCCTGTACTGCCAAAAATTTTTGCAGAGTTAGTTGGCTAGGCTCAGCAGCAACTCATGGTCCAGATAATGTCTGAATATAATGCATTGTGCCATGTTTACATGTATGCCCTGCCTTCTCTGCAGATGCAATCTGTGGAAATTCCTGTACAACACAGTTGAAAGGAAAGTTGACTTTCATAGAATCTATCTCCGCTAATGACTGGAGCCTCCCAGTGTAGAAATAAGCTTCCATTAGAAAGTTGTGAAAGAAATCATTCCCAATGGTGGTTTCTGTGATTCCAACTACTATGAAGCTCTACTGAAACTGGCTGTTAATATTAAGGTCCAATTCTAAACACTTCCTGCAATAAGTTTGAATATGGGAGTTATTAGCAGCCATCACTAACTGTGTATTACATGCACCCTCAACTTTGAAACTGTGCCACAAAAGCATGTCCTCTGGAATATTTTTCCTGATAATTTGTCTTTCACATACACTCATCTTGAGTCTACCCCAGCAGTATGCATGAAATCAGTTCTCCGCAGTCTAAATGCCAACTTTTGCCAGAGATTTAGCAAAGTCTTCATGTCTTCGAAATGCAGTTCCTAGAAGTTTATGCATAATTGTGAGGCAATGGTGTCTTGTGGTGATCATTTTGGTGATCCCATTCTTTACAATGGTATCAGAACCTGCAATTCATGTGAAATTCACTACTGAAGTTCCATTAGAAGTAGACAAACTGTCAAAACTTGAGCAGAAGATTCCGTCATTTGTCCATCAGCTTGTGAAAAACTACTGTTTTGAAAATGTCTGATTAACATCTTTCTTGCCAAGTACGTTAATGGACCCATGCTTCCAATATTCAGTTATTGAATCTTTCCTGAAACCATGAATGTATTGTCTTTTGACAGCTTGACATGATGGTGCGTCATTACAACAAACTGTTCATGGACATAATCTTGCATGGTGCCAATGGTTGCACTCCATGGACATTAGTGGAAACATATGTCTCCTGAAAACATGACACAGTAGCCAAAGGTGGAGGGTAGGATGGAGGGCAACTGGGCAACTAATTCAATGTTTGTGATGGCCACTGGTGATCCTTAGTGGCTGTATTTAGAGGGACTGTAGGGTGTAACACAGTTTTCAGGCTTTCTACAGAAACTTTGATGATAACGGCACCAGTTACTACTTTAAAACTGTTCCTTGTTGCCCTGTTCTTGAAGAAAAGTTTTGCTAGTCACTTTTGATGTAATTTTGTGTTTCCATTTTGTGTAAGTTTAAGCACCACTATTTGGGTGCTCAGCTCTTACACACTGGTTGTCAGCTTGTCAGTTGATGCCACTTGAGTGCTGGATGTAATGCATATTACAGGGCTACTTACTATGTGCAGTCTGGAGCCATCTGCCATGTTGTAGTTTGGCTCCATGTGTGAAAACATCTTACTGCAAGCTATGTGTTATGGCTATTGCTTTACTCACCAGAACACTGGAGGGCATCTCAGTGTTAGCTGCTAATATGGTCCAAATGTTAGGTACATCTACATCTACATGATTACTCTGCAATTCACATTTAAGTGCTTGGCAGAGGGTTCATCGAACCACAATCATACTATCTCCCTACCATTCCACTCCCAAACAGCATGCAGGAAAAACGAACACCTAAACCTTTCTGTTCAAGCTCTGATTTCTCTTATTTTATTTTGATGATCATTCCTACCTATGTAGGTTGGGCTCACCAAAATATTTTCGCATTCGGAAGAGAAAGTTGGTGACTGAAATTTCGTAAATAGATCTCGCCACAACGAAAAACATCTTTGCTTTAATGACTTCCATCCCAACTCGTGTATCATATCTGCCACACTCTCTCCCCTATTATGTGATAATACAAAATGAGCTGCCCTTTTTTGCACCCTTTAGATGTCCTCCGTCAATCCCACCTGGTAAGGATCAGACACCGCTCAGCAATATTCTAACAGAGGACGAACGAGTGTAGTGTAAGCTGTCTCTTTAGTGGACTTGTTGCATCTTCTAAGTGCCCTGCCAATGAAATGCAACCTTTGGCTCGCCTTCCCCACAATATTATCTATGTGGTTTTTTCCAAACGAAGTTGTTCGTAATTTTTACACCCAGGTACTTAGTTGAATTGACAGCCTTAAGAATTGTACTATTTATCGAGTAATCGAATTCCAACAGATTTCTTTTGGAACACATGTGGATCACCTCACACTTATCGTTATTAAGCGTCAACTGCCACCTGCCACACCATATAGCAATCTTTTCTAAATCGCTTTGCAACTGATACTGGTCTTCAGATGACCTTACTAGAGGGTAAATTACAGCATCATCTGCGAACAACCTAAGAGAACTGCTCAGATTGTCACCCAGGTCATTTATATAGATCAGGAACAGCAGAGGTCCCAGGACACTTCCCTGGGGAACACCTGATATCACTTCAGTTTTACTCGATGATTTGCCGTCTATTACTACGAACTGCGAGCTTCCTGACAAGAAATCATGAATCCAGTCGCACAACTGAGACGATACCCCATAGGCCCGCAGCTTGATTAGAAGTCACTTGTGAGGAATGGTGTCAAAAGCTTTCTGGAAATCTATAAATACGGAATCAACTTGAGATCCCCTGTCGATAGCGGCCATTACTTCGTGCGAATAAAGAGCTAGCTGTGTTGCACAAGAACGATGTTTTCTGAAACCATGCTGATTACGTATCAATAGATTGTTCCCTTCGAGGTGATTCATAATGTTTGAATACAGTATATGCTCCAAAACCCTACTGCAAACCGACGTCAATGATATAGGTCTGTAGTTAGATGGATTACTCCTACTACCCTTCTTAAACACTGGTGCGACCTGCGGAATTTTCCAATCTGCAGGTACAGATCTATCAGTGAGTGAGCAATTGTATATGATTGCTAAGTAGGGAGCTATTGTATCAGCATAATCTGAAAGGAACCTAATCGCTATACAATCTGGACCTGAAGACTTGCCCGTATCAAGCGATTTGAGTTGCTTTGCAAACCCTAAGGTACCGTATTTACTCGAATCCAAGCCGCACTTTTTTTCCGGTTTTTGTAATCCAAAAAACCGCCTGCGGCTTAGAATCGAGTGCAAAGTAAGCAGAAGTTCTGAAAAATGTTGGTAGGTGCCGCCACAACTAACTTCTGCCGTCGAATATATGTGGCGTTACATAGACATGCTTAGCAGGCACAAAGATAAATACTGGCGTCAAAACCTCTGCGTCAGTAAATAAATTTAAAAAAAAAAGGTGGAAGACGAGCTTTTTTTCTCCGCCTCAAGTTACGATCACTGCATTTTCATACATTATCCAACGAAGTAAATACAAATTCCGTATTGTTCATCTTCGAATGTAGCAGCATTTCAATTTACTACGAAAATCCGACTGGCAAGACTATTCGGGATGTTTGTCATATGGCCAACTCTACGTTCTGAATTTTTTCCTACCTGTAAGAAGAGATGGTTGCTAATAGGAACTTTTATGAGTTGTCAATCACATGCAGTATTCTTCTCTTCATCATAAGAATAATACGAATATAAACATTTTGCCATGTATTGTTTCATGTGTGCTGCTATCTCATTTAAATCCCGTCTGCCTAATAAACTACGAAACTAGAGTGAGACAACCGCAAACGCGGAAGAATGTGCATGTAATGTCATGTTTATATTCGTATTATTCTTATGCCTACTAGTGATACAGTCAGAAATGAAGCACGGCAATTGACTAGATTTTTAAATCTAAGATGACTCTAATTTCTGTGCAGAATGTAATGTACTGGTTTCTGTGATTCCAACTACTATGAAGCTCTACTGAAACTGGCTGTTAATATTAAGGTCCAATTCTAAACACTTCCTGCAATAAGTTTGAATATGGGAGTTATTAGCAGCCATCACTAACTGTGTATTACATGCACCCTCAACTTTGAAACTGTGCCACAAAAGCATGTCCTCTGGAATATTTTTCCTGATAATTTGTCTTTCACATACACTCATCTTGAGTCTACCCCAGCAGTATGCATGAAATCAGTTCTCCGCAGTCTAAATGCCAACTTTTGCCAGAGATTTAGCAAAGTCTTCATGTCTTCGAAATGCAGTTCCTAGAAGTTTATGCATAATTGTGAGGCAATGGTGTCTTGTGGTGATCATTTTGGTGATCCCATTCTTTACAATGGTATCAGAACCTGCAATTCATGTGAAATTCACTACTGAAGTTTCATTAGAAGTAGGCGTCTGCAAAGATTTTCAAACGGAGGAAAATTTTCCCTAAACTCTCGTTCAGACCATCTTCTATCATACACAGTCTATTACTGGGTTCTTGTTGATCATTATCAAAGAAAGCAGCTGTGAGAGTAACAACAAATAGCAGTCTCTTGCCATTGTTTCGCTAATAAGACTACTCCTCTCTCTCTCTCTCTCTCTCTCTCTCTCTCTCTCTCTCTCTCTCTCTCTCTCTCTCTCTCTCTCTCTTTTTTTCTTTTTTTTTTTTTAAAAGCGGCGGTAGCGCGCACAAAAGCAAGCCATGCCGCGAGCAGCAACAGGGCGTAAACACTCATTATCAGAATGCGACAAACAATGCATGACACAGTACAGTAATGCATTTTCAGCCTACAGTGACGTAAACACCTGTAACAAAGAGAACGGCACTTATCAGATCAAAGAAAAATAAGCAATCAAATCAAACCAGATGAAGCACGTGAAAAAGGAAGGGCACCCGTATAAATACGGACGGAGCACCTGACACAATGGCTACTTGGTAAAGCTTAACTGCTAAGCTTACGACTCGAACCAAACTACTGCAGCTGTGTCGTCATTCATTCGACCTAAATTGTGTCTCATATTACAATGGACTAACTTGTTTCGATCTGGAGGTGCGGCCTAAAACTTTTCTCTCCCCTTGAATTTCGAGTCTCAAATTTCAGGTGTGGCTTAGATTCGGGAAATTTTTTTTTCCTTGATTTCGAGTCTCATTTTTCAGGTGCGGCTTAGATTCGAGTGCGGCTTAGATTCGAGTAAATACGGTATCTACTTATAAGAAACTCATGCTAGCAGCTGTTCATGTTTCAAATTGTGGAATATTCTATTCGTCTTCCCTGGTGAAGGAATTTCGGAAAACTGCGTTCAATAACTCTGCTTTAGCGGCACAGTTGTCGGTAACATTACCATCGGCACTGCGCAGTGGAGGTATTGACTGCGTCTTGCCGCTGAAGTTGTTTGAGCCACAACATGCCCATGTCAGTACATACTGGACCCACTATGTTTCACCAACAAAAATATATACTCAAACTGATATAAACTCAAACTGACACCAACATGATACAAGGTCAAAGAACTCTCTACAAGTAATTCCCCATTCAACAGAACTATACAATAAAGGTGTCAAATATATGGGAATAAAACTCTACAATTATCTCCCAATAGAAGTGAAGAACATTACACAAGTGAAGGATTTTAAAGTAAAACTACAGTCACTCCTAATTAAACATTGCCTCTACAGCACACGGGATTTCTTCAAAAACAACCTGCTATAAGGAACTGCTATAAGGAATTGCTCAATAAAAACATCAGATAATGGATCACAAACTACTGACCTTACATAACATAACTGAATGTAAGTTTTATTGGTATAAATGCTAAATTCTGGTACAGAATAAATATAAGACCTAAGTACATTACACATGTGATATAAACATGTAATCATTTTATAGATTCATAGACATGTACCTCTTCTTATAAATGCCTAATATGTATCAAATGACCTGTCCTATATCATGATGTGCATTTCTGTACAATGTAGGATTCAGAGGATCAAAACAAATAAATAAATAAATAAAAACATGTGGATGGAATTTCCAGGCAACAAATCTGCCCCCACCAGTAACTTATGTTCCTTCAATAATTGTTTGGGGCACTTGTCACCTAATCATTAGTTCCAAGTAATTTCTGGAGCTGTATTTCTCAGGTCAGTGAGAAATGTCTAATGAGACAGTTTATGAATGCATTGTAACACGGACTTCGCAACACTTATTTTGCTTGGACTGTCTGCATTTCCTTTAAGTGGGCCACAACACAATGACATTCCTGATTTCATTCTGTTCAAAAATGTGCTCTGCTCACATGAACCATAATTCTGGTCTTGTCATTCACAATGGCAGCAATTTTAAATGGCTGAGGTTCCGCCTTGTGTTGGTTTTGGAGAAAGCAGCCAAAAGTGTTGATTGGTTGATGAACTAGCCTTGGGGTACCGTATAACTGGCGGAGTCTGCTGTGTTTCCTCTTGCTTGATCTCATTGCTGGTATTGAGGTTAGCCATTTATGTGACACTTCTAAATACTCTTATGTTTGCTTTGTGGGGTCACCATCGTAGGATTTTAAGCTTGTGAGGTAAGGAGATACCTACTCCAACTGAATAACCAATGTTTTTGTTTTTTTTCACAATAACATAATAACTGCAATAACATGTCATATGAGTGAAGTGTTCTTCAAGCAGCTAGACAAAAGATATCACACACTAATTATGCTTCATTAGCAACAACTGATAGTCAGTTGCTGAGATTGCTAGAGAAGTACCTATTCATTGGAAGTACAACAATGTAGGAAAAGATAGATTGCTGCTTTCTGTAAAGATAACACACTAAGTTGCAGAAAGGCACAATTAAAAGACCCTTACACATAAGCTTTCAGCCACAACCTTCATTAGAAAAGGAGAAACACACACCGTTTATCCAAGCAAGCACACCTCATGCACACATTACCAACAGCTCAGGCTGCAGTGAACAGTGAGAGTACCTACACATCTTTTAAATATTTTGGAATTTTTACATTCAGTGTCCCGTAAACTCACTTCCAAATGTTTTTTGTTGCAGCTAATTGAAATTAGTTTCAAGTTGTGACTAAGCAAGGTGGGATATTTTAAATTCCCCTTCCCGTTTTGCCATCTGCATCCTTAAATTCGATTTGTTACTTTTAACTATTTACCATTAGCACAAGTGAATATAATCTGCATTTTCATAAAAGAGAAAGGTTGGCCCTCAGTTTTGAATAATATAATACCAGATATATATAAGACATATAAGATGAACGTCAACAAAAGCAAAACACAAATAACGGAATGTAGTCGAATTAAGTCGCGTGATGCTGAGGGAATTAGATTAGGAAATGAGACACTTAAAGTAGTAAAGGAGTTTTGCTATTTGGGGAACAAAATAAAGTAGAGAGGATATAAAATGTAGACTGGCAATGGCAAGGAAAGTGTTTCTGAAGAAGAGGAATTTGTTAACATCAAGTATAGATTTAAGTGTCAGGAAGTCATTTCTGAAAGTATTTGCATGGAGTGTAGCCATGTATGGAAGTGAAACATGGATGATAAACATTTGAACAAGAAGAGAATAGAAGCTTTCGAAATGTGGTGCTACAGAAGAATGCTGAAGATTACATGGGTAGATCACATAACTAATGAGGAGGTATTGAACAGAATTGGAGAGAAGATAAATTTGTGGCACAACTTGACTAGAAGAAGGGATCGGTTGGTAGGACATGTTCTGAGGCATCAAGGGATCACAAATTTAGCATTGGAGGGCAGTGTGGAGGGTAAAAATCCTGGAGTGAGACCAAGAGATGAATACACTAAGCAGATTCAGAAGGATGTAGGTTGCAGTAAGTATTGGGAGATGAAGAAGCTTGCACAGGATAGAGTAGCATGGGGAGCTGCATCAAACCAGTCACACGACTGAAGACCACAACAACAACAACAACACCAGATCTAATTTTGTGCTTATTTTTATGTATGTAATTGATTTTCTAATTTATTTTAACCATTCCTAGTTACTATCTTTTGTGATAGGGTGAAATCAGTAATTGTCTCATAACTTAAATTCTACTGTTGACGTATAAACAAATATAAATTCTGTACTAATTATAGACATTTGGAAGATGAAATACTTGTAATCTTAAAGTAACATATCTATTTGGCTCTGTTCGAAAACATGTTAGCAAAACCAGCCCTGCATTAATTCCAAAGTAATTAACAATTTTGTCAAAAGTATTGTTTGCGTAATGATATTTGTGAATTCCATTATTTAAACAATAATTTGACCTAACTCTTGCAGTAGAAGAAACTTAAAAAAAGACACAATTTTTCGATGTATTCAGTTAATCGAATGAGTTGTTTTAATTGTAGTTTCTGTAAATTTAACTTCGAACACTGTGTAGTTTCAGCACCTATTATGGTGATGATATATAAGGGCCCAGTTTTTTATCATGATACAGTCAGTCCGCGGCAGAGTTTCAGACCAGGAACCTGTGTTGCTTAAACGACAACAATTTATCATCTTAACAGTGAAATTAGTGTTACACCAATAGGCTGTGTGTTAAAACACTAACAGTGTCTGCTCCATATGTACCTGATTGTTCTTCAGGAACTGTAAGCTTTGTGGTTATGTTTTTACTGCTCATAGATGTTCAACAGGAAACTATTGTAGTGGTATGTGGAGGTTCACCTGCAATCTATTAATGAGGCTTATCGAAAGTTAAACAATAGCGTACTGGCCATATTAAATGTGTATATGGGGGGTTGTGAACAGTGAAATTAAAGTAAAAGACAGTGAAATGCAACTGCACATCTGTCAGTGTCAGAATTCACAACCCCATTTTTCAGCCAGTGTAGCAATACAGTACATCAATACTGAGAACAAAAAAGAAAGAAATAAAGCAGGTGGAACAACTACAAGGTAAATTGTCATTCGTACAATCAAAATGCAAGACACAAAAATTACTTTTATGCAGACTTAGCCTCCTCATCTGGGTTTCAAAGTGAAAATATGTACTCTGGTGTAAAGGAATTCAACAAATTACCATCTAACATAAACGAAATAAAAGTAAAAACATACTTATTAGCCACTCCTACAAATTATCTGTTTACATAGTTTCAAAGTTTGGAAAGATTTATTTGTTCATGGCCAACTAATGTATTCATTACAGAGCGCAGTGACAAATGGTAGTGTATTGGTAACAAGGGATGTATTTCCTAATTTAGCAAGAATTTTCTTTGAAACTTCTAGTGAAATTAAGTAAATATTAAGCTACTGAGAGGAGATAAGTAGTATCTGTTTATTACAACTGAAGAAGTGACACGTGTGTGTGTGTGTGTGTGTGTGTGTGTGTTTTTTACAAGCAGCAGATTTCTTTCTAATTTCCTAACTTAAATTTGGCTGGTATAAGCACAAGTAGTATTTCACAGTATGGTCACATTTTATTGATAATGTAGTGTACAGATCAAGTTACTATGATATGATTGCCTTTTCTAGGTGTAATCTTTGACTCATCCCACATCCCAGAAGATTCTCCTTCTTGAAGTCAATACAAAGAGTGAATGAATGGACAAGGTCTGTCTGTCCTACAACAATTTTCAAGTTACCTAAAAACATAGACTAAAGTTCCCTCTGCACATAAAAGTTCTAGCACCAAGAGTAAGATCATTCTGTCTGGATAATTTAACAGTAGTTATACTCATAACACAACATTAATTTTGGAAATCAATATGAACAATATTTGTTTCAGAAGGAGAATGACTGTCCAACAAACTACCTACACATATTAAGGCATGTGCACTAACAGCAGGGCCAGTTTATGAACCAAGCAATGAAAGCCCTCATTTAGGGTGCCAAGGTGACAGGGATCTCAAAGTTTTAAGGTTTCTATACAGGATGTAACACAGTTAGTAGTGGTCACTTGAGGCAACAAGTTGAGAGGGGCACCCAAATGCAAGATCTGCGCACACTGCATATCACAATTAGTAGTGAATGTTGGTGGAGTTGAAAAGCGTATAAAGGAAAAAAAATTAGATGGGGGAGGGGGTTGGATGTTGATGATGATGTTTGGTTTGTGGGACGCTCAACTGCGTGGTTATCAGCGCCCGTACAATTACCGAGGGGGTTGGAGGAATGTCAGAAGATAAGTCACTTGTGTGCAAAAATGTTCTTGAAATGGCCCCGACTGATAGACATATGGATGGACTGAAATAATGCTGTTCAGCAGAATATCTATTTTCGGCATCTCATATGCTTCTAGGTAAGAAGTGAAGAAAATGATTATATTTACAGGTGCTGGAAAAAGAAAAAGTTACAGACAGACCTTTTCTGTAGAATGGAATTATATGTACAAAAACGCCTACAGTAGATGAAACAGTTTAAAATTTAAAAAATATATTCAGAATAAAAAAAACACAAAAATTGCATACAGAAAGTTATAAAGTGAGAACCAAATTGAATTTGTACAGGGCTTGTACAGCTTCCATTAGTGTTTTATTTTCACAGTCTCCTGTAACCTCTTCAGGAGATTTCAATAGTTGCACATGTGACAGCATGCCACTCACAAGCCTAATCTGTTAGCACTGCACCACACTATGACAGTCTAATGAAACACTCAGCACCACTTTGGCCAATGACAGGTCTTCACCTTTTTTTGACAATGGTGAATCAATGTTTCTACTACCTGCATAGCTCCTTTGGCCCTGGGTCACAGTGATATACCCAGAACTCGTCCACAGTGAACAAATGCCCGAAGAAGTCATCTGGAATTGCTGACACAGCTGTACCATTTCCGCTGCTGCCCAGTTCAGTAAGTTTTTGGACAGTTGCCAGCAGTCTTCACAGAAAGATAGTCTACAAGTTTGTTCTTTGCCATCATAGTCATTTCATCTCACTGCAAGCTTCAGCACCACCTAACTGCTATGTAATGAGATGCAGTATTGTTGTCTTACAATTCAGTCAATGCAGCATGTGTTGTTGCAGTGTTGTTGTATCTCAATTGTAAAAAACTACTTATGAATGATACTGCACTTCATTAATGGTCAGTGCCATTTGGTTTCTGCTTATTATGGTACACTGGTGCAACAGTTTCAATGTACACAAGGACTGCAGACATATATACCCTGTAAACATATGAATAATTAATTTTGCAACATTATTTTTTTGAGTTGATAATTAAAACTGTATGACTACCAGTATGCCTTGTGCTATGATAGCAAAACGAAAGATGCATACATGCTAATGTATAATATTTCAGTCTGTTCTTACATTGCTTGCTCCATCAGTCATACAAGGAGCGATCAAATAGTTTTCGTTTGAAGGCGTTCCTGCAGTGTATAGACAACATAGAGTGACTTCTGTCACATATATAAGCACATACATGTAACCAAAGGAACAGTGTGGCATTTGTGTCTTTTCAACATGCACACAGTAAATACAGAAACGTAAAATATGGCAATGTTATTACCAAATGTGTCCAAAATTAACCAATGTGCTGTTACTATTTTCTCAGCTGCCAAAGGGCAAAAATTGATAGACATCCCTCGGATAACTGAAGAATGTGTATAGGCCACATGTCTGTCAAAAACTACTGTTGTGGAGTGGTGCACAACATGGGTGCTTTTTATTCATGATAATGCATGTCCCCATTCACAAATGTAAGCAGAAGTTACACCAACGCAAATGGGAGACATTCATCCATCTGCCCTATAGTCCTGATCTCTCACTGCATGATTATCATACCTTCAGCCTCTTCAAAAAAGGCCCTGAAGGGTCAGTGATTCCTGTCAGATGAGGATGTGTGGATGGCAGTTACCGACTTCTTCACCCAGCAGATATTTTACCAAGTGACTATCTTTGAGCTGGTGCATTGGTGGGACGATTGCCTTGATTCTCTCAGTAATTTTGCTGATCAGCATACCCATACTGGATTGTATGGCCCTCAAATGGAAACTTTTTGGTCACTCATCATGCAAATGAAAAATTATTGCAGCATGGAATGTAGCAGTACCTTAAGATATAAAGGCAAGGTCCTGACAGGTGTGAATATTAATGAACTATCAGTTTAATAAGTTACAGTTGCAAGATACTAACAAGAGTTCTCTACAGAAGAATGGAAAAAGTGGCAGAAGTGAACCTTGAGGAAACCAGTTTGGATTCCAGGGAAATGTAGCAAAATGTGAGGCAATACTGACCATACAACTTATCTTAGAAGATAGGGTAAGGAATGGCAAACCTATGTTTATAGCATCTGTAGACTTAGAGAAAGCTTTTGAAAATGTTGTGTGCAGTACTGTCCTTGAAGGTAACAGGTGTAAAATACAGGGAGAGAAAGGCTACTCACAACTTGTACAGAAACCAGAGAGCAGTTATAAGAGTCGAGGTGCATGAAAGGGAAGCAATGGTGCAGAAGGGAGTGAGACAACGTTGTAGCCTATATCTGATGTTGTTCAATCTGTACACTGAACAAGCAGTAAAGGAAACCAAAGGAAAATTTGGAGTATTAATTAAAGTGCAGGGAGAAGAATTAAAAATTTTGTGGTTTCCTGATGACATAATTTTGCCAAAGGCAACAAAGGACTTAAAAGAGCAGTGGAACGGAAATGCTAGTGTCTTGAAAGGAGGATATAAGATGAACATCAACAAAAGCAAAACAAGGAAAGTGGTTGAATTAAATCAGGTGATGCTGAGGGAATTAGATTAGGAGCAGCAAAATAACTGATGATGACCGGACTAGAGAGGATATTAAATGACTGCCACTGAAAAGAAAAGCATTTTGGAAGAAACAAAATTTGTCAACATTGAATTTAAGTGTTAAGTAGTCTTCTATGGAAGTATTTCTATGGAGTGTAGCCCTGTACAGAACTGAAACATGGACAACAAACAGTTTAGACAAGAAAACAAGAGAAGCTTTTGAAATGTGGTACTGCAAGAAGAACGCTGAAGATTAGGTGGATACATCATGTAACTAATGAGGAGGTATTGAATAGAATTGGGAAGAAGAGAAATATGTGGGACAAGCTGCCTAGAAGAAGCGATCGTTTGATAGTACACATTCTGAGACATCAAGGAATCATCATTTGATATTTGAGGAAAGTGTGGGAGGTACAAATTGTAAGGTGATACCAAGAGATGAATACAGTGATCAGATTCAGACGAATGATAAATTGCAGTAGTTATTCAGCGATGAAGAGGCTTGTACAGGTTAGAGCAGCATGGAGAGCTTCATCAAACCAGAGTCTACAGACTGAAGACCACAACAACAACAAACAATAAACATCTTACAAGCCCTTCTGTGGCTGCATGTTATTGAAATTTCTAATCTAATGGTTCAATATTTAAGTTCAAAACAGTATATAGTGAAATCCCGCAAAGCAATCTTTAGAGTTGAGAGGTACAAATGATTTGAATTAATTTCAAATAATTTTTGTTATCTGTTACAGTCTTAGAATCACTATGCTAGGTAATATTTATAAATTTTAAATAATGCACACATAATTTTTTTTCTGTCCAGTGCCGATATCGAATGTCGAATTACGAATGATGTAGGTCATAGTAATACATTTAATTTTCTTGTCGCTTTTTGAGCTGTGACTTATCTTTCAATAATCACAAGGGAATAAATGTACTATACAGCTGATATAAATTTATAGTCATGGGATAGCAATACACACATATACAGATGGTGGCAGTATCGCGTACATAAGTTAGAAAAGGGCACTGCATTGATGGAGCTGTCATTTGTACCCAGATGAGTCGCGTGATTATTACTGCATGACAGGAATCACCAGACTGAACACAGAATGGTAGATGGGCCATTCTATTTCGGAAATCGTTAGGGAATTCACTATTTCATGATCCACAACTTCAAGAGTGTGCCCTGAATGCCAAATTACAGCCATCACCTCTCACCAAGGACAATGCAGTGGCTGACAGCCTTCATTTAACGACCGAGAGCAGTGGCGTTTTCGTAGAGTTGTCAATACTAAAAGACAAAAAACATTGTGTGAAATAACCACAGAAATCAATGTCAGACATACGGCGAATGTATCCTTTGGGACAGTGTGGCGAAGTTTGGCATTAATTGGCAATGGCAGGAGATGACCAATGCGAGTGCGACCCAAGATGACTGGAAAACTATGACTTGATCAGATGAGTCCCTATTTCAGTTGGTAAGAGGTGATGGTATGGCCCGGGACCCATGAAGCCACGGACCCACGTTGTCAACGAGACACTGTAAAAGCTGGTGGTTTCTCCATAATGGTGTTGGCTGTGTTTATGTGGAATGGACTGGTCCAACTGAACTAATCATTGACTGGAAATGGCTACATTCAGCTACTCAAAGACTATTTGCAGCCATTCATGTATTTCATGTTCCCAAACAACGATGGAATTCTTAATGATGACAGTGCACAATGTTATCAGGCTACAATTGTTCATGATTGGTTTGAAGCACATTGTGGACAATTTGAGCAAATGATTTGGCCACCCAGATCGCAAGACATGAGTCCCATCGAATGTTTATGGGACATAGTTCAAAGGTCAGTTCATGCACAAAATCCTGCACCAGCAATGCTTCTGCAATTATGAATGACTATAGAGGCAGCATGGTTCAATATTTCTGCAAGGGGCTGCCAACGACATGTCGAGTTGCTGCATTACGCAGAGCAAAAGGAGGTCCGACACCAAATTAGGACATATCCCATGACTCTCTTCACCTCAGTGTATGTCCAGCTGTCTAGTGAGTTGCTTATAAAGCATTACCAATACACACCATTGATCATAAGCATTGGAAGATGGTTTGTCACATACACAAAAGAGCAGACATATGAAAGTTACAGCAGTTAAGATGGGCTATCCCAATTGTAGACACTCAAAATGAGTGATTGTATCAAGTTGCAGGTTACACTAAGTTATAGCAAACAGTGCGATGAATTTTCTAATGTAGAAAAATAAGTTTTAACATTTATGTCTGCAGAATTATGGCGCCAACTTCTTTTTTAAATTGATCTATGCAGCTACTTTTTTCTGAGCTATTAGAAAAAGACTTCCAAGAGAACTTCAGCAACATAACATACAAACTACCTAATCAAACTGTGAGAAGATAACAGTGACACAAACCACTGCCCTGCATTTAGAAGATATGCCAGAAATATAAGCCCTACTGTACCACATGTAAGCAGATACACTATTCGTGTGTTTATTATTATAACTGCCACATCATGTGGCCAAAATGTTGCAACTCGAGTACTGATACATACTACTAAGCGATTCTTGACAGAAAGTAATGGCCATTGTGTTTCATCTGGGCAGCATTTTGTTCTATGCGATTCATTGGCATTTCCTTGTTCTTTTAATTTTCTCCACAGATAAAAGCCCCGAGGATATCAAGTCTGATGAATGTCCAGATCATGTTGTGTTTTCCAAACAACCATACAACAATCTCCAAATGTTCTACTGAAGTCTGTAGTTACCAGTACACATGTGTGGGAAATCACAACAGGATGTCCTCCAATAGCTGTGGCAGCTTATCTGTTAGAGACTGCAGATAACTGTGGCTATTTAGAGTCTCATTAAGACTTGACAACAGAGTACAGCTATGTGAATGACAATGTGCAAGCGAGAATCAAAGATACCTGGACGCGATTTGAGAACATCACTGGTGTTCTTCGGGATAAGAAGATCCCTATCCTCCTAAAATCAGACACACAGCACAATGGTGAGGCCTGTTGCATTGTGTAGTACTAATTGTTGGCCCACACCTAGAAGTGCTGAGCACTCGGTGCATGTCACGGAAATGCGGACACCGAGATCATTAGGCATTTCTCAGAACGATCAGATCAACAATACATCTACATGGTTACTCTGAAATTCACACTTAAGTGACTGGCAGAGGGTTCATCGAACCATTTTCATACTACTTCTCCACCATTCCACTCTCGAATGGCGCATGGGAAAAAGGAACACCTAAATCTTTCCGTTCAAGCTCTGACTTCTCTTATTTTATTCAAAAATGGTTCAAATGGCTTTGAGCACTATGGGACTTAACATCTGAGGTCATCAGTCCCCTAGAACTTAGAACTACTTAAACCTAACTAACCTAAGGACATCACACATGTCCATGCCCGAGGCAGGATTCGAACCTGCGACCACAGCAGTCGCGCGGTTCTGGACTGAAGCGCCTAGAACCGCTCAGCCACCATGGCCGGCTCTTATTTTATTATGATGATCATTTCTCCCTACGCAGTTGGGTGTCAACAAAATATTTACGCATTCGGAAGAGAAAGTTGGTGACTGAAACTTCGTAAATAGATCTCGCCGCAAAGAAAACCACCTTTGTTTTAGTGACTGCCACCCCAACTTGCGTATCATATCAGTGACCCTCTACATCTACATCTACATCTATACTCCGCGAGCCACCTTACGGTGTGTGGCGGAGGGTACTTATTGTACCACTATCTGATCCCCCCTTCCCTGTTCCATTCACGAATTGTGCGTGGGAAGAACGACTGCTTGTAAGTCTCCGTATTTGCTCTAATTTCTCGGATCTTTTCGTTGTGATCATTACGCGAGATATATGTGGGCGGTAGTAATATGTTGCCCATCTCTTCCCGGAATGTGCTCTCTCGTAATTTCGATAATAAACCTCTCCGTATTGCGTAACGCCTTTCTTGAAGTGTCCGCCACTGGAGCTTGTTCAGCATCTCCGTAACGCTCTCGCGCTGACTAAATGTCCCCATGACGAATCGCGCTGCTTTTCGCTGGATCATGTCTATCTCTTCTATTAATCCAACCTGGTAAGGGTCCCATACTGATGAGCAATACTCAAGAATCGGACGAACAAGCGTTTTGTAAGCTACTTCTTTCGTCGATGAGTCACATTTTCTTAGAATTCTTCCTATGAATCTCAACCTGGCGCCTGCTTTTCCCACTATTTGTTTTATGTGATCATTCCACTTCAGATCGCTCCGGATAGTAACTCCTAAGTATTTTACGGTCGTTACCGCTTCCAATGATTTACCACCTATGGCATAATCGTACTGGAATGGATTTCTGCCCCTATGTATGCGCATTATATTACATTTATCTACGTTTAGGGAAAGCTGCCAGCTGTCGCACCATGCATTAATCCTCTGCAGGTCTTCCTGGAGTACGTACGAGTCTTCTGATGTTGCTACTTTCTTGTAGACAACCGTGTCATCTGCAAATAGCCTCACGGAGCTACCGATGTTGTCAACTAAGTCATTTATGTATATTGTAAACAATAAAGGTCCTATCACGCTTCCTTGCGGTACTCCCGAAATTACCTCTACATCTGCAGATTTTGAACCGTTAAGAATGACATGTTGAGTTCTTTCTTCTAGGAAATTCTGAATCCAATCACAAACCTGGTCCGATATTCCGTAAGCTCGTATTTTTTTCATTAAACGTAAGTGCGGAACCGTATCAAATGCCTTCCTGAAGTCCAGGAATACGGCATCAATCTGCTCGCCAGTGTCTACGGCACTGTGAATTTCTTGGGCAAATAGGGCGAGCTGAGTTTCACATGATCTCTGTTTGCGGAATCCATGTTGGTTATGATGAAGGAGATTTGTATTATCTAAGAACGTCATAATACGAGAACACAAAACATGTTCCATTATTCTACAACAGATTGACGTAAGCGAAATAGGCCTGTAATTATTCGCATCTGATTTATGACCCTTCTTGAAAATGGGAACGACCTGCGCTTTCTTCCAGTCGCTAGGTACTTTACGTTCTTCCAGCGATCTACGATAAATTGCTGATAGAAAGGGGGCAAGTTCTTTAGCATAATCACTGTAGAATCTTAAGGGTATCTCGTCTGGTCCGGATGCTTTTCCGCTACTAAGTGATAGCAGTTGTTTTTCAATTCCGATATCGTTTATTTCAATATTTTCCATTTTGGCGTCCGTGCGACGGCTGAAGTCAGGGACCGTGTTACGATTTTCCGCAGTGAAACAGTTTCGGAACACTGAATTCAGTATTTCTGCCTTTCTTCGGTCGTCCTCTGTTTCGGTGCCATCGTGGTCAACGAGTGACTGAATAGGGGATTTAGATCCGCTTACCGATTTTACATATGACCAAAACTTTTTAGGGTTCTTGTTTAGATTGTTTGCCAATGTTTTATGTTCGAATTCGTTGAATGCTTCTCTCATTGCTCTCTTTACGCTCTTTTTCGCTTCGTTCAGCTTTTCCTTATCAGCTATGATTCGACTACTCTTAAACCTATGATGAAGCTTTCTTTGTTTCCGTAGTACCTTTCGTACATGATTGTTATACCACGGTGGATCTTTCCCCTCGCTTTGGACCTTAGTCGGTACGAACTTATCTAAGGCGTACTGGACGATGTTTCTGAATTTTTTCCATTTTTGTTCCACATCCTCTTCCTCAGAAATGAACGTTTGATGGTGGTCACTCAGATATTCTGCGATTTGTGCCCTATCACTCTTGTTAAGCAAATATATTTTCCTTCCTTTCTTGGCATTTCTTATTACACTTGTAGTCATTGATGCAACCACTGACTTATGATCACTGATACCCTCTTCTACATTCACGGAGTCGAAAAGTTCCGGTCTATTTGTTGCTATGAGGTCTAAAACGTTAGCTTCACGAGTTGGTTCTCTAACTATCTGCTCGAAGTAATTCTCGGATAAGGCAGTCAGGATAATGTCACAAGAGTCTCTGTCCCTGGCTCCAGTTCTGATTGTGTGACTATCCCATTCTATACCTGGTAGATTGAAGTCTCCCCCTATTACAATAGTATGATCACGAAACTTCTTCACGACGTTCTGCAGGTTCTCTCTGAGGCGCTCAACTACTACGGTTGCTGATGCAGGTGGTCTATAGAAGCATCCGACTATCATATCTGACCCACCTTTGATACTTAGCTTAACCCAGATTATTTCACATTCGCATTCGCTAATAACTTCACTGGATATTATTGAATTCTTTACTGCTATAAATACTCCTCCACCATTGGCGTTTATCCTATCCTTGCGGTATATATTCCATTCTGTGTCTAAGATTTCGTTACTGTTCACTTCCGGTTTTAACCAACTTTCCGTTCCTAATACTATATGCGCACTATTTCCTTCAATAAGAGATACTAATTCAGGAACCTTGCTCTGGATACTCCTGCAGTTTACCAACATTACGTTAACTTTTCCTGTTTTTGGTCTCTGAGGACGGACGTTCTTTAACAACGATGATAATGTCCTCTCTGGTAAGCCGTCAGGTATTTTATCGTTTCGCCCAAGGGGGGGTCCCTCTAACCTAAAAAACCCCCGTGTGCACGCCACACGTACTCTGCTACCCTAGTAGCTGCTTCCGGTGTGTAGTGTACGCCTGACCTGTCTAGGGGGGCCCTACAGTTCTCCACCCAATAACGGAGGTCGATGAATTTGCAACCATTATAGTCACAGAGTCGTCTGAGCCTCTGGTTTAGACCCTCCACACGGCTCCAAACCAGAGGACCGCGATCGACTCTGGGCACTATGCTGCAGATATTAAGCTCAGCTTGCACTCCGCGTGCGATGCTGGTTGTCTTCACCAAATCAGCCAGCCGCCGGAAGGAACCAAGGATGGCCTCAGAACCCAAGCGGCAGGCGTCATTCGTTCCGACATGTGCTACTATCTGCAGCCGGTCACACCCAGTGCGTTCAATAGCTGCCGGAAGGGCCTCCTCCACATTACGGACGAGACCCCCCGGCAAGCACACCGAGTGCACACTGTCATTCTTCCCCGACCTACCCGCTATTTTCCTGAGGGGCTCCATAACCCGCCTAACGTTGGAGCTCCCTATAACTAATAGGCCCGCCCTCTGTGACTGTCGGGACCTTGCCGGAGAATCGGCCACTGGCCCAACAGGCGAGGCATCCTGTGGTGGCTCGGAAACGATGTCATCACCACTAGGAAGCACCCCGTACCTGTTGGAAAGGGGTAAGGCAGCTGCCACGCGGCCAGATCCCACCTTCGCCTTTCGGCCAGGCACGCGCGAGCCCACCACTGTCCGCCATTCACCCTGGAGTGATGGCTGACCGGTAAGATGCTCACTGCCGGAAGACGCAGCGACATCAGGGGTTCCATGTGATTCCAAGGCCACCGAAGTAGGCATAGGTCTCACCACAGTTGCCCCAACGCCACTACGAGCCGACGCCTGCGCCTCGAGCTCGATGAGCCTAACAGACAAAGCCTCCACCTGCCCCCGAAGAGTGGCCAATTCTCCTTGCGTCCGCTCACAACAACCACAGTCCCTACACATGACTATGTTTACCCTACCCTATACGGTGACAAATTCCCAAGATAATCTTCTGATGAGCTACTCTGATAATCAAGAAACACTCACTGAAATACGAGACGCGAAAACTACGCTAGGTTTTCCCAGAAAAACTATTTAAAAGCTAAGCGCAGCAAATAAGTACAAAAACGCTTTATACAAACAGTACTCGCTGCTGCTGGTGCTCTCGCTCTGGCTGTCACAAGACAACTGCTGATTCAAGTGACTAGTGGCTAACGGCCGCGAAACAAACAAAGACGGTTTTAGGGCGCTTTCTGTTCTAAACGATCAAGAAAACACTAAGAAATCTAACACGAAAACTACGTAAAGTTTTATCAAGAACTGTTAGTTACTATGCAGAGCAGATAAACACAAATAGAATCCCTTCCTTAGTGGAAGGTCGTAAACAAAATGCAAAATAAACGCTTTATACAAACAGTACTGTGCTGCTGCTGGTGCTCTCGCTGTCACAAGACAACTGCTGATTCAAGTGACTAGTGGCTAACGGCCGCGAAACAAACAAATGACGGTTTTAGGGCGCTTTCTGTTCTAAACGATCAAGAAAACACTAAGAAATCTAACACGAAAACTACGTAAAGTTTTATCAAGAACTGTTAGTTACTATGCAGAGCAGATAAACACAAATAGAATCCCTTCCTTAGTGGAAGGTCGTAAACAAAATGCAAAATAAACGCTTTATACAAACAGTACTGTGCTGCTGCTGGTGCTCTCGCTCTCGCTGTCACAAGACAACTCACTCCTGTTGCATGATAACACGAAACGAGCTGCCCTTCTTTGCACTTTTTCGATGTCCTCCGTCAATCCTACCTGGTAAGGATCTCACACCGCACACCAATATTCCAGCAGAGGGCGGACAAGTGTAATGTAGGCTGTCTCTTTAGTGGGTTTGTCCAATCTCCTAAAGTGTTCTGCCAACAAAGTGCAGTCTTTGTTTTGCCTTCCCCACAATAATACCTATGTGGTCTTTCCAATTTAAGTTGCTTGTAATTGTAATTCCTAGGTATTTAGTCGAATTGACAGCCCTTTGATTTGTGCGATTTATCGTATACCCAAAATTTATTGGGTTTCTTTTAGTACCCATGTGGATCACCTGGCACTTTTCTTTGTTTAGTGCCTTTTGCCACTTTTCTCACCATACAGAAATTCTCTCTCCATCATTTTGTAATTGGAATTGGAATTTACTAGACGGTAAATTATAGCATCATCTGCAAACAATCTAAGGGGGCTGCTCAGATTATCACCTAGATCATTTATGTAAATTAGGAACAGTAGAAGGCCTATGACACTACCGTGTGGAATGCCAGATATCACTTCTGTTCTACTCGATGATTTACCGTCTATCATTATGAACTGTGACCTCTCTGAGATGAAATCACGAATCCAGTCACACAGCTGAGACGATACTCCATATGCAAGCAATTTCATTAGCCTAATAGTCGCTTGTGAGGAACAGTATCAAAAGCCTTCTGGAAATCTAGGAATATGGAATCGATCTGAGATCCCTTGTCGACAGCACTCATTACTTCATGGGAATAAAAAGCTAGCTGTGTTGCACAAGAATTATATTTTCTGAATCCGTGTTGGTTATGTATCAATAAGTCATTTTCTTCAAGGTGATTCATAATGTTCGAGTACAGTGTATGTTCCAAAATCCTATGGCAAATTGAAGTCAGTGACAAGGGTCTGTAATTCAGTGGGCTACTCCTATTTCCTTTCTTGAATATTAGTGTGACCTGTGCTACTTTCCCGTCTTTAGGAACACACCTTTCGTCAAGTGAGCGGTTGTATATGATTGCTAAGAAAGGCGCTATTGTGTCTGCATACTCTGAGAGGAACCTGACTGGTATACCATCTGGACCGGAAGACTTGCCTTTTTAAGTGATTTGAGTTGTTTCGCAACACCTACGATATATACTTTAATGTCACTCATGCTAACAGCTGTTCTGGTTTCGAATTCTGGAATATTTACTTCGTCTTCTTTCGTGAAGGAATTACAGAAAATTGTATTTAGTAACTCCGCTTTGGTGGCACCATCATCCGTAACATTTCCATCGTTATCGCGCAGTGACGGTATTGACTGTTTTTTGCACTGGTGTATCTCCTTGAGTTTCCTATCATATTTTGAGACAATATTTCATTGTGAAAACTATTAAAACCATCTCGCATTGACGTCCATACTAAATTTCGAACTTCCGTGAAACTTAGCCAGTTTTGGGGATTTTGCGTTCTTCTGAATTTGGCATGCTTTTTTCGTTGCTTCTGCAACAGTGTTCTGACGTGTTTTGTGTACCACAGTGGATCAGTCCCGTCTCTTATTAACTAATGCGGTATGAATCTATCTATTGCTGTCGATACTGCATCTTTGAATTTGAGCCATATCTGGTCTACACTTACATAATTAGCTTCGAAGGAATAGAGACTCTCTCTTAGGAAGGCATCAAGCGAATTTTTATCTGCTGAATAGATATATTTTGCGTTTATTTTTAGTGGTTTTGGTTGATATAGTTTTGAGCCTCGCTACAATGAGCCTTGTGCTCACTAATCCCTGTATCCGTCATGACGCTCTCTATTAGATCAGGATTATTTGTGGCTAAGAGGTCGAGTGTGTTTTCGCAACCATTTACAATTCGTGTGAGCTCATGAACTAATTGTTCAAAGTAATTCTCAGAGAAAGCATTTAGTACAATTTCGGAAGATGTTTCCTGTCTACCACCGGCTTTGAACATGTATTTTGCCAACAAATCGAGGGTAGATTGAAGTCTCCACCAATTCGACAACTAGCTAAATGGCTCTGAGCACTATGCGACTTAACTTCTGAGGTCATCAGTCGCCTAGAACTTAGAACTAATTAAACCTAACTAACCTAAGGACAACACACACATCCATGACCTAAGCAGTATTCGAACCTGCGACCGTAGCGGTCGCTCGGCTCCAGACTGTAGCGCCCAGAACCGCACGGCCACTCCGGCCGGCGACAACTAGCTGGAGTGGCTCCAGCCAATGAGAAGACGCAAGAATCTAGACTTGGTTGGTATGGACACATCGTATGGGCACCACCCAGCTCGGTCATCAGCTCTGTCCATTATCTCACTTTCAATGCTCATAGACAACGTGTAAGAACTAAATTACAGTGGCTGGATGCTATAAACGCACATCTTAGATACGTGCATCCATGGGAAGCGTTGAGATATAATGAAATGGTGTGCACTGACTCAAACAGGGGACCATTTTTAAAATGGGAAGATGCTAAGAAGAAGAGAGAAATCTGCTTCGCAGTATAGCATTTTCGTGTCGTAATTTGTTTAAACCTGATGTGTCAAGATGTCGCCGGGAAAGCCTGAGGAGTTACATCTTGTCTAAACCTCTGCGTCTGCCGTAGCTCCACTTCCTATCGTTTTAATGTTGTGAAAGCCAACACGATGCTTGAATTGATGAAAGCAACCTGAGATGGCGGAGAAAGGTACTGGATCGTCCTCTTCTTTCGTTCAATCTGCATACAAACTCTTGGCTTTAGCTTGACAAGCAGCTCCAGAGACAGGCACGTGCTATTGGTTGTGGTGCTCAATCCAACGGCTCAACATTTTTTTCTATCGCCTAAGAGCGAAATTTGATCACTTTAATCACACTTAAAGTCAGTTGAAGAGCGAGCAGTTTTTCGAATTTATTCCGCATTGTCACTAACAGTTCTCACAGTGGATTCATTGAATGTTAACAATATGCTCACCCTTCCCATTGCGATCCAAAACTTCTTTCTCTGTTTCCAGTGAATAAAACTTCCGCGCAAGCGTATTTCCCTGGACTGGTACACTTCCTTTCCTCTTACACGACGTTTTAAATACAGACCGTATCAAGTGCAAGTTCACAGCGCTACTGACTGATTTGATCTGACGATTGACGTTTCGACAAACACAACAGAAGAAGCGCGCTGAGATGCGCTTAATGCATTAATACTTCCGCACACTGTTAACAGATGGCAGCACTGGAATAAAAACAAAAATAGCACGCATGCGGAAACTCGGGTAACGAAACCGCGTATGATGGGGGCCTACCTGCAGTTACGTAAATTCGTTAGTGCATGATGTCTTCCCAATTTTCGCCATGTGAGTGTACGTCCAGCATTGTTAAAGACGATCGTTTTGGTTGTCTAGGTGTTATGGTGTGGGGAGCCATCATGTTGCAGCTAGAGATGGGTCGAACTCGTTCATTCCCGTGAACTACTTCATTCATTTCACTCTTTGCCGTGAAGCGTTCAAACGAAGTAGTTCATTCATGAAGTACGGAGGCCTGGCGAAGTTGCCCAGTTCGCCGCGGCTACGCCTGCTTCGCCTCGCTCATACAATAAAGCTTCGTAATACTTCATAATTTTACCAACAGATGGCCGAACTATGCAGTAACATGCACGCAACGTTTTACGCTCTTACAGCGTCTGAGTTAACTTAAAAAGAGCATGGTCGAAGGGGACAAAGGAAAGATAAACAGAGAAGCCTGTCACATATATAGAAGGTATTACATTTAATCTTGCTCGACATTTTCTCATGAAGCGCCCAAAATAGTCTTTATCTGCCAAATGAAACATTATTTGTTGTATTTATGGACTGAAAACTAGGGCTACCAACGAAATGCAGTACAATTTTATGTTCGTTTTAAAATTTAATCCAAAATAGAATGAGTATGTTCACCACTGTCACAAAATCTATATACCTAAGATAAGTAATTATTCAGAAGTTTTCCTGTAGATTTTATTTTTGGTGAGAATAATAATCCTCTAGATTCAAAACGTAAACTGTCACCTGTAGTCGTTGGTACGATTTCAGGTAAAATCCCTCTTTTAGTGTTATTAGTAAACCTTTTATTTTCATATTGGCTGTGCGTGCTCACACAGCCACCCTCTTCGTGTGTATCTTTAATATTCATTTGTCTGAAAGCGCAGCCAACTGTAGGCTACCCGTAGACGCGAAGTTTAACTGCACAAATAGTCACGGGTAATGATGTCTGCACTATAGGAAGCACCTGACGCTGCCTTCCCCTCGCCCCTCACCTCCCCAACCACTCGTAAACCTATTGTTTCCCACAAACACCGCGCAATTCGTCGACAGGCAGTAGAGGAAGGACTTAAGGTTGACTGAAGTGAAGGGAGGGTGAGTGACGTAGAGCCGATGTAGTGGGGGAGGGAGAGGGGAAGAGAGTGAGTGAACTAGAAAAAAGTGTGGAGTGTGCTATCTGTGAAGAGTTTGAAGTACCAGTTCATTGAAATTGAGTGGTTAGTTCACACTTCACTGGAGCGAAGCGTTCATTTGAACGACTCATTCACGAGCTCCCCATCACTAGTTGCAGCCCAAATCTCTGAACACGGCACGATCACCGGTTAACATTATTACGACACTACTCCCTCCCCGTGTGCATTTTTTCAGGGCTGAATTCGGCGCTGACTGCAATTTAATGGATGACAGTTCGCGACAGGATACTCGGAGAATGGACTGGCCGCCTAAATACCATCGAGTGTGGAATGGGTTCCATTGCAGCACGTCCATGTGCACCAATGACCATCCTGCAGTTGTCAAACGCACTGGTGGACGAACTCAAAGACCTACCACACGAGGTCCTTATCAGTCTTGCAGTCAGCATGGGAGTACGTTGCAGAACAATGTCCTGCCTTTTGTAATATCCAGGGAACATTCATAAATAGCCGTGACTTCAGTGTAATTATTGTCTGTCAATAAAAGTGTCATTTCTGCACGTCTCATTGCGTATTTTTTATTTTTTTACTATAAAGTTCCGTAGGACCAAACTGAGGAGCGAATCTCCATGGTCATGGAATGTGTCATTACATGAAATTACAACAGAAAAGTAATAACAGACAAAATAAAATTGTCATGAATTTCAAGAAGATGACAAGCTACAAGTTTATATAAACGCAGTCAACAATGTATCACAGAAATTAGCTTAATTTTTCAAGGACCTCCTTGACAGATTAGAAGGAGTTGACAAATGAGGACACTCTTCAGATTAGATTTGAAAGCGCGTGGATTACTGCTAAGATTTTTGAATTCTTGTGGTAGCTTATTGAAAATGGATGCAGCAGTATACTGTACGTCTTTCTGCACAAGAGTAAAGGAGGTGCAATCCAAATGTAGACTGGATTTCTGCCTAGTATTAACTGATTGAAAGCTGCTAATTCTTGGGAATAAGCTGATGAGGCCAATGTCAGAATACCCAGACTAATGAACAAGAGTGGACAAGAGGTTCGCGAACTTTCATCACTTATTGCCAGAAGTACCCGTTTCTGAGCCAAAAACACTTTTTGAGAATGGGAAGAATTACCCCAAAATATGATACCATACGTCATTAGCGAACTAAAATAAGCAAAGTAGACTACATTTTGCGTCGAATTATCACTTACTTCAGATACTGTTCCAACAGCAAAAATGGCAGCATTAAGTCTTCGAACAAGATCCTGAACATGGACTTTCCACTACAATTTACTATGTATCTGAATACCTGGAAATCTGAACTGTTCAGTTTCACTAATCATAAGCCCATTCTGTGAAATTAAAACGTCGGGTTTTGTAGAACTGTGTGTTAGAAACTGTAAAAATTGATTCTTACTGTGCTTCAGGGTTAGTTTATTTTTCTACAAGCCGTGAACTCATATCATGAACTGCACTATTTAAAACAGTGCCAACATTGTACACAACATCCTTTACTACCAAACTAGAGTCATCGGCAAACAGAAATATTTTAGACTGACATGAAATACTAGAAGGCGTATCATTTACAAGAATAAGGAACATGAGTGACCCCAGCATCGATCCCTGGGGCTGGGGCACCCTCCCCCAAGCCCCCGCCCCCTATTTAACGGTGCCTCACTCGGACCCCACATTATAGCCATTCTTAATAATGTGGAGAATGACCTTTCGCTGTCTCTTCTTAAAGTAAGAGATGAACCAACTGTGAGCTGCTTCCTGTATTCAATAATGGTCCATCTTCTGGAACAATATTTATTGATCAACATGATCAAACGCGTTAGTTAAATAAAAAAAGATGACTAGCGTTCGAAAGCTTCTATTTAACCCATCCAGTACCCAAACAGAAAAGAGGAAATACAGAAGCGTCCGATCTTACCCGTCGGCTTTGACCCATGACGTCACAAATGTAGCGGAATCGACCATAAACAACAATTCCAATATGGCGGATATAAAAACATCGCATACGTATTATAAACACTGAAATACACAAGTTTCACAAAAAGCCTAATGACTCTAACGGGACAAGCGTGGGAAATTAGGGGTTTTTGGGTGGGGACAAACTAAATATACACAAATGTAGCCACCGACCGCCATACAAAACCACGCAATACAACGAAATAAATCAACATTACAAAACTGACCAAATACAAAAAAACACATTCCTATCCAGAATCGGACACTTCCCTTGACCTATATAGCTCAACAGAACCTACCGATCACATCCCCCAATACAAAACTAAAAAACCAACACTTCCCTTACACCTACATACATCTACAACAGCTCCCGATCACATAAATTACGATCGAACACTTCCGTTGACCCCATTTTTACCCACAGCCCCTTGATAAGTTCTAACGCTGTGTCGCCCATCATCGCCCTCAACCGAACACTATTAAGGCGGTCTTTCATATCCATTCATAAACAAAAACCCACAACCAAATACACTCAATAACAAACTCACCCGACGTACAGCAATGAGCATTAAATTAAAACAAACGAAAACCATGAACACACCACCAGAGAGCACCACAAACAAAAACAAGACATCTACAAACACGCCACAATCGCAAAACAAACTCCGCGCCGTAATGACGTCACACACCACAACACGCTTACGTCACGGGTCAAAGCCGACGAGTAAGATCGAAGGTTTAGAACTGTGTGTTAGAAACTGTAAAAATTGATTCTTACTGTGCTTCAGGGTTAGTTTATTTTTCTACAAGCCGTGAACTCATATCATGAACTGCACTATTTAAAACAGTGCCAACATTGTACACAACATCCTTTACTACCAAACTAGAGTCATCGGCAAACAGAAATATTTTAGACTGACATGAAATACTAGAAGGCGTATCATTTACAAGAATAAGGAACATGAGTGACCCCAGCATCGATCCCTGGGGCTGGGGCATCCTCCCCCAAGCCCCCGCCCCCTATTTAACGGTGCCTCACTCGGACCCCACATTATAGCCATTCTTAATAATGTGGAGAATGACCTTTCGCTGTCTCTTCTTAAAGTAAGAGATGAACCAACTGTGAGCTGCTTCCTGTATTCAATAATGGTCCATCTTCTGGAACAATATTTATTGATCAACATGATCAAACGCGTTAGTTAAATAAAAAAAGATGACTAGCGTTCGAAAGCTTCTATTTAACCCATCCAGTACCCAAACAGAAAAGACAATACAGCATTTTCAGTTCTTCTACTTCTAAAACCTAACTGTACATCTGACAACAAATTGTGTAAAATGAATTATCCAATTATCCTTACAGACGCCGCTTTTTCAATAACTTTATCAGACAGTGATGGGATGGAAATTGGTCTAAAATTTTCTCCATTCTTCTTTCTTTCAGTTTCCTTCTGAACTTTACTGTAGCATTTGTTCCTATGTATGGACCAAGTTTCATCGATCTATGTTACTTGGCAGTGACACATCACGATAAAGTCACTGTAGTTCTAAAGTTTTGCACGCCAGTGTGTACAAGAACAAGAGCGATCCTATCACACTTCTCTGGGGCACTCCTCTCGATATCCTTGTCTCTAATGAACACTCGCCGTCGAGGACAACGTACTGCGTTCCGTTACTTAAGAAATTTTCGAGCCACTCACATACCTGGGAACCTATTCCGTGTACCCGGGCCTTACTTAACAGTTTGCAGCAGAACACTGTGTCAGGGGCTACACGCAAAGGTCAGGTTTCAAAAGCGAGGATATGTTGACAAAAAGTTATGGGGAAAAGTGACCTAGGAAATAGTAATGAACCTTATTTACGTGCAACACACTACATTTATTTAGAGTGAGACCCAACTACGACTGTAGTTGCGCTAGAGTTGCCCTCTATCAAAAAATCACAGTTCGGTAATTTTTCTACACATGTTTTATATAAGTTCGAGGAAGTGTTGTTTGATATATTTTTTATTTTACCTTCTGTTGAGGAAATTGCTTTTCCTAGTGCTAGATGATAAATCTGTGCTGTTGTCTTTACTTTTACTACAACACACCTGTTTCATTTTATAAATAAGAATAAAAGATGAATTAAACATCGACAATTTCGGTTTTGCTATAAATACTCTTTGTTCCTAAGTAATAGCTAGGAATATAACGATGTATTCGTAGATCAAAAACGTTCTGTTGGTTACGCGGCATTTTCTAAACACTCACTCAGTTTCTAGACGGTTCACCGCTTCCGATTTTTAAGGGGAATTCAGTAAGACACTGATTGCATACTTAAAGAAAGTGATCGTTATGAGGTAATGCCCGATAGGTGTGCAACAAACCCAACGTGCAGTTTATGCAGGTATGACCCTAACTCAGCAAAGCTACTTGGAAGAGTAAAGTAGACCATGCTTACTTATGGTGGTCTACAGTCGTTTTACAACTATAGTCAGCACATTTCATTTCATTTATCATCATCCTTTTCATCATTTACATGATATAGGAATTGTCATAATACTGTCCAGAATACACAGAGCAGAATATTACAAATTTCTAACACACAAATTTATCATTATGTTGAAAATTAAAACACTGAATTAAAACACATAAAATTAACACTATATAATATGTTGAAAATTAAAACATTGAATTAATGTCTTGTTCTTTTACATGCTCTTTTAACATGTACTGTATGGGATGGATTTATATATATTTAATACATTTTGAAAAAGACATATTACACATAATTTAGTGTTAAGAGTATAAATGAGACGTAGAACTGGCAATGAGAACAACATGATATTGACAATACAACAGTTAGTGATTTAAGGATTCAAAATAATCCTCTATGCTATAAAAACATTTATTTATCATAAACTTTTTTAATTCTGACTTAAATTTTCCTTCATCTTCTGTTCCCCTGATGCAGAGTAGCAGAGCATTACAAAGCTTTATTCCATAGTGGCTCACATGTTCTTGAGTTTTTGTTTTTCTTGTTCTTTCTACATGCAGATTCTTACAGATACGTGTATTGTAGTCATGAAGATCTAAATTTACACGTAAAATACTCAAATGTGTTCTTGTATGCAGTATTCCTTTTTATATGTACAAAGATGGTACAGCTGCACGAACAAGGGCTTGCAGTGTGTTTGTGGAGAGCTGTGTGTAATAATTCTAATGGCTCTTTTTTGTAAGTTAAAAACCTCTCTCAAGCGACATTTAGTTGCACCCCAGAATGTTATTCCATAGAATATAATAGAAGCGAAATAAGCCATATACACTAATCTTGTACACTCTGCACTGCAAACTCTAGTAATTATTCTCGGTGCAAAACATGCTGAAATGAGTTTTTTGGATATGTACATGACATGGTCTTTCCAGCTAAATTGCTGATCAATGTACATGCCCAAAAATTTTGTAGACTAGACTTTCTCTATTTTTTGGAATTTGACAATCTACTTTGAAAGATCTAGGTTGATTCCTATGACACATTTGTTATCGTCTAAATTTCTGATAATTTCTTCCGTATAGGCCTGTATAGCTGTTTCTGTGCTGTAACCTGTACGAAAATTGTGTTGATTACAATTTAGAAGATTTAAGGTGTCAAGATAGCTTATGAGTCTAATTTTCATCAGTTTTTCAAAAATTTTTTTTCATCAGTGTTTCAAAAATTTTTGATAAAGATGGAAGGAGGGATATAGGTCTATAGTTTTCTACCTTATGTATATCCCCGTTTTTGAATAATGGTTTAATCTTAGAAATTTTGAGCCTCTGGGGAACACGCCTTTGTTGAATGATAAATTGACAATGTGTACCAGTGGTTCCAAGATTTGTGTGGCAACTTTTTTTATTATTGTCACTGGCATTTCATCCAGTCCTGCAGACATTTTTGGTTTCATACTGTTAATTACTTTCAATATTTCATATTTATTAGTGGGACTTATTAACATGCTACTGACTACTTTTGGAGCTGTTGTTTTCTCTTCTTTGGTAAAGCTCTTGCTTAATTTATCAGGTACATTTAGAAAGTAGTTGTTAATGTAATTGAGCAAGACTTTCTTCTTTATTTCAATGTTATCACTAGATTTAAGTACAGTATCCTGGTCTTTAGAGCTTTTTCCAATTTCTCTTTTAACAATTTCCCATGTGGTCCTTGATTTATTGTCTGACTTCCTTATTAGTCTATCGTTATCTTCCTTATTAGTCTATCGTTACGTAATACGTTTGCTAGATTAATTACCCTTCTATATACCTTTTTGTAGTTACTGACTGCTACATGACAGATCCAGTTTCGGTTCCCGGTACTGCCAGAAACTTCGGCTCACTGAGAAGACTGGAAAGCGGTGCACCAAAAAAGTGTGGTACCCAGTGAGGAGATACTTGACCGAGTAACAGAGGCACTGGTAAAACTGGTCTGGTAACCGACAGGAGAGCAATATACCGCACGTCTTGCAGGGCGTGGGCGAACATTGTCCTGCTGGAACAACACATCACTTGCCTATTTCGAGAACGACAAAAGAACTACTCTAACAACATTCTGCGTGTACCGAGCACTGGCTAGCATCCCGTACAGAAACAAACGAGAGTTGTAGCTTATCGCACCCGGATCATAATCCCTAGGATGGGGCCAGTGTGTCTTGAACGAATGCGTTCTATGCGACGGCACTGAACAGTCTACGTCTTACTCGCCAACAGCCTTCACTTGCGTGCAGGCAATATCTGCTTTCGTCACTAAAGGCTACAGTGAGCCATACCATTTTCCAAGTGATCCTGTGATGGCACCAGTCGAACCGTGCATTTCGATACATCTACATCTACATCTACATCTACATCCATACTCCGCAAGCCACCTGACGGTGTGTGGCGGAGGGTACCTTGAGTACCTCTATCGGTTCTCCCTTGTATTCCAGTCTCGTATTGTTCGTGGAAAGAAGGATTGTCGGTATGCTTCTGTGTGGGCTCTAATCTCTCTGATTTTATCCTCATGGTCTCTTCGCGAGATATACGTAGGAGGGAGCAATATACTGCTTGACTCTTCGGTGAAGGTATGTTCTCGAAACTTTGACAAAAGCCCGTACCGAGCTACTGAGCGTCTCTCCTGCAGAGTCTTCCACTGGAGTTTATCTATCATCTCCGTAACGCTTTCGCGATTACTAAATGATCCTGTAACGAAGCGCGCTGCTCTCCGTTGGATCTTCTCTATATCTTCTATCAACCCTATCTGGTACGGATCCCACACTGCTGAGCAGTATTCAAGCAGTGGGTGAACAAGCGTACTGTAACCTACTTCCTTTGTTTTCGGATTGCATTTCCTTCGGATTCTTCCAATGAATCTCAGTTTGGCATCTGCTTTACCGACGATCAACATTATATGATCATTCCATTTTAAATCACTCCTAATGCGTACTCCCAGATAATTTATGGAATTAACTGCTTCCAGTTGCTGACCTCCTATTTTGTAGCTAAATGATAAAGGATCTATCTTTCTGTGTATTCGCAGCACATTACACTTGTCTACATTGAGATTCAATTGCCATTCCCTGCACCATGCGTCAATTCGCTGCAGATCCTCCTGCATTTCAGTACAATTTTCCATTGTTACAACCTCTCGATACACCACAGCATCATCTGCAAAAAGCCTCAGTGAACTTCCGATGTCATCCACCAGGTCATTTATGTATATTGTGAATAGCAACGGTCCTATGACACTCCCCTGCGGCACACCTGAAATCACTCTTACTTCGGAAGACTTCTCTGCATTAAGAATGACATGCTGCATTCTGTTACCTAGGAACTCCTCAATCCAATCACACAATTGGTCTGATAGCCATATGCTCTTACTTTGTTCATTAAACGACTGTGGGGAACTGTATCGAACGCCTTGCGGAAGTCAAGAAACACGGCATCTACCTGTGAACCCGTGTCTATGTGTGTCTACTGTGACGTGAGTGGGAGACAGGCTAGAGGTGTGCATGCCCGTAGTCCCACTGCTAATAAAACTTCGCAACTGTTCGCGTTGACAAGTCTGGGCTCACAACCCGTTTTTTCTCTGCTGTGGTAGTTGCACAATCTGCCACTACTGCCCTTACAGTACGACAATTCTGCCGGGAGTGTGTGCTGCGGGCTACGTGGGGTTTCCTATCGTGGAGTTTCCTACAAGAGTGCAGCAGGTAGCGAAGCTGTCCAGAGCAACCGGTACCCTAACTAGGTGTTTGCGAACCGAGCCTCCCCCACTGCTTGTCTACCCCAGTCGCTCACCCCCAGTGCAGGTGTTGTCATTGTTTCTCAGACAGTTTCGTCGTCGATCAGCATCAATAATTTCGCAAAGTTAACTTGCCGATTCTGGAGTTTCGTCATATATGTCATACAAAACTAATTATTTGTATTTGGCGGATCTCATTCACAAAAGTACGCTTTTAACGGTATTTCTAAAGTTCTAACACGCAATCTGCTACTTATTGAATTTTTAACTCAACAAAATTGAAATTTCACTTGGTAAATTTCTTACATAACGTCACTCGTCCTGTGAAGCTTCCAGAATTTATGTGAGGAAGGCGGAATGAGGACTCAGACAGCTGGTTGCCCACTTTTCTGTCAGAGACTTTTAAACACGATCATATTTGCCTTTATTGTGCTCCAACAGGAGCATTTTTCAGCTTATTATTATTTAGTTCATTTTATAAAGATGAAATTCCAACTAGATGAACTTTGGTGGAGTCATCTATATTACGCAACGAATTTTATCATCTGTAGACATCAAGAACAACACTCTAGTTATCGAACTTTATACGCCGCATCTAACCATAGGGAAATATACTGTAATTCCTTTCAGATGAACACGCCCATTGTCGCGTAAATCTTTATCTAATTACTGACTGTAAACCCGGCGTTGCCCGGATATTTATTCATCCCAGTTTTATGTCAGTTCATGCCCTCTTCCCTCATTTCTCTTGTCCATTTAGTCCTATCTCGTCTCTCTATCCACCTCCTCCTTCCGCCCATCCATCTCTCTTTCCATCCCCTCCATCTGCCCCCCTCTCTCACAACACTTCCTCCCCCTATCCATCCTCCTCTCCTTCTCCATCCATCTTCCCGTTTCTGTCCACCTCCTCCTCCGCTTTTTCTAATAGTACATCAAATTCACAATAACACCCATAATTTATGTATTTATTACAGTGTTCCATTAGTCCTTCATCACTGCCATCTCCTCTTTCTCCGTCTATGAAAAAATACGTATATCTGCCAACTTCCATGCCGATTGACGAGACGATGTTAAATTTATTTAAAGGTAGGCCAACCATCCGCCATCCAGCATACGTTGGCTTGTGTAAATGCCTTCACCACGAAAACATACATACATGAGCCAACTCCCAAGCTGATCAGTCAAATGGTGTGTAATTCTGTTGTAAGGCACCCTCCGCCATACACCGTATGAAATTTCACGTAGACGGTGAGGTTTCCCTTGTTTTGAAGATCAAATGTACAAAATTTCATCAAGATCGGAGCAACACTGTGGCTTTTGTGGAAATCCGTAAGTAAAGTACCCTCCACCATGCACTGGACGAAGTTTTATATAGACAGTGACCTTCCTCTTGGTTGGGGAAACAGAAATTCATTTTTATTCATCCCGCTCGCTCTATGCCGACTTAGTTGTGAAACATAAATAATAGATTCGAACAATAGAAATCATGTAATGATTCCTGTCGTATAAGGGACAACATAGCTATTAAATAATAGTAACGAGATTACGAGAGCAGTCACTTTCAGTGTTACGTAAAATAACGTTATACCTTTAAATTATCACGACACAAAATGAAGATGATAAGCAATGTGGGACAGAAATCCTGTGTGGTGAGGAGGATGGGAGGGGGCAGCAAGGAGAGCCTCGATTTGTTTTGCCGGTCCAGGCCTCTGACGGGTTTAGAGTGCCACTGCACGTAGGAAACCCCACAGTAGGAAACCCCACGGTAGGAAACCCCACGGTAGGAAACCCCACGACACCGCGCTGCGTGGATGTCCAGAATCTCATCTACAGATGTGAGAAAGTCCACGTGACCACTGATACCTGCACCATTGCACAACTGACGCAGCACTTCCAACTTATGTGGCAATTCTCCGAAAGCACCATCCCGCCAATCGGAAGGGCACACTCTGAACCCTTTCAAACTTGCTAATTTGGTTGTAGGAAGCACGAGTGTATCTCTGTGGCATGGTTTCCTGCTTTCTTCATATGTTTGCACCACACTGAGCCTTCTGCTGTGAGCATTCCCTATTAAAGGGTAGACAGAGATGGTGCTCTGGTAGCTATTCCACTACGCTGTTGGCGGACGACGCTGAACCATTATCAGTACTATCCCCCAGGTGGCATATGCTATCATCTGATCAAAATCGTCGTCGTCTTTCCAGATGCACAATTTATTTTTCCCCTGCAGTGTACACAGGGTGGTCCATTGATTGTGACTGGGCCAAATATCTCACGAAATAACCATCAAATGAAAAAACTACAAAGAACGGAACTCGTCTAGCTTGAAGGGGGAAACCAGATGGCGCTATGGTTGGCCCGCTAGATGGCGCTGCCGTAGGTCAAACGGACATCAACTGCGTTTTTTAAATGGGAACCCCCATTTTTTATTACATATTCGTGTAGTACATAAAGCAATATGAATGTTTTAGTTGCACCACCTTTTCGCTTTGCGATAGAGGGCCCTGTAATAGTCACAAACGTATAAGTACGTGGTATCACGTAACATTCCGCGAGTTCCGACGATATTTGCTTCGTGTTAAAATGGACCGTTTACCAATTGCGGAAAAGGTCGATATCGTATTGATGTATGGCTATTGTGATCAAAATGCCCAACGGGCGTGTCTTATGTATGGTGTTCGGTATCCTGAATGACATCATCCAAGTGTCCGGACCGTTAGCCGGGTAGTTACGTTATTTAAGGAAACAGGTAGTGCTCAGCCACATTTGAAACGTCAACCACGACCTGCAACAAATGATGACGCCCAAGTAGCTGTTTTAGCTGCTGTCGCGGCTAATCCGCACATCAGTAGCAGACAAATTGCGCGAGAATCGGGAGTCTCAAAAACGGTGGTGTTGAGAATGCTACATCAACATCGATTGCACGCTTACCATATTTCTATGCACCAGGAATTCCATGGCGACGACTTTGAATGTCGTGTACAGTTCTGCCACTGGGCAAAAGAGGAATTACGGGACGATGACATTTTTTGCACGCGTTCTATTTAGCGACGAAGCGTCACACACCAACAGCGGTAACGTAAACCGGCATAATATGCACTATTGGGTAACTGAAAATCTACGATGGGTGCGACAAGTGGAACATCAGCGACCTTGGCGGGTTAAAGTATGGTGCTGCATTATGGGAGGAAGGATGATTGGCCCCCATTTTATCGATGGCAATCTAAATGGTGCAATGTATGCTGATTTCCTACGTAATGGCAAATGGTTCAAATGGCTCTGGGCACTATGGGACTTAACATCTGTGGTCATCAGTCCCCTAGAACTTAGAACTACTTAAACCTAACTAACCTAAGAACATCACACACATCCATGCCCGAGGCAGGATTCGAACCTGCGACGGTAGCAGTCGCGCGGTTCCGGACTGCGCGCCTAGAACCGCTAGACCACCGCGGCCGACCTACGTAATGTTCTACCGATGTTACTACAAGATGTTTCACTGAATGACACAATGGCGATGTTCTTCCAACATGATGGGTGTTCGGCACATAGCTCTCGTGCGGTTGAAGCGGTATTAAATAGCATATTTCATGACAGGTGGATTGGTCGTCGAAGCACCATACCATGGCCAGCACGTTCACCGGATTTGACGTCCCCGGATTTCTTACTGTGGGGAAAGTTGAAGGATATTTGCTATCGTGACCCACCGAGAACGCCTGACAACATGCGTCAGAACATTGTCAATGTATGTGCGAACATAACGGAAGGCGAACTACTCGCTGTTGAAAGGAATGTCGTTACACGTATTGTCAAATGCATTGAGGTTGACATACATCATTTTGAGCATTTATTGCATTAATGTGGTATTTACAGGTAATCACACTGTAACATCATGCGTTCTCAGAAATGATAAGTTCACAAAGGTACATGTATCACTTTGGAACAACCGAAATAAAATATTGAAACGTACCTACGTACTGTATTTTAATTTAAAAACCTACTTGTTACCAACTGTTCGTCTAAAATTGTGAGCCATATGTTTGTGACTATTACAGGCCCATCTATCGCAAAGCGAAAAAAGTGGTCCAACTAAAACATTCATATTTCTTTACGTACTACACGAATATGTATTAAAAATGGGGGGTCCTATTTAAAAAAGAAAAACACAGTTGAAATCCGTTTGACCTATGGCAGCGCCATCTAGCGGGCCAACCATAGCTCCATCTGGTTTCCCCCTTCAAGCTAGACAAGTTTCGTTCTTTGTAGTTTTTTCGTTTGACGCTTATTTCGTGAGATATTTGGTCCGGTCACGATCAATGGACCACCCTGTATACGAACTCTTACTGGTTTTCTGGCTCTTTCTCGATTAGTGAAACCACTGTACGGCACCAGTGTTCATTTTCTTGTAATATCTACAGAAATGCTTCGTCCGCTCCCACCCCCACCCCTAGTTACGAGTGTATGTGCGCGCGTATGTTTGTGCAGCGCCGAGGACGAGCCAAGGCGGCCGCGAAATGCCAGCGCTAATCCCGTCCCGTGGGCGTGTCTCGCCAGGTTTAAACATAGCCGCGGCAGAAGCAGCAGCAGCAGCAGCAGCAGCTCCGCCAGCCAGCCGCTCCGTCTTACGGCCGCGCCCTCAGTCGCTGCCTGGGCGCAGAACGGCGCCCACCCCCACCATGCTAGCCGCTGGACTGCGCGCCGCGCTACGCAGCTCTACGGTGCGTCTGTGTGTCGTGTCGTCTCGTGTGTGCCAGTGTGTGCGTGTGTGACTTCCGCGACTCTCAGCAACGACGTCGCAGGCCCAGAAGACAGAGTACTCCAGGGAAGTGTGGATAACGTTAACGGACACATCGTCCAACAAGTAGTGACGAGAGCAACCTTATCAAAACATACGATTTCATCGTGGGTAGTCCTAGGCCAATATTATACTATCAAATTTCTTTGATAAAGTTGCTTTGTGAAGTACACTGTCGGAAAGAAATCGCAACACCAAAAAATACACTACTGGCCATTAAAATTGCTACACCAAGAAGAAATGCAGACGATAAACGGGTATTCATTGGACAAATATATTATACTAGAACTGACATGTGATTACATTTTCAAGTAATTTGGGATAGATCCTGAGGAATCAGTACCCAGAACAACCACCTCTGACCGTAATAACGGCCTTGATACGCCTGAGCATTGAGTCAAACAGAACTTGGATGTCGTGTACAGGTACAACTGCCCATGAAGCTTCAACACGATACCACAGTTCATACAGAGTAGTGACAGGCGTATTGTGACGAGCCAGTTGCTCGGCCACCACTGGCCAGACGTTTTCAACTGGTGAGAGATCTGGAGAATGTGCTGGCCAGAGCAGCAGTCGAACATTTTCTGTATCCAGAAGGGCCCGTACAGGACCTGCAACATGCGGTCGTGCATTATCCTGCTGAAATGTAGGGTTTCGCAGGGATCGAATGAAGGGTAGAGCCACGGGTCATAACACATCTGAAATGTAACGTCCACTGTTTAAAGTGCCGTCAATGCGAACAAGAGGTGACCGAGACGTGTAACCAATGGCACCCCATACCGTCACGCCGGGTGATACGCCAGTATGGCGACGACGAATACACGCTTCCAATGTGCGTTCATCGCGATGTCGCCAAACACGGATGCGATCATCATGATGCTGTAAACAGAACCTGGATTCATCCGAAAAAATGACGTTTTGCCATTCGTGCACCCAGGTTCGTCGTTGAGTACACCATTGCAGGCGCTCCTGTCTGTGATGCAGCGTCAAGGGTAACCGCAGCCATGGTCTCCGAGCTGATAGTCAATGCTGCTGCAAATGTCGTCGAACTGTTCGTGCAGATGGTTGTTGTCTTGCAAACGTCCCCATCTGTTAACTCAGGGATCAAGACGTGGCTGCACGATCCGTTACAGCCATGCGGATAAGATGCCTGTCATCTCGACTGCTAGTGATACGAGGCCGTTGGGATCCAGCACGGCGTTCCGTATTACCCTCCTGAACCCACCGATTCCATATTCTGCTAACAGTCATTGGATCTCGACCAACGCGAGCAGCAATGTCGCGATACGATAAACCGCAATCGCGATAGGCTACAATGCGACCTTTATCAAAGTCGGAAACGTGATGGTACGCATTTCTCCTCCTTACACGAGGCATCACAACAACGTTTCACCAGGCAACGCCGGTCAAGTGCTGTTTGTGTATGAGAAATCGGTTGGAAACTTTCCTCATGTCAGCACTTGGTAGGTGTCACCACCGGCGCTAACCTTGTGTGAATGCTCTGAAAAGCTAATCATTTGCATATCACAGCATCTTCTTCTGTCGGTTAAATTTCGCGTTTGTAGCACATCATCTTCGTGGTGTAGCAATTTTAATGGCCAGTAGTGTAATTAATGTAGAGTAATGAAATTTAGGATATACACTTGTCTAGGTAACGTATTTAAGTGATTAACATCGCTAGATCACAGTTTAATGTACGTGTGAGATATGCCGTCGCAAATGTGAAATAACGGAACATTAATAACCGGTGTTACAGTCAGAACGTTCAACGCAAGAACGTAGACCTGCATCAATTGTGTTGTACCATGCCTAACGCATCTGGTGGGCCAATCCTGGGATGGTTTACGCTTGTTGTGGATGGCGCTCCGAAGATGCTCCATATGTGCTCGATTGGAGACAGATCTGGTGATCGAGCAGGCCAAGACAACATGTCGACGCTCTGTAGAACATGTTGGATTAGATCAGCGGTACGTGGACGATACGGTGTTGGAAAACACCTCCTGGAATGCTGTTCATGAATAGCAGCACAACAGGCCGAATCACCAGATTGACGTACAAATTTGCAGTCAGGATTAGCGGGATAACCACGAGAGTGTTCCTGCTGTCATACGAAATTGCACCTCTCCATATCTCCAGGTGGAGGTACAGTGTGTCTAGCGTGTAGGTAGATTGGTTGCAAGCCCTCGACTGTCCTCCTAACCAAGAAACGGCCATCACTGACGCCGAGGCAGAACCGGATTTCACCAGAACGCATGACAGACCTCCACCCTGCCCTCCAATGACCTCTTCCTTGACACCACTGATGTGGGAAATGGCATTGGTTCAAATGGTTCAAATGGCTCTGAGCACTATGGGACTCAACTGCTGTGGTCATAAGTCCCCTAGAACTTAGAACTACTTAAACCTAACTAACCTAATGACATCACACAACACCCAGTCATCACGAGGCAGAGAAAATCCCTGACCCCGCCGGGAATCGAACCCGGGAACCCGGGCGTGGGAAGCGAGAACGCTACCGCACGACCACGAGCAGATGGCATTGGTTTGGGGTCAGGGGAATGCACACTTCCATGCATCCAGCTCGCGGCTGTCCTTCAAGCAACTGATTTGTAACAGTTCGTTGTGTCACTGTGGTGCCAACGGCTGCTCAGATTGCTGCTGCAGATGCAGTACGATGTGCGAGAGCCGTCCGGAACCGGATGGTCTTGCGAGTGTACATTGGCTCTAAGCACTATGGGACTTAACATCTGAGGTCATCAGTCCCCTAGACTTAGAGCTACTTAAACCTAACTAACCTAAGGACATCACAGACATCCATGCCCGAGGCAGGATTCGAACTTGCGACAGTAGCAGCAGCGCGGTTCCGGACTGAAGCTCCTAGAACCGCTCGGCCACAGTGGGCGGCGACTGTACATACTCGTGAGCACCGCTGCCAGTAATCGTGTACAGTGGCTATATTCCTAGAAGTCTTCCTGCAATAGGAACATCCAGTTTCTCGTAGCCCTACTACACGACCTCGATGAAACTTAGTGAGGTGTCGCTTTAAAGGCATTCTTGACTAATATCAACTCATCATGCCCAGTGGCAAATGGGACTTAACTCTCACCACAGTTACAGCGTGTATTTAAAGCAAACATGATTTACATCCTCATAGTGGAGCTGATAGTGCCACTCTTATGCGGTTGGTGTCAAATTTGAATACACAGTATCTTTTAGATGTAGAAACGCGACTACCAACTTTCGCTTACGTTGCACAGCTCCTTCCTGGTGTTTCGATTCTTTTTCCGTCTGTGTATTTGTCTTAGTGTAATATGAAACTTCAGTCACATGTCACCTTTCGTCAAATTTATTTGATCAAATCTAGAGTCTCAGCTTGGATTTTATCAAAGAAAGCGATCGTCTTCTGTTTACTGCAAACACCTGGAATGTATACGGCACAATACAAGACGGTCAAGTGTTGAGTGTATGGAGCACATTCAAAACGCAAATGAGGTCGTATATCGGAGGTGATTGGGGCGCAATAAATATGGAAAAGCGATAAAGCAGATTCATTGTTACCACCGTTGTTTATTTGTTCACTGAATTAAAGTACTTTTGTTGTTTGTCAAGCACAGAAAGTTAGCACAACACCATTCATTGATGATGCATCAGCTGTAGCAGAAAGTGAACACGAATTCGATTTTGTTTTAAATGGAATGGAACATGCGCTAGCTGTAAGATAACATATGCACATAAAGTAGACAGCGTCACGGGTGGACATGATAGTGAGCTAAATGTTACAGCCGGGAAAGAAAAAGCAAAGACAAGGTCAAAAGGTCTTCTATCAGAATAAACAACAGCTCAAGTGAAATAATCTAAAAATCGTGTCTAGTTTTGAATGTACTAAAATGTGCCTGAAATACGTAAAGCAATTCGCGAAAGCGAGCTGCAATCGGCATAAAGCATCAGAAAGTACTTGGCATGCACGCGGATGTACGCATAATCAGCCCCTTTTGAACTTAAAACACGTTGAGTTACAATTCATTTCTCACGTTAAATGATTTCTTCCATGATTAGATTACGAGTCGGATACTGTGAACTGTATACAATACATTGCACTCAGATTTTATTTAATGTATCTTAGCATTAACAGGTGGTGGGATATTGGTTTGATCGCATTTCGTTTCGCATTGTAAAAATAAGTAAATATGAACTATAGAACTAACAGAATTAAAAATAGCAGTTTCTCATCTGATATCATTTGTATTTTAAAAAACATTTATTTCGACGGTAACCGGTTTCGGCCAGTGTTTGACCGTCCTCAGACCCTCATATCATGATGGCAGTCGAAGGCGGTGAATAGAGCGGGCGTTGTAACGCCACCAACGTCACTACTTTTAGCCAAACCGCTGTTTCTAAGCGCGAAATATTCTCAAAAATTACTGATATCGCAAGGTTCTTCTGTTGTTACATGCTAGCCATTCTAATTGAACTATGTCGAGATATTTGACGACGGGGTAATACCACTTTTGCGTTACACCAAAAATCTTTCTCGAAGAAACATAATGAATATTTTATCAAATTTCATTGACAAAGTAGTAATTCTGATTTAATTACGTGTTTGTTGAACTATTGATTTATTCTTTTGCGTGAAACTGGTGTGCTGGAGCGACCGAATGGAAACGGTCGATGCAGTCGGTTGTAGTTTGACGTATGCATAGGATAATTATTCATTAATTTCCTTCGAGCAAAATCAGTCTACGGGTACAAACATATGAAAACATTCGACACAACCCGGCGCATTCAATTCTCGGCGGAAACATTCGGTTGTTTTGGTACTGTTAAATAATTATTGTTTACTGCACTTTATTATCAATTGTCGTTACTGTTGCTGTCTTTCCGATATCTGCTTTTTATTGGGTGCTAATATGTAGCTTTTAGTTCCGTTTTTCGTCCATTTTTGAGTAGGCGTTTACTGAATAGTGAACTTTGTGTCTGGTCAGAATGCCAAAACGCTCGGTGGCGTGGGAAAGGAAGCAATCGTATGACGGGATGAAAAGTGATCCTCAAGATAAATTCACTGTGATATACAGTATCGTCATGGATGATTCAGGTTATGAAACTAAATGAAAGAAATTCAAAGAACATTAACGTATGATTAAAAATAATTGCGACAGTACATGCTTAAAAGGCAAGTGAAAAAGTCAGTAAACAATTTAAAAAGATATATCTTATATGCTTTCTGTTCACGACACATGGCAATTTACCGAAGTAAAATGATCGGTGTAGGGCTCAAACCAGTGGGAAGAGAGAGACAGATCTTCAATAAATTTAGATAAGAAAGTAATCATTTACACAAGTTTATAATGTAGTACCAGTTACCAACATTTTAAAACCAACCAAAAAACCATATTTAATGCCAGAAATTCGTGTTTAAGTAGATAAATACATAAACTTTGAAAATATTTCGTTTTCAGAAATATTTTTTTTATTCACCTCTCCTTGAAATAGGATGTGCTATTTGTGTATAAAAAGAAGTTGACAAGCGTAGCTGTGGTTGATGCAAATGTTAATAGACCATTAGGATGACGGAAACGTGATACTGAATAATGCACTACGCATCAGAACAATGATTATTAATACCCTACTTGAAGTGCACCAACAAATCCTTCATATTACTAGAATTTTCTTGGTATTTTTCACCTGTGTGAATTTTTCTCACATAACTACTTACTGTATAACAATCTGTCATACAGGTCTGCACATGAAGTGGTTAGACTACACTTCAGAAACATTGCAATCGCAACTGCATTACTTAAAACATCTGTGTTATCACATGACCAATAATAATTCATTTTTGACAACCAAAACTTATATCCCAGATTCAACCCCGGGATGCACACAGCAGTTTCTACAATTTCAAGAAAAATTACTACTTTTACGCAATTTTCTTTTAAACTTTAAATATTACAACCCGTATAATACGCACTTCTTTCTTGGAGTTGTTCCAGTTGTTTTGACAAGACAATATTCATCAAACAATTCTGCACTACCAATTTTTACACTGTTTACTTTTTGAATCAATGGTATGCTTGATTCTATATCACTTCACTGCAGCTTCTTTTTCAAATTGGCGCAACAAAGTCGACTATAATCTGAAAATTACTTCCCCCATGAAAGCAAGTATTCAAGTACTACATTATTGAATGAATGAACGTAGGAATAACACCTACTGTGAGCAGCTTGAGTACTGTCATACAAGCCCTTCAACATAGAATTAATCTTGAAACTCACAAAATTATTTTTTCCTGTTTTTTATGTTTGTTAGGAATAATTCACAACAAGATATTGTCTCTAGAAGGAAGGCATGCTGCTTTTCGATTTCTCTTATGCTTGTTTCAAAAAGATGGATCAACTATCAGCAAACCACAACCATAATTTCAGATTCCTCATTATTAAAAACTGATTGCAAAGATAAAAGACAACGTGATTCAAAGTGAAAAAAGGAATTTAGAGCAAGACATAAATTCAAAATTCTTTCAAAAGCAGGAAGCAATGTCACTCATCTCGTTCTTCTGTAACCTGGCAATTGATGGTAACTGACATTTCCAAAATAAAAGAACTCTCCCAGTCATTCCACCCCTACAGCATAAATCTGAAAATATATGTAAATTTTACAAATAACATTATCTACACGAATTGACAACGTTCGAACGAGTGATACCACACTGTTGTGGATGATACGTTCCACACAACCCACACCTATAAAATAATTCCTACCAAGGCTTGCTTCTAATTTAGCAAAAATATTTTCTCTGCCCCTTCAGTTTACATAAAAACTGTTTAAGCTGTCAGCAGATAAACAAACAAACTTTGGTTTTAGGCAGTGATCATGCAGAACTGATTCCTCATTTTTAGATGTTAGAAGTTTCATTTTCAGTAAAAATAATTCCAGTATGTTTTTATGCACTCCGCTTTCTGAAGTGAAATATTTTACTTATACTGGAAGGAACTTTGTTGACTCGTGAGTAATGATAATAATGCAAAACAAAATTTACACAGTCAAGATATCTAAGAACTTGTCTGCACCAAGGAGTTAATACACCATTAATAATGGCTTCAGTTTTTGTTAGTTTACAACTAAACTTGACGTCATACAGTTTTTTAATGACATTGATTGTGGAATACACGGAACTGTAGCTGTGGTTATGACACACAGTATGGTATGCTAAGGTTTCCTCAACTGAAGCCAATGAAGCCTCTTCATTTCCTGTAATTTCACGAATTATGCTTTTACTATTTGACCATTCTATCTTGATACTAATTATAGCTAACAACTCTAACATGTATAGTTCTCACTACATAAAGTCGACTTTAATGAAATGTCTTAATAGTAGTTACGATCAAGTACCAGGTCAACCCGCAACGATAATATCATACCTTTCATTATTATAATTAACGTAAAAGTTCTGTGATCCTGAACATCAAGAATTTGATTTAATGACAGGCCATTAATAAAGAATTTTTAACCTGGCAATGTATTACATTTCCAAATGCATGTTTCATACAAACACCGTGAGCAGAACTTCTTAGGATGTGTGAAAAAACTTACCCAAGAAGTAACTGATTTTGGAGGTTGTTGCAACAGCAGTAAAAGAAGCTAGCTTATGTTTGTTACATTTATCATGCTGAATAATATCCGAGTTCCCACCACGTGCAATCGAAAATGCGGCATTGCACATTTTACAGCAACTTTACAACTAAGCTTTGCCTCTTGAAAGAAAGGATCTTCCTCCTTTAAGTTGAAAGTAAAGGTGCACTTGCGCTTGGGCACAATAACTTAGTTTACGCAAATGACAGCACACCGCATCAGTTGAGAACACAAGACTAAGCAAACTTCATCTGTTCACAAAACGCCTTCAACAATGAGAACAATAAGTGAAATAAGCGTCGATGCAGCTTTTTTCGCGTCAATAAATGACAGAATAATTCGGTTTTTTTTTAGTTTAGGAAGACGGTATCACGAAAGTGTCAACGGCCTTGCCGCAACGGTAACAGCGGTTCCCCGTCACATCACCGAAGTTAAGCGCTATCGGGCTGGGATAGCACTTGGATGGGTGACCATCCGGTCTGCCGAGCGCTGTTGGCGAGCGGGTTGCACTCAGCCCTTGTGAGGCAAACAGGAACTACTTGATCGAGAAATGGCGGCTCCGGTCTCGTAAACTGACATACGGCCGGGAGAGCGGTGTGCTGACCACATGCCCCTCCATATCCGCATCCAGTGACGCGTGTGGGCTAAGGATGACACGCCGGCCGGTCGGTACCGTTGGGCCTTCTATGGTCTGTTTGGACGAAGAGAGTAGTATCACGAAAATATGAGAACTATTCGCGCCCCAACAAAAATTCTGGGGACCCGGAACACGCGAGCAGAAAAGGGGACTTAACGTTTTTTACGGGACGAATGGCACGCTTCATGTAAATGAAGTCACGCAAACCAGGAAAATGAGAGAAAACATTCATATAACTGCCGTAAATATCAGTACTTTTGTCAGTAGGTTGTCTTACTTTAAGTGAAACCAATGAACCCCGGAGTGTAGGTGAATGAAAACATTCAAATCGCTGACAGTTGCGAAAGACTAGTTTTGTTCAGTTGTTTCGTTCGACTGTAAAAACCAATTGAACGAAAAGCCAACAGACTGGTCAATCGGCTGTTAAAACCAGTCGGTTGTCCATCGCTAACAAAAAGGGCGGCTGTCCGCAAACTATGTTCATTGTATCGTCAACAGATAAGCAGGCCGTGCATTAGATTCTCAGGTGGGTGAGCATAAGTAATGGTCGCATCCAAGCTGGCATTTTCTGATAATATAATCGCCGCTCTAACCCACTGAGTATATGTATCAATGGAGTAAGCATAGCCTACTGCGCTTCTTCTCGACATCTAACCGGGCTAATCACGTGATTTTGGGGCAACGCTGCATATCTACAATTTCCGGTAATATCGTGACTTGAATATTATACGTATTCGCCTTGCCTTATATATGTTTCTGCATGTTGGAGTTCTAGTATGAGTTACAGTGCAGTATTGTCATTGCAGCGGACTTAATGAAAAGTACGTGAAACGAGATCCTGTTACTTTTCATAGGGATGTACAACAAATGTATAATAGCAAATGTCATGTTGATATGAGGCACTTTATATTATAAAAAAAGCGAGACACAGTATTATATTGTAGAGATAATTTCCACGATATTATAGTATGTGTTTACGAGACAAGTGCTAGATAAATTTGCAAGTGTGTTTGTGTAAACTCCCATATTCATGCTACGTTCATTTGGAGATAAAATTGATACATGACAGTCTGATTAATTTCATCCGATTTATGAAGGTTCTCAAACCCTTGTGTGTTTAGTATTTCTTCATGAGACAGTTTCCTGTATAATGTCATTGTAACGCAGTTGATTAGAACAGATTCCACAGTACAATCAATGCAACAGAAAACATTAAAAGAATATTGTTAGCTGTCACTTCTTTTGTTGCTCCAAACTTAAGAGCATTGATCTTGTAAATTTTTTTTTTTGTGGGTAGTGTATGGTTTTTCTTTTCTGATGAAATGACGGGAAAATGTTATAGACTTTTACTTGTCTATAAGAGGCAGAATGGTAAATAAAGGAAAACTGAAAACAATAATGGGCAAGCGGATGGTGCAAATCGGTTACCGTATTTACTGTTACAGTTGCATGATTCCAATGCATTCTTTCTTCGTGACACTTCGGTGCCGTCTACAGTGGCATTCTAATGTAATTAATTAGAACAAAGACTCGACAACATGAATAAGTGCGACAAAAAGCGTAAAAAACAATGTTGGTTGTCAATTGTTATCCCATTACAAAAAAACCTAAGTAAAGTGAAAGCTGAGCTACGATACTGTTGCGAAAAAGCAAAATACTATTGCTCGTCACATCTTTAGGCCTGGTATCAAATAGTTAGGAAGTCTGTAAAAAACATATACAAAGTTTCATCGTACTTCTGAAGATGATGTATCAGTAGCAGCGAACTAACACTCAAAATACTCTTAGCGCTATATTGGCTAAATGCGCGGTCACAAAATCACGTGGCTTGAACTGCAGCAGAGGTTGCGGGTGGAATTCTCGTTCTGCGCATCCGAATGCTCAGTCCATAGAAATTTATACTTCTCTAGCCCGTGCGAGCCTCTTCATGCCCGAATAATGACTGCATCCTACATTCATTTGAACCCGCTTAGTGTAATGGCTCAAATGGCTCTGAGCACAGTGGGACTTAACATCTGTGGTCATCAGTCCCCTAGAACTTAGAATTACTTAAACCTGACTAACCTAAGGATATGACACACATCCATGCCCGAGGCAGGATTCGAACCTGCGACCGTAGCGGTCACGCGGTTCCAGACTGAAGCGCTTAGAACCGCACGGCCACCCCGGCCGGCCCGCTTAGTGTATTCAAGCCTCTATCTCCCACACTTCCTTCCATTACAAAATTGACAGTTCCTTGATGCCTCAGGACGTGTCCTATCAACCGATCCCTTCTTTTGCTCAGGTTGTGCCATAAATTACTTTTTCCCCGTTCGATTCAGTTCTTCCTAATATGTTAGTGGATCTGCTCATCCAATTTTCAGCATTCTTCTATAGCACCGCACTTCAAATATTTCTACTCTCATGTTGTCTGAATTACCTATCGTTCACGTTTCCCTCGCATACAAGACCACGACCACATAAATATCTTCGGAAAAGTAATTCTGACGCTTAAATTTATACTCGATGTTAACAAATTCTTCTTTTTCAGAAATTATTTTCTTGCTATTGCCTGTCTGCATTTTATATCTTCCCTAATTCGACCGTCATCTGTTATTTTGCTGCCTAAATAGGGAAACTACTAATGCTCTACACTTAGCGCACATATTTCTAATCTAATTCCCTCGTCATGGCCTGATTTAATTCGACGACAATCCATTCCCCTTGTTTTACTTTTATTGGTGTTGCTCTTATAATCTCTTTTCGACACAATATTCATTTCGTTCACCTGCTCTTCTAGTTTCTTAACCGTCTGTGATGGAATTACAATGTATCGGCAAACTAGCAAATTTTTATTTCGTCTCCCTGAGCTTTAAATCCCTTTCCAAAACGTCCTTCGACTGTTAAAACTCCAGTCTTGTTTCTGTACGAGTTGTAATTCACTTTTCGGTTCCTGTATTTTATCCCCGTTAGATTCAAAATTCGGAAGAGTGCAGTGAACACTGTCAAAGGATTTCTCGAACTCTACAAATGCTACAAACGTAGGTTTACCCTCATTCAACTTATCTAAGGTATGTCGCAGTGTCAGTATTGTCTTTGATGTTCCTGCATATCGTGTTCTCCAAGGTTGGCCTCTACTAGTTTTTCCACTTTTGTTATTAAACTTGTTGTCACCAGGCAAAGCTACTTTCTTTGATTGCTCTGGGAGAAGGCTCATCATAGCACAACACAGGAAATATTAGTTCGCTTTATTATATAAATGAATAAAAGGTTTACTTTACTTTGACTCAAATCTTTGTCACAGAATTACTGGGTAATCTGAATACTTTAAACTGTCATGACCAGCAAAGCATCACTTGATGCACTAATTAATAAACTATTCTTTTGCAGTAGAGAAAGGAACATATACGAAATACATTTCATCAGACACTTCAACGGTTACTGTCCTACGTGATGATGTTGACTGCTGTAGCTGAGGTCTGCAACTGGGCGAACACTGACATGTCCGACACTACACTGACAACCTGAGGGCGATGCAGAGCTGATATTCAGGAGCGCCTCTTATACGTCATTGCAGACTGCATAGAACCCTCACTAATATCTGTGGTATCGATTCTCGTTGTCAGCTATGGTGTGGCAATGCGACCTCTGTACCATACCACAAAACTGGTGGTTGAGCAGTATTCACACGTGTCAGCAACCGCCTCGTTTGTTAACTGGTACTATTACATTCTGGCTAAGTCTGAGTGTGTTTCCCCTGTTTCATACATCTTCCGCAGCAGGTGGAATACTTTTGTCATGGCTGGTTCTTCCAGCAATCTCATTAATTCTCAGTGAATATCGCAAGCTCCAAGGGCCTGGTTTCGACCTAGGTCTTTCAGTGCTCGGTCCAATTTTTCTCACAGTTTCTTACCTCCCGTTTCATCATCTTCTTCGCTTTCTATAATATTGCCCTCAAGTTTTTCTTCCCCTGTATAGACATCCTATATATTCCTTCTTTCCTTCTGTTTTCCCTTGTTTGCCACGTACTAGCCTAACCACTGAGTAGGAATATCTATGCAGCGAGCAATCAGATGCGCAGAACCGAATTTCTGTCTGCAACATACATCGACTACATCAGTCACATGACTATGGTTGGCGTAAGATTTGCCCGTAAGCACCCTACAGATTTTGAACGCCATTACGTCGCTATCATAGACAGATGCTGTCCAAAAGTACCGCGATTTTGTGCTCGCATCTCGCATCATCATTCGATGGTTCAAATGGCTCTGAGCACTATGGGACTTAACATCTATGGTCATCAGTCCCCTAGAACTTAGAACTACTTAAACCTAACTAACCTAAGGACAGCACACAACACCCAGCCATCACGAGGCAGAGAAAATCCCTGACCCCGCCGGGAATCGAACCCGGGAACCCGGGCGTGGGAAGCGAGAACGCTACCGCACGACCACGAGATGCGGGCGTCATCATTCGATGTATGGAATCTACTTGGCCTAAAGCTTTAAAGAGATAAAGTACTAGAATCTAGCTGGTTTGCGAGAAGTGTCACAGCTCAGAAGTCGGTATTACTTAGGGCTTTCTCCTTCAATCGATAAAAACAGAACTATTATAGGATTACTTTGTTGTCTATCCGTTCGACTGTTAAGACCCATTTTACTCAGGAACGGGAAGCTGTGTCAAGTTTAAATTTATGTCAGATATTACGACCTACGGCTACTAGGCAGCATAAAAAATTTACGTTTCTAATTCAATGCAATCAAAAGATACAACCATGTATGTCACATATTTTGATACTCGCAAACTCACTCATCCTAACCTGTAGATGAACTATTTATATACTTATCGGTCTTGGTGGTCCAGCGCCAAACCGCGAGCACAGAAACTGAGTGGTTACGGATTTTTCAGTGTTCGTTTTAACCCAGCCGTCGTCTCTTAACGATGCGAGGAGTCGCCAAAACAACATGTGGTTCGGATTCCACGTTAAAATGTGGGTCCCTTTACCACAGTTGGACAACTGGGTAGGTTAGGGACACGTCAGCCTCCGAAGTGGCGTCCAATAGAAAGACTTGTACCAGGCCATTGAAGGGTATGAATTGTCATTATTATTAGTATTATTATTACTATTATCTGTACATACAATTAAGTTTGTTAGGTTTTCTGTTTAAGAAGTGGTAGCACCCGGCCACTGAGGCACACAAATGTATTAGTACCAACTCATCGTCAGATGATGCGTTTAAAATGAAAGAAAAAAGAAGATAACAGAGTACAAGTAAACTGAATTACAGGTCAAATTAACTGGGTCAACTGAAAAATGGAATACAACTCGTTGTCTTTGACCAATGACGTCATATTCAAGTCACAGCTGATAAGTTGTTTATTTATGAGTCCTAGATAGCAAATCTTGGGAAACGAAGCGTCAAATCGTAAATTTAAATAAGTGAATGAATGTAGAATTAAACCAAAGAAACAGTGCACGCGTTTTGTTGTTGGTCGTCGTATTAAAGAATTTGTGTAATCGTTTTAATTTGCCATTGTATCGGCCATTGGTAAAGAATAGGATACCTATGTCAGGTTTATCGTCCTTTTTGTATTGGGTAACACTAGTATGTTATTTTTCAGTTTACTTCAGGATACTAATGTAGAGGTACCGTTTTCTACGCATTAGGTAATATACATGTCAGCTGAAATAATGCTACACAGGTCAACTTAAGTACGGAATACTAATGTTAGGTATGTTGTTCATTTGGATGTGGGTAATACTAGTATCTTGTTTTTCAAAGAATGGTTCAAATGGCTCTAAGCGCTATGGGACTTAACATCTGAGGTCAATCCCCTTGACTTAGAACTACTTAAACCTAACTAACCTAAGGACATCACACACATCCATGCCTGAGGCAGGATTCGAACCTGCGACCGCAGCAGCAGCGGTTCCGGACTGGAGCGCCTACAACCGCTCGGCCACAGCGGCCCGCCCTATTCTTTTTCCGTTGACCAGTACAGGTTATCTGAAGGACAGGATACCGATGCTAGGTATCCTGTTCTTTTGGCCATTGGTAATACCAATGTTTGGCGGGTGTTTTTTCCTCCAAGGGTATCCTCTTCCTCGGTCGTACATGATATCAGTGTTCGGTTTGTCGTAATTTTCCTCTTGCGTAATACGTTTTCTGATATTTTTGTTAGAATCTTCTTTTGTGGTATCCGCCCGAAACTCCCCAATTCCCGCATCTGTTTCTTTAATTTGATTTATTTTATGGACTTCCATAAATCGCGCATCATTATTTTTCCTTTACATAAGATTCTTTTTTACAATATGGGTTCACGTGATGTACATGTTCGATCTCTGTACTCAGTGCTACATTTCTTTGTTTCTGAACATTCGTTTATGCTTTCAGATGTTTGTCAGCTATCATCTGTGGCTTACCTATGAAGTCATTGGGCAAAGTCATAGAGTAAATATCTCTGGAGTTAGCATTGCGTTCTGCGTATGTTGTCAACATTAAACCAGGATTGTCATGTGTTTTCGGGACTTTGCTCTGCGTGTGTGCTTTCCGCAGAGTTTGAAGTTGATAATATCAAAAGTTTTGTTGTGTTTTCACCGTTTGTTGATAGTGTAATTGGTGAATTACTGTTGTTGCTACGGATGCAAAGAAAAATATGTGAAAGGAGAGATAGTAACTTTTCATGGGTACATACCATCTAACTCTAATTATAGTTATCATATTAGTAAGAGACATTGTATATGTTTAAAAATTTCGAGACGTATTGTAATTAAGGCTTGATTCTGTAGACCTATTTTTCTACGATTTTATGACTATACAGTAGATATTACGACTTGTACAAAAGCTTACAAACAATCGCTTCCTCTCGTAAATTTTCTAGTGGAACAGGAAAGGGAATGGTTAGTTGTTTCAGCAAATACTATCCTCCATGCATTTATCAGTGACTTGTCGATTATGTATATAGATTTGAAAGACGGGAGACAGATAAATTCAATAGAGTGGGAGTCTGTAATTGACTTCGTATAATTACGTGTGTCCAAACCTTTTTGTTTACTATAAAGTTACAGTAGGTCACCATGTTAAGTGTGTCTTTGGCATGGATGATGATTATGTGTGATTTATATTTTAGTTTCCCGAAGGATGAACAACGAGTAAAGATGTGGCTCCAGAAAATAAGGAGGATTAATTTTGTCCCCACAAAATATTCCAAAGTATGTTCAAAACTCTTTGAAGAGGAATGTTTAGGCAGAAAAAAATTTGGATGTGTGTGGCTGAAGGTAGATGCTGTACCAACTATTTTTAATTTTGCACAGCACCTACTACCAAAAGTACCCACACGAAAACCACCTGTAAAACGAAATTTGTCAGGTTCGTATATATAACTTGTGGTTATCATATTTGCTACTTTCTTTCACTGAGAAATGTGTTCCATTCTGAATTATTTGGCATATGTTTGTACACTGAGATGTCTGTTTCATCTTTACACTCAAAAACCTTGACAAACTGTGATGACAATAGTGCAAAAAGTAAAGGCGAGCGTAAAATATTAGTAAACATGTCCCCAAACTCTTTCATTTGTGTCAGTTTCCACTTCCCTTAATAATGTTATATGGGTTGACTGTTACATGGCCAACTGTATTTGCTTTACAGTACATTTATTCTCCGATCGCCTTTTTCCCCCCTTCTTACTCAGTCTACTATTTATTTAATAAACTGGGAGCAAGTACGTAAAATGCGTTAAATAAATGCTTCAAAGTGTCACCAGTAAGAAAAATTGTGCTTTAGGTCGCAAAAACGAGAAAATAAATAAGCAGAAATAGCAGAAAAAAGGACGAATTAGCAGGGATATAATCGCTAATTTGTGGCAAATTCGGTGTATTTCGGACACTTGCAAAAGTACTAGCGTACTGTCAAGTCGTTTTGCAAGACTATTACTGCAAAAATGTACGTCAGGCTCTGTAATACTATAAAGTGCCGTATCATACCGAAAACTACCAAAAATCGAGTGCATCTGAACTGTGACACCTATCGCAAAAAAGCAGAATGCAATATCACTTGCCCTTAAAAGTTACGTAGCTGGTTTATTCCCCGTATCAAATGGATACTGTTAAAATGTCTGCGTAACATATATAAATAATTCACGACACGTACGAAAAGAATCCGTCAGTACTAGGGATGTAGTGACATTCTAAATATACAGGGCGCTATACGTACAGACAAACAGACGACGTCCCGAGAACACGTGACCAGGCTGGCAATGTATGTTGACAACACAAAATCTGTTCTGCGCATGTGAATGCTCGCTCCAGAGATACTGTATTTACTCTATGGGCAAAGTCGACGAGTTGCATTCCATTCTTCAGTATTTCCAACTAACTTCTATAAGCAACCATACATAGTTAATACCTTACATAGTAACTCGTCAACTGAAGAGGCCGGATCGTAACTTAAACATATCTGGGCTCTAATTGTCAATTCTAAACACTACAACTGAATCAGTAATAATACCGGTTTGGTACACAATAAAAGCAATTGAAAGATAGAGCGTTCTGAAAGCGAAATCTAGTTAGAAAATTACATGACTGCTGTTGCGAATAAGCTAGATGTGCACCAGAAGCAGGCTAGATGAAGCTCGCCTGCGGAAGCGTTCTGCGAGTAGCAAATTAGTGCGTGCTGGTCGCAAGAGTACGCTAGTTCACACTGGCTGTTTATCGTACACTCGCCACTACCAGCTACTAATCTGCCGTTCTCCGATCACGTGTACAGAGGAGGTCACTAGCTTGCTTCTAGTGCATGTTTACCTCATTTATACCAACAATTAGGTAATTTTTATATAATAAATTATTGATGGTGTACAACAACCACCCACAAATTGGTTTTAGGTTACATTATTGAAAAAGTTCCGTTAGCGGTTTAGAATTTGTGAAGTTCATCATCATCAGACGGCTTTCATGATTTCGTCAAAACATAAGATGCGTTCGTTTGCTGATGAATTGCCATAGGGTAAATAATAATTCACAGCTACAAACGCGTAACAAAGATGGCTGCGCTACTGACTTGTATTACAGTGCAACTTACGTGAAACGTCCGTCTGGAGCATTTGTTTGCACAGTTTTCTTCCAGCGAATCATATTCGAAATGTTGTTTGTATTTTCACCATCACATACGTTTGTTGGCATTGTCAACACTTTCATTTAGTCACAAAACGAATTTCCAATGTGACCTCATGTTGTGACTGACTCACACCCAATGAAACACAATACAGAGTTTGCGAAGTACACAAGTCAAAGATGCAGCAATACAATGAATTATTGTTTATCCTAGAGCAGCTTACCAGTTAACCAACGCATCACATGTTTTGACGAAATCATTAAAATCTTCTAATTATGAACTGTATAAAATCGAAACCGGCAACGCCACTTTCTAAATAAAGCAACCTAAAATCAATTTGTGGCTGGTTGCTGTACACTATCAACAATTTACCTCATATAACGGTCACGGTCTCCAATCATGTCTTTATTTGACAAAATTGCAGTAAATTTTTATCAGTTTTCACTTCGCGAAGACTTTCTCTTACAATCAGTTTTACATTGTGAATGTTTGTAATCTCATATTTGTGATATAAGAGTTACCAGCATAATCATTGGCAGCCTGTAAGTTACCCGTTCTTCTGTTACGTTCGGAATACGTGCAAATATGTATCCTGAGTATGAGCTAAAATGATGCCCTCTACAACATAATGTTTAGACCTACAAAAGTCATATGATAACGGTATATGACTACAAAATTTTAGAGCAATGGGATAAGAGAATAAAGGATACAGATTACTTTGCATAACGTAATAAATGAACATCTGAAGGGTTTCTGTGATAGCACTACTTTGTGATAAGCTTACAACGTCGTTTCAGGTCGTGTAGTACTTCAGGTTGTGGCCATGTTATGTCCAGTGAGCATGCTTGGTTCAGTCTGTTAATCTACACTATTCTATCTAGAAATATGAATTTTAAAGACACAAAGCAATCACGTCGTATATAAAGTGATGATCCCGCATCTCAGGCTGCTGACTTACTTGCTGGCCTAAGAAGCATGCAAAGAAATAGCCGAAACGTACTGCTGACTGCAGTTTTGAGAAATTTGTTTACTGATTGTAATAGTGACTCAGTAAGACTGGTATCTCTGTTGAAAGAAAATCGATAACATTACGAGAGGTAACTAAATGAAGTTTTCAAAGTGCACAATCTATCGTAAGGATGTTAACACCTTTAAAAAGTGACAAGGAATCACGAGTGAACCACGTAGACTTTGATTTAAGAGAGTAAGTTTCGTCTAAAGCTTAATCGTGCCCACAATCAAGCACACAATTGCCTGTACATGAAACGTTTCGTACACCAGGCCACTCCTAAGGAAAGAAATAATTCCATATGCGTTACAGAGCGCTGAAAACAGCTCGCTAGATGAGTGTGTGACGATTTCAACGGCCCTTGCATCCGGATAAGCTAATGTAAACCAGATTTCTGTTAACATGCCTCGAGAACAACGAACGATAAATTTTGAACACAGATAAATACAAGCTGCGTGCCTGGAACTCCTCCAGATACTAATGCGAGAAGCAGCCCAATGCAGAACAAAACTTTTGTAACACGAGATCTGAGAATGTTCAACAGAAAGTGACTTCAAATCCATTTAACTGATTACTCAGTCACAGCAGCTCCTCTGCGCTTCGAAAAAGCCGACCGGAACATCAAGCAAGCCTGTAATTCCCTTTTGTCCGTTCCTAGCTGAGAACATGACGTGCATCTCCCTCTGACTGGCTAGCGTTACGGCTCGCCAAAGTATTTCACCTCACATATCCCTACTGAGTTCGTCACAGACAGTGACACTTTCAGAGATCGATTGTTCGGCACATAAACATGTTTACACGGTGTTTGTGGTTTAGAACACACAGAAGAAAAATTCTGAAAGCTGTGATTGTGATGTACAGCTTTCAAGCCTTCAGTGTCGACAACAAGAGATCAGACATTGCGAGGTCCCCTCTAGGTCTCTTCAGTTGACGAGTTACTATCTAACGAATTCAGATACGTGTGGTTGTGAAAAGTAGTTTGTTTGATTTGTAATTTGGTTTTCTAGTACTTTAGTATACCCTCCCCATTTTTTCTTTCAAACATATTATCTGATGACTTGTTAAGAAGTCGAAGTCGTTAATGATACGGTTATGTGACCTGAGTAAGAAAATAAATTATTAAAAAAAATTACAAGACGGCCACTCTGTTTTCTTAATGTTGTATGCCTAGGCTGTGTAAACACATTACCCAAGCACAAGCTACGTGCAACTCTGCTCGACAATGACGCAAATGGTTCAAGAATAACCTAACAGCAGCTGGTACGCCAGCACTGACGTCCCGTCCTGTAGCGAATAGGGTTACGTTTCTTCACGCATTAAGAATAATTTAGCTCTTAAGGTAGAAGTAAAAAAGTGATGACGTAAACGGTAGGAGAACCAGTTTTCTGAAACGGTATCACGTATTCTCTCTTATCTTTATTACTAAACCTCTACGCTCACCAAACGCCATTTCAGGTTGTGTATGTACCGTCTCACAGGGGTAATAAAAAATTGGTTTTCAGCATTTCATATAATTACTAATACTATAATTACGAATTTAAAAATTAAAATCTTGTCATAATATGCTCATTAGGAGGTATAATGTTACGTTAAAAGTTTCGCACACTAGGTCAAGAATTAAAGTTAGAAACTGTGTACGTGGCTAGAGGCAGCGTAACTCCCATCGCCAATTATCCAGACTGTTTTCATACAGCATTTGAAAATGACAGCATTTAGTGACTACTAGCGACCTTTACGCGTAATTTCAAACATTTTAGAAACTTTTCCTCGCTAACATCCCCTTTGAAATAATGAAAGGAAAAAAATTATCGCTCGCTATATATTCGCTGTTCGTGCAGTAAAATTTCAGTATCAGGCATGAAGTTTTAATTTATTTTCTCATCACTACAGAGAGTTTTAGCAAAACACCCTGCAGACTGTATCCATATGCTTGTAAAACAATAAACTGGTAGCCAAGATCGCAGGAATTCTTTTTATTCCATGATTACCAGTTTCGGCGAAACTGAAGCCGCCATCATCGGATGTTAGGAAACATACGGGTTACAACATCATCGGTAGGAGAATCAATGTTCTGAAACGGTGTCACGTACTCTCTCTTCATATCTTATCTTTACTACTAAGCCTCTACGCTCACCACACACCATTTCATGTTGAGTATGTAACGGCTCACAGAGGTAATAAAAATTTCGTTTTCAGCATTTGATATAGTTACTGAACTAATTTAAAAATTAAAATCTTGTCATAATATGCTCTTTAGCAGGGGTAATGTGTCCTAAGATCCGATGATGACGGCTTTAGTTTCACCGAAACCGGTAATCGTGGAATAAAAAGAACTCCTGCGATCTTGGCTACCAGTTTACTGTTTCACAAGCATCTAGATCGCTCCCACATGAGCACAATGTGCTCCCTACAAAATTGTATCCCTATGCACCATTGATGTACCTGCAAAATTATATCATCGTACTACGCACACTTCGGGAGATATGACGCCATAAACACTGAGTGGCGCGGTAAACTAGCTTTTGTTAAAACGGAGCGCAAATTTCCCGGACCAAAATCATCCACACATTAACTCATCTGTGAAGTAATCAGGCGTTTGAAGCTGTTTAATACACGTAAGTTGGATTGTTTAAAGAGTAGGGGGTGGGAGGGTTGTTGGTGTACCGTGCCCCGCGTTGTTCCTCTGCTGACAAACCAGAAACAGGAGCAGTTTTGCCACCGATTTTTATGCAGTTTTGCTAACACATACGAAGATTCGACGTTTGATTTGTAACGATAGCGATATGAGTGAATTTTTTTGTGCTAGACAGCTACCTAACAGATTTCAGTTGTTGTTATTGCCTTTCAGAAGACTGGTTTGATAGATCTCTCCATGGCAGTCTGTCGTGTGTCAGTCTTTTCATATAGGCTACGCATTACTACTAGATCCTACATCCATGTGAACTTGCTTGTTGCGTGCAAGATTTGGCCTCCTCCCGCCCCCCCCCCCCCACCCCCTTCCTCTCCCTAACGCACACTTCCCTCCATTACCAAACTAACTATTCTTCATTCTTCAAGATGTGTCCGACCATCAAAACTTGGAAATATACTTCACGTAGCAATTCCCTTGACATCATTTTCACCTGCTGCAGTTGATAGTTGCACCTCAGTTACATAGGTCAGCGACAACACGATTCACCAGCAGGCAATATGAATTTATGTTTATTGTGGTGGCATTGTTCAAATCGCACTGGTTATCAAAAACAATTAACAGGTCTGTCTGTGGAATAGTGGAGGTAGGTCTTGTTGAGTCATTAGCCATGGCACATGGTGGAGGACCTGTGTGATGTGAATATAGCAATACGGTAGTGAAGATCGGTAGGAGAGCCAGGCTTGTACAAAATAGCCAAGTCATCAAGCCAACACGTCCTGTCTATCCTCCCCCGCCATTTAGGCAACAAAAAAAGAAAGAAAGGAAGATTAGGTTTAACGCCCCGTCGACATCGAGGTCACTAGAGACCGAGCACAAGCTCGGATCGTGTCAAGGATGAGGAAGGAAATCGGCCGTGACCCTTCAAAGGAACCATCCTGGCATTTGCCTGGAGCGATTTAGGAAAACATAAATATCGATGGCCGGACGTGGGTTTGAACCTCAGGCAACAGAATGAGAGCTTTCGTGATACATATCCTTAATGTGAGAAAGTGATTGCCATAGGTGCATACGAATTTCGACATGTTATTAGATCTTACACTGAAGAGCCAAAGAAACTGGTACACCTGCCTAATATCGTATAGCGCCCCCCGCGGGCACCCAAAAGTGCCGCAACAACACGATGTGGCATGGACTCGATTAGTGTCTGAGGAAGTGCTGGAGGAAATTGACAACATGAATCTTGCAGGACTATCGATAAATTCGTAGGAGTACGAGGGCGTGGTGATCTCTTCTGAACAGAACGTTGCAAGGCATTTCAGATATGCTCAATAATGTTCATGTCTGGGGAGTTTGGTGGACAATGGAAGTGTTTAAACTCAGAAGAGTGCTCGTGGAGCCACTCTGTAGCAATTGTGGACGTGTGGGGTGTCGCATTGTCCTGCTGGAATTGCCCAAGTCCGTCGGAGTGCACAATGGATATGAACGGATGCAGGTGATCAGACAGGATGCCTACGTACGTGTCACCAGTCAGAGTAGTATCTAGACGTAGGTTCGTGAGTCGGTTGTAACACTTGGTTCGTTGCAGGTTTGATTACTGGTTCTATAGTTACTAGTTACGGAACGAGAAGAGCTATGGCCACTATGAAAATTAAAAGCCTTTTGCTCTCAAGGAAACAAGACTGCCTTAGTTGCAGTCATCAAAAGTGAGGCATCATCAAAAATCTTTGTGTAGACAGCTTTATGAAGACGGCTAATGTAAAACGTGGTCTCCATCCTTTTAGAGATGGTTGCAGGACTCGGCTGTTCGATAGAGGATTTCAAATTAAACAGCTTCCAGCCGTGAAATTTCCAACCTTATTTTATTTGGCAACCAGTTTCAGGATTTTACTACGACAGCTTCAGGCCCCTGACCGACGTGTAGGAAGAATCTACCTCGGTTGTGATAAAAACAGTAACCAGCAATTCTGGTATTAGTAGATATTTGCTACAGTGACCGCTTCAACCATCAAATTCCACTTTAATAATAATTTTGTTTGTAACGAGAAACAAACCAACTCTTTCCATCGACGCTGGGTGGAGCACGAAAGACCTGATATCTCTCGAAGAGACCATGAGGATACAATCAGAGAGATTAGAGCCCACACAGAAGCATACCGACAATTCTTATTTCCACGAACAATACGAAACTGGAATAGAAGGGAGAACCGATAGAGGTACTCAAGGTACCCTCCGCCACACACCGTCAGGTGGCTTGCGGAGTATACATGTAGATGTAGATGTAGATGAGTAGAATTTGTTTGGGCTGATTCCAGATACAGACTGAAAAAAGGAAATTGCAAATATCTGCCGTACGCCGGTCGGAGTGGCCGAGCGGTTCTAGGCGCTACAGTCTGAAACCTCATGACCGCTACGGTCGCAGGTTCGAATCCTTCCTCGGGCATGAATGTGTGTGATGTCCTTAGGTTAGTTAGGTTTAAGTAGTTCTAAGTTCTAGGGGACTGATGACCTCAGAAGTTAAGTCCCATAGTCCTCAGTGCCATTTGAACCATTTTTGATACCCTGTATACATTAGGCTGTAGTTATTCGTGGATTAGTCCAGATTTTATGTATTTGGCTTCTCTGGATAGTGTCTGAACCGATGTACGTGCCTGATGAACATTTTGCACTACGAAACTCTTGACAGAACGCAGACGGATGTTGCTGTATTATGACCTGAGAATGTACTGAGGGAGGGCCACAGATACCAGAAACAGTCAAATGTCCTCCTTTTAGCAAACAGAAGTCAAAAATGTAATTTCTTGGAAGCCCCTAAATCAACAAACATTTGGCGCACAATCCTGATTTAACATTAAATGAATAAACACAGCTCAATAATTCGCCTCACCTAAATTTCACAAAATGCTCACAGTTCTCCAATGGTTCCCTCCATGTCTGCTCCATTCTACAAGGTGAACATTAATAAAACCGACAGCTGCAGTGACGGGTTCAAAAAAATGGTTCAAATGGCTGAGGTCTTCAGTCCCCTAGACTTAGAACTACTTAAACCTAACCAACGTCACACACATCCATGGCCGAGGCAGGATTCGAACCTGCGACCGTAGCAGCTGCGCGGTTTCGGACTGAAGCGCCTAGAACCGGTCGGCCACAGCGGCCGGTGACGGGGTCCTGACTAGAAATTGAGGAAGAAAGGCCCTATGACCATGCATCTGGAAATGCATCGCTACTACGGTAGATGGCTCTGACGAATGAAAGTTCCTCTGACCACGTGCGGTGTGTTCCTTGTGTGTTCCAGGCTGTGTGGTTGACGCAGCATACTGTAAGCAGCAGAGTGGTCGGGTATTCATGCCCGGAATAATCCGAGATGGCGTCTGTGTACCGCCAAGCAGATGGAAATAGTCCAGAAGCAGAAACCGCTCCTCCAAATCCGGTGTATGCACACTCCGCCGCCTCGCTGCACGTTCGTCTGTCTGAGACCCATGATCACACAAACGCGCAAAAAGTGCTTGAAATATTGTGTGATGTGGTTGGTGTCTGGGGTGTTACTTTTTTTGGTATAACTGTACTGCCTCTGCTGGTATCTGCTTGACCGTATACAAACACCATCTCGGCTTGTTTCTGACGTGAAAACCGGACCATTCTGATGCTTACAGTACGCTGCGTCAATCACACATCCTGCAACACGCAACGAACACATGGCACGTGGTCACACGAACTTTCATGCATCAGCGGCATCTACCGTGGCAACGGTGCATTTCCAGACACATGTTCATAGCACCTTTCCACCACTGGCAGTCAGGAATCGGTCCCCGCAGTTTATCGGTTTTGCTGATGTTCGTCTTGTATTCCTTCATTTTTCTTGTGTTTATCTATTATGATACTGCGTGAAGAGTTTGACAGAGCACTGAAAGACCTCAGTCGACACAAGGCCCCGGGAGTAGACAACATTCCATTAGAACTACTGACAGCCTTGGGAGAGCCAGTCCTGACAAAACTGTACCATCCGGTGAGCAAGAAGTATGAAACAGGCGAAATACCCTCAGACTTCAAGAAGAATATAATAATTACAATCCCAAAGAAAGCAGGTGTTGACAGATGTGAAAATTGCCGAACAATCAGTTTAATAAGCCACAGCTGCAAAATACTAACACGAATTCTTTACAGACGAATGGAAAAACTAGTAGAAGCCGACCTCGGGGAAGATCATTTTGGATTCCGTAGAAATACTGGAACACGTGAGGCAATACTGACTTTACTACTTATCTTAGAAGAAAGATTAAGGAAAGGCATTTGTAGACTTAGAGAAAGCTGTTGACAATGTTGACTGGAATACTCTCTTTCAAATTCTGAAGGTGGCAGGAGTAAAATACAGGGAGCGAAAGGCTATTTACAATTTGTACAGAAACCAGATGGCACTTATAAGAGTCGAGGGGCGTCAAAGGGAAGCAGTGGTTGGGAACGGAGTGAGACAGGGTTGTAGCCTATCCCCGATGCTATTCAATCTGTATATTGAGCAAGCAGTAAAGGAAAGAATTGAAAAGTTCGGAGTAAGTATTAAAATCCATGGAGAAGAAATGAAAACTTTGAGGTTCGCCGATGACATTGTAATTCTGTCAGAGATAGCAAAGGACTTAAAAGAGCAGCTGAACGGAATGGACAGAGTCTTGAAAGGAGGATATAAGATGAACATCAACAATAGCAAAACGAGGATAATGGAATGTAGTCGAAATAAGTCGGGTGATGCTGAGGGAATTAGATTAGGAAATGAGACACTTAAAGTAGTAAAGGAGTTTTGCTATTTGGGGAGCAAAATAACTGATGATGGTCGAAGTAGAGAGGATATATAATATAGACTGGCAATGGCAAGGAAAGCGTTTCTGAAGAAGAGAAATTTGATAACATGAAATATAGATTTAAGTGTACGGAAGTCGTTTCTGAAAGTATTTGTATGGAGTGTAGCCATGTATGGAAGTGAGAAGTGGACGATAAATAGTTTAGACAAGATGAGAATAGAAGCTTTCGAAATGTGGTGCTACAGAAGAATGCTGAAGATTAGATGGGTAGATCACATAACTAATGAGCAAGTGTTGAATAAAATTGGGGAGAAGAGGAGTTTGTGGCCCAGCTTGACAAGAAGAAGGGACCGATTGGTAGGACATGTTCTGAGGCATCAAGGGATTACAAATTTAGCGTTGGAGGGCAGTGTGGAGGGTAAAAATCCTGGAGTGAGGCCAAGAGATGAATAAACTAAGCAGATTCAGAAGGATGTAGGTTGCAGTAAGTACTGGGAGATGAAGAAGCTTGCACAGGATAGAGGAGCATGCAGAGCTGCGTCAAACCAGTCTCAGGACTGAAGACCACAACAATTCCAGTTCGAAGGCAGGTGCTGAGAGGAGACCCAAGGTGGTATGGTGAGTTTTTCTGCACTGACATATGGCCCTGGCAAAATAAAGAAACTGACGGAACCTACATGCGCAAAGAAAACGAAACAATTATGTATTATGAATCTCGCCTGCAAAATGAAGTACTGGCAGAAACAGCAAAAGCAGCAAGACTCAGCAACAGCTAAAAACATACTGCTAAAAATGGACTACAGCTGGTCCAGGGAAATCTAATTCATAATCTTGACACAGAATGCCAATGAAACACATAACTCAACCTTTAAGTACCGAAATTTCAGTTGGAAAGCAACTTATCAAAGAAAACAATTGTTGTCGTTGTTGTTGTTGTTGTTGTGGTCTTCAGTCCAGAGATTGGTCTGATGCAGCTCTCCATAATACTCTATCCTGTGCAAGCTTCTTCATCTCCCAGTACCTACTGCAGATTACATCTTTCTGAATATGCTTAGTGTATTCATCTCTTGGTCTCCCTCTACAATTTTTACCCTCCACGCTGCCCTCCAATACTAACTTGGTGATCCCTTGATGCCTCAGAACATGACCTACCAACCGATCCATTCTTCTAGTCAAGTTGTACCACAAATTTCTCCCCAATTCTATTCAATACCTGCTCATTAGTTATGTGATCTACCCATCTAATCTTCAGCATTCTTCTGTAGCACCACATTTCGAAAGCTTCTATTCTCATCTTGTCTAAACTATTTATCGTCCACTTCTCACTTCCATACATGGCTACACTCCATACAAATACTTTCAGAAACGACTTCCTTACACTTAAATCCATACTCGATGTTAACAAATTTCTCCTCTTCAGATACGCTTTCCTTGCCATTACCAGTCTACATTTTATATCCTCTCACTGCGACCATCATCAGTTATTTTGCTCCCCGAATAGCAAAACTCATTTACTACTCTAAGCGTCTCATTTGCTAGTATAATTCCCGCAGCATCACCCGGTTTAATTCGATTACATTCCGTTACCCTCGTTTTGCTTTTGTTGATGTTCATCTTATATCCTCCTTTCAAAACACTGCCCATTCCGTTCAACTGCTCTTCCAAGTTCTTTGCTGTCTCTGACGGACTTACAATGTCATCGGCGAACCTCAAAGTTTTTATTTGTTCTCCATGAATTTTAATTCCTATTCCCAATTTTTCCTCTGTTTCCTTTACTGCTTGCTCAATATACAGATTGAGTAATATCGGGGATAGGCTACAACCCTGTTTCACTCTCTTCCCAACCACTGCTTCCCTTTGATGCCCCTCGACTCTTCTAACTGGTTTCTGTCAAATTGTAAATAGTCTTTCGTTCCCCGTATTTTATCCCTGCCACCTTCAGAATTTGAAAGAGAGTATTCCAGTGAACATTGTCAAAAGCTTTGTCTAAATCTACAAATGCTAGAATCGTAGGTTTGCCTTTCCCCGTGGTCGGCTTCTACCAGTTTTTCCATTCGTCTGTAAAGAATTCGTGTTAGTATTTTGCAGCCGTGGCTTATTAAGTTCGGTCATTTTCACATCTGTCAACATCTGCTTTCTTTGAGATTGGACTTATTATATTCTTCTTGAAGTCTGAGGGTATTTCGCCTGTCTCATACATCTTGCTCACCAGATGGTAGAATTTTGTCAGCCTCTCCCGAGGCTATCAGTAGTTCTAATGGAATGTTGTCTACTTCCGGGCCTTGTTTCGACTTAGGTCTTTCAGTGCTCTGTCAAACTAATCATATCTCCCATTTCATCTTCATCTACATCCTCTTCCATTTCCATAATATTGTCCTCAAGTACATCGCCCTTCTATAGACCGTCTATATACTCCCTCTACCTTTCTGCATTCCCTTCTTTGCTTAGAACTGGTTTTCCATCTGAGCTCTCTATATTCATACAAGTGGTTCTTTTTTCTCCAGAGGTCTCTTTAATTTTCCTGTAGGCAGTATCTCTCTTACCCCTAGTGAGATAAGCATCTACATCCTTACATTTTTCCTCTAGCCATCCCTGCTTAGCCATTTTGGACTTCCTGTCGATCTCATTTTTGAGACGTTTGTATACCTTTTTGCCTGCTTCATTTACTGCATTTTTATATTTTCTCCTTTCATGAATTAAACTCAATAATTCTTCTGTTACCCAAGGATTTCTACTAGCCTTCGTCTTTTTACCTACTTGATCCTCTGCTGCCTTCACTACTTCATCCCTCAAAGCTACCCATTCTTCTTCTACTGTATTTCTTTCCCTCATTCCTGTCAATTGTTCCCTTATGCTCTCCCTGAAACTCTGTGCAACCTCTGGTTCTTTCAGTTTATCCAGGTCCCATCTCCTTAAATTCCCACCTTTTTGCAGTTTCTTCAGTTTTAATCCACAGTTCATAACCAATAGATTGTGGTCAAAGTCCACATCTGCCCCTGGAAATGTCTTACAATTTTAAACCTGGTTCTTAAATCTCTGTCTTACCATTATATAATCTATCTGATACCTTCTTGTATCTCCAGGCTTCTTCCATGTATACAACCTTCTTTCGTGATTCTTGAACCAAGTGTTAGTTATGATTTAGTTACGGTCTGTGCAAAATTCTACCAGGCGGCTTCGTCTTTCATTCCTTACCCCCATTCCATATTCACCTACTACGTTTCCTTCTCTTCCTTTTCCTACTATCGAATTGCAGTCACCCATGACTATTAAATTTTCGTCTCCCTTCACTATGTGAATAATTTCTTTTATCTCATCATGCATTTCATCAATCTCTTCGTCAACTGCGGAGCTAGTTGGCATATAAAGTTGTATTACTGTAGTAGGAGTGGGTTGCGTAATCTATCTTGGCCACAATAATGCGTTCACTATGCTGTTTGTAGTAGCTTACCCGCATTCCTATTTTTTATTCATTATTAAACCTACTCCTGCATTACCCCTATTTGATTTTGTATTTATAACCCTGTATTCACCTGACCAGAAGTCTTGTTCTTCCTGCCACCGAACTTCACTAATTCCCACTATATCTAACTTTAACCTATTCATTTTCCTTTTTAAATTTTCTAACCTACCTGCCCGATTAAGGGATCTGACATTCCACACTCCGATCCGTAGAACGCCAGTTTTGTTTCTCCCGATAACGACGACCTCCTGAGTAGTACCTGCCCGGAGATCCGAATGGGGGACTATTTTACCTCCGGAATATTTTACCCAAGAAGACGTCATCGTCATTTAAGCATACAGTAGACTCTAATATGAAAATTAATTTAATCTAATAACTTCCATGGTACAGTAACTTAAGTAAGAAGATCAATCAATAGAATTAATTATCAAAAACTCGACTGTGATGCGGGTGAAGTGGACCAACAGTTCAAGTCCGCAAAAATAAAATTAAACTTTTTACCTCACCAAATAATACCTTGTCCTTCATTGTGGAATCTTTTTTATGTTCGTATGCTGCCCAACAATAGTTCTAAGTCATCATTCCTCCTCATAATAAATCTGCAACTCGCATAGTTCCAAAAGTGCATCCATGCATTACACTGTCCACTGAACGTGTAACCTCCCCCTCACTTATCGACCTTAATGACAGTGAAAAATGAAACCTAATGGGAATTTTGGAAAAGCAATCGTCACCGAAGTTAACCTGTCGGTAAAGAGGGAGGAAAGAGTTACATCTAAATGAAAGGAAAAATGCAAATGGAACTGGTGGAAATTAATTTTGGAAAAGGGGTAAAGTTAATAAAGAAAGTAAATGTGCGGCCGTTACGTTAACAATCAACTAGCGGTAATTAGATATTTGAGATTTGGGGGAAATTACGGTCGCCAGTCCTAAGGACAATTACTATAGTAACTGAAAAAAAAGATTATTACACATATAATTAGCACTAGAAGCGTGCCAACTGAAGGTTGACACGTGCAGTGTGAAAACTGAAAGTTTGTCAGAAGTAATAAATTTCGCTACACTCTGACTTAATTTAGCAAAAGAATTAATAAAACAGGAAAATTGAAAGTTAATTTAGTGACTGAAGTTAATAGTGAGCTTTCTTTCTGAAGCACATCGAAATTCAGTAAAATACAGTTAGTCTTGGACTACCTCAACAATCATTTCTAAAGCTACTTGAATCTACGCAATTTAGAAAGAAGAGATTTAACTTTGAACTTGAATTAAACGATTCTGAACAATTAACAATAGTAAAATTTAGTATGTACCAAGCTGAGCTGCAGTCACAGGTAACTAAAATACGGTAACAAAACTCGCACTCTTAATTTGTGCTTGTGCAATCTAAATATTGTAGCCAGCTATGAATACCTTAACTGAACTTTGAAATTAAAGCAGTGAAATAAAATGAAGCTGGCGTTTGAATTTCAACGACACTCGGGCTCATTTCGGAAAAGGAAGGGACCCTGCTTGGCAAAGCAATTGGGACAATGAGCAACAAAGGTTCATGCTAAGTTGCTGTAATTATAGTTACGAAAATGGTACAGTTTGAAAAGCTGAGGTCTGCCATACAGTTCTAAAACTTTACGTGCTTCCAGTCTTCCTTGTTGGTTGATTGAAGGTTCGATGCCGTCGATCGAGGAGGTGGCGACAGTCACTCATTGTCGGCCATCGCTGTTGCAGAAGCTGGATGTTGGCGCGCCTTCTTCTCGACACGGTCACCAGACGAAACGGGCTCTTGATATGCGCCAGCTAATGCTTCCCGTCCGCGACACCATGTCAGAAACTATCATCGCGAGTCGAGAGCAATTACATGCTGCCAAACCCCGAAAGCGCGGCAACTCGCGGGAGCGTCACACAACATACCTGCTCCACTGCACTACCCCAGCCAGACTCCCCCTCTGCTCAGCCCGCGCTCCACGCGACAGAGTTAACACTAATAAAGATCCTACACACTTTGATTCTTCACACGACCTATCGATGTAATCGTTCGATAGCAGTTTTCCCTAGGCAAGACCCAGCGTAAAAATACAAATAATATTTACGAAACAAACCAATTATATATCGACATAAATGCATAAATATATATATATACAAATAGTAAAACAATTACAATATACGAAGACACAGAAATGTTATATATTCAGGTAACAAAAATAAGGAAATCAAATTTATAGTACAATAAATGGAAATAGAAGGATATGCATTTCCGGCGTTACAAACGAACCCCCACCTGCTGCATACCGCAGCTCTCCACTACTGACTGTCAAAGATTATACGACACCACAATGCTATCGTAGTAGACACTCATACTGTTGCCTAACAACTGTTTCTCTGACCACAGTTCTGCAAATATATTGTTTTCCTTTACAAATATTAACACTTCGAATAATATCTTAAAAATATAGCCATCTTACAAGTGTCTCTTATACTCAGCGGACAGAAATCCCCATGCAGCCTTGTGGAACTTGATCACAAGTATTCGCGTGAAACTCCATGTTATCATACCGGAAAGGAACGCTACTGCGTGAGGCAGGACAGTGAGCAAACTTCGATTGAAGCTTGTGTTTCTGCACATCTTTGATCACGTAACGGAATTAACAAGTAAAAAGTGTGTGTGTCTACAGGAGCGATAAGAAAATGTGCTTGTCAATGACACAGCACCTGGAGACGCAGGTGTATGTCGCCTTTGCGTCACAGTTGCTGCTGTTGGCCAGCCCGCGGGTATAAAAGGAGACACAAGGGGCAGACGAGGCTTGCTGGATCCCGGCCACGCGTCAGACAACCGATGTGCCGGGCCTCCCCAGATGACGCATGCGCAATGGGCACACTACTTGGCACGGAATCTCAGGCGTGTCTCGCTCCCATCGCACGCGAGCCAAGTACACACCCAACGGGCCACCGAATTTGCTCATCTTTCACACACCTTGTAATACATACACTGACGGATAAATATTACTACACCTGGAAAGACGACTTCGATTTTAATCTGATGACGGCCTATGCCACCTAGGGGATAATAGATGTACTAATAATACGAGGGTAGTCCCATAAGTAAGGTCTATTTTTTATAAGTACATAGACCTGTTTATCTCTACAATGGCTTACATCAGTTTAAAACTTCAACATTTAGCTATTTTTCGACATAATCACCATTTCTGTCGATGCATTTTTGTAGGCGCTGTAGCAGTTTTTGTATGCCCATGTCATACCAGCTTGCCGCCATGCTGTTCAGAAAGTTATGAACCTCTTCTTTCACCTCGTCGTCGGAGCTGAATCGCTTTCCGGCCAAATGTTCTTTTAACTGAGGGAACAGGTGATAGTCACTGGGCGCCAAGTCAGGACTATAGGGTGGGTTGCGTGATTATGTTCCACTGAAACTGTTACAGGAGAGCAACGGTTTGCCGAGCGATGGGTGGGCGAGCGTTGTCATGGAGAATTGAATTTCCGCAGCTTTGGCGAAGAAGGATGCCGCCACTGGCGTGATTGTTGCTTGGTCTCAGGTGTAAAGTGGTATTCCGAAGTTTCTTCACCCGTGACAGTTGAGTCCAGAAATTTGTCCTGTTCGGCTGCAAGGCAGTGACGAAATGAGCGGGAAGCATAAACTCGTTGCTGCATGTGGTCCTCAGTCAGCATGCGTGGTACCCATCTTGCGCACACCTTGCGGTAGTTCAATGTTTCCGTTAAACTACTGTGAGCGGTGCTTCGGGAACCTCAGGAACCAACGTGCAGAGATCACCCAGGGTGATCCGCCGATCTTCACGCATGCTTTGCTCAACCTTCAACACTGTCTCCTCACAAACTGTCGGTCTCCCGCTCCTTTGTTCGTCGTAAATTCCGGTCCGACCAACTGCAAACTCTCTACACCACTTACGAACATTTTTTATATCCATGCACGACTCACCACACACTTCCGTCAATTGGCGATGGATTTCAATCGGCGCAGTGCCCTTTGCGTTCAAAAACCGAATAACTGCGCGCAATTCGCACTTGGTGGTAACATCCAACGAGAGCTCCATTCTCAACGACTGCCAAGCCAAGACTGAGCGCCTCAACGCGGCGTGCGCATGTTTACACACAGCGCGTGAAGCACTCATCATAACCGTGTGACCAACTGCCACACAAACAGAATTCTGTACTTATAAAAAAAATAGGAGATCTTACGTTTGGGCTTACCCTCGTAGTTTCAACGTCATCCGTCAACAGATAGCGTAGTGGCATAGCTACCAGAGCGCCATCTACATCTACATCCATACTCCGCAAGCCACCTGACGGTGTGTGGCGATGGGTATCTTGAGTACCTCTATCGGTTCTCCCTTCTATTCAAGTCTCGTATTGTTCGTGGAAAAAAGGATTATCGGTAAGCCCGTGTGTGGGCTCTAATCTCTCTGATTTTATCCTCATGGTCTCTTCTCGAGATATACGTAGAAGGGAGCAATATACTGCTTGACTCCTCGGTGAAGATATGTTCTCGAAATTTCAACAAAAGCCCGTACCGAGCTACTGAGCGTCTCTCCTGCAGAGTCTTCCACTGGAGTTCATCTATCATCTCCGTAACGCTTTCGCGATTACTAAATGATCCTGTAAGGAAGCGCGCTGATCTCCATTGGATCTTCTCTATCTCCTCTATCAACCCTATCTGGTACGGATCCCACACTGGTGAGCAGTATTCAAGCAGTGGGCGAACAAGCGTACTGTAACCTACCTCCTTTGTTTTCGGATTGCATTTCCTTAGGACTCTTCCAATGAATCTCAGTCTGGCATCTGCTTTACCGACAATCAACATTATATGATCATTCCATTTTAAATCACTCCTAATGCGTACTCCCAGATAATTTACGGAATTAACTACTTCCAGTTGCTGACCTGCTATATTGTAGCTAAATGATAAAGTATCTTCCTTTATGTATTCGCAGCACATTACACTTGTCGACATTGACATTCAGTTTCCATTCCCTGCACCATGCGTCAATTCGCTGCAGATCCTCCTGCAGTTCAGTACAATTATCCACTGTTACAACCTCTCGATATACTACAGTATCATCCGCAAAAAGCCTCAGTGAACTTCCGATGTCATCCACAAGGTCATTTATGTATATTGTGAATAGCAACGGTCCTACGACACTCCCCTGCGGCATACCTGAAATCGCTCTTACTTCGGAAGACTTTTCTCCATTGAGAATGACATGCTGCGTTCTTTTATCTAGGAACTCTTCAATCCAATCACACAATTGGTCTGATAGCCATATGCTCTTACTTTGTTCATTAAACGACTGTGGGTAACTGTATCGAACGCCTTGCGGAAGTCAAGAAACGCGGCATCTACCTGGGAACCCGTGTCTATGGCCCTCTGAGTCTCGTGGACGAATAGCGCGAGCTGGGTTTCACACGATCGTCATTTTCGAAACCCATGCTGATTCCTACAGAGTAGATTTCTAGTCTCCAGAAAAGTCATTATAATCGAACATAATACGTGTTCCAAAATTCCACAAGTGATCGACGTTAGAGATATAGGTCTATAGTTCTGTGTCTACCTGTTAATAGCGAAAGCGCACAGCCAGAAGGCTCTCAGTGTTGTGCAAACGTGACAAGAAAGCTAGCAACGACGCCACAGAGACGCACTCATGCTTCCTGCAGCCAACTGAGTGAGTTTGAAAGTGGTAAAATTGTGGCCCTTCGAGTGGCGGGATATCCTTTTGGAGAACTGGGACACAAGTTGGGCAGGCTGCGTCAATTGCGCGACGATGCTAATATCAGTGGTCAGATGAACACTCTCACACTTGTACATTAGGTAATGAACATCCACGCAGCACAGACGCTCGCCAGGATCGTTGTACTGTAAGGACAACATTGGCAGATAGCTCAGACGTGTCAACACGAACTGTTGCAAGCTGGTTACCTGTAGTGGCAGTACTGGCACGCACACCCGTAGCCGATCTTGCACTCACGCCACTGCTTTCAAAAAATGGTTCAAATGGCTCTGAGCGCTATGGGACTTAACAGCTGAGGTCATCAGTCCCCTAGAACTTAAAACTACTTAAACCTAACTAACCTAAGGATATCACACACGTCCATGCCCGAGGAAGGATTCGAACCTGCGACCGTAGCGGTCACGTGGTTCCAGACTGAAGTGCCTAGCACCGCACGGCCACACCTGCCGGCGCCACTGCCTTGACGTGCAAGACTCGAGTGGCGCCATCATGGGATTACTTGGAAGATGGAATGGCGCCCCGTGGTCTTCAGCGATGAAAGCAAATTCTGCCTGCGATCAAGTGATGGTCGTTTGCATGTACGATGTAGACCTGTTGAGCACTGTCACGTAGACTGCATTCGTCCGAGACGCACTGGCCCCGTTCACCCTTTCATGCACCGGATCCAACGCTCTCTTCAGCAGCTGGCGGAAGACGGTTCTCCGGTTACCTTTATGTGGGTTCCTGGCCATGTCGGTATCCCTGGGAACGAAGCTGCAGATGCCGCGGCCAAGGCTGCGGTCCTCCAGCCTCGGACAGCTTCTTGTTGTGTGCCTTCATCTGATTTTAGCAGTGTCATTTGTCAGCGCATTTTATCGCTGTGGCATGCCGATTGGGCTACACTTATGGACAACAAGCTTCGGGCCTTGAAACCTCTTCCCACGGCTTGGACGACCTCTTCACGCCCTTCTCGGCGGGAGGAGGTCGTTTTGGCCCGGTTACGGATTTGACACTGCCGGTTCAGCCATCGCCATCTGCTGACGGCTGCGCCAGCGCCGTTCTGCCCATGTGGGCAATTGCTGACGGTACGCCACATTTTGTCCTGTCCGAATTTCAATACACTGCGCGTTGATCTTGGCCTGCCATGTACTCTGAATGCCATTTTAGCGGATGACCCAGGAGCAGTTGCTCGCGTTCTTCGTTTTATCCACTTGACAAACCTGTCCAAGGTCATTTGATTATGCTGTTTTCTTTTAATCCCTTGCCTGTTAATATGTCTTTTATAGTGTTGTCCCTTTTAGTTGCTGTTTTAACCTTGTACCTCGCAGTGCATTCCTAACTTAATCTGGGCGCTAATGACCATTGTAGTTGTGCGCCCTAAAACCACAAAAAAAAGAGCACTGGCCCCATCCACGCCCCTCTCGTCTCGCGTGCGATGAGATACAGCTTTCACCATTAGTGTTTTGGAGAGGACGCTAACCAGCACTTGGTATGTGCAGAATGTTGTCAGAACCATCATTTTGCCGTTGTTGCGACAGGAAGGTGATGTTTTGTTCCAACAGGATAATGTTCCCCCACACACCGCCCATGAATATCATTGTGCTCTGTAAGATGTGCGGAAACTTCCCTGGCTAGCACGTCCTCCGGACTTGTCTCCAATCGAGTACGTGTGGGCTGTGATGGCACGTGAAGTGACTCCTGCGACTTGTCAGCCAACAACTCTTATACAGAACTACGTAAACAGGTCAAGCAAGCGTGCAATAACGTATCCCAGGACCGAATTCGACGTCTGTATGGTCGAATGGACGCCAGAGTCAACGCCTGCATTGCCGCCCATGGAGGCTACACCACTTACTAACATGGGTGTTTCAACACAGGTCGGTACTTGGTACCTTAGAATCGCTTGTGCATTGATCTGTAAATGTACTCATCTCACGTACTCCACATGCATTGTTGCAACAAATCTTGAGTGATTTTGAAACTTCTAAAGGGTACACTATATATTTTTTCCAGCAGTGTACTTACGCTATCTGATCAAAAGTGTCTGGACACCCCTATGTAATGTAGAGCTGACCACCAGATGTCAACGAGAGACAGACCTGCTATTACAAAGGGATGCAGGGGGTATTGTAGAGAAGCAATAACACCTGAATGGGTCGTTCAGGAGGTGTCAGTGACTTAGGTTCATTGGATGTCGTCTGAGTAACAAATACATCAGGGACATTTCAACTCTACTACAGCTGGTGATAGTTTGTGAAGTGGAAACGCGAAGGAACAGGCACAGCTTAACCGAGACTAGGTGTGAGTCATGTAGTGACAGAGAGTGAATGTCGATCATTGCGAAGGTTGTCTCTACAAAATTGCAAGAAAGCGGAAGGAATCTCTCTTGATTTCCAAAGAGATACCAGCAGTCCAGTGAGCGCAAAACTGTGCATAGGGACGTAAAAAGAACGGGGTACAATGGTCGAACACCTCGTCATATGCCACACATTTATGTAGTCAGTCTTGAGTGGCACTTGAGGTGGTATACGGAACGAGTGATATGGGGTGATCAGTCACGCTATAGCCTGTGGCAATCCGATGGAAGCGTTTTGGTTTCGAGAAATCCTGGAGAACGTTACCTGACATCCATCATGTGTAGTGCCAACAGTGAAGTATGGAGGTGGTTGTGTTGCGGTATGCAAGGTTGTTTTTCGTGGTTAGTTTGTGGGCACATTATTGTGTATAAAAAAACGTTAAATGTGGAAGGATATCAACACGTTCTACCCTACTGTGTACATTAGAGGATGATTGATTGCGTCAGCATACCAATGCACTCTATTCTACAGCAGTAGCTGTAAGGTAATGATGTGTGGACAATAACGTTCCTGAAATGGACTGACCTGCGCATAGTCCCGAACTCAACCCAATGAAACACCTTTGTAATGAGTTAGAACGGCTTCAGGCTCCATCATCTAACATCACTATCCTCTCTGGTTTCAGTTATTGAGGTAAAATGGGCTACCATTCGTCCACAGACACTCAAACATATCATTGAAAGTGTCCCCAGCTCAGTTCAAGCTGCCGTAAAGGCCTACCAACGTCCACTAATCGATGTCCGGATACTTTTGATTAGAGTTTGTAATCAGGTGCAGGTTCGGCTCGTGGTTTCTACTCTGGGGAAGTCTGTGACATTTACCTAACAGCAGTATGGTGCCAGGACTCTCTAGAAAGTTCACTGACTGCATCTCCTTTCCTTTACATAATCACCTACTAAACGACAACAAAAGATGACTCCAAGATAAGAACAGTAGGTAAGCACATTTTAGAGCCGCCACTAGTTCCTCGACACTTTATCACCACAAACTGTACTGAAAATGATGCCTTTTGGCGTTTTAGAGAGAAGTTTAATGCGTTGTGTATTAGCTTCACTGCGTACTTAATGTTTTTCGTGTTTTCAATTCAAAACGTGTTTAATGTTTTACATAATTATGGTTCACTCCGTGGCGCTTATGAGTTTGTGGGACAAAACATTGATATTTCGTGACGTCATGCGTCCTGTGTAGTGATTGGCTGACAGAAGTAAATTGAGAAGCCCCCCTTTCGATTTAACTATAAGCGTAGCTAACATGTCGTATTTGTTGGTTTCTGGTACTTATACTTGCGTATTACGAAAATATGCAGTTTAAGTGATACACCACATTATAGATTTATCCTAGACGTGTCATTTTTAGCAAGGTTTGTTGGGCTCAAGCGTCAGAAATCTGTTGTCAATGGCTAAATACGTTACTGTACATTGCCCTATTGAAATTATCTAAAATAGAGTCCTTTGGCTGGATTTGCACGCTTTTGTTTCCGACTGTGTTTAGATCGGGCGTGAGCGCACCGAGTTCGTGCTTATGCTACAGTTATTCTCAAGAAGATAAAAACTCACAAGAACTGAAGCACAGTACACTCACAGAAAGCTTGCTAATAACGTACTTTATCCCGCTATAGCTTTCAGCAAGGAAGGAAATTTTTAGCAACTAAAGGTAACGAATAATATGTTGCGCTTTTATGTTCTCTAACCATTCGTGAAACTCTCGCTAGATTGTACCGCTTGTGCAACCATATTCTAGTGCACTCTACCGAGACATTTACAGACTTAGCATACCTTTCCAGTAACAGGTGAAATTGCTAATAATAGAAACAAAGAAACTATTTTCAACACTGAAACTTCCTGGCAGATTTAAACTGTGTGTCGGACCGAGACTCGAACTCGGGACCTTTGCCTTTCGCTGGCAATTGCTCTACTGACTACTTTTTTTTTTTTTTTTTTTTTTTTTTTTTGCACTTTCGTTGTGTCTGATCGTAGCGGATGTCACATGACATCCGTTCCAGTTCGTCTGTTGATCCTTCTACTCAGTTTTTTTTTTTTATTACAGTGGCCAACGGGCTCTCTGACCGAACACGCTGAGCTATCGTGCCGGCTTGCGACTTGCGGGTCAATGATGATGAAAATGATGATAAACGTTTGTACTGCAAGATACAGTTAATAGCCTAGTACAGAGACACTATAATGTGTGGGTTTCTTTGTAGGTGGTTAGTTGAAAGCACAACAGCCCTCGTTTCCTACCTATATGATTGTGTATTACTATTCTCCAGTATGATGTTGCATCGATGTGTCATGTAGTTCCCACTGTGAGACTGTTCGAGTTAGCATTATAAGCAGAAGACAATAAATATTTTATGCTGCAACCTGAACTTAATGTCCTAGTACGACGGGTATCCGTTCTAGTGGAACTAGGACCGATTTCTGAATCTAGATTTGGGAATAAAATTTTTTCTTTAAATTTGGTACAAAGTCAAACTCTTATCATCAGAAATGCATATTATGCCATATATCAGTCGTGTTAGTAAGTGAGTTGCAAGTAATTTGATAAGTAATACACACAATTTAGATGTAGAAATATTTAACTTGATGGTCCATTGTGCTTGCAAATTGTGGTACAGTTATCGAACTTTAGCTGTCGACAAGTGGTCCTTAAACTGTAAATCTTATCAGTACTGCTACTCTGTGAGCAAAGTGTAATTTATAAAAAAATCGTTTACAACAATTAAGTTTTGATAGCAGTGCCACATTTGTTTCGTACTACCAAATTGTTATGTATTTTCATAAATATTTGTAGTTTGGAACAAAAGCAGAATTTTTGTTTGAAATCAGAGACCTGTAATTATACCTACTAGTACATATTACAATAAGTAACCTGAACTTGTGATAATGAACACAGGCTGAAATAATTAATTAAAATTTGTACTAAGGCCGAGATTCGAACCCGTGTCTTCTGGTCACGAGGCAGATGCACTAACCACTGCACGGTCCTGGCACTGCAAGTAGGATAGGTGCATGGGTTATCCCAGTATGTCTCCCATGCGAATACAATTTCAGTCCCACCTCAGCCCATCTTCATGCTCTCCTTCTTAACTCTTATCAGTATTGCAGCAGCTCTCCAACATTGGAATAACACCTTTCGTCTGAGTGAGCGTGTGCGTATATATATATATATATATATATATATATATATATATATATATATATATATATATATATATATTATTTTTTGAAAGAAAAAAAACAGATAATTTGGATAATTTTGAACATGATAGGCTACAAATTGATTAGCTGTTTCGTTTTATTGTCCCTCTCGGTAAAATACTGCTCTGTGATTAGCTGTTTCACTTTAAATAATCCTATTTTTTTTTTAAAAAAATTACCCGTCAGTTCATTGTTGCATTTTTTAAATTTCCTGCCATTGCCATCTTGGATTTTCAAATTTCTTACCACTGTGATGTTGATGATGCCATGCGTTTGAACCTGGCATGTAGCTAACCTACACTAGCACTTGCACTTCTCAAGGTCATTTAAGTGCCCCTATACCCTTGCGACTAACAGCCACAGGAGAGAGCTGAACAAACACCTCAAACAGTGATTCAGGTGAAGGAAGACATCGCTGGGATCTCGATGCTTCATGTACTGGTTGCACACTTTCATGCACAAACTGCAGCATTTCCATTAGCAGACTTAAGAAATGCGCCAGAAAGGAACGTAGTGGGCACTGGACGTCCTATGCAGTCACTCTTCCTTTTCTGTCAATTTCTGTTATATCAGATCCACAGTCAGATGGATCAGTAGAATCTTCAACCACTCTTTGTACTGATGTAAAACGATCATCATCAATGAAATTACAATAAGATCTATATCTATACCTCGCAATCTAAGCACCTTACCTAGGGCAGGAGGCGGTACCTCTGTTACCTCAATCTTTTCCTCTCTTCCCTGTTCTATTTGAGAGTGGCCTTTAAGGAGACTGACCATCGATAAACGTCTATATGAGCTCTAATTTCTTTGATTTTCGCTATAAGTAATGCTTTGCCTGACTTTAAGATGTGTCAATTTATTGAAGAATTTAACAAAAAATTAATAGCGATTAAATGACGATTTTGCATAACATTTGGTTAGTTGTATTGAAGCAAGTGGTACATACCATGATGACAGAGGGATCGTTGACGTAGTGATGCTTGAAAAATTTCCAGGAAGGGGGGAAGTGATGAGGGGTTCCTAATGGTCCTGAGACGGCTGCTGCTTAGCTTTAATGTTGAGAATCTGTGAAGGATATTAACGTTGGGAAGTGAGATGTGGGCCAAGTTCTGATTTGAAGATATGGATAAGGAACAGATCAGTGTGAGGGACAGTATTTGAGTGTAGTGGCGCTACTGTGTTCACGGATCGGTAGCTGGTAATTTTGACGATTTTCGTAACCTAGGAAAACGCTGGTCTCAACGTCCACCGACTACCATAAACTGTAAACTTTGCCGTAGGATTTGACAATATAACATAGCTTTGTTTTAGTGTGGTGCAGAGTAATATTTATGTCTTATTCTCTTTCCAGAGACCGCAGGTCTTATCTGTGAGCAGCAATGGCTACGCAACGGAGGCGACATTTGACACGAAGGTACGTTCCACACACAACAAATAACGAACTTACTACTTTTAGAACTTTTCCAATGCTGGAGCATGTCGTCTATAAATCATTTAATTTCATGTGCTACGCCTATTTTCGAAATCGAACTGCATCAGACGATAGCTCACGGGACAAAATGGCTACTTTACTTATGTGTCTCATATTTGTAATTTGTATAGATACATTAATTTTAACTGGTATGATGATAGATCATTATATGTTAAACATCCATTAATAATTCAGAGCCTTTTGCTAGTGCGAGAGATACGCTTTGTATGTCTAGTAATTTATCTGTAAAGAACTGCCTCTGAATGAGTTCTACAATCTTTGACATAGTTTTTGTGACTGAAGGACGTATGCCACTTCGGTCAGACTGTACGCTTGCCCCCATTAACATGTTACCTTACGTGTGGGTTGGATCTTTTCTTGCAATCTGTGGTTTTGATACAGGGGTTCTTTAGCATTGGTCTGGATCAGCAGTCGTCAAACTTAACGAAACTTCTGAGCTACCATACCGGTTTTAAATTCTAATTTTAGCTATCAAAAGATACAAAATCTTGCATTTGTTTTTCGTCTATATTCTTACATTTCTAACAAATATGAAATGAATTTTTATCAACCAGTATATGAAAAAATAAACTGAATTCGAATCGCACATAAGAAAGAATTGAAGCGTAGTTAATAATAAATTACAAATGTAAGAACAGATTTTTATCATACATTACCTTCAGTGAGAAGGATGGCATTCTTTTTTGTCATCAACAAGTTTTTTAATGTTGGGGGAGTAGGTACTGGGTGCGCGGGAGAAACAAGCAATTGTCGTGAGCGCGGTCTGAGCTCAATGGGGCCAACCTGAGCGTTACCACGATCTACCACAACTGTTCCCACGAGCTACTAGGCGCTCTTGATCGACGATTTGACGATCACAGGTGTAGATGCAGTTGTATTGCTCTGAAACACGTCCAGTAACTGATGTTTTGTACGTATAGTTGATATGACGTATGTCGTATAGATATATGACGGTTATATTTGTATGTGAACACTAGGCCTAATTATGGTCTTCTTTACTGTATATATCTACCTGAGGAACGGCCTGTCGTCTGATCGAAAGTGGTTGTTTGTAATAGAGTGATGTACATCTGTTATGATAATCATGACTTTTCGAAAGCATTTCGATGCTATCTCTTGGTAAGCCATCGTACAACTGCATGGGAAACAGTACTAAAATTACTACGCACCACTTGTCTAAGATGTGTGATTTGTTTAACACGTTATATTTCGGGGCTACATTCTCTCATTATCAAGTTATATAAATGAAACAAACACAAATCATTATTTCGCATTACAACAGACAGTAAACCTATCTACACTGTCTATACACTAGTATCACCTACAGTAAACTTAATCTACCATTAGGTACAGAAAAAATAAGAAGCAAGTACCAAACAAGCATTGTTAAACATACAAGACTTTTCCTTGTGCATTACACTATCATAAAGCTCAATTCATTAACTGAAGATAACTACCCTCGGCTACCAAATGGTGACCTATCTTGTTACGTATATATCATAAGCCCCAACGATGCTACAGTTTGAACAATTGTGAGTCAACTCACATCAAATCCTAACCTCACAATGGCGCTACTAGCGCCGCTCTTATGCGACTGCCGCGAAATTTGAATAGCCGTCATCTTTCAGATGTAGGAACACGCCTACCAACTTTCGTTTATGTCGCACGACTCCTTGTCGTTGCGTTTTTTTTTATGTCAGTGTATGTGTGTTAGTGTGTGTAGAAATACGAAGTAATGGTTTGTGTTTATTTGTTTTATATAGCTTGATAATGTGATAGTATACGAGGGCTATCCGGAAAGTGAGTTCCAATTGGTCACGAAATAAAACTGCTATGAAAATCCGATGAAGCTTTGCACATGCACTATGTGATCAAAGGTATCCGGACACCTGGTTGAAAATTACTTACAAGTTCCTGGCGGCCTCCATCGGCAATGCTGGAATTTAATATCGTGTTGGCCCACTCTCAGTCTTGATGACAGCTTCCACTCTCGCAGGCATACGTTCAATCAGGTGCTGGAAGATTTCTTGGGGAATGGCAGTCCATTATTCACGGAACGCTGCACTGAGAAGAGTTATCGATATCGGTCGGTGAGGTCTGGCACGAAGATGGCGTTCCAAAACATCCCAAAAGTATTTCATAGGATTCAGGTCAGGACTCTGTACAGGCCCGTCCATTACAGGGATGTTATTGTCGTGTAACCGCCACAGGCCGTGCATTATGAACAGGTGCTCGATTGTGATTGGTGCCATCGCCATCTCCGAATTGTTCGTCAACAGTGGAATGCAAGAAGGTGCTTAAAACATCAATGTAGACCTGTGTTGTGTTAGTGTCACGCAAAAAAACAAGGGTTGCAAGCCCCCTTCACGAAAAACACGACCAAACATAACACCACAGCCTCCGAATTTTACTGTTGGCATGAGCACTCTGGTTTATGACATACCCCGGGCATTCGGCATACCCACACCCTGCCATCGGATCGCCACATTGTGTACCGTGATTCGTCACTCCACACAACGTTTTTCCACTGTTCAATCGTCCAATGTTTATGCTCTTTATACCAAGCGAGGGGACGTTTGGCATTTACCGGCGTGATGTGTGGCTTATGAGCAGCCGCTCGACCATGAAATCCAAGTTTTCTCACTTCCTGTCTAAATGTCATAGAACTTGCAGTGGATCCTGATGCAGTCTGGAATTCCTGTGTGATGGTCTGCATAGATGTCTGCCTATTACACTTTACGAACCTCTTCGACTGTCCGCGGTCACTGTCAGTCAACAGACGAGGTCGGCCTGTACGCTTTTGTGCTGTACGTGTCCCTTCACGTTTCCACTTCACTATCACATCGGAAACAGTGGACCTAGGGATGTTTAGGAGTGTGGAAATCTCGCATACAGACGTATGACACAAGTGACACCCAATCACCTGACCACGTTCGAAGTCCATGAGTTCCGCAGAGCGGCCTCTTCTGCTCTCTAATGACTAATGTCTAATGACTACTGATGTGGCTGAAATTGAGTACCTGGCAGTAGGTGGCAGCACAATGCACCTAATATGAAAAACGTATGTTCTGGGGGTGTCCGGATACTTTTGATCACATAGTGTATGTGTTGGGCAGAGTGTCTAGTATGCCCGTCGATCGCGTCACGTCGCTCTTTTCAGTTCTGAACGCACAGTGAGCACGTAGAGGGGCCCTAGGAAACCGTGTCGCTCGCCAAGTATGAGGGCCTGGTGAGAGATTTCGCTTGATGTCGTGCAGCCCACATAACATAACTGCCATACGGTTCTTTTCTTCAAGACAATTCTCGGCCGCAGTCTGCAAAGGCAATCAAGATGCTCCTGCAGCCTTTGCTAAGGGAAGTGTTTGATCACCCACAATACAGCCCGTAATTGGCTACCGCTGAGTTTCATCTCTGCTCACATGAACCGCTGGCTATGAAGACAACGTTTTGTCACAGACAACGAGCTTTAGATCAGCGTAGAGAATTCGCGGAAAGAACAGGCGGTTGCCTTCTATGACGAAGGTATTGGAAAGTTGGTACAACGCTACGACAGATGTCCAAGTCGAAGTGGTGACTATGTATAGAAGTGGCTGGAAGATGTAGCTATCTCTTGCAAATAAAACTTTTTTTTTATTTTCACAGTGGTTTCCATTTTGCGACAGATAGGGACTTGTTTTACGAATAGCCCTCGACGTTCCGAAACATGTTGTGTTAAATACATCACACATTTTCGACAAGTAGTGCATAATAATCTCAGTACTAATTCTTTTAGATGTTATAACTCGTCGTCCCCTTAAAGTAATGCTGTTCATTTTTTGAACACAACTAACGTCCATCTTAGAGACAGAAGTGATAACACTTTCCGCAGGACCTGACCATCATTTTGTAGCACAATGTTGAAGCACGTGCAGTGCAAGCTGTTACTGATTTTTTTAACAGATGGGGCTGCTAAGTGTTATACCAACTACTGCACTCCCCTGACTTAGGACCTCGTGAGTTCAACTCGATTTCTGAACTGAAGGAAACACTTCACGGCATTCGCTTCAGAACGGCTATAAATTCGCCGGGCAATAGACCGCGCCGCTCGAACTGTCAACACAACTGGCACTGCTAAGAGTGTCCTAAGACTTCCACATCCCTGTTCAAAAAAAAGAAAAATGTGTGTGAAATCTTATGGGACTTAACTGCTAAGGTCATCAGTCCCTAAGCTTACACACTACTTAACCTAAATTATCATAAGGACAAACACACACACCCATGCCCGGGGGAGGACTCGAACCTCCGCCGTGACCAGCCGCACAGTCCATGACTGCAGCGCCCTAGACCGTTCGGCTAATCCCGTGCGGCTCCACATCCCTGCAACGGGTTAAACACAATGCTGGTGACTACTTTGAAGGTCAGTAAAACTTTGAAAGAAGTATTTATTTTGTACGAGGTGTAAATAAATAGTTGCCACTATTAAAGTTTCAACCCTGGTAAACGAACAGTAAACATCGAAATACAGAAAATAAACAATGTAAATCCTTAAAAACTCAAAAAAACTTACAGTTAGAACATTTTGAAAGGTGGATTCGAATTCTGCACTCCAGACTTCACATTAGTTGATGTATCACATCCCAGACGCTCACTGAAGCCCGACTCTCTACCTTATCGATGGGCTGCACCATTTTGTTTTGGGTTTTCCAGTAGTGTGCTGTGGCACTGAGGCACAGGGATTTCAGTGTGTACCAGGTCGGCAGTCATTACCAGAAAACAAACAAACAAACAAAGAATTACATAAGTAAGTTTACTCTTTCGAGGTGAGAATGAAAACGTTGTAACTGCGCACTGTACACATGTATACGTAACAAGCAAATTTATTTATCGATGGATTCCGCCTTGAGTAAACACAGTTTTTTCTTCCTTTTAACCAGACGTGTTTCGCTGAAGTTACAGCAACTTCAGTAGGTTTTTATTTGATTTCTACCAAACAACAGAAAAATTACTCTTTGTTATTTGTACACATAAAATTTCAGTTTCGAAAGTATTCACAAATTGAAACAGAAATCTTTTAATACCTTGTTAACATATGCTGTAGTTTTGCAGTTTCCTGCACTTTGCAGTATAGGTGTTACTCCTTGAGAGTTTGTTATCTGCAGCAATAAAGAAACTAATACAGAAAACTTATTTACATTGAAAACTACGTCTGTTGTGTCAAACTGTTGTGATTAACATTACATCACACTACGTGAAAGGTTCTATGCCCATGTGTGTGTTTTTTTTAGGTGTATGCAGTTGGTGATACCTACTTTTACAGGTTTGCACATTGTCTTCACTTTGAAACTGTACTAGTAACTTACACTGTCTCCATTTTTACAAGATACGAAAAGGAGATGGCGGACAGTTGATTGTGCCCTGGGTGGGAGTCTTGAATCTAGTTTTCACAGTAGGCTGCATCTCTCTCTCTCTCTCTCTCTCTCTCTCTCTCTCTCTCTCTCCCTTCCTCTCTCTCTCTCTCTCTCTCTCTCTCTCTCTCTGTGTGTGTGTGTGTGTGTGTGTGTGTGTGTGTGTGTGTGGGTGGGTGGGTGGGTGTCTGTGCGTGTGTTGCGGGTGTGTGTGTGAGCGAATAAGGGAACACCATCTCGTTTTCGTATCTTGTAAATGGCGAGACATTGACGTACCTGTGCAGTGAAGGCATCATATATATATATATATATATATATATATATATATATATATATATGGACACGCAGTCTTTCGCACGGCCGGCCGGTGTAGCCAAGCGGTTAAAGGCGCTACAGTCTGGAACCGCGTGACCGCTACGGTCGCAGGTTCGAATCCTGCCTCGGGCATGGATGTGTGTGATGTCCTTAGGTTAGTTAGGTTTAAGCAGTTCTAAGTTCTAGGGGACTGCTGACCTTAGAAGTTAAGTCTCATAGTGCTCAGAGCCGTCTTTCGCACGGAGTAAAATATTTCACAACAATTTAACATCCCGGGAGTGATTTTCGAAGTAAATAAGTTTTCTTTATCGGGAAAACTATGGTTCCAGATGACAAATTGTAGAAGGATAGCAGTCATACTATAAAGTACAGAAACTACAAAAATCACAGCATGAGTTAACAAGCTACTCAAAATTTCTGTTGAACTTTGTGAATACTTCACTTTAAAAACTGAAAGTCTATGTGTACAGAGACGAAATAGCAACACTTCCTGTTATTGGTGGTGGTATTTGCTTAAATCTGGAAAGGCATGACAATACACAATTTCCTTCTTGTTTAGGGTCAGCACTGTCCAACTTTTCACCTTCTGATAAGAAGTACCATTGAACAGGTTGACTGAGTGGTCTATTACGTAAATAAACAGTATTTCGGATTCCTTGGACTTCCAGATTATAGCCAGAGTGTCGCTTATATTCCTGTGCGTGGTGCTTCCGCGGTGAGTGACGCATAGCTATTCTTGTCACAGGAATGCCGGCTGCACCGCCTGGACCAGGGCCCGTCCACCAATGTGAAGCTGACGAAGGAAGATGCGCTGCAGTACTTCGAGCAGATGCAGACAATCCGACGCCTCGAGACCGCTGCCGGCAACCTCTACAAGGAGAAGATCATCCGGGGGTTCTGCCACCTCTACTCTGGACAGGTCAGGACAACTCGTCACTGACCGCCATTCCCAGAAGTCCGGGAAGAAGGGACGAATATTAAAGTGCTATAGAATATACAAAATTTATTGAAAACGTAATTTTTTTACAAACACATTAAGTAGCTTCTCCCATTTATGTATGAAAAATTATATCCTCCGTATGCTACTGAAGGCCGCGCGGCACGAGCTTGTTCTTGATGACGCGTTCAGAAATATCTGGTGGGATGCCGTTAATAACCCCTTTAATTATTTCATTTCTCAATTGGTGTACCGTTTGTGGTTTGTTCACATACACTTTTGACTTCACAAATCCCCACAAAAATGTCACAAGAAGTAAGATCGCATGATCTGGCAGGCCATTTCTTGTTGCCACGCAAAGAGATAATTTTTTGAGGAAATTTTACAGTCAGTAGAGAAAATGTTTCACGGGATGTGTAACATATCACACCATAATGCTGATACCAAAAATCGTCATTTTCATCAATAAGAGGGGAAAACCAATCAGGAAGCACGTTTCGGTAACGGTCGCCGTTCACAGTGACGGCAGCTCCCTCAACATTTTCAAAAAAGTACGAGCCGATCACTCCTCCTGCCCGGAAGCCGCACCATACAGTCGTGCGTTGTGGATGCATCTCATCATCCACAGTCACTAGCGAATTTTCGCTACCCAAATGCCGCAGTTCTGCTTATTGACGTACCCACTGACGTGGAAGTGCTCCTCATCTTAAAAAAAAAAAATTATTTTGTGAGGTTCGCATTCTCCGCTTGTCGAGTCAATGCGCATTGAACAAATCGATGTCTCTTTCCACGAACTGCAGGTTCCAACTCTCGTGTAAGGTGAATCTTGTACACATGTACACTCCTGGAAATTGAAATAAGAACACCGTGAATTCATTGTCCCAGGAAGGGGAAACTTTATTGACACATTCCTGGGGTCAGATACATCACATGATCACACTGACAGAACCACAGGCACATAGACACAGGCAACAGAGCATGCACAATGTCGGCACTAGTACAGTGTATATCCACCTTTCGCAGCAATGCAGGCTGCTATTCTCCCATGGAGACGATCGTAGAGATGCTGGATGTAGTCCTGTGGAACGGCTTGCCATGCCATTTCCACCTGGCGCCTCAGTTGGACCAGCGTTCGTGCTGGACGTGCAGACCGCGTGAGACGACGCTTCATCCAGTCCCAAACATGCTCAATGGGGGACAGATCCGGAGATCTTGCTGGCCAGGGTAGTTGACTTACACCTTCTAGAGCACGTTGGGTGGCACGGGATACATGCGGACGTGCATTGTCCTGTTGGAACAGCAAGTTCCCTTGCCGGTCTAGGAATAGTAGAACGATGGGTTCGATGACGGTTTGGATGTACCGTGCACTATTCAGAGTCCCCTCGACGATCACCAGTGGTGTACGGCCAGTGTAGGAGATCGCTCCCCACACCATGATGCCGGGTGTTGGCCCTGTGTGCCTCGATCGTATGCAGTCCTGATTGTGGCGCTCACCTGCACGGCGCCAAACACGCATACGACCATCATTGGCACCAAGGCAGAAGCGACTCTCATCGCTGAAGACGACACGTCTCTATTCGTCCCTCCATTCACGCCTGTCGCGACACCACTGGAGGCGGGCTGCACGATGTTGGGGCGTGAGTGGAAGACGGCCTAACGGTGTGCGGGACCGTAGCCCAGCTTCATGGAGACGATTGCGAATGGTCCTCGCCGATACCCCAGGAGCAACAGTGTCCCTAATTTGCTGGGAAGTGGCGGTGCGGTCCCCTACGGCACTGCGTAGGATCCTACGGTCTTGGCGTGCATCCGTGCGTCGCTGCGGTCCGGTCCCAGGTCGACGGGCACGTGCACCTTCCGCCGACCACTGGCGACAACATCGATGTACTGTGGAGACCTCACGCCCCACGTGTTGAGCAATTCGGCGGTACGTCCACCCGGCCTCCCGCATGCCCACTATACGCCCTCGCTCAAAGTTCGTCAACTGCACATACGGTTCACGTCCACGCTGTCGCGGCATGCTACCAGTGTTAAAGACTGCGATGGAGCTCCGTATGCCACGGCAAACTGGCTGACACTGACGGCGGCGGTGCACAAATGCTGCGCAGCTAGCGCCATTCGATGGCCAACACCGCGGTTCCTGGTGTGTCCGCTGTGCCGTGCGTGTGATCATTGCTTGTACAGCCCTCTCGCAGTGTCCGGAGCAAGTATGGTGGGTGTGTTCTTTTTTCCATTTCCAGGAGTGTATTTTCAGATCATTTGAAAGGATTTCATTCAGTGAACTTGGCGATAAATTCAATTGTTGAGTTCATCGGCGAACCGTTTTTCTGGGGCGTGGCCTTACTATCACGCACGACAGCAATGTTTTCTTGTGTACGGAAAGCAGTAGTCCTGTTTTCTTAACGTTTGAAACACAAGTGGTCTCTGCCTCGTGATGATTGGGTGTTGTGTGATGTCCTTAGGTTAGTTAGGTTTAAGTAGTTCTAAGTTCTAGGGGACTGATGTCCATAGATGTTAAGTCCCATAGTGCTCAGAGCCAAAAGTGGTCTCAAACTTCCGGATCAACTTCCGAACTGGTGATTCGGTTGGAGCAGCATTATGTCTGAGTGTCACGCGCAATTCACGGACGGTTGTCTGTGAATTTGCACCGTTTTCGTAATAATTTATTCTCACTTTGATATGTTGCTCAGTTGTCATCTGTTCCATGATGCAGATAAACATCAAACAACAATGCTCGCCATACAAAAGCTATCACGCTACTAATGGGAATGATCGCATGTAACAAACATGAAAAAAACCACTCCTGCCAACCGTCATATGACAAAATACCGCAAAATTCAAAATTCGTCCTTCCTTCTCGGACACCCGTTACTTGTGTATGTTACTTGAGTTACGACGAATATGCTTTTCTTTATTTTTGTCGCCAGTCTTCTGGATGATTTGATGCGGTCCGCCACGAATTGGCCTCCTGTGCCAACCTCTTCATCTCAGAGTAGCACTTGCAAGCTACGTCCTCAGTTATTTGTTTTGTTATCCTGTCAGAGTGAGGCGTTCCGTCTCGGCGCGGCTTCAACTGTTTACTCTATACTTCGTCTTTCCCCCTCTTTCCGATGCTTTTTTATAATCTTTTCTCTCATCCCATTTATTCACAGGTTCCAGTTTCATTGCCGTGTTTTAGTCCAGAATTATCTCTTTTTCCTTGTGAAATTTCCCAAATTTTAAAGAAAGAATTGGGATCGGCCTCTAAAAGTGGCTTGAACACTGTAATGTAAGTATTCAGTCTTGCGGAAACTTTTTATCACTGTGATACGGTCTCTGTACTGTTTACGGTCTTTTTCTTCTTCTTATTCAGATTTACACCCGATGATGCAAAGTGATCTAAGAAATCAGTCGCGCTTTCAATAAAAAATCTACAACAACTGTAGCTCCTTTTCTTGAACATATTCCCTTCTGGTTCGTGTACATATTGTAAGTTACCCGTCTTCACCTACAGTTTACTGCTATTCTTCTCAGAATTTCGAACAGCTTGTTAAATTGCACATTGTCGAGCGTTTCCTCCAAGCCGACGAATGTTTCTTGATTTTTCTCTCAGTCCCGCTTCCATCATCAGTTGCAACGTCAGAACTGTCCATCTGGTGCCCTTACCTTTTTGAAAGCCGATCTGAATGTCATCTAACAGATCCTGAATTTTCTTTTCCATTCTTCTTTATCTGATACTAGACAATTCTGACCTGGTTTAAGAGAACCGGAAAAGATGACAGTCGAAGCGTTTGAGATGTCGTTCTACAGGAGGACGATAAAAACTAAGCTAATTAAAAAAATGAGAAATGAAATTTTCTACAGAATCAGCCAGGTAAGAAACGTATGGAAGACAACAGGGCATGTGGTAGAACATCGAGGAGTGACTTCCATGGTACTTGAGGTGACTGCAGAGAGCAAAAACTGTAGGGCAAGACAGAGTTGGGGATATATCCAAAAAGTAATTGAGTGCGTAGTGAGCAAATGCTGCTTCGAAATGAAGGGGTTGGCACAGGAGAGGAAAACTTGACGAGACGCATTAAAGCAGTCAGAAAATCATGTTGTAACTGATTTCCTGTCGTGGAGGGAATGGTGATCTGCTGCTGTAAACTGCTCCTTAGAGAATGGACCATGACAGGTAGTCATCGGCGAATGCGGTGTGGCCTCTTTGCTCTCGTGAGCTACTCGATGGTAACGCTCGCGTTTCACATTGTTTATGAGGTCTGTTGGGCTCTGATGACGGGCAGTGACCGGCAGCTCGGAAGTTGAGTCACGACGAAATACGCCTAGACAACAAAATACCCGAATAGACTTAGATAAAGGCTGCTGTAACATTGCCGAAATGTCGATATCATTCAGTGATATTTACTTTACGATATGACGCAGCTTGTAATCTCCCCCCTCCTTCCTGATTCCAGCTATTGTCCTCAATAAGCAAAGTCTTTTATGAAAAATTTGAGAGGAGCGAAGATTACAATAAACTTTCTAGTATACTTAGCTTTTCGTGTAGAGTTGGCTCAGTTCTTCTTGTCTAGGGGTCTTATTCTTAAAGCTTAAATTCTGACATTTTAGGTCCTCATGGTTAAACTGATCTAAATAAATTTGAAGATTATTGTTGCAGAATTTTTTTGTTACACATTTTAGTATATCATACAGTCTTTCGAATTTTCACATAAAAAAAGCCGAAATTACAAAACTACGTCCGATCACATCAGAGGCATGCTTACTACTATCTCACTCAGCCGAAATAACAGTATTCCAAAGGGTTTACAAGTTTCCTTGACAAATGAATTTCTATTAATTTCGATTATTATTTCATAAATGAATCCAGAAATAAACATATTAAACAGTACTAGATGGCGTAATTAATAACAGAAATTTTAAGTGTGCCAATTAATTCTTAATTTCAAATGTTTCAAAAAAAATTTAACTATACCTTCAGAGCTAGTACTTATCGATTGTAACATCGAAAATAAAGTAATTCCTTTTCATAAATTTCAGCTTGAAATACAACACATTGTGTATAAAAATTATATGAAAGTTTCCAGGTCTGCAGCTCGTGGTCGTGCAGTAGCGTTCTCGCTTCCCACGCCCGGGTTGCCTGGTTCGATTCCCGGCGGGGTCAGGGATTTTCTCTGCCTCGTGATGACTGGGTGTTGTGTGCTGTCCTTAGGTTAGTTAGGTTTAAGTAGTTCTAAGTTCTAGGGGACTGATGACCATAGATGTTAAGTCCCATAGTGCTCAGAGCCATTTGAACCATTTTGAAAGTTTCCAGAAAAGCAGCTGAATTTATACTGACCTGTCCAAAATTCGAAAAATAATATTGGTGTCGACAACTAGTGTTGAGGAAAGGTAATGCTGGAGGAGGATGTCCCGTTACAAGCTCCATATCCAGAAAATTTATGTTAAAGCAGGAATCAATATAGCTTTCTGGGTTACTTTCAGTATAACATTTCTAGTACTCCGATTTTTAACTTCCATTTAGAGCACCTGGAGACGAAAATTATTTTCCTTATAATATCGCAGGCGATCATATGGTGGTATTGCGAACACGTATAGCGTCAAATTTTGTTTTTATATTTTTCTGTCTCCTCGTTTGCTATTTCTGATCTATAATAACGACATGTTGACATATTTCCTCTCATCTACTACTCGCATTGTCACACTTTTTAACCTAATTCCCAGAGTTGGACTATATTCCATTACCACTTTTTACCTTTCTTCATATTCATCTTATAATCTGTTTTGAAGACACTGTGCATTGCGCTTAACTGCTTTTCGCCGTTCTTTGGCGTCTCTGAGTAACTGACAAACCTCATTGTTTTCTCTCAGATCTGACAATTAGGCTAACCTGAAACGAATAATGGGTGTTGTTGTTGTCAATGTGGTGGCCTTCAGTTCAAAGAGAGCTTTGATGCAGCTCTCCACACTACTCTATCCTGCGCAAGCCTCTTCACCTCTCCATAACTACTGCAGCCTACACCCATCTGAATGTGCTTACTGTAGTCAATCTTTACGATACCTCTACAACTTTTACATCCCCCCCCCCTTTCACCCACACCCACACAACCAACACTTCTCTCCATTATCGATGGCTCAGAATGTGTCATGTCAAACGATCCCTTCTTTTAGTACAGTTGTGCCACAAAATTTTCTTTTCTTCCCACTTCGATTCAGTAACTCCTCATTAGTTACACGATAGACACATTTAAGCTTCAGCATTCTTTTGTAGTATCTCATTTCAAAAGCGTCTGTTCTTTTTTTGCCAGAACTCTTTATCGTCGCCGGCTTTGTGGCCGAGCGATTCTAGGCGCTTCAGTCTGGAACCGCGCGACCGTTACGGTCGCGGGTTCGAATCCCGCCTCGGGCATGGATATGTGTGATGTCTTTACGTTAGTTAGGTTTAAGTAGTTCTAAGGGACTGATGACCTCAGATATTAAATCCCATAGTGCTCAGAGCCATTTGAACCATCTTTATCGTCCACGTTACACTTCCATACGAGTCTACATTGTAGACAAATACACCTAGAAAAACTTTCCAACACTTAACTTTACAATTGATAATAACAAATTTTCGTTCTTCAGAAACGCTTTTCTTGCTATTGCTAGTTTACATTTTATATCCTCTCTACTTCAGCCATCGTTTCTTTCCCAAAAAGTAAAATCCATGTAAGATTTTCTGATGTAATTCTCTCAACATCAGCTGGATTGCGTTCACCTATACCCCATTATACTCGTTTTTGTTGATTTTTATCTTACATCCTTGTTTTTAAGACAGTGTCCATTCCGTTCCTCTGTTCATTCAAGTCCTTTGCTGTCTCTTATAGAATTATTTACAATGCCATCGGCAAACCTCAAGGTTATTATCTCTTCTTCTTGATTTTAATTCCTTCTCCAAAATTTTCTTTGGTTATCTTTACTGCTTGCTCTATATACAGATTGGATAACATCGTGGATAGGTTACAATCCTGTCTCACTTCCTTCTCAACCACTGCTTCTCCTTCGTGCCCTTCGACTCTTATAAATGTTATTTCTATAGAACTTGTATACAGGGTTTCTAACCTTTCGCTTCCTGTATTTTACCCCTTATACCTTCAGAATTTCAATGGCTCTATTCCAGTCAACACTGTCAAAAGCTTTCTCTGTGTCTAAAAAAATCAATAAACGTGCATCTACATCTCATCTATATCAACATGGATACTCTGCAAATCACATATAAGTGCCTGGCAGGGGGTTCATCGAACCTCCTTCGCAATAATTCTCTATTGTTCCAATCTCGCACAGCGCGCGTAAAAGACGAGAGCTCTGATTTCCCTTATTGTATTATGATGATCGTTTCACCCCGTGTAGGTCGGCGTCAACAAAATATTTTCGCATTCGGAGTAGAAAACTGATGATTGAAATTTCGTGAAAAGATTATGCCGCAACGAAAAACGCCTATGTTATGGTGTCCATCCCAAATTCTGTATCACGTTCGTGACACTCTCTATCCCGTTTCGCAATAGTAAAAACGTGCCGCCCTTCTATGAATTTTCTCGATGCACCCCGTCAATCCTATCTGGAAATAATGCCACCCAGTGCAGCAGTATTCAAAATAAGAGCGTAGAAGCGTAGTATAGGTAGTCTCTCTAATGCATCTGTCACATTTTCTAAGTGTCCTGCCAATAAAACGCAGTTTTTGGTTAGCCTTCCTCACATCATTTTCTATGTGTTCCTTGCAATTTAAGTTGTTCGTAATTGTAATTCCTAGTTGAATTTACGGCCTTTAGATTTGATTGATTTATCGTGTAACCGAAGATTAACGGATTTCTTTTAGCACTCATGTGGATGACCTCACTCTGTTCAATATGTAGAGTCAATTCCTATATTCCTAATTCCTATATTTCTCGAGAACCCAAACTGATCTTCCACGACGTCGATTTCTACTAGTTTTTCGATTCTTCTGTAAATAATTCGTGTAAGTATTTTGCAACCATCACTTATTAAATAATTGATTGTGTAGTATTCACATATGTCAGGACTGATTTCTTTGGCTTTTCCTTGTTTCTAATGAAAGGAAGTAAAATGAACTGCAAGACATCGGTAACTGGTAATTTCTTTATTGTCACAACCGGTTTCGCTGCATTAAAACAGCACCCTAAGGCGGAAACAGTGTCACATTAGCGCCCCAAGATGTCCCCAACGCTCATAGTCAAAAATCAAACCTCGGAAGAGCAGAAGTCGTCAAAATAAATAAGTAAAACCGAACATCTGGGCGAATAGCGCGGTGGCGTACCTTTGCTGGTTGCGAGGGTACAGCACGGAAGGCGGTCAGGTGTATGTTCCTGTTTTACTTATTTTGACGGCTTCCCCTCTTCAAGAGTTTGATTTCTGACTGCGAACGTTGGGGTGTCTTGATGCGCTATTGTGACACTGTTTTCTCTTGAGGATGCTGTTTTAATCCAGAGAAAGCGGTTATGACAATAAAGAAACCACCTATTACTTATGTTTTGCGGTTCATTTTACTTCCATTCAATATGAAAGTTAACGACTGCAGCTGCCCGCATTACAAAGTTCTGTGTTTCCCTTCTTTGCTTTGTACTGGCTTGCCATCTGTGCTGTTTGTAGTCATAGAGACGATTCTCTTTTAAGAAAACCCGTCTTTAATTTCCATGTAGGTGGCGTCTGTCTGTCTCATGCATACTTCTTCAGCTTTGTATTTCTGCTCTAGCAAATTCTGACTTGTCATATTTAATACTTTCTGTCAATATTATTTTCTGAGGTAACTGATAAATGATAAAATTCGGCGACCAGGGCGAAGTGAGGTTTGACGTAGCGCTGTACGCTATCTGATGAAAAGTATGTGGACACCTCAACGTAATGTGTAAGTGACCACTAGATGTCACTAGAGGCAGACCCCCACCCATCAGTGTAAAAGGAGGCAGGGAATATTGTGTAGCCAGTAGAGAAACAATAACAGGAGTATGAGTCGGTCAGACGAGCTCAATAATATTGAATCCTTAGATATCACCTGAGTGACAGATCTGTCAGAGACATTTCATACATTCTAAAGCTCTTCAAGTCGAGTGTTGGTGGTGTGATTGAGAAGTGGAAACGCAAGGGAACAACGAAAGCTAAACTGGGACCAGGAAGAACTCATGCACTAAAACGGACAGGGACCTTCGAGCATTGCGAAGGGTAGTCGTAAAAATATCGCATGAAATCAGGAGAAGGGATCACTTGTGAGTTCTAAAGTGCAACCAGAAGTACAGCTAGCACAATAACATACACAGATTTCTCTATTCTGTGCTCAGCGGTGCGTGAAATGGTGTAAAGAGTGATATCAATAGAAAGTTGACGACTAGAAACGAGTAGTTTAGGGGTGATGTATCACGGCAAGGTGCTGGGTGGATTTGGGTTTGACGAACGCCTGGGAGCGCTACCTGTCAGCATTTATACTGTCAACAGGGAAGTACAGAGGAGGTGACGATACAATGTAGACGTGTACTACACGCTTAAGAAAACGTTAAATTCGAACGATATAAATAAATTTTACAGCACTGTGTATAGTAGAGGAACAGCTGCGAAACGATGATTATATCAGCATGACAATACACCCTGTCATAAAATAGTATCTGTGAGACGATGGCTTATGGCCAGTAATATTCCTGAAATAGACTTCCCTATTCAGAGTCTTGACCTAAATCCAATGGAACACCTCTGGGATGAAGTAGAACGTCGACTTCGCTCCAGTATATGTGAGGCAATGGTTTGTGGGCAATAATATTCCTGAAATAGGGAGCCCTGCTCAGAATCTTTACCTAGACGCAGTGGAACACCTTTGGGATGGAGCAGAATGTCGACTTCGCTTTAGTATCTGTGAGACAACGGTTTAAGGCCAACGATATTCCTGAAACAGACTTCCCTGCTCACAAGGGAACCTCCCCATCGCACCCCCCCCCCCCCCCCCCCAGATTTAGTTATAATTTGGCACAGTGGATAGGCCTTGAAAAACTTAACACAGATAAATCGAGAAAACAGGAAGAAGTTGTGTGGAACTATGAAAAAATAAGCGAAATATACAAACTGAGTAGTCCATAGGTAACATAGGCAACATCAAGGATGATATAGGTACAGGAGCGAAAGTTTAAATTTTTATTTTCAGACAATTATCAGAGTTCAGGCACTCACACATAATCAATTTCGCTCTCCAAACTTCCAGGACATGATCAGATTTGCTTGAACATATGCAGGATTTGACGGTCTACTACGGAAAAATTTGAAAACGTTAAAAACATGTTTTGACAGAGCACAGAGAAAACTGTGCGACTGTGAAACTGTTGCACTCATTTGTTGCAGTTTATGTGATACACTCTTATGTTTTCATCACTTTTTTGGGAGTGACTATCACATCCAAAAGAAAACCTGAATCGGGCAAGGTAGAAGAATCTTTTACTCATTCGCCAAGTGTGCAAGTTAGGTGGGTCGACAGCATATTCCTGTCATGTGACGCACATGCCGTCACCAGTGTCGTATAGAATATATCAGACGTGTTTTCCTGGATCAAATGTTTTCGGTTCCCATTGGAGAGGCACGTCCTTTCGTCTACTAATCGCACGGTTTTGCGGCGCGGTCACAAAACACAGACACTAAACTTATTTCAGTGAACAGAGACGTCAATGAACGAACGGACAGATCATAACTTTGCAAAAATAAAGTAAGTAAACCTTTCGCTCGAGGGTAGGCTTGAACCAAGGACCTCGCGCTCCGCAGCTGCTCACGCTAACCACAGGACCACAGCGCTCCTGCGCCCATATTATCCTTGATGTTGCCTGTGTTGCCCATGGACTACTCAGTTTGTATATTTTGCTTATTTTTTCATAGTTCCACACAACTTCTTCCTGTTTTCTCGACTGATCTGTGTTCAGTTTTTCAAGGCCTATCCACTGTGCCAAATTATAACTAAATCTCAGGGGGGGTGCGATGGGGAGGTTCCCTTGTCAGAGTCCTGACCTAAACCCAGTGGAACACTTTTGGGTTGAAGCAGAACGTCGACTTCACTCCAGTATCTGTGAGACAATGGTTTACGGCCAATAATAGTCCTGAAATAGACTGCCCTGCTCAGAGTCCTGACCTAAACCTAGTGGAACACCTCTGGGATGAACGAGAACGTCGAATTCGCTCCAATATCTGTGAGACAATGTTTTATGGCCAATATATTCCTGAAATAGAGTGCCCTGCTTAGAGTCCTGACCTAAGCCTAGTGGGACGGGACACCTTTGGGATGAAGCAGAATTTCCACTTAGCTCCAAGATCTTTGATAAAATGGTTTATGGCCAATAATATTCCTGAAGTATGCTGCCCTGCTAGGAGTCCTGACTTAATCCCAGTGGAACACCTTTGGGATGAAGCAGAATGCCGACTTCGCTCCAGTATTTATGAGACAATGGTTTATGGCCAGTATTATCCCTGAAACAGACTGCCCTACTCCGAGTCCTGACCTAAACTCAGTGGAACACCTTTTGGATGAAGCTGAACGTCGATGTAGCTGCAGTATCTCTGAGACAATAGGTTAAGTCCAATGATATTCCTGAAACAGACTGTACTGCTCAGAGTCCTGATCAAAACCCAGTGAAACACCTTTGGGATGAAGCTAAACGTCGGTGTAGCTTCAGTATCTCTGAGACAATAGTTTAAGGCCAATGATATTCCTGAAACAGACTTCCCTGCTCCGAGTCCTGAACTAAACCCAGTGGAAAACCTTTGGGATGAAGCAGTGTGTTGACTTCGCTCCAGTAACTGTGGGACAATGGTTTATGGTCAATAATGTTCCTGAAATAGACTGCCCTGCTCAGAGTCCTGACCTAAACCCGATGGAACACGTTTGAGATCAAGCAGAACAACGCCTTCGCTCCATATCCCAGTGTTCAGCATTACTACCTTCTCTGGTTTTGGCTTCCGAGGAAGAGTGGCTACTATTCCTCCACAGGCACTGAGAGGCCTTTATTAAAGTGTTGGTAGCTGAGCTCCAGCCGTCGTAAAGGCTAATGGCGGACAAATTCCATAATAATGTCCACTAATAGATGTCCGGATGCTTTTGATTAGACCTCTGGAGAAGCTCCACTTTCAGAGTGATTGCAATGCGTTCGGCGGCACTGTTGCAGGAGGCGGTGGCGGTCGGCATGCGGAGTGTGATGCGGCCGCAGGACTCTGTCATCTCGGCGTACCGCGTGCACGGCTGGACCTACCTGATGGGAGTTCCGCTGCTGGGGGTGTTGGCCGAGCTGACGGGCCGGCGCTCGGGCTGCGCGCGCGGCAAGGGCGGCTCCATGCACATGTACGCCCACAACTTCTACGGCGGTAACGGCATCGTCGGCGCACAGGTCGGTCGCTCCAGCCGCTCGTCTCAACTACTGCTGTTGATGAAAGATTCATATATTGATATATCGATATTTTTCCAAATAACGTCGATAAATATTGGTCGATACTACACAGTGTATCGATGTCGAATGGCAATATCGGGTGCCGATATTTTTGATTTATATTGTATTTTTTACCAAATTTTCGGTAAATAACTGTTCTTTTGAAACTGTAGTAAAACATAATTCTGCCTTCACTGTTTGAAGGAGTCTTACAATTTTTTGAGTAGTCTTTCTCTTTGACTGTGTAAAGCCAGTATAGGTGGCACAAAGAAGACGTCCGACTGCGCCTGGCGGTGGCCGTGTGAATAGAATAACAAGATTTCCGATGTGAAGAAATAGCACACCAGTTGCGCTACAAACAATTTTTAACGCAACTAGCATGCTCCTTCTTCACACTGGCATTCTTCAAAAACAGTTGCTGAAAATGACGAACAAAAATCTAAATGACAAGACTGGTCTTTACGGTGGACGGAGACGTGCGAGGGGAAATGCTGACGTACTCGGCGCTCGGCGCTACTAACACAAACTGCAACGTTTAACTTCACCACGCAATTTTGACACTACAACTGCTAGTTTGCTAGCGTTTTCAGAAATGAAAAAATAGGGCAGCCAACAAGAAGTGTTATAGATAAATCCGATATATGACGGAATCGAAAGGTTGAGCCATCGGACGCCTTTTATCGTGCCACCTACAGGCAGTTACCATTGTTAGCAAAGTGGTTGTAGCCAAGCATTCTCGTGGATCGGTTTCCTTTCAATTCTTGCTCTAACGGGAATAAGCAGGCTGATAGCTTGTTGATGTCCAGAATATCCAAGAATAAATCAATAGTTAAATACACAGCTCTAAAACCGGCAGTATATTTACAATGTGCAACCGATGTTTTTATAGGCCGTTACATCGTTATTTTTTCCGTCGATATATCGATACATTTTAGTTATATCGGGGGCAATAATGATATTTTTTTAAATATAAATATATCAGATGACCGCTAAATTTTAAAAATATCGACAGTCCTACTCTCAACCGGCTGAACATTCTCCCCACTACTGTCTCTGTCCACTCCACCACACTACCGCAAACTAACACCAACTGATGTCACTGCCTTCATCATAAGAATAAACCTAATGTAAACATTTCAATATGTATTCTTCCGCTTTTGCTGGAATTTCATGGGATGCCATTTCACGTGGTGCGGAAGTCAAGATGTTTCGAGTACAGTCACAGCCTAACATAAACAGTCACGACAGTCTCTGGTGCAAAAGTTGTTACCATTAGTCAGATGGAGCGATACTAGCGCTCCAAGCGGTGAGAAAGCAGTCATATGCGTCGTAAGGATGATGATTGTTTTCAGTTATTTTCTACTTAATGAACGAAATAATTTTACAGTTTAGCGTTACATGCGTAATTAAATTACCAAGACACATGAATTATAGTGAAATACATTTAAAAAGAGCTGAATCACAATGATTCAATGACATAAACTACAGCTTGTTTCTGAGCAAATACTTTCGAATATGTGTTGATATGCAGCTTATTCAGCTGAATATTTCATGTATGAGAAGCATATATTTCTGTTGTTGTCTGTTGTTATTATCATAGGCACTTTCATTGATGCTTAAAAAAATTTTTATCGGTTCTAGTGAATCAGCCATTCTTATGCTTCGCTCGGCTTTCTAATACAGGGATATTTTTATAAATGTAATTACGTTTCCAGAATGAGATTTTCACTCTGCAGCGGAGTGTGCGCTGATATGAAACTTCCTGGCAAATTAAAGCTGTGTGCCCGACCGAGACTCAAACTCGGGACCTTTGCCTTTCGCGGGCAAGTGCTCTACCACCATTTTTTTTTTATTTTTTTTTTTTTGAAGAGGCTCAGGACAAGTGGTACCTCGTGTTCTTCAAAGAAAGTTTGCACGTTCTCAGCCACGTATGGCTGGCATAATCCTAATTTATTTATTTACTGTATGGCTAGGGCACCCCATCGGGCAGACCGTTCTCCGGGTGGCGGTCTTTTAATTTGACGCCACTTCGGCGACCTGCAGTCGTTGAGGATAATAGGATGAAGATGACAGCACAACACCCAGTCCCTGGGCGGAGAAAATTCTCCAGCCGGGAATCGAACCCGGGCCCAGAGGATTGACAATTTTAGGAGACCGATGCCTTATCCATTCTTTTTATTTTTATTTTTATTTGTATTTTTATTTATTTATTTATTTATTTTGTCAGGCTTACCACCTTTGCTGACATACATTTTGTCTACAATGTCCATATGTTGACAAATAGTGCCTAATTAGGAAATTAAGTAATTAAGGAAATGAATAAAACTGAAAATGTCCAAATGAAAGACATGAAGGCAATGCGGATAGTACAAATGTTAAAGAAACATGCTCCTGTAGCAATGAAATGAAATTCGTGTCGGGGGCGACACCTGCTCACGACCCGATGTTCGATAGAGCAAGAGAGCCATCTATCGACTCGTTCTCCAGACGTTGGTGTTAGACTGGGTCGTCTTCTCGAAATTAACTAAGGGTCCGTAAGTGTGATCGATGTCTATCTCGGCTTCTTCGTCTATCTCATCTCTCACCCGTCACACCCCATCTGGCCGGCGTGTCGGTAAATGTAAGTCGCAAGTAATTAGCGAAGTCTTGCCCATATTTCTTATGCTGTTGCAGCTTCGTGTGTACATCCAGGAGAAAATGCCAAAAATCAATTTTGTCCTCTTCCGATTCGTTATACACGTAGTCCACCACCATTCCCCGTACCCATGTCACTGCATTGGTTTTTTGGACCGGAAAATAAGATTCTTGGGGGAACAAAAGTGTGTCTGATGAAATTGTGTGAGGGGCGGAGCGTAACAGGAACGCCAATATCTGTTGTGCCAAGTGCCACTCTGGAGCCGTCCCACTACATGCTAAACGATGTTCATCAGTGTCCACTGTTGCGCAGCCTAAACATAGTAGAGTGTCTGCCAAATGAATCGCGTGCCGCCGTTGATTCGTTGCGAACTTCCTATTTACCACCACATACCATGTTGAGCGTACCGACGTTGGGAGGTAAACGTTCCGTATAACGCGCCATATCTGTCGCCAGTTCTTGTCTGGGTACTTCTTTTCCAGGGTATTCCTGGGACACCGGCGCAGTAAGAGTTGGTATACATCTCGCGTCGTCGTTAGTCGTGTTGTTGGGAAGGAATCTCTGACATAGCTAAGCTCCAAAAAAAAAAAAAAGACTTGAAATGTGACAGCTTCGGTGAAATATGGCCCACATTACCTGGGGGCAGCATTGATGTCGGCGCTAGTACATCGGCCAACGCACCCGAGATACTGCGAAATTGACCGCGCCACTGTCGGAAAATCGTACTGACGAATAACGCCCGTGCCTTTTCATATACGTTCACTAGACCAAGTCCACCCTCTCCAGGTGGTAGCGTAAGCGTTGTGTATTGCATCTTAAATAGGTGTCCCACACTCACGTAGGTTCCGAAAGTTGCTTGTATCCGTGATGCCATTGTGCGCGTTAAAGGCAGGACATGCGCTACGTGAGTGAGTCTCGGTGCTAGGTATACGTTAACATAGGTCACTCTCTGAATCATATCCAACGCTCTTAATTTCTGTAAAAGCACCATTGTCCGCATCAGCTTCAATATGCGTCGGTAGTTATCCGCTGCTGTCCGCTGCACATCCGTGTGGAACGTAATACCTAGGCATTTTATGGTCTTGACTAACATGAGCGGGCCTTCCTCCCCCGGTTGTAATCCTCGACCGATATTCATGCAGCGTGATTTCTGTAGATTGAGCACGCTTCCTGCCGCCATCCCGTATCGCTGTATCCATGCCAACGCCGTACGTACTTCTTCGCCTGTCCTTGCCACCAGCATCACATCGTCAGCACAAGCGCGGCAATGAAAGGTCAGTTGTGGCAACGGCACTCCCTCCAACCGTCTTCGGAGACCATATAGACAGGGTTCCAAAGCCATTGCATACAAAAATATCGAAAGGGGGCAACCTTGACGAACTGACCTTGAAATAACAATGTAGTCAGTGCCCCGTCCATTCACCGAGACCCTTGATCGCACGCCATGCAACAGTCGCATGATCACTAGAATGAAGACCTGTGGGATTCCCAATCTGCCCATCACCGCATGCAAAAAGGTATGATCCACTCTGTCGAACGCATGATCGAAGTCAATTGCGACGAGTGCCCCACGCACTCGGCATGCCGCTGCTAATGCGATGATATCTCGGTAGTCACCGAGCGCCTATGTACGTTACTCTTACCGCCGAGGCAAGTTTGATCTATGAGGAGTCTATCAGAAAGTGAAGACCGCAGGCGAGCCCCAAGGATGCGCGCGAAAATCTTATAGTCGCAGTTCAAGAGAGTGAGTGGTCTATAATCTCCTGGCCTTCTGCCACCGCGTGGTTTGGGTATTGGGATGATGATACCCTCCGTGAATTCGGCAGGTATCTCAGTCTGCGGTAACAGGAGTTCGTTGTACATCTGAATCCAGGTCCGTCCCATGAGGGATGCAAAGGCGCGGTAAAATTCAATTGGGAAGCCGTCCTGTCCTGGGGACTTGTTCGGAGCCCCCCTGGCAATTGCATCTGTCAGCTCGTCCTCTGTTATCGCTCTGATGAAAGTCTCCGCATCCAGTGGTGGTCCTCTATCTGGCATTTCCGAGATGACATCATGTAGTGTCTCGTGGTTCACTTGTACAGGTCCATATAACTGGCGGAAATAGTCAGTAAACACATGCGCAATATCACGCTGGTTCACAACTTGCTGGCCAGTTTCAGAGATTAGTTCCCTGATCAATGTCCTGCGTCGTCGTTGGCGTTCACATACTACGTGGTGCATGGAGGGGGTTTCGGCAGCAACTGTGTCCACCAATCTCGCCCGGACCATTATACCTTCCATTCTTAGTCTCGTCAGCTGTAATAACTTGGCTTTTATCCTGCGCATGGCCGTGTGCCTTTCAGGCGATGGTTGTTGGGTCATCAGCTCCCTCAGGGCTGTAAAATAAAAATCAGCCGTCGTACGGTTCCACTGCGATTTGTCCTGCCCGTGTCGTATCAACGTTCTCCGTAACGTTGGTTTTGCGCATTTAATCCACCACTGGAGAACCGAGGTGTATGCTCGTTGGCGGCGAACGCAGGTCTCCCAGGCCGCCTCTATCGTCCGGCGACATTCAGTGTCACGTAAAAGTGCACAATTCATTTTCCAGTGACCCTTACTCTGCCATATTTTCTGACGCGTTAGTGAAATCGTACAGACGTACGCCATATGATCCGTAAAAGCCGCTGGCCAGATTTCGGCATCCAGTATCGCCGTCCGTAGAGCTCGTGTCACATACACTCTATCAGGTCTACTCGCCGAATGTCCCGTTACAAACGTATAACCCGGTCTGTCGCCATGCTGCAGTTCCCAGGTATCCAGAAGCGCCATTTCGGTAATCAACGCACGCAGTTCCATGCATGGCACATAATGAGGTACTTTGTCCTTTTTGTCGACGACACAATTAAAGTCGCCGCCCACTATATAGTTATCATAGCGTCCAGCGAACAACGGTGCTATCTCGTCAGTGTAAAAGGTCGCCCTTTCTCTGCGTTTTGTGGAGCCAGATGGCGCGTATAAATTGATGAAACGTACGCCGTCGACAGTGATCGCTATGCCACGTGCCGAAGGGAGGGACATGACGTCCTCCAGTCCTATTCCTTCCCTGGTGAGGATCGCCACACCGCATCCACTTTCATCGTGCACTGAATAATGTGCCTCGTAGCCGTAACTCTGGCGGCGACGTGAAACGCACTTCTTGTAGGAGTACAATATCCACGTCCGCAGCGCGTAACATATCTTTCAGCATTTGAATTTTAAGCGGTGTCCGAAAGCCATTAATGTTTATCGTGGCAATGCGGTACGCCTGGCGTGTGTTCATCAGTTGTAGGGCGGTGTCATTAAGCGTCTATCTGCACTCCCGGCACTCCTCACCACACTAAGTTGTTCAACATTTCCCGACCCCTCCCGGCCTCTGGCCAGGACTATCCTCAATCGTCGCGTTCGTATTTTCATTCTGTTCCTGTTGGTCCATTTCTTGGGCCCAGTCCCCCAGCATATTTCCGGAACTGGTCGAAGGATGGGAGGTAACGTTGTCATCGCTCTGATGTTGGACAGTTGTCATCTCCACTTCCGCCTGCCGGTCACCAGAAGGAGAGTTCAAGTGATCGTCGCTGTGTAATTCCTGCATCGTCATCTCGTTATCTGTTGAATCCACTGGTCTCAGGTCGATATTGTCGTTGTCGTCCACTGTCCCCTCGGGACTATGGCTATCGTCAGCAGAAGTCAGTCGACGCTTCTTTCTTCTCTTCGGCGAACGCTGTTTCCGTTGCCTTGCTTCCGCATCGGCTGTTTGGGTTTCGTATACACAGTCTTGGTCCTGGCCTATCACGCTCTCGGTGGAAGCACTGGCAGCCACCACGGATGAGCCTGGAGCGGTCGTCAGCTGCATATCTTGTGTGGTGTCCTGTGTCTGCTGTGGTGGAACCGGTGGTCGGAGTTCCAGTCCGTTGGTGTCCATGTTCTCTATAGGGGGCAGCTGCTGGTGCCCATCGGAAATCTCCCTCACATCGCCTCTCAGGGCTTCCACAAAGGTCAACGGTAAGACAGTAATCTGTTGTGGCGCCTGAACGTCATCATGTGGAGTTTGTACTAAACGTCGCTGGAGGCATTCCGAGCGGACGTGACTTTCTTTCCCGCACCCCGAGCAAGTGCGAGGTTGCCCATCATAGATTATAATCGCGCGACAACCTCCTATGTACAAATAAGAGGGGACGTGCTTTCGCAGTTCTATCCGTATTTGTCTCACCCCATTTAAAACGGGGTACGTGGTAAAACTCGTCCATTTTTCGGCCACATGGGATAGAACTGTACCGTATGGTCGAAAGGCGTCGGTAACAAGTTCAGACGGGAGCTCAAACGGAAGTTCGAAGACTCGTATAGTGCGGATCCCCATTCCCGCGTGATCGACTGTAACCGCACCAACATTCCCGTTGGCATGACAGAAACGATACCCGTTCGGTGATCGTTGTAGAAGTCTTTCGCAAGCCGCCTCGTCAACAAGGGTGACATAGACGACGCTAGAAACGATCGATAAATTGATTCCCACGATTTCCTGTGGATCGAGTTTTACCTCTTCTCTTAAGAAACGTTCAATCTCGTGTGCCTTTGGTCGTGTGTAGTCGTTCGCAAAACTGAACTTCAAAGTCGTTTTTCTGTACGAGTGTGCCATCTCGTTCTAGACTCACAACACCGCACACGCGAAGCTGCTCCGGCGTAAACAAACCGGCGCGCGCACCACAGCGCGGCCGGCAGGCAACACGGTCCGCACTGTGTCACTGCCGAAGGCAGACTGTGCCATCTGAGCTACCGAAGCACGACTCACGCCCGGTACTCACAGCTTTACTTCTGCCAGTACCTCGTCTCCTACCTTCCAAACTTTACAGAAGCTCTCCTGCGAACCTTGCAGAACTAGCACTCCTGAAAGAAAGGATATTGCGGAGACATGGCTTAGCCACAGCCTGGGGGATGTTTCCAGAATGAGATTTTCACTCTGCAGTGTGAGTCGCACCGCGCGTGAGTCGTGCTTCGGTAGCTCAGATGGTAGAGCACTTGCCCGCGAAAGGCAAAGGTCAGTCTCGGTTGGGCACACAGTTTTAATCTGCCAGGAAGTTTCATATCAGCGCACACTTCGCTGCAGAGTGAAAATCTCATTCTGGAAACATCCCCCAGGATGTGGCTAAGCCATGTCTCCGCAATATCCTTTCTTTCAGGAGTGCTAGTTCTGCAAGGTTCGCAGGAGAGCTTCTGTAAAGTTTGGAAGGTAGGAGACGAGATACTGGCAGAAGTAAAGCTATGAGTACCGGGCGTGAGTCGTGCTTCGGTAGCTCAGATGGTAGAGCACTTGCCCGCGAAAGGCAAAGGTCCCGAGTTCGAGTCTCGGTCGGGCACAAAGTTTTAATCTCCCAGGAAGTTTCGTAATTACGTTTGCTTCAAAAGCTAATGTTTTGAAGATTCTAGCCGTTTGTGGCTCGTATTTGGCAACAATAGGCTGTTTTCCTAATTTTAAAAATATGGTTTGGATTGTTGTTATTCTGATTGATCATGACATATGAATAACATTTACGGTTAATATTCTCACAAACCATCAGTTATTTTCATGTAATTAAAGCTTAAAAATCATGAAATATCAAGCTCTGGTCACGTGATCGAAAACGCTCTGTTATTGGCTGATGTTCTGGCGACGTCACAGACTAGGAGCAAGACGATGCTGTACGTGTGTTGCGGAGCGTTAGACGAAATTACGAGGTTTTCGCGTACTTTTTTGTGAACAGTTTAGCTATTTAGTAATGAAAAACAGGTTACAACTTTTAAGTAGCAATAGAAAGGAATTTTGTGAACGCTGATAGTGGAAGAGTTGAGAACGTTGATGCGTTTATGCTCCACGCATTCAGAGGGGCGATATATGCAACAACGGACATTCTTGTCCCTGCTCCCTGCAACATCGTTAAACTCGCTCAAAACTAAGGAATTATAGAACTCGGGGTTATCACCTATGGTTGGTCGGTAATAACACACACAAAGCATGGAAATTGCATTTATTAATCACTGAGACAAAACGAACAAACGTGGCAGAAGAAAAAGTTCACGACGAGAAGAAGCTAGAACAAAAGCAGTCCAAAGAAGTAGCAGTCAAAGATAGGGTACTCTGCGCCAGAGACGACACAGAGCCCCCCATCCCCCCCTCACCCGGTAGTTCGGAGCGCGGCGGAGGGAAGCTTCATCACACGAGCTCATAATCTTCGTGCCAGCGCGGGAAGTATGCGCATCGGAATCTGTGCTGCAAGGGTCCTGTGGTTCCAACGGCTGCGCATGTGGAGAGACATCGGCTGAAGGCAGGTGGGCAACGTCGGGAGGCAGGAAGGTGAGTGACCACGCCGGTTTCAATCGATTAACACACACAGTCTGTGGGCGCCCGTGTAGGTGGATGATGAATGTGTCCGTACCGCAACATAGCATGCGGTGAGGGCCCGGATAAGGCGGTTGCAAGGCTGTTCGCACAGTGTTGTCCCACAGCGTCACAAAGTCACACGAAGCAAGGTCCTTGTGGACGAACACAGGCAGGGTGGAGTGAGGGCATGGAAGGGGGGGTGCAGAGGCATGTGACGTTTGTACGAACCCATTCAACCAGAGAGGGAAGATCCACAGTAGTGGCTGATGGAAGGAGGAGGGGTTCGCCGTATAGAATCTCAGCAAGTCTTCTTTATGGGCTGAGCGAATACCCAGCATGACCCACGGGAGGGCCTCGGACCATAGGCCACCGTGGCACATAAGCATAGCCTTGAGTGTGTGGTGCCACAGTTCGACCAGGCCATTCGCCTGTGGGTGGTAAATCATAGTGTGAAATTTGGCAACGTCACAGAAATCGCAAAGTTCGTAGAGTTGTGCAAAGAGGATGGACTCAAACTGGAATCCCTGGTCGGTCATGAGACAGCCGAGACGAGTAACCCAAGCTGAGATGAAAGAGCGTGCGATTGTCTCTGCCGTGATGTCAAAAAGAGGGACCGCCTCGACCCAGCCAGTCACGTGGTCAATTATCTATAAGATGTATCTGTAACACTCAGAAGGGGTGAGGGGACCTATGACGTGGTTATGGACGTGCTGAAGACGCCCCTTTAGAATGTCAAACATAACCCAAGGAGGTTGAGCGTGCTTGTCGATCTTACTGCACTGGCACAGGATGCACACACAGGTCCAAGAGTGGCAGTCGTGCTTCACGCCGGTCCAGACAATGCGCTCCTTAAACAGCCGTGTCGTGGCTCATTCCAGGATGGGCCAAGATGTGCAAGGCAGTAAAGACGCCGTGACGAAGAGTGGTAAGAACCAGGAGGTGGGGTGTGGCCGCAGTGGTGTCACAAAGGACAGGGATCGTCGACCCGTGTACTATAAGGGGTTGGATAGAGAGCGATGATTCGTTTTCTGATATTATTTGCTGTATATCATCGTCTTCAGCCTGAAGTAGGGTGAGCTCTTCCAGATTCACCAGTGCAGTTAGCATGCAGATGCAGGAAAGGTAGTCTGCCACAACATACTCCACACTGTGGATATAGCACGCGTTGGAAGAGTGCTAACAGATGTAGTCCATATGGCGGAAATGTCTCGGTGGCAGGTCTGTAGTAGGATTACGAACAGAATTCACGAGTGGCTTGTGATTTGTATAGATCGTGAAAGACCACCCCTCGAGGTCACAAGGGAAATATTTAATCGCCTCTTACACTGCGAGGAGCTCTCGGTAGGAAGCTGACCATTTAGTCGGTTTCTTGGAAAAGAAAAAGAGGGGTTGGGTGGAGTCAGCGGTGTGCTGTTGTAAAACAGTGCCCACAGCTAAGTCACTGGCGTCAGTAGTGTTCGAGACACAGGCCTCAGGATCAGGGTGGACTAGTGTGATGGCCTTGGCGAGGGCAGTTTTAAGGTTACCAAATGCATCGGGCATTGGTTTGGTCCACTCCAACTTCAGTTTCCCAATGGTGTTCTTACAGGAGAGGGCGTCGGAGAGGTCCATTTGGACAGAGGCAGCCTGAGGAATATGGCGGCGATAAAAATTATCCATACCCAGAAAATGATGGAGCTGAGCATTATTCTCAGGGAGAGGCAGATCAACTGATTTCGACATGAGAACTCGTTGGTCGGAGGCCGTCGGCGGAGATGGTATGGTGTGGAACACAGTTGAGATTTATCATGATTGATGATCACATCATTGGCAGTGAGGGCCAAACAAACTGCATCGAGGTGAACTTGATGCTCCTCAGTGGAGGAGGAAAAGATCAGCACATCATCTAAGTAAGCATAAGCAAATGGCAGAGGGAGCAAAATGGAGTCAATGAACTGCTGCCATGTTTGCACAGCATTTTTCAATTTATAAGGCATGTAAAAGAATTCAAATAGGCCAAAGGGTGTGATGATGGCCATCTTCGGAATATCTGGTGGATGCATAGGGACCTGATGGTATGCCTTGGAACAATGTAAAACAGAGAAAAAATTAGAACCATGTAGTAATTGTGTGAAATCCTTTATATGAGGAATGGGATAGTTATCGATAATGGTACAAGCGTTAAGAGACCTGTAGTCCCCACATATGCGTAAGGTGCTGTCCTTTTTAGGAACAAGGTGAATGGGTGAAGGTCAGTTTCTATCGGAGGGATGGAGGATGCCCGAAGCCAACAGATCCTGAACGATCTCCTTGGCACGCATAAGTTTGGAACCGTTAAGGCCCCTGGCCTGATAACATACAGGTCAGCCATTGTTGGTACAAATCCAATGACAAGTGCCATTACTGATGGCCAATACTCGCAAAGGGGGGTTGGAAAGAGGGGTCAAGAAGGGATCCGCAGGCAATGCTGGTTCACTGACCTTGATGAACTAAGCCAGCATAGGTGGGGCTTTGGCTGTAGTTGACAATGAAAGGCTTGATGCAGGAGGCACACGGTGTGGAGAATCAGCAGGGGTGCATGAAGGTGTGTCTTGGAGATTCAGCTGCAGTGATGCGAAAACGACAGCAGGTGCTGGAATGTTCGACACGGGAGCAGGTTGGCAAGAACACGTAGTAGAGGCATGTGTTGGATTGCCTTGTTGCGGTTCTGCAGATAGCCGATGTATTGTAGGCCGTGCACGTGACAACCCAGTGGAGGTAGAGGCAATGTGGGTGCATAAGGTGGCATTCTGGATGTGGAGTTCTTCAATTTGTGAGTGCACATTCGACAGGTCAGAGCACTTGAGCAGGGATGAACATGAAGGAGGCGGAGAGTGAAGTCGTGCTGAGCTCCTGTGAGCACAGAACAGTAGAGCCAGACACATGGCAGAGCATGGAAGCTTGCAGATCTGGTGAAAGGTCGTACTGATGTAGAAAATCCAACCTGATCACAGGTTCATCCACGTCAACAACGTGGAATGTCAAAGGGAAGGTGATAGGCGACATCTTGATGGAGCCATGGACCGCAACAGGAGAATGATTGTCGGCGATCAAGGCGAAGGTAGTAGGTGAAAGAGTGTTGCCAGCGTGCTTGGCTGTGATAACTCTAATGTCGACGCCAGTGTCGACGAGAAAGCGAATGCCCAGTGACATGTCTGTGGCATAGAGGCATCACACCGCTGAAGCGAGTGGTGCAGTGTCGGATGTAAATTAATGGATGTAGGAGCTGCCAAAACTGCAAAGGAGTGTGGTTGTCAAGATGCTCGTCGTGAATAATGCGGTGTATAGCCTCTGCCGGAGAGTGAGAAAGGTGCTCAATGAGCAGTGCTTTCGCCGTCTAATACTTGTGCGAGGCGGGCAGTGAGAGAAGCAAGTCACTGATGAGGTCCGGATGAGTGTGGAGGTGGCTTACCAGGCAGACAAAACAGGCTTCATCGTCCGAAATTGAGAAAACTAGGGTCTACTAGAATCTGCCTGCGATTGTAAAACTGAAGCCGCGACTTGTGTTCTCTGATCAGCTCAGGCAGATGTTGAACTACTATCGTGACTGAGTTGTGCAGTAGCAGGAGAGGGCGTCCTTGTTCCATTAGGGACGTGTGTTGGACAGGTACTACCCAACCACGATATTTTTGCACTTCGCCTCCCGTGGCAGCTATCGGAAACAGGCAGTGACATTACAGTAAGCAAGTACAGTGGCATCTTAGGAAAACATATGGCACTGTCAATGCTTTTGGGTCAGTTGTGCATACTGTCAAGTGGTTTAGCATGTCCTCGTGAAATATCGTCTGTAGTGTAGTGAGGTGTTATCCATAACCATTAACACTCCTGAGAATGGAAAACAGAGGAAGATGTAGTGGAAGTGGACACTTTCAGGTGAAAAAGAGCTTATTTTCAAAGTGTTGCAGTTTTGTCACGAATAAGAAAAAGCAGAATCAGCTATCGATACCGCTACAGAGAGTAATCTTGTCGGTGGTAAAAATGGCAGGAAGAACAGTATAACACGTTTTGAAAGACTATAAGAAAGAAGAAGAAACCGGAGAAAAAGTTAAAATCGTATAAAACGAAGGCGTTGTAAAAAAGTTGTTTTTCTAGATGACTTCGTTAAGCATTTATTCGGAGAAAATTTTTGGAGTATTATCAGGAGAAGAAGTAAATCCCAACGTTGAGGAAGTTGATTACATTTTCAAAAACTGAAATGAAATTCAGGGGGAAGGGAAGCATTTCGGAAAATTTAGGAATATATGAGATTTCGCTTCTAAAAATGTAAAAATAAGAGACTGTTCTAGCAGTATGTTGCAACATTGTTCCAAAGCTTTGGAAATATTTGAGAGCACTCAAAAAAAAAAAATTAAAAGGGGCCATATAAACCAATGGGTGCATACACGTTACGCCATGAAAAAGTGCTGGTTGTACGAAGACATACCGAATTCCCAAGATAGTCACGATGAAATCAATGAAGTAACTATCGCAAGTGTTACAAGAGAAACTGAATCCCAACATCCCAGCTGCTAGTATTATTGGTTTTGATAGCGCAGTGTACCATACTCGTCAGACAACTAAAGCCCGTACTACTACAACTCGCAAAAAGGACATAACTGAGTGGGTCATTCAGATTAAAATCAGCTTTGAACTAAGCTTAACATTTAACAAAATTTAAAGTCTTTACAAATTATGTGTCATAATAAGCAGAAGCGTGTTTTTAAAGCACACGCAGTTTTAAAGCTGTCCTGAGGCTCCCGCCATGCCACTGTAATTTGAATGCTATAGATTGTCTGTAATCTGGAATACAATGAAACAGAAAATTGCACACAAAAAAGTTTCTTTCAGTAATTTAACTACGCTAAAACAAATAACCAAAGAGTCTTTATGTACGATTACCAAACATGACTGATTAAAAGCCTGTGAACATGTAAAAGGAACTGAAAATGAATATTAGCGTACTGGTGGGTTAATGGAAAAAGCAACACAGAACTTAATAATAAATGTTGGTCTTCAGAGTGAGATTAATACGCAGCACATGATGACAATGATATGGAAACCGACACGGCGGATAAAACTATTTCAATAGATGCAGCAGATGACGTACTTTGCGTCTGTGCTTTCCGTGATGGACCATCCACTTCATTACTCTAATCATCAAGGTTAGCACAGTTTTCATTGCGTACCTGTAGTTGTACCTTCCTTCCTTCCTTCGCTCAGCAACCCCGATTACGTGCTAACCCACGTTAAGCTCTCTCACTCCCGAGTGCAGTAATACTGCGGAAATTTTGGAAATTTGTGGTTAAGTCTTATGGGACCAAATTGCTGAGGTCATCGGTACCTAAGGTTACACACTACTTACTCTAACTTAAAAGTAAGTTACACTAAGGACAACACACACACCCATTCCCGAGGGCGACTCGAATCTTCGACGGGGGGAGCCGCCCAGACCGTGACAAGACGCCCTAGACCCATCGGCTACACCGGGCGGCAGTAATACTGTGGTTGACTAGTAAACTCCTGCCATGTTTATTTTCTGCTGAGAACAGGCGCCGGAATCCGTGCGCAAACGTGTTAGTACAATCCTCCTGGTCAGCTCTTATAAAGGACTACACTTTTCGTTGAAAAGCAGGCGACCAAACAAACCCAAGTTACTGTTGGCAAAGTCGTTTGAGTCGTTAGGCTGCGTGTTACTGACAACGCAATTCCGATACTTAACGTTCATTTACAACGAAGAATTCATGTTTGTGTGCATACATTGTTCTAACTATATGGCAGTTTTGACAATGTTTAAATTACTACATAATAGAAAATATATTACACCGGCAGATAAATATTACTTATTTCGCAAAGTCGGTCTCAGTTACTCGGCTGGCTTCTTTCTCACTATATAAACTCTTATAATATTTGGCCCTGGGTTTTTCAAATAACAAGTGGCTGGAATATTATGTTTCTTTTAAACACGGTCTTCATTCATTGCCACGTTCTCGATACACTTTCTACAACATCACTTCTTTAAAAAAAAATATTGTGCCACGTTCTTGAACTAGACAAAGAACGCGGTAGATCACAGAGTAACATGCACCAAAGTTAATAGGTGCTAAACTCACTCTGGCGCACTTCGCGCCAAAATTCTCTGTAACTGATACGATCCAAGCTTCCAGTATTTTCTGGAACAGGATGTAGTCCAAAATCGTATCAACATGATTGTCTTCAACGAAATTGCTTTTCAGATTTAATTTAATATTATTTGTGTAAGATTTCTATGGCTAATTGTTAATAACAAAGACTGCAAGTATTTGACAATATGAAAAATAGCAGCTCCCTGTAATTTTATAGGATCGATTTAATTATCGATGCTAAAATTAGAAAAAATTATAAATTAAGACAGGAATTTCGTTCCCATGAAAACTGAAGCATTGTGTGTATTGTTTATTCAACCGGGGACGTAGCAACGACGGAAAGGCTTCGTCCCGCCGTAGTCCTCAGTGGTCCACAACCTCACAACAGGCCACAGCAGTCCACCCACCCCGCTGCCGCCTCACACCGAACACCAGGCCGCATTCTCCCAGGCAGGTGGAAAACCACCTTAAAAACCATCCACAGGCTGGCCGGCACACCGGACCTCGATACTAATTCGCTGGGCGGATTCGTGAAGGGGAGCGGCACGCCTCCCCGCTCTGGAAAACTGCGCGGCTAGCCGGGCGGTCTAAACTGAAGCACAATAATATTGCCTTTACTGTAAACTAGTTTTCAGATCATTTGAGTTGACAATTGTGATTAGGTATTTTCATGGTTCAAGATTAGATCTTGCGATATGAATAATAGTAAATACTTTATCACAGAAATATCTTTTGGCAATCAAACATGTTAAAAAATGTCTTCTGGAGTGGAATATATAAGTACGAAAATTAACCCAAATCTGGCCAAAATTTATGTGGGATCGAGCATTTCAATTGATGTACGAAAGTTCAAAAATGGTTCAAGTGGCTCTGAGCACTATGGGACTTAACATCTGTTATCAGTCCCTTAGAACTTACAACTACTTAAACCTAACTAACCTAAGGACATCACACACATCCATGCCCTAGGGAGAATTCGAACCTGCGACCGTAGCGGTCGCGCGGTTCCAGACTGAAACGCCTAGAACCGCCCGGCCACAACGGCCGGCGTGTGAAAGTTCCAAGGAGGGAAGATTCATTACATATTCCACTGCGAAGTTCCCCAGTGTTCAGCCATCCAGGGACGCCAGTGGAATCCTGAAGAAGAACCCAGCAGAGGGATCTAAACGACGAGCATTCAAGAAGTTTGAGGAGAAATATGACGGAACCTAGCGACTCAGACTTTTGACATTCCGCGATTCCTTTCTCGAAGTCTGAATGTGACAGGGAATGTGTTAGGAAATCCAGAAAATCTAAAAAAGGAAATGGAAGGACTCAGTTTAGATATAGTGCGAGGTCAGTAAGTGAAACGGAAGGAGGATGAGAATTTCTGGTCAAACAAATACAGGATAATGTGATCACCAACAGAAAATGGTGTAATGGGAGTAGAATTCGTGATAAATAGAAAGACAGGGCAGAGAGTGGGAATGTGGGAGGATATGGGCATGATAGCAAGAATTAGACAGGAGAAAATTTCTGCAATTAATTTGAACTAGTAATAGCGAATACAGTTGTTGTTGTTGTGGTCTTCAGTCCTGAGACTGGTTTGATGCAGCTCTCCATGCTACTCTATCCTGTGCAAGCTTCTTCATCTCGCAGTACTTACTGCAACCTACATCCTTCTGAATCTGCTTAGTGTATTCATCTCTTGGTCTCCCTCTAAGATTTTTACCCTCCACTCCGCCCTCCAATGCTAAATTTGTGATCCCTTGATGCCTCAGAACATGTCCCACAAACCGGTCCCTACTTCTTGTCAAGTTGTGCCACAAACTCCTCTTCTCCCCAATTCTATTCAATACCACCTCGTTAGTTATGTAATCTACCCATCTAATCTTCAGCATTCTTCTGTAGCACCACATTTCGAAAGTTTCCATTCTATTCCTGTCTATGCTATTTATCGTCCATGTTTCACTTCCATACATGTTTCACTTCCATACAAATACTTTCAGAAACAACTTCCTGACACTTAAATCTATACTCGATGTTACCAAATTTCTCTTCTTCAGAAACGCTTTTCTTGCCATTGCCAGTCTACATTTTATATCCTCTCTACTTCGACCATCATCAGTTATTTTGCTCCCCAAATAGCAAAACTCCTTTACTACTTTAAGTGTCTCATTTCCTAATCTAATTCCCTCAGCATCACCCGACTTAATTCGACCACATTCCATTATCCTCGTTTTGCTTTTGTTGATGTTCATCTTATATCATCCTTTCAAGACGCTGTCCATTCCGTTCAAGTGCTCTTCCAAGTCCTATGCTGTCTCTGACAGAATTACAATGTCATCGGTGAACCTCAAAGTTTTTATTTCTTCTTTATAAATTGTAATACCTACTCCGAATTTTTCTTTTGTTTCCTTTACTGCTTGCTCAATATACAGATTAAATAACATCGGGAAGAGGCTACAATCCTGTCTCACTCCCTTCCCAACCACTGCTTTCCTTTCATGTCCCTCGACTCTTATACCTGCCATCTGGTTTCTGTACAAATTGTAAATAGTCTTTCGCTCCCTGTATTTTACCCCTGCCATCTTTAGAATTTGAAAGAGAGTATTCCAGTCAACATTGTCAAAAGCTTTCTCTAAGTCTACAAATGCTAAAAAACGTAGGTTTGCCTTTCCTTAATCTATCTTCTAAGATAAGTCGTAGGGTCAGTATTGCCTCACGTGTTCCAACATTTCTACGGAATCCAAACTGATCTTCCCCGAGGTCGGCTTCTACCAGTTTCTCCATTCGTCTGTAAAGAATTCATCTTAGTATTTTGCAGCTGTGCCTTATTAAACTGATAGTTCGGTAATTTTCACATCTGTCTACACCTGATTTCTTTGGGATTGGAATTATTATATTCTTCTTGAAATCTGAGGGTATTTCGCCTGTCTCATACATCTTGCTCACCAGATGGTAGAGTTTTGTCAGGACTGGCTCTCCCAAGGCCGTCAGTAGTTCTAATGGAATGTTGTCTACTCCCGGGGCCTTGTTTGGACTCAGGTCTTTTAGTGCTCTGTCAAACTCTTCACGCAGTGTCGTATCTCCCATTTCATCTTCATCTACATCCTCTTCCATTTCCATAATATTGTCCTCAAGTACACGCCCCTTGTATAGACCCTCTATATACTCCTTCCACCTTTCTCCTTCCCCTTATTTGCTTAGAACTGGGTTTCCATCTGAGCTCTTGATATTCATACAAGTTGCTCTCTTTTCTCCAAATGTCTCTTTAATTTTCCTGTAGGCAGTATCTATCTTACTCCTAGTGAGATAAGCTTCTACATCCTTACATTTGTCCTCTAGCCATCCCTGCTTATCCATTTTCCATTTCCTGTCGATCTCATTTTTGAGACGTTTGTATTACTTTTTGCCTGCTTCATTTACTGCGTGTTTATATTTTCTCCTTTCATCAATTAAACTCAATATATCTTCTGTTACCCAAGGATTTCTACTAAGCCTCATCCTTTTACCTACTTGATCCTCTGCCACCTTCATTATTTCATCACTTAAAACTACCCATTCTTCTTCTACTGTATTTCTTTCCCCTATTCTCGTCAATCGGTCCCTAATGCTCTCTCTTGAAACTCTCTATAACCTCTGGTTCTTTCAGTTTATCCAGGTCCCACCTCCTTAAATTCCCACCTTTTTGCAGTTTCTTCAGTTTTAATCTACAGTTCATAACCAATAGATTGTGGTCAGAGTCCACATCTGCCCCTGGAAATGTCTTACAATTTTAAACCTGGTTCCTAAATCTCTGTCTTACCATTATATAATCTATCTGAAACCTTTTAGTATCTCCAGGATTCTTCCATGTATACAACCTTCTTTCATGATTCTTGAACCAAGTGTTAGCTGTGATTTATGCTGTGTGCAAAATTCTACCAGGCGGCTTCCTCTTTCATTTCTTAGCCCCATTCCATATTCACCTACTACGTTACCTTCTCTTCCTTTTCCTACTGCTAATTCCAGTCACCCATGACTATTAAAGTTTCGTCTCCCTTCACTACCTGAATAATTTCTTTCATCTCATCATACTTTTCATCAATTTCTTCAACATCGGCAGAGCTAGTTGGCATATAAACTTGTACTACTGTAGTAGGCGTGGGCTTCGTGTCTATCTTGGCCACAATAATGCGTTCACTATGTTGTTTGTGGTAGCTTACCCGCACTCCTATTTTTTTTATTAATTATTGAACCTACTCCTGCATTACCCCTATTTGCTTTTGTATTTATAACCCTGTATTCACCTGACCAAACGTCTTGTTCCTCCTGCCACAGAACTTCACTAATTCCCACTATACCTAACTTTAACCTGTCCATTTCCCTTTTTAAATTTTCTAACCTACCTGCTCTATTAAGGGATCTGACGTTCCACGCTCCGATCCATAGAACGCCAGTTTTCTTTCTCCTGAAAACGACATCCTCTTGAGTAGTCCCCGCCCGGAGATCCGAATGGGGGACTATTTTACCCCCGGTATATTTTACCCAATAGGACACCATCATCATTTAACCATACAGTAAAGCTGCATGCCCTCGGGAAAAATTACGGCTGTAGTTTCCCCTTGCTTTCAGCCATTCGCGGCACCAACACAGCAAGGCCGTTTTGGTTAGTGTTACAAGGCCAGATCAGTCAATCATCCAGACTGTTGCCCCTGCAACTACTGAAAAGGCTGCTGCCCCTCTTCAGGAACCACACGTTTGTCTGGCCTCTCAACAGATACCCCTCCGTTGTGGTTGCACATATGGTACGGCCATTTGTATCGTTGAGGCACGCAAGCCTCCCCACCACCGGCAAGGTTCATGGTTCGTGGGGTGGGGTGGGGTGGGGGGGGGGCGAATACAATACATTGTTAAAAAATCACAATAGGGCGAAGTATACTTGGGAAAGGTGAATGAGATATACACTGAATTCACTTAACTGGCGATCAAACTACTCTGAACAGCTGTGGATATTGTAATGGCTTCTCACTGAATGTGAGTGGACACCGGCTGGGAAACTTGGTGCTACTAGTTAAAGAAGGTTAGAAACTATGCAAGCTAAAACTGCGTAGAGATTGTCGCTTTATTTTATGCTAGGATTGTCAGGATAAACAATTTTACTTAAGAAATTCCATCGCTTTTATTCGCAGTAATGTCTACCTGCCCAATTACATCGGTCTGAAGGTTTCAGCCTAATAACAGGGCGCTGTTTATTTAAGATTTTCACAGAGCTGAAGATACCAGCAGCGAAACTGGTACTTCGAGGCTACTTGTTTGAACACAAGTAGTTAGAGCCTCTGTCGAGAAAGCGCAAACACGGAGGCCGGTCTGTGGCCGAGCGGTTCTAGGCGCTTCAGTCCGGAACCGCGCGACCGCTACGGCCGCAGGTTCGAATCCTGTCTGGGGTATGGATATGTGTGATGTCCTTAGTTAGGTTTAAGTAGTTCTAAGTCTAGGGGATTGATACCTCAGATGTTAAGTCCCATAGTGCTCAGACACATATGAACCATTTTTGCAAATACGGAAAGTACAAGAACTTTTAGGAATATTAAAAAAATATTATATTATAATAATATTTCGTAGCCGGCAGCTGGACAGTTGCCTTTAGTAAGTTTTACCCAAATATCTTGACTGGAAACCTACCCAGAAATTGGGAAAATTTGATTTTTCGGATTTTGTACTACAGTAGAAGAAACTTTCCTCTTGAATATAACGTACAGTATGCATGTATATTTTATGTTCTTTGATCTTAAAGTTTTTTTTAGATATATGATATCACAATCTAAAAGAATTAGGTACCCTATTTTTTCAGATATTCTTCATGTTATATACAATGTTCGGAAATTCCCGTTACAAACTTCTAGGACTTGTAGAGTGGAGTGAGTACACAATATTTTTGTAGGAACCCATTCCAGAAACCTCATCCAACTACGCTGTAGAGCGTCAAAGTTGTAGGTGCCAGCACCTGTAAATGTATGTATATGCGTGGTGATTGCGTCATGATGTTACGAACTTTTTAGGATTATGGTGAAGGATAAATGTATCAATTTGAGGTAAGGGTCCCTGTACTGGAAACGAACGAGCCGAAAGTTATAAGCGAAAACCGTTCTGATACCTCTGACACGGGACTACATGTACTGGTACTCTTGTTGCTAAGATTGTAGGATAGGCAACTTTCAGAGGTGGTAGTGTAGACCAAAACAAGAAAAAAATATCCTGTAAACATGGTCTCTAAAATGCATACCTGAGGAGCTAAGAGCACTTGCTCATCTTTGATGCTGTGAAAAACGTCTCCTCTATTCTACAAGTGCTTTGTCCTTTCCCGTCATTCTAGAAAATTTGTAATATCATCACGGAATCATTCTGTATATAGCAAAATTTACACGTGCCGACGCCTATAACTTTGACGCTCTGTAGCGTCTTTGGATGATGTTTCCGGACATGGGTTCTTATACAAAACTTTGTGTACTCACTTCCCTCTACGAGTCCGTAAAATTTGTAAAGAGAATTTCCATACATCCTATATATCAGAGAAGCACCTTCCCACAGGTGGCTGACGTGGGACTACCTGCTATTGTTTCAGATTCAGATCGAGAGGCTCCGGAATAGAGCAACATCTTTGCCCTTACTTTATGAATTGCATTGTTGGTTTTATGCAAACATGATGCATTTCAGCAATGGGCTTTATTAAAAAGATGAAGCTTCCAGGAAGGTGCATAAGTAACAAAATAATGACAGTTTTTTGTTATAATCCATGCAACACTATTAACAGTAGGGAGCTTATGTGTGATCAGTGGAAAGTGGAAACAAGCCGCGTGGATCTGAGGACTATAACTGTTTCTAATCAGATTGTTCGCATTCTCGTTCTTATTCTGTGTCAGACAAATCTCTAAAAACTGGTTTTATAATTGCCATCGCAGCTTTTGACAGACTGTGGGTATGCGCATTAACATGCTGTCATCCATGCTATATTTATTTGCACTAACTATCTGTTGTACATGATCCACGTGAAGGTTGAATATTAGTAGAAAGACATATTGAACTCTATACAATTTGACTATGTGATGATATTGAGACGTAAAAGATAGTAAATATTATTCACTGTTGTGTGGTCTGAAAAATGAAAGTTAAGTCCTATGAGAGGAAGAGGATAATTGTAGGAAATAGAACCATTTGATAAGACAAGCTAGACAGAAGACGGAAGCTGTTGGCTAGTGACTCAGAAAATTCATCCTTTGGTCCGGAACTTGATTAAAGTGTTATTGAAACTTCAAACACCGTTTCCTACAAATGTCCTTGTTTGTCATAAAACGAACATTTTCAGATAAGACAAATTTTCGATGTTTGTACAGCATATCTGTTTACATTCTAAGAATTGACCACTCCATGCTTTTAAAAGAAGTCTGGAAAAGTTGCATGAAGTGCCGTTGTCCAATTTAAACATCTGTTTAATTTCATTGTGTTTGTATTATGTGTATATTCTGGAGTGTTGTACGATAGTATTAATAATAATAATGATAATAATAATAATAATAATAATAATAATAGATCATAATAGGTTTTCCAAGCAGATCTTCAAATATCTTGAGGAAAAGAAAGTGAGAAACACCTGGATTTAAGACGTTAGGAAAGACTTAAAAAGAAATAACACAAGAAGAAGGTATGTTGTAAAGAGAGATTTTTAGGGAAAGGTTTTAAAAGTGGGAGGATTCCAAGGCAAGATGGAAATCAAAACCGGCTCAAAGGGGTCTGAAGACAAGAGCAAGAAACATAGTGAAACGATGAAGGAATATTACAACTAAAAGGGAAGAAGAACAAAGGATTAGGAATTGAAATTGCAAAGTAGTCCCTAGAAGGTATTAACGCGATAATAATAATAATAATGTAAAAATGTTGAATACTTAGTGCTCTGCAACTTTTAGATATTCGTTAAATGACGCTTCTAGACACCATGAGTGGCACTTACAACGTTTATTAGGAGGCAAACTGGTATTCGGGTGTGTCACTCATCGTCAGTGACATCTCATATCTATTGACGACGAACTATACACTTGAATGTCCGCCTGCTTAGCTGAGTGGTAACGTGCATGCCTCCCATGCAGCGGGCCCGTGTTCGATTCCAGTCAGGGTTGGAGATTTTCTCTGCTCGTGGACTGGGTGCTGTGTTATCATCATTTCATCCTCATAACCGGCAT